>NC_090438.1:589639932-590939208 GCF_031143425.1 Pleurodeles waltl | reverse complement strand
TCCTGGATATCATTGTTGAGCAGACCAGCCTTACATGATTTGAGTGACTGGCTTTCCTCACTGAACATGGGCAAATCAGATGCTAAAGAGCAGCGCCTAATCTTCGTAGCCAAGAGACAGTCCAAACTGCCTGCATCAACCCCTGACAAGCCACCAGTGAGGAGGATATGGGGGGGTGATTCCTCTCCTCTAAGCGCTATTAATAGAGATGAAAATGAGCCTCACAGCCATTGACTGTAAACTAGATTTCCTCACCAGACCAATGGATGGCTTGAAGAATCACATGGGCAAGCAGCATCTGACGCTAATTGATGTAGAACAGCATATCTCTGATGTAGAAGACATGCACATTCAGTAGGCCAAAACGTTGGAGAACCTAAAGTTGTTACTGCGCAAAGTGCATTTAAAGAATGAAGACTTAGAAGCGAGATGTTGCAGAAATTGTGTGTGCATCTTTGGAATACCTGAGTCCACAGTGATGGAGCAAACAGAAGATTACATAGAAAATCTACTACTTACTATGTTTGGTTCAGACCATTTCTCCAAGTCGTTTGCGGTTGAGCAGACCCACCATGCTCTGGCCCCCTGACCGGAACTGGGAGCACCTCCCAGGCCCATCATTGTGAAGTTTTTAAACCACAGGGACAGGGATCATCTGCTTTGCTTAGCCCTTAAAGTGACAGAGAACTGCTACGAGGGAATGCGTCTTTCCTTCTTTCCTGCTTTCACACAAGCTGTGCAAGATGCTCACATGAAGTCCTTCTGGACAAAAAAACCTGCAGGAATGTGTCATAACATATGCCATGCTATATCCAGCTAGTTTGCACTTTTCTTGGAAGGGGAAGGGGGAAGTGGGATAAAGGGGAAGGGGAAGCTTATGATAGTCTGCTCCTGTGCTTGCTTTCCTGAAAAAGCACCCGCCATAACAGGGAGCAACCTTGCCTCATGATTGTTCTGAGGAAGGATCAGCTCTTGATGAGGTGCAATGAAGGAATTCACGTGCCATCTGTTCCTAGTCTATACTACATTTGCTATGATGTTTACTTGATCTCACGCTACCTGTTTGATTTTGGGCCTCCTGAGACTCGATTCACTATGATATTATTGGGTTGTTACTGATGACTGAATGACTGCAGTGGTTCGTCCTGACTGAGATATGTACATTGCCACCAAATAATAATGATCACTTCTACTATTGTCTGATTACTTGCCTGATTTTTCTTTTCCTTACAGGTGCTCTGGCTGCCCTCTGCTTCAGGCCTTGTTCTGCATTAATATGATGTATAGTTAGGTCCAATCCCGGTCACTATATATCAGTTTTGTCAGTTCACAATGTTCTGGAATCTCACTGGGAGATTAGATCCTGGTGTTTGTGGGTATGGTGGGGGGTGGAAGGGTTGTTTGGCATGGCAGTGAGCTTTGGTAAATTTCTGGCATTGGGGTTTGAGTATCACACACACTATTGTGTAAGGCCTGAGCTGTTTACCTTCAATGGTACACACATCTGATCAAAGCTTTCATTCATTGAGGTTTCTCATCCAGAAGGTCTGAGGGATTGATAACACCTCTAAATGTTGGCAGATTCTCATTTATCCTACTAGCCATATGCCGGATCTTATATTTTTGCAGGAGACACACTTTTTACCCAGGAGGAAATCAAAGCTGCTCACCACATGGAGACCCTACCAATAGTTTACTCCTCATACTCTAGAGGGGTAGCCATCATTATTAGAAAGTCAGTGCATTTTCAGCACCTCACTACTAACATGGACCCCAAAGATTGGTATTTGTTGGTGCAGGGTCTAATCAACAGTACACATTTCACACTTGTAAACACATATGATCCTACTATAGATGATCCTGATTTTTTTCAGTCTGTGTTTAAGCACTGCTTAACAATCAACCCTAGTACGATCATATGGGGGAGACCAAACTTTCATCCTGAATATTGACCTGGACTGTTCAGACCACTATGAGCTTCTCTTCACCAGGGTTAATGGTGCCTTCTTAGATGCTGTGGTGCATTTTGACCTGGTTGATCGTTAGCAATCGAAGCACAGGACATCACATGAATATACCTTCCACTCTTCGGTGCATGATTCTTGATCCTGGCTCAACTTCTGGGTGGGGTCATGTGATGTGGAGGGGGAAGCCTAGAACTAAGACAACGCTGTTAGAGAAAATGCAACTTATGTATCTAGACCAACAAGCCTCAAAAGGCAGGGGCAGAGGATTCCAACCACTGTGCCAGGGGAGCTAAGTGAGCCCTCATTCTGCTGTCATGCAGTGTATGAGTACTGAGGCAGAGTGGGGCAAGATGTCAGTGTTCTCAATGTTAATGGCTTAGTAGGCATGCTACCTATCCATGCAGGATTCATTTGATACAGGAGTACAGGAATTATTTCCCTAAACTGTCATGTGGATTTGCTAAGTACTGGGCATGTGTGACTAGTGTGACTCACATCAAGAACATGAGCATAGCTGTAGTTTACCCCAAGGGGTCCCACTGTTGTAGTATGTATAGTTGAGGGCATGGCGTGGCATGGCATGGCAGCAGATGGTGATGTTGTTACACTGTGTGACTGTTGTGCTGGCATTGACAAATTGCACCCCGTCTCTCCCTCCTTCCCTCCCTCTCCTCCTCTGTCTTTATGTGCATCAGCATCATCAGGTGAAGGAGAAGGGGCACTGGCAAGTGGGGATCTGTAGCCCATGGGACCCAGGAGGTTGAATCCAGTGGAGCAGAAGGTGAGAGGAGTGCCACAGGGGAGCCAGAATTGACCACACCACCCTTCTATTTCTCCTCCGATGGCAGCTCCAAGGCAATGGCAGACCCATCTGGGACCACTCTAGCTACACCTTTTTCTGCCACCCCCCCTTTCCATCACCGCCCTCATTGTAGCTCCCCACCCAGTTCCCCAAGGCCGGTCACACAGGAGGGTGGGCATCTTCTTTACCACAGGCACCTCTGCCCCCACCCCAGTCAGCCCTCCTACTCTTAATGAGGAGGCTATTGATCTCCTGAGGTCCATCTCTGTGGGACAGTCAACCATTGTGAATGCCATACAGGGACTGACATAGCAGATGCAGCAGACCAATGCGTTCCTAGAAGGCATTCATGGTGCCCTGGCTGGCCTGTAGAGATCGTTTAAGGCTCTGGCCTCCTCATTGATGGCAGCCAGTGTCCCTTCTTCTTCTGTCCCCCGCCAGATACCTGTTCCCAATCCTACATCCCTCTCCCCTCACCCATCGAAGGCACATTTTCTGACCCACAAGCATCCACATCAACAGACACTGTAAGCAAGGACAGACATAAGCACCACAAACACCATCATGCACTCACACAACATTCTGATGCTGACATGACTATATCCACTCCCCACACCGATTCCCCCACCACCCCCCACAGCCACTACACCACTCACACCTGCAGTCACTACCTCATCAGTCCCAGATCCTGCCACAAGTGTACTGACTGCCACCTTTCACCACATCAGACCCGCATGCATGCACCACATGTGCACTCAGCATGACTGTCAACACCCCCACATGCAGCACACCCACCCTACCTGTAGGCACCACCACACATCCCCTGCCATCTCCCTGCTTCTCCTCCCCTCCCCTCCCACTATATCTAAATGCCCACAGTCACCTACCCAACAGTCATGCAGCACACACGACATTCAAGCACGCACCTGCACCAAAATCACCTCCACGTACACACCTCTCAACCACTCCCTCTACCTCCATTCCCATACCTTTCTGCCATGACCGTCCCTGTGCCCCCAAGAAATGTTTCCTTTGTGAATTTTCCCTGTTCCCCACCAGTGAACTTGTCCCTGCCACCCCCAAGCACCCTGTTACCCTTCCCACACCCCTGCCTTCCACCTCCCACACCTCACCTGGTCGTCACCATGCCCCTCCCCCACCTAAGACTTCCAATCCCAAACCAAAATCCACTCCCCCAAAATCCAAGTCTAAGCCCAAACCTCTGCCCCATCCAAGCCTAAGGATCCCCCTTCAAACCAAAACCCCCACCCCGGCCCCCCCTCACCCCTGAGGTACCTCCATGCCCCATTGATGTCCCTGCCCAGTGGAGGCCAGCAGTTTGCAGTCAGGAGTCAAGCTGGGCCCTTATTCTGGGCCCAGTGTGCAAGGGGCACCATGGACATTATGAACTGGGCCTTAGGCCACATTGTACATTGTTAATTATAATGGTTTTATATTTTTAACTTATATTTATATACATATATATATAACGGTGCAGTGCTGTATGTATATATATATATATATATACACTGCACCGTTGGTGTAGATGGTAACAACCATGTCCTGGCTTTCCTTCCACATGTATGTGTGGTAAATATGCGATTTGCCATGTATGAATGTGTGTATGTGTGTGTTGGTACCGGTGTTTGCATGTTTGTGTGGGCGTGGCTTGCCGTGCTGTGTGTGTTATGTGTGTGTTCCAATGTCCTTCCTTCGAGTGTGTGCTAGGTGGGTGTACTTACGGTTGGTGTCTTCGTTGTTGGTCCTGGAGTTCAATAGCCAACAGAGGCACTGGGAAGACTTGCAATGAGTGTGCGATGGCACCTGCGGACATGCCTGTGTTGCTAAGGGTGAGAGTTCCCATTTGAGTGATTTGTTTCCACCAAGCTTTTCGTGACAGTGCGCCCGCCCCGGAAATCCTGGTGGTGTGCATCCTTGTAATAGGGTTGTGGGAAACAGCCTCACCGCTGGCATGGATATGCCTGCCGCCAGTCGCAGCAGTCGCTCCGTAGTGGTGGTTCGAGAGGTGACTTGGCTGTGTTCTGTTGGTTCTCATTATATGGCAGACTGCCAGACTCATAAGGACCCCATTAGTTTCTTTAGAAAAAGTATTTTTTTAGTAGCCTTTATCTTTGATGCCGGTTGATGAATCTTCATGATATTTTTCCAAAAACTTTGACGATCTGTCAAGCGGCAGTCCAAAAAAAGGGGGGGTCCAAAAACCTGATTTTCCCTTGTTAATTCCCATGGGCTTTTTTAAAAGTTCTACAGCCTGAACTGCTGGAGGGAATTACACCAAATTTGGCAAAAAGGTAGCTCTAGGTCCAGTAAGTGCCCTTTTTAGGTTTTGCCTGCACAGCGCTGGTACAATGCTTGGGAAATCTATTTTATTTCATATCTCTTTAAAGGGGCTAATACATCCCAGCCCCTTACTTTTCCTCCGTTTCTATTGGCTGTAGCACTATTTCCTGCATTTACCAATGTATGTTTCTCTGCGTTTGCTCTTATCAGTGTCCCGAGGCCCAAGTACTGTTTACATGGACTTTTGGGGAATTTTTTCCAACTCTGGAAAGCCATCTGCACTCTCGCCCCAAACACGCTCATTCCATGGATGTAAATCTTGTCCGAAGTCTTTTATTTAATGATCTTATGTCCTCATGCATTGCAAGCATGGGTGTAAGCTGCGTGGTTTTGTTTTGTTTCTCCATTGAAACTTAAGCAAAGTTTTCATTTTGTTTGTCCAACCCATTTTATTCAATAGCTTTGTGTCAGCACAAATTTTAAGCGTGCTTCTTTATTTGAGGCTTTCAAGACAGCTAACACTGTTTCCCGGTTATTCCTTGAGCTGCTCTGACCATTTTGTGAACACATTCCACTGCTGAGAGTCACCGAGGTTGGGGTTGCATCACACTCACTTCACCTCCTGCGGCCCGTCCCTCTGCTGTACTGTTTTTATGACCACTTTCAGCAGTTTCTCACCATCATCTACTGCCACAAACTGTTCTTAAAAAAGCTATGTGAAAAATTATAGAAGTTTAATCCAATTCTTACGCACATTGTATCAGTAGTGCAATCTAGTTTCTTTTTGTTGTTTAAACACAGCAGATGTTTCCTTTAAGTTCGTATTTGCCTACAGGTGCAATCTCGACCGCAATAATTTTAATTTATCCAAATTACAGCCAACTACTTTGTCCCAGTGAAATCCTTAGTGCTTACAAAATACTGCAGCATGCTTGCAAAGTTGTACTTCAATGTCTCTGAAAATGTCCTTTAATCAAAATGGACAGTAGATTGACAAGTGAAATGGTGTCCAAATTCAAGGCAGACAAGCTGGCACCATACCCTGCACCAGATTTTAATTTCACTAGTGCTCTTCTACTCGAACATCATCCATTATTCTGTGTGTTTTAGTATTGGAGTGGTCAAACCATGCATTAAAAAAGAATCCAAACACATTATAGTTCTTGCAAGGAGCACTGCAGGGCACTCTATTAGCAATGAGAGTTTTTCAGCTCTAATATTCTATGTTCCTGCTTATCAAACTAGGCAAAAGGTGTTAATGTGTACTGGAAATGTTCAGTACTCTGTAGGAGATGCTATTGGTACAACACCTCTTATTTATCTGGCTCAATACTTTTAAGCACGCTTTTTACACAGATGACTTTGGGCACTGTTTCACAGAGCAAATGTTTTAGTTGCAATTTCCATTAACACTTTTCGGAATAGTATATTTACTGCAAATCCTTACACTACTGGTGTGAAACGCAGACGTATGGGGCAGATTCATAGAAATCAATTTTCTTTACAAAGAGCCTGGTACCTCACCCACATTCTTCAGATGAATCTACAGAGATTTAAAAGTCTTGAGCTGTCGGGTATTGACCTTTAGATTCATCAAATCCACTTGCTGTCAACTGGTGAAGGATAGTCCTCATGCACTACACTCCAATGTGCCATCTTGGAGAATTTGGTTGCCGAGAAATCATTTATATTATTAAATCAGAACTAACTTGTTTTTCTGAGTCATTTATTGCTCTATATAAGTGTTACCGATACACTGTTTATCTGGTACTAACTGTAACAAATTCTTAAGGATGAAAGGCGTAAGTGGGATTTAAAGGTGTGGTTCAGATTCCTATAGATACATTAGGTAACACAGCTGTAATGGTACTTTATGCTGTAATTATCGCATGGCTAATATATATGTTATTTTGTTATTAGTTTTAACTTATGGAGAAATCAGATTATATTGACATTATTGTGGCATGTAAGCACTGTAAAATAACAGTCATTCATCTGCATAGTTTTGTGTTTTCCCTATCTTCCTGTATATTACTTTTGGTAGGGTTCAAAGATATCGCTCTGGTGCATATTAGCGCTGTATATTGGTGCTAGGCAAAAACATACACAGTACTGACAAAATTTCATAAAATCTCTCCTATTCTGAGGTCCGGCCTTCTTCTCATTTAGAAAACTTGATTTTCAGTTGACAATGGGAGCCCATCCGACCACTGGTAGATTTGCATTTGTTAAAAATAAGAAGTTTGGGTTTACATATTGTTTGCTTTAGTTTTATTTGTTTTAGGAGGCAAGGGAGAGAGAGAATTTACGTTGAGAAAGAAACAGTAATGCATCCTTTGGGAGGTAGTGATAGTTAACTGCAAGCTCAGTGCCTCTTGGTTCCCAGCGCACCTTGTTCCACTGCAGATGCACTCCTCCCTGTGCTTGACTCACACTTATGCAGATGTGCCTCTCTGATAATTTAAGTGAGGCAGGGGGTGCGTTGTTTTACCACCACAGCTGGATGTAGCTAACCAACATGCATTGGCTTCATCGTCTTATAAAGTGCTGTTAAGCTAGCTCAGTGAGGTGGGCATATTCAGCCATCTAGGTGATCTGGCATTCATCAATACAATAAATATCTGTATTATTACTGCTAACAGCAGCACAGGGAAATATTTGTTTTATTACCACTAGTTACTGCACAATATATTGGTTTTTGTAATAAACAAGTCATAACAGTTTTATGGAGTTTCGGTAACTTATATTGCACAACTGCTCACCAAGCTAAATCTTCCAACAAAAAATAATATGAATCACATAGGAAAAATCTAATGCACTTACCAGTGCTTGTTGTTATCCATTTAGTAGTTTTTGAGATATTAAAGAAAATTCAAATTTGTATATACAGGAACATGGAGACTCCACGAACCCTCCAGATCGTGTGCTGAGATCTGATTGGCTGCCAGCACTTCAACTAGGAAGTGTTGGCAGCCATCTTGGGACTTGCGCCTTCGCCATGCACTGCTAATCACCCCAGGTATTACAGCACAACTTTTATAACATCAATAATAATATAAATAAAACATTAGATGTCAAGTTATTAAAGAAAAAACTGAGCATGGCAGGGGCGTGTGTTACAGTTACTTGAAATAACTCAAACTATAACTATTGAGTTTCTCTTGTTTTGTGTGTGTAAATTTAGAACCTAACTTTAACATCCATGTAACCTTTGTTTTTTTCAGTGAATATGTGTATACACATATGCGTATATATATATATATATATATATATATATATATATCACCCAGTTAGACAAATGTTAAAAAAAACCTTCCCAAAAAAAAATTCATCCATCCATCTCAGCTTCTTGCTTCTTCCTGGGATATTTTGGGTTTATCCATCAAGTGGGGACCGAGAAAAAGGGGGATCTTAAAACATGTTTCCCCATGCACAGACACAGGTACAGGCAAAATGGCTGAACAGAATTACACCAAATTGGCAGATCTTAGTCCATAAGGCCTACCTGTTGTGATTTAGTGTAAATCCATTCTGCTTTTTTTGAGAAATTAAGGTTTAAAGCCTATGTATATTTCATCTTGTGGAAGACCAGCTGATATAACAGATCAGATTGGCTGCTGCCACATCAACAGAGATGCAGCAACAGCCATTTTATGTCTCAGGGATCCAGAGACTCAGGTGGTCAGTCTGATTTTGGTGGGTGGCGGAGCCCACCTGCCAAACTCTACCCGCCACCTGACCGCTAGTGCCACCAGGACACCGTTGGCCCTATTCCAAGTTCACTGCAGGGCTGGCAGGCGGAAACAGTGTTTCCGCCCACCAGCCCTGCGGTGAAGAGGGCCTTAACATTGATGTTGGCTCTGTATCGAGCTGGCGCCAATGTGGTGGTGTGGCAGGTGCAGCAGCAGCCGTCGCACATTTCACTGGCCGTAATGGGGCTGTGCATGAGGGCTGCTGCACTGCCCATGCCAACTGCTTGGGCAGTGCAGGGGCCCCCAGGGTGCCCCAGGCACCCCCATTCTGCCAGCTTTTCCACAGTGGTGTAAACCACCATGGAAAGGCTGGTGGATAGGGATTTGTAATCCAGAGGACAGCGCTGTTTGCAGCACTGCCCTGGCAGATTACAACCGCAGCCTGGCGGTGTCGGCGGTTGGACCACAGCGCTTAGCCTCAGTCAGAATGGGGTGGATCGGACCGCTACTACTGTGATGGTACGACAACCACCCCTAGTCTGGCGGACTCAAGACCACCAGACTCAGAATGACCCCCTCAGTCCCTGTAATAAAAAAAGATTATTAAAACATATAGGGGTGTACGGTGGGGGTGGTCAAAGAGGGACGCCACCCTGGTGCCAAAAACATATTTTGTTTTACCAGCACCGCAGATCCACAGTTTGAATAAAAAAACATGAACTCATACCCTTTTTTAATCTGAGCCTCCTGGGGTGGGCCAGGGCCAAGGGGTGTTGGTGATTTCTTTTTTTATTGTGAAGAGCGATGTGTGGCTCTCACACCTTTTTCAGGACCCAGGGACTTTTTTCCTTGGTGCTGCTTTTCATATGAAGGTAACTGAGGTAGGTCCTCCAAGCCTTAAAAAGCCCCTTAGGAAACCCAACCCCCACGGCTCCTTTAATTAAAAGCAAGCACACAACCGGCTCTTCCTGAACCTTATAGAGGGCTGGGGACCCCATCCCCGGGGACAAAAGTTATATTTTAAGAAGAGGGCATGTGGCCTTTCTCCCTAGGCCAGTCACTCACCTTATGGGCCCCATCCCCTGAGTCTTAACGTGAGCAGTGTGCAGGGGACTCCATCCCTCAGGACAAACCAGTTCCTGTGAGTAGTTTGCAGACATTCCCTGTCCACTCCCTGTCCACACTCCCTTGGGGAGGGACCATGATTGTGCTTCTGCACAGGTGGGAGCAGAGAACAATGCCACTTCTGCCCATGATCTGCCAGAACCCAATATGGTTGCTGACGATTTTGACTCATGTGCACCCACTTTATAAAAATGCGTGATCTAGTTAGCATCCATTACGGTTGCTGGCTGGGGAGCCATTATGGGCAGTAGGGGCATTGAGGTTCCCCCTTGTAGCTGCAACTATAAAACTGTGTGGGTGGGCACAGGGGCACCCTGGGAAGCTTTTGAGGTCTCCTTAGACTTGAGGCTTCCTGCATAAGCATGAAGTAAAAAATATCCATGTGTGCCCCAGTCGGGCACTGGGCACCCATAAAATAAAAAATAAAAAGAATTTGAAAATTAATATTAAATGAGCCAAAGTCTACTTCCATTCTGACAATATATTTAACAAATCCAAGAGATATCAGGGCTTTATATTCTGATGCAAGAGAAAGTACCTTTTCCCACCTTTGCATCCAATTTGTCTATATCTTCTGTGATAAAATTGTAAAATTGGACATAGGGGTTCTCTGCAGGCCAGTGGGGAAAATGTAAACTTGGGCTTTAACTTATGGTCCTTGCTAATATACAGGATATAGCGAGACCAAATAGAAGGTTTGATTTTATCACAAGGTATTGTTCATTTTCCATGATTGGTAGGTGGGAGTGCCATGGTTTTGAAGTAATGAATAGAAAACTTTCAAAGTTGAAATGTTCGGGCTGAGGGTGTGTCTACAACAAAGAAGATTTATACTTAATCTTACCCTAGAGCCAGGATGTTCAAAGAGAACTATTCAGGAACTGTATAATTAAGAGGAAATTGTAAGCTTTTAACCCCTTCGCTGCCAGGCATTTTCCCCCTCCTGTGCCAGGCCTTTTTTTGGCTATTTGGGCCAGTTTGCGCTTAGGCTCTCATAACGTTTCGTCCACATAAGATAGCCAAGCTAAATTTGCGTCCTTTTTTTCCAACATCCTAGGGGTTCTAGAGGTACCCAGACTTTGTGGGTTCCCCTGAAGGAGGCCAAGAAATTAGCCAAAATACAGTGAAAAGTTCGTTTTTTTAAAAAAAATGGGAACAAGTGGCTGCAGAATAAGACTTGTGTTTTTTTTCCCCTGAAAATGGCATCAACAAAGGGTTTGCAGTGCTGAAATCACCAGCTTCCCAGATTTCAGGAACGGGCAGACTTGAATCAGAAAACCCAATTTTTCAACAAAAACTTGACATTTTACTGGGACATACCCCATTTTTACGATTTATTTGTTCTTTCACCCTCCTTCCAGTCATTGACAGAAATGGGTGTGAAACCAATGCTGGATCCCAGAAACCTAAACATTTCAGAAAAGTAGGCAAAATTCTGAATTCAGCAAGGGGTAATTTGTGTAGATCCTACAAGGGTTTCCTACAGAAAATAACAACTGAAAAAAAGAAATATTGAAATTGAGGTAAAAAAGAAAAACATAAATTTTTCTCTACGTTTTACTCTGTAACTTTTTCCTGCAATGTCAGATTTTTTAAAGTAATATACCGCTACGTCTGCTGGACTCTTCTGGTTGTGGGGATATACAGGGCTTGTAGATTTGTCAAGATCCCTAGGTACCCAGAGCCAATAAATGATCTGCACCCTGCAGTGGGTTTTCATTCTCTACCAGGTATAAGGCTATTCATTTGCTGAAATATAAAGAGTGAAAAATAGGTATCACAAAAACCTTTGTATTTCCAAAATGGGCACAAGATAAGGTGTTGAGGAGCAGTGATTATTTGCACATCTCTGAATTCCGGGGTGCCCATACTAGCATGTGAATTACAGGGCATTTCTCAAATAGGTGTCTTTTTTACACACTCTTATATTTGGAAGGAAAAAATGTAGAGAAAGACAAGGGGCAATAACACTTGTTTTGCTATTGATGTTCCCCCAAGTCTCCCGATAAAAATGATACCTCACTTGTGTAGGTAGGCCTTGCGCCCGCAACAGGAAATGCCCCAAAAAGACAATGTGGACACATCCCATTTTTTGACAGAAAACCGAGGTGTTTTTTGCAAAGTGCCTACCTGTAGATTTTGGCCTCTAGCTCAGCCGGCACCTAGGGAAACCTACCAAACCTGTGCATTTTTTAAAACTAGAGGGGAATCCAAGATGGGGTGACTTGTGGGGCTCTGACCAGGTTCTGTTACCCAAAATCCTTTGCAAACCTCAAAATTTGGTTAAAAAAAAACACATTTTCCTCACATTTTGGTGACAGAAAGTTCTGGAATCTGAGAGGAGCCACAAATTTCCTCCCACCCAGCATTCCCACAAGTATCCCAATAAAAATGATACCTCACTTGTGTGGGTGGGCCAGGTGCCTGCAACAGAATAAGGTCAAATAGATAGAGGGGATAGCACAGCGAGTTGATAAGGACATATTCTTCTTTTATACATCTTTATGCTGACTCTGCTTTGGGGACCCACACAAGTGAGGTGTCATTTTACTTGGGAGACTGAAGGGAACGCTGGGGAGTAGGGATTTTGTGCTGGAGCGGTGATCGTGCAAACCAAAGTCAGGAAAATATGCTTTTTTAAGCAAATTTTGAGGTTTGCAGAGGAGTCTGGGTAAGAAAATGTTGGGGGATCCACGCAAGCCACACCTCCCTGGACTCCTTGGGGTGTCTAGTTTTAAAAAAAATGTCTGGGTTTGGTAGGTTTCCCTAGCCACACCCATGACCAAAAACATAGGTGCCCCCTCCTCCCCAAACACTGGTATTTTTGTAATATATCATTTTGATGTGTCCACATACGTCTGATGTGCCCAACATTAAAATTGTGAAAGGAAACGCACTTAGGTTATGTGAAAAAGACCCCTCACCCACCAACCAAGTTGGTGGCATGCTTCATCATCGGGGTCCCACCTGAGACACCTAGCGTGTCTCAAGTGTGCTGTGACGCCTGATTACAGTGGAGCAGGTTTTGTAATTTGTACCACACATACTGGTTGGATTTGGCACAAGGGTGAGTGATGGTTCAGTAGATCAAATTTTATTAACAAGAGATTTCACAAAAGTGAAATGCACTGGTATAACTGAAAGGCCAAAAAACTGAACCAATGACTCACAGCTCGTGAGCTGTAAAGCCACGGCAAGGCACTAACCGCTTTACAGTCCATTCACACACCTTTCATACATGACATGCACAAGACCATTCACGCCACCAAACACGGGCCCAGCACATTACAACACTTGCATCGACAAACAGTGCCAGTCAAGGGCCCATCACTTTCATACGCCCACATGCCTGATACAGCAATCACACCAGCTGATGAGTGTGTGGACTGGCGTTTGGCTGGCACCGCTAGCCAAGCGCCACCCCACCCATACCGCCAGCCAAGCGCCACCCCAAGCACACCGCCAGCCAAGCACCACCCCAAGCACACCGCCAGCCAAGCGCCACCCCAAGCACACCGCCAGCCAAGCACCACCCCACCCATACCGCCAGCCAAGCGCCACCCCACGCACACCGCCATCACTTTTTGTTTTGTTTATAAACAACAAAAAAACCACTAACTACTTCTAAAATAAGTACAAAACTACAAACACAAAACCTCTAACTAAATACATGACAGTAATGCCATCTGTGAAACCGAACATATGAAAATATAAAATATAAAATAGGCAGTTTACGCTCACGGTATTTCCCAAAAGTTTTTCCTTGTGTGGTAACTTCTAAAACAGCTGGGCACACACAGCCCAGGCTTTGAAGGGAATTCGGGGCAGTACACCTGGCTCTCCCTCCGGATTGATCTCCGGGCACATACTCTACATTTCTTTGTGGGCAAGTCTTTTTTGGGAGTGGGAGGAATGTGATCTGGAAAGTGGTGATCTCTAGCCACATCCTCCACCACTTCTACTCTAGGAACTGTTGCCCGTTCCACCACAATAAGGCTCTCTATCACTGACTCCTGAAATTTAACAAATGTCATCCATGACTCAGGTGAACAATCCTTGAACACAATTAAAGCATTAAAAGTTGCCAAATGAAATAAATGTAGGGCCAACTTTTTATACCACAAGTAAGACTTATGAAGAGCAGTGTAAGGTTCCAACCTCTGATCTACTCTATCAACACCACCCATGTGCCTATTGTAGTCCAAAATGCACGCAGGTTTGCGCACTTCCGCAACCTGACCCCAAACAGTCACAGGTGAAGTACTCTCATCTTGGATGGTAGATAGCATGTACACATCCCTCCTGTCTGAAAATTTCAGAGTTAATAGCTCATTATTCCGCAAGGCACTGCACTGTCCCCTCTCAAGTTTTTTACAGACAAGCTCCCTTGGATAGCCTTTCCGGTTAGAATGGAATGTCCCACAGCAACAGTGTTCACTCTAAACAACTCCCGGAACAACTGCACTCCAGTGTCAAAATTATCTACGTACAAATGGTGACCTTTGTTAATCAGTCATCTACCAAGTTCCCACACAATTTTTTCGCTAACTCCAAAAGTGGCCGGACAACCAGGAGGGTCAATACTGGAATCCCTACCAGTGTAGACCCGGAAATCATACACAAATCCTGTACTGCTATCTGACAGCATATACAATTTAATCCCATACCATGCCCTCTTACTAGGAATGTACTGCTTAAAAACTAAACGCCACTTGAAAAGGACCAAAGACTCGTTCACACTTATCTCTTTGCCTGGAACATAGACCTCTGAAAACCGATCTACAAAATGATCAAGGACAGGCCTAATCTTAAAAAGACGGTCACAATCAGGGTGCTCTTGTGGCCAGGCTAAAGCATTGTCTACAAAATGCAGCATACGAAGAAGAAGCAAATACCAATTACGTGTCATAGTTGCAGGAAATATAGCTGTTGCCATCAAGGGACTAGTAGACCAATAAGAAGCCAGTGACAGCTTCCTGATCAACCCCATCAAAAAAGTCAAACCTAAAAGCTTTTTCATCTCTTCCAGATATGTGGGAACCTACTGAGTAGCTCTAGACTGGGCTTAAGACTCTACACCCTGGGAGACCAGTAAATGCAGGTAACTGTGGCTGCTCCATGTTTGGGGCAATCCAGGTGTCAGGTCTTCTAATGGGAAACCCTTCAGCCCCAGGCTCATCAATGTCCTCCTCTACAACAGGCCCTTCATCTGCACTGAGAGTAGCTTCCTCATCGGAAGAATACTCTCGGACAGAAAACTCACTGCCAGAATCTCTCACTTTCTCCTCTGTCTCAGATGCAGAGTCAGTCTCGTAATCATGGTCTGAAGACGACTCAAAGAGCATGCCAACAACCTGCTGAGTGGTCACTCTGCGGCTAGCCATGATCCTCACTAACAACAAATGGACTGCCAACAACAACTAGCACTAAAATAAGTAATCAACAAAGTGTAGCTTTATCACAAAGAGTTATGTACTAAAAAACTATACCACTCACTTGCCTGAAAAAGCTACTCACCAGCAACTACTCTGCACAGACACAGCAATCACCAATGATATCCCACTAAAAAGAAAAAGGAAAAAAGCTAATTAGACATATGACAACACAAATAACATTGTGCTCAAATCTAAGGACAATTTCACACACAATACTGCATTTAGTACACCACCTACAAACATGTCATTCATGCATGAATAATACTCCTTTGGAGTAAATTGCTTTCACTTACCTAAAACATGCAACTATGCAAACTTCAGGACAACTACTGCCAAAACAGCAAGGATCCACAGCAAAGGAAGCAAAAGCTTTGAACTAGAACAAAAAGAAGAAATTAACTGTTATATTCACAAATACAAATACTTCGCCAGTTGACAAAAACCCCACCACCAAGAACTTAGAAATTGTCCCTGATGCCTAAGTGCCTTCTGCCCCACTAGGAGGCAGATGGGCCTAAAAAAAAAATAGGCTGATCTGCCTCCAAGGGGGGCAACCCTTGCCAAAGGTACCGCCGTCCCCCTCCCCCACTACACACACACACAGGATCCCTGGTGCCTAAGTGGATTCTGCCCCCCTTGGGGGCAGATGGGCGTAAAAAAATTGGCCGATCTGCCCCCAAGAAAGGCAGAAATGGCCAACAGCTCTGTGCCCACTTTAGGGGGCAACCCTTGCCAAAGGGGGAAAAACAGGGGGCACCCCCAGCACTAAACAAAAAAAGGGGAACCCAAAAAAAAAAATCCTTGCCGTATTGGTGGCTTCTGCCCTCTTTGGGGGCTGGTGGGCCTACAAAAATAGGCCCTTTGCCCCCAAGGGAGGCAGAGATAGCCAATATGAAATTTCCCCCCTTTGGGGGTGGCGACTCTTGCCCAAGGGGAGCCCCCAAACACACAAAACACACACACACCTCACAATCCCTGGTGCCTGGTGGGTTTCGACCCCACCCGGGGGCCAGATCGGCCAAAAACATGGCCTATCTAGCCCCAGGGGGAGCCAAAACATATACAACAATTATTGCCCCCGGGGCAGCGACCCTTGCCTAAGGGTCGCTGCCCTACAACAAAGAAAATAATTTCCCTGGTGTCTAGTGGTTTTCACTCCCCCCCGGGGACAGATCGGCCAAAAAATTGGCCGATCTGCCCGGGGGGGGGGGGGGGGGGGCGAAATAAGAAAAAAAAATTGCCCCAATGGGAGCGACCCTTGCCCAAGGGGTTGCTCCCAAACAATATGCTCTAAATAAAACATCCCTGGTGTCTAGTGGTTTTTCGACCTCCCTTGGGGGAATATCGGCTGAAAAATCGGCCGATCTGCCCCCAGGGGGGGGCGAAAAAGGAAAAAATGGCCCCCAATGGGAGCAACCCTTGCCCAAGGGGTCGCTCTCAAACAATATGCTGTAAATAAAACATCCCTGGTATCTAGTGGTTTTTCGACCCCCCCCTGGGGGCAGAAAAAGGAAAATAATGCCCCCCAATGGGAGCGACCCTTGGCCAAGAGGTCGCTCCCAAAAGATTTGCAAAAAACATATTATCCCTGGTGTCCAGTGGTTTTTCGCCCCCCCCCTGGGGGCCCAAAAAAGGAAAATAATGTCCCCAATGAGAGCGACCCTTGCCCAAGGGGTCGCTCCCAATAATGTGCACAATAACGAACATCCCTGGTGTCTAGTGGTTTTTCGGCAAAAAAATGCCCCCCAATGGGAGCGACCCTTGCCCAAGGGGTCGCCACCCAAAACTAACTACAAAACGTAATCCCTGGTGCCTAGTGGGGCCCGCGATCCTGGAGCAGGAATTCACAGAAAACAGGCACTGGGGGAAAGGAAAAACCGTTTCCTTTCCCCTTGTGTGTGTTTTCCCCTCAACCCTCACCCCCAAAGAAGAAAGGACTCACCTTTCTCCTGGACGTGCTGGAAGCAAATGGCTTCCAGCGCGTCCCTTGGAAATATTTGATGACGTCGCGCGCTGTGCGCGCTGATGTCATCGGATTGCCGAGGAGGGGGTCGGGGTGGAAGGGGAAGGGCTTCCCCTTCCATCCATGACCGGGGGATGGGTGGGAAGCCCAAGGGGGGAGCGCTAGCCTCCACCCAGTTCCCGGGTGAAGGACGAGGTGATCTCATCCAAGGCACCCGGGAACCGGTGCCTTGGACGAGATCACCGCGTCCAAGGCACCCTAGGGGTTAACATTGGAAACAGCATTGGAAAATATATCAAAAGGACAAATTCAATTGCTGGCCCTTTATTAAAATATATCTTTATCTTTATCTTTGAGAAATGGTAAGTATAGGAGATGCATTCAAGAGATTTTATAAACATGCTTAATTCAGTTAAAGGTTTATTATACAAACAGAATTAAGCACTGGAAAGTAAACATACTTACTCCAAAATGGCAGGTTGGGCATAAATAGAAAATCTAGAAAAAAACAGCAGTGCAGAACTAGGCTTAGGTCACTATGCCTAATCTTTCTAAGCACCCCAAACATGTTTAATTTACACGCCCAAGAAAAACAACTGCCCATAAAGCTGTCCCTATAAAAGAGAGAAATGTGGCTTAAAACATTATGGTGGTCATTACAACCCTGGCGGACGGTGTTAAAGCGGCGGTAAGACCGCCAACAGGCCGGCGGTAAAATAATTGCAATGACGACCGTGGCGGAAACCGCCAACAAAGACATCCACTTTAACACTCAGACCGCCACGGCGGTACAAACAAACATTGCGGGGGTCACCGCCAACAGACAGGCGGAGGACAATGTACCGCCCACACTATTATGACAGGCCAATCCGCCACCTTTTCCGGGACAGATTCACCGCGGATAAAAACACGGCGGAAACAGGAATTTCGAAGGGAAAATGCTCACCTCTACACACTCCACAAGGAACGAGGACACCATGGAGCTGGAACTCCAAATCCTACCTACGATAGTTTTCCTGCTCCTGTACCAGGAGCACCAACGCCGGCGCCGAAGACCACGGTGAGTACTGCACCTACGACACAGGGGAGGGGGAGGCAAAAAACAGGGACACACACATGCAACACCCCCACCCTCACTCACTACAACACACACACTAATACATGTCTAAACATTATAGTTACACCCCCTAACCCCCCTGAAGAATGCAAAGACAAAAGGAAATGAGTGTAACCATTGTAATATATCAAAATGCAGTACGCAAAAACATACATATATATATACTACCAACAAAATATACACCAAGAATAGTAGTCCAGGTATTGCACCACTCATAGTCCGTGGACCACTGGGCCCAAAATGCATGGGCGAGGCCCACACACGATACCAGATCAAAACAGAGAGAACACTGCAGGGGCATCAGATAGAAATACAACAGGCACCTCAGGGGGAAGGGAAGAGGGGGCACCTCACCCGGATGAGTGCACGACGCCAGATCAACGAGGGGGCTCCATGCCCATTGATGTATCCTGGGGAGTGCAAAGCCACAGTCTCTCATGTCTCTACAGTGGGTGGTTTGCCCACTGTTCAATCCTGGAGAGTGCAAAGCCACAGTCTCTCAAGTCTCTACAGTGGGTGGTTTGCCCACTCTTCAATCCTGAGGAGTGCAAAGCCACAGTCTCTCAAGTCTCTACAGTGGGTGGTTTGCCCACTCTTCAATCCTGGGGAGTACAAAGCCACAGTCTCACAAGTGGATGACAGTCTCCACTGGTTCTGGAGGGGGCATTGTGCCCAGAGTGCATCATCCTGTGAAGGACAGAGGTAGTGGATGCATGTCTCCACTGGTTCTGGAGGGGGACTGGTGCCCAGAGTGCTTCATCCTGTGAAGGATAGAGGTAGTGGATGCATGTCTCCACTGGTGCCCAGAGTACTTCACTCACCCTGTGATGGTCCCAGTTGCGTCAGTGCCCCTGCCGCTTATGGGCTAGCGGTGCTTGAGTTGGCGGTGCTTTGTTCAGTGGTGCTTGATGTGGCGGTGCCCTGTTCAGCGGTGCTTGAGTTGGCGGTGCCCTGTTCAGCGGTGCTAGATTTGGCGGTGCCCTGTTCAGCGGTGCTTGAGTTGGCGGTGCCCTGTTCAGCGGTGCTTGAGTTGGCGGTGCCTTGTTCAGTGGTGCTTGAGTTGGCGGTCCTTCATTGCCCAGCTGGGCTGGGGCTGGTGGTCCTTCATTGGGCAGCTGGGCTGTGGCTGGCGGAGCTCTCCTGGGCAGCTGGGCTGTGGCTGGCGGGGTTCTCCTGGGCAGCTGGGCTGTGGCTGGCAGTGGACTCCTGTGCAACGAGGACGGGGCTGGCGGGGCCCTCCTGGGCAGCAAGGGTGGGTCTGGCGGTGGCCTCCTGTGCAGCGAGGATGGGGCTGGCGGGGCCCTCGTGGGCAGTGAGGATGGGGCTGGCGGTGGCCTCTGTGCAACGAGGATGGGACTGGCGGGGCCCTCCTGGGCAGCGGGGATGATTGCTGGCTTCTCCGCCATGCTGCTCCTCCCAGACTTGCCGGGTTTCTTGTGCCCCTTCCCCACCTTGGGAGGAGTCACAGCTGAGTCCACACTCCCATCGGGACCCCTGGGAGCGGCTTGGGTGCTGGAGTCTTCCCCCTCTCCCGCCGGGCACTGGCCAACTTCTGGTGCTTCACAGGGAGGGGACTGGCTGTGCTGTGGCTCCGTGCCACACGCTGTCCTGGTGGTCGGTGCACTCCACATACCTGTGACAACAGGCACCACTGGTCCCGGAGATGTTGAGGCTGAGATGCTTCTTCGGGACCTATGAGTTGGACGGGTGGGTGGGAAATAGGTCAAAGCCTGGCCAGGAAAAGTTTTTTGGACACACTGGGACGGGTAGCTGGAGGGGGTTTGGGAGAGGAGGAAGAGGTGGTGGTTGTAGGAGGTGTACGTCTAGTGGCTTTGGGTGCAGGTGCATGCACTGGAGGATGTCGTGAGGTGGATGGCTGTTGGTTGGGTGTGTGCCTGCATTTGTGTAGCTTGGGAGGGGGCGTCACAGACACACTGGGAGAGGACACAGGGGACGTGTGTATGGTAGTGGGGGTGGTGACTACCCGTGAGCGGGGTGTGCTGGTGGGTGTGCTGGTGAGAGACGAAGTGGCTGTAGGGGTAGTGCATGCAGGTGTGAGTGTAGACGAGACTGGGATGGAGGAGGGAGACGACGAGGAGGGTGACACAGTGGAGGCAGTGGATGTTGGTGTGTCTGTATGTGTGTGATGCTTGCGTGAGTGCCTGTGGGATGTGTGGTGCTTATGTTTGCCTGATCTTCCATTGTGTGGTGAGGTGTGTGCAGGCTGGTCTGATGGGGTGCTTGGGATAGGCAGAGGTACAGGGGATTGGGTCTGGATGGAGGAAGTTGGAGGAGGGAGTCTAGACACAGGGACAATGGCTGCCATCAGTGCTGAGGCCAGAGTTGGAAAGGATCGGTGAAGGGCCGCCTGACCAGAATGAATGCCCTCCAGGAATGCATTTGTTTGTTGTAACTGCCTTTCTACACCCTGGATGGCATTCAAAATGGTAGACTGCCCAACAGTGAGGGACCTGAGGAGGTCAATGCCTTCTTCACTGAGGGCAGCAGGGGTGACTGGGGCAGGGCCTGAGGTGCCTGGGGCGAAGGTGATGCCCACCCTCCTGGGTGAGCGGGCACGGGTCGAAGGCTGAGGGGCTGCTGGGAGGGCGGTGCTGGTAGGGGGTGGCGGCTGTACCTCTAGATGCGGGGGGCACAAGGGAGCTCCCATCAGAGGACGAGTCCGTGTCGCTGGTTTCAGCTCCTGTCCCCGCCGTGGTGCTCCCCTCGCCCTCCGTCCCACTGGTGAATTCTGAGTCCGTAGTGTGGCCCTTCATGGCCATGTGGGATGCAACTCCCTCGTGCTCCGGTGCCACTGTTCCTCTGCCTGATGATGCTAATGCACACAAGAACAGGGAGACCACAAAAAAGGGGGGGGGGAACATAAGAAAGACATGTTGAGTGCATGGATTACTGCTACCGTTGGCGGACAAGACAGACACAGAAGCCCCCTGCACTACGTCGCACTCTTGGGCTCTACAGTGCAATTCATGGGAAATGGCCTACAAGGCTATGGACGACATCTGCACACATAGATGACACAGGTGCATGACTAGGTGTACTTGACACTCTACAGAGGTGGGGTGGGGGGCCACAGGGCCATGCCTTACGGAGGGGCCTAGCCTAAGGAACTCGCCCTGGCCTAGGGAAACCCACTGCCCTCCTCCCCCACCCAGACACCTCCACTGCACGCAAAGTCAGCAGAATGAGAGTGTACTCACCCCCCTTGTGTCTGCTGTGATGCCCTCAAGCGCCCATCCAACTCCGGGTAGGCCACCGCCAGGATCCTAAACATCAGGGGGGTCATGGTTCGACGGGCACCCATCCCACATTGGGAGGCCATCCCCAGCTGAGCCTCTGCCGTCTTCTTGCTCCAGTGGTGAATGTCCTCCCATCTTTTCCGGCAGTGGGTGCTCTGTCTCTGGTGGACCCACAGGGTCCGGACGTCCTTTGCGATGGCACGCCAAATATCCTTCTTCTGGTGGGCGCTGACCTACAGGAAATGTACAGGGGAAGAAGAGAAGTCATTACCAACTGCGCCATCAAAGTGAGTGGTCCCCTATTCCTACCCTTGCCATGTGGCACATGCACCCACCGTCTTTCATGCACGCAGAACTCTGCCCCCTTACTACTTACAACCAGCCCTCTCCACACAGGCATAGCCCATACAACATGCTCCCTGTGAACTTACCTGTTGGTCTGGAGCACTATAGAGTAGCGTGTACTGGGGGAGGACCCCATCGACGAGCTTCTCCAACTCCTCCGATGTGAAGGCAGGGGCCCTTTCCCCAGACGCACGAGCCATTGTCTCTTCCAGACCGAGGTCACAGCAGCACTTGCAGTGTAGGTCCTCTTCTGTCGAAGATCAGGTATTGAGTGATTATACAGATAGAAAATGGTGGTCACGTCCGCGGCGGTCACGTCCACGGCAGTGCATACCATCACCGCCGGCGTACATCGTCATTGGCTCCTGGGACCCAGAGGGTCCAAAGTTAACCAATGCAGCATTGCTCCGCAGTCTTTGACCGCCTACCGCGATGGTGTACAACGCAGCACAGTTACCTCACATCCCATTGTCCCACTTTAGAGGTCAGGCATTTTAGGGGACCACATGGCCTAATTTCTAAATGCATCACACATACCTAGGCCTAGTCTCACCACACATACAGGCCACATTTTGTGTATGATTGATGTTCTGTGTAGACTGTGGGTACATACATCTGAGTTGTTTGACTCTGTGGTCGCTGTTGTCCTTCATAGGCACTGTCCGCTGGGACATGTGAGGAGATGGCGGAATCCTCCGGTGTACCAACTGCTGGTGGACCTGTCGACAATGGAGGAAAGAAATTTGATTATCACCTACAGGTTTGACCATGCCACAATCCAGGAACTGTGTACCCAGTTGGCGCCTGACCTGATGTCAGCAATCCGCCATCCCACAGGAACCCCCCTCAAGTGCAGGTGCTGTCAGTGCTCCATTCCCTTGCAAGTGGGTCTTTTCAAACAACTGTGGCCATGGCATCAGGGATGTCCCAGCCTATGTTTTCCAATGTGTTGTCCAGAGTGTTGTCTGCCCTGCTGAAACACATGCAGAGCTACATCGTTTTCCCTCAGGTGAAGGATTTGCCTACAGTGAAAGTCGACTTCTACGCCCTTGGACATATCCCCAACATCATAGGTGCCATTGAGGGGACCCATGTGGCTTTGGTCCCCCCCCCCCACAGGAGTGAACAGGTGTACAGAAACCGGAAGAGTTATCATTCAATGAATGTACAGATAGTATGTTTGGCAGACCAGTACATCTCCCATGTGAATGCCATGTTCCCTGGCTCAGTGCATGACGCCTACATCCTGCGGAATAGCAGCTTCCCTTATGTGATGGGTCAACTCCAGAGGCACTGTGTGTGGCTATTAGGTGACTCTGGTTACCCCAACCTGTCATGGCTCCTGACCCCAGTGAGGAATCCCAGGGCAAGGTCAGAGGAACGCTACAATGAGGCCCATGGGTGAACTAGGAGGGTGATCGGGTGGACCTTCGGCCTCCTGAAGGCCAGGTTCAGGTGTCTGCATATGACAGGTGGATCCCTGTTCTACTCACCAAAGAAGGTGTGCCAGATCATCGTGGCCTGCTGTATGCTTCACAACTTGGCTTTGCGATGACAGGTGCCTTTTCTGCAGGAGGATGGTCCAGATGGTGGTGTTGTTGCAGCTGTGGAGCCTGTGGACAGTGATGAGGATGAAGCAGAGGAAGAAGACATGCAGAACAGGGACTCAGTTATCCAGCAATATTTCCAGTGAAACACAGGTGAGAATACATTCCTGCCTACCACATGTACTTTTACACTTCTACCTCTATCCTGTCTGTCGTTTTCACCCAGTGTATAGTCACTGAGTTGTCAATTTCCCTTACAGTTTCACAGGTGTGGGTCCCAACGTGTCTCATCTGCTTAGATTCCTCATGGACTAGAGCTGTGTGACACAGGTATGTTGACATTACTATTTCAAGAACATTTTGTCACTGTAATTGCAAATACACTATTTCGAAATCACAGACATACTTCAGATCTTTTGGTGCTTTAGGTGTGTTTATTTGAATACAAAATATTGGAGGGGTAAGTTAAATGGTGAGGGGTGATGGCGGAGGAATGTCCATGGCAGAGTCCAGTCTATTAGTCTCACAGGTGCATTGCCCATATGGGCAAAGGAAGTGGAGCTGGGGCAGTTTCAATATGGACAGGGTGACAAAGTGGGACAGTGGGATGACAATCAGGGTGGTCTCATTTTTTGGCGGGGGTCTTGGCATCGTGCTCTGTCTTGTTCCTGGATCACATGGACCGTTTGCGGGGTGGTTCTCTATCTGCAGGGGGTGGGGTGCTGGTGTGGTGGTCCTGTGGCGGTGCCTCCTGTCCACTAGCGCCGGCGGAGGTGGTGGGCAGTTCATCGTCCATGCTAGTGTCAGGGGCCCCTTGTAGTGCCACAGTGTCCCTCCTGGTGTTGAGTACTTCCGTCAACACCCGTACGATGGTGCGCAGGGTGGAGCTGATGGGTCTGAGTTCCTCCCTGAACCCCAAATACTGTTCCTCCTGCATCCGCTGGGTCTCCTGAAACTTGGCCAGTACCGTTGCCATCGTCTCCTGGGAGTGGTGGTAGGATCCCATGATGGAGCAGAGGGCCTCGTGGAGAGTGGGTTCCCTTGGCCTTTCCGCCCCCTATCGTTCAGCAGCCCTCCCAGTTCCCCTGTTTTCCTGGGTCTCCGTCCCCTGGACCGTGTGCCCACTGCCCCCAGGTCCCTGTTGTTGTTGGGGTGGTGGGTTATCCTGGGTTCCCTGTAGTGGTGGACACACAGCTGAATGACATGCCCTGGGGACGGAGGTATTGGCCCGCTGGGTGGGTGGTGTGCTGGTGTTTCCTGAGGGGGGAAGGTCTGTGGTGGCCTGTGCCTGTGTGAGGGGAACCGACTGTCCCGAGGCCCCCGATGGTCCGGGCTGGTCATCTAGATCCAGGTGGACAGAGGTGCTGTCATCACTGTGGGCCTCTTCTGTGGGTGGAGTGGACATGTCTGGACCCTCCTGTCTGGTGACGTTGGGTAGTGGTCCTGCAGGGGTGGAAAGGCATGATTATTGCATCTGTGTGTGTCATGGTGTGCAATGGGTGGGTGACCGTGTACCCCTGTGCTGGCATTCCTGTGTGTGAGCTTGTGTGATGATGGTTTAGAGGGGTGTATTGGTATGTGCAGTGGGCATGCTTTAGTGATGGGTGTCCATGTGTTGTTGTTGCATGCTGGGCTTGGGGTTGGGATGTGTGGTTTGTGATATTGGGACATACGTGAGGAGTTGGAGTGATAGGGGTGAGGCCGAGGGTGGGTGTATGTGATGGCATGCAGGTAGGGTGGGGGTTGTAATAGTTAAGATGTGACTTACCAGAGTCCATTCCTCCACCGACTCCTGTGAGGCCCTCAGGATGAAGAATCGCCAAGACCTGCTCCTCTCATGTTGTTAGTTGTGGGGGAGGAGGTGGGGGTCCGCCGCCAGTCCGCTGAACCGCCTGGTGGTGACTTGAGACCACGGAACACACCTTCCCCCGTAGGTCGTTCCGCTTTTTCCTGATGTCCTCCCAATTTCTTGGGTGTTGTCCCACTGCGTTGACCCTGTCGACTATTCTTCGCCATAGCTCCATCTTCCTTGCAATTGAGGTGTGCTGCACCTGGGATCCAAATAGCTGTGGCTCTACCCGGACGATTTCCTCCACCATGACCTTGACCTCCTCCTCCGAGAACCTGGGGTGTCTTTGCCGTGCCATGGGGTGGTATTGGTGATGTGTGGGGTGGTGTGTGTGGTGATAAGTGTGGTGATATGAAGTGGTGTGTTGTGTGAGGTGCGTGGTGCGTGGAAGTTGTGTGGGTGATGGTGTTGTGTGCCTGTGGATGCTAGTTTGTTGATGGTGGTGTCTCTCTCTGGCCTTCGTTTGTGATTTTTGGTAGTAGGGGTTAATGGGTGATGTGGGTGTGTGTTTTATATTGTAATGGGTGTGTGGGAGTGATGTGTGTATGTGTATCAGGTGTGTGTATTTCAAATTGTCCAATGTGGGGATGTTTTGTATATGTGTGTGTATTTTGAGCACGGAGGTGTGTACTGCCAATGGAATACCGCAGTTGAAAGACCGCCGCATGGATTCGTGTGTCGTGATAGTGTGGGTGTATTTCTGTTGGTGTGACAGTGGAGGATTTGTTTTTGCCAGTTTATCACTGATCTTTGGTGGCGGACTTGTGCGGGTGTCTGAATTTTGTCGGATTCCGAGATGCGGGTCATAATAGCTGTGGCGGAATTCCGCGGCCGTGGTGGTGTGTTGGCGGTCTTCTGCACGGCAGTAAGCGGCTTTTACTGCCAATGTTGTAATGACCACCAATGTGATTAAAACACTTTTGAGTAGAAAGCAAATACAAAACGCAATGTATGTCATGAAAGAATATTACCGACATAGGGACACACAAAGGGGCCTCTTCACAAAATGTGTTTTGTAGTACATATACTAGTAGTAGTGCAATAGTACTGTGCATACATTACAAAATGCTATTCACTAAAATGCATGTGGCGGTCTATACCTCTGCCTTTCCTATATTGTCTGACCCTATATCTCTGGACAACTGCAGAGAGCTCCTTACATGTTTACCTAGGTTTTAATACTAAGGGCCAGATGTATCATACAACTGATTTGCATACTCAACTAGCGATTTTTAAGAAATCGCTATTTCAGAAATGCAAAAAGGTATGTATGTTTTTTGCGATTCGGTAAGAGCGATTTCTTAAAAAATCGCAAATGCTATTACTGAATTGCAAATAGAGAATCTGTCCCCAGTCGCACCTATGGGCCTGTTGGCCCATATCTGCAAATTTTTTGCATTTCCAAAATTGCAATTTCTTAACCAGAAATCGCAATTTTGGAAATGCAAAACTCCAGGGTGCTGGGGGCCTAAGGCCCCCTCTGCTGCACCCCAAAAATAATTTTGGGGACATGTAAGGTGCACACATGCCAAACGGGCATGTGTGCTTTACATGTACATTTTAAAAATGCATTTAGGAATGGCTTCATACATGTGGTAAGAAATCGCAAATAAGGAATCCTATTTGCGATTTCTTATTTAGAGAGTCGCAATTTGTGACTCTCTAAACAGGGTCACAATTTTAAGGAATTGCTATTTTTGCGATTCCTTAAAATTGCGTTCAGAATGTCTTTCATACATTCTGAACTGGCTTTTTGCATTCGCAAACGGGCATTCGCACCGTTTGCGAATGCAAAAAACCTTGATACATCTGGCCCTAAATGTGGGAGAGGTGGGGGAGTGGATGAAAAATGGGGAATACTACTAAACGGTAGAGGTTTGAGAGGAGAAAGCAGGGGTTAAGTGAAGTTAGGGAGGCATTTTGGTTGGGCAAGTGCCCACCCACAAGAAAATAAGCTGATTGCTATTCACTAACTGCACTTCTAAATTTACTACAACTAATTAACAATGACCCAAAACTGTAGTTAATGTGCTATAGCTCAGATCTGGTGTTAGTCCAGCACTACACATGCCCAATCACGGGAACTGCAACACCCTCACATAGACATAATGGCAGCAGGGGCTTAAAATAACATTTCTTGGGAAATAATGTTAAAATAATGTAATTTATTTTGACTTCTTAAAAATCTATAAAATTGAATTAAGTGTTGAAATAAACTATAAATACAGCACATTATTTTATTTTCGGTTATGTTGTTGTGTAATAACCTTTTATAATTTAAAATCTAAATGCTACTATATTTATTGAAATTAATCCCATACCTACATTTGAATAGTTTTTAATTCACAATAACTAGATGCAAATATTTTAATTTAGGTAGAAACATATTTTTAAATAAGCATGAAATGGATTTGTGTAATCATATTTAAAATAAGATAAATATTGTTAGACTTTTCACCCTTGGCGTGGTCACCCCTAACTTTTTGCCTCAGTTTCCCAGGTTGTTGATGTGTGCTGGACTCTGTTTTTGTTGTTTTTGTTACTCTGGACACTTTATCACTGCTATCTAGTGCTAAAGTGCAAGTGCTCCTATATAAAATGGATATGTAATTGGCTTTCCATGATTGCCATATTTGATTTACTGATAAGTCCCTAGTACAGTGAACTAGAGGTGCCCAGGGCCTGTACATCAAATGAAATGGTACTAGTGGGCCTGCAGCACTGGTTAGTAGCCCTGTAAACATGGATCAGACCTGCCACTGCAGTGTCTGTGTGTGCAGATTTTAACTGCCAATTCGACTTGGCAAGTGTACCCACTTGCCAGCCATAAATCTTCCCTTTTTTTTACAAATAAGACACCCCTAAGGTGGGCCCTAGGTAGCCCCATGGGCAGTGTGCAGTGTATGTTTAAGGTAGGACATATACTAATGTGCTTTATATGTCCTGACGGTGAAATACTGCCAAATTCGGTTTTCACTGCTGCAAGGCTTATCTCTCTCATAGGTTAACATAGGGGCTGTCTTTAAAAATGATGAAAGCATAGATTCTCTTTGGGGTCTCTGAGCTCACAATTTAAAAATACATCTTTTAGTAAAGTTGGTTTTGAGATTGTGTGTTTGAAAATGGCACTTTTGAAAGTGGGCATTCTCTTGCTTAAACCATTCTGTGTCTCTTCCTGTTCGTGGATTCACTGTCTGGGTCAGTTTGACAGTAAGGCTGTTTGCACCTCTCTCTAGACAGTGACACAAAGAGAGCTGGGGTGTAGCCTGCATATCCTGATGAGCCATCTGTGCTAGGAGGGTGGGGAGGAGTGGTCACTTATGACTGAAAGGGTTGTGCCTGCCCTCACACAATGCAGTCTGGAGGGAGGATCTCCAGGGCAGGTAGCAGTGTCTCATCTAAGAGTCTGACTCCTGAAGAGATGCAGGACAGAAAGGCAAAGAGGGCTCAACAGTTGGAGCTGGAGAAAATGAGGTTGGCCATAGAGGAGAAAAAGTTAAGGTTGGCTCATGAGCTCAGCTGGAAGGAGCTGGATCAGAGGAGACAGTCTAGTAGGGATGGTGGCAGCAACATCACAGTGCAGCCTGAGAGAAGGGTTCACATAATAATAAGGACCTTGTCAGGATTACAAGAGGGAGGATGACATACTGCTGTGGTTTAAGGGGTATGAGTCTGCTCTCCATATGAATCTGGTCCCTGAAGCTCATTGCTGGGTGGGTCTGTCGAAGCACTTTGAGGTAGAGGGAAGGGATACTCTGACATCCTTAGGGGATCCCAAGGGGCTCACTTGCCCTATCATGAAGGACGCCCTGATCACTAGGTATGGTCTCACCCCTGATCAATATAAGGACAAGTTTAGGTCCTATAAGAAGAAGAAATCCCAAATATGGTTGGAATGTGTTGATTCATTCTGCAGGTCACTGGATGGTTGGGTGAAGGGCAGTAAGGTGACAACGTATGAGCGGCTTTAGAATCTGATAGCTTGGGAGCACTTGTACAGTTTATGTTTTCCAGAGCTGCGCCAGCACCTGATTGACAGCAAGCTGACTGACCCCAGGAAGTTTGTGCAGGAAGCGGACTGCTGGGAGAACACCAGGGTCCAAAAGAGGTATGGGAGAGACCACGCCAATGGTGGGCAGGGTCCCTCTCAGAAGAAAGGGGGGGTTAAGGGTAAGCAGGGGGAGTTCTCAAAAGGGCCCTGATCTGATTCCCACGGTAAGGTTTCCCTGCCCCCATTTAGAAGAAGCCATGGTTCTCCAATGGGAAACCTGTGGCAGGAGGTCCCCCATGTAAGTGCCATGCATATGACCAAGTGGGTAATGTGAGGGGGGACCCCAAGTGCCCCAAGAGTACACCCGCACTCACTGATGCGCAGTCCCAGGGTCTGGCTTGTGTAGCGCTTGGGGAGGAGTTGGTTCCAGGTGGGTGGGAGCCAGCTGAGATGACCCTTGTCCCACTAAGGGACAGTGAGATGGTCCAGATAACCCTTGTGCCTGAGAACACTAAAACGTACAGGCAGTGGGTGACCATCAATGGACAGAGGGTGGAGGCTCTGAGAGACACAGGAGCCAGTGTGACTACAGTGAGGAGTCACCTGGTGTCTGAAGAGCAGATAGATCCCCGGGTATTTCACCAAGTAGTTGCAGTAAACAACTCAGAGCGCCTGTGCAGAGTGGCACAGGTTGCCTTTGAATGAGGAGGGGGGGTCTCAGGTTCCTTGAAGGTAGCTGTGAGTCCAAACATGCCTGTAGATTGTTTGCTTGGCAATGACCTGGAGGATTCCCCTTGGAAGGAAGTGGAACACAAGTCACACTTGGGGATGTTAGGTCGGCCTGGGTGGGTATGCATATCCATCAGATCAATGGCGGCCCCTCACGTTGATCAGGAGACCCTGGAGCCTGAAAGAGTGGCCCAGGTGTCTGCCAGAAGGAAGAAGGGCAAGGGGTGCGGGAAACTGGCCCCAGAAGTTCCCACGGTCCAAGAGGAGGCTGAACCTGAGGGGGACGCCCTGGAGCCTACAGGGGAGCAGGTTGCTGAACTGGGTGAGATCCCTGAGTTGTCACAGTTGCAGCAGGAAGGTGGGCCCACCAGGGAAGCATTCTGTGAGGCACAGAAGTCATGCCCTACTCTGGAGGGTTTGCAACAGCGAGCCTACGGTTGCGGACCCTGGGTCAGCCCATGTGCTGGTGGTACCCCAGTGCTTCAGAGCCTTCCTACTGGGTCTGGCTCATGATGTGCCTTTAGCTGGTCATTTGGGGCAGGACAAAACCTTTGAGCAGCTTGTCACCCACTTTTATTGGCCCCAAATGCGCAGGCACTCTGATGCTCATTGTAGGTCTTGCCCAACTTGTCAGGCAAGTGGCAAGAGTGGGGGAGAAATGTGAAGCTCCCCTCCAACCTTTTCCTGTTGGTAGTACCCCCTTTGAAAGAGTTGGTATTGACATTGTGGGGCCTCTGGATCCCAAGACAGCCATGGGCAACAGGTTTATCCTTGTCTTGGTGGACCATGCCACCCGGTACCCAGAAGCCATTCCTTTATGATCAATCACTGCCCCTGTGGTGGGCCGTGCCTTGATGGGAGTTTTTACCCGCATGGGGTTCACCAAGGAAGTGGTGTCCGATAGGGGTACCTACTTCATGTCAACATGTATGAAGTCTCTGTGGACGGTGTGTGGGGTAACCTACAAGTTCACCACACCTTACCACCCCTATAGTAATAGTCCGGTTGAGAGATTCAACCGCAACTTGAAAGGCATGATCATGGGCCTGTCAGAGCCCTTGAAGCGGAAGTGGGACGTCCGCTTGCCATGCCTTCTGTTCGCTTACAGGGAGGTGCCTCAAAAGTGACTTGGCTTTAGTCCTTTTGAGATGATCTATGGCCACCCCGTGAGTGGACCTTTAAGTCTGATGAAGGAGGCTTTGGAAAAAGCTCCTAGTAAACCCCCCCAGGATGTATTCAGTTACATGTGGGCGCAGAGAAGCCAGACTGCCCACTTCAGGAGTCTCGCACAGGAGAACCTAGAAGCAAGCCAGGAGGATATGAAACGCTGGTATGACCAGAATGCCACTCTGGTCGAGTTTTAACCTGGTCAAAAAGTGTGGGTGATGGCACCAGTGTAGCCTAGGGTGCTCCAGGACAAGTGGACTGGGTCATTTGAGGTAGTGGAGTGCAAGAGTTAAGTCACCTACCTGGTGGACTTGCAGACTCGCAGGAACCCTTTAAGGGTCCTGCATGTTAACCGGCTCAAGCCGCACATTGAGCGGACAGAGTTGTCCATGCGCCTAGTGACCGATGACGGGGTGGAGGAGGAGAGTGAGCCTCTTCCTGACCTCCTGTCTGCAGAAGAGAAAGATGGGTCTGTGGAGGGAGTGAACCTCTCCCCATCACTGACTGCAGAGCAGTGGAGGGACTGTCGCCTGGTGTTGGGACAGTTCACCTCACTGTTTTCCTTGATCCCAGGGGTCACACACTTGTCCACACATGGTGTGGACACTGGGGATAGTACACCCATTAAACAAAAGGTTTACAGGGTGACTGACAAGGACAGGGCTAGCATCAAGGATGAGATATCCAAGATGTTAACCCTAGGGGTTATTGAGCATTCCAGCAGCCCTGTGGTTTTGATCCCAAACGCTGCTTCTCCTGGTGCCACCCTAGAACTCCGGGTCTGCGTGGACTACCGGGGTCTCAATGCGGTCACTAAAACTGACGCGCACCCCATCCCCTGAGCTGATGAGCTCATAGATATGTTGGGAGCTGCCAAATACTTCAGCACGTTTGATTTAACGTTTGGGTATTGGCAGATTGCCTTGACTGAGGGGGCCAAGGAGAAATCTGCGTTTTCTACCCCAGATGGACACTTTCAGTTTAAGGTGATGCCATTTGGAATGAAAAATGCCCCTGCCACCTTTCAGAGGTTTGTCAACCAGGTGTTGGATGGGCTGGATGAGTTTAGTGCCGCCTACCTGGATGACATTGCTGTCTTCAGTTCCACATGGGAGGAACATTTGCAACACCTCTGTAAAGTGTTGGAGGCCCTGCAAAATGCAGGCCTCACTAATAAGGTAAGGAAGTGCCAAATGGGGCAGGGTTCTGTGGTTTACTTGGGACACCAGGTGGGCAGTGGCCAGGTGGCACCCCTACAGCCAAAGATAGATACCATTTTGACTTGGGAGCCTCTCAAGAACCAGACTGAAGTGAGAGCCTTTTTAGGTCTCACATGATTCTATAGGAGGTTTGTCAAGGGGTATGGCACAATTGTTGCTCCCTTGACTGAGTTAACCTCCAAAAAGCAGTCCAGAAAGGTGATCTGGACTGAGGTTTGCCAGATGGCTTTTGATGCCCTGAAGGCTGCCATGTGCACAGCACCTGTGCTGAAGGCACCTGACTACTCAAAGGAGTTTGTTGTGCAAACAGACACCTCAGAGCATGGTTTTGGAGCAGTACTCTCACAGCTTAATGAAGAGGGCCTAGATCAACCTGTAGCCTTCATTAGCAGGAGGTTACTTTCCAGGGAACGTAGGTGGAGTGCCATAGAGCTTGAAGCTTTCGCTGTGGTGTTGGTGCTGAAGAAGCTAAGACCCTATTTGTTTGTGACTCACTTCCGGGTTCAGACTGACCACAGGCCCCTCAGATGGTTAATGCAGATGAGGGGTGAGAATCCAAAACTGTTGAGGTGGTCCATTTCCCTAAAGGGGATTGGCTTTACGGTGGAACACCGCCCTGGCATAGAACACGCAATGCTGATGGTCTATCCAGATTCTTCTGCCTTAGTGATGAGAACTCCATGAAGTTGGGTAGTTGCTCCCCACTTTCAAACTGGGGGGGACAAGTGTTAGACTTTTCAACCTTAGGGTTGTCTCCCCTAACTTTGTGCCTCCGTTTCCCAGGTTGTTGATGTATGCTGGACTCTGTTTTTGCTGTTTTTGTTACTCTGGGCACTTTACCACTGTTATCCAATGCTAAAGTGCAAGTGTTCCTGTATAAAATGTGTATGTAATTGTCTTTCCATGATTGGCATATTTGATTTACTGGTAAGTCCCTAGTACAGTGTACTAGAGGTGCCCAGGGCTTGTAAACATGACAGACCTGCCACTGCAGTGTCTGTGTGTGCAGATTTTAGCTGCCAATTCGACTTGGCAATTGTACCTACTTGCCAGGCCTAAACCTTCCTTTTTCTTACAAATAAGACACCCCTAAGGTAGGCCCTAGGTAGCCCCATGGGCAGGGTGCGGTGTATGTTTAAGATAGGACATATACTAAAGTGTTTTATATGGCCTGCCAGTGAAATACTGCCAAATTCGGTTTTCACTGTTGCAAGGTCTGTCTTTCTCATAGGTTAACATGGGGGATGCCTTTAAAAATGATTACAGCGTAGATTCCCTTCGGGAGCAGATAGACATGTAGAGTTTGGGGTCTCTGAGGTCACAATTTAAAAATACATCTTTTAGTAAAGTTGAGATTGTGTGTTTGAAACTGCCACTTTTAGAAAGTGGGTATTCTCTTGCTTAAACCATTCTGTGACTCTGCCTGTTTGTGGAGTCCCTGTCGGGGTCAGTTTGACAGTTGGGCTGTTTGCACCTCTCTCTAGACAGTGAAACAAAGGGAGCTGGGGTGTAGCCATCATATCCTGATGTGAAACTTGTGCTAGGATGGAGGGGGGGAGTGGTCACTTACACTTGAAAGGGCTGTGCCTGCCCTCACACAATGGAGTCTCCAACCCCCTGGTGTGTGTCTGGGGCCTGGCCTGGACAAGGCAGGATTTTACAAACAAGAGAGACTTTCCTTTGAAGTAGGCCTACTTCAAAGGCCAGAATGGGGATAAGAAGGGCACCCAAAACTACAGACTTTAGATCACTTCTGGACATCAAGAGGAACCTCTGCCTGGAGAAGAGCTGAAGAGCTGAGGAGAAGTGCTGCCTGCCTGTGACCGTACTTTGTGGAGCTATCTTGCAGTTGCTGCTTCTGCCTGTATAAGGGGACAAAGACTGGACTTTGTTGTGCATTCCTGCTAGTGAAGAAATCTCCAAGGGCTTGTCCTGCACTTGCCTCCTGTTGTTGAAGTCTCAGGGCCATCAAATACTTCTCCTGCCAGCACCTGGAGTCTCTGCTGAGACTCCTGCTCTGCCAATTGGTGCCATATCCAGTTCACAAGTCCTTGAAGGTGAAGCTGACAGACCAAGATCAAAAATCCACGCACAGACCGCTGTGCGGGGAAAATATCGATGCACCTTCCAAGACGTGGCTGAAAAACGACATGCTGCCAGCTTCGTGGCAGAAATTGCGCTCCGCCGAAATCACGGCTGGAAGATTGACGCATGCAGCTGGAGAAACGACACGCCATACCCTCTGATGGAGGCTGATAACATCGCAAGCCACATTGCACGGTTTTTCTGAGACCGTGCGGCAGGATTTTCAAGGCAAACCTTGCTGGGCATGGAAAAACAACACAAGCCTGCCCTGACGAGTTCTTGCCCAGATCGATACATCGCTGTCTTGCGGAGAGGAAAAACCACGCACGCAGACCCGACCAGAGGAGGAGAAATGACTCATGGTCTCGCTTGCGGGTGAGAAATCGACCCAACGTTAACCTTTTCAACGCACACTTGTCCATGCGTCTTACCTTGACACTACCCAGGTACTTTTCAATGCTAACAGTGTTTTTTCTGTTTACTAAAGGATTTAAGACTCTTTTTGCTTTTTAATTAATAACTTGACTTGTGTATGTGGGATTTTTGTCATTTTGGTCTTGTTTTGTTTAGATAAATATTTTCAATTTTTCTAAACCTGAGTTGTGTAGTGTTTTCACTGAGTTAATGTGTGTGTTGGTACAAATACTTTACACCTAGACTCTGAAGTTAAGCCTGCCTGCTTGTGCCAAGCTACCAAAGGGGTGAGCAGGGGTTAATTGAGGATGATTCTCCTTCACCCTGATTAGAGTGAGGGTCCTTGCTTGGACAGGGGGTAACCTTACTACCAACAAAAGACCCAATTTCTAACAAATATGCAATTAGTTTACATTATTACTTATCATAAAATATGTTTATCACTTTTGGTTTAAGTTCAATACTCTTCTAGCTATTCCCTATATTTTACTATAGAGTAAAAGCCACTCAGGAGGTGTAGATGTCTGCTTATGTGTGAAAAGCTACTAATAGTAACTTTATACTTTTAAATTAGGCCCGCTCCCTAAAGTCAAGGGGGTGAGTACATATAGGTTTACATTTTTTAGGAAATCTACACTTGTAAATTGTGAATAGCTAAAAGATGGACATTTATTACAAAGTATAAGAGTAAATATACACATGTAGAGTTACTTATGAGTAATTGTACCCTTTGTGAGTAGGCCACAAAGAGAGCAGTACAATGCTAGATGGATCTACCTGGAACACCATAGCCATTACTCAACTGTCACACATCTACTTGCATGCACCTCCAGATCCTGGTAAAGCATAGAATGACAGAAGTATTACATCTCCACACAGTACTAAAAAATTGAATGGTATGGACCATCAAGATCAGGAGAACCTGCAAGAAGAGTTTCTAACTCATAAATATGTAATCCCAACTTGCACAGTTTCGAATTTGAGGCACCAGGACTGTAAAGAAAAAAGGGCTTATCATTATACAGACTAGGAATGTCTTCAGAGTTCCATAATATTGCAGGGCATCAGCAGCAATGTGCTCACATGACGCATCATGGTCATCTGCCTTCAAGGCAATATGACTAATCATAGATGCATCCATGCCAACTCACCTTTGTCTGGCAACCAATGCAATGAGCAACAACAACAGGCAAATTTCTTATACTATCTGTGGCTTACATTTTTCATATGGGCAATCAACTGCGTACATATAGCAGTCAAAATGTAACACAGACTCCATTTTTCTGCCTTAACATAAAGCTGATTTGTAGTGCATATTATACTGTAGATATTATTTTCATGGGGGGATCCTCACAATTAGGTATATTTCTCCAAAGAAAATACACTTTTTTCTGTAGCATATAAATGTTATATGTCCTACATAGCAATTATATTCATTTTAGGAAAACACACATTTGAAACATTTTACTTCAGTTATTCTGAATACATGTTCTCATTTTTACCTGGCACAATATACATACGTATGACATATGTAGACTCAGGTATTATATGTGAGTGAACATTCAATACATAATGACAAATTAATAACTACATTTATTGATAACGCACTGAATTGCTACACTAATGTTTCTTCTCTTTTTAGCAAAGTTGTTGCACATAATCTAATCTTTTTGTTTTATATGTAATCTAATCAAATGTCCCAGTATTTTGTTGGAAGGATCAATTGATTTGATTGTATACATTTGTGGGTTCTTGACCTCCTTATTATTCTACTGGGGCCAGTCAATGGCAAGGTTTAGGATATAGGCATTTTTTGAGGTCTGTTTGATCATGACGGGAAGGTAACCATTATTACTCTATATACAGCGGTATGCTCCGTAATGAGGCTGTATGCATAATGCTATCATGCAGCACTTTAAGAAAGGGGCAATGATCACCTGGCAGTGCAATGAAAAAAGGACCCAGAACAGTAGTAACTTCACATTAGTTCAGACCTGGAGTATTCTAGCACCACACATGGACATATATGGTCTTAAATATTAAATTCAAAATTAAGTTAATAGTGTTAAGTTACTAATGGTAACTTTTCACATGTAGGTGGAGTTATCCCCTGCCGGGATGGAGATCTCTCTATTGCAAAGAGTAAGTACATTTTTTAAAGTTTGTTAAGCTTTAAAAAGGTATGAATATTTTTATGTTAAATGGTAATGTAAATTAGTTTTAGCATTATTCAGCACTGCTAACTCTAAATCTAAAAGTTAATTTACGTAAGTATTTTATGTTAAATTCAATTCAAATTATTTTTATAGATTTGCTCAAGAATCCCCCCTTTTGTAAAATGTTTAGAGTTATCAATTATCTACAAAAATATGTATTTTTAAATAAAAAATAGGTTATTACAATATTTGATTAAAACTGGAAATAAATCACTTTATTTTAACATTATTTCCCATGGGATTATATTTTCAGTCCCGAAGGCCATTATTATACATGAAATGGTGTTGCAGTACCAGTCGGTGGCCATGTGTGGCACTTGACTTACTCCTAGTCTGAGCCAGAGTATGTTTACTACTATTTTGTGTCCTTTTTGCTTTAGTAAATTTTAGAAGGGCAGTTTGTGAGTAGCAATGGGCCTATTCTTTTGTGTGTGGTTTTTACCCCTTATGAAACTCCTCCCATTTAGTAGTAAAAATTCCCATTTTACACTACCCCGATTCCTCCCACATTTACTACTAAGTAGTAAATTTAAAGTGTGAGGATCTCCCCACAGAAAAGGTAGGAATGATGGAGGTGAAGGCTCCCACTCGTAGGTTTTGAATTGCATTGTGAATTAAGTGAGCAGTACAACTCTTAGTACCACTTTATGTAGTAGAAGATGCAGTTTGTGAATGCAGACCTACATGAGTAGTGATTTTGCTACCATTTAATTGCTTGTTTCTCCTAAAGTGTGTTAACAGTAGGTTAGAGGTAGCTGACCTGAAACTGTTGGTCCATTTGTAAAAATCAAATGCTTTAGATGTGTGGTCCAAAGACAGTAATTTTTTGGCTGTGTGGACAATGCACATGGTTTTAAAATGTGTGAAATGTTTTCGGTTGCTTGATTCTGTGCTCTCCCTATCTTGAGTGTGCATCATGGCTCAAAAGCATGAATGAATATTATTGCAGTTATTTAGTGACAAACAATACCTCTGCCAGGGCCAGATAATTTTGTAAGTCATCACCAAGAGGAAAATAATGTTGTGCAATAAGCAAAGGTTGTAAAAAGATTGCTTGGTGACTGCATATGCAATGGGAATGAATGAAATGTCAGACAGAACCCCTGGATTGCAATATTTTTGTACAGAGCTGAAAGGTAGGACAGAGTGTCAGGCAATCCAAAATAATGAGGTGTTGGACTCACTCGACCTATAAGCACTGTGTATCTGTTGTACTCAATTGGGTACAGATACGGTTAGAGTGTCCAATGTTGAATATGTCAAAAAATAGACCAGTAACTGATGTCTGTCCCCTGGTCCCTCATAAACTGTCAGAAATTGCCATCAAGACCCACGGATGATGTGTCATCCCATATTTTAACAATGGTTAATATGCCTTTCCAGTGTCCTGGGGTGCTGTAAGAATAATTAGCACACATAGGCCCTAATTTTGAGTGGGACATAGTTATCCAACCCCTTACGTACACCACTATGTTCAAAGGGGTCGGACGTATAATCAGAATGATATTTACTTCATGCACTAATTAGTGAGTGGATTAAATATCACTCCCTTACGTAAAAATGTGGCAGGTCAATTAGAATTTAACAGGGTGTAAGGTATATGGTATTTACTCTGCCATGCAGTTTTTGGTGCAGTAAGTACCAAAGTGATATTTCTCAGAAACCTGTAACAGATGATATTTATCACACCCAATAAATAACGCACCCCAGGGTATAAACAATATATGGATTCTGAAAATCTTTGGATCAAGATCATTGTGTCTTCAAATTTTTAGATGAGACAATTAGGACAGAAAGCTTTCTGCATATGAGCTTAATGAACAATGGTGTTCAATTACCATCTTCTGAAATGAAAAGTATCTTAAAGAGATAGGAAAACATACACAATAGTACTGTGTTTTATGACTGAAAGACAATGGTGGAAAATTCAAAAGAATCATAAGGATGGAGGTAGCTTGCAGTAATGGGGTGAACTGGAAAGAAGTATTGCAGAAAAGAATCACAACTTCACATTCAACTACTGGTAAAGCTCTTTAAGAAAACATTAAGGGAAGGAGACTAAACATAAACATGTGCCCGGTGTGTGGAAGAATCTGGCATAGAGTTGTCTCAGCAGGAGTAGCTAAAACGTTTGTATGAAAAAAGGAATGAGGCAAATAAAGTGAAGTTCCATTTAGGGGATATAGTAAAGGTGGCTTTCCCATTGAAATAAATTAGTTTTCTAAATTTCCTAGTCATTTCTATTTGGTCAAGTTGTTAAAGAATGCTGTGAAAAGTAGAGCTGGGCACATCTGGACTGCAAGGTGTGTACCTGCATATGGAGTATGACAGTAAAGAACACAGTTAAGAGGAGGAAACACAGGATACATGTGGGGTAAAGCATGATGGAAATACCATTCACGAATGACATAACAACAAAGACATCATGGTTAAGCAGAAGACTTAAAAAAAAACACGTTATATAATTATATCCATGCCCGTGTTAGGTTGCTAACTTTCATTTTTGGTATATTGCAAGTATATTGTATATAATATACTTTCTCTGTGCCCATGTACTTAGTGTTTATTAATCTTCTATTCTCTTAAACTTTTGTAAAAAAAGGGTGTATGTTTTAACTCTTGTTTGCCACATTTGTTTCATTGATACCTAAAAAATGTATTTATTGCCATTTCATGCTGTGGTTCTATTTAGGTGACTTACTGTTGTCTTATGGGCTTAAAAGGTAAGCTAATAACATTGTGTTTATGCACATTGGGTGCAATTGTCACCATTCCAAAATGGCACAGTGTTTTAAAAGAAGGCCATAACTATGTCACTGAGTGCCTCAGTCTGATGAATTAGAACATTACTCCTGAAATGCTGTGAAGCTGAAACTACCCCAACAAAGCAGACAATAAACCGAGAGCCAATATTAGAAGTCAAAGAGGTTGTGATAAATGTAAAGTCGATATAATCTTCGCCATTGGGACTGATACTTGTGTACATCAGTAACCACTCAATTAGCTTTGATGCCATAGAAGGTCTTCTCCTCCTTTGAAATGTCTTCCCTTTTCCACTTTCTGATCCTCGTGTACAGAATGGGTCAAATTAGTGTGTGAGGGCCTGACATATATCACGGAATACAGTTGGTACTCCTCGAGGTCAATGGATTAAACTGCTCATTTGCCATAATGGAGTACCCATCCTCTACTTTTAGAGATTTTCACTGGCCCTGCTGACATCTCTAATCATTGACAGGAGCTTCTGCCACAGTGTTTATTGGCAATGTATTAACACTTTCAAGGATGGCTCAGTCAAAACATGATGGCTGGAAGTCAAACTTTTAATACATTTTTTAGATTTTTTTAAAACAAAATCCCAAAGCTAGACTTTGTTTTTGAAAAAGCAAAACCTATTTGACCCACACCATAGGATTTAATGTCTCATATTTTTATGAGGGTGTGATTTATTTTTCTACTGTTCCTCCTGGCCTGGCAGAGACCAACAGCAAAGAACACGTCCCACTGTTCATGCTAAACTGGATGGACAGTGTTGTGTTTACCTTTAGGATACTGGGCATGCAGCTTAGAGCCTCCTCGCTTAGTGAGGTTCCATGTGATGTGTGAAGAACTCTGGGATGAAGGTTCTATTGCAGTTGGTCTAGCCAGGCGATGCTGTGCCTGCCCTGGGTTGGTGGCTAAGGAATAAAACATACTTTATTTGAACTTACCTGCGTGTTGGATCTTAACACTGGCGACGAGGAGCCTGATTTTCACAGGCGCTGCCACCAACCCTGAACCCACCGATCTGCGTGTTGTGGGCCACGCTGTTACCCTGTACTTCTTCAGATTTCCCGTGGTGGCTGCTCTCTCTCTCGTTGTGGCAGATGGAGCATTTGTGGAGCCTTGGTGTCCTTCTCCGATCACGGAAGTCAATTAGTTGCTGTCGTTCGGGGCCCGATGCCGAATCAGCGGGTAGCTGCTGGCCTCTCTTCTTGACGGTAATGCGGAGCCACTGCTGGGAGACTTCGCAACTTTCTTCTTGAAGGTAACGCTGCCTGGGTGCCCCCGGCAGCAAGTTTGAGTCTTTTTAGGCATTTTGGGCAGCAAATTTTTCCTCACGCGCGAGGTGGTTGTGCATGCCCTTGAAACGACGAAGCAAGTCTCGAGCGCATTCTTTTCTACGCGAGAGGCGACTGCGCGTGCGCTTGGACGATGATTCAAGTCTCGAGCGTCCTGAGTCTCGGGACGAGCATTCTTGCTAAAGACTAGACCGCACACCGACGATTCAAGTCTTGAGCGTCCTGGGCCTTCAAACAAGCATTTCCTGTTGAAGACTAGACCGCACACCTGTTACTTGAGAAACGACCATTTTGCTGCAATTTTTACGTATTTTCTGGTTTCGCCTGAACAATTTATTGAACACAATGTTGGCTATATAGCAGCCTCTGGTAATATATTTCACGATGGCTACACCCACAATGTCGCAACCACCTGCTTTCTTAACTGACAAAGGTGAGCCAATCCTACCTTGGAAACGTTGGAAGAATCTTTTTGATTCCTACTTAATAGCAATGGGGGGGGGGAGTTCTCTCCAGTGAGGAAACAAGCTGTTGTTTTACACAATTTGGGGATTGAAGGCAGGAACATTTATGACAGTCTTGAAACACTACCCATTGGAGGGGCAGAGGGAGAACCCAGGGATATTTATGATATGTCTGTAACGATGTTAGCAACACATTTTGAGTCTAAGCTCAATGTCGTGTTAGAGAGACACCATTTGTTTGCAAGAACTCAAGGAAAACTAGACAGTGTTAGGAACTTTGTTGCTGCTCTACGTACACTAGCGCGCACTTGTGACTTTGGTGACATCACAGATTCCCTCATTCGTGCTCAACTAGTGCGCTGTACAAACAACAAGCGGGTTCAGGAGAAACTGTTAACAAAGAATCCCGATTTGAAAGAAGCTATTGCCATTGTAGAGGGGATGGAAAGCACCAATAACTGGATTAGGGAAATGAATGACCACGAAGGGAATAGTACGGGTATGGTACAGTCAACACAGGTTCAAGAGGAAGTTTTAAGAATTAGTACGGACAGCAAAGCACCTGTATCCTCACAAGAGAAGAAGAAGGAAATGAAATATTCAGGAACACGTTGCTACTGTTGTGACAATTCTGGACACACAGCGAATAGTTTAAATTGTTATTCACGTAACTCAGTATGTAGAACGTTTGGGAGGAAAGGCTACTATGTGAGGGTTTGTAACAGTGACAAACAATATAATGTGGAATCTGTTACTGAAAATGTCAGCAAAATGATTTTGTGTGTGGGACCTGATATCAACCAAGTGGGAGATAACACTGGAGTTGTGGGTGATGGTCCCATTATCATGCCTGAATGCACTATAAAACTAGATGACAAGGTTGTTAAGGTTTTAGCAGACTCAGGGTCTCCTTACACTATGGTAGGTGATAAGAATTGGCAAATAATGTTTGGGGAAGATTGTCATTCTTTAATTGAACCTGATATTGATCCAGTGAGTTATGGTGGTACTAAAATAGACGTGATTGGATACAGGGTCTTGAAAATTCTATTCCAGAATAAGACTACCTTTGGTAAGGGTTATGTGCCGAAGCGCAGGAACAATCTTTTAGGTTGGCGCCACCATTAGATCCTAACTCTGATTGTCAGGTTATGGTGGTAAATGATGTAAATACAAACCTTGAAAATTGTAAGGAGTTCCCTGAAGTACTTAGTGATAAGTTAGGGTGTCTAACCAACTTTGAACATAAGATAATACAAAAAAAAAATGCTGTTCCTTCCGTGCACAGAGTGAGAAGGGTTCCAAAACTGATGATGGAACCCCTCAAGACTGAGTTGAACAAACTCTTGAATGCCGGAGTGATTTAGGAAATAGAATCCTCTGAATGGCTGGCCCCTATAGTTCTAGCACCCAAGGATGATGGTAAACAGATCCGCATGTGTGTGGATCTTAGGGACCTTAATATACACATATTGGTCGATCGCCAACCTCTACCCAAAATTTCGGAAGAATTATCGTGTTTGGGAGGCTCAAAAGTTTTCAGTGTGCTAGATTTGTCCTCAGCTTACCACCAGATTGTCTTACATCCTGACTCTAGACACCTCACTTCATTTGTGACACCAGTGAGAGCATATCAATTCCAAATAATGCCCTTTGGGTTAGCCTCAGCAGCTGCTTGCTTCTAGCGTGTTATGAAAAAAATCTTAGAAGGAATTTCTGGAATTTTGTTCTTCCAGTACGATACTTTGATCCATGTAAAGACTGTAAATGACCATGATAGGATTCTGAAGGAAGTGTTGAGTAAGCTAGCCCTGTCAGGTCTTACTGTAAAAAAAGAAAAATGCAGGTTCAGAGTCACTTCAGTGACTTACCTTGGTCATACTATTTCTGGTGAAGGAATTAAACCCAAATTGAAGCTAGTTAATTCCATTATTGGAGCAACTGAACCCAAGGATAAAGATAGAGTTAGATCTTTCTTAGGATTAGCGGAATACTACTCCAAGTTCATAGCTAACTTTTCAAGTGTAGTCCAACCCCTAAGATCTCTTCGAAAAAAAGGGTGTGAGTTCAAGTGGATGGATGATTGTATGTCTGCATTTACTTTTGTCAAGAATTGTTTCAGTAAAATGCCCACCCTGGGACATTTTAATGCATTTGCCAAAACCATCTTGTACACGGATGCTAGTGTTAAGGGGTTGGGAGCAGTTCGAATCCAAATAATGGACCATGAAGAAAAGGTAATTTCCTTTGCTCCTCGTTCTCTCAAAGAAGCTGAGCAACATTATTCAGTTATAGAGAGGGAAGCACTTCTGTGTATGTGGGCAGTCAAACATTTCAAATTGTATTTGTGGGGCTTACCTTTTGTTGTGAGGACAGACCATAGACCACTTGTCCACATTTTTTCTTCCAAAAAAGGGGAAGAATTAACACCTAGGATAAGAAGATGGGTGGAGGGATTGATGGAATACAATTTCTCAGTAGAGTATATTCCTGGTCCGAAGAATGCAGTGGCAGACTTCTTGTTGCGAGCCTCAATTGACAATGATGAAGAATCAGATGATGTTTGTGTGATCAATTGGGTGAGAGAAGTGGCTAGAACTGAGGATGAGTGGAAGTATGCAGCTGGACAGGATTCTGCCAGGAAAATACTTGAAGAATTTATTGTGTGAGGTTGGCCAGAGTATAAGGCATTTCTGATTCTTTGAGGAAGTGTTGGAATGTCAAAGAACTTTACTTAAGTAAGGGTGAACTATTCAAAGGTACCAAGTCTGTACCTCCTACTGGTGTGAGGAGTAAAATAATTAACTTGGCTCATGAAGGTCACATGGGCAGGAATCTGACCAAATCCAGACTGAGGGCAGTATACCGGTGGCCAGGTTTAGACCGTGATGCAGAGGCTCTTGTGAAGGATTGTGTATCCCGTGCCACTGGTGTGGTCCGATCACTTTGCAATAGCATTCTCCATTCCTTTGCCTACTCTCCCCAAGGCCCAATCACGTGAGTATGTCACCAGGTCAAGGCATTTTTCTAAATTTAATTCCACCATTTTTAGTTCACTTCTTCTAGCCTTGCTACCTGAGCTGAGATGATTGGTGAACACTGTCTTAGTTAATATTGATGATTGGATTCAGTTGTTTCTTAATTCTGTGCACCCTCTGAAATCCAGGATCAATTATGGATCTCTCTCCTGCCCCCTGGTCTAATCACAGTCTACATGAGCTCAGAACGTACTGCAAGTATTTAGGGAGGACCTGGAACAAAACCTATTGTCAGGAGGACAAGCTGAAATATAAGCAGACTTCAAGGAACTACCATAAGGAATGTTGCTCTCCCGGGCCCATTTCTACTCTGATAAAATCACCTAAGCCAGGAATGCCATGAAACACTATTTCAAGTTGTCAAATCTCTGACAGATGCTGCTGTTATGTTGCCTTGTGTCACACTTTCACAGAAGCAATGTGATGATCTGGTCTGCTTTTTTGTAAAAATGTGGCAGACATTGAGGCCTCTCTGCAAGTTTTCACTATTCCTCTTCCCTGCTGCAGGCAGAAAATTGAGTGATTGCTCTCACTACTTCATCATGCTTGCTGAACTCTTTTGCTCCTATTGGCCTCCCTGGATTCGTCGCTATACTGAGTTCCATCAAACCTGGCTAAACTCTGGATCCTCTCTCTCTTGCCTACTTTAGCCAATTATGCCCCTAAATCTTTCACACCGTAACTAATCTTCTAAATTCTTCATTATTGGAAGAAATTGTTCCCAAAACCTGAAACCATGCAATGATAATTGCTCTTCTGAAGAAACTCAATCCCAACAGCTCGGCTAACTATCATCCAATTTCGCTTCTGGAATCTTGGAAAATCATGTAAATCAACGGCTTATTGCCATTGTAGAAGCCAAAGGTCTTCTCCACCTCTCTCAATCTTAGTTCAGAGCTGGTTACAGCACTGAGCCAACCCTGCTTGTAATCACTGAACATCCCAGGCTTCAGTTTGATAGGAGTGGCACTTCAGCTCTAGTCTTATTAGACCTTAGTGTTGCATTTGATACAGTCTCACACAGGTACTTCTTCATAAATTAGAGAACATCGGCATTCAAGATCTGGCCCTGGCTTGGTTAAGATCATTCTTATATGACTGCTCCTTCCAGGTCTTTACCAAAATGCATACCCCAAACTCCTTTTTTATTGTCCTCTGGGGTACTACCAGGATCGGTGAGTCTGACCCTGTTTAACATTCGACATTTATGTGTGTCCTTTGGCTTATTTAGCAGAAGGCTGTGGTCTCACTCTGTTTTCTTATGCTGATATGACCCAGATCATTTATTCTGATGACAGCGATTCTGATACCCTTAATTCTTGCCTCATGAAGGTGGCAACCTGGATGAACATTAACTCTCACAAACTTAATGGAAATAAATCTGAAATCCGGCTAGTGGGTATTTATCCTTATCTTTGGGGTCTCCATTAATGGCTAGATTCTCCAGGAGCTGCCTTCTTCCCCATATCAGTGGGTAAGAGCTTAGGCTTTTGGTTAGGTGCTGCTTTGGTGTTCGTAAGCGGCTAAAAAAAAAAATTCTTTGGGTGATCCCAGTTTCTGCTCAAAGGATAGTAATTCAGGCTTTAGTCATCTCTAGGCTGGACCATGGGAATATTCTCTACTTAGGGTCCTCTAAGGCTTCTAATAGCTGTCTTCAGGTAGTCCAGAAAGTGGCATCTCAGATGCTGTTTCAGCTCTCGAAGCATTGGCCTGTTCCTAATTTCCTGTGTGACCTCCACTGGCTTCCTATTGAGAAGCGAGTCAAATTTAAAGCCTTGTACTGTATGCATAAGTCTATGTTGAATTAGGGCCCACTCTACTTCAGATCCTTAATGTCGCAATACTGCCCCTCACAACCCCTTCATTCTAGCAATCAGAAATTTTCTACAATTCCCAAATTCAGGAGGGCAAGACAGGGTGGAACGTGCTTCTCCTACCCAGATCCCAAGTTATAGAATACTCTAACTCACTCTCTGAGAGTGAGCAAATCTTTCTCTGGTTTTTACAAACTTTTAAAAATCTGTCTCTTAAATGTTGGTTCTTGCCAAGTTGTTTGCCTAGCAGCGTGCATCCCGATTGGGATAGCTATGCTCTCTGCGAAATGCAATGATAATAATAATAATAATAATAATAATAGTAACAACAATAATAATAACCCCTTGGGTGCCCTGGACGTAACGGTTATGTCCTTGGCTACAGCCCTGCCTGAGCAGGGATGGTAGGGGAAGCGCTTACCTTGCAACCCCCGAACCCGCCAGTGACATTTGAAGACGTCAGCACACAATTGCGTGCTGACCTCATCAGAGGTCACCCCCATTGCGCTAGAAGCATGGCTTCCAGCATGACCCGAGGAGAAACTAATTTGTCTGGGGAAGGAGCAGGTCAGAGATGCATCGGAGGAAAGGAAAGGCCCACAAGACACCAGGAAGTCTGCTTATTTGTAGCAAACAAAAAAGGTGAGCTCCCCAAGGGGGGGGCATGCCCCCCAGGGAGGTAGAAACCTCTTGGCACCAGGGATCTTTTTTTTAAATTTTTTTTATGGGGGGAGTGGCCCCTTAGGCAAGGGTCGCTACCCTGGGGGCCAAATTTATTTTAGGCCATTTCTGACCCATCAGCCTATTTTTATTAGGCCAATCTGCCCCCAAGGGGGGGAGGGCGGTAATCACTAGACACCAGGGATTTTTTTTAATGTGTAATTTCATAGGGGAAACAACCCCTTAGGCAAGGGTCACTCCCCAGAGGGGCATAGTCTATTAGGCCATTTCTGCCTCCTTGGGGTCAGATCTGCCTACTTTTATGAGGCCTATCGACACCAGGATTTCTTATTTTTTTATTTTATATTAGGGGAGCGACCCCTTAGGCAAGGGTTGCTCCTCGGGAGGGGCATATTATATTATGCCCTTTCTGCCAGATTAGCCTATTTCCATTAGGCCCAACTGTCCTCATGGGGGGCAGAAACCACTTAGGCACCAGGGAATATATATATTTTTTTAAACAGGGTCGGAATATGGCCATACCCCCACCCCATATAAATGAGGACAAAGTTGTTCTGCCCTCCGGTGGGCAGATGGGGCAATTAATCAATCAATAATCAATATATGACTTTATTTTGGCTAAAAGCCATAAAAGTATCCAATAGACAACAAACAATAACCGTACAGTAAAATTATGAATAAGTAAAAGATAAAGATATTAATAGGAAAAAACTAATGTTTCTACTAGATTAAAATATTGCAAGATTAAAAAGTTGTTAAAACGATGCAGGGCAAATATCAAATTTTAAAATCCTGTGGGCCTGTCTTAACTTAGTTCCATGTAGTGGTCTGTTTCTTCCTAAGGTAATTTAAGCTAAAATGAGTTGTTAGTACATGTAGTTGTAACCAAAATACAAGACTAACATCAAAAATTATTTTTCGTTAACAGGTGAGCCTTCGTGGTTTCGTGCCCATAATAATCATCTTTAGCCTAGAATAATTATGGCTGGACCAGTCAATCAGCAATGTTTTCTCTGGTTCTTACGGCCCATGCGTTTTGTAGGTACCTAGCAACGGCAGAAACCACCTTTTCACTTGTGTCACTTGCAAGAATTCACAAGGATATATTGTGTTTCCTTATCCCCATTAATCTACATAAAGTGATTATCCACTTCTTCCTGGACACCGAATATTTAGGACAAAATAACATAAAATGGGCCAGTGTCTCTGGTTGCTCAGGGCACAAGTGACAGAGACTTGATTTATGAACCTCCATGCTCCATCTTGCAGTAAATGTATTATGTGGCAATATCCCTAGCCTGAATTTAATAAAGAGAGTTTTGACATAGGGGGGACTGATGTTATCTATATAGGCCTCAAACTTGGAGCTACATTTGTGGTCCAAGAACTGTAGCGTCCTGCTACCATGGTCCTTTTTGGTCCAAAGTTGGGCCAAAATGAACTCCCAGTAACACCGCCTTATTCGTGCATTTGCTTCTTTGTTAGATTGCGGGGGTCTCTCCACACCTCATCCATTTTAATGAGTTTGCACGTATCTCTAATGTGTTTGAACCAAGGGATTTTTAACACACCACCGTCAGCTAGAAACTCGTCAACTGCTGCTTGGTAGGAGGACAAGAATTCGGATGTCCAAAGACGGACCCAATACATAAGAGGTCTTAAGGCAATCTGATAGTGGATCTCATTTAGGGCTAAATCAGGTCTAAGGGGTGTGAGTGGAGTACTTGTCGGTAAACACAAAAAATTACACATAAAGCATTTTTTCCACCGCCATCAGGCAACTAGAGTTGCAGTTCCCCCATAATTCAGCATCATAAATTGAAGCAGACACGGCCGCTGCCTTGTATACTGTGATAGCAGGTGAGATTCCTCCTTCTGAAATATTAGCTAATTTTCTCGCTATCACAGCTGACCTCTGTCGAAGGATGGACACACTCTTCTCAATCTGTGCTGACCACCGTTGGCCATCCAATATCCTAATCCCCAGATAGTCAAACTGACTAACTCTCTCTATCGGTTATCCTGCTAGAGTCATTTTCCCCCTAAAAGGCTTGTAAAGATTAAAAGCCATAAATTTGGTCTTGGAAGAATTTATCTCTAGGCCCCTCTTAGTGCAAAATTTAGAAAAAGCATTGAGTTCGTTTTGAAGGCCCATTGGGGTTCTTGAGATCAGTAAGGTATCATCTGCAAACATTAAAATAGGAACAGGAGTTCCTGCTAACTTTGGGGCGTCATGATTGCAGTGCATCAGCTGGTCAACCGCACCATTAATATAGAGATTGAACAACGTCGGGCCAGAACACACCCCTGTCTGACCCCCCTATCAATGGGTATGGCTTCTGTCAAGTCTCCGACTTGGGACCAGCGTACCTGGGCGTGAGTGCCCTCGTGGAGACACCTAATCAATTTCAGCATCTCATTGTCGAGTTTATAGTTCTCAAGAACGTTCCACAGTAAATCCCTTGGGACCATATCAAATTCAGCTTCTAAGTCAATGAAGGCCACACACAAGTGGCCCTTATTTAGTGTTAAATGTTTCCAACAAAGGAGGTTGAACCTAAATGCCTGGTCGATTGTGCTCACACCCTTCCTGAATCCTTCCTGAAGGTCGGAAAGGATATATAAGTCCTCTATCCACGCCTGCAGTCTGGTCACAACTTGATTGCAAAAAACATTTTGACTAATGTCAATTAAACTTATTGGCCTATAGTTGGAAGTAAGTTCCCTTGAGCCCTTTTTAAAAACGGGAATTATAATCGCTCCTTGCCATGTGGAAGGGAACCCACCACCTCTCAGAATCTCATTTCTAAGTGTATTGAAATATAGGGACCAGGTTCTGGGTCGAGACAAATACAAATCGCCTGGGATACCATCTAACCCAGGGGCCTTCAGTTTGCGTAGCGTCTGGAGAGCCAGAGTTGTTTCTTTTAAGGAAAAAGGAGCCAGATCAAATTTAGGTGAAGTGGCTAACCCGGAAGTAGGTAGATGGGAGGGCCCCTCGGTAGATGGCGGGACAATAGAGCTGCTAATTTGAGCCACTCTATACACAGCTCCAAAATGTGACACCCAGAGGGCTGGCTGGATTACAGGGTGAGGCTCCACATTTTCGGAATGTCCTTTATCTGCCACTAGTTTCCAGAACAATTTTGAATCCTTTACTTGTAGAGCATCTACCAAAGCCTTCCAGTGTTTAGATTCCCACTCTTTTTTGGCGTTTTTCAGTACTGTTTTATATGCAGACTGGTAGCTCTTATCGCACAACACCTCCCTGCCTTCAGTGCTTCCAATAGCTGTGATTTCGCCTGTCAACAGGGGCTAGAGAACCAACTCCAGGATCTGACCCTGGTTTCTGCCCACCTCCTTGTTACCTGGAAGAAGGGCCTTAACTGGTTGACCATGATATTATGCAAATTAATTACGTCCACCGATACAAAGTCAATATACTTCAGAGGGAAAAGCGTCAATATCACTACTTTATATATTGATGCCTGAAAATTTACGTCATCTGCCACCATTTCCCACCTTGCATTTTTGTAATCATTTGTCGCAACTAGGGTACTACCCTTCACCCACTTAGATAGAAGATTGCAATTGAATGGGGAGGTTGAAAAAGATGTACAAAGAGCTTGGTGATCGCTGTCATCACGTGGAGAAACTACCATGTCAATAAGGGAATTCTAAAGAGAATCGTCTACTAGAACATAGTCTAGACGGCTCAAATATAGTCCTTTCCTATACGTAGGCAGCGCAGGAGTGTCTGACTTCGTGTTGCCGTTGACTATTCTAAGCCCCATTGCTTTTATCGAGTCCTCCAATAGAACTAATGCTCCCCCTGATGACTTTATTGCAACCTGGACCAAACCTGATCTGTCCCCTGGGTGAGCAAACTGGATTCTTTTTTGCTGAAAATCGTCCTCACAATTCAACTGCATATTGAAGTCTCCTGCAACAAGTAAGCCCTGCCCCCCAGGTAGATTATTCAAGAAATCTATAAGCAATTTTAGCTGGACGGTCTGAGACTTTTGTGGGCCAGGCCTAATGTATATGTTTACAAGTGCTATGTGAACTGGCCCCCTTCGGCCACTAAATTCAACCTCCACAGCTAATGTATCCCTAGAGGGGGAGGGCAACTCCTTTGCCTTAGGGAACAAGTCGTGCTTGAGCCAGATTATTAAACCCCTGGATGCTCTACCAGATGGAGATGGAAGTGCAGCCTTCTGAAAGGTCCAATATCCTGCTCTATACATTTTGAAAGGGGCCCATGTCTCCTGTAGAAAAATGATGTGATGTTGATCCATAAAGCTACACCACTCTGGATTGGTTGTCTTGGATGACACACCCACCACATTACAGGATAAGAAATTAATTAAAGGTTCATTGCTATCCCCAGTGTTGTGCAATGTCACTATTTGCCTATCTATAAGGGGTGTGGTTCCACAATACCTTCCTTCTACATGGACATTGCATCATACTCCTGGCTCTGCTCCCACAATGGCCAGCGGCAGAGAACATGGATCACGTGGTTCCAAAGGCTTGGTACCAGAAATGTCATCCTTTCCTACCTCCGCTATTGGGGCTTTACGTCAATCTACAATTGTAGTACTACTCATACGTCCCCATCTTGTGGTGCATGTACTGGGAGAAGGTCTAGAATTAGGACTACCTCTAAGGAACAAATTGACCATTGGAGGGGGGATCGTCTGGGCAAGAATTACTTGGAACAAAGTGCCTGGTCTGGATCTTAACTCAAGAGCTAAAAGGCCCTTTACTTGACTCTAACTATTCAGCTGCAACCCTATGAGGTCCGTTTCTGATCTGTCGCTTGTGAATCTCTGGGCAGTTATTATGTCATCCCGTATAATGGACCTTAATTTCTTTCGACCCTTTATCCAGTGAATTACTTTGTTCTTCAGTGAATCCTCTTGTTCCCTTGTTCCGTGTCTCAGCTTAGGGATGTTCGTCATATAGACATCACACTGACTATGCTTCATCTGGCTCGATGGGGTGCTTGACTGGGAGACTTTGTTAACATTGACTAAAGACTTGTCACTGGGCTTCTCTTGGTTAACCCCTCTGATCAGTTTAGTGTCATGTTTATTTGAATTAGCCACTATGGGAGCTACGCACACTTCTTGTTGATAGGTTTATGATACTACTCTAGCATTCTTTCCCCTATGCATTCCCTTCATAAGTATGTCAATTTGCTCGGTTTGTGTGGATGAAGAGTTAAACTTAGGGTTTAGAGAAGATTTCCTCATATCCCCAATCACGGCTGTTATGCCGTCAAGCTTCACATGTACCATGTGGCTAAGGGAAGTGAGATACTCTTTTAAGCTCAATATTTCTGATCTTATTTGTAATAACTGAGCCTCTAGAGGCCGTTCCATCTGGATGGCTGAATATGTTATTGGCTCCTCAGCTTCCCCTGATGTACCTTTCTCTGGGCTAGGGGTTACCAACGAAGCCAGTGGTAAGAAACGGTTAGAACAGTTTATATGGGGAGATACACTGTCCTGCTGATTAGCCACACACAATTTCGGGCTCTCTATATGATTAGCCTGGGTATCTAACGTGATGGGCTCTAATTGGGGCCCCCGTGGTAGCACAAACGATGTCTCATGGTTCACAGGAGTCACAGGAATAAAGAAGGTTTTTATGTCTTTGGTTGCGGCGTCGGGTCTTCTCTTAGGGTGCTTGGAAGGTTTGGTGGCTAACATACTCTCAATTTCTTCTATTAGGTCATCAATTTGAGATAAAGTAAAATTTTTGGCGGCATGGCAAGGTATTTTCTTTGTCCCCCCCGCCCGGTGGGATTGCCGCTAGCTTTCCTTTTCCCCATCCTGGCTGCAATAAATAAATACATTTCTCAGGTTTGAATACGGCAGGAAGGAGCACAATGTCAAGTTTATAGGGGCTTAACCTGCGCCCAACAGTCACAGACAAGTCCGACATTTCCCAAATAATAGTTTGCAGGGGCTTGGGCCACACCCAACTGCCACAGACAGAATCCAATGCTTTCCTGAGCAAGTGGAGCATGAGAACAGCTCTTTAGGGGCTTGGTCCAACCTCAGTAACCGCAAACAAAAAATGACTTTTGTAAGCTTTTACCAACTGAAGTTGAGCGTAGGATAACTGTAAGGATGGAACAACCTTCACAAAATTAAAGAAATAATTAAGAAAGGGTCCCTCCAGACAGCAGGTGGTTGAATGTCACAATAACACAATCGTGGGGGATATGTCAGGGGGGTGGCCCAGCCCAGACTCTTCCTGGCAATGACAGGCGAAGGACGGGCCCTCCCTTGGCCCAGTCTTTGACCGGGCGTCACCCGCAAAGCGGGAGTGCGATGCAGACAATAAGGGCCTCCTGGCCCAACCCCTTCCTCTGTCCGGCATTAGGATGCGCTTCCCGCGAAGCAGGAGTACGATGCAGGCAATAAGGGCCTCCTGGCCCAGCCCCTTCCTCTGTCCAGCTTTAGAATGCTCTTCCCGCGAAGCGGGAGCGTGATGCAGGCAATAAGGGCCTCCTGGCCCAACCCCTTCCTCTGTCCAGCGTTAGAATGCGCTTCCCACAATTAGATGGGGCAATTACCCCCGATCCACTCCCTCGGGAGTAGAAAGCCTACTAAATGCGAGGGAATTAAAAAAAAGTGGGGTGGAGCTGCCAAGCAGTATGGGCTTGGTTATGCCCCCACCCCAACTGAAGGGGGTAACAGTCTTCACCATCCCCTGCAAACTAAAAGATTTTATCCCAACAGCAAGCAAGAGGACATTTGATTATTTTGGGTTTTGATTTTGCATTTGCGGAAAGGGATCATGGCTAACTCTCAATATCATCCCGCTTGGAATGGTGAGCAGCTGAACTCTACCAGACCTACACACATCTGAAAACTAAACATCTAGGTGAGTCCATGGTGGTGTGCTTCACATGCACCCCACACCATTTTCTTACCCACAATGCCCTGCAAACCTCAAACTTTGCTGGAAATCATGCATTTTTCCTACATTTTTGTGACAGACCCTTTCAGAATCTGCAGGAAACCACAAATTCCTACAGCCCAGCATAGTCACATTTATACTGATAAACGTCTGCCCCACTTGTCAACCTAAAAACTTTTTTTTTCAAACTGCCCTTTTGGATCCGCTTTGGTTCCCTCTCAATTTCGACATGTTTTTGGCCCTTCCCTGTCACAGGCACTTGCAGATTGCACAGGCCCCCTACTTTTCTGCCCCCATTTTTCATTTTGTGCTGGTGTTTTCCTGGCTCGGATAGTGCCCTGGGTACTGTTAACCAGTCCCAGGACCTGTGCTCTGGATAAAATAGTGTAGGCTAATTATAATTGGCTATGTCAACCTACCTATAAGTCCTTAGTATATGGTAGGGCATGTAGGTTTAAGGAGCTTAGCATAGGTAGTGCACCCATAGGTGCACCACCACTGTGGTGCCCAGGGTCATTTTATAGGCAGGCTTGCCTTGCTGGCTGCTTTTACATTAAAGTTAAATGCAAATTCAACTTTGGAATTAAAAGTACTTCCAGAGTCTTAAATTACCTTATTTTTACGTATAAGTCACTCCTGTGCCCTATGTGCCCCTATGGTTGGGTCCCATGTAACTATAAGAAGGGACCTTATAAAAATAGTTTCATAAGCCCTGGTGAGGTAAAACAGCTACATTTGTTTTTCCCTTACTGTAGTGAATTGCCTCCTTCAGCTGAAAAGGGGAGACTTTATTTTAATTAACAAAGTCCCCTTAAGTGTCAGTTACCTCAGGTTTGTTATCAAATTAATTGTTATAATAAATCCCACAGCTTACAATTGTTGGATTTAATAGAACTAGTTGAGGGAAAGAGTTTTAAACTCTATCTGAAAAGTTGCCAACTTCAGCTTTGTAGTGCCCTTTACTGATTGGCCAGCCTCTGTCAGCCTGGCTGCCTTGATGAGGTGTGAAGTAGCCTCGGCTGAACACAAAGGATGTGCCAGGGGGAGGAGAACTACCTCAGCAGATGGAGAAACCGAAAGGGGGGAGGGCTGACAAACTAGTCTTCAAAGGCAGAGAAGGACTTCTGGAGCAACCCAGAACCTCCCTCACATTCTGCAACCCCAGACAGTTAGGTGTCCTCTTGATTAGATTAGGAGAGGGCAGGAGAGGGGTGTGTTTAGGAATTTCAGCCACACCAGTGGGTAGGCTGAGCCAGATGTAGCATCCAAAATCAGTTTCAGCCATAATGGATTTTTGTAGAATGTTGCTCCCTGGGATTGATTTTTGCCACAATTCCCAGGAAGTGGTCATCACAGGGGAAAGGACCCTGCATCTGATTGGATTGGTTTTTCACCTAGAAGCAAGGATAAATATGGCAGAGCTGCACCTATACCTCAAATCGCTACCAGATCCCTACAAGGGAGAACATCAGGAGAAGAAGCACTGCCCTGCTGGACCCCTGACCTACTCCTGGACACTGCACTCTGAAGGACTGCACTAGCTGCACACTTGGGCTCATCACAGAAAGGACTTTGCCTGGCTTCAACTGTTTCAAGGAGGAACTCCCTGTTTGCTGCAGGTGAACAATGTCTAACCACAGTCCCCTGCATCAACTCCAGAAGAAACTAACCAGCTGACCACTGTCCAATGGCCGTTTTGGAGTTTGAGCCAGTGCATTCTGGGAGCTGTAGTCTGCACCCTTAAGAAGCAACTCAGAGCTTCTAGAAGCTTGGAATGAGCTGTGGACTCCAAAAGAACCTTAAAAGACCTTCTGGATCCAGAAGTTTGGAGAAGATTGGAGAACTTTTTCACAAAAGCTCCATAAAGGGACCGACCCGCCACAGTAACTCTAGCTGACTTGCCTCAACTGCGACCTGGCTTGACTTGCAGGTTCGTCCCACTGAAGAAAATCTACAAAAAAGTGACTAAGTCCGAACATAGAAAGCTGAAAAGGACCTCCCGAGCAGTGTATCCAAAGAGAGCACCAGGGACATCGGATCAAGATTCAGGTTCAGCCCGGTTGAAAGATTTCCATCTCGAAAAATCATCTAAGTCCGAATGTGGAAATCTTCACAAAGAGCTCCCGCGATGTATATCCGAGGATTGGCTCCAGGGAGGTCAGATCGGACTGGTGACTTTGTCCGCTGAAGAAAATCTTCGAGAAAACAACTAATTCCGAAAGTAAACTCTTGACTGAGGCCTCCCGCTTGCTGTAGCTGAGCAGTGCTCCATCGTGGCCAGCCTCAAATTTTGACTTTGCCCCAGTCCAGGTGCGACCAGATGACCAGATTGGCGCTATTAATTTCTATGTGCTAAAAAGCATTCATTCTTCAAAAATTCATATCTCTGGTTCCCCTTATCCGATTTTATTTGTTTTGGTGTCATTTTAAAGATAAAAATATGCTCTATGTTTATTTATTGGTGATGGACTTTCATTCTTTTTCTGTATTACTTATGTTCTGTTTTGTAATTTTTAAATGCTTTACACACTTGTCTCCTAAGTTAAGCCTTGTCGCTAGTTGTCAAGCTACCCGGGGTTGAGCTGGTTTTAATTTACTGAGACCTAACTGGACCTAAGTGGAGATTAGTGGCCTATTGCTAAATGTAGGTACTTACCTTCCCTTACCAATAATCCACTTTCCAACAGCCCACCTACACAAGTGAGGTTGCATTTTTATTGGGAGACTGAAGGGAACTTTGGGTGGTAGGAAATTTGTGCTGTTGTGATGATCCCACACAGAAATGTGAGGACATTTTTTTTTTCTTCTAAATTTGAGTTTTGCTGAGGATTCTGGGTAATAAAACACTGGAGAATCCATGCAAGTCACACCTCCCTGGACTCCCTCAGGTGTCTAGTTTTCAGAAATGTTTGGGTTTGTTAGGTTTCCCTATATGGCTGCTGAGCCCAGGACCAAAAACACAGGTGCCCCCCTCCGCAAAAACAGCCAGTTTTGTATTTGATCATTCTGATGTGCCCAAATAGTGTTTTGGAGCATTTCCTGTCGCGGGCACTAGGCCTACCCAATGCAAGTGGGGTACCATTTTTATCGGGAGACTTGGGGGAACGCTGGGTGTAAGGAAATTTGTGGCACCTCTCAGATTCCAGAACTTTCTGTCACTGAAATGTGAGGAAAAAGTTTTTTTTTTGGCCACATTTTGAGGTTTGCAAAGGATTCTGGGTAACAGAACCTGTATGAGCCCCACAAGTCACCTCATCCCAGATTCCCCTACGTGTCTAGTTTTAAAAAATGCACAGGTTTTGTAGGTTTTCCTAGGTGACGGCTGAGCTAGAGATCAAAATCCACAGCTAGGCACTTTCCAAAAAACACATCAATTTTCAATGTAAAAATGTGATGTGTCCATGTTGTGTTTCCTGTCGCAGGCATTAGGCCTACCCACTCAAGTGAGGTACAATTTTCACCGCGAGACATGGAGGAACACAGGAGTAGCAGAACAAGTGTTATTGCCGCTTTTTTCCTTCCAAATATGAGACAGTGTGTAAAAAAGATGACTATTTTGAGAAATGCCCTGTTATTCAAATGCTGGTATGGGCACCGTGGCATATATAGATGTGCAAATAACCACTGCTTCTAAACACCTTATCTTGTGCCCATTTTGGAAATAGAAAGGTTTTCCTGATACCTATTTTTCACTCTTTATATGTCAGCAAAAGAATTGCTGTACACAAGGTATAGAATGAAAACCCACTGCAAGGTGCAGCTCCTTTTTTGACTCTGGGAACCTAGGGTTCTTGATGAACCTACGAGCCCTATATATCCCCGCAACCAGAAGAATCCAGCAGACGTAACGGTATATTGCTTTAAAAAATCTGACATCGCAGGTAAAACAGGATCTACACAAAATGACCCCTTGCTTAATTCAGAATTTGTCTATTTTTCAGAAATGTTAGCTCTCCGGGATCCAGCATTGGTTTCACACCCATTTCCCGATAAAATGCCAAAATTGTGTTGAAAAGTGTGGTTTTCTGATCCAAGTCTGCCTGTTCCTGAAAGATGGTGATTTTAACACCACAAACACTTTGTTGATGCCATTTTCAGGGGAAAAAAAACACAAGCCTTCTTCTGCAGCCGTTTTTCACAATATTTATTTTTAAACAAAAATGTTGGCTCTAGTTGGACACATTTCTTGGTCTCTTCCATGGGAACCCACAAACTCTGGGTACCTCTAGAATCCCTAGGATGTTGGGAAGAAAGGATGTAAATTTGTCGTGGGTAGCTTATGTGGACAAACGTTATGTGGGCCTAAGCGTGAACTGCTCCAAATAGCACCTGATGGGGAACAGGCCTGGCAGCAAAGGGGTTAAGACAAGGATGTTGTAATGGTGTTAACAACCGTTTTGTTTACATTCACAAAGTGGAATTGTTTCCATAGAGTCCCTTTCCTTGTTGATAATGGATAACCATTCTAAAGTGTTTGTGACTGTAAAAATGCTGTCTATATCTGGCCCACAATTCTCTCTGTTGTTTCTCATTACTAATTGTTACTCACATTTTCACAACACAAACTAATGTTTTATTTTACAAAAACATGACATTCTAAAAATATGAAGGTTTCATTTTGTTTAGCTGAGCAGTCAAATATCTTCATTGTCCTTTGCTCTGAAATGTTATTTTAATCAGTTATTCACTTTTTTATTTTTTTGCTGGTGATCTAGCTCTCTGCATTGGGGCCTATTCACAAAGAGTGTGTAAAATATTACTAGTGATGTACTGTTTTATATACTGGAACGTGCTTGTATTAATTAACTCCAAAATATCTAAAATGGGGATAAAATGGGGGAATATAGAGCATAGACTTATCCAATTAGTACAGATAGAAAGAACTATGCCATCTTTGTACTTTTACTTATAGGGAGTTTGACATTTTTGGGGCTGATTCACAAGGACATGTAAGAGTACCTAAAAGTGTAATCCTGTAATACTGATGCTCTAGAGGATCATACTATTAGACCAGTAACATTGTGTGAAAAGTTGTAATCATGCACCCTGTGCACAAGAAAACAGTTTGTATTTTTTTATCATGTTATTTTGGGTTTTATTTGTAATTGTTCACATTTCGAAGTCATTGGTGTTTCATAACTCTTAATTTATATCTGGATGTATACCTTTATGCACAAAATATATTTAACACAATACCCACACGTGTTTGGTATGTTCTTTTAAAGCATTCCTGACATGGAGTTTAAATTCAGCAGCGCAACCGAAACGCCTCACTTACCTGTTCCTTCTGCAAATTTCTCCAGAATGGAAAAATGAATTATGCAGTAAATATTATATTGGTATTTCCGAGTTCAGGACTCAATCTGCTAAGGTTGCCATGGTCACTACAACTTTTCAATCAACAGCAATGCTAGACGGTATTTTCGTATATTATACGCCAAGAATTGTTATGCTGCGGATAAAGTGGTACATTATGCTTTTAATTTGTTTTGCTAGGGCCGCAGGTCTTGCAGTACAATAAGGAAACTAACTCGAGAATGTGAGCCAAAGCTTACATTTTCATTAAGACACGTTTGGAATTATTAACAAAAAAGTTATAAAGTATGGTCAGAGATTTACGTCTCTGACTGCAGGGATTTGCATCCCTGACAGATCATTCTTTTACATTTTTTTTCTATCCATAACTATTTCTAAAGTCCAGCTGGAAATCTGTGCCAGACGTAGGTTTGCGAATGCAGATTTGAAACAATCGCTCTGAAGAAAATATTTTTCCATGTGGCCCTCCACTGCACCTTCAAGAAATCTGAGGGCGATTTGTTCCCTTTCCCATTTTGAAAGGATAGCTGCTAGAGACTGTGACTGTAGTAAATCTCCTAACATTTCCAGAGTGGAAAAGGGTTGAAAAGGAATGTGGGATTGTTAGAAATGGGGTCTTTGGTTGGCAGTAAGGTTACCCCCTGTCCAAGCAAGGACCCTCACTCTAGTCAGGGTAAGTCACACACAATCCAAATTATCCTGTGCCCACCCTCTGGTAGCTTGGCACTGAGCAGTCAGGCTTAACTTAGAAGGCAATGTGTAAAGTATTTGTGCAATAAATCATACAATAACACAATATAGCACCACAAAAATACACCACACAGGGGGTGATTCTAAGTCTGGCGGGCGGCGGAGGCCGCCCACCAGACTTCCCCCCTCCAGAATACCGCACCGCGGTCGGAAGACCGCTGCGGCTATTCTGTGTTTTACACTGGGCTGGCGGGCGACCGCCAAAAGGCCGCCCGCCAGCCCAGTGTAAAACTACCTTCCCACGAGGACGCCAGCTCAGAATTGAGCCGGCGGAGTGGGAAGGTGCGACGGGTGCAGTTGCACCCGTCGCGAATTTCAGTGTCTGCAGAGCAGACACTGAAATTCTTTTTGGGGCCCTCTTACGGGGGCCCCGCGACACCCCATACCGCCATCCTGTTCCTGGCGGGAGAACCGCCAGGAACAGGATGGCGGTATGGGGTGTCAGAATCCTCCATGGCGGCGCAGCTTGCTGAGCCGCCATGCAGGATTCATTTGGGCAGCGGAAAACGGGCGGGAGACCGCCGGTTTTCCACTTCTGACCGCGGCCAAGCCCCTGCGGTCAGAATGCCCAGCGGGGCACCGCCAGCCTGTTGGCGGTGCCCCCGTCATTTTAGCCCTGGCGGTCTTGGACCGCCAGGGTTAGAATGACCCCCACAGTGTTTAGAAAAATATATAATAATATTTATCTGAATAATGCAGGTCAAAACGATAAAAGATGCAATAAGGAAATGTAGAGATATCACTGAAAAGTGATATAAAGTGTCTTAAGTCTTTTAAAAGCAAACAAAGTCTCTTTCAAGCACAAAGTACCTGGTTTGCGTGAAAAATCCCCGCAAAGGGGCCGCAGAGGAGGAGAAGTATGGTCTCGGTCCACACATGGTCGATGCGTTGTTTAGTTTCCGCGCAGGGATGGCTGTGCGTTGATTTCCAGCGCTCGGTTGTGGATCCTCTTCGGGTTGCAGGGTTTTCAGATGCCCTGGGGTCTGTGCGTGGAATCCTGGGCTTATGACAAACTCTGCGTTGTTCCGGTGGGCGGCACAGGGAAGTTTCTCCTGCACGGCAGGCGGCGCGTCGATTTCTCCTCTAGAGTTCGGGCTGTGTCATCTCAGGTCGGCTGCGTGTCGATCTGGTGGGCCGTGCGTCGAAGTTCCGGTCGCGCCGCAGGCGCCGCGTCGATCTTTTCCCTGTGAAGTCGAGCAGTGCAGTGAATTTTTCACCACGGGACAGACTGTGCATTGTTTTCAGCAAGCTGTGCGTCGAATTTTCGCCGCACAAGGAGTCCAGTTGCAAGAGAGAAGTCTTTTTAGTCCTGAGACTTCAGAGAACAGGAGGCAAGCTCTATCCAAGCTCTTGGAGAGCACTTCTTCACCACAGCCAGGGAACAGCAAGGCAGCAGGGCAACAGCAAGGCAGCAGTCCTTCACAGAAAGCAGTCAGGTGAGTCCTTTGGGAAGACAGGCAGTTCTTTTTGGCAGGATGCAGGTTCTGGTTACAAGTTTCTTCTCCAGGAAGTGTCTGAGGTGGTAGTGCAGAGGCCCTGATGTTATACTCAAATGTGCCTTTGAATTGGGGGAGACTTCAAAGAGTGGCTTAGAAGTGCACCAGGTCCCCTTTCAGTTCAATCCTGTCTGCCAGGGTCCCAGTAGGGGGTGTGGCAGTCCTTTGTGTGAGAGCAGGCCCTCCACCCTCCCAGCCTAGGAAGACCCATTCAAAATGCAGATGTATGCAAGTGAGGCTGAGTGTCCTGTGTTTGGGGTGTGTCTGAGTGAATGTACAAGGAGCTGTCATCTAAACCCAGCCAGACGTGGATTGTAAGGCACAGAAAGCTTTAAGTGCAGAGAAATGCTCACTTTCTAAAAGTGGCATTTCTAAAATAGTAATATTAAATCCAACTTCACCAATCAGATGGATTTTGTATTACCATTCTGGCCATACTAAATATGACCTTCCTACTCCCTTCAGATCAGCAGCTACCACTTCAACAATGTATGAGGGCAGCCCCAATGTTAGGCTATGAAGGGAGCAGGCCTCACAGTAGTGTAAAAACACATTTAGGAGTTTTACACTACCAGGACATGTAAACTACACAGGTACATGTCCTGCCTTTTACCCACACAGCGCCCTGCACTTGGGTTTACATAGGGCACACCTTAGGGGTGACTTATATGTAGAAAAAGGGGAGGTTTATGCTTGGCAAGTACTTTTAAATGCCAAGTCGAATTGGCAGTGAAACTGCACACACAGGCCTTGCAATGGCAGGCCTGGGACAAGGTTAAGGGGCTACTTAAGTGGGTGGCACAATCAGTGCTGCAGGCCCACTAGTAGCATTTAATCTACAAGCCGTGGGCACATATAGGCCCTCATTACGACCCTGGCAGTTGGCAGAGAAGTGGCGGTATTACCGCCAAAAGGCTGGCGGAAAAAAAAAATGGAATTATGACCATGGTGGTTACCGCCATGGTCATCCGCCACTTCCCCGATCCAACCGCCAGGGCAGAGACGACCACTGAGTCTCCAGCCCGGCGCCCGGCACAAGACTGCCACCAGTATCAGGACCTGGTTGACTTCCATGGATTTCATGGGGTTGGGAACCCCCATGAAATCCATGGCGGCAAGCACTATCAGTGTCAGGGAATTCCTTCCCTGGCACTGATAGGGGTCTCACCCACCCCCACCCCCAAGTCCTCCCCCACAGCCCCCTGCCCCCCCCCAAAGGTGGCAGGACCCCCCTCCCCACTCCTACCCCCAACATCGCTACACAGACACACACCCTACATACATGCAGACACCACCAACACACATACCTGCACACATCTCAACATACATGTCAACAGACACATACACAGTCTTACACGCACACCCACATACAGACATACACGTACAGATCCATACAGACATACATGCAGACAGACACACACACATTTTCAAATACACTACACCCCCTGCATGCTTACACGTCCTCACACCCCCTCTACATACTCACACGCACACCCCCATGCACGCACACAACACACAACACCCCCTCACCCCCTCCCCTAACAGACGATCAACTTACCTGGTCCGTTGATCCTCCGGGAGGGGACGGGATCCATGGGGGCTGCTCCGCCGCAAGCATCCCGTCAACAGAACACCGCCACGCCGAATCACGTAACGGGATTCGGTGGGCAGTGTTCTGTTGATGGGGCGGTGGAGGTGGAGCAACCTCCACTTCCCCGCCGACCGCAAGTATGGCTGCTGGTGGCTCTCCGTCTGGAAAAGGACGAGGAGCTGCCAGCAGTCATCATTCGCCGAGCGGAAAACCGTGTGCACTGGCTGTCTTCAGCATGGGGGTCTCTCGGCGGTCTTGCAAAAAGACCGATGAGGTTGTAATGACCAGCATAGTGCCTTCTACTAGGGACTTATAAGTAACTTAAATAGTCCAATTGGGTATGATCCAATGTTATCATGTTTAAAGGGAGAGAGCATATGCACTTTAGCACTGGCTAGCAGTGGTAAAGTGTGCAGAGTGTAAAAACCAGCAAAAACAGTGTCCAAAAAGTGGAGGGAGGCAGGCAAAAAGTTAGGGGGGACCACCCTAAGGCTGTCAGGTCTAACAGCTGAAAGTGGGGAGAGCTATCCAGCCTCCTGGGAGCTCTCATCGTTAAGGCGGAAGTATCTGGAGAGACCATCAGCATTGGCGTGGTCAATCCCCTGGCGATGCTCTACCGTAAAGTCCATCCCCTGTAAGGAAATGGACCACCTTAAGAGTTTTGGATTCTCACCCCTCATCTGCATGAGCCATCTGAGGGGCCTGTGGTCCATCTGAACCCGGAAGTAAGTACCAAACAGGTATGGTCTCAGTTTCTTCAGTGCCCAGACCACAGCAAATGCTTCTCTTTCAATAGCACTCCACCTCTGTTCACGTAGTAATAGCCTTCTGCTAATAAAGGCTACTGGTTGGTCTGAGCCCTCCTCATTTAGCTGTGCTAGAACAGCCCCTATGCCATGCTCTGAAGCGTCTGTCTGCACAATAAATTCCTGGGAGTAGTCAGGGGCCTTGAGCATGGGGGCCGTGCACACAGCTTCCTTCAGATAATCGGAGGTTTTCTGACAAGCCTCTGTCCAATTCACCAACCTAGGTTGTTTCTTGGAAGTGAGGTCTGTCAAGGGTGACACAATGGTACCATAGCCCTTGACGAATCTGCAGTAGTATCCAGTGGGGCATAAAAAGGCTCTCACCTTAGTCTGTGTTCTAGGTGGTTGCCAGGCCTTGATAGTTTCAATCTTGGCCTGGAGTAGCTGCAACTTGCCACCACCTACTAGGTGTTCCAAGTACACCACGGAACCCTGCCCAATCTGGCACTTACTAGACTTTATGGTCAGGCCTGCCTGTTGCAGAGCCTGAAGCACCTCCTTGAGGTGGAGCAGGTGTTCCTCCCAGCTGAAACTGTAGACAGCTATGTCATCCAGGTAGGCTGCACAGTAGGCATTCTGCCAGCTAGGACCCCGTTAACCAACCGTTGGAAGGTAGCAGGGGCATTTTTCAAACCAAATGGCATCACCCGGAACTGGTAATGGCCATCAGGTGTGGAAAATGCTGATCTCTCTTTAGCCCCTCAGTCAGGGCGATCTGCCAGTACCCTGAAGTAATTTCAAACGTACTCAGGAACTTGGCAGCGCCTAGTCTGCCAATGAGCTCATCAGCTCGGGGGATGGGGTGAGCATCAGTCTATGTGACTGAGTTGAGACCCCGGTAGTCCACACAGAACCTGAGTTCTGGCTTCGCACCGGGGGCAGCAGCCTTAGGGACCAGCACCACAGGGCTGGCCCAGGGACTACTGGATTTCTCAATAACCCCTAAAGTCAACATCTTGGAGACCTCCTCCTTGATGCTGGCCTTCACCTTATCCGATAATCTGTAAATTTTGTTCTTCACAGGGGGACTGTCACCTGTGTCAATATCATCAACACAAAGGTGGGTCAGTCCAGGAGTAAGGGAGAACAGGGAGGAGAACTGCTCTAACAGCTCATAGCAGTCTCCTCTCTGGTTTAGAGTCAGGGAGTCAGAGAGAATGACACCCTTCACTGACCCATCACCTTCTTTGGCAGAGAAGAGGTCGGGGAAAGGATCATTCTCCTCTTTCATGCCCTCATCTGTGACCAGGAGCACACTGATGTCCGACCTCTCAAAGTGAGGTTTGAGCCTATTGTGATGGAGGACCCTTAAGGTGTGCCTAGGGGTCTTGAGGTCCACCAGGTAAGTGGCCTCCCCTTTAAGCTCCTTGATTTCAAAGGGGCCAGTCCAGTGGTCCTGGAGAGCCCTGGCCTCTACTGGCTCCATCACCCAAACCTTGTCTCCAGGTCAGAACTCAACCAGAGTGGTCTTCCGGTCATACCACTCCTTCATCACCTCTTGACTGGCTAGGCTGGCTAGGCTTGACAAGGTTACTCTTGGCCTGCTTCCAGAAGCGATGGGTTTGGTTGAAGAGGGCCAGCATGTAGCTGACCACATCCTGGGAAGGTGTCTTGGGATCTTTCTCCCAGTCCTCTTTAACAATGCTTTGAGGTCCCCTGACAGGGTGACCATAGGGAAGCTCAAAGGGGCTGAACCCCACCCCTTTCTGGGGCACCTCTCTGTAAGCAAACAACAAGCATGGTAAGAGGACGTCCCACTTATGCCTCATGGCTTCAGTAAGGCCATTAATCATGCCCTTCAGGGTATTGTTGAATCTCTCACCAAGCCCATTGGATTGAGGATGATAAGGGGTGGTAAACCGGTAGGTCATCCGACACTCATCCCACATGGACTTCATGTACGCAGACATGAAGTTTATGCTCCTGTAAGACACAGCCTCCTTAGGGAATCCCACACGGGTAAATATTCCCAACAGGGCTCTGGTCACCACTGGTGCAGTCACTGTTTTCAGAGGGATTGCCTCTGGATTGCGGGTGGCATGGTCCACCAAACCCAGGATAAATCTGTTGCCCAATGCAGTTTTGGGGTCCAAGGGACCAACAATGTCGATGCCCACCCTTTCAAAGGGGGTGCCAATGACGGTGAGTGACAGCAGGGGAGCCTTAAGCTGTATCCCTGTCTTCCCACTAGCCTGGCAAGTGGGGCAAGCTCTGCAGAAATTATCTGAGGCTATCCTCATTCTGGGCCAATGGAAGTGGGTGACAAGCCTGTTAAAGGTCTTGTCTTGGCACAGGTGTCCTGCCAGGGGGATATCGTGAGACAGACCCAGTAAGAAGGTCCGGTAACACTGGGGGACCACCAGCACACATGCTTCCCCAGGACCTGGAACCTTAGGCTCACTGTAAATGAGATCATTCTCCCAGTAAATATGGTGAGTGCCAGAGGCGTCACCTGCAGCTTGGGCTGTGGCCTGTCGCCTCAGAACCTCAGGGGTTGGGCATTCCTTCTGTGCCTTGCAGAATTCTGACGTGGTTGGCCCGCCCTCTACTTGCCAGCCAGCAAGTTCAGATAGGTTACCCAGGAAAGCTATGTCTTCCCCAGTTGGCTCAGGGGCCTCCTCCTCCTCCTCAGGGGCCCCATCCACCACCATGGGAATATTTGAGGCGGGTTTCCTGCACCTCTTGCCCTTCCTCTTTGCAGCTGTCTGGGCCATTGTTCCAGGCTCCAGACGCCCTTGTCTCCCTACCCCGGCAGCCATGGACTGTGTGATCATGCAGACCCACTCAGGCAAACCTAACATCTCCAGGTGGGATCTGAGTTCTACCTCTTTCCAGGCAGTATGCTCAAGATCATTGCCTAACAGACAATCTACAGGCATGGCAGGATTCACAGCTATTTTCAGAGTACCAGAGACCCCCCCACTCAAAGGGAACCAGAGCCACCAGTAGGTGACTCTCGGGATTGTCAGCGACTATGACCTGGTGGAATGTATTTGGGACTATCTGCTCTGATGACACCAGCTGACTCTTGACAGTAGTCATACTGGCTCCTGTGTCACGCAGAGCCTCCACCCATTTCCCATCAATGGTGACCCACTGCCTATACTTTGAAGTCTTTTCTGGCATGCATGCTTTAGGCACCATCTCTCTTTCTCCCAGGGACACCAGGGAAACCTCTGTCTGCTCCCCAAAGCTAACTGGGTCTGTCTCCCCCTGAGCGCTACACCAGCCAACCCAGGTGTCTGTCCAGTGGTAGACTGTGCCCTTTTGAGGTACTGGGGGTCACCCTTAGAGTGTCCAAACTGGTAGCTCTCTAAGCATTTGGGGATGAACTTCCCTAATGTTTTATCAAAATACCCTGGCTTCTTCCCAAATCTAGAAGAGGAATGGTGACCCCCCCCCCTTGGGAATTCTTTTGTGGGCCTTTTGAGACCTCCTTATCTTTAAGTTTTTCTCCCCCCTCTTTCTTCTGTTGGGAACCCTGACCACCTTTGTGTGAGTCCCCTCCCCCCAGATGCCATTTTGGACACTCTGGTGCTAACCCAGAGGTCCGCCTCCTCAGCAAGCTTCCTGGGGTCAGTCAGCTTACTATCTACCAAGGGCTGGCGCAACTCTGTAAAATAAATATTGAGTATATGCTCTCTCGGAATCAAGTCATGTAACCCTTTATAATCAACTACTTTGCTGCCCCGCAACCATCCATTCAGTGCCTTACTGGAAAAGTCAAAGTCAAAGTCAAAGAAATCTACCCATGTTTGTGTGGACTATTTGGTGCTGGCCCTGAACCTCTGACTGTACCCCTCAGGGGTCAGCCCAAACTTGGCAAGTAAAATGGCTTTCTGAAGTGGGTATGTGTTTCGATCCTTAGGATCCAGTGTGAGAAGTGTGTCCCTCCTCAGTGCTGGCACATAACTCCACATAGCTGTACCCCATTGCCCTTCAGGAACTTCATGAGCCCCTAGTGCAACTTCATAAGCAGCTAGCCACTTATCTATGTCACCTCCCACCACAAAACTGGGCACCACATTTTTGGGTATACGAACCTTTTTTTCTCCATCAGGTCCTGTCTGTATGCTGCCACCATTACTGCTGGACTCAGACTGTCTCGCCTTGATCTCCAGCTCCTTGAGACTCAGTTCATGAGCCAGCAATAGTTTCTTCTCAGCCAAGGCTCTCTCAGCTGCAGCTTCAGCTCTTTCAGCTTCAATATGTTTGGCTGCTCTTTCAGCCTCAGCTTGCTTGGCTTCTCTCTCTGCCCTCCTTTCCTCCTGTTGAGCCTCAATTTTTAGCCTTGCCATTTGCAACTGAAACTCTCTCTCCTCTCTCCTTTCCTCTGCGGTCAGTCTTTGATCAGAGACACTGCTCCCTGGTTTTGCAGGGGGCACAGTTGCAGTGGTAACATCCACTGGTGGCAAAAAATCCTCTGGGGAGCCATCTTCTGGCTATTCCTCCTCAGCACCCTCCTCTGAATGGGCTTCTGCCCAGGCCCTCAGCGCCTTTTGAAATTCCTCCTTTCTGGAGGAACCTTGGGCGGGTACTGCCATATCCCTGCAGAACCTTTTCAGCTGTTTGACAATGTAAGTCCCCAACAGGGCTGGGTAAAAATCTCCTGCTTGAGACCCAGCCTGAAACATGTTGAGTGAGGATTTTGGTCAAAAAAGTTACAGGAAAAACGAAATTGCAGAAAAAAGATAAAAATCAATTTGACCTTCAACTGTGGGTAGGTAGTGAAATACTTAGCTACTGTATGTCACTGCACAAATACAAGTCCTATCCTTGCCGCTGATCACCAGTGTTAGAAATGGGGTCTTTGGTTGGCAGTCAGGTTACCCCCTGTCCAAGCAAGGACCCTCACTCTATTCAGGGTAAGTCTCACACAATCCAAATTATCCTGTGCCCACCCTCTGGTAGCTTGGCACTGAGCAGTCAGGCTTAACTTAGAAGGCAATGTGTAAAGTATTTGTGCAATAAATCATACAATAACACAATATAGCACCACAAAAATACACCACACAGTGTTTAGAAAAATATATAATATTTATCTGGATATTTGCAGGTCAAAACGATAAAAGATGCAATAAGGAAATGTAGAGATATCACTGAAAAGTGATATAAAGTGTCTTAAGTCTTTTAAAAGTAAACAAAGTCTCTTTCAAGCACAAAGTACCTGGTTCGCGTGAAAAATCTCCGCAAAGGGGCTGCAGAGGAGGAGAAGCATGGAAACAAAGGGGTGTGCGTCGATTTCTCGATCCGCACACAGTCGATGCGTCGTTTAGTTTCCACGCAGGGATGGCTGTGCGTCGATTTCCGACGCTCGGTCGTAGATCCTTATCGGGTTGCAGGGTTTTCAGACACCCCGGGGTCTGTGCGTGGAATCCTGGGCTTGTGACAAACTCTGCGTCGTTCCGGTGGGCGGCACGAGGAAGATTCTCCTGCACGGCAGGTGCTGTGTTGATTTCTCCTCTGGAGGCCAGGCTGTGTCGTCCCAGGTTGGCTGTGCGTCGATCTGGTGGGCCGTGCGTCGAAGTTTCGGTCGAGCCGAAGGCGCCGCGTCGATCTTTTCCTTGTGAAGCCGAGCAACGTCGTTCTGGTTCGGCTTGCAGTCAATTTTTCACCACGGGACAGGCTGTGCGTCGTTTTCAGCAAGCTGTGCGTCGAATTTTCACCGCACAAGGAGTCCAGTTGCAAGAGAGAAGTCTTTTTGGTCCTGAGCATTCAGAGAACAGGAGGCAAGCTCTATCCAAGCCCTTGGAGAGCACTTCTTCACCACAGCCAGGAAACAGCAAGGCAACAGGGCAACAGCAAGGCAGCAGTCCTTCACAGAAAGCAGTCAGGTGAGTCCTTTGGGCAGCCAGGCAGTTCTTCTTGGCAGGATGTAGGTTCTGGTTACAAGTTTCTTCTCCAGGAAGTGTCTGAGGTGGTAGGGCAGAGGCCCTAATTTTATACCCAAATGTGCCTTTGAAGTGGGGGAGACTTCAAAGAGTGGCTTAGAAGTGCACCAGGTCCCCTTTCAGTTCAATCCTGTCTGCCAGGGTCCCAGTAGGGGGTGTGGCAGTCCTTTGTGTGCGAGCAGGCCCTCCACCCTCACAGCCCAGGAAGACCCATTCAAAATGCAGATGTATGCAAGTGAGGCTGAGTATCCTGTGTTTGGGGTGTGTCTGAGTGAATGCACAAGGAGCAGTCATCTAAACTCAGCCAGACATGGATTGTAAGGCACAGAAAGATTTGAGTGCAGAGAAATGCTCACTTTCTAAAAGTGGCATTTCAAAAATATTAATATTAAATCCAACTTCACCAGTCAGCAGGATTTTGTATTACCATTCTGGCCATACTAAATATGACCTTCCTACTCCCTTCAGATCGGCAGCTACCACTCCAACAATGTATGAGGACAGCCCTAATGTTAGCCTATGAAGGGAGCAAGCCTCACAGTAGTGTAAAAACAAATTTAGGAGTTTTACACTACCAGGACATGTAAACTACACAGGTACATGTCCTGCCTTTTACCTACACAGCACCCTGGCCTAGGGGTTACCTAGGGCACACCTTAGGGGTGACTTATATGTAGAAAAAGGGGAGTTTTATGCTTGGCAAGTGCATTTAAATGCCAAGTCGAATTGGCAGTGAAACTGCACACACGGGCCTTGCAATGGCAGGCCTGAGTCAAGGTTAAGGGGTTACTTAAGTGGGTGGCACAATCAGTGCTGCAAGCCCACTAGTAGCATTTAATCTACAAGCCCTGGGCACATATAGTGCCTTCTACTAGGGACTTATACGTAAATTAAATAGTCCAATTGGGTATGATCCAATGTTACCATGTTTAAAGGGAGAGAGCATATGCACTTTAGCACTGGTTAGCAGTGGTAAAGTGCACAGAGTCTAAAAACCAGCAAAAACAGTGTCCAAAAAGTGGAGGGAGGCAGGCAAAAAGTTAGGGGTGACCACCCTAAGGCTGCCAGGTCTAACAGGGATGTTCACAAATGCATTAGTTTATCTCTGTGAATAGGGCCCTACATTCTTGTCTATTAAAACCCACTACCTCATTCCTGCTTGTGCTCCAACTATTGAATGGAGTACTTTGTTATTATTATTCTTAAAAATCCCTTTGTGATACAAGAGCTATGCAACCTGATTTGAATCCCAAAGAAAACAGCTTATTGAAGTAAGTTTACCTTTAGAAAGACATGCTTTTAAGCTTCGCTATTTACTGCTGGCAAAGGGTATTCTGCTTAATTATCAATATTTGAAAGTATTACTAATGCGAGCATCTTTCTATTTCTGGTGTCAAATTTGAAACAATCCCCCTATTGTGCTCGGGTCCACGCATATTTAAGTTTATAATTATAGATGTGTAATAACAATTCGTTTTTAATCGCAGATTCATTATAATTACCCAAAGTACATTCTGAAACTATTTTAAATGAAAGCTACATTTGCGTAACCTCTAAATAAAGAATTAAAAATAGCACTGTTCATTTTGTTCCTAAGACATTAACAAACGGTGTTCTCTCATTTCTATTGGCAGGTTATCCCAATATTTTCCCAGAAAAAACAAAGATTCGTCTACCATCTATAGTGGCTTTGTACATTTTTGGAGTCATTTACTACACCTTGTTTACTGACCTCCAGGGTCGGACTTGGCCACAATAAAGCCCAGGGCACCAAAATAAAAGTGACTCCTTTAATGAAGCAGATTGCAAAAAAAAGTGGTTAAGTCAGGGACAACAGCTGCTAAAAAAAATTACCCAAACACCCACACAGTGATCTGTCAGACCACTCCACCGGCCACTGCCTGATTCAGTCAGACCCTGCTGACCTCATATTCTGAGAGGGAATGCACTCTTTCAAATATCTGAGAGTTGAATATCAAAAGGCTTTCTCAATAAAGGTTGGCCCTTAAATACTCAGGCAACCATCTAACCCTGTTCAAAGTGGGAGCAGTGCTTTCACTTATCCATATTTTGGGCATAGTCCTGGAAGCAGAGTTCTGTAACTTCTGCAATCAATACATACATTCATGTGGCAGACTCACAAAGTGTTACAACAGTACAACTCATGTCAAACAATGGCACTTACAGGGTAACTCCATCACATGACATGGCATAGGCTAAACTCAAGCTCACAGCTGTCACAAGTTTGGTGTAAGCCTTGTGGCCTGTTAACACGTGCCCTCGCCACTTTAAAATAGGTAGGGGATGCATGACAGATGTTGCATTACCCATAAGGAGACCGATATCACCAGCTACCCATTACCCTGTCACTAAAACATTGGCTTTGCTTAGTACTGGGCCACCAATCAACACTTCAGGGCTATCAAAGTTTAAGTTATTCAGCTCCTTCTTCAACTCCATCAGTCTCCTAGACGTAATGCCATTCCATTATTCTCCCTTGTTACAAGTAAGGTGCAATATTCCTATTTGCTCAGCTGCGCTCCTTCAAATTGGGGCACAGGCACAAACAAAGAAAGTAACCATTCTACTGATAATGCACTCCCTCCAGAACAGACACATACTTGGCAGCGTATTACGAAAGATGAAGCACCTGCCTGAAGCAGCCACCCTCTCTTTGGCAGGGCAGACAGCGCTCTCCTGCATTTTTAAAGGGAGTATGGAGATCCCCTGCAGGCAGGTCCTCTGAGTGACTGCACCTGCCTGCTGGGGTTAGTGGAGGTTTCAATGGGCGCCCTTGCCATCTTCCACAGGGCTGCACTCAGTAGTCACACTGGTAGTGCGCCACCATTTTGTGATGTATAGTAGTGTACCTCCTGGTGGCTTTTTTGCTTTTGTGCACGTCTATAATACAGCACCGGCAAGGATGCATTACTCATTCGCATAAGACTGGGCCCCATGCTAATGAGGGAACGCCCTCTTAAGATAGAGCTGTGTGTATGCTGGCCATATCTATATTAGAGAAGAAGTTGCACAAGCATTTGTGGCCACTTCTGTAATATTACAGTGTCACAAGTGTGGAAAAAATGGGCACACATGCCTTTTACGCCTGTTGGATGCTCTCTGTAATGTGGTCCCAGAAGGTCCAGAAGGGAAATATTACTTACTATGCTTGGAGCTCTGGACTACTGCATTTTGTTCCTGAGTTAACTCAAAGCCCCTCATTGGGAGAAAAGTTAGCTGATGGAAAGCCTTTGGCAACAATAAATAGCTTCGCCACACAATGCACTGCCCTTTGTCAGTATTATGATCATGACTCCACAGTTCAGCATCATTAAGTAAGAAGCTTCTGTACTTTCTTGACAAGATTGTATTTAACTAATATTAGAGTCACACAGACCATGGCATTGTCAACAACATACATTTTCTGAATGGTAACAAATATACCATGAGCACTAACATAAAGCCTAGATCAGTGGATTGACCATCTTCACAAAATCTACAACCACACCATTAATTCAACTAACCCCTCTCTCCCATCCACATAGTCTTCACCCTACCAAAGGTAGTCAAGGTCATCATTGCTAGCCCAGCTAATAAAACACCGGATCGAGTGGCATTCCAAGGGACCTTCATGGGGTCTATTCACACTTGTGGGCCCGATTACTTACAAAATATATAAATATGCTTCCCACAATCATGGCACAATGGCATTATCATTCTCTTTTTTAAGAAAGACAACTGTGCCAGTCCTAGCTGTTATCACCTGATTTCATATATGGACTAAGTCCAAACCTTCTCAATGGTGCAGTATAGATTCAGTGAAGGCCTTGGTACAATGGAACAATGTCTTAGTTCCTATTTATTAGTTAGCAAATATAACATTGCTAAGCGAAACTCCATCTACCTGGCCTCTATGGATCTCTCCTGTACCTTTGATTGTGTGATGAGATCTAAGCTCTGGAACATTGCATGGAACCTGGGGGTGGATCACTTTTCTGTGTGCCCTTGTTTGTGACTTGGAAGCGTTTGTCAGATATGGCATCAAAGGAGAATGTACATATTCTTTTAGTGTCTCATGGGGTATGACGGTTGTGTGCTTGCGCGTACACTTTTTCAATTTTATATAAATGGCTTAAAAAACGCTTTGTATCCAAAGTGCATGGACATGCCCAGGGTTATGAACAAGGCTGTCCCAGTCCTGTTGCACGCTGATGATGCCCTTATAATAGCAAGAAACCCTATCAGTTTTAAGATTTTGTTGCTCATATTTGTTGATATAATGTCTAAATTAAATCTTCAAACTACTATCTTTAAAGCCTTTGTTATGGCCTGCGGTCTAAGAACTTTGAATTCCACAGCATGGACCACCAGGGAAAACCCATTTCTAGGGTGCATTAATTCCCTTTCCTAGGAATCACTTTTGACTCTAAAGACAGTTGGGGACATGCCTATTCAAGCGGATACTGATGTTCTCCAATATTGATTTTTTTTTTAATCTGGCTTCCTCCATCAATAGTAAACTGATCACCCCCTGCTGGAAGTTTACAACTGAAAATGCCTCCATGTCTTAGCACATGGTTCCGGGGTGTAGGGATGGAAGGATGTTAGATAATTGCAACTGAAAGAGAATACAGTATGTAGACGACATTCGGATCTACCTGCAAGTTCTTCACCTTTTGCTGTTCATGAGGAGGTTGAGCTTATCAATTTTGCTCCCTCATTATTATTACAGTGCTCAATCTGGGAGAACTAACAAGTGTCCCTAAACAGGGATACCATTGTTGACTGTCCTGTGATCTTGGGCTACGAATTCCCTGGCTTTCATATATTTATTCATTAGCCAATAAACTGGACAGACCCTCACTTTTGTCGAATCCCTAAAACCTAACTTCCAAGGACAAACGTTGGTCAAAAGTGAAAATCTTTGCCCTCAGAAGAGAGGAGAGGGAGGCTGTGAAACTAGCAAAGAGCTCCGACTGACAGCATTTTAGCATTTGTATGAGCACAGAAGTAGAACCCTATCTGGGCATGGTTACCAACAGCTGGAAAAGGTCCCTCTTCACCAAACTTAAATTTTGTATTATAGGGTGCTATTTGTTTTCCCTTGAGGCAGTATAATCAGCTGTCAATTCTGATTTGGTCCTGCGATGAATCCTCTAACCAAAACCTATTGCGCTTTAGGTTTGTTTTTTAATTTTATATTGCATTTACTATACTCTTTTTAATTACCTTCCCTTTTTAATTATCATTGTTGAGTGTCCTGTGATCTTGGGCTACGAATTCCCTGCCTCTCATATATTTAATCATTAGCTAATAAACTGGACAGACCCTCACTTTTCTTGAATCTCCAAAACATAACTTGCTGTTCTGCTTTCCTGCTCTTATCTCATAACCAAGCTTACAGAACCTCTCTGGAATGCACTTCTAAGTTTAAAGAAGACATTTATTGTTATTAGGACTTCACCGCAAGGTTCTTGAGAGATGAAATTAGTAGATTGGAAGCACACGTTCAAAAGTAGTCGCAGCACTGAAAGCAAAATATATCAAAGTACTTCTCAGTTGCAATGTACACAGCAAAATACATGTGATTATATTAGAGCATAACTTAAAAGCAAAGCATAAAAGTCAAAATTCATCACGTAGGGCCTATAGCTCAACTTCATCTTTCTGGGGTCTTCAAGTTGATGACTCCGGTCAACTGCGAGAAAGAGATTTTCTACCCAAACGGGAGACAGGCGACTGATATCTCCGTTCCTGTCTGAAGTCAAGCAGATTTCATCTACCCCTGCTGTAGCCCAGAGTCATCCTTAAAAGCAAACTCAGTGTGAGAACCAAAGAACCTTGGAGAATGGCTCACTCGCTCTCAGACTGCATTGCGAGGTAAACACAAAATCTACGTGCTCTTATTAGCTAAGGTCTGGTGTGAAGAAAACAGCTTGGTCCATCTTGTGGAAAAACTCAGCTTGGAAAAACACAGCTCATGAGCAATGTCTCAACTGCAATGTCTAACCCCACATTAAAGCCAATAGGCAGCTAACCTAAATATCAAATGTAATGTCTAATGTCATGTCAAAGCCAATAGGCTGCTAAACTGAATACAGAAAGTAATGGCTCATGCCATGTCAAAGCCAATAGGCAGCTAAACTGAATGTCTAATGCCATGTCAAAGCCAATGGGCAACTAAACTGAATACACAATGTAATGGTTAATGCCATGTCAAAGCCAATAGGCAGCTAAACTGAACACAACATGTAATGTGCTACTGGTGAACATTGAGCAACTAATATGCGCAGTGGTGAAACACAAAGTCATTGGTCAAACACAATTAATAGCATCACACTTGCAAGGACAAAGGTCGGCTAAAAGTGAACATCCTTGCCCTCAGAAAGAAGGAGAGGAAGGCTGTGAAACTAGCCAAGGGCTCTGACCGAGAGCACTTTAGTATTTGTATGACCATAAAAGTAGAACCCTATTTGGGCATGGTTACCAACAGCTGGAAAAGGTCCCTCTTCACCAAACTTAGATTTGGTGTTATAGGGTGCTATTTGTTTTCCTTTGGGGCAGTATGATCGGCTGTGAATTCTGATTTGGCCCCGTGATGAATCCTCTACCCAAAGCCTATTGCACTTTAGGTTTGCTTGTATATTTTATGCTGCATTTACTTAATTCTTTTTAATTCCCATTTTTGAGAAGTTTGGATTTTTTCACTAGTAGACATGCACTACAATTCTACAACAACTCAGCTCAGCTGAGCTTTTTTTGTTCCTGTATAAGTTCATTTATACAATCTGCAGTGTGCCATAGAAAACAAATATTGTTTCAGCATATTATTAGGATTGGTTTTAATATGCCTGCACTAAGTCCCAAAGCTAAGGCTATTTAATTAAACCTTACTAAGAGTGTCAAAATACAAATATTATTGCCCATTAGTATGATGGATCTAGAAAATGTTTTATATAGTATTTTCAATGAGAGGTGTCTAAGTTTTATCTTGTGATCAACTGTTTATCTAGAATGGACTAATATCCTGTGAGAAAACAGGGCTGATTGCAGAGGCCCCATAACTTTTTGCCCCCATTTTCCTCTTTTTGCTGGTGTTTTCCTGACTTTGATGGTGCCCTGGGTACTGCTAACCAGTCCCAGGGCCTGTGCTCTGTGTAAAATGGATATGCAAATTAGGCTAATTATAATTGGCTAAGTTAACCTACCTATAAGTCCCTAGTATATGGTAGGGCATGTAGGTTTAGGGACCACAGCATAGGTGGTGCACACCTAGGTGCACTGCTGAGGTGCCCAGTGTCATTTTAAAAGCAAGCCTGCCTTGCTGGCTGCTTTTAAATTAAAGTTATATGCAAATTCGACTTTGGAATTAAAGGTACTTCCAAAGTCTTAAACTACCTTATTTTTACATATAAGTCACCCCTAAGGTGTGCCCTATGTGCCCCTAGGGCTGGGTGCAATGTAACTATAAGCAGGGACTTTATAAAAATAGATTTATATGCCCTGGTGAGGTAAAAACAGCCAAATTCGTTTTTCCCTCATTGAAGTAAATGGCCTTCATAGGCTAGAATGGGCAGACTTTATTTTAAATTTTAAAGTCTCCTTAAATGTTACATACCAAGAATTTGGTATCAAATTGATTGTTATAATAAATCCCACAACTTCCAGTTGTTGGATTTAATATAACTAGTTCAGGTAAAAAGTTTAGACTTTACCTAAAAAGTTGCCAATTTCAGCTCTGCATTGTTTTTGCTGCTGTGCTCTGATTGGCCAGCCTGCAGCAGCTTCTGCCAGGCTACCTTGATGAGGTGTGAAGTGGCCTGACTTCACACAAAGGAATGTGCTTGGGGGAGAGAATCTCCCCTCAGCAGATGGTGAGGCAGGAAGGGGGAGGGCTGCCAAACTGGTCTTCAAAGGCAGAGAAGGACATTTGCAGCACCCAACAACACCCCCACATCCTGCAACCCCAGACAATTAGGTGCCCCCTTGATTCGATTAGGAGAGGGCAGGAGAGGGGTGTGTTTATGATTTTTAGCCACACAGGTGGGTGGGCTCAGCCAGATGTAACCTCCAAAAATCAGATTCATCCATGTTGGATTTTTGGAGACTGTTGCCTTCTGGGATGGATTTTTGCCACACTTCCCAGGAAGTGGTCATCACAGGGGGACGACCCTGTACCTGATTGGAGGATCAGGACCCCCCTGCTTTTCACCCAGGAGCAAGGATAAAACTGGCAGACCTGACCCCACACCTCAGATCCCCTCCAGAATTCAACAAGAAAGGAACTAAAGAAGAAGAAGGACTGCCCTGCTGGACCCCTGGCCTGCACCTGGACCCTGCACTCAGAAGGACTGCACCAGCTGCACACTTGGGCTTCACCACAAGAAGGACTTTGCCTGGCTTCAACTGGTTCAAGGAGGGACTCCCTGTTTGCTACAGGTGAAAAATTGCTAACCAGAGTCCCCTGCACCAACTCCTGAAGAAAGCGACCAGCTGACCACTGTCAAGTGGCCAAAAAGGAGTTTGCGCCAGGTGCATTCTGGGAGTTGAAGTCCGCACCCCCCAAGGACCATCACAGAACTTCTGGACCCTTGGGGTGAGCTGTGGACCCCAAAAGAACCTTAAAAGAACATCTGGGTGAAGCCCCAGAAGTTTGGAAAAGATTTGAGAATTTTTGGAAAAAAGCTCCAGAGAGGGACCGACCCGCCGCGGAAATTCTAGCCGGCTTGCCTGAACCGCGACCCGGCCTGACTTCGTGGTTCGTCCCGGTAAAGAAAAACATCCAAAAAAGAGACTAAGGCCCTCATTCTGACCCTGGCGGTCGGCGGAGAGACGGCGGTCGGACCGCGAACAGACCGGCGGTATTAAAAATGGCATTCTGACCGCGGCGGTCCCCGCCGCGACCGACCGCTACTTCTCCACTCCGACCGCCGCGGCGGTCATGACCGCGGGGCTGGAGTTTGCGCACTCCGGCCCGGCGGTCGTCCCAAGACCGCCAAGGGTATTATGACCCTGCCTACCGCCGCGGTTTCTTGCGGGCGGGAACCGCCGTGCGAACCATGGCGGTAAGCACTATCGGGCCAGGGAATTCTTTCCCTGGCACTGATAGGGGTCTCCCCCACCCCCCACTACCCACCCGAGTCCTCCCCCCACACCCTCCACCCCCCTGCCACCCCCCAGAGGTGGTACGAACCCCCTCCCCACCCCCACCCCGACATGCACATACATGTACCCCGACATGCACACACCCCCAACATGCACATATACACACCCCCTACACACACATACACAACGGGGACACATACCCGCACACATACATGCCGACATGCGCACCTGCCGAACAGCACACATTACCCATAGACACAGCAGCACCCCCCGCCCGCATACACGCACTCACACACCCCCTCTACACACTCACACGCACACCCCCATGCACGCCCACATCACACAACACCCCCCCACACCCTCCCCTCACGGACGATCAACTTACCTTGTGCGTTGGTCCTCCGGGAGGCGACGGGAGCCATAGGGACGTGACCGCCAACAGAAGACCGCCAACAGAAGACCGCCACACAGAAATGTGGGTCGTAATTCTGTGGGCGGTGTTCTGCTGGCGTGGCGGTGGAGGTTGACCAGTCTCCACTTTCCCGCCGACCGCCAGTGTGGCTGCTGGCGGTTTTCCGGCGGAACGCTCCCAGCGGTCAGAATGTGCACAGCGGCACACCGCCGCGGTCGGCGGTCTTCACCGCGGCGGTAACTCAGCGGTCTTGCGAAAAGACCGCCAAGGTCAGAATGAGGGCCTAAGTCCGAAGGTAAAAAGTTGACCGGGACCTCCCAGCCATCGTATCCGAGAAGGGCTCCATGGACGTCGGATCAAGATCCAGGTTTACCCCGGTCGAAGGATTTTCATCTCGAAAAAACGACTAAGTCCGAAGGTAAAAGTCTCCACCGAGGAAACCCACATCGCGTATCCGGACAAGGGCTCCAGGAGGTCGGATTCGACTGGCAGGTTCGTCCCGCTGAAGAAAAATCTTCAAAATAAAGACTAAGTCAGAAGGTAACTTTTTAACCGAGGCCTCCCGCGACCTGTAGCCGAGCAGGGCTCCATCGCGGTCGGCCTGAAAGTTTGACTTTGTCCCGGTCGAGGTGCAACCAGATGACCCGATTGGCGCTTTTTGTTTCTAAGCGCTAGAAAAGTAATAATTCTTTAAAAATTCATATCTCCGGTTCCCTTTATCCGATTTTATTCGTTTTGGTGTCATTTTAAAGATAAAAATATAAACTATTTTTATAAATTGGTTTTGGATTTTTAAACTGTTTCCTGTGTTTTATTTAATTACTGTTTTGTGATATTTGAATGCTTTACACTTTGGGGGTCATTCTAACTCTCCGCCGCCCGCCAGAGTTCCCCCCTCCGAAATACCGCACCGCGGTCAGTAGACCGCGGAGGGTATTCTAAGTTTTTCCCTGGGCTGGAGGGCGGTCGCCAAAAGACCGCCCGCCAGCCCAGGGAAAAACTCCCTTCCCACGAGGATGCCGGCTCGTAATCGAGCCGGCGGAGTGGGAAGGTGCGACGGGTGCTGTTGCACCCGTCGCGTATTTCACTGTCTGCCAAGCAGACAGTGAAATACTTGTAGGGGCCCTCTTACGGGGGCCCCTGCAGTGCCCATGCCAGTGGCATGGGCACTGCAGGGGCCCCCAGGGGCCCCGCGACCCCCCCTACCGCCATCCGGTTCCCGGCGGGCGGACCGCCGGGAACTGGATGGCAGTAGGGGGGGTCGGAATCCCCTCGGCGGCGCAGCTAGCTGCGCCGCCTTGGAGGATTCCAAAGGGAGGCGGTACACTGGCGGGAGACCGCCAGTGTTGCCGGTCCGACTGCGGCTTTACCGCCGCGGTCAGAATGCCCTGCGGGGCACCGCCGGCCTGTCGGCGGTGCTCCCGCCGACCCTGGCCCCGGCGGTCTTAGACCGCCGGGGTCAGAATGACCCCCTTTGTCTCCTAAGTTAAGCCTTGACGCTCGTTGCCAAGCTACCAAGGGTTGAGCTGGGATTAATTTACTGAGACCTAACTGTACCTATGTGGAGGTTAGTGGCTTGTTGCTAGGTGTAGGTACCTACCTGCCCTACCAATAACCCATTTTCCAACATATCCTTTCTTCCAAGATGAACTAGGTATGATACTGTATGTATTGCAATTTTGTACCTGTGTTTTTATGGTTCTTTTTAAAAAATCTGAATAAAACTTGTTGATTGATTGATTAGTGATAGAATGTTTTACCATACTTCTTAGTGGAACACCTGCTATTTTCTTCTCCTTCCACTTTAAGCTTTGCGGCCTGGATATGTACCTAACAGCTCAGTGTAATTAATATAAATATGTGCAAGTATCAGAATATTCTCATAAATTCCAGCATCACATTCTTCGGTCTGACTTTTAATGCTGCTGTGTGCTAGTGGTGGTGAGAGGTCAATATTTAAGTTCTGTCATTATTAATTATCAGGTTGTACGTCATACAGTTCTATACCAGTGTTTTGGAGCTTAGCCACAAAGTGTGTTGGGATCATGACACATGAACTAGAATCATCCATATAAAGAAATACACCAATTGTTTAAACATCCCCAGCTGCTCTGATAACGTCAATGTACAGTTTATTAATATATAAACAAAAAAGTCAAACATTAAGAAGCATCCTTTTTCCAACTCCATGATAGTTGGCAATTTATCTGTTGGTTTGCCTTACAGGCTTTATTCATCTGTGAGGGTGTGATTACATACAGGATTTGATGACATTCAAAGGACTTGGTTGAATTTACAGCTCTTCAAGATCCCAGCTCAAAGTTTGCCTCAGTTCACTGTGTCAAATGTAGATGACCGTGTTGTGAGACATTTGAAAGATCTATGCTTCACTCATCCCCACATCATGGGTGGGTGAAGTTTTATAACATGTCTGTAAAATAAGTTTCACCCGTAAACCTTACCCATTAGGAAACAGCAGTGAGGATTGCTGTCTTCACAGAGACAAAGTTTAAAGCTCCAGATCTGCAGGTAGTCATTATTTCCTGGTGCAGGCTATCTCGTGTTGGGACATCCTGCATCGCACATTCATGACTGATTCCACAACCTCTTGATCATCAGATCAAAGTGTCAATGAGTGGGTCAGAGGATGGCAGATGAGGTGTGCATGAGTTGACACGGGAAGAAGGATGCACTATTAAGTTGACTGGTGAAGAGCTAAGCAGGAAAGGTAAATGACAGGGCCCTATCAGGGCTAACAAGCCTTTTACAGGGAAGGCAAGGGAAAGGAGACTGCCATGGACTTAGGGAAAAAAAGGAGGATTGATGCCCAATTGTGCAATTTCACCTACGTCTTTTAGATTCTCTAAGCAGCAGGAACAATTCCCTGGTGCCAAGGGGATCCACTAAAGCAGTTGCTGTTTTAACACTTTGTGATGCTTATAAAGTTCATATAATGTTTCATTAAGTTTTGAGTAGTTTAATGTTGCAACTATGAAAACACATATCAAACAATCCTCATCCAATTTACACATTTCATAGTTTTTGACTGCTTTAGAGAATATCTATGCTAAATGACAATCACTAAAAACTAGCAATCCGGAGGTCATGAGTTTCAATAGTAACAAGACCAACGCAGTTTTCTCTAATTCTCAGAAGTTTCATTGTGCTCCTGTGAACTAGAGGTACTACTAGTCTCTTGCTAGCCACTGGTTCTAGATTCATAAGCCTATCATAAAGAAATCAGTCTTCCCGGCCACTGCAGTCCCTTCCAATCACACATCTCACAGGTTTAGGATATTCAGCTTGTGTCTGATAGAATGACTTCTGGGTAGGTCTTCAAAAAACCAATAAACCTGCAGCTCTGGCAGCAACCCAGATTCCAAAGGCTCCAACACAATGTCTGTCACTTTCTGTGTTTTCATACTCTTCTCAATCTGAAGGCGGGACAATGGCTGCCACATAGAGTGACCAAGCATCCTGAATATTCTGGAACAGTGACAATTTTTCACCATCTGCTTTGGCAAAGGTTATTAAATTTAGCACATGTCCCGGTTTTCAAAGTAGATCAACTCAACATAGAGGGAGGCAAATTTATATGTGTTTCATTATAGGAATCATTACCAGCCCTCCCCAGAAAAGAATTTAATACAATTCCCATTATTGGCTCTTTGGCTGTATTTTCTATATTAGCAGAGATTGCCATTAAAATCATTATGTCCTCTTCGGGCAATGCAAAAGTGTACTCTTACTTCTGTCATTGTGGATCAGCCCAGTTTTTGTTTTTCAAAGTCTCTTACATTAACACGAGAACATCTGTTGTCTCAAGGTATGTCCTGATTTGTGCACTAACCTCTTGTGGTCTCTGAAAAACTGGGATGGTTGCTTTCTGAGACTAGTGTGGAGCCTGTGCTCTGGTCAACAAAGATGAAGTTGTTCAAGTACAGCACATAATAGTGTACCTGTTGCAAAAAGATAATTGCTTAAAACATATCCCTTACCCTTATTCTTTCTTACCCCTATGTTGCTAATGGTCATCTTGCCACCTGATAAGCAGCCACTCCATGTGATTCCTTCTGGCTACAAGGCCATTTCTACTGGCACCAATGAGGATCTCCTCAGACAGTAGATACATCCTCGTTGCCATGATCCTGTAAGCACCTGTATCTCTCAAAGCCAGAATCGTTGATACTGGCTTCCTAAACAAACTCCGTGGTATGTGAATTGATGTACTTAAGAGCATTTGGGTCCCATTCCCAGAAATCTATAGCAATGAAATTGAGTGCACCTGGGCACTCTTGAGTCATCTTACTGTCAATTAACACAGCCCCTGTGGTGGGCATGGTAGCTATAAGGTCTTTCACCTTCCTTGCGGCATCTATGGCAAATCACAACTTTGGTCATGGAGGAAGCTTCCATCCCCTTATTTTACTTTTGCCCCTGACTAGAAGCCCTTTCTCTATCTGCCGATGTCCAGTCCTAAACTCTTGGAAATTACCCTGGTCCTTACTTATTGGTTCGAAACCAGTCTGCTAAAGAGCTATTTTCTCTTTCTGGCTTGGAACTATGCTGCCTCAGGTCTTCGTTAACTCTGTAACCTAACCACATGTCAGCCAAAAATACAATGTTCACTGGATCTTTTTCTTTCAAGTCAGACAGTTATTGTCTAAGTGGGGCAGATTACTCCTCTCTGAGTCACTCTGTTAACACCAATTGGTTAAGGTCATGGCAGTTCTTCACACCATAGCTCTCACCTATTCACTCCATCTTGCAACAGATCACAAATCCAGGTTTCACATAGGATATCACCCAGTCTCTTGCTTTCCCTAAATCCCTGAAAAATATTAAGCTGGCTTTGGCCCAAACTATTATACCTGCGCTTCCTTGATTTAGCTATATTTGATTTTAACAGCCACAGGCATCATCCCAATGAAAGATGTAACTTTCATAGTTCACTGACTCATTAAAACAGCTGCCATAGAAAAGTAATTCAAAACCTGCATCTAATAATCTATTGCAACACATTAAATTTTTTTTGCCCTCCACATGCTTATACACAAGCTATTTTGGAACCTTCACAGGAAGCCCTGCAGAGGAGGGAGAACATTGCCTTTTCTAGAAGTAACTGTCTCTACTGAAATTCTGAGACATTTTTGAGAAATCTGAGTTTCTCTTTCCTGAAGGCTATACTTTTTTTCTGGCCTTCCTACCTGCTGCAGCCTTAGTTTTCCGAAGGGCCAACTGCAAGTGTAAGGATTTAGTTACACTTAACCCACTAAAGGTCATAGTTCCTCAAGTTGAACACAGTGGCACATGTGAAATTGGAGATGGGGGAAATCACAGAAAGATCTGTGAAAGCCTGTGACAAGGACCTAAAACAGCCTGACACCACATCACTCCCTCCCAGGGATCCCTACAAACTATCCTCCCAAGAATCCATCACTGTTTCTTCCCTACTGCCCAGTAACTCTAACTGGTCAATAACAAAGCCTACAAGGGTCTCCCTATCCTTGTTCTTGGGAATCATCTATCCTCTCTCCAAACAGAGATAACTGATCTATGGATATAGTATTAATGTTTACTCCCACCAACCGTGTATCCTCTGTTCCATGTGCAGGTAATGATATGTTCAAGTTGAAGTTGTGGTTCTTCTCCAGAAGTCGAATATTCAAAGTTCATACCACCTGCTGACAATCAATAGGCCCTGTTTGGGGGTGCTGCAGTGGAAGCAGGTGCTACTGTGCAGCAACCATGGTAGTTACAATTCTTTGCCTCTAGGGCATGGGGCTGGCGGGGCGCTCCTGGGCTGCAGTACCGGGCCTGTGGGTGTTCTCCTGCCCACCTTTTTGTGGCACACTTTCAGTGCACCTTGTAAGGGCATGTTTGCTTCTGCACCTGCTGTCGTAATACGGCTTGGGTGCAAAAGCACAGCAATTCCCTCTTTTGCATGGGGCCATACCCCTATGCAAATGGGGGAGCTCCTCTAATTATATTGTCAGCACCACATGTGTGCAAGAACTATCAGTAATACAGAAGGAGAAATGCAAGCATCTGTGGCCCCTTCTGTAATAGCATTGTGTTCTGGGGGTATGCAAAGCGGATGCACATGCCTGTTGCTCAGCCAGAAGACAATGTATAATAGGACCACTGGTGTTCTCACATAACCAGGACATTTAGGCCCATATTTATGAAAAATTAGGCGCAACTGTGCTAGCACAGTTGTGTGTCAAACATATTACCGCTGGCTAACGCCATTAGTTAGCACCGTCCGTGTGCCATATTTAAAAAACAAAGCACCACGGTGTTAAGGAAAGGTTAGAGTAAAAAAAAACTGTTGCTAACCATTGCAACATGTCGGAAAGCAAAATTACTCTAATGCTGCAAAAGTGTCATCAGAACATTTTGCAGCAAGTTTTTTGAGGCAAATCATGTTAGTCCCATACTTAGTTGCATTAATGTCGAGAAAAAGCACATGAGCAAGAAAAAAATAGGGAGACAAGTTGGAGAATGCCCCAGAGTGATCCCAGTGAGCCAGTACACGCCAGGACAGACCAGCAAAAGCCCTGGAGAAAGTAGAAAGGAAGCAGAAGTGTCGCTTTAGTGAGGATGAGAATGACATCTTAGTCAGAGAGGTGATGGAGCACCAACACCAGCAATTTGTCACCTCCAAATTGCCAATAGGTAGAAGAGAGGCTATAAGGCAATAGTAGATAAAGTCAACAGTGTGGCAGAGGTGACGAGGACTGTCACTGATTGTAAGAGGCACTGGCATCACTGAAACTGCAGAACTAATAAGAAACTGTCCAGTAACTGAAAGGCAGCACTGCAGACTGGAGGTGGAAGTCCCGCACACCAGAAGGACCTGGATGAGCTGGAGAAGATGGTGGCAGCGGTCATCCCAGAGGAACTGGTCACCGGACTAGAAGGACAGTACAGTGCAGACTACCACGACCTACCACAAATGCATGGTAAGTTGTAATGGGGGACTATCTGAAATTTACAAATGGCAGAAGGGGGAGGCACAGAGGACACACTTAATGCTTGCAAAAGGGTTGCATCGGGACACATAGTGCCAGAAACAAAGGGCTCTATCTCCACCAAAGCCTCACTTTTAATAATGCCCTGGAGGCGCCATGCTCTACGCCATATTCACAAAATAGCATTAAGCCACTTATGGGGGGTCATTCCAACCCTGGCGGTCGGTGTTAAAGAGGCGGCTAACCCGCCAACAGACTGGCGGTAAAAAAAATGGAATTCCGACCCTGGCGGAAACCGCCAACAGAAACCGCCACTTCAACACACCGCCCGCCACGGCGGGACAAACAAACAGCGCGGCGGTCACCGCCAACAGACAGGCGGGAGTCAATGTACCACCCACCCTATCACAACCCACCAATCCGCCACCTTTTCCGGGGAAGTAGCCCCGCCGATAAAAACACAGCGGAAACAGCCATTTCGAACGGAAAACGCTCACCTCCATACACCCCACGAGGAATCTGGACAGCATGGAACCCGAACTCCACATCCTCCCAGCGATTGTCTTCCTGCTCATCTACCAGGAGCACGAACGCCGGCGCAGAAGACAACGGTGAGAACTGCACCTACGACACAGGGGAGGGGGAAGGCAAAAAATTACGGGGACACACATACGCGACACACCCACCCCCACCCTCACCCACTACAACACACACATCAATGCATAGCAACAACTCAGAGTGACACCCCCCCAACCCCCCCGGAAGAATGCAAATACAAAAGGAAATGATTCGAAACATTGGAATATATTGTATCACTGGCTTAAAAATATATCACACATCTAAAACCTTTATATACATTAATTTTAAAGTCCGACATTTGTAGCAGGCATTGTCCGTGGACCACTGGGCCCAAATCACATGGGCAAAGCCCACACAGGATACCTGACTCCAACGGAGAGAACACTGCAGGGGCATCAGATAGGAAAACTACACGCACCTCAGGGGGAAGGGAAGGGGGGGCACCTCAGCCAGATGAGTCCACGACGCCAGATCCACGAGGGGCCTCCATGGCCACTGCGCCATCCTGGGGAGTGCAAAGCCACAGTCTCTCAAGTCTCTACAGTGGGTGGGTTGCCCACTGTGCCATCCTGGGGAGTGCAAAGCCACAGTCTCTCAAGTCTCTACAGTGGGTGACTTGCCCACTGTGCCATCCTGGGGAGTGCAAAGCCACAGTCTCTCAAGTGGATAACAGTCTCCACTGGTTCTGGAGGGGGACTGGTGCCCAGAGTGCTTCGTGCAGCCTTGCCCGACACAGATGCGGGCCTGCCCCTTCTGCCAATGGGCCAGCGGTGCTTGAGACGGTGGTGCCCACTGCAGCGGTGCTTGAGAGGAAGGGCCCAGTTCAGCGGTGCTTGAGACGGCGGTGCCCTGTTCAGCGGTGCTTGAGAGGAAGGGCCCAGTGCAGCGGTGCTTGAGACGGCGGTGCCCTGTTCAGCGGTGCTTGAGAAGGCGGTGCCCAGTGCAGCGGTGCTTGAGAGGAAGGGCCCAGTTCAGCGGTGCTTGAGAGGAAGGGCCCAGTGCAGCGGTGCTTGAGACGGCGGTGCCCTGTTCAGCGGTGCTTGAGACGGCGGTGCCCTGTTCAGCGGTGCTTGAGACGGCGGTGCCCAGTGCAGCGGTGCTTGAGAGGAAGGGCCCAGTGCAGCGGTGCTTGAGAGGAAGGGCCCAGTTCAGCGGTGCTTGAGACGGTGGTGCCCACTGCAGCGGTGCTTGAGAGGAAGGGCCCAGTTCAGCGGTGCTTGAGACGGCGGTGACCTGTTCAGCGGTGCTTGAGAGGAAGGGCCCAGTGCAGAGGTGCTTGAGACGGCGGTGCCCTGTTCAGCGGTGCTTGAGAAGGCGGTGCCCAGTGCAGCGGTGCTTGAGAGGAAGGGCCCAGTGCAGCGGTGCTTGAGACGGCGGTGCCCTGTTCAGCGGTGCTTGAGACGGCGGTGCCCAGTGCAGCGGTGCTTGAGAGGAAGGGCCCAGTGCAGCGGTGCTTGAGAGGAAGGGCCCAGTTCAGCGGTGCTTGAGACGGCGGTGCCCTGTTCAGCGGTGCTTGAGAGGAAGGGCCCAGTGCAGCGGTGCTTGAGACAGCGGTGCCCTGTTCAGCGGTGCTTGAGACGGCGGTGCCCAGTGCAGCGGTGCTTGAGAGGAAGGGCCCTGTTCAGCGGTGCATCAGATGAGTGTCCAGGTCAGCGGATCCGGCCATGGCATGGAGGTCATTCGCCACCTGACCTGTGGCTGGCGGTGCCTTCCTGCCCACCTGGGATGGGGCTTGCGGGGCCCTCCTGGGCTGCAGTACCGGGCCTGTGGGTGTCCTCCTGCCCACCTGGGATGGGGCTGGCGGGGCCCTCCTGGGCTGCAGTACCGGGCCTGTGGGTGTTCTCCTGCCCACCTGGGATGGGGCTGGCGGGCCCTCCTGGCCAGCTGGCCTGCTGGCGGTGTGCTGCCCTTCCCACCCTTCCCTGTTCGCCTGTAGCCCTTCCCCACCTATGGCGGTGTGCCAGGTGGCACCTGACTTCCTTCCGGAGCCATGGTAGGAATTTTGGTCCCTGGTGTCTTGGGCCTCTCGCGCCGGGCACTGGCAATCTTTGGGTGCTTTACCGGGGGTGGGCTGGCCGTGCCTTGGCTCCTTACTGAACTGGGTGCCCTTGAGGGTGGGGGACTCCACAGTCCATGGCAAACTGTTTTTACAGGTCCCGCTTTTGTGGTGGCTGAGGTGCTGATTGGAGTCCTATGAGATGGACGGGGTGGGGGAGTTGTTGGAAAGAGGTCAAGTTTGGAAAGGAAAAGCAATTTATGAAGAGAGGGATGGGTAGGTGTAGTGGGTATGGGAGTGGAGGAAGAGGTTGTGGTTGTAGGAGTTTTCAGTCTGGTGTCTTTGGGTGCAGGTGCTTGGGCTGGATGCTGTCGTGAGGTGGATGGCTGTTGGGTGGGTGGCTGCCTGCGTTTATGTAGCTTGGAAGTGGGGGTCACGGACACACTGGGAGAGGACACAAGGGACGTGTAAATGGTAGTGGGGGTGGTGACTGCACGTGTGCGGGGTGTTCTGGTGGGTGTGGTGGTGATGGACGTAGTGGCTGAAGATGTTGTGCATGCAGGTGTGAGTGGAGACGTCACAAGGAGGGAGGAGCGAGACGAGGAGGAGGGGGACACAGTGGAGGCAGTGGGTGTTGGTATGTCTGCATGTGGATGTTGCTTGTGTGAATGCTTGTGTGATGTGTGGTGCTTATGTTTGGATGAGCTTCCCTTGGGTGTTGAGGTGTGTGCAGGCTGGTCTGATGGTGTGTCTGGGATAGGCAGAGGTACAGGGGATTGTGTATGGGTGGAGGAAGTTGGAGGGGGGAGGCTAGAGACAGGGACAATTGCTGCCATCAGTGCTGAGGCCAGAGTGTTGAACGATCGCTGATGGGCAGCGTGGCCAGAATGAATGCCCTCCAGGTATGCATTACTCTGGTGCAACTCCCTTTCTACACCCTGGATGGCATTCAAAAGGGTAGACTGCCCAACAATGATCGTCCTTAGGAGGTCAATGACCTCCTCACTGAGGGCAGCAGGGGTGACTGGGGCAGGGCCTGAGGTGCCTGGGGCGAAGGAGATGCCCACCTTCTTGGGTGAGCAGGCACGGGGCAAACGCTGAGGGGCTGCTGGGAGGGCGGTGCTCGTGCGCTGGGTGGCGGCTGTACCTGTTGTTGCGGGGGGCACGGATGTTGCCGCCAACACAAGGGAGCTCCCTTCAGAGGACGAGTCGCTGTCACTAATGTCCGCACGAGTCCCCGCTGTGGAGCTCGCCTCGCCCTCCGTCCCACTGGTGTATTCGGACTCCGTAGCATGGCCCTCCAGGGCCATGTGGGATGCAGCTCCCTCGTGGTCCGATGCCACTTCTCCTCCGCCTGATGATGCTAATGCACACATGAACAGGAAGACCACAAAAAAGGGGGGGGAGAAATAAAGACATGTTGAGTGCATGCATTGGCAACACCGTTGGCAGAGAGGACAGACACAGAAGCCCCCTGCACTACGCCGCGCACTTGGGGTCGACTACGCAATCCGTGGGACATGGCCTCCAAGCCTATGGACGACAACTGCACACATAGATGACACAGGGCCATGGATACCTGTACTTGGCACCCTACAGAGGTGGGGGGTGGGGGCACAGGGCCATGCCTTACGGAGGGGCCTAGCCTACAGAAATCGCCCTGGCCTAGGGATACCCACAGCCCTCCTCCCCCACCCAGACATCTCCACTGCGCGCAAAGTCACCAGGATTGGAGTCTACTCACCCCCTTGTGTCTGCTGTGATGTTCTCACGCGCCCATCCAAATGGGGTAGGCCACCGCCAGGACCCGGGACATCAGGGGGGTCAATGTACGACTGGCACCCCTCCCACGTTGGGAGGCCATCCCCAGCTGAGCCTCCGCCGTCTTCCTGCTCCAGCGTTGGATGTCCTCCCATCTCTTCCGGCAGTGGGTGCCCCGTCTGTTGTGGACCCCCAGGGTCCGGACGTCCTTGGCGATGGCACGCCAAATATCGATTTTCTGGTGGGCGCTGACCTATGTGACATGTACAGGGAGAGAAGTATAATCATCACCTTCTGCATGCTCCATGTGAGTGGCCCCCCCATCCCCACCCTTGCCATGTGGCACATGCTCTCATCTGTCGTTTGATGCATGCCTCAATCGCTCCCCTCCCCACCATCTTTCATCCACCCCACTCAACACAGGCATTGCCCACAAAGCATGGTCCCAGTGTACTTACCTGTTGGTCTGGAGGACCATAGAGTAGCGCATACTGGGGGAGGACCCCATCCACAAGTTTCTCCAACTCCTCCGCAGTGAAGGCAGGGGCCCTTTCCCCAGTCGCATGAGCCATTGTCTCTTCCAGACCGAGGTCACAGCAGCACTTTCTGTGTAGGTCCTCTCCTGTCGAAGATCAGGTATCGAGTGATTAAGCAAATAGAAAATGGCGGTCACGCCCGCGGCGGTGCGTACCGCGGCGGTGCGTTCCGCGACCGCCGGCGCACATCATCATTGGCTCCTGAAACCCATAGGGTTCAATGTTAACCAATGCTGCTTTGCACTGCGGTCTTCGACCGCCTACCGCCACGGTGTGCCACGCCAGCGCATTGACCTCACATCCCATTGTCTCACTTCACAGGTCAGGCAGCCGCCATTTCAAGGGCCCACATGGCTTAATTTCTACTGCGTCACACATACCTAGGCCTTGCATCGACACTCATACAAGCCATACAATAAATTGGGAATCGTGTTATGTGCAAGCTGTGGGAACGTACCTGTGGGTTGATTGACTCTGTGCTCGTTGTTGTCCTTCATAGGCACCGTCCGCTGGGACATGCAAGGAGATGGAGGAATCTTCCCGTGTACAGACCGCTGGTGGACCTGTCGACAATGGAGGAAAGACATGTCATACTGACATACTGGCTTGACCGAGCCACTATACAGGAACTGTGTGCCCAGCTGGAGGCAGACCTGATGTCACCCATCCGCCAACCCACAGGTATCCCCCCTCTAGTGCAGGTTCTGTCAGTACTCCATTTCTTTGCAAGTGGGTCTTTTCAAACAACAGTGGCCATATCATCAGGGATGTCCCACCCATGTTTTCCAAGGTGTTGTCCAGAGTGTTGTCTGCCCTGCTCAAACACATGCAGAGCTACATCGTGTTCCCTGAGGTGGGGGATTTCCCTACAGTGAAGGGTGATTTCTATGCCCTTGGACATATTCCCAACATCATTGGTGCCATTGATGGAACACATGTTGCTTTGGTCCCCCCCAGCAGGAGTGAACAGGTGTACAGGAACAGGAAGAGTTATCATTCCATGAATGTCCAGATGGTCTGTTTGGCTGACCAGTACATCTCCCATGTTAATGCCAAGTTCCCGGGGTCAGTGCATGACGCGTACATCATGCGGAATAGCAGCATCCCTTACGTGATGGGTCAACTCCAGAGGCACCGTGTGTGGCTAATTGGTGACTCTGGTTACCCCAACCTGTCCTGGCTACTGACCCCAGTGAGAAATCCCAGGACAAGGGCAGAGGAACGGTACAATGAGCCACATGGCCGTACTAGGAGGGTGATCGAGCGGACCTTCGGCCTCCTGAAGGCCAGGTTCAGGTGCCTCCATATGACAGGTAGATCCCTAATTTACTCACCAAAGAAGGTGTGCCAGATCATCGTGGCCTGCTGTATGCTTCGCAACCTGGCTTTGCGACGCCAGGTGTCTTTTCTGCAGGAGGATGGTCCAGATGGTGGTGTTGTAGCAGCTGTGGAGCCTGTGGAGAGTGAAGAGGAGGAAGGCGAAGAGGACGACATAGAGAACAGGAACACAGTAATACAGCAGTATTTCCAATGACACACAGGTAAGAATCCACACCGGCATATTACGTTTACTTATAGACTGCTACCTCTCTACTGTCTGACCTTTTCCCCCAGTGTATGGTAACTGTGTTGTGACTTTCCCTTCCGATTTCAGAGCTGTGGCCCCCACTGCGTGACATCTGCTTTGTTTCCCCATGGACTACAGCTGTGTGACAGTGGTATGTTGGCATCACAATGTTAATAAACATTTTGGCATGGTCATATCTAATACATTTGTTCAAAATCACAGCCAGACTCCAGATTGTTTTGTGCAATAAGTGTGTTTATTACAGTGCTCTAAATTTGTGGGTGGTAGCAAATCGGTGAGGGGTGATGGTGGAGGATTGTCCATGGCAGAGTCCAGACTATCAGTATCACAGGTGCATTGTCCAAATGCCTGTGGAAAGTGGTGCAGGGGCAGTTTAAGGTTGGACAGGGTGTCAATGTGGGACAGTGGGATGACAATCAGGGAGGTTTCCTTTCCTGGCGGGGGTCTTGGCATCTTACTCTGTCTTCTTCCTGGATCTCAGGGCCCGCTTGCGGGGTGGTTCTCCTTCTGCAGGGGGTGGGGTTCTGGTGGCCTGTTGGTCTTGTGTCGGGGCCTCCTGTCCACTAGCGCCGGCGGAGGTGGTAGGCAGTTCTTGGTCCGTGCTAGTGACAGGGGCCCTTTGCGGTGCCACAGCGTCCCGCAATGTGGTGACTACCTGATTCAGAGCCACTACGATGGTGGCCATGGCGGAACTGATGTGTCTTAGTTCCTCCCTGAACCCCATATACTGTTCCTCCTGCAGAAGCTGGATCTCCTGAAACCTGGCCAGGACCGTCGCCATCGTCTCCTGGGAGTGGTGGTAGGCTCCCATGATGGAGGTGAGGGCCTCGTGGAGAGTGGGTTCCCTGGGCCTGTCCCCCCCCCTGTCGCACAGCAGCCCTCCCAGTTCCCCTGTTTCCCTGGGCCTCCGTCCCCTGGACTGTGTGCCCACTACCACTGCCCCCAGGTCCCTGTTGTTGTTGGGGTGGTGGGTTAGCCTGGGTTCCCTGTAGTGGTGGACACACTGCTGATTGACGTGTCCTGGGGACAGAGGTATGGGCCCGCTGGGTGGGTGCTGTGCCGGTGTTCCCAGAGGGGGGAAGGTCTGCTGTGGCCTGTGGCTGTCTGAGGGGAACCGACTGTCCCGAGGTCCCCGATGGGCCGGGCTGGTCATCTAGATCCAGGTCGACAGAGGTGCTGTCATCACTGTGGGCCTCTTCTGGGGGTGGAGTGGACATTTGTGGACCCTCCTGCGCGGTGACGTGGCGTTCGGGTCCTGCAGGGGTATAAAAGTATGGTTATTGCTTCTGTGTGTGCCATACCGTGCAATGGGTGGGTGCCTGGGTACCCCAGTGATGGCATTCCCTTGTGGGGGCTGTTGTGATGGTGTTTTGGGGGGGGGATGGGTATGTGCAGTGGGCAGGCTTTCGTGATGGGTGTCCATGCTTTGTGGACGCATGCAGGGCTTGGTTTTTGGATGGGTGGGTTGTGAGGGTGAGACATTTGCAAGGAGTAGGTGTGATGGGGGGGGGTGAGGGTGGGGGTATGAGTTGGCATGCTGGTGGGGTGGGGGGGATGAAGTAGTGAAGATGAGACTTACCAGAGTCTATTCCTCCAGATACTCCTGCGAGGCCCTCAGGATGCAGGATCGCCAAGACCTGCTCCTCCCATGTTGTAAATTCTGGGGGAGGAGGTGGGGGTCCGCCGCCAGTCCGCTGCATCGCAATGTTGTGCCTGGATACCATTGAACGCACCTTCCCCCGTAGGTCGTTCCACCGCTTCCTGATGTCATCCCGATTTCTTGGGTGCTGTCCCACAGTGTTGACCCTGTCCACTATTCTGCTCCATAGCTCCATCTTCCTGGCAATGGTGGTGTGCTGCACCTGTGTCCCTAAGAGCTGTGGCTCTACCCGTACAATTTCCTCCACCATGACCCTGAGTTCAGCCTCCGAAAACCTGGGGTGTCTTTGCGGTGCCATGGGGTGGTGTGGGTGATGTGTGGGGAGGATTGTGTGGTGATGTGTACTGTTGTGTAGTTTGAAGTGCGTGCTAATATTGCTGGGTGACAGTGAATTGGGCGTCTGGGTGCTCGGATCTCTTTTCTCTGTGCGTGTTCACGAATCTCTAGGAGTGGGGGTTTGTGTGTGATGTGGGTATGTGTTTTATATTGTATTGGGTGTGTGGGAGTGTTGTTTGTATGTGTATCAGGTGTGTGTATTTTGAATTGTCCAATGTGGCTGTGTTTTGGAGGTGTGTATGTATTTTGAGCGCAGCGGTGTGTACCGCCAATGGAATACCGCGGTTGAAAGACCGCCGCGTGGATTCGTGGGTCGTGATGGCATGGGCGTATTTCTGTTGGCGTGACGGTGGAGGTTTGGTCATTCCCAGTTTCTCGCTGACCTTTGGTGTGGCAGACTTTTGTGGATGTCTGTATTTTGGAGGTTTGCCTGTTGTGGGTCAGAATGACCGTGGCGGTTTACCGCGACCGCGGCGGAGTTATGGCGGTCTTCTGCACGGCGGTAATCGCCTTTTACCGCTGAGGTCGGAATGACCCCCTTAGTGTCTTAACACCACCTTGTATGTATGGACCCTTCACACACAGCAATTTACTTGGAAGGTGCGTGCAATCAGTGATGGTGTGGCAGTGCCACAACACCCATTGCATATTGGTGTTACCCCAAATTTAAGACTTTAGGTTAACCTGAGTCTGCGACTAAATCCAACACCACCCCAGGGGTGTTGTTAGAATGGCACAACAAGGAAAAATGCTTTGCTTCCACCTTGTGTTAATGCCCTTCCTAGGTGTGCTGCATCTTGCAGCAAACATAGAAAGTGGAAATGCCCTTAGAAGATTGTATTTTCTGCAGAAAGGTGTCCCTTCCTGCCCAAAAACAATCTCCCCACCGTGCAGCCATCCTTGCTCCATGGCGCAAGGTTGTGTGCATTGCCGCTCGGCAGCAAATATTGCGTTGTTGCAAGGGCCAACACAGGGCTGCACCATATATGCTTTAAAACGGTGCATCCAAGCATATTGAAAATGACAGAGTTTGGCACTGCCTAATGTGGCACAATTTTGCACTTCGTCATTTTCCCTAAAACATGGGCAATAATGGCACAACACTTCAAATGCACCCACACCTTCCTCCCTTTATGCTCCAAACATTTCTCAACCATCCCAGCAATCGTTTCAGTGTTGCTACTGATCCACCTGCCCATGTGTAACACTCAGTGTGCAACATGTCCTGCACTAGTTGCACAGGATGGCCCAGCAACTGTCACACACATCCATGCACCATTTGGTAATGGGCATAAAAGTGAACATATACAACATATGAGACATGTCTGTGATCATCATTTGTGCTGCTGCACAAGTAGCTCCCATTTCAACATGTAACAAGGTTGCCTGTGTTGTGGGAATGGTTGGTGTTGTGCAAAAAGGGACACCTTCATGTGTAGGAACAGTCACAAGTGGCATCAATGTTGCACTACGGGCCCTATGTTACAAGCCCATAATGCAACATTAGCTTCATACAAATTGTTGGCAATGTGGATCCAAGCTGCCCATTCCCCTTGTGCCACATTAACAAAGGCGCACAATGCATGTACGGATCCACTTTGTACATCCTTACAGCACTATAGGCCTGTGTCAGATGTGCTGTATGCAAATAAATATCCCTTATGTAGGGAAGGAAGAACTAATAGAGCTGACAATCCATAAAGGTTGCACTGTGCCATCTAATTACCTCATGTGTGAGGCCTGCCGTTGGCAGATGACAAAGTGACACAAGCACTGTAAGCAATGGACCTCCCTTTGCTTTGCTGCACTAGTGCCATCATTCATGGTGCCAAAGCAGTAAAGCACCAAAATAGTGACAAAACTCATTAGACTGTTGTGGGAATCTCCACCATGGTGAACTGTAATGTAAATGACGTGCTTCCATAGTGTCAGTGGCTGGGGCAAGAGGCCAGCAAGGAAAATGGTGGGGAAGGATCAATGCACCAAATACTTTAAAAGGTTGCCCTATGTGTGATGAACAATGCACCACATAATAAACAACTACAATCTGTAGAATTACAAACTTGTCACACACCTACTTGTCACTCCTACACCACCCCAAGTTCTTGGACTACACTAAACCTAATCCAGATGTGCTGACCATTTCAAAGACATCTGAAGCTGGGCGAGTCACACATGTGTTGCATGGGAAGATCACAAATATACACAAGGAATGCCTGTTACATGCAGTGTCATGTGTGAAAGGGCACATTGAAAATAAACTAGGATAAGGAATGCAAGATGTTTCACTTCAGCATGTTAGCTATGAACTATTACTATCCACCACTCAAGTAAAAGTCAGCCATTTTAGATGCTTGGGTACAGCACTATGATATCTGTGTCTGGATATGCTGGCACATTTACCCATTGATGGAGAAACATGCAGTGCAACAGCTCTGCTTGCTCCCTGTGCAGCATCAATTCAAATGTCCACAGATGTGTCCTTCACACAGATAGTCAATGCATTCATCTACTAACCTTGGTAATTCCCAGATACATGAGGGACCCTACCAACATTTCCACACAACCTGCATCAAGTAGGGGTGTCCCTTTTTGTCTGAACTAATGCACGCCTGCAGAAAGAACACATCCTGCTAAATCTACTAACAGGAATGCTGCCTGCCACTTACAATGTTTGACAACGATTGCCACACACATTGAAAGTATTCTACAATCGGATTACTACGATGTCTGTTCTCAGTACCACTACTACAATGCCACCCTTGATGTTGTGTCCCAACAAGATGCATCCACACGTCAACAAGCCTCAAAATGTTTCAGGTCTGCATCACACCACGCATGTGTTCACAGAGTGATAGAAGTGGGTGGGCTTTCCACATATTTCTTCCTCGCAACTTAGGCCCAGATTCATGACAAAGTGGTGCAGCGCACCAAAGCACCAAAAATAGCAGTTGTGTGCCACTTTTGAAATGCAGGGATGCACCTTATTTATAGGAATACAGCTCACCCCTGTGGTTCCCCCTGTGCTGGTGCTGAAGTAAGCTGCATGTGTCAATGCAGACATTCTTGCACCGTAATGCAAGAGTATCAATGCAGGAATTCTTGCACCATAGTGCAAGAGTGTCTGCTTTGAGGAGACTGATTATTAATGTGCAGGAAGGGACACCTTCCTGTACATGAACATCCATGGCATTGCGCTTCTCCTATGTGTTCTGCAGAATGCTGCACACATGGAAAAAACAAAGAACAAGGAGGAATAAAAGCATACCTCCTCATTTTGCTGTGTTAATGCCAACTGTGGGTTGGCATCAGTAATTGCCGCTGCCACAAATTTTGGATTTCTTGTAAATCTGGGGCAGCATAATAAGTTATGGAGGTTCTGGTGGAATGGCCACAGCAACACCCATTGCACTGCATTGGTGTGGCCCATTTTTACAAGCTCATGTAATGCTACACCTTGTAAATCTACCCCCCCAGAGGCATGTATTCTGCAACCTCCACCACACAGCATAACAATGAACCATTTTGTGTGTATGTGTGCAAACAGGAAGGTCTGCCTTCCACCAAAACAACACTCAGTCTAGCAATGCAGCCATTCTTGCATCTATGCAACAGGGAAACCTGAGATAGACGGTTGAGTGCTATCTTTCAGGAAGGGAGAAAATCCTATCTGCTCACAAACACACAATGTGGCTGAATCTCACAATGGGTGGTGCAGGATGCTCGACACGTCACTCAAAGTGTCTAGGAGGATGCATGTGGACAACTCACTCTCTACTGCAACTCCAACAATACATGTAGGGGGCAGATGAGTCACTTAATAACTCAAATATCTGTAGGGACAAATCTCAAGTATATCTGAACATGTCAACTTGTGGAGTGAGCACAAATCTGGAACAACGCCCATGTCTTGCAAAGTTTACATAATCAGGTCAATGAAAGGGTACATATGTCAAAGACCATGATTAAAACATCAAGGTGGGTGTAACACACTGGGAGATGTGGACTGGCAAATTGTTTAAATGGTGACTACACACAAGTGATGTTCATATGGCATATTGTGCCATTAGGGGTCCACAAATATGTCCCTTAATGTGGGGGTCTGTAACATAACATTGAATCACCAGTAGCACCTAAATGATGAGCAAATTGACCTTTTATTATCCCACTGCAGAGGATGATGCCTTTCCTCCTGCAGACAGGCCTGTCCTGGATTTCACAGATGATATGGTTGACCAGCTGAGTCTCCAGGATGCCCTGGGTTCCTTCCAGACACCACCTCCAGTCACAGGGAGGACGCATAGCATTCTGGGGTCTCCACATGAACCATCCAACTACTAACACACAGCACCAACCAGTCCTGCCACAGCCCTGGACTCTGAGGACCCAGACAATGTTAGGAGTCCAGCAAATTCTGGCACAGCAGGTGCAAGTTGGAATGGAGACTATGGCAGGCAGCATAGAAGGAGTACAGAGGTGCCTTAGTCCGATTAAGGACAACTCAGCTGCCACAGAGGCACCAACTCCCAGCTACGTGGACTCCAACAGTCCCTGGCCGACACAGCTGCTGTCCTGAGGCAGAAGCTTGACCAGTTGTCCTCCCAAAGTGGCAGCAGCATCATAGATAACAGCCTGGGGATTACACAAAATGCCCTGGAGTCCACACAGTGGGAAGTGGCCTCCCTCATGGAAAACATAACTGCCTACCACCATGATGAAGCAGCGATGTGCAAAATCAGCAGTTCCTCTTACTGCAGTGCTGCCTTATGTATTCCCACAAGTGGCAGTTGCCGGGACCTTTGATTTCACATCTCTATCCCCTGATGTGTGTGTGGCTCCCTCAACTTTAACAACAGCACCAGCCATGGCGTAGGAGGCACTGCACATATGGATATGGAAGGAACAAAATTCACACATGAAAACACATAGTAGCTCTAGTCTATGCCACATGGACAGTATCTCATTAGTTCTGTGCTTAAGATCATGCCAGTGATGTGACAGTTAGCAATGTACCCACTTCACTCTGCCACTGTTGACTAATCTTGTATGAGCTACCACTGTCTTAATTCCTACCTATTGTCAATTTGGACACCTCCACACTAATGCACCCTTCTCCTACACATGTCTCAGGACATGTCCTTCACCCTTAGACTGGGAATTAACATTAAATGGCTCAGGCTCTCTCGAGGGGACAGTGAACTGGATATTGTACTGCATTGGAAACAAAACTTGCACATGTAAATAAATCACCATATTCATATGTATCATGCTTTTTTCAGTGTTCAATCAACTCATATAAAGATATGCATTGTGTGAAGCTAAGTCAAAGAGATCTGAACCAAAGGACAAGTGTGGCTTACTGTCAGACAGAAAGGCACACACCAAGACTCAAACATGATAAATGTGACCGATAGTATTGTGGACTATTACCAACTTTCTGAGCCTTCCAAGCATGTATTGAACAGATATCCATGCAAGTTGACATATGGCATGTATGGTTCAGAACTCAAGTATCTGGAAATGTTCCTGATGAGTGTACCAGTACAACAAATATGTGAGGAACAGAAGAGGCATATTTAAGACTGTGACGGGCAAATGCAAGTGTGTCAGTGTCCATACCCCAAATAAGCAAAAGTTTAATGTGCTAAACTTTTCAAGAATGATTGTGACGGACCTCAGTGATGACAATTTATGTTGCATTATTACCTGTCAAAGATTTGTATCCGTACACAATCTGATTGTCAGGAACTGCGCTGAAAACTGTCTTGAGTAGCTGATGTCATACTGTTGCCAATCAGATAGCTCTTTGGTCATAGGAGATAAACATAGCCATGCATGTAAATCAATACTAAATGCATACCCTAAAGCATTTCTCTATCTTGGCCAGTGCAGACAGAAGAACACCCAGGCAGTCAATCATCATGGATATCTAATTGTCTAAAACTAACAGGATGATTTTTTTGGCAATTAAAAACACAACCAATTAAAATCCTAAACTACTCATTAAATTACACTAAGCTAACATATTATAACTTATCTTAACCTTACAGCTATCTATCCTAATCAAAACATAATCCATACACATAACGTCACTTAATAAACATTGTTCCCCCACACCACTTATGAGACAATAGATGTGTAGGACAACATGAACTAAACCTATACTATCTAATCCTATGTCCTAAACAAATATATATTTTTTGCATTTTTTAAATGTTTTTTTTAACACATACCCTTATACATTATCCCCACCCAAAACTGATACAAAAAATGCCTTAAAAAAGCCAAAAAAAAAACTAAATCCTACAACTAACCTAATATCTCTATGTCTACCGCAAAAAGACACTAAAACTATACACAATGCAGACTAGGGAGAGGAAGGTCCTGGGAAGTGGTTAGTGGCCAAACCTACAGTTTCTTCAGCTTCCTCTTTATGAACTTAAGGGGATTGTAGTTCCTAACATTGTCCACCTCAAGTCTGACCAACCTAGCCTTGACCTTGGCAAGGTCTTGTCGGATTTCTGCCTCAAAAGTGGAGCCAGTGTCAGATGGTGTGGGCTGTTGCGGTGCTGCTAATGTCAGATGTGCAGTGGAAGTTGAGGGTGCGGACCTGATGGAGTACCACAGACTCTGGGTGCAGAGAACACTCCTTTTTTTAGATGGTTGCAGGCTGTTGAGCTGGTCCACCATGTAGGAAAGGCTTCCATTCCCGATGACTTCTCAGTGCTGTACCTCCTAGACATCCTCCAGTAACCAGCCAGGATCTTGCAGATGTGTCTGAACTGTTCAACAAGTTTCTCAAATTGGTGTTTCTGGGCTGGAGTCAATGTGTCAGCTAAAAAATGAAGAGAACTTGTCATCAGTAACTGTGTTGGGTAGAGGAATATCAAGCATGCATTCTAAACAACATTTTCTGATGACACATGTTGTCAACCAGTTAGCCAACAACAAGGGCAAGACCCAAGTCTATAAAAATCTGCCTAGCAAGCATTTATGATATTTTGTACATGTCACAAGGATAATGGCTCTCCAAAGTTGCACACTTGGGCTACAATTTGAGAATGTCTAGGGCCTCCTTGCCCATATTATTGTCATAATCATTATGATGCTAATAAGGCACAGCAAGGCCAAATGGTCAGCAGAATATCAACAAAGGGGTGCAACCATGCATTGTGCCACTTTGACACCTCTTGCTACACATAAGGTGACTTCCAAAATGGTTCACTGCAATCTAAGAGATTGAGCTGCATTACTTTCTTTTGGATACTTTGAATGCCAGCTCACAGCTGCCATTAAAAGGGGGCACACCATTGGTCACAATGGGCCCCATGTACAGTCCAAGGTCGGCATAAGATTTTATTGCACTAATAATTAACAGCACATTATTTTCCTCATAAAGTTAACCACAATTGGCACATACCCTGCACCATGGTGCGTCATCTATGGAACACACATGGTGGCGGATAGGTGGGAGCCCTGGACCTCAAGAAAAGTGGCGCAGGACTGGGTGCAGCACCTGTTTTCTTGTATCTGCCTCCATTTTTGCATGAACTTAATGCACTTTCTAACTACGAGGAAAACACTCACCATGCACATTTCATACACTCGTCATATGATCTTGCTTGCTCACCCTATAATAATGGCTAAAACATGTCATTTCATCTGCAAACATCTTATTTGCTACAATCCATGGACTTGTCCCGCATCCATCTGGAGAAGAGTGCAAGTCTCTGTGTGTACTCAACCGACTGTTGTCTGTCTCAAAAAGTTTCTTGCACGCCTGATGGCTCACTTCATTCCTCTAGAGCAGTGAAGCACCGGTGGTGCAAGTGCCTCCTTGAAAAAGGCCCTTAGAGAGCTCTACACTGGTACATATATTGTACCATGTCCTGACTAAATTTGTGCAACCTGCGGCAACCAGTGGAGGACCAGGTGCTCTGACAAATATGTTGGAAACATCCATTCATTACAAAAAGCCAGCACCTTTGACACATATCTCGACTGACATCACTGTGTTTGTGGGCATACATGTTGGCACCTGTGCATCATTCAAATTATTCCACATCCTCAGCATACCATCAGACATGATGTTGATACCCAAGGATAGAGAATGGTGTCTAAATTGACACACAAGCCATTTGTATATGGCTTTACACACATCAAACCCTCTCAGACACAACACTGTATGTACACATGTGACATACAAGGTGACACTGGCCGCACTGGGGTGTTCAAAAGTGGAAACCTAACATTGGTGTAGCATGGAGGTCCGCCTGCAAGACAGGACACAAAAATATAACTTTGTGTTTTGTGAACAAAGATTAGCATGGACAACTGTTACAAATTGCACTTATTTAGCCGAGTGACCTAGTCAACTTATTGTTAGGAATGACCCACTGCCATCTACAACACCTCGGTCAGACAGACATAGGTAGTACCCAAAAACATATATAGCAATGTAGACTCACCCATACATACATGTATAAGATTCAAATGTCACACTACCTGGGGGTAGGACATTGTTAATTGGCTGAAGCCTAGGGGCAGATAATAGGGAAGTGATGCTGCACCCACTGCAGCGCCACTTTCCTTGCACCCCTTAGCACCCCCTAACACCACCATGTGTGCATCATATCTAAGATACGGCGCACTATGGAGCACCCATGATGCAATTTCCCCCTAAACTGTGCCATATCTTAGATACAGCGTCACACATGGAGGTGGTTGGGGATTGCTAAGGGGCAGCGCCACTTTTCTTAAATCTGTCCTTTGCTGTCCTCACCTTTCTCATAACATGCTGTAGTTATCCTTATGCACTACTATCATGCACATGCAAAGGAGAATGTTGCTATGTTACAGGTTTAGTTACCAACAGGTCTGCCAACCCAAACCACCAGATGATCCAGGAGATCCCCTGTCCTGGCAATGAGGTCTGCCCACCGGTGCTTGATCTGGGGGTCAGTGCGCTGAACCTTGAAGATTCTGCTTAACTGGAACAACACCTTTCCCCAGCGCCGCTTCCTGGACTCCGTAGGGTAGCCCATGATGACATAGCCACCCATTTACACCATGTTGGGGAGCTAGTGCCACACTAACCATATGAACCCCCTCAGTTCATCTGGACTCATATGCTGTGCCTTTTCCTTCCCAGACATCCTGCTTTTTCCCTCCACAGCAACCAATCGTCCCAAACAATATATATTATAACCCGACATAAGCCCAAATAACCACAACAAACTTATTTACCCCAAGACAGGCAACCAACAATACAAACACAATGACAGTATAACTATGGATGAAAAAACATACAAAATTGACAATATGTGACAAAACACAGACAGGACACAGCACACAACACTTCATATCCAACACTCCGCACACCAGCACAAGTACCACACAACCTCTTACCAGCACAGACTAAAAGACTGTAAATTAAAAGTAAGAGCAACATTATCTTTCCATGTGCACCAGCAAGGAAGACATATTACATCACTTCTTGGGCATAAGCTTCACATATCCTGATATGTGCCAGGTTTTTTTTGACGCATGACTGACATGTGTGGTTTTTCCAATGAAGACTGAATTGGCCTGTTGAGTTAGTTTCAACACGCAGGTGTGATGCGTCAAATTGTATGCATGCGATATATGGAGAACTACTGTATGCGTCAACCTTTCTATGCTTGACGGCGATGTGTCGGTTTTCCTATGAAGGCTGACAAGGCATAGTGATTTAGAGTTGACGCACATGGTGCAATGCATAATTTTAGTGATATGCGATGTATTGATTACTGCTGTATGCATAATTTGTTTTTACGCATGATGGGCATGCATGGTTTTTGAGGGGAAGTTGACAGGGCACCAAGATTCACATTCCTATTTACAGGGGCGATGCATCTTTGTTGTCTGGTATGGCAGCATGTGTTTGCATGTGTACCTAACTGTCTACCGGTAATATTGGAATGTTTAAGTCATATATTACAATGTGTGTGTGATGCATTGGAGTACAGGTACTGTTTGCAAGTGTGCATGTGTATGTAGACTTTTCTCCACATACAAGTTACCACATGTGTACTGTGAGTGTACATATGCGTTGTACTCATTTTTGTGGGTTCATCACATTGTCCTGTCTGATTTTCAAATGTACGTTTCACAACATGGCATATGATAAAATGGGCTATGTCCAATGCATGTTCATACATGTGATACCCTTTGCAAATCTTATGCAAAGGATGCTGTAGACTAAGGTTGGGTTGATTTCCAGTAACCCATGGCAATGTGAGGGCATGTCTGTCCACAGACAGTGTGTTGTATAGTCCAGGCTTTATGATGCAAATCTACACATGTAACATATAGTCCCCCATGCATACATGATGCAGGAAATGGTGTGCTGACATGTGTCAATGAAATAAGGTATGTGACGTGTGTTTGAAAAGATATGTTTCATGTATGATACGTAATGCATAACACAGTGGTGTGTTTAGTGATATGACAACCACCAAATCTAAATTTCAGCATGGACATATGTAGGCCATTGTTTAATGGCTGTGTAGTTATATCTGTGCCAACTATGTTACCCTATGTGGGAACATTTTTACAGGTCATATAAGTCTACATGTGATTATAGGACACATGCATGTTTTCATTAGAGAACATTTCCCTTTTGTACATATTCCAATGCAAGGGACCAAGCCTGAGCCACCTAGGTGGGACATGTGTGCTAAGATCTTTGAAATATATGTGAAAGACACACTCTTGGACTATAAAATGACTCAAAGCATGTTTAATTTCCAGATTTACACATTGGCGTACAAGCTGTATAGCAGGACTGCTGTCAGGCAAAGATGGCACCCTAGTCATCATTTCTCGTGTGGCACATTGTATGCTCACACAGGCCCATTGTTGCATGTGTTGACACAGGTTGGCTGTCTTCCCCTCAGCTCAGTTCACTGTGCAAAAGCAGCAGGCCCCTGACTGTGTCAAGAGTCAATGTATCCTCTGTTGGGGAGTTTGGAGGCGTTGGGTGGGGATCTACCTTCCTCATGATCACCTTCGGTAGCTCATTGCACAGTCACCTGCAGACATACACCTGCACAAATGTGATCCCAGGTTCTAATATATTTTGTTCCCTTTGGGGTTCTTAATGTCAGGCTTGCCCTATCATATACAGGACACTTGCTGCTTGTTTGTGTAGATCATGTCTCTTCATTTGGCATGGTTTCACATGAATTGGCATACATAGGTGTGATTTTCCATATGGTGCCTTGTTAGGGCATTTATATTTTGTGTAACTTGGTTATGTTTTCAGACCCAGGGGACAGATTCTGTTTTCACTAGCATCTGTCATACTAGCATGTGCTGGCCACGCATGTAGTTGATGTTGCCAGCATTAATGGGTTGTGCACTGACCTAGATATTTTCTGTGACTATGTGTCTTGTATTACATTGTAACATTGTTGTGTTGATCAATGAATATCGTTCTATGTGGGTTCTTTCACCCACATTAATGGCTTATCTTGTCTGGCATGGGTCTAGTCCTAAATTGCCAGAATTCTTACTTCTGCTTACCCTTAGCACCCATCTTCGACAGTAACATTGTCCCTTCATACATGCACAGGATTCGAAGTCAGACGTGTGTATTTTGTAGATGGACACATCTTGTTCTACAGGCTAAGTGATAGTATCCCTCCAATTTCCAGGCTTTGCTAGATCACATGACTACCACCCACATATCACATTGCACATGCCACAGCATTTTTGTAGTGTCAGAGTGACCTCCACATGTTGGATCTCTAAGTGCCTAAGGGAGTCTCTCAGCTGTTCTTTCCCATCCTTTAATGTACATGGGCATGCACTCACATCTGCATTCCACAACCTATGTAATTTACACCATGACTGTATTTTGTTAGTGTATTGACTCATCCTAGCTATGAGTAGAGGAAATGCACATGCAATCTTATTGTCTCCTTCTTCACACATAGAAATTTAGAAGGGTCTGTGACATGTTTAGACATTGCTAAACTTACATGCACATTCAAAACAGTGGGACCTAGCACCTCCTTGCAGTAGACTACCATTCTTTAGATTGATGCTATGATAGTCCTGCAAAGCAAAACTCAGTGTGCCATGTTTCCATGTGGCACTATGCATGCCATGCAACACTTAATTACCCTTTGTGGCAGATTATGCCTGTGACAGGCATCATGTACACAAGGGAGGCATTCCCCCATTGGGAGGACTGGAAAAATTGGTACAGAGGAATCTCCAAGGTTCTAATACTTCATTTTTAGCAGATACCCTTCACTACACCTTCACAGAGCAGGCGTTAGGAGGGGGCACACCATTGATTTAAATGGGCCACTATGTACTGTGCAGGATTTGGTCAGAAATGTTGTAAATACTCCTTTAGAGCCCATCAGTGGCATCCATTATATTGACACTATTGTACCTACTCTGTGCCATTGTGCGCTCTGCATCATGGTGTGAGTATATTGTATACAGAGCCACGTGGTGGTGGTAGGTGGCCGCAGAGGGGCACATTTACAGTGATGCTTCTACAGATGTAGCACCACTTTCCTGACATGTGGCCTTTTGTCCCTTCACTTTAGATCTGCAGAAGAGGGATGTTCTTGGAATTTGTACCTATTTTGTGTGTTGTGTGCCATGAAAGAGGTATTGGGCCCTGTGTGCTGCATGTGGATCCCAACCCTTTGCCCTTGGAATACCTCCCTTGCACAAAATGTTGTTGTCGCCAATAGCTGGCAGGCATATTGTAGGAGGCTGGCCTGGTTTGTAGTCGGTACCTTGGGTACTTACACCTTATACCAGGTCCAGTTATCCCTTACTAGTGAAGTAGTAGTGTTCTGGAAGCTTAGGCTGATAGAGGTAGCTATTGCAGAGCAGCTTAGGCTGAACTAGGACACATGCAAAACTCATGCAATACCATTTATAGTTACACAGTACTGATACACAAATAAGGACAATACTCAGTGTTACCAAAAATAAAGGTATTTATTAGTGTGACACAGTACCAAAAATATCTTAGAGACAATACTCCTTCTGGAGGTAAGTATTATACACAATATATACACTAGACACCAGAATTAGGCAATCAATTAGTCATAGGATAGTGCAATGCTATAGAATGCAAAGGGAGAAAATAGGTCTAGAAGCAACACTTATATACTAAGAAAGTGGAATGCGAATGACAAATTCTCACTTAGACAAGTGTAGTGTGTGCAGAATCGCTGGGAGAGTAAGAATACAGTAAAGGTAAGTAAATTACCCCACCCCAGAGCCCCAAAAAATAGGAGTAAAGTACTGCAAGTTTCCTTAGGACACACTACACCTCGTGATATGGATTATTGCAGTAACCAACCAAATCTTCAAACAAAATACTGCTGGATTCCTGGACTTGAAGACCTGCAAAAGAAAGGGACCAAGTCCGGAAGTCAAAAGAAGTTCCAGGAAGGACAGGAGCCCCTGCCAACCCAGAAGAGGGTGCAAAAGAAGAGTCCAGGTTAGTCAAAGACTAAGGGAATGCACCCTAGGAAGATGCCAGCGGGTTTCTGCATGATGCGAAGGATGTCCCACGACATGAAGATGGATACAGATGTGATTGTGTGTTGAAAGTCACCAAGAAGCCTTGGTTACGACAAATATGAGTTTTGAATCAAAATAGCGTTGGCTGGACCCAGGAGGGACTTGGGGGCCTCCACTCTGTGTGAGGAGGAAGAAGCAGCTCTCAGCACTTTAGAGAGCCATCAGGATGCCAGGCAGCACCCATGGGAGTCTCAGGACACAGGGACAAAGGAGGTGCAAAATGCAGTTGGTGCAGTACAACAAAGGAAGGTCCCACGCCTCCGGAGAACAACTCAGCGAGTTGAGCGTCACAGGATGGAGTGCTGGGGACCTGGGCCAGGCTTGGCACAAAGGAAGTTTTCAAATAGTACACAGAGGCCTCAGGAGGTGAAGAAGACGTAGTACACAGGAGTACTGTTGCTCTCAGGGACGGCAAAATCTTACCCCCTCCAAATTGCGTCAGCAAGACCTCAGGACTGTCTATGTCAATGGGGTCCATCCTCTGTGTCCTTAGGAGCATGCTCGTCCCTGTGAAAGGAGTCCAAGTGTACTGGTCATCGTCATAGAAGGTGCCTGCATGAGCAGGGGAGTGACTCCATCACCCCACAGAGATTTCTTCAGTCCTTCTGGTGCAGGATGAAGACAGGGAGTTCCCAGAGCATGCACACCGTGGAAACTGTTGCAGTCGCTGGCTGGAGCTGAAGTTGCAGAGAAAGTATCCCTTGTGGATACTTTGTTGCTGTTACAGCGGTTCATGGAGCAGGCTGCGATTCATCTGAGGTCAGAGGATTAAGTAGTAGTTGCAGAGGATTCCTGAAGGAAACTTGCAAGCAGAATCTGAACAGAACCCACAGGAGAGAACGTAAATAGCCCTGAGAGGGGGATTGGCTATCTTATCAGGTATGGACCTATGGGTCTCTGATGTCACCTCCTGGCATTGGACACTCAGAGCCCTCCAGAGTGACTCCACACCTAGCAAAGCAAGATGGCTGAAGTCTGGAAAACACTGGAGGAGCTCTGGGCACCACCCCTAGGGTGGTGGACAGAGGAGTGGTCAATCCCCTTTCCTTGTCCAGTGTTGCACCAGAGCAGGGGACAAGGGTACCTGAACTGGTGTAGACTGGCTTATGCAAGGAGGGCACCATGTGTGCCCTTCAAAGCATTTCCAGAGGCTGGGGGAGGCTACCACTTCCCAGTCTGTAACACCTAATTCCAAAGGGAGAGGGTGTAACACCCTGCTCTCAGAGGAAATGCTCTGTTCTGCCTTCCTGGGACTGAGCTGCTCAGGGCCCGAAGAGGGCAGAACCCTGTCTGTGAGGTGGCAGTAGCTGCAGTGCAAACCTCAAATAGCTGGTTCAGCAGTACTGGTGGTCCATGATGGAAGCCCCAGGATGCATTGAATTGGCTCCCCAACACCAGATTTGGAATGGGGGACAATTCCATGATCTTAGACATAACCTATATGTAGTGCACACGTGTAATGGTGTCCCTGCACTCACAAAGTCCAGGGAAATGCCCCTAAACTATGTGGGGGCACCTTTGCTAGTGCAAGGGAGCTCTCACAATTAGTAACTTTGCACCTAACCTGTGGCTGTAAAATAATGTGTGCGTTATTTCACTCAGGCTGCAGTGGCAGCCCTGTGTAAACGTTTGTCTGAGCTCCCTTTGGGTTGCAAAAGAAATGCTGCAGCCCATAGGGATCTCCTGGAACCCCAATACCCTGGGTACCTAGGTACCATATACTAGGGATTTATAAGGGTGTTCCAGTGTGCCAATTGAAATTGGTAAAAGTGGTCACTAGCCTATAGTGACACATTTAAAGGCAGAGAGAGCATAAGCACTGAGGTTCTGGTTAGCAGAGCCTCAGTGACACAGTTAGTCACTACACAGGTATACACATTCAGGCCACGAACTATGAGCACTGGGGCCCTGGCTAGCAGCATCCCAGTGAGACAGGCAAAAACAAACTGACATACATGTAAAAATGGGGGTAACATGCCAGGCAAGATGGTACTTTCCTACAGTGGTCACCCCAGAGGGTGGTGACCTGCATCCCATTAAACAAGAGCACCCCCCTGCTTCCTAGCCCAGGATCAAGAATAAATATGGCAGAGCTGTCCCACAATTCAGATCCCTGCTGGAAGAAGATACCGAGGAAGAACTGCCCTGTTGGGCTGCCGACTTGCACCTGGAGAACTGCACTAACATGGACTGCAGCAGCTGCACACTTTGGGCTTCATCAAGAAAATGACTTTGCCTTGCTTCTGCAACTACAGAAGTGGACTCCCTGTAAGCTACAGGGACAAAGGAGCTGACCAGAGTCCCCTGTATCACATCTTGCAAGAAGAGCCCAGCTGACCAGTGTCTAGTGGCCAGTTGAGGATTTTGACCGGTGCACTATGGGAACTGTAGTCCCAACTTCGAAGGAGCAACTCAGAGCTTCTGGGAACTTGGATAAAGTTTGTGGACCTTCAAGGACCCAAAAAGGACTTCTGGAAAAAGATCCAGACGTTTGGAGACGTTTGGAGCAACTTTGGAAAAAAGATCCTTAAGTAGACTGACCTGACATCTGGATTGAAGCTGGTTATCTTAAACCATGCCCGCCTGAAATTCAGGTTCATCCTGCTAAAAGCTCAGGAACTCTGGACTTCCAGGATTTGACTGGGGGCTCGCAGAAAGGCAACTTGACGGCGTCACATTGAAATTGGCTTGCTGAGGAAGACCGCTGGATGTCAAGGAAGAAAAGTTCCAGAAACGTTTCTAAGTGTGAAGGTAAAACTTTGACTGAGGTCTCCCACTCGGTGGAGCCGAGCATGGCTCTATTACAGTTGGCCTCAATTTTTGACTTTTCCCCAGTGGAGTGTGACCAGATGTCCCTGGTTGTCGCTTTAGGTTTTTAGGCTCTAGCAAGCATTTTTTTCATTTAATCTTTAAAAAGTCATATCTCCAGTTCCCTTCTTTGGATTTTTTTCATTTTGGTGTAATCTTAAAGATAACAATGTTTCCTATTTTTATAAATTGGTTTTGAATTTTTATTGTGTGTTTTATTTTACTTGATTACTGTTCTGTTGATATTAAATGCTTTACACACCTGTCTCCTAGATTAAACCTAACTGCGTATCAGCCAAGCTACCAAGGATTGAACAGGGATTATCATTTCACACAAGCTTTATTTGGCCAGCAGACCATCAAAGCAATACAATATGAATAAATAACCATCATGAATAAAACAAATCTACCATAAACCAAGTTTAAGAAAAGAGAATAAAATCCATTCTTGCCCAATTTAAGAACAGTTAAGAACATTATAGATAAAAGTTACGTATACGCCATGCCGCTACTAAAAACTTGCTTACAGCATAAATTAACACACTTGAATTGTGACTTTTTAAAATCCTCAGAGCTAAAGCACATTTTCTTAACTTCATTTCCCGACAAATTTTGCAGATCCATTTAGTCCTTGGAGTTAAATAAGCAGAGCAAAAAAACATAAAATGCTCTACTGTTTCAGAGAAATTGCCACACACAGGACAAATATCAGACGTTAAATTGGATCCCCCTCTACTCGTCAAGGCCATCAATAGTAATGTTCCAAAGCGGAATCTGGCATACAGTCCTTTGCCTAATAGGTCAGGTATTATATCTAAGTATATTTCAGATTCCGGGTACCATTTAAAATTAATAAAAAGATTGGTTAAACGACCACTAGATTTGTGGGAAATATAGTTATTCCGTATATAAGACCAGTAGGCTCCCTTCAATACTTTTACATGGGATTTCTCCAGTTGATGAGGGTTCTCCCATAAATCTCTCAATCCCAATGTACAAAACCAGCTGGATACATGTTTGATCCATGGGATAGAGGTGGAATTAGGACAGTTTAGCAATTCTAGAAGTGAAGACTTGTATACGACCAATTCGGGGACTAGCCATAACCTCACCCAATACAACAAAGGACGTAAGATAATTAGATTGGCCATTCGTTTTAACCCTAAGTCTAGAAATAAAGGGATTAGTGGGGTGCTAACGGGGCATGCACATAAAGCCTGTGCAAAGCTATTCTCAATTTTAGTTATGCTGCTACTATATGACATTCCCCAAATCTCTGCTCCATAGGCAGCAGCACCCTGCGCCTTGGCCACATAAATCTTTATTGCAGGAGATACAGTTTTGGCAATCGTTCTCCTGTAAAGGCGCAATATGGATGCTGCTTGATGTTGCAGGGATCAATTTACTGAGACCTTGACTGGACCTAGTCGGGATTTGGGGCCTATTGCTAAGTGAAGGTACCTACCTGTCCTTAATAATAATCTATTTTCCAAAAATTGGCACCTTTCAGGCCCTTCTCTATCTGGCTAGTTGCAGGTGAACTTGTAATTCTGCCACTGTACAAAAAGGGTGGATCAGGGGAGAAACAATAACAAGTGTTACAGAGAAGGAGTATGCACATCAGACAGAGTCACTACTCATCTCACTTATGCTAGAAGCAGTTGGTTCTTCCTGCAGCCCTTTTCCAGTCTCTGCTGAGGGATAAAGAGGGATCCTAGATGGTAGGTTTGTATCTCTTAATGCCTTGCACTGGAAGGCGACTTTCACAGAGACTGACCAGAGGTTGTCTAGCCCTCAGATCACTACTGCCATTTTGGGTGTGTCTACTCCATGGCCTCAAAACTAGTTCACAGATTACACATTGTTCATCATTTAAAATAAAAAAGTAAATAAAAACCTTTTCTACCTAAAAAGTCCAATAGGTGTCCATGGAACCACACTCCAAAAAACGTGGTATTAATCACGTTCATTCAACTGTAAGTCCTGAGCCCTAATCATAAGAACGCAGACATGAAATGTCTGGAAACAAGGGATGCACTTTCTGAAAATTCCACCATTTTGCTTTTTGTATTAAATATCTTTATACATTTTTATTGACCATGCAAGTGGGTAAAGAGAAGAAAACACATGACAAAACATAAACATTCAAGTGTAGCTGCAGTATTATAGTGGCAGTACTAGGAGATGGGATCGGGGAAGCGGAAGTGTCCCATGGAAGGGTGGACAGAGGCCCGACAGGGGAACAATGTATTGGTTGCCACACTTTATTTAATAAATATCAAGGTACCTGTGCTTTAATGGGTGTGGAGCTACTTAGGCCCTCATTACAACATAGGCGGTAAATACCGCCTACCGCCGTGCTGACGGCCGCCAACATACTGTGACTGCGGCGGTATACAGTTACAGGTATTATGACCCACACAGAGAAATCCGCCATTATACAGACACCCACACAAGTCCGCCAGACCAAAGGTCAGTGATAAACTGGCGGTACCAAAACCCACACCGTTACGCCAACAGAAATACGCCCAGAGTATCAGGAGCAACGAATCACGCAGCAGTCAATAAACCACAGTAAACCATTGGCGGTACACACTGCCAGGCTCATAATACACACACACTAACAAAACTACACCACATTGGACAATTTAAACTACACACACCTGGCACACATACACACACCACACCCACACACTTAGACCACTATAAAACACACACCCTCCTTACCCACAACCCTTTCAATGAAAAAAAAGATTGCTAACTGAGAGAGAGACAAGCCAGGAGCACCCACTCAATCTGAGCCACAGAACACCATCACCCATACACCATCCAGGCACCTCACAGCACACACCACAACACATCACCCCAAACACCCTCACACATACCACTCACACCACATCCATGGCACCCCAAAGACACCCCAGGTTTTCAGAGGAGGAGCTAAGAGTCATGGTGGAGGAAATCATCTGGGTAGAGCTACAGCTATTCGGATCACAGGTGCAGCAGATGTGCATTGCTAGGAAGATAGAGTTATGACGGAGAATCGTGGACAGGGTCAACGCTGTGGGACAGCACCCCAGAACAAGGGATGAGATCAGGAAGAGGTGGAACGACCTACAGGAGAAGGTGCGTTCCGTGGTTGCAAGACACCAGGTAGCCGTACAGAGGACTGGCAGTGGACCTCCACCTCCTCCCCCACAACTAACAACATGGGAGGAGCAAGTCTTGGCAATAATGCATCCTGAGGGCCTTGCAGGAGTAGCAGGAGGACTGGACTCTGATAAGTCAAATCTTTACTATTATATCCCCCACCCTACCTGCATGCCATCACAAACTCCTACCCTCACCCCCATCGCTCCACTACATCACATATACCCCACTATCACAATTCACCCATCTCAAAACCAAGCCCTGCATGCCACACCAATGCATGGACACCCATCACAGACCTGCATGGACACCCATCACTAAAGCATGCACAATAAAGAGAATAACCTAGCCCACAAAATCACCACTCACACAAGGCAAAGCTGACAGGGCAATCACAACCATACAGGGAAACACACCCATGCACAAGATGGCACACGCAGATACAATAACACTGCATTTACATCCCCACAGGACCCCCACTCAACGTCACTGGAGAGGAGGTGCCACCAACATCCAGTCCCCCCGAAGAACCCCACAGTGATGACAGCAGCTCTGCACGCCTGGATCACGATGACCAACCTGGCTCATCAGGGACCTCTGGACAGTTGGTTACCCTGCCACAGTCCCATACCACCACAGAGCCTCCCCCCTCAGGAAACACCAGTACAGCACCCAACCAGCGGGCCCATCCCTCTGTCCTTAGGACACATCAATCAGCAGTGTGTCCACCACTACAGGGACCCCAGGCAACCATACATTCACAGGACGATCAGGGACCTGGGTTCAGTGGCAGTTCAGAGGACAGAGGCACATGACAACAGTGACACTGGGGGGACTGTCCTCCACGAGGTACTTGCAGGGACCCTGGGAGCATACCAACATTCCCAGGAGACCTTGGGCCAGATACTGTATAAGTTGCAGGAGACCCAGCGGATGCAGGAGGGACAGTACCTGGGGATCAGGGAGGGCCTCAAACACATCCACGCCATCCTGGTCACCATTGCAGGGGTGCTGGCTGACATGGCCAACACCATGAGGGAGGCAGTGGCACACCAACGGGCCCCTGACACTAGCCACGCCGATGAACAGCACTCCACCTCCGCCGGCGCTAGTGGACAGCAGGCCCGCCACATGACCAACAGGCCACCAGCACCCCACCCCCTGCAGAAGGAGAACCCTCCTGCAAATGGTCCCTGCGATCCAGGCAGACGTCAGAGAATATTGCCAAGACCCCCACCAGGAAATAAGACTCTCCTGATTGTCACCCTTCTGTTCCACTCTGTTACCCTGTCCACTTTGAACTGCTGTCGCTCCCCATCCTATGCCCCATTGGACAATGCACCTGTGATACCAATAGACTGGACTCTACCCTGGACTTTCCTGCATCATCAACCTAGCCCATTGCAATACCCCTCCACTTATTTGCACATAAATAAACACCCTTGAAACTAATACAAGTATGGAGTCTGTCAATTGATTCAAATATGTATTCGTTTAACAAGCTGTAAATACTGCAATTGAATATTGTATACATAGGTATGACCTGAAGTGGGCAGCAGGGAACACACCAGGAGCCAGAGTGGGGCACATACATCTGAAAATAGAGATGCCAAAGGGTACAGTAAGTGGCCATACAATATGGAATATCAGGCTGCCATGTACAATGTCCAACACAAAACTGCAATGGAAAGTGAAGTTACAGTGTCTTACCTGTGTGTCACAAAAAGTACTGTTATATGAGTGATCTTCTGTTGTCCATATCTTCTTCCTCTACCTTCTCTTCCTCACTGTCCATAGGCTCCAGTGCTGCCACAAGACCATCTCTAGGCTCATCTTCCTGCAGAAAAGGCACCTGGTGTCTCAAGGCCAGGTTGTGCAACATGCAACGATGATCTGGCACACCTTCTTGGGTGAGTAGTACAGGGATCCACCTGTCAGATGGAGGCACTGGAACCTGGCATTCAGGAGGCCAAAGGTTCTTTCAATGATCCTCCTTGTTCGCCCATGTGCCTCATTGTAACGTTCCTCTGCCTTTCTCCTGGTATTCCTCGCTGGGGTCAGTAGCCATGAGAGGTTGGGGTAACCAGATTCACCTGCAAATATTCGAGGGATACCTGTTAGACATACACTCACCCTTAGGGACAACCCCACACCCATATACCTACTTCAACTGGATAAGGGCCATGGGCTCACCTATTAGCCACACCCGGTGCCTCTGGAGTTGAGACATCACATATGGAATGCTGCTATTCCTCAAGATGAAGGCATCATACACAGAGCCAGGATACTTGACATTCACATGGGAGATGTACTGGTCCGCCTACCACACCATCTGCACATTCAGAGAGTGATAGCTTTTTCTATTCCTGAACACTTGTTCATTCCTCTGGGGGGGGGGGGGGGGACAAATGCTACATGTGTACCATCAATGGCACCAAGGTGTTGGGGATAAGTCCCAGGGCATAGAAGTCAGCTTTCACTGTGGCCAAATCCTCCACCTGGGGAAATACGATGTAGCTGCGCGTGTGTTTCAGCAGGGCAGACAACACTCTGGTCAATACGTTGGAGAACATAGGCTGTGACATCCCTGATGCCATGGCCACTGTCGCTTGGAAGGAACCACTTGCCAGGAAATGGAGCACTGACAGGACCTGCACTAGAAGGGGGGATACCTGTGGGCTGGCGGATAGCTGAAATCAAGTCTGGCTCCAATTGGGCACACAGTTCTTGGATTGTGGCCCTATCAAGTCTGTAGGTTACGATAATGTGTCTGTCCTCCATTGTTGCCAAGTCCACCAGAGGTCTGTACACGGCAGGATGTCTCCATCTCATATTGATCCTCAGCAGTTGAAGTCTAGGGAGAAAAACAGTGAGCAGAGGGTCATATTCACACATCTATAGAAACAATGATGCATCTCTTCTTTTACTGAAACAGTATGTGAATTAGAGAGTCAGTTGATGTGCCAATGTCTGCTGTGACGCAGTTAGGTACCAGGCCCTGTGTCCCCCTGAAATGGCAGCTGCCTGACCTCTCAGGAGAGACAAGTGGTAATGAGGTAATTCCGCTGGCGTTGTGCACCGTAGCGGTTGGCGGTCGACGACTGCCGCGCATCTTCGCATTGGTTAACATTAGGCCCTATGGGTTCCAGGAGCCAATGGCTATGTACGCCGGCGGTGACGGTACACACCGCCGCGGACATGACTGCCATTTTCTAACTGTTCACTCACTTGCTACCTGACTTTCAACAGGAGAGGACCTATACTGCAAGTGCTGCTGTGACCTGTGTCTGGAAGCGACAATGACTCATGTTGTCAGAGTCACCAGTTCCTCGGGCTCTGCGCACGTTCCCAACACGTCCACCACAAGAGAGCTCCAATACTCTGATTAGAATGTCACAGAGTCTAAGAGAGTCCAAGTGGGAAAAAGGGGATTAGGAAGGGAACAGTGGGGAAGGAGACCTGGGGGAAGCAAAAGATTTAACAACACAACATCAGATTCAAAACCACATTTAGTTTCATAAAAACTCTCTGTTGAATCTGGGGTTCAATGATACTTGGAACATGAAATAACACTCCATTAGGTCCAGAGTTCTATGACACTTGGAAAATGGAATAACACTCTATTGAATCTAGAGTTCATAGATACTCAGAACATGAAATAACACTCTGTTGAGTCTAGAGTTCAATGATACTCAGAACATGAAATAACACTCTGTTGAGTCTAGAGTTCAGTGATACTCGGAACATGAAATAACACTCTGTTGAGTCCAGAGTTCTGTGATACTCGGAACATGAAATAATACCTAAACTAAGGAAACATGAACGGCCTAGAACTAGACTCTAATTAGGCCTCACTAAATATAGGTACCTGGAAAAGAATCAAAAATGGTTAGTACAATGTTTCATATGGAATTTTCATGAATTGAAACATTCTGTTCTAGGAATACAAGAACCTTCCAGAACAATGTCCCAGAACAAACACGGCCTCATTACATGAGGATAAAGGCCATCCAAACATTCCTTGGAAAACAAAAGGAATTGTACTAAAGACCTTACATGCACATATAATATAACATCCAGAATTCTAACACTTTAGATTCTTAGAATGCAAGAACATGAATTGTGCATATTGCGGATTTCTACAAGGGTTTGTAAATGCCATGAAATAGTTGCGCACAATGAATAACATGAATTAAGCACAAGAAATGAATTGCGCGTCTTGCCGATTCGAATGCCACCGCGTGAATGCCGTAAAATGTTAGCGCACACTGAATATCCTGAATTAAGCACAGGAAATGAATCGCGCATCTTGCCAATTCGAATACCACCATGTGAATGCCATGAAATGGTAACTCACAATTAATTTCATGAATTAGACACAAGAAATGAATCGTGCTTCTTGCCGATTCGAAGGCCACCATGTGAATGCCAAGAAATGGTAGCACGCACAATGGATATCATGAATTAGACACAAGAAATGAATTGGGTGTCTTGCCGATTCGAAGGCCAACATGTGAATGCCAAGAAATGGTAGCACGCACAATAAGTAACATGAATTAAGCACAGGAAATTAATTGCACGTCTTGCCGATTCGAATGCAACCTTGTAAATGCCATAAAATGGCTGCGCACAATGAATATCTAGATTTGTACTTGAGTAAAGAAATGCGCATCTTGCCGATTCGAATGCAACCTTGTAAATGTCATAAAATGGTTGCGCACAATGAATATATAGATTTGTACGCGAGTAAAGAATTGCGCGTCTTGCTGATTCAAATGCAACCTTGTAAATGGCATAAAATGGTTGCGCACAATGAATATCAAGATTTGTATAGAAAGAATTGCGCGTCTAGCTGATTCAAATTCCAGCATGTAAATGCCATTAAATATCAAGACACTTTCACACATACAAGAGCAAAATAGATTTATCATACTAATTAGGCCCAAGAACTCAAAATCCTTCGAGAACGGGATCGGGGGCCCAGCCCGATCTCGGTCTTACTGCCCTGATCAAGAATCACCCAGCCAAGTGAATGGGCGAGGCCTGGAATATCAAAGTAGGCCTCCGGAACAGGAGCTCAGGAAGTTGCTGCTGCTCTGCACCGGGACCTCTGAATAGTGAGCACGTGGAGCTGGGCTGGCTCCCTAATATAGAGTCTTGGCCCAGCCCACAAACCACACCCAGGCATGCTGCAGGGAAAGCTTCTAGAAGGCCCTGGAAAGGGACCACACCCTGACACACTCTGAAAGCCTGCAGCAATACATTGCAAATGAACAGCATTTAAAAGCACCTTGAACATAAGTCTTCAGGATTAACCTCTGCAATGCAAAAGGTTAAACAACAGCATATCAGCACAATGCATAAATTACGTTATCTTGAGAGTGCTGAGTTTTTGCATTCCAGTCGCCTGTAGAGCGCACACTGCCCAGATGTTGACACATCTGTCTGGGGAATGGGCCCCTGCCTTCACTTCGGAGGAGTTGGAGAGACTGGTGGATGGGGTCCTACCCCAGTACTGTTTACTCTATGGTCCTCCAGACAAGGTGAGTACACTCTGAGCATGATGTGTGGGCCATGAATGTATGGAGTGCTGTGTGTATAAGCGACATGTAGGGGGGCTGAGGGGTCCTGGGCAGAGTGCTGCATGTATGGTGGTCAATGTATGTGCGTAAGGGGATGGGAGGGATATGTTGGGCCATGAGTATGACAGTCTGGACGGTGTGACTAATCCCTTTTCTGCTGTCTTTTTCCAGCAGGTCAGCACCCATCAGAATAAGGGTGTTTGGCGTGCCATCACCAAGGCGGTGCGGACCCTGGGTGTCTTTGACAGACGGAGCACCCACTGCCGCAAGCGGTGGGAGGACCTGTGCCGCTGGGCAAGGAAGACAGCGGAAGCCCAGCTGGAACTTGCCTCCCAACGAGGAAGGGGTGCCCATCGTACCCTGACACCCCTGATGTTCCGCATCCTGGCGGTGGCCTATCCGGAGTTGCATGTGCACTTAAGGGCATCACAGCAGCCACAAGGGGGTGAGTACAGATTCTGAATCATGACTTTGCGCGTGTTAATGTTTTACCTGGGTGGGGGATGTGGACCGTGGGTGCCCCTAGGCCAGGGCAAACATGGCAGGGTAGGTCCAGTGTTGGTCAGGCTCTGAAGCACTCCAACCCCAATGGTGTTAGTGGGCATCTACTGCTGAGCAGGGCCCTGTTTGTTTCAGGGGTGCAGCTGATGGCATTATGCTATGTACCCCATGGGCTGGTGACTATCTTTGTAACTGGAAGTGAATGGTCTAGTGCATAGGGCTGCTCCCTGTGTGTTGTGTACGCCAACGGAAGTGTTGTTGCTGGCATTGACCAAGTGTATCCTCTGTCTCTCCCCCCCCTTTTTATTTTGTCACCCTGTCCTGGTGTGCATTAGCATCATCTGGCGGAGGAGCAGAGGCACCAATGACAGAGGGAGCTGCATCCCACATGGGCTTGGAGGCCGAATCCACTGACGGTGAGGGCACCAGTGGGATGGAGGGCGAGGGGAGCACCACAACGGAGACAGGAGGAGACACTACAGACAGAGACTCCTCCTCCGATGGAAGCTCCCTGGTGGTGGCAGACACCTCTGTGCCCACCCCAACTACAGGTAATGCCGGCACCCCCCCACCAGCACTGCCTTCCCAGCAGCCCCTCAGTGTGTTTCCCATGCCCACTCACTGGGCACAAAGCCCCCTCCAGAACCAGTGGAAGAAGACATTTACTCACCCTGTCTTTGGCAGGATGAAGCACACTGGGCACAAGCCCCCGTCCAGAACCAGTGTAGGAGCCACCCACTTGAGAGACTGTGGCTTTGCACTCCTCAGGACCAAGCAGTGGGCAAACCACCCACTTGAGAGACTGTGGCTTTGCACTCTCCAGGAGTAAGCAGCGGGAAACCACCCACTTGAGAGACTGTAGCCTTGCACTCCCCAGGACCAAGCAGTGGGCAAACCACCCACTTGAGAGACTGTGGCCTTGCACTTCCCAGGACCAAGCAGTGGGCAAACCACCCACTTGAGAGACTGTGGCCTTGCACTCCCCAGGAGCAAGCAGTGGGCAAACCACCCACTTGAGAAACTGTGGCCTTGCACTCCCCAGGACCAAGCAGTGGGCATGGAGCCCCCTCCAGGAGCAGTGGCGTTGTACCGTCTTCCGGCTGAGGTGCCCCCCATTCCCCGTCCCCCTAAGGTGCCTGTGTGTTTTCGACCTGATGCCCCTGCAGTGTTCTCTCTGTATTGTGGCAGGAGTATAGTGTGGGCTTGGCCTATGTGTCTTGGACCAGTGGGCCACAGACATTTTGAGTGGACAATGTCCCCCCTTTTGTAAATATTGTATATTTTGTAAATACTGTTTTTGAATTCTAAACGTATTTATAACTATTTTCTAATATAACACTAATTTGACTCCATTCCTTTTGTCTTTGCGTTATTTCTGAGGGTTACGGGGTGTAAATGTAATGTTGTTGCTTGTGTTTGTGTGCATGGTGTGGGGGTGGGGGTGGTGGTGGGGGTGTTGCGTGTTGCATGTGTGTGTCACTCTCTTTTTTCTCCCCCCTCCCTTGTGTGCTAGATGCAGTACTCACCGTGGTCATCATCGCTGGCGTTGGTACTCCTGGTATATGAGCAGATACACCAGCATGGGAAGGACGTGCAGCTCGGACTCCATGGCGACCTGGTTCTTCCTTGAGTGTTGAGAGGTGAGTCGTTTCCCTTCAGAACAGTGTTTCCGCCGTGCTTTTGATGGCGTTGGTACCGCCCCAGAAAAGGTGGAGGATAGGCCTCTTGTAATAGGGTGGGCGGAACATTGTCTTCCGCCTGACTGTTGGCGGTTACCGCCACGGTGTTTGTTGCTACTGCCGTGGCGGTCGGAGTGTTAAAGTGGCTGTATGTGTTGGCCGTTTCTGCCGTGGTCATGATTCCATTTTTTTTACCTCCGGCCTGTTGGCGGTGTTACTACCGCTTTACCACCAACCGCAGGGTTGTAGTGAGGGCCTTAGTATGCTTGAAAAACAGAGATTTGGAGACAGTACATTTCACAAGAATATGTCGGCAGAAGCTTAAATGTTTTTTGTAACTGACGTGTTGGGAGTGCCTCCAGTCTAAAGTAAGGTCACCCAGTTGGCGTCAATAGCAGAGGGACTGAGTGGTGGGGTGGGAAAGCAATGGGAGGTGCTCCGTGACGGGATTACTGATGACTCAGGAGGTGCAACAGGTGGTGACTTCTGATCTTACAAGGATGAGCTGTAGCTTGATATGCGTATTTACAAGGAGCTAGATAACATACTGCACACATGGAGTTATGATGTTGTGTTTTGTTCATGGGGGGCATGTATCATTTTTTGCCTCCATTTTTATAATGAATGCATCCCACAGTGCACTGCCAGCTTGTGCTAAGCCCTTTCCTCACAGTGTACGTAGTACCACTGCCTTTGCCCATGACCACTGCAGCAAGGTTTGCAGCCATTTGATTTTATCTGGGATGAAAGACGCCTTCCAGTGCCTGCCAATGAGGTGCTTAAATGTTGTAAATGCCAGGTCTATGAATCTATGGAGGTGTTTGTCACCCCTGGCCTTTTAGCGCAGGCCCAGGAGGCAGGATTCCGAGTTAGGTGACAGAGTGCGGTTTGTCATGTCGGATGTAGACTTAACTACCTTTTGCCAGGCATTCTGTAAAGAGGGGAATTCCCAGACCATGTAAAAGAAACTCGCTTCAGACAATCCACAACGTGGGCAGTTGGGTTCACCTGTGGGGTACATACGTTTGATGCGGTGGGGGAGAGATAACCTTGGTGCAAGTAATTAAAGTGTGTATAGCATAACCTAGAGTTTGAACATATCCCTTTTATAATGGACAGAGGCGTTGAGCATGACCTCTGGGACAGAGGAGTAGTGAGCACCACGTCCCAGCGAGCCAGAGCGCTCTTCATGCCTGGACAATTTGTGGTGCTTAAGATATTATATAATAAGGACATTGCTTTCCTAGTTTCCAAGCATCAGTATAAGTAATTGCGATGGTTCCACGTCACATTTGTATCAGGTGTCCTGTATGAGATGCCTTAATGCGCAGTATGATAAGAATAAGCCAGCGTGTAAACCACTGGCTTCTCTAATTTCATCAAACATCAGTATGGTGCACTCTGCAAAATCGTCTCCCATCGTCTCAAGTTTTGTCATCTGCCACGGGCCATGTTATATTGCCTGAGCAGGACCCGGGTGGTTGGCAAATGTGTCACAAGAATCAGTGGCGAATACGGTATATTGGGAAGTTTGTTGAGTATAAATCTATGCCAGCAAGCTCTGGGTGTGTCTGTCAGAATATTACCATATGTGGGGGGGGGGGGCATGTCTTGTCTGTCAGCCAGATGTATACTGGGGTCAGACCGAAGAGATTGGATACAATTATTTTTTCAAAATTCAGTGTTTGGAAAGGCGTTCGGTGGAGAACAACTGGCAGCGCAGCAAAGTAGTGCAGCAGTCTAGGAAGAACTAGCATTTTTGCTGTGCCACCCTGCCCGTAGGCGAAAGTGGAAGTGAGCACCAGTAGGGAAGTGAGCCTCTTACGGATCTGACGGCACAGTCCAGGTATTTTTTGTTTTTGATCCTCATTTACCTTCCAAATTTCCCTCACATGACCGGGGGGGAGCAGTGAAGGTTCTCACACAACTGTTCACCACCCATCTCCGACCTGTCTGGGTCAAACTTTCCACCCAAGCTCCAGTGCGAAAAGCAGAGGAAAGAGTATAATCATAGGGTCACATCCTACCTAGTCATACCTCACCCAGCACAGTCCAGGTTGTCCTCCATCAGGTCTTATGGAGTGAAGAGATTTGTATCCCCAGGTATTTAAAAGTGGTGTGGCAACACAGCAGGTGGTAGTCCGGGAGGGTGAGTTGCTCATCCACAGGGGCCGGAGACAAGGGAAAGATGCAAGATTTTGACCAGTTTACTCTCAGCCCTGGTATTGTATCGAAGGAATCCAGTAAGGACATGACCCCCGTTATGGATACTGTGTGGTCACCTAAATATGTTAGAGCATCGTCAGCATTTAGGGGTATGATGTGGTACATGCATGACTCCGGTATATACCCCAGCTTTGTGTGCTCTGCTGCAGTTGGGCTGCCAATGGTTCCATCGCTATTGCAAACAGTAATGCGGGAAATGGGCATCCCTGCCTTGTTCCCCAATGTATCGGAAAACTATCAGAGATAATGTGCCCCTTCTTGACTCACGCTATTGGGTTAGAGTACAAAGTGTTTATCCAAGACAGGAAACCAGGCCAAAAGCCCATCTGGTGCAGGGTCTCATTGAGGAAGTGCCAGTTAAGTGTATAAAATGCTTTTTCTATGTCAAGTGAGATAGCCACACTACTGTGTGCTGTCCCAGATTCGCTATGAAGGAGGCGTATCAATCTCCTGATGTTTAAAAAGTGCTCCAACCGAAATAAAACCAGACTGGTCCTCATGTATCAATTTAGGGTTTAACGAGAGGAGTCTGGTAGCCAGTATTTTACCCAGTATTTTACAATCTATGCTTAATAAATAGAGCGGTCTCTATGAATGCACATCCAGGGGGTCACAGCCAGGTTTGGAACAGTGAGAGCCTCACGATAACTCCGGCAGTTGGCCTGTTGTGCATGCTTCAGCAAACATATTGAGCATAGACTGGAGAAGGTGATTTGTGTAAGCGACGTAATATTCGACAGGTAGGCCGTACACACCTGGGACCTTATTGCAGGCCAAGTGGTCCAAGGTCGTGTGAATCTCCTTTAAACGGATAGTTTTGTGTAATTTGTCTCTTTGCAGCAAGTGTATTTGGGACAGAGGGAAAGTGTCTAGAAAGACAGACTGTTGTGTGGATGTGGGTGCTCGGGTAGCTGCGTAAAGTGATTGATAATAGTTTTTGAATGCTGTGTTTATGGCTGCCTGTGTGTTAATTACGTCATCGGAGTCCTGTCTAATTGCTCCTATAGGGATTCACTGTGGAGAATCCTGAACTAGCCACGCCAGTAGATGATCTGAACGGTCGCCCTCAGCAAATTGTTGTGTCAAACAGTGATTATAGTCATGTCTACATAGTCTAGCATCTGCGTCTTTGTATTTTGCATGGTGCTCACAGAGAAACTCTGAGCCGGCAGTGCGGATAGTGAGCGCCATTTCCGCATCCTGTAATTTAAGCTCCAGTGCGGCCACCTCACAGTGTAACACCTGCTGAACACCTAGGGATGCCGACATGCAGTGTCCTCACACTACCACCTTGTGTGCGTCCCACTCAGTGGCGCAGAAGGTCATGGAATTGTTATTATGTTCAAAGTATGTGGATATACATTGAGCCAGTTCCTGATGAAAAGGGGATCTGATAATACCTCTACCTGCAGGTGCCAAGTTGGTTTCTTTGTGAACAGTCTGCCCCATTGTAGAACCACCCGCAGAGGACAGTGATCAGACATGGTACGAGCCAAGTATGCAGCGCTCAGCACTTTCTGCATCATAGCCGCTGGACCCAGAAACAGGTCTATTCTAGTGTGTAAGTTGTATACTGGGGAGTAAAAGGAGTACTTGCGTGCCGATGGGTAACCCTCCCGCCATAGATCATAGAGTCCTCAATCTAATCTCCAGGTTGTAAATCCTTAGGAGGATTTATTTTCGCAGATGCAGGAGTGCCCAGTATCTCAGTGGGCTGGGCCGTGGGGCTCCCTTGCACAAGCTCCCCTGCTCTGCTGCACCTCACCTCGCAGGCTCAGGATCCCTCAGCACCTCGTATGGGTTACAAGGTGCCACCTCGATTCTCCCCCTAGGTCCGTCGCTAGGCCTGGTCGGCCCAGGGAAGGGTGCTCGGCATCCGGATCTCACCGCAGCACCTCACACAATGGCTCGGTAGGACAGCTGTGGGCAGGGGGTGGTTGGAACCGCAGGTGATGGAGCGGAGGAGCCAGGTAACAGTTGGGCAGTATATTTATCACTGATCGCGGAGCTCCGACTTAGGCTGCTGCTCCATTTGCCATCTTGGACATGCCCCTAACGTTTTACATTTTAAAGATCAATTGGAGATGTTGAATTGGTGGCGGCTCAGGCAATCTCAGCTCAGGTAACCTTCCCCAAGGAAAAATGTGTAATTTCCGAGGCACTCTTGTATCAGAGGCAGGCAATCTGGAAATATGTCACTGGACCTTATTGCTCCAAATAGGAAAGCAGTAGTAGCCCAGTCCGCCAGATTTGAACTTCCAGTACTATCTAGTGCAGCTACCTCCAGACACCCAAGGAAACTTGGGTGTCTGGAGGAAGTGGGCTGTATGTCAAGAGTTGAGCAGACAGAGAAGGTGTGCTTGCTAGTGGTTTGACAACTTCAGGAGGCTTGGGTATCTGGAGGAAGTGTATTCTCTGTAGAGAGTTTTACATGTAGAGAAGGGACATCTATACTAGAGGTTTGGCCACCTAAGAGGGCTTGGGTCATCCATGAAGAGCTGTGCAAAGTCTGTGAGTAGTAGGGGTTTAACCACAGAAGTGGATTGGGTGCCTGGAGGAATTGGACTCTCCTTGAAGATTTGTGTACGAGACAAAGGCTGTGTATAGTAGGGGCTTGTTTACCTGAGTGTGCTCTAGTGTGTGGTGAGAGGGTTGTCCACGAAGAGTTCAACTGAGGGCAATGGGGTATGCATAGCAGGGATTTGGCTATCTGAGATGGCTTAAGTGCCTGGAGGGAGTGAGTTCCCCTTGAACAGTTGTGCACAGTGCAAAGGCTGTGCATAGCAGGAGCTTGGCCACCTAAGGGAGCATGAGTGTCTGGAGGGAGTGGACTCTCCTTGAATATTTGTACATAGGGATAAGGCTGTACATAGAAAGGGCTTCCCACCTTAGGAGGATTTGGTGTTGGGTGGGAGTAGGCTCTCCATGAAGAGTTGTGCAGAGTGAAGAGTGCAGAGGCAGTGAGTAGTGGGGCACAGGACTCAAACAGGTATGCACTGGCCTAAGGCTGACCATAGTAGGAGCTTGGCATGAGCGTAGTAGCCATGACCTGGCCATAAACATTTTATTGCACACAAGAAGTCTTCTACCCACAAAGGGTCTGGAATGGGGGAAATCTGTGCATAGTAGGCAGTAATTTCTGCTGCACAGGGTAAAGGCCATTTGCAGCTGGTATTGCTGCTGAGATTTCAATGCAAGCTGTGCCTTAAAGCAAAGGCCTGCTGCCAACCACCTAGGAATAAAGCCAAAGGTTTTGTGCACTACTGATTACATTCCTGTAGGGAGCTGTGCACATGGCTGTTTTAAAGAGTCACAACCAAGAGAGTAAAATGGTAGTTTATTATATGTAGAAGGTCTGGGGCACAACTTCAATGAAGATTATGCAAGGATGTACATTATGGAGGTGGCCCACTCATAGATGGTTTAGCTCGGGGTGTAGATGTAAACATGGATCTAACACTAAACACTTGTGTTAACCAATTAATGATGGTTGCCCAAAGACCTGGCTGTAACTGAACGTATAAACTCAGTGGCCAATAGTTGCTGCACATTGCCAAATGTCATGTGCCTTGTGGATTGGTTGCTCACAGAGAAGTGGGCACAGGTTTGGCCTACTAGCTAACTCCAAGTGCACATGGTAGTGTATTACATACATGGATGATGTTATCTGGGATGTCATCAAACATTTCACTTAAGATGTTATCATTTGTGGTATCTATGATGTAATTAATGATGTCATTGACTAAGTCACGAGTGATGTCATATTGGAGGTCATTACAATTCATGACAATGCACAAGGTATATTTAATTACTCAACCCTAATTGGTAAATTGCAATGGTTTTAAGGTTTTGTTTTGTAAACCTTGAATGTAATATAACTATTTTTTAGTGAATTTCAGATCTTTTAAACATACTTTCTGGGGTTATGAGCAAACTGAACCATGACTTCACTTTAACCGTTTGTCTTTTTTAGTACATTTATGGGAGTTTTTTGTTCATAGTCTATGTGGATTTGTTTTTTGCCTCTCAATCTATTTTTATATTTAAATAATGCAATGCACACAATTTGGTTTTGGTTTAAAAAACAGGTAAAAGCTCCAGTCTCTACTACACTGTGCATGGTGTGTAGACATATGACAATCAGGCATTGACTAATTATCATGCTTTATGGAACACTCCTGTATCCTAACAATACCAGGGATTGTTTCTGCAGAAGCTGTGCTTAAAGCTATGCCAACAACTAATCTGCACTGTATACTTCCTTCCGCTGCACGCAGTTGGGGTAAACCACAAGGTCTCGGAGGACAGGCTCTGAGAACCAAAAATAGATCAGGTGGCTTTTGACTGTGCACAGTCGAGGGAGGGATGCAGCTTTTGACCTTTGACCAGTCCTTCTAATCCATCTTTCATGGGTGTCTAACAGCCACAATAGATGACATTTGATTGTTTGCAGAGGTGTCTCAAAGTTGTGCACTGCATTGAGGAGGTGCAGTGCCTTTGGCCAGCACTTGTGCACCTCCCTCTGTGAATGTTCGACTCCAATTGCAGATAGCCTTCAGCGCTGTGTAGAGGAGGTGAACTGCAGGATCTAGCATCTTGCCAGACCCTGTGCTGCATCCTCCGCAGATGTTAGCACCTTTGTTATTCCTGATCTTTGACTGTACACAATGAGGATCAGTTTCTGGAACTTGTGTATCCATTCCCCTTTAGTCTGTGAAGCTTGCTTGTTGCTATGCTGGTGAATGCTGGCTTTGTGGTATTGCCCAAAGCAGCACCTGAGGGCCATGGCCAGCCATTAATCTTGCTGCAGTAGTAGTATAGTGGGTGGGTTGTAATAGCCCTTACACAGCCAGGCCTTTTGAGCCTTTAAAACCTGCACCCAGTGTGGTGTACTGAGCAGACTGTACTAAAACCTTGAGACCCAGACCCTCTTGTGTTTGTAAAGGTTGCACCCATTTCTGGTGTGATGGGTGAGTGGTAATAGTGTATCTGTAGCCAGGCCTCTTGAGACAGTGAGGTTTGCTCCCTGTGGTGGTATAATAGGCGGGTGGTACAAGTGCCTCTGCAGTCAGGCCCATTCAGTGCAGGAAGCTTGCTCCATGTGGTCGTGTACACGGTGAGTGGTACTATTGCGTCTTCAGGTGGGTCCTCTGAGTCTCTGATGCTTGCACCTTGGGGTGTTGTACTGAGCAGGTAGTGCTAGTTCCTCCACAGTCAAGCCCCTGGAGCCGTTGAAGCTTGCACCCAGTGCTGATGTGCCCGGCTAGGCAGTACTAGTAGCTTGAGCTTACAAAACAGAATATTTTTTAAATTTTAACATGAGCCTGGGTGGCAGGGAATGCTCATTCGGCCTCCTATGTCCAGTATTGGCAGCACAACATTTTCTTCCAATGTGTTGCATCCAATTGGATCCCTTCAGATCCATGGATCCTGCTCCACATCCAGGAATTCGAAATGGCCGATAAGAAAAAAAGTTCTGGCAACTAGAGTTTTTTTTTTAGGATTTAAGAATATCCACAGATTCTTAAGATTGCTCTAACTTTTTCTTAAATTTATCCCCTTCATGCCCAAAATGGACTGTGACCAGCAACTAGCTATGTTGCCCGTTTCAGCCTTTCAAATCAAAATGGCTGCATTCATGCGGTCCACATAATATCATTCACACTGATTTTTCAGAGCAGAAGCGCAGGTATAACTATTTGACTGTGAAAAAACAGTGTGAATGGGTGGACAGGCACTTCCTCCTGCACACAGATTTCCGTGGATTTTTGAAGAGTTCTTTTGGCACTACGCAGAGCAAAACTCCACTAGTTCTTTGCTGGCGCATTTTGTATTAGCAATCATGCCAGAAGTCCCTCTGGTAAAACTGGTGGCTGGGTCGTGGGATACTTTTTGCATGTGTGTAGGAGCAGTTGATTTTGTTGATACCTGTATGAGAGGGTTTGAATATTTCACTAACAGATTATTTCAAGATCTTATAGTTTTTTGGTATCAGAAAACTGGCTAAATGACACAAACATAAATATATATTAATACGAAGGCTCATTATTTCAACTATTGATAGATTTGAAGTCTTCCAATAGAATGCTTTTGACTTGCCAAGTCTAAACAAGAAGTTAACTGCTTTATTTGAAAATATAACACGTAACTAATTTTGTCATGCATTTGAAGGACGCATAGGCCATTTTACCGTGCTGCCCTAAGCAATAGTGAAAGGCCAGTAATGCACTGTATTTATGCAATATGGTGCATTCCTGTCCGCTTCCCCTGAAGTGGTGCTATTTTGGCAGCCTAGTGCCAATGTAGGCACCCTTGCACCTTGGTGCAAGGGTGCCTGCATTGCACAAGGATTATTTTTGTGCAGGAAGGGGCACCTTTCCTATTTCTATGTGGGCTGCACAAAGAGAAAAAAACAAGAAGAAATAAATATATTTCTCCCCATTACGCCTCACCTCCAGAGGCATTAGGTTTTGACGCTTGCCCAGGTTTATGTGATTTATGTGATTAAATAAATCTGGGGCAGCGTCAAAATGCATGGGTGTTGCATGGCAAAATCCACTGCAACGCCCTGGTGCAGAATAAGGCACACAGTGACTTTCATTGCTTTGCCCTATTCCATATCTATGAGGCTATTCAAAGCCACACAAAGTGGCTTTGCCTGGCCTCTTAAACCACAGAGCATCACAAAAAGTGATGCTCTGGTGACACAAGCCTCTCATAGATAAGTGTAGAAGGCTGGTCTGGCTTATAGTGGCTACCTGATGGTACGTACACTTTGTGCTAGGTCCAGTTATGCCTTATTAGTAGATTAGTAGTGTTCTAGCAGCTTAGGCTTATAGAGGTAGCTATAGCAGAGCAGCTTAGGCTGAAATAGGAGACATGCAAAGCTCCTACTATACCACTTATATCATATAGCACTATATCATAAGAATCACAATACTCAGAGTTACTAAAAAATAAAGGTACTTTATTTTAGTGACAATGTATCAGAAATATCTCAGAGGATATACTCCCTTAGGAGGTAAGTACAATACACAAAATATACACAAAAACCAAAATCAGGTAAGTAAACAGAAAAGTAGTGCAAACACTGTAGAATACAGTAGGATGCAATAGGCTTAGGGGCAACACAAACCATATGCTAAGAAAGTGGAATTCGAACCACTTAGGGACCCCAGGCCTAGTGTAGTGTGCAGAGAGTTGCTGGGAGTGTAAGTAAACACTAAGCGTGTCCAAGATACCCCACCCCAACACCCTGAAAAATTGTATTAAAGTGACCCTACTTCCCCAGAAACACAGTAAAGTTGTGATAGGAGATTCTGCAAAGACCACAACTGACTGCAAAGCACTGAAGACGGATTCCTGGACCTGAGGACCTGTAAAGGAAGGCGACCAAGTCCAACAGATACGAAAGTGTCCAGGGGGGGCAGGAGCCCACTAAACCCCAGATGAAGGTGCAAAATGACTGCCTCTGGGTGGAAGAAGCTGAAGATTTGGCAAAAAGGGAAGGTGCCAGGAACTCTCCATTGCACAGAAGATGTCCTACGGCATGCTGGAGGAAGCAGAGTTGTTTCCACGCAGAAAGACTACGAACAAGCCTTGCTTGCTGCAAAGATTGGAGTTAGAGAAAATGAGTGCTGCCCGGGCCCAGGAAGGACCAGAAGGTCGTCCCTTGGAGGAGAAGACAGAGGGGTCACTCAGCAGCACAGAGAGTCAATGCAGAAGCAGGCAGCACCCATAGAAGTACTTGAACAGGCATTTAAGAAATATGAGCACAGCAGTCATCTCAACACTACAAAGGAGGGTCCCACGTAGCCGGTGGTCAACTCAGCGAGTTGAGCAATGCAGGACAGATTGCTGGGGACCTGGGCTACGCTGTGCATGAAGGATTCCTTGCAAAAGTGCACAGAAGCCCTAGCTGCTGCAGTTCACACAGTACACAGGATTACTGTCTGGCGTGGGGAGGCAAGGACTTACCTCCACCAAATTTGTACAGAAGGATCACTGGACTGTCAGGGTTACTTGGATCCAGCTCCTGTGTTCCAGGAATCATGCTCGTCGAGATGAGAGGGGACCCAGAGGACTGGTGAAGCAGAAATTTGGTTCCTGCGTTAGCAGGGGAAAGATTCCGTTGACCCACGGGAGATTTCTTCTTGGCTTCCAGTGCAGGGTGAAGGCAGACAGCCCTCAGAGCATGCACCACCAGGAAACAGTTGAGAAAGCCGTCAGGATTAGGCACTACAATATCGCTGGTAGTCTTCTTGCTACTTTGTTGCAATTTTGCAGGCGTCCTGGAGCAGTCAGCAGTCGATCCTTGGCAGAAGTCAAAGAGGGAGATCCAGAAGAACTCTGGTGAGCTCTTGCATTCGTTATCTGCAGAGGAACCCACTGGAGAGACCCTAAATAGCCCTCAGAGGGGGATTGGCCACCTAGTCAGGTAAGCACCTATCAGGAGGGATCTCTGACGTCACCTGCTGGCACTGGCCACTCAGAGGCCTCCACTGTGCCCTCACACCTCTGCATTCAAGATGGCAGAGGTCTGGGACACACTGGAGGAGCTCTGGGCACCACCCCTGGGGTGGTGATGGACAGGGGAGTGGTCACTCCCCCTTCCTTTGTCCAGTGTTGCGCCAGAGCAGGGGCTGGGGATCCCTGAACCGGTGTAGATTGGTTTATGCAAGGAGGGCACCATCTGTGCCCCTCAAAGCATTCCCAGAGGCCAGTAGAGGCTACTCCTCTCAGGCCCTTAACACCTATTTCCAGAGGGGGGGGGTGTAACACCCTCTCTCAGAGGAAATCCTTTGTTCTGGCTTCCTGGGACTGGGCTGCCCAGACCCCAGGAGGGCAGAAGTCTGTCTGTGGGTTGGCAGCAGCTGTAGCTGCAGTGAAAACTCCAGAGAACTAGTTTGTCAGTACCCGGGGTCCATGCTGGAGCCCCGGGGATGCATGGGATTGGCATCCCAATACCACATTTGTCATGGGGGACAATTCCATCATCTTAGAAATGTTACATGGTCATATTCTGAGTTACCATTGTGAAGCTACATATAGGTATTGACCTATATGTAGTGCACGCGTGTAATGGTGTCCCCGCACTCACAAAGTCCGGGGAAATTGCCCTGAACTATGTGGGAGCACCTTGGCTCGTGCCAGGGTGCCCTCACGCTTAGTAACTTTGCACCTAACCTTCACTAAGTGAGGGTTAGACATGTAGGTGACTTATCAGTTACTTAAGTGCAGTGTAAAATGGCTGTGAAATAACGTGGACGTTATTTCACTCAGGCTGCAGTGGCAGTCCTGTGTAAGAATTGTCTGAGCTCCCTATGGGTGGCAAAATAAATGCTGCAGCCCATAGGGATCTCCTGGAACCCCAATACCCTGGGTACCTAGGTACCATATACTAGGGAATTATAAGGGTGTTCCAGTATGCCAATCAGAATTGGTAAAAATGGTCACTAGCCTGCAGTGCCAATTTTAAAAGCAGAGAGAGCATAAGTACTCAGGTTCTGGTTAGCAGAGCCTCAGTGACACAGTTAGGCACCACACAGGGAACACATTCGGGCCACAACTATGAGCACTGGGGTCCTGGCTAGCAGGATCCCAGTGACACAGGCAGAAACAAACTGACACACAAGTAAAAAATGTGAGTAAGATGCAGGTAAGATGGTACTTTCCTACAATAAGCCCCTGCATCTCCATCTCTCTTCTATTCAAAAACACCCCCAGAAGTAAGCCTGGCTAATGGAACAGCAAGCATTGAACCAAGGTCTGGACAAATCACATTTCGGACAAGGGAGTGAGGGAAAACACAAAGGTAATGGGATGAACACTTTTAAGATTCTCAGCCACTGACAACCACTCTGATTGCATTCCAGTTAATCGCTTTTTCCTACTATCCTACTTCAGAAAGAGACCTGCAGAATGAAAATTATCCTAAATTCTGCTTAGTTAAGAGCTGCCAGGTCAGGATTCTTCTAAATGGCAACAATCATTCAGCAATACAAATGCATTTCAATTTTTATTTCTGATTCACACAACATGATATGTGACATTTGTTATTGCAAATGTTAACAATATTGTGGTTTTCAAAATCAACATCAGCACTAAAGGTATTTAAATCTAGCCTGCAGATTGCTCACAGTTCTCACAGCGAGTTCCTCTGTCAAGTTATCTGTCAATGCCTTGACAGTTATGTGTTTGTGATGTCTCAGTAGCAGTGTATCATTGCCAGACTGCACCGTCGATCACCTATCTCTGGCTCTCAAATCACATTATCCTGCTCAACCTTTAGTTGATACTCCCCGCAAACCGTCCTATCCGTTGCACTACCTCGACAATCTTTCTTACAGATGCAATATTGCCAGTAGTTCTGCACAGTTGACCATTCTACACATACTCTTAAGTGCACACGTGATGCGATAACACACGATAATAAAGCAGTGTCTTATAAGTGATATTAGAAGTTGCCACACGTCTCTAGCAGTAAACATTGGAGAAGTAATGGGTACAGGAGCACAATAGGTGGGTGAATATATATGGGTCCATAACCAATCGGCTATTGTAAGTTTGCTCATTTACAAAATGTTATTGGAAATCCCTAACCCGTATGGCCGAAGACTAATATGCAAAATGAACACGAACTGAAGCTATCTCGCAAAATGACCCTTCTCTTTTAGTGCAGAAAACTGAAAGGGAAGAACATTTTAACTGTTAATCTGGTCAAACGACTTCCTGTGGTGGGAGAATCTGCAAAGCAACAACGTTGCTAATAGCCTGAACTTGTCCTTGCACCCAGAGCCAATACCCAAGCGTCCACAGAACTGATGACTGGCTTTTCTCCTCCTATATGTTGGGAACATTTATGGGAATAATGACAATCTCTGGCCTCTTTAGCCATCGCAGACTATACCTGACAAACTGTCATATTGAGTACAACTTTCGTATATTTGAATAAGAAATTCTGCTGGCTGATACACTAATTCCTATACTTGACATGTTCTGGTATATGATTGACGCATTCTGGTATATAATGTTATAATAATACCTTGCAGAAAGAATTTGATAGCTGTTACTGAGCAGAGGCATATTATGAGGCATACGTCTGGAAACAAAAGTTACAACTTAATATGGAACATCCTAGGTGCTCTGATTCAGCAGTGAAAAATATGTTTCAATTGTTAGGTTAACAAATGACGTTCTTTAGTGCCCTTCTTGAAAATAACATTTAGCAGGTGTAGGCCTCCAATTGATTTCATAGTTGTCATAGATGTCTGCATGCTTAAGGAACAGAACTGTGACTGGAAAATCTGAAACACTTTCCAGTTCCTCTGTTCCCAGCTTTCTGCAACTGTGTGATGCAAGTTCTCATACATAGGTGTGATGCCGTGCTCAACCATGGCGTCTCTTTTTCTCACCTGCGGTCGGACCGCGACTCCTATTAATGGAGCGCTCTCCTCCCCGTTTCTGCATACCATTTTCGGCGCGTTTCAGGAAGCACATTTTGTGCTCGTGGTCGTGCCGTTTTTACCTGTATTTTTAACATTTTCTTGCTGGAAGGTGGTGGGCTCCTCTTCTTTTCTGATTTCTACTTTTCTTCTGGGTTTTCTGTGGACCTTGTCTTTCTTTTTTCTGGTATCCATACTGTCTTCTGTCTGGTTTCCATGCTGTGTTCTCACTGTTCCCTTTTCCCAGCATGCATTTTTCTTTTATACTACTACTCTTTTCCCATTCTTTTCTATGGGCCTTTCCCAATCCAACATGGCGTTGTTTCTCTTCCTGTGTTGTCACTTCCTGTCTTCCAGTATATAAGACACTCAGTCCTGATTTGCTTTGTGTTGCTCTTGGTGGTGATCTTCGCTCCTGTTCATCGTGGTTTTTTTTTTTTCCTTTTCCCTTTCTCCTCTTTCTTTAGTTACTGTCGCTCTGATTGAGATTTTCAATTTTTTCCCTTTTTCACTCTTGGTTTTTCTTCTTTTTCAGGAGTTCCTGTTTTGAGGTTTTCCCATATTTTGGGGTTTTTACCTCTGATACTCTTCCTGGAGGGTACAGTTTGTTAGGGCATTTTTTCTGTCTAGCAGCACTGTGGCTACTAGAAAGTGTTGCCTTTATTTTGGTCTATCCGGAACCAGCAGAACACCTGGTGCTCTTTCAAATTCTTCAGTCAAAGGTGAGAAGCATTGTGCAGATCGTGACAATAGGTTGTAAACCCTTGATGGTAAATTATAGAAAATTTATTTAAGACCAAAAGAAGACAATTTGACTCAAAGTATAAAACATGTAGTATAAGTTTGTTACCTAACTTATTATCTGGCTATTTCCCAATAGCTAAAGTATCAGGATGCCAACACAGATATTTCTGTGCACTATAAATTATTATTATTACTATTATTATTATTATTGTTATTGTTATTATTATTATTGTTGGAAATGGCCTTTCTGCAGGGTCATCCTCAGACTTTTTGACTTCCTCCTTCTCTTTTTCTGACCTCAGTTTGGCTGGCTTTAGGAATCTGCGCACTTTACCACTGCCAATCAGTGCTAAAGTGCATATGCTCTCTCCTTAAAACATGGTGACATTGGCTGATACCCAATTGGACTAATAGTAGAGTTTACTATATGTGCCCAGGGCCTGTAGATTAAATGCTACTAGTTGTCCTGCAGCACTGGTTGTGCCACCCATATAAGTAGCCCCTTAACCATGTCTCAGGCCTGCCTCTGCAGTGCCTGTGTGTGCAGTTTCACTGACACTTTGACTTGGCATTTAAGAGTAATTGCCAAGCCTTATACTCCCCTTTTTCTACAAATAAGTCACCCCTAAGGTAGGCCCTAGGTAGCCCATAGAGCAGGGTGCTGTGTAGGCAAAAGGCAGGACATGTACCTGTGTAGTGCACATATCCTAGTAGTGTAAAACTCCTAAATTGATTTTTACACTGCTGTGAGGCCTGCTCCGTTAATAGGCTAACATTGGGGCTGTCCACATACATTGTTTGAGTGGTAGCTGCTGGTCTGAAAGGAGTAGGAAGGTCATATTTAGTATGGCCAGAATGGTGATACAAAATCCTGCTGACTGGTGAAGTTGGATTTTATATTACTATTTTATAAATGCTACTTTTAGAAAGTGAGCATTTCAGTACACTGAAATCCTTCTGTGCCTTCCAATCCACATCTGGCTAGGTTTAGTTGACAGCTCCCTTGTGCATTCACTCAGACACACCCCAAACACAGGTTACTCAGCCTCACTTGCATTCATCTCCATTTTGAATGGGTCTTCCTGGGCTTGGAGATTGGAGGGCTTGACACTTGCATGTCAATGTACAGGGGCCTGCCCTCACACAAAGGACTGCCACACCCCCTACTGGGACCCTGGCAGACAGGATTGAACTGAAAGGGGACCTTATGCACTTCTGAGCCACTCTTTGAAGTCTCCCCCACTTCAAAGGCACCTTTGGGTATTTAAGCAGGGTCTCTGACCCTACCAACGTAAGCACTTCTTGGGGTAGACACTCTACCTCCCAGACACTTCCTGGAAAAGAGAACCTGAACCAGAACCTGCATCCTGCCAGGAAGACCTGCCTGGCTGCTCAAAGGACTCAACTGTCTGCTTTCTGTGAAGGACTGCTGCATTGCTGTTGCCCTGCTGCCGTGCTGCTCTCTGACTGTGGTGAAGAAGTGCTCTCCGAGGGCTTGGATAGAGTTTGCATCCTGTTCCCTGAAGTCTCAGGACCAAAAAGACTTCATCTCTGCAACAAGGACTCCTTCTGCGGTGAAAATCGCCACACAGCCTGCCAGAAACGACGCACAGCCTGCACCGCAGTGAAAATTTCACTGCACGCCGAGCCGGAACAACACAGCCCGACTTTGCAACAAGAAGATCGATGCAGCACCAGCATAGCGACCGGAAATTTCACGGACGGCCTCACTGGATCGACGCACAGCCAAGCCGGAACGACGCAGCCCGACTTCCAGAGAGGAATTGATGTAGCGCTTGCCGTGCAGCAGAAAATTAGACGCAACGCCTACCGGATCGACGCAGCTCCTGTGACTTCATCCTAGCAGTGCCGGAAATCCACGCATCGTCCCTGGGGCGTCTGAAAACTCCGCAACCCGAAGAGGAAACACAACTGAGCACTGGAAATCGATGCACAGCCATTCCTGCGTTATAACTAAATGACGCATCGCCGTGTGCGGCCCAAGAAATCAACGCACACCCCTTTGTTTCCACGCATCTCCTCCTCTGCGGTTCTTTGCAGAGATTCTTCACGTGAACCAGCTACTTTGTGCTTGAAAGAGACTTTGGGGGTTATTACAACTTTGGAGGAGGTGTTAATCCGTCCCAAATGTGACGGATATATCACCAGCTGTATTACGAGTTCCATAGGATATAATGGACTCGTAATACGGCTGGTGGTATATCCGTCACTTTACCGTCACTTTTGGGACGGATTAACACCATCGCCAAAGTTATAATAACCCCCTTTGTTTGCTTCTACAAGACTTAAGATACTTTATCACTTTTCAGTTATATCTCTACATTTACTTATTGCATCTTTGATCGTTTTGACCTGCATTTATCCAGATAAATATTATATATTTTTCTAAGCACTGTATGGTGTATTTTTGTGGTACTAAATTGTGTTATTGTATGATTTATTGAAGAAATACTTTACACATTGCCTTCTACGTTAAGCCTGACTGCTCAGTACCAAGCTACCAGAGGGTGGGCACAGAATCATTTGGATTGTGTGTGACTTACCCTGACTAGAGTGAGGGTCTTTTCTTGGACAAGGGGTAACCTGACTGTCAACCAAGACCCCATTTCTAACAATTTTTATGATCAGTAGTAGTAGCAGGATTTGAAGTAGTAGGAGTATATCCCTGTAACTCTTGGGCCTTTTCCCTCCTAGAACTGAACACATTTTTGGCTATTTTGGGGTACTTCTGGAAAGTAGATTAAATTTCAAGTCCATCCCTAACGTGTTTCCAAAATAAACTAACTGTTGAAATAAAGAAATATTGAAATTAGTATGGAAAAATGGCCACCTGTGACAACATTTTCATCTGTAACTTCCCTTCTGCTTGTGATGATGTATAAGTTTTGTGGGTTCTCCGAGTACCCAAGCCAACTACTAACTAGCTGTTATGGTTGAAGATGTATGGTGAAAAATGGGTATCAAGGGAACATATGTATTTCTGCAATGGCCACAAAATGTGAAGTTTAGGATTAGTGGTGCTGCAGCGCCACGGAATCCTAGCTATTATTTACACTGAATAGTGGATTATGCGCTAGAGGACGATGGATTGAAGCGACATAGGTTTTGAAGGGACGTCAGCGATGAGTAATATGAGCATCAATAATAATTAACATAGTCAATGATATTAAACCTCAGTCAATAACCACACCTCTTTAGTGAGAAGAATTATAAAATGTATTTCCCAAGATTAACAACGCTTATATCAGGAAAGTAACTCTCAAACACAAATGGTATGCATATAGGATTAATAATGGTTGATTAGAATGTCTTATTATCTCAATTTAATTAAGACAACCAAACAAATACTCTCCAAGAGAATTACACTTTTTAATAATACCAATACTGGTATAAAGTATAGATTAGCACAACACTCAAAATATGTCAATGTAAGTCATGAGCATTTCAAGTCAGATCCCTCCTTAACCACAAATTAGCAGCAACATGTTGTGCTTCATGTGAAAAGAATTTAGTAACACAAATTTTAGAAAAAACTCTAACTCTGGTAATAGAGGAAAACATTTATATGCAGCAATCAGATCATAAGTTGCAGCTGGTACCTGAAAAGTAAAAGAGACACATATAACATTACAATGACATATGTTACCAAAATCAGTAACAACAAGCAGTCTACTTCAGTAAGGGGACAACATCAGTTCTGTCTTTAGAAGAACTGGGCCTAACAACAACTAACCCCACACTGCTACAGAAGCACTGGAATCTTGACTCTGGTCATCTGTATCTCATCTCGCCTGCTCTCAATCCTTCTCCTCCAGCTTTAACTAGGTTGTTAAATTAAATTCTAAAAAGCTTATGATTGGTCAGTCTATGGGGTAGTTACTCTTCAGCCAATCAACAACTAAATTGATGACCTAAAATACGAGTATACTACATTAACTAGGACATTTTCCTCAACAGTTTCTTTTCCTATTCTGTCTCGTCTGTAGCCCCATTGTTCCATCTCCACCAAACATGTCTCTCTTCAGGAAGAAACTTTTACAATATTGACTTTACTTCCATCCTCAAGGAAAAATCATGTATTATTAACATTCTCAAACAATAGAACATTCAACTTATGCAATGCTCGGTTAAAACATGACCTTGCAAGACATAATTCAGCAACCCACTAGGGGTAGCTGTGGACACATCTACTAAGCTTTGAATGCATTTTTATGTAAGCATTGAAGTATGGAAAACAACCACAACATTTAATTAGAGTTTTACTCAGTTAGGAACAGAAAAAAATTAACTGTGGCAACCGTTTTCAAAGGTCACCCATTTTACATGTTAATCCATCATACATTTAGTAATGTCAAAATCATTAACAAACATATTAGAAAATTCACACTCTCACAATCCCTTCTCTGATGAATATTTATGTCATCACATCAATCTATAACAAATAATTTACTATTATCAATTTCACAATTTAGTCTAATTTATTTTTGCATTATTTCTCTTTCTCTTTTTATTTTCTCTATAGAATGTATTCATTTGAATCTTAAAATTGTGTCTATTCCTTTCCAATTTTCTTCTCTTGAAACATTTTAATTTTATATATTCCCCAAATTCCAATTAGACAAAATACAATTATTGACACCCATTTTGCCATTGTCAAAATAATATTTCTTACCACACAGCTTTAATCCCTTTGCCAGCTTTTTGCCAAACTGTAGTTTCTGTTAGTTCTTTTAAATCTTCCTTATTAGTAATTGTTACATTTTTAATCAGCTCTTTAATTTTACCTGAATTGTCAGGTATGAATGAACAACAAAGATTTGAACCAAATAATTTACAAACTCCGCCCTCTTTCCCCAAAAGAATGTCTAACGCAAGACGGTTCTGAAGTGCCCTTGCTCTTGTAGCAGCCAATTCTGTATCTAGTAGAATGATAGCTCCAGAATACCTTGTCAACATGTTATCCAGTATCGTAGACAGCTATTGTATTTTGATTGAATTCAAGACTACTCCGACTGAAGGAATTATAACCCCAAAAATGTCTCCCACAATGCTAGAAATTGATTATCGCTTGTGTCTTTGAAATTTCATTGTTTCAGAAATCTTACTCAAGTCTTCCAACTGATAGATTTTCGGAAAGACTATTCTTAAATAACCTGTTCCATACCATTCTCTAGGAAGAAGGTAATATGCATTTTTCCCCACAAATATAAAAAATCCCAGGTATTAAAGGATCCTGTCCATTCATCATAAAATCCCACTTACTCCTGAACATAAAAACATGTCTACACTTACTCTTTCCAACAAACACTGTATCATCTTTACTCCAAGGTCTCTATATACAAACTCTTCCTACACGCTCAGCATCTATTGTTAATTTTCCCTGTTAAGTAATGTCAGTGTTAGCATAATCAACTTCAGGTTTTCTACTTATTATTGCCTTATCTATCTTTGCCTTTATTTCTCTTCTTCTATCTTCTGTGTTATCTAGGAATTTCTTTTCTGCAGGGGTTAGTAAACCCGTTGGGTTATTCCTATGGGCAAAAGCAGTTCCAAAGGTTAAAGTAGGCCCAAAGAAATCTCTCATAATAACTATGTTATGCTCTTTGGCTATTCTATTCAAATAACCTATGACAGGTACAAATGACAACACCATGTCATAGTTTGAATAGAAATATTGGATATATTCTTGATTATAGAAATGTGTTAGCAAAAACTACAACTTATAGTGTAAGTTACATGCAGACTATGATAAGTAGTTCCTTCTTCCACTGAAGTCGGAATTTTTCGTGTCCAGCACCTCAACATACTCATGCAATAAGCGATAGAAAACATTAGAAGAAAGCTCTTTCTCTTAATGTAAGTATTAAATATCTATTCCAAATGTGTCTTTCGTTAATGACATATCAGTCAAATCTAAAGAACTATCAGTCTTCATAGTCTGGTTAGCTCCATCCATCTCATAAACAGACACTCCTACAAATAACAATAAACATATTAACACACTCACTATTGCCAATCCAATACTTAACACTTTACAACAGCTAATCCTACTGTTTTGGTTATATGAGTTACTCATATTTTCTGTATTCCACAAAAAAATAAAAAATAATCAAAACATTTCAATTAAAAAAAAAAATCAAAACAAACACTCAAAAATCCCTCCTAAAAATGTTTCTCTTTTTTTCAAAATTTCATTCACTCCGGACAGTCTCTTTGTCAATTTCAGTAGAGCAGCTTGTCAAATCCAGGTATTAATTTGTCTATTCCAGTAAGTATTAGCGTATGTCTCAAGTATGACTTTTTAGCATGACTTCTCATTTGATTTTCCCAATGTCTTTGTCTTACAAACTTCATGTTCCAAAGTAAACATTTTCAGTGTCTCTGTCAAAATGATAACTCAAAAATTCTTCCTGACAATCATTTGTAATTAAGTACGCCCATTCTGGTCCTGCATATCTCTTGCTTGTGACTCTTTTCCTTTTCGGTCATCTGCTACTTTCACCTTCTTCTCCACTAGTATGTTCTCCTTCATTCAGTTCTTTTTCCTCTTGAATTGGTGGAACTTCATTAATCTTTCTACTCTTTAAAGCTTTCTCTGGCCAATTGTCTCCTTTCAATGTCTTTTTTGTCAACGATCTTCTCAATATTGAGTCTTCACTTGCCTTTGAACCTTTTTCTTCTGATGTTCCCGCAACTGGTTCAGGAAGAGTATAATCCACTTAGGTGGGACTACCCTCAGTTCCTTTTCCAATGGGGTCTGTCCTTTCTTCAGTTTGGTATGTCAAACCACCTGCTTCTGAGGACTCCCTCCTCTGAACAGATCTTCCTTCTGTCGATTCTTTCTGTTCACTCTCATTCGAGGACACCCTCCTCAGATCGGAATCAGTTTCCTTCTCTTCTTGGACTGACTCTTCTACTCCTTTTACAGTTTGTTCCTTTTTTTTTTTCAGTATTTTGTACGTTCTCGTCTGTTATAGGAGTAGGCACATCTTTGTCATTTTTGATGGTCTGTTCACTTTCTTTCTCTTTGTTCCCAGTGTTTTCAACTGTTGGCAATCTCAACAGTTCATCTTCTCTTTCTGTTGGATCATGCACTTTCCTCGTATGGCTCATGTGCACCCAATTCGGCAAACCAGCACAATTCACAGCTGTCGTTGTTGTGAGCACGATCTGATAAGGTCCCTTTCACCGTGGTTCCAGGCAAGACTTCCTTACGTGCTTCCGTATAAGCACCCAGTCTCCAGCTCTCAAGCTGTGGCCTTGATCTTGCGTTTGTTGTACTGTTGTTACTTCCACCTGATGAGAAAAAGACCGAACCACATAAGCCAGGCTTTTACAATAATCCAGCACCATATCATCTGTAATATTCACAAGTGCATTTGCAGGTATTGCTGGCAGTCTCATTGCTCTCCCCATCAAACTCTCATGTTGAGACAACCCAGTCTTCTTATCAGGAGTGCTTCCCATTGACATTAGCACTAGTGGTAAAGCATCTGGCCATTTTAAATTTGTCGATGCACACACTTTTGCCAATCGTGATTTTAATGTTCCATTCATCTGCTCTACGAGTCCTGAAGCTTCTGGGTGGTAACTACAATGTAGTCTTTGCTGAATGTTTAATGCAGAAAAAAGCTATTTTATCACGTCATTATTGAAGCGTGTTCCCCTATCTGATTCAATTGAAACCGGAAAACCAAAACGTGGATTTAGTTCTCGCAAAAGTAATTTTGCTACCATCAGACTGTAATTTCTCCTTGTTGGATATGCCTCAATCTAATGACTGAAAATGCACACAATCACCAATACGTATTTCAAACCAGTACATGCAGGCATCTCAATGAAATCTATTTGCATTCTACTGAATGGACCTCCCGCCATACCTATGTGTCCCATGTTGACAATTGTTCCTTTGCCAACATTCATCTGCTGACAAACTATACACCTATGGCAAACCAGCTCCTCCACTGGTCTAAATTTTGGATTGCACCAAAACTGTTTAAAACTCCTGATCATTGCATCTCTCCCTATGTGCATTTGACCATGGTAGTATCTAGCCATTTGTGTCAACAAACTGTTTGGTAAGACTAATTTCCCCTCTACTGTCACCCAAATTTCATCCTCCCTTTGAATGCAACAATGTCTTATCCAATCCCTATGCTCTTCTTCTTCTGGAACATTGTTCTGTATTGCTTTCAACTCATCTAATAGCTCGACAATATGCATGGTGAAATTTGCATATACCTCGTTATTTTCAGACATCAATTCCCAGTTTCCTTTGAATGAAATCCCATTCAGAGCACATTTTGCAAAACGGTCTGCATAAGCATTTCCCAATGTTACATAACCTTGTCCTCTCTGGTGTTCACTGCATTTGACCACAACAATTTTCTCAGGCTTTTGGACTGCTTGCAATAAATCATGTATTCTTTCTCCATTTCTCACAGGTAAACCTGAAGATGTCAGAAACCCCCTTTGTAATCAAATTTGCCCAAAATTGTATACAATACCAAATGCATACTGACTATCAATGTAGATTGTTACTTTAATATGGTCTGACAACAGGCATGCTCTAGTAAGAGTCACCAATTCTGTAACTTTTGCAGAAATTACTCCTTTAAGCCATGAAGCTTCTAATATGCCTGTGACTGTACACAATGCATATCCTGCTTTTAAAGCACCCCTGTTGTCTCTGAAGCAAGAACAATTGACAAAAAGAATTTGATATTTGTCTTCCAAACTAATGTCTTTAATGTCACCTCTTGGTTTGGTGCAGAGTTATGTCACCTCCAAACAATCATGTTCAATTTCATCTATTTTATTTAGACCATCTTCCTCATTTGGTAACAATGTTGCTGGGTTAAGCACTGTGCATCTTTTGATTGTTATATTTGGTTCTCCAAGAATCACTGTCTCATATCGTGTCAATCTTGCATTTGTCAGGTATTACGTTTTTTACCTAGTCAATAGAATTTCTATCGAATGAGGTACCATCACTGTCAAAGGATGACCCATCACAATGTTTTCAATTTGAGTTATACTACGCTCAACTGCCACAACTACTCGTAAGCATCCGGGTAAGGCTGCTGCAACATTATCCAAAGTATCTGAAAAATATGCTACTGGACAATTGATACCACCATGTGTTTGTGTCAAAACAGACAAAGAACATCCATCTCTCTCATGACAACACAACAAGATAGGTTTTGTGTAATCAGGCATACCTAAGGCTGGAGCTTGAGACAAACTCTCTCTCAATTCAGTAAATGCTCTCATGCATTCCTCATCCATCATTATGGGATCTGAAACATCCTCATGTGTCAATCTCTGAAGTGGCTTAGAAATAGCTGAAAAGTTTGGAATCCACTGACGACAATATCTTACCATTCCCAGAAACATCGTCAGATCTTTCTGCGAATTTGGTATTTTCATTTTTATTATTGCCTCTACTCTTTCTTTTGAAATTCTCCTAGACCCTTTCTCTTTTATATGTCCCAAATATTTCACCTCCTGTTGACAGTACTACAGTTTAGTAGGCAATACTTTATGACCATTGTCTCCCAAAAAGTTCAATGATGCAGTAGTATCCTCTCTACAACCTTCCTTTGTCTTTGCTGCCATCAACAAATCATCGATGTCCTGTACTAATATCCATTGGTAAGGCATTACCAATGACCCCAGGTTCTTTTTCAAAATCTGATTGAAAATTGATGGTGATTCTGAAAACCCTTGAGGAATTCTACACCAACAATAGACTCTAGTCAGGAACTTGAAACAAAAGAGATATCTGCTGTCCTCATGCAGAGGTACTGAAAAGGCAGTTGGGCACAAATCAATTACTGTAAACCATTCTGCATTACATGGAATCTGAAACATCACTGCTGGATTTTGCACAACTGGACAAAATTTCACTACGATGTCATTTATTTTCCTCAAGTCCTGAACAAGTCGAATTTTCCCATTCAGCTTTTTCAAAACCATTATTGGTGTGTTACACGGACTGCTCATCACTCCTTTCAGAACTCCCTGTTCCAAAAACTGCTCTATCAAAGGTCTTATCCCTTCAATTGTTTCATTAGTCATTGTGCAGTCTGAGGAAACACTGCATTCTCTTTCACTGCCACTTTGACCCCTTTGACTCCTTTAATCAAACCAACGCCTTTACCTGAGAAGTCTCAAACTTTTTATTTAACTCTTTCCTGCAAATCAATTGGCAGATCTTTCTTTTCAAAAACTGGGAAGAAATTAATTAAGTCTTCCAAATTGTAATCTTCATTTGCCTGCTCATTTTCATTTGTCTGATCATCAACATTCAACAAAGCCAATTCACAAAACATCATCCTTTTCCCAACATCAACTGGCAAATCTTTCTCTTCATCACTGTTTCTCTCAATTTTAGTTCCTGTCATTGAACACAAAATTGAACAATTTAGTTTGCACAATAAGTCTCTTCCCAACAATTACCGTGGACTACAATTGCAAACAACAAAACTATGGTAATCTCTAAAATTACCAATTTTCACAAGAACTGCTTCTGTATTAGTGTTAACCAAATGTTTAATTGCAACTCCTACTACTTGCAGTGAACCGTCTGAGACTGGCATGTCTGGAACTTCTACAGTCCTCACTGTTGAGCGTGTCGCTCCTGTATCAACCAGAAAATTAACCTCATGACCATGAACTTCATCCTTCACATAAGGACCCCTCTAATCCACTTCTAATGATGCGGCCATCATATACTCCTCATCTGAACTATCCAATTGCCATTCAGCTTTTATTTCATTCTCACTGTGTGAAGAAAATTGCTCAGCTGTTTTTACACTTTTGTTTTTACTCTGATTCGTGACCACTTGCGAAAGCATTACTTGTTGTTGCTCAATAGGGCTCAGTATCATTTGAACCTGTCTCGGTATGTGCATTTGCGGTACAGGCACCATCTGCACCTGTGGCTGCATTTGTTGGATTTGTGGTATTTGTACCTGTTGTACCTGAGGTTGTGCATTCTACATCTGTTGTACTGGCTGTAAAGGCTGAGAACCTTGCATATTATTCACATTGTTTTGGAAATTCTGGCTTTCACCTCCCATTCTAGGTCCTCTCATGCTCTGATATGAATTTACACCATTTGTTTGTTTTGCAATTGCTCCCTTATTTAACATCGGGCACTGTCTTTTTCAATGTCCAATTAATCTGCAAATATGACAAGGTAACACCTTCCGCCTTTGCTGCTCGTCCTGCATCACCACTGAACTCAAATCCACATTTCTTTTTACTACTGGATTCGTCATTCCACCTTGACCTCTGCCTCGACCTTGATTCAGAAACAAACCATTTCCCTGTGGCAGCTGTTGAAAATTTCCCTGTAATCCTGTCTGTGCATCCTTAATCTGCATCACCATCGCTTTCTCTTTCAACTTTTTGTGTTTCAGCTCAATTTCATCACTACAGTATTTAGCATACTGCAACACCTCATCAAGTGGCTTTGCTTGCCAGCAAATTAAGTGATTCTTAGTCATTTGACTTACTTCTGGTTTCAACCCTTCAACAAATCTGAACACCAAATGAGTCCTGCTCTCTTTCTCAATTGTTTCTACACCACTGAATTGCTTGAACGCCTTCAACAACCTTTCATAATATGAATGAACTGATTCCTTCCTATGCGTTGCAAATCAACATTTTTTGGCGAAATTCTCATTTTCAGAAACTCAATAACCTTATAATAATGTTTCATTACTTCAGGAGATGGTGCACCTGTTTTCTGTTGTGGTTTACTCTTTGGCCAATCAATACTCCTCTTGCATTCAATCCACAGATCTGCTGGAACAACAATATCCAAAAGTGTATTCAGATCTTCCCACAGACACTCCGAAAGTTTCACAAACCTATCTGTTTGCTGATACCACTCCATCGGTTTCTCTCTCAGCCTTGGGTAATCATTTGTAAAACTTATAATATCACTCCTATTCCAAGGTACATGTATAAAATTCCCTCCTGGTGTGACTTTCACTGGCAGCATTTTCACCGACTCCTCTGCCTGAGTCACATCATCTTTCTTTGGTCTTTCTCTTTTCTTGACCCATCTGCCTTCACATTTGTCTAATGCTCTGCAAACCTTTACTTTCTCAAGTAATTCTCTGAGATGTGTTCTCATCCCTGTAGATCTCATGTGCATAAAATCTTCTTCCTCCATGTTTAATCTGTAACTTCTTTTTAGAGTTTTCGTTTATGACAAATCATTGTCATAATCATCTGCTACTTCTTCTAACTGCTGATAAACCCTGTCTGTTCCTTTTGTAATTATTGTACATAGAAATCTCAACTGAGCTTCAGTATAGGACTCAAGTCTGTTCTCCCCCATGGTTCCTTCTAACAGTTCATTTCCTTCCATGTTTAATCTCACTCTATTTATTGTTTCTTCCTCTTTTTCTTTTCTCTCTTGTGGTTTTGAATTACTTAAATCTTTTAATTACTTTGTTATTTTACTGTGCAGTCAAGCCTTTCAATGAAATCCCATTAGCTTGTGCACCTGCATCTCGCTCTTGTCCTACACATTGTTGCAGAACCATTGCTCTCTGACCCTAATTATAACAGAATATTGTTCCAGATTTCTCAACAGGAGACAAATCTATTAAAGAATTAGTCTCATTCAAATTTGGACCTTGTCTATTCTGCACATTAGTTAATGAACTCACATCACTATTATCTACACGTGCATATAATGGAGTTACTGGACCCATCATAATAGGTACAGTAATTGCATCTGGATTAGTCAAGGATCCAATCTTCTGCATTAGTTCTGCACTCATGCTCTGCATTTGTGGAATCTGTATTTGAACATGCTCTCTTAAGTTCATCCCTTGCTGACCCTGTGACAACACTAAGGCCCTCATTATAACCCTGGGGGTTGGTGACCGCCAGGGCTATAGTGGCGTTCATACAGCCAACAGGCTGGCGGTACAGAACACCATATTTTGACCTCGGCGGTACTGCCACGGTAACACAGCCGGGACCAGCGATATACTGACATGGCGGTCCCAGCGGTGGTAATCCGCCAGGGCAGCACTGCCCTGGGGATTTTGACTCCCCTTACCGCCAGTAAGGGGAATCGGGGTGCCCCTGGGGGCCCCTGCAGTGCCCATGCAATTGGCATGGGCAGTGCAGGGGCCCCCAAGCATAGCCCCATTGCACATTTCACTGCCCAAATTTCAGGCAGTGAAAGGCGCGACAGGTGCTACTGCACACGCTGCACATCAGCATTCCCGACGGCTCTATTATGAGCCGGCAGCAATGTTGATGTGACTTCCGCTGGGCCAGCGGAAAAGTCATAATAGGGAGCCAGAAATACCGCCAGCACTGGTGGTATTCTGGCTCCTGCAGCCTCGGCAGTCTTTTGAAAAGACCGCTGAGGTTGTAATGAGGGCCTAAATAAGTAGTCATCCTCACAATTAGAGCCTCTGGCTGTATTTAGGGAATGTTCATTTCGAACTGCTGTCTGTTGCTCAATTAATCATTGAAACTACTCTGCATCTGAACTCTCTCATTGTCCAGATTATTCCTTGATGATTCTGAAATTGATGGTGCAGTAGGAATTGTATTACTACTTTCACTCCCATTCAATCTATCATTCACATTTGGTGGAGGATAAGTCTCTAAAATCTCAGAAATCATCTCATCTTCACCTATCTCTTCATCATCATTGAACATGACTCTTTTCAAGCCTTTCAAATTGTGTCCTTTAGTCTCTGAACACTTTTTCTTTTTCTTTCCATCTTTTGTTTCAGTCTCATCCTCCTTCGTTCTTGCAGGAAATAATCTAATCCCCTGTAATGTTTGTACTTTTCACCTTTCCTGCTCCTCATCCCATCTAGCTTCTGCTGTTGTGATCGGGCCACTCACCTGAAAAGCAGGATGTCTGCAGGGGCGATGGTATGCCCCCGTCTTCCTGGAACACTTCTCGGCACTTCCTGATGGACACAGAAACCCCAGCAGGTGTCCCAAAAGGAAAGGGGGAGTGGAAGAGAAAGAGACAAAACACTGCCACGTCTTGCTGGTTCAGCCAGGCACCCTGTATCTTTGGGGGGGGCATGTCATTGTTGACAGAGTGATAGTAAAGTTAGTGCACTCAGCTTCCTTGAAACTGAATTTCTCTTTCTGATATGGTCACGGGAGCGGTAGAAGAACACCGGAATGCTCCAGCACTTTTCTTGGATAATAATAACTGTTTGTCACAATTACTAACACTGCATTACCAAAGACCCAAACTGAGTAACATAACAATAAGTACTGCAACACTAGGGCTGGCTTCACAGAGATTCACTGTTGCACACTACATTTAGAACTGTGGGTGCACTTATCATGCACAAGAAAGACAAACAAGTGCATGAATTATATCACATATAGCTTTCCTGTATGCATAGGGTTAAACTAAAATGAACAAAAACAATCCAAGAAATACAAATGTCCACTATGGGTTCAAACAGTTAGGGTGGCACAGTTTGGTTTGGTTTCACTGTGTGTGTGAAAAACCCTTCAAAAAGCAAATTCCTCAAACCTGAAACACAGGCGTGAATGACACAATTTAAATCCAAGAGTTATGCTATTAGAGAAAGAAAAGTCACGTAAATACTCTTTTAAAATTGCACTGTCACTTTTTGTAGAACTTGAGCTCAAGCAGATTTCCTGAAGCACATTTAGGCAAGTAACTTCAATAATAATGTAGAATGTTCAGAAATGCATTTGTCTCTTCAAGATAAGCACTCTGCCAAAATACGAGGTCTGAAATAAACCCGCTGTTTTAGGAAAGCGCGGCGCTCAAAGAACAAACTCCCTGGAGAATACTAGTCACTTAGCTGCACTCTTTTCCAGAGTTCTGGAGGAATGCCTGGTGTCAGCTGGTATAGGAACGAAGAAAAGAATTGCCACAAAAGTCCTAAATACGAGGATGACAGCAGGGGCTGGACTGCCAAGTCAGATGCTAAGATCAGGAAGCAAAACAAAGACAAGCAGGGAGGCGTGCTTCACTCTGCTATTTATAACCAATCAGGAAAGCAGTTGAGTTTGCACATGTGGATGTGTCACCACACCCAATTAGATGCACATGTCTACACCTGCTCACATTAGCAAACAAGCATTGGTAAAACAAGCATTGATAAAAACCAATTGTGTAACAAAGCACATTATGTTTACTTAGAAACATGAAGGTTTAACCTAGAACAGAGATATGATTTAACCCTAATCCCTGGGGATGCTGACCGATAACGCAGGAGGCACCTTGGGGATTCCTGACACTAAAGTATTTTCCACTCTCCTCATTTTCTTTTCAAATTTTAATGCCTGTTGCTGTTTAGTTACCAACTCCCACATCGCTAAACCTTCGTATTATGGTGGCCTCAGTGAAGGTTTTAAACTGTACTTCTTTGACCTCTAATTTTCCAAAATTCTCAAATTAAATGTACCATGTTCTAGGAAAGCTAAACAACTTTCTTTCTTTGTAATTTTAACCCAATGTTTCAACCAGAGACATGATCCTGCATCTTTCTCCTCAAACACAATATATGCCGGAGTATTTTCTGGCGGACAAACCTCTCCTTCAAGTGCCGGAATATACTCATCACCCCTCTGCGCAATTCTCAAACTTTGAAAAACTTCAATTTCAACTGAATTTATATTTAACCTCCCTGGTGCGGGTCACGACCAGTGGCCGACACCGGGGAGGGGGTTTGAAAATCCTTGGGTGTGTCGCACCCGATGATTTTCTTTATTTTTTTTTTATCCCTGGGAGAGACAGAAGAGCTTCTGTGTCTCCACCCACACCCCACCCGCCCCTTTGTGATATCAGCGTGCCGCGAGGCGCGCTGACGTCACATTGTTGTTTTCCCCAACGGAGCAGGAAGCGGCCGTAGGAGCAGGAAGCGGCCGTAGGGCCGCTTCCTGCTCCGATGGGGAAAACGGCCCCAAGCGGCCTTCCTCACATTCAGGAAGGCCTCGAATGAAAGGGGAGACTCTCCCCTTTCATACGAGGCCTTCCTGAACGCGTGTCCTGGCCCCCCGATTGCAGCTGTGGGCCAGGAAATGGAGTTAAACACCAGAGATTTCACTTGGGGGGGGGGGGGGTCGGCCCCCCTAGGAAAACGGGCCCCCCTGGGGGGCCATATATTTAAAATTTAATGTTGGGGCCCCCTGGGGGGGGCATGATCATGAGCGATCTCGCCAACCCGAGGGGCTAATTGTTTTAAAAAAAAAAATATAAGGACATTGACAAGGGGTCGCCAGTAGGCAGGGCGACCCCCTGTGGGGCCATATTTTATTTTTCAATTTCAATGTTGGGGCCCCCTGGAGGGGGGCGCGATCGTGCCACCCCCAGGGGCTAATAAAAAAATGAAATTAAAAAGGGGTCCCCCATAGGCAGGACGACCTCCTGTGGGGGCAATTTTTTTTGAGTGTTTTTAGGGTTTCCCAGGGGGCCATTTTGGCTCCAAGGAAACCCTACAACTCCCCCCAAAAAATATAGATATAGACATAGACATAGATATAGACATAGATATAGATATATATAGATATATAGATAGCTATAGAGATATAGATATAGATATATATGTATATATATATATATCAATCCATGTAGATAGATACGTCTATCTACATGGATATATATATATATATGTAGCTATATATAGATATATATCTACATATATATCTTTTGTCAGTGCATGTGTGTTTCCCTGGGGGCTGCAATCAGCCCCCAGGAAAACCAGACCCACATATAAAAGTGATCTATATATATATCTTATATAAGGAGTCCTGCTGTTCTTCCTGCGCTCGCCTATCGAGGTGGGGGCTCAGACAATGGGCACAGGACCCATTCAATATATGCTGCACATAAAATTCGAACGATGGCACTCCATGCAGTTTACTGTCCTTTATTTATATCCAAAATTCCATATCAATCCATATAACTCAGAAATCAAAGATTTAGGGCGATGCATTTCAACCATCACGGTCTTCCTCCTTGACCCTCCAAGTATTCAAGTCATGTGACCCATTCTACTCTTTATATAACCACTGATCCATTGCATAGACATGGAAAAAATATTTTATTTTTATTTTATTATATTACCGTGTGCATTCTATGTCTATTTTGATTTTGAAATATTAATTACCCAAGTACCCAAATCATCTCTAGTATTCACCATTTTTCATCCAACCTTCAAAGTTAACCTAATAAACAATGTGTCAATATCTTCAACATTGTTTTCGAACTGGTGGGGTGACCACATGACTTTACTAACAAAATTACAAAATAATACTGAAAAATACAAAACTCTGAAACCCTGACACAATTCTCCCAATTCTTAACAATATCTGACTATCCAATATGAACATGAAGTTCTTCATCCTTATTCAATCCCCAGGGGAAACAACAGTTTAATCGAATAATGTATTCCGATTCTAACTTCCTCAATTGTTTCTCTCTGTCACCCCCCCCTTGGGGTACCCACTACCCTGTCAATGCCAAAAAATTGCATCTTACCCAGTTTTCCATCATGTGCTAGGATGCAGTGGCGCGCTACTGGGTACGTGGTGTCCTTATTCACTATTGCTCTCCAATGTTCTAAAATACGTTTTTTGAGGGGAAAAATTGTGCTTCCAACATATTGCAGCCCACATGGGCACTCAATAACATAAATAACAAAATCTGAAGTACAATTGATGAATTTATTAATGTTCTCTTTCTTGCCCGTGGGTAATGTACACTGTTTACTACTGGTGCATGCTTTACATTTGGAACATTTGTAGAAACCTAGTTGTGCATCTAAAAAGGTTACCTTCTTTCTCCTTGCATAACTATGTACCAAGATATCTCTCAAGGAGCTACTTTTCTTATGTTATCATCGGTAGAGGGCTGACTAACTGACCAATCACTTTATCAACCTTAATTAGATGCCAATATTTCAAAAGAATCTTTTAAACTTCCAATGAGTATGCATTAAAAGTTGTCATAAATCTCGGGGAATTAAGGTCAGTATCCTTCTTTTTTGGAACTAATAGCTTATCCCTTTGGACTTCTCCTGCCTTACGGCAGGCGTTCTTGATAATTTTATATGGATATCCCCTGGATCTGAACCTCTGTATCATTGTTTCTTGTTCCCTGTCAAAGCTTTGTCGTGTACTGCAGTTCCTCTTTGCTCTAAGCAATTCCCCATAGGGAATGCTCCATTGAACACTGGGTGGATGGTGACTTGCGGCGTGTAGGATACTGTTTCCCGCTGTGGTTTTCCTGAACAATCTATTGTGTAAAGTGCCTTCTTCCACACTGACCTCTACATCTAAAAATTCCATGATCTGTCTGTGTATTTTATATGAAAATTGTAAATTCAAGTTGTTATTTGGTAAAGAATTCATACATTCATATAACAGTGATTCAGAACATTCCCAGATCATGAATATATCATCAATATATCGTGTCCAGAAAATAATATGCTGGAACCATTTCAAATTCTCATCCGCCATCACCTATTGTGTTTCCCACCACCCCATAAACAGACAAGCATAACTCGGAGCAAAGCAACTCCCCATTGCAGTCCCGGTTGTTTGTTGAAACCACTGATCCTCAAATATAAAGAAATTATTTTCCAAACATAACCTTAACATGCTCAGAAGTAACTCAGAATGTTCCAAGAGTCTAATAGGTTTATCTCTGAAAAAGTGTCTGCACGCCTGAATTCCCTTCTCGTGTGGAATGCACGTATACAGCGATACAACATCTATAGTCACCATAATGTAATGAGTTTGCCACGGGATGCCCTGTATTTTTGTCAAAAAATCCGTAGTATCTCTGCAATAAGAACTCAAATTAAATTCATACAGACTTAAGAAATGATCTAAGTAAATAGAAGCATTCTCTAAAAGGCTACCTCTTGCTGAAACTATTGGTCGGCCTGGAGGGTTACAGATATCCTTGTGTATCTTAGGTAACAGATAAAAGCAAGGTGCCAATGGTTTCTGTACCAGTAAAAACCTGTACTCGTCCTCAGAAAGCAGAACTCTGCTAACACTGTCAGACAAAAAATCATGGAACCTGTTTATAGATTGCCGATACGCTGAAACAGTGGATATCTCATAGCAATTTGAGTCTAACAATTGTCTCTTAACTTCTTTTTGATATTTCAATGCATCCCACAACACAACATTACCCCCCTTGTCTGCTGGTTTAATGACAAAGGAAGATCCTTTGTTTAGGGATATTAATGCTGACCTTTGACCTGGGGTTAGATTTTGTGCAAATACATTGTTCGCTTTCTTCCACACTTTAAATAAATCGAAGATCACAGCTTCATGAAAAGCATCAATCTTATCATGTGGCAATATTGGATTATATCTTGATTTAGCTTTAAAGCTGCTACCACTGGTACTATCTGTCTGCAAACCCAGATCACCCAATAACTCAGTATCTGATACCCATGTTTTTTCACCTATTTCTAATTCTCGTAGGGCAGCTAGGCCTTCTATATCACTGATCATTAATCCTGAAGTACCATCCATATTATCCACTTTCTCTGTCTGTGTTGTGACTGCATCTTTTTGTTGCGCAAAGATTTTCATTAACTTCAATTTCCTAGTTAAATGGAACATATCAATTCGTGTTTTTGTATAATCAAAATTGGCAGTGGGGCAAAAAGATAACCCTAATTCTAATACACTACTTTCTGAAACGTGTCACCCTAAATCTTTGATTTCTGAGTTATATGGATTGATATGGAATTTTGGATATAAGTAAAGGACAGTAATCTGCATGGAGTGCCATTGTTCGAATTTTATGTGCAGCACACATATATGTGTATATATATATATATATGTGTATATATATATATATATATATATATATATATATTTGCCACCAGTTGTCTTGCAGTTGCAGCTTGCGTCTTCAAAGCAGTGCACATACTTCAACTGACGCATTTCAACTGTAGCTTTTAGGGAACAATAAAGAAGTCAAGTAAGTCTTGTGATTATGTTTCTGCTACAAAAGGATCAGACTTTTGTCTAGTGGCATAAAGAAGCACAGAAGGTTTATATGACTACTGCAAAGAGCAAATCTGTATTTTAAGTAAATAGCTGAGTACGTTAGCAAAATCAGCCACTACCTGTGCTATAATACAAATGAAATGTATGTGCGGGGTGGGGGCTGGCTATGGAGAGATGAAGAGCACGTTTGCTGGGTGGTAATGAGGGAATCCGAGGAGGAGGACATGGGAGTGGGAGCACCAATAATGATTGTTGGACTGGGCGCAGGAGGTGCTAAAGACTGTGACGAATGGTATGTGACAAAGTGTTTGAGTGTCTTCAAAGAACGTGCTGATTGAGGGAAGAAGCGCAGGTAAGGTGGCCTCAACTGTTGCACGTATCACACACAGACACCAGCAATTTTGTGACTGTCTATGTAGGCTAGTGTTTTAGAGCAACAGTTGAGCCAATAGCAGAGATGGCATCTTGATGGATGACTGCTGCTGACGTCACTCTGGTTATAGAGGACAGCTCTGACATAGGATCAGAGACTGGGACATCAGATACTGAGACAGCATCTAAGGGATAGGACAATGGCGCAGACTCTGGGAGTGATTTTTTACAGTTGGAGGAGTCCCATTGGATAACTCCTTCCAGTAAATTGTGAGGGAGGTGATGAGGGCAGTCCTGTTGTCCCTTTGCAAGCACACTCTGTGCAACAGGGCAATAGTGGGTTAGCCCAACCCAGAGAGCAGGTGAATGCGAGGGCAAGCACAGAGAGGGTGCTATCTTGGGAGCTCCCCAATTTAGTTCAGCCCCGAATTCCACTGCACAAATTGTATGTGGAGACATCAAAATTATCTATCACAAAACAACCTGGTTCTGTAAGGCAGGCACCTGTGTTTTTGGTCCTGGGTTTGGCGGCTTTATAGGGAAACATACTAAACCCAAACATTTCTGGAAACTAGACATCTGGGGGAGTCCACAGAGGTGTGACTTGAGTGGATTCCCCAAAGTTTTCTTACCCAGAATACTCTGCAAAGCTGAAATGTTGAATAAAAACTCCTACCACCCAGTGATTCCTCACCTGTCCTGATAAAACCACTACCCCACTTGAGTGCCTATATCTAGTGCCTGCGTAAGGAATGGATCACCCCAGGGTCAACAGTTGCCTCATGTAAGTACCAACATTGACCGTTGTGTGATCTATTCCTGTAGCGGGCACTAGGCCTAACCACACAAGTGAGGTACCATTTTTATCAGGAGACTTGGGGGAACGCTGGGTGGAAGGAAATTTGTGGCTCCTCTCAGATTCCAGAACTTTCTGTCACTGAAATGTGAGGAAAAAGTATTTTTTTGGCCACATTTTGAGGTTTGCAAAGGATTCTGGGTAACGGAACCTGATCAAAGCCCCACAAGTCACCCCATCTTGGATTCCCCTAGGTGTCTAGTTTTCAAAACTGTGCAGGTTTGCTAGGTTTCCCTAGGTGCCTGATGAGCTAGAGACCACAATCCACAGCTAGGCACTTTGCAAAAAAAAGCTCTGTTTTCTTTGTCAAAATATGATGTGTCCATGTTGTGTTTTGGGGCATTTCCTGCCGGGTGCACTACGCCCACCCCCACAAGTGAGAGATAATTTTTATTGGGAGACTTGGAGGAACGCTGGGAGGAAGGAAATTTGTGGCTCCTCTCAGATTCCATAAGTTTCTGTCACCGAAATGTGAGGAAAAAGTGTTTTTTTGGCCACATTTTGAGGTTTGCAAAGGATTCTGGCTACAGAACCTGATCAGAGCCCCACAAGTCAGCCCATCCTGGATTCCCCTAGGTGTCTAGTTTTAAAAAATGAGCAGGTTTTGAAGGTTTCCCTAGGTGCCGGCTGAGCTAGAGGCCAAAATCTACAGCTAGGCACTTTGCAAAAAAAAAACTTCAGATTTCAATGTAAAAATGTGATGTGTCCATGTTGCCTTTCCTGTCGCGTGCATTAGGCCTACCCACGCAAGTGAGGTACCATTTTTATCGAGAGACTGGGGGGAACACAGAATAGCACAACAAGTGTTATTGCTTCTTGTCTTTCTCTACATTTTTTCCTTCCAAATGTAAGACAGTGTGTAAAAAAGACGTCTATTTGAGAAATGGCCTGTAATTCACATGCTAGTATGTGCCCCCCGGTATTCAGAGATGGGCAAATAACCACTGCTGCTCAATACCCTATTTTATGCCCATTTTGGAAATACAAAGGTTTTCTTGATACCTATTTTTCACTCTTTATATTTCAGCAAATGAATTGCTGTATACCCGGTATAGAATGAAAACCTATTACAAGGTGCAGCTCATTTATTGTCTCTGGGTACCTAGGGATCTTGATGAACCTACAAGCCATATATATCCCTGCAACCAGAAGAGTCCAGCGCACGTAACGGTATAGTGCTTTAAAAAATCTGACATTGCAGTAAAAAGTTAAGAGTAAAACGCTGAGAAAAATGGCTGTTTTTTTCAGCTCAATTTCAATGTTTTTTTTCCAGCTGTTATTTTCTGTAGGAAAACCTTGTAGGATCTACACAAATGACCCCTTGCTTAATTCAGAATGTTGTCTACTTTTCAGAAATGCTTAGCATTCCGGGATCCAATATTGGTTTTACACCCATTCCTGTCACTAACTGGAAGAGGCTGAAAGCACCAAAAATAGTAAAAATGGGGTATGTCCCAGTAAAATGCCAACATTGTGTTGAAAAATTTGGTTTTCTGATTCAAGTCTGCCTGTACCTGAAAGCTGGGAAGATGGTGAGTTTAGCACCACAAACCTTTTGTTGATTCCATTTTCAGGGAAAAAACACAAGCCTTCTTCGGCAGCCATTTTTTCCAAATTGTTTGAAAAAAAAACAAAATTTTATGTGTATTTTGGCTAATTTCTTGGTCTCTTCCAGGGGAACCCAGAAACTCTGGGTACCTTTAGAATCCCAAGGATGTTGGAAAAAAAGGACCCAAATTTGGCGTGGATAGTTTATGGGGAACATTTTTTATGAAGGGCTAAGCGCGAACTACCCCAAATAGCCAAAAAAGGGCTCAGCACTGGGGGGAAAAAGCCCAGCAGCTAAGAGGTTAAACCTGATGTCTACAACAAATATTATTTACGAACTCCATTCATCTAAGCAAACACAAATATTAAACAAAAATAAAGAAAGAACAACCAATCATAAAAAGTGACTATGATCCCACATTTCTTTTTGACCCCCTAGTCTTCCAATCACGTTACTCTATTGTCAGACTGATTGATGAATCCGTACGCAACTCTTCTCACTAATCAACTAATCCCAGCATGGGATCACTTAGGTCACACTAGCACATTCACCCCTCCTCAGCACACTCGCCGAGAAGCTGACAAAGCCTATCGTACCAGTTTCTTTCACAACCCACACACAAAATCAACGCAATATTAATTTGCAAGCTAACTTAAACCAAAAAATAAGAAATCAAATTCACTCATTTACTACAGGTAGGGTAATACAATCCCTTCAGAACCTTCCAAAGTAACCTTCAGCTTCTGCCTACTCTTTTTCACAGTTCCCACAATTGTGAGTAAAATTCAACCTGCAAATTTCACTTCTCAACTGATCCTTTGGACTTTTGTCTAGTGCACTTAGCACTCACCGAGTCTTCAGTATAGTTCCAATCACACCAATTTCTCACAAACTCAGCTTAGCAATCACATCAGATCAGTCTATTTGATGTGCGAATTACAACATATACCAAGTGTCTCTCTACACTTGTCAATATACTCCGGAGTCAAAGACCTCTCTCCTTAGGTCTGTCATCAACAACCACGTGGATAATTTTTCTGCATTTAAGCACCACACTCAAATGAAGAATGCCGCTACCCTTCTCTCATGCCTATTGGAGTACGCCCACTCCTTCTAAAAACTACTTGAGTATCCCTACTACTCTAAACTCATATTCACCCCAACCATCTGCAAATTAGCTAAAGCTGTGCAAGCGCAAACCTCTCCACTCAGTTCAACCAAACACTGCTAGGAACATAGCCTTCAACCCAGGGGGTCTCCAAGAACAAGGGAAAGTCACTTAAGGCAACTAGGAACTCATCTTGTTAAATCCGTACAACATTTTAGAAAAAAGAAAACCCAACAAACCAAACAATTTTATTCTCATGGAAAGAACTTCACATTAACCATGACATCATCAAAACAATGATGTAACCGTAATCTGCTACCAAAAACTGCTGCAGCGCCACGAAATCCTAGCTATTATTTACAATGAATAGGGGATTCTGCGCTAGAGGACGATGGATCGACGCAACATAGGTTTTAAGGGGATGTCATCAATGAGTTACGTGAGCATTAATAATAATCAACATAATCAATGATATTAAACCTCAGTCAATAACCACACTTCTTTAGTAAGAAGAATTATAAAATGTATTTCCCTAGGTTAACAATGCTAATGTCATGAAATCTCTCAAACACAAATGGTATGTATATAGGATTAATAATGGTTGAGTAGAACGTCTTATTATCTCAATTTAATTAAGACAACCAAACAAATAATCTCCAAGAGAATTACACTTATTAATAATACCAAGACTGGTAATAATGGCAAAATATACATTAGTACAACACTCAAAAGATGTCAATGTAAGTCATGAGCATTTCAAGTTAGTTCCCTCACTAACCCCAAATTAGCATCAACATGTTGGGCTTCATGTGAAAAGAATTTAGTAACACAAATTTTAGAAAAAACTCTTTAACTCTGGTAATAGAATAAAACATGTATATACAGCAATCAGTTCATAAGTTGCAGCTGGTAACTGAAAAGCAAAAGAGACACATATAACATTACAATGACATACGTTACCAATATCAGTAGCAACAAGCAGTCTACTTCAGTAAGGGGACACCATCAATTATGTCTTCAGAAGAACTGGAGCTAACAACAGCTAAACCCACACTGCTACAGAAACACTGGAAACTTGACTCTAGTCATCTGAACCCTGGCCATCTGCATCTCATCTCATCCACTCTCAGTCCCTCACCTCCGACTCCACCCTGTTATACTTAATTCTAAAAAGCTTATGATTGGCCAGTCTATGGGGTAGTTACAAATACGAGTATACTACATTAACTAGGACATGTTCTCCAACTGTCTCTTTTCCTCTTCCATCTCATCTGTTGCACCATTGTTCCATCTCCATCCAAACACTTCTCTCATCAGGAAGAAACTTTTACAATATTGACTTTACTTTCATCCTTGAGGAAAAATCATGTATTAGTAACATTCTCAAACAATAGAACATTCAACTTATGCAATGCTCGGTTAAAAAATGACCTTGTAAGACATAATGCAGCAACCCACTAGGGGTAGCTGTGGACACATCTACTAAGCTTTGAATGCACTTTTATGTAAGCATTGAATTATGGAAAATAACCACAACATTTAATTAGAGTTTTACTCAGATAGGAACAGAAAAAAAATGAACTGTGGCAACCATTTTCAAAAGTTACCTGTTTTACATGTTAATTCATCATACATTTAGTTATGCCAAAATCATTAATAAACATATTAGAAAATTCACACTTCCACAGTGGTTATTTGTACATCTCTGAACAGTGGCTTAGATGTAGAAGGCACAACTGCAGCAAATACAAATGGTAATTACAGATGTTGTAGTATTGTATGCTGCTACATGTATTTCGATGAAAGTGGTGCATCACTTGTGTGGGTAGGTTCAGTGCCCACAACAAAAAATGGACCAAAATGCTACATGAATACTTCACATTTTTCTGCTCAAAACGGAACCTTTTTTGTAAAGTAGCTGTTGATTTTGGGTCCTAACTCAGCTGGCACCTAGAGAAACCTAGCAAACTTGCACATTTAAAAAAAAACAGACACCTAGGGGAATCCAGGTAAGCTGATTTACAAGGCTTTCACTGAGCTTTCTACCCAGATTCCCTTGCAAACCTCCAACTTCAACTTAAAAGCACATTTTCCTCCCATTCCTGTGTTGGGAAGCTCTGGAATCTGTGGGGAACCACAGAATTCCTTCTACTCAGCATTCCCCCAAGTCTCCTGAGAAAAATGGTACCTCACTTGTGTTGGTAGGCAAAGTGTGCCGGACAAGAAATGGCCCAAAACGTGACATGGATACATCACATATTTCTACTCAAAACTGACCCATTTTTTTTCAAAGTAGTTAGCTGTGGATTTTGGGACCTGGCTCAGCCAGCATCTGTGCAAACCTGGCAAACTTGAACATTTTTTAAAACTGGATCCTTGGGGAATCCAGGATTACATGACTTGCGTGCTTCTCTCTAAGCAATTTTACCCAGAAGCCCTTGCAAATGTCAAACCTTGGTAAAAAGAAAAACTTCCAAACAAGGGGTTAACAATAATAATATTAAAAATAATAATAATAATCCCTTTTTGTAAAGTCATTCCATTTTTTTCATGAATTTTATTGCTGTTTTTTTTAGACTCTGAAAGCTGGGGCACTGCTGTCTAGTGCCCGGTGTGTGTGTGTGAGCCACCCTCTATAACATTTAGAAATTAGCTAATCTCTAATATTATATGGTGTGGAAATACATCCACTGCATGAAAAGTAGTGCCACCAAATAGTGTGACAAAAGATAAATATTAGTAAGTGACCCCTATGCAAGGATTGTAGCCCTCAAGGTAGGGTGCATGGTATTCAAAAGTGGGACATCTTGAAATGAACTATAACTCGCACCTTCTCCATACACTGCTTATACGCCTTCATATGATATCACTTATTTCATCTAAAATTAATACCTGGGGATGATAATGTTCAAAATGTGGAGGAGGGGCATACAGTCCCTCCCCCTGAGCCATTGATGACCCCAGGGTCCCCATCCCCTGGAGCAAGCTTGCATGCTATGTCTGGTAGCCCTCTCCTGGGACATAGCTGTTTCCCACCCTGTACTGATACAGACTGGGAAACTTGTGTTTGCTTCTGCTTGGTGGGAACTTTTTTAAACTCCTGCCAGGTGGAAACAAACACAAAGGCCCTCATTATAACCCTAGCGGTCAGTGATAAAGCGGCGGTATAAAAAAAAAGGAATCATGACCACCACGGAAACCACCACATGCAGCCACTTTAACACTCTAGCCACCCCGGCAGTAGCAACAAACGCTGCGGTGGTAACCGCCAATAGCCAGACGGAAGACAATGTACCGCCCACTGCATTACAACCCGCCCATCCGCCAGCTTTTTCAGGGTGGTACCAATGCCATCAAAAGCACGGCAGAAACAGAACACTGAAGGAGAAACAACTCACCTCTCGACACTCAAGGAATAACCATAACGCCATGGAGCCCGAGTTGCAGGTGTTCACCATGCTGGTGTATCTTCTCATACACCAGGAACATGAATGTCGGCAATGGTGAGTACTGCACCTAGCACACAGGGGAGGGGGAGGAAAAAGAAAGTGACACACACACGCAACATGCAACACCCCCACCCCCACCCTCAGCCGCAACACCATACACACAAACACATGCAACAACATTACATATACACCCCGTAACCCTCAGGAATAGCGCAAGGACAAAAGGAATGGAGTAAAATTAGTGTAATATCAGTAATACTTGGAAATACATTCATAAAGAAAAAACAGTATCTACAATATATGCAATATATACAAAAGGAGGGACAATGCCCACTGAAAAATTGTCTGTGGCCCACTGGGCCAAAACACATAGGCCAAGGCCACACTTGACTCCTGCCTCAATACGGAGCGAACACTGCATCAGGTCGAAAACACACAGGCACCTCAGGGGGACAGGGTATGGGGGGCACCTCAGCCGGAAGATGGTACAACGCTGCTGCTCCTGGAGGGGGCTCCATGTTCACTGCTTGGTCCTGGGGAGTGTAAAGCCACAGTCTCTCTAGTGGGTGGTTTGTCCACTGCTTGGTCCTGGGGAGTGCAAAGCCACAGTCTCTCAAGTGGGTGGTTTGCCCACTGCTTGGTCCTGGGGAGTGCAAAGCCACAGTCTCTCTAGTGGGTGGTTTGCCCACTGCTTGCTCCTGGGGAGTGCAAAGACACAGTCTCTCAAATAGGTGGTTTGCCCACTGCTTGGTCCTGGGGAGTGAAAGGCCAGTCTCTCTAGTGGGTGGATTACCCACTGCTTGGTCCTGGTGAGTGCAAGGCCACAGTCTCTCAAGTGGGTGGTGTGCCCACTGCTTGCTCCTGGGGAGTGCAAGGCTACAGTCTCAAGTGGATGGCTTCTCCACTGGTTCTGGAGGGGGGCCTTGTGCCCCGTGTGCTTCATCCTGGCAAGGTGGGGCTGAGTGGATGGCTTCATCCACTGGTTCTGGAGGGGGCCTTGTGCCCAGTGTGCTTCATCCTGGCAAGGAGGGGCTGAGTGGATGGCTTCTTCTACTGGTTCTGGAGAGGGCATTGTGTCCTGTGATGCAGATCGTTTGGAGTGCAAGGTCACAGTCTCTTACCTGGGTGTCACAACGACAGCTTTTGCAGGGTCTAGGATGCACTGCAGCCCATCTGGTCACCACTACACACTGTTCTCTGGTAGTGACGGCTGCTCAGTGTATGTCAGTTGCGCTGCAGGTGGGGGTGCTGGCAGTTGTGGTGGTAGCTTCCAGGCCTTCACCTGCAGCATCGTACGGCTGCCCACTGGGGTTGCTGCTGCTGGCTGTGGTGCTGCTTGTGGCAGTGCAGGTGGTGGTGCCGGCCGCAGTGCAGGTGGCGGTGCTGGCCGCGGTGCAGGCGGCGGTGCTTGCAGTTGTGGTGGTAGCCTCCAGGCCTTCACCTGCAGCCTCGGACGGCTGCCCCCTTGGTGCTGCTTGCGGCGGTGCAGTTGGCGGTGCTGCCCGCGGTACATGTGGTGGTGCTGGCTGCAGTGCAGGTGGCGGTGCTGGCAGTTGTGGTGGTAGCCTCCAGGCCTTCACCTACAGCCTCGGATGGCTGAAGTGCCATGGCTGGTGTTCTGTGCCCCTTCCTGTCCTTGGCAGATGCCGGTGCCTCCTTGCTTCTGCTAGCTGGAGCCTTTGACTTGGCCCTGATGGCTGGTTGTGCCTCCTTCCCCTTGCTGGATGCTGTCCCCTTCTTGCCCTTGCCAGGTGGCGGACCCTTCTTGGCCTCAGCAGGTGTTGGTGGCACACTGGCAGGGCTGACGGGTGCCTCCTTAGAGCCTCTCACAGTTGCAGAAACCACAGAGGCCATGGACTGAGTGGCTGAGGTGCTGGGCTGGGTTCTGGCTAACCTGGCCCGAGGTGAAGGACAGGGGTAGGAAATAGGTCAATGTTGGCGAGGAAAAGCTTCACTGGGGGGGAGGGGGAAGTGGGAGAAGGTTTGGGAGTGGAGGAAGAGGGAGTGGTTGTAGGAGGTGTCAGTCAGCTGTGTTTGGGTGCAGGTGCATGGGCTGGATGCTGTTGTGAGGTGGATGCCTGTTGGGTGGGTTTGTGCTTGCGTTTGTGTACTTTGGGAGGAGGGGTCACAGACACAGTGGGAGAGGACACAGGGTACATGTGCATGGATGTGGGGTTGGTGACTGCCAGTGAGGGGCGTATAGTGATAGGTGTGCTGGTGATGGAGGTAGTGGATGAGGATGTGGTGCAAGCAGGTATGAGTGGAGATGCTACTGGGAGGGGGTGGATAACGAGGAGGGGGGGACACAGCAGAGGCAGTGGATGTTGGTGTGTCTGCATGGGGATGGTGCTTGTGTGAGTGCCTGTGAGATGAAGTGTGGTGCTTGTGTTTGCCTGAGCCACTTATGTTTGTTGATTTGGGTGATTGCTGATCTGAAGGTGTGCTTGGGATAGGCTGGGGTTGAGGGGATTGGGACTGGGTAGAGGAAGTTGGAGGGGGGATTGGAGAAAGGGACAATGGCTGCCATCAGTGCAGAGGCCAAAGCCTGCAATGCTCTCTGTTGAGCCGCCCCGCCAGAGTGAATGCCCTCCAGATATGCATTTGTTTGTTGCAAATACCCTTCTACACCCTGGATGGCATTCAATATGGTTGACTGCCCAACAGTGAGTGATCAGGTCAATAGCCTCCTCACTGAGGGCAGAAGGGCTGACTGGGACATGGCCTGAGGTGCCTGGGGTGAAGGAACACGCTGTGGGGCTGCTGGGAGGGTGGTGCTGGTATGGGGGTGGCGGCTGTACCTGTTGTAGAGGTGGGCACAGAGGTGTCCGTCACCGCCATGAAGCTTCCATCGGAGGAGGAGTCGCTGTCTGTAGTGTCCCCCCCTGTCTCGGTAGTGGTGCTCCCCTCGCCCTCTGTCCCACTGGTGTCCTCACCGTCGTTGGATTCGGCCTCCAGGTCCATGTGGGATCCAGCTCCCTCTGCTCCTCCGCCAGATGATGCTAATGCACACAAGGACAGGGTGACAAAACAAGAAGGGGGGGGGAGACAGAGGATACACTTGGTCAATGTCAGCAACGACACTACCATTGGCGTACACAACACACAACCCTATGCACTAGGCCATGCACTACCAGTTACAATGCTAGTCACCAGCCCATGGGTTGCAATGCCTAACACCATTAGCTGCACACCTGAAACCCACAGTACCCTGCCCAGTAGTAGATGCCCACTAACACTATTGGGGTTGGAGTGCCTCAGAGCCCATCCAACATGGGACCTACCCTGCCATGTTCGCCCTGGCCTAGGGGTACCCACAGCCCACATCCCCCACCAAGGTAAAACCTTAACGCGCCCAAAGTCATGAATCTGAACCTGTACTCAACCCCTTGTGGCTGCTGTGATGCCTTCAAGCACCCATCCAAATTTGGATAGGCCACCGCCAGGATGATGAACATCAGGTGGGTCAGGGTACGACAGACACCCCTTCCTCGTTGGGAGGCCAGCCCCAGCTGGGCCTCCACCGTCTTCCTTGCCCAGCGGCGCAGGTCCTCCCACTGTTTGCGGCAGTGGGTGCTGCACCTGTCAAAGACCCCCAGGGTCCGTACCTCCTTGGCGATAGCACGCCAAATACCCTTTTTGTGATGGGCGCTGACCTGCAGAAAAATATGCATAGAAAAAGGTATGAGTCATATCGTCCGGCCTGTTACACTCCTGGCCCACCATATACCTCCCATCCCCTTACACACAGACATTGACCACCAGACATGCAGCACTCTGCCGAGGACCCCTCAGACCCCCCCACACGAGGCTTACACACACAGCAATCCACACATTCATGGCCCATGCATCATGCTCACAGTGTACTCACCTGTTTGTCTGGAGGACCATAGCGTAAAGTGTACTGGGGTAGGACCCCATCCACCAGTCTCTCCAACTCCTCCAAAGTGAAACAGGGGCCCTCTCCCCAGACACTCAAGCCATTGTCGCTTCCAGACACAGCAGCACTTGCAGTGTAGGTCCTCTCCTGTTGAAGGTCAGGTAGCAAGTGAGTGAACAGATAGAAAATTGCAGTCACGTCCGCAGCAGTGCGTAACATCAATGCTGGCGTACATCGCCATTGGCTCCAGGAACCCATAGGGCCCAATGATAACCAATGCGAAGTTGTGCAGCGGTCGTCGACTGCCGACCGCAATGGCACACAACGCCAGCGGAATTACCTAATTTCTACTTGTCTCTCCTCGCAGGTCAGGAAGCCGCCATTTCACTGGGGCACAGGCCATGGCACCTAACTGCATCACACCAGACATTGGCACATCAGCTGACTCCTGAGTTCACATAATATTTCTGTAAAGGAAGAAATGCATATTTATTTTAACATATGTGTGAATATGACTCTCTGCTCACCGTTTTTCACCCTAAAGTTCAACCTCTGAGGATGAATTGGAGATGCAGATATCCCCGTGTACAGACCCCTGGTGGACCTGGTGACAATGGAGTCCAGGCACATTATCCTGACCTACAAACTTGATAGGGCCACAATCCAAGAACTGTATGCCCAGTTGGAGCAAGACCTGAGTTCAGCTATCCTCCACCACACAGGTATCCCCCCCTCCAGTGAAGGTCCTGTCAGTGCTCCATTTCCTGGCAAATGGTTCCTTCCAAGCGACAGTGGCCATGGCATCAAGGATGTCTCAGACAATGTTCTCCAACGTGCTGACCAGAGTGTTGTCTGCCCTGCTGAAACACATGCGCAGCTACATGGTATTCCCCCTGGTGGAGAATTTGGCCACAGTGAAGGCTGACTCTTATACACTGGGACATATCCCCAACATCATTGGTGCCATTGATGGTACACATATTGCATTTGCCCTCCCCCCAGAGAAATGAACAAGTGTTCAGGAATAGAAAAAGCTTTCACTTTCTGAATGTGCAGATGGTGTGTTTGGCTGACCAGTACATCTCCCATGTTAATGCCAAGTATCCTGGCTCTGTGCATGATGCCTTTATCTTGAGTAATAGCAGCATTTCATATGTGATGTCTCAACTCCAGAGGCACCGGGTGTGGCTAATAGGTGAGCCCATGGTCCCCACCCAGTTGATGTAGGTATATGGGTGTGGGTTTGGCCCTAAGGGTGAGTGTCTGGCTAACAGGTATCCCTCGATATTTACAGGTGACTCTAATTACCCCAACCTCTCATGGCTACTGACCTCAGTGAAGAATGCCAGGACATGGGCAGAGGAACGTTACAATGAGGCACGTGGGCTAACAAAGAGGATCATTGAGAGAACCTTTGGCCTTCTGAAGGCCAGATTCCGGTACCTCCATCTGACAGGTGGATCCCTGTACTACTCACCCAGGAAGGGTTGCATGTTGCATGTTGCACAACCAGGCCTTGAGACGCCAGGTGGCTTTTCTGTAGGAGGATGAGCCTGGGGATGGTCGTGTGGCAGTGGTGGAGCCTGTGGACAGAGACGAAGAGGAGGCAGAGGAAGAAGATGTGGACAACAGAAGTACACTCATTTAACAGTACTTCCAGTGACACACAGGTAAGATACTGTAACTTCACCTTCCATTGCAGGTTTGTGTTTGACATTGAACATGGCAGCCTGATTTCCCTATTTCTATGGCCACTTACTGTACCCTTTGGCATCTCTATTTTCAGATTTCTGTGCCCCACTCTGGTTCCTGGGGTGTTTAATGCTGACCACTCCAGGTTATACCTATGTTAATATTACAGTAGATTAGAAATGCAATGTTTACAGTCTGTGAAACTAATACATTTGTCATAAAATCCACGGACTCCATACTTGAATTTGTTCAAGGTGTGTTTATTTATGTGCTAATAAGTTGAGGGGGTATTGCAATGGGCTGGGTTGCTGATGGAGGAAAGTCCAGGGTAGAGGCCAGTCTATTTGTATCACAGGTGCATTGTCCAAGGGGGCATTGGAAGGGGAGCAATGGCAGTTTAAGGTGGACAGGGTGACAGAGTGGGACACAAGGGTGACAATCAGGAGAGTCTTATTTCCTGGTGGGGGTCTTGGCAATGTTCTCTGGCTTCTGCCTGGACCGCAGGGACCATTTGCGGGGTGGTTCTCCTTCTGCAGGGGGTGGGGTGGTGGTGGCCTTTTGGTCCTGTGGCGGGCCTCCTGTCCTCTAGGGCTGGCGGAGGTGGAGGGCTGTTCATCAGTGAGGCCAGTGTCAGGGGCCCGTTGCTGTGACACTGCCTCCCTCATGGTGTTGGCCATGTCTGCCAGCACCCCTGCAGTGGTGACCAGGGTGGTGTGGATGTCTTTCAGGTCCTCCCTGATCCCCAGGTACTGTCCCTTCTGCAGCCGCTGGGTCTCCTGCAACTTGTACAGTATCTGGCCCATGGTCTCCTGGGAATGGTGATATGCTCCAAGGATGTTGGAGAGTGCCTTGTGGAGAGTGGGTTCCCTGGGCCTGTCCTCCCCCTGCCACACAGCAGTCCTCCCTGTTTCTCTGTTGTCCTGTGCCTCTGTCCCCTGAACCGTGTACCCACTGCCACTGACCCCAGGTCCCTGATCGTCCTGTGTTTGTGGGGTTGCCTGGGGTCCCTGTAGTGGTGGACACACTGCTGATTGACGTGCCCTGGGGACAGAGATAATGGCCCGCTGGGTGGGTGCTGTGCTGGTGTTTCCTGAGGGGGAGGCTCTGTGGTGGTTTGGGAATGTGGCTGGGTAACCGACTGTCCAGAGATCCCTGATGGGCCAGGTTGGTCATCGTGATCCAGGCATGCAGAGCTGCTGTCATCACTGTGGGCCTCTTTTTGGGGGACTGGATGTGGCTGGCACCTCCTCTCCCGTGACGTTGAGTGGGGGTCCTGTGGGGATGTAAATGCAGTGTTATTGTATCTGCGTGTGCCATCTTGTGCATGGATATGTTTCCCTCTATGGTTGTTATTAGCATGGCAGCTTTGGCTTGTGTGAGTTGTGCTTGGTTTGGCTAAGTGATTGTCACTAGTGTGCATGCTGTGATCATGGGTGTCCATGCAGGTCTGTGATGGGGGGTCCATGCATTGGCGTTGCATGCAGGGCTTGTTATTGGGGTGGGTGGGTTGTGATGGTGGTGTGTATGTGAGGTGGTGGAGTGATGGGGGTGAGGGTAGGGGTAGGAGTTTGTGATGGCATGTAGGTAGGGGGGGGTACTAAAGATTTGACTTACCAGAGTCCAGTCCTCCTCAGGATTCATGATCACCAAGACTTGCTCCTCCAATGTTGTTAGTTGTGGGGGAAGAGGTAGGGGTCCACCGCCAGTCCTCTGTACAGCTACCTGGTGCCTTGCAACCATGGAACACACCTTCCCCCGTAGGTCGTTCCACCTCTTCCTGGTGTCATCCCTTGTGCTTGGGTACTGTCCCACGGCATTGACCCTGTCCACGATCCTCTACCCTAGCTCCATCTTCCTAGCAATGGACATCTGCTGCACCTGTGATCCGAATAGCTGTGGCTCTACCCGGATGATTTCCTCCAACATGACCCTTAGCTCCTCCCCTGAGAACCTGGGGTGTCTTTGTGGTGCCATGGGTGTAGTGTGAGTGGTATGTGTGAGGGTGTGTGGGGTAATGTGTTGGGGTGTGTTCTGTGAGGTGTATGGATGATGATGTTATGTGGCTCAGATTAAGTGGGTGCTCCTGGCTTGTCTCTCTTTCAGTTGGCAATATTTTTTTTTCATTGTAAGGGGTTGTGGGTAGTGTGTTTTATATTGGATTGGGTGTGGTGTGTGTATGTGTGTGAAGTGTGTGTAGTTTGAATTGTGCAATGTGGTGTAGTTTTGTTCGTGTGTGTGTATTTTGAGCGCAGTGGTGTGTACCGCCAATGGTTTACTGCGGTTGAATGACCGCCGTGGTGATTCGATGGCCATGATGCTGTGGGCATTTTTCTGTTGCCGTAACGGTGTGGGTTTTGGTACAGCTAGTTTATCACTGACCTTTGGTCTGGCGGACTTGTGTGTGTGTCTGTATAGTGGTGGATTTCTCTGTGTGGGTCATAATACCCATAGCGGTATACCGCCGCGGTCACGGTATGTTGGCGGCCGTCAGCACAGCAGTAAGCGGCATTTACTGCCAATGTTGTAATGAGGGCCAAAGTCTGTACCCAGCCAGTAGGAGCTTTAAAAATGCTTTCCCCAGCTGGGAGCAGACTTGTGATCTGTTTCCCTGCTCACAGTGATGCAAGCATGGAAATAAATCAAACTATTGCTCCCTCACTTGTGGCTGTTCTCTGTGGGTGGGAGCAATGCTGGCTCCCGCTGCATCCTAGGAGCCAGCTGGGGCTGCAAGGGCCTTGGATGTACCCCCACATCCCCCAACTAGTATATGGTTGTGCCCTGGGTGGGTACCAGAGCACCCACCTTCAACACTGTGAGCCCCTCGGACACCATCCCCTTTCATTTTATTAGTGGCCCTATTGGATGGAGTCCTCTGGGCCTAAGAAGGCTCAGGAAGGGAGGGGATGGTTCCCCACTCCACTTTGAATTAAAAATGGCCATTATTGATGGAGTCCACAGGGCCTGAGGAAGCTGATGTAGAGAGGCCACTTGCCCCCACCCCTATAATTCAAATAAAAGGCCCTGAGGTGGGGTCTCCAGGGCCTAACAAGGTTCAAGGAGGGGTGCCTGCAGCCTCCCTCCCCTTTCAATAAAAAACCCTTGGGGATGGATTCCCCAGGGCCTCCGAAGGTTTGGGGATAGGGCTACATGGCCTCCCCGTATACAAAAATAAAATGACCTGGGGGATGGGGTCTCCAAGGCCTGAGAAGGCTTAAGAGGGGGAACTTGGTCTTCCTCTCCTATAAAAAAAAAAGTAGTAGCCCTACAGGATGGGGTTCAATGGCCAAAAAAGGGTCTGGGGCACGTGGCAGGTGGCCCTTCTAATATTGAAATTAGGGCTTTGAGGGATGGGGTCCCCAGATCCTAACAAGGCATGGGGAGGGAGGGGCCATCTGATCCCCCTTCAAAATCCATGAGGCTCTGGGAAGGGGCCACGTGACCCTCTTCCCCTTTAAAGATAAAAAGCCAGGGTGTATGAAGACTCCGGGGCCTAATAAGGCTCAGGGAGGGGGACTTTACCTGTGGTAATAAAATATTACTTTATATTATATGGGACGACTCCTGGTGGCCCACCGCCCTAGAATCTCCACCAACGCCGCAACTCACGCATGCAACCTTGGCATCATCTTGGACTCTTCCCTCTCCATGACCCATCAAATCAACTCCATCATCTCCTCCTGCTTCAAAACCCTCCGCATGCTGCGAAAACCCTTCAAATGGATTCCCACAGAGACCAGAAAGACGTCACCCATGCACTCATCAGCAGCAGACTAGACTACCGAAACACCCTCTATGCCGGCACCACAGTCAAGCTCAAGCGAAAACTCCAGAGGATCCAGAACGCAGCTGCCTGCCTCATCCTGGACCTCCCACACCATGAACACATCTCCTCACACCTCAGATCCCTTCACTGGCTTCCGATCGACAAGAGGATCACCTTCAAAATTCTCATCCACGCACACAAATCCCTCCACAACACTGGACCAACCTACCTCAATGAAAGAGTGAACTTCTACACTCCCACTCGCCCCCTCTGCTCTGCTGACCTCCCACTTGCCACAGTCCCCCCACATCCAACGCACCACCATCGGAGGCAGATCCCTCTTCCAACTCGCCTCCAAAACCTGGAATTCTCTCCCCACCAACCTCCGCAAGACTCAGAACCTCCTGCTCTTCAGAAAACATCTCATGACATGGATTTTCCTCTCCCCCCCCCTCCTCCACGCCCCTCCAGCGCCTTGAGACCCTCACAGGTGAGTAGCGCACTCTATAAATTTTTTAATTGAATGATTGATTAAAAAAAAAAAAAAGAAATTCACTGAATTAAACAGAGATTAAAGTACGGTTAATGTTAGGTGTGATAAAAAGAGCAGTTTTTGTTTAACAAATTGAAAAAAAATAATGTTTAAAGTAACGTTATAATTAGGTGAATATGTGAGTGGCAACATTCATGTTTTCAACGAAAACTAAAAACAGACACCACAGAAATTCACCAGTTATAGTTAGCAGAGCTAATTGTAACTTGTGACATCACTGATGACATCATCCAATAAAAGTGCTAGTTTCTTTTCTAGTTTACATAGTGGCGGGCAACTACTGTGTACTTTTTGAGCTAATATTGTACAGCCTGTGTTCCAGCTAATGGCTATAAGTGTTTAAAAAATGCATCGGCACCTAATGCATCGTAGGTGTGTAGAAGTATTGAACAGGTTATATATGATTATATTGAAGAGTTACCTTGTGTGCAAGTGACAATTGACAACTTCTGTTCAGCATGTTCCACACACGTTTTTTGGTTCCGAAAAGTTTACAACAGGGCAAAGATTCTACATACAGCCTCCTAAGTATTGTAAATAGCCTTAAGTTATAGACAGAATCATCTTAGCATGACAATTTCTATGTAACATTGAAGACTGTGCCGCAGCTATGCACTTGTGCTTGTTTTTCTTCAGAAGATGGGCTATCTGTAAGGTTTTCACAACAGTTTGAAGGCTGCAAGTAGTATAATCTTTGGCACCTTCAGATGTTGCTTATTTTAAGAGAATAGTATATTTTTTGCCACATGTTGCATAGAGTGTACACTGTTCTTAGTAGATACTTTTCAATACGGTGGAGTGTTTTTCTCAAGAGAGCTTCACTGTCTGCAACCAGTGTGGTATGGTGTAAACTCTTTGCTTACAGTGAACACTGTTTACAGTACCCACTTCTCAACTCATATCTACTTCATTTCTCAATGTAGGATTGGTGACTGTCAGTGGTTTGATACAGATAAAAGCTGTACTTAGTATGGCATTCATCTTGGAACAGACGCTCAATATTTTAACCCCTTCTGTGCCCAGGACGTAATGGTTACGTCCTGAGGCACAGTGCTGCTGTGCCCAGGACGTAACCATTACGTCCTGTGCACAGGGCCCAGCGGAGCGCTAGCGCTCCCTCTGTGGGGTTCCCCCGCAACCCCCCCAAGTCAGGGATAGAAGGGGAAGCCCTTCCCCTCCCACCCCCGACCCCCCCCCCCAACCCCCCTTTGACATCAGCACGTGAGCGCGCGCTGATTAGTCACAGGGTCTCCCCCATCGCGCTGGAAGCAGAGCTTCCAGCGCGATTGAAAGAGAAATGCAAAGCATTTCTCTTTCAATCCCATGGGGGAGGCCCGGAGGGGCTTCAAAGGGAAGGAAATGTATTTCCTTCCCTTTGAAGTCTCTCACAGGGTTTCAAAAGCCGGATTGCTTGCAATCCGGCTTTTGAAACCCCACTAGACACCAGGGATTTTTTGTTTTTTCATGAAACTGTCAAAAGGGAGCGACCCCTTGGGCAATGGTCGTTCACAGGGAGGGCTTTTTTTTGGGAAGGCCTTTTCTGCCCCCCCTGGGGGCAGCTCGGCCTATTATTAGGCCGATCTGCCCCCAGGGGGGGCAGAAACCTCTATGCACCAGTGATTTTTTTAATTATTTTATTTTTGTGATGTTTTCTTTTTTTTTTTAGGTGGGGAGCGACCCCTTAGGCAAGGGTCGCTCCCCTAGGGGGCAATATATATTTAGGCCATTTCTGCCCCCCTTGGGGGCAGATTGGCCTATTTTGATGAGGCCAATCTGCCCCCAAGGGGGGCAGAAACCATTAGACACCAGGGAGGTTTTTTTTTTTGCGCGAATTTCACGCAACGGGAGCGACCCCTTGGGCAAGGGTCGCTCCCGGGGGGGGCATTTTTTTGGGAAGGCTTTTTCTGCCCCCAGGGGGGGCAGAAACCTCTAGGCACCAGGGATAATTCCTTTTTTTTTTCTTTTTGTAATGTTTTCTTTTTTTTTTTAGGTGGGGAGCGACCCCTTAGTTAAGGGTCGCTCCCCTAGGAGGCAATGTATATTTAGGCCATTTCTGCCCCCCTTGGGGGCAGATTGGCCTATTTTGATGAGGCCAATCTGCCCCCAAGGCGGGCAGAAACCATTAGACGCCAGGGAGGTTTTTTTTTGCGGGAATTTCACGCAAGGGGAGCGACCCCTTAGGCAAGGGTCGCTCCCTGGGGGTGGGAATTATTTTAGGCCATTTCTGACCCCGTGGGGGGGTAGATCAGCCTATTTTGATTAGGCTGATCTGACCCCAAGGGGGGCAGAAACCACTAGGCACAATTTATTTTTGTTTGTTTTACAGATGGGGAGCGACCCCTTGGACAAGGGTCGCTCCCCTGGAGGGGCATTTTGCATTTAGGCCATTTCTGCCCGCTTTGGGGGCAGATCGGCCGATTTTAGGTCAATCTGCCCCCAAGGGGGGCAGAAACCACTAGGCACCAGGGATCTTTTTTTTGCACCGTCACGCAAGGGGAGCGACCTTGTAGCAAGGGTCGATCCCCGGGGGAGGGTGGGGGGGCAAATTTATTTTAGGCCATCTCTGCCCCCCCCGGGGGCAGATCGGCCTATTGGTATTAGGCAGATCTGCCCCCAGGGGGGGGGCAGAAACATCTAGGCGCCAGGGCAATTTTTTTTTTGTGTTTTTTTGTGGGTTTTTTTTTGTGTTTTTTTAGAGATGGGGAGCGACTTATCAGGCAAGGGTCGCTCCCCTGGGGGGCAAATTGTATTTAGACCATTTCTGCCCCCCTTGGGGGCATATTGTTCAATTTTAGGTCAATCTGCCCCCAAGGGGTCAGAAACCACTAGGCACCGGGGATTTGTTTTTTGGCGCCAATATCACGCAGGGGGAGCGACCCCGTAGGCAAGGGTCGCTCCTGGTGGGGGGGTGGGGGTTGGGGATGCAAATTTATTTTAGGCCATTTCTGCCCCCCCTGGGTACAATTTTTATCGTGAGACTTAGGGGAACGCTGGGTGGAAGGAAATTTGTGGCTCCTCTCAGATTCCAGAACTTTCTATCACCGAAATGAGAGGAAAAAGTGTTTTTTGGCCAAATTTTGATGTTTGCAAAGGATTCTGGGTAACAGAACCTGGTCAGAGCCCCACAAGTTACCCCATCTTGGATTCCCCTAGGTCTCTAGTTTTCAAAAATGCACAGGTTTGGTAGGTTTCCTAGGTGCCGGCTGAGCTAGAGGCCAAAATCTACAGGTAGGCACTTTGCAAAAAACACCTCTGTTTTTTTTCAAAAAATTTGGATGTGTCCACGTTGCGCTTTGGGGTGTTTCCTGTCGCGGGCGCTAGGCCTACCCACACAAGTGAGGTATCATTTTTATCAGGAGACTTGGGGGAACGCTGGGTGGAAGGAAATTTGTGGCTCCTCTCAGATTCCAGAACTTTCTGCCACAGAAATGTGAGGAACATGTGTTTTTTTAGCCAAATTTTGAGGTTTGCAAAGGATTCTGGGTAACAGAACCTGGTCCGAGCCACACAAGTCACCCCATCTTGGATTCCCCTAGGTCTCTAGTTTTCAGAAATGCACAGGTTTGGTAGGTTTCCCTAAGTGCCGGCTGAGCTAGAGGCCAAAATCTACAGGTAGGCACTTTGCAAAAAACACCTCTGTTTTCTTTCAAAAATTTGGATGTGTCCACGTTGCGCTTTGGGGCGTTTCCTGTCGCGGGCGCTAGGCCTACCCACACAAGTGAGGTATCATTTTTATCTGGAGACTTGGGGAACGCTGGGTGGAAGGAAATTTGTGGCTCCTCTCAGATTCCAGAACTTTCTGCCACAGAAATGTGAGGAACATGCGTTTTGTTTTTTTTAGCCAAATTTTGAGGTTTGCAAAGGATTCTGGGTAACAGAACCTGGTCCGAGCCACACAAGTCACCCCATCTTGGATTCCCCTAGGTCTCTAGTTTTCAGAAATGCACAGGTTTGGTAGGTTTCCCTAGGTGCCGGCTGAGCTAGAGGCCAAAATCTACAGGTAGGCACTTTGCAAAAAACACCTCTGTTTTCTTTCAAAAATTTGGATGTGTCCACGTTGCGCTTTGGGGTGTTTCCTGTCACGGGCGCTAGGCCTACCCACACAAGTGAGGTATCATTTTTAATGGGAGACTTGGGGGAACATAGAATAGCAAAACAAGTGTTATTGCCCCTTATCTTTCTCTACATTTTTTCCTTCCAAATATAAGAGAGTGTGTAAAAAAGACGTCTATTTGAGAAATGCCCTGCAATTCACATGCTAGTATGGGCACCTCGGAATTCAAAGATGTGCAAATAACCACTGCTCCTCAAAACCTTATCTTGATCTCATTTTGGAAATGCAAAGGTTTTCTTGATACCTTTTTTTCACTCCTCATATTTCAGCAAATGAATTGCTGTATACCCAATATAGAATGAAAACCAACTGCAGGGTGCACCTCATTTATTGGCTCTGGGTACCTAGGGTTCTTGATGAACCTATAAGCCCTTTATATCCCCGCAACCAGAAGAGTCCAGCAGACAAAACGGTATATTGCTTTCAGAAATCTGACATCGCAGGAAAAAGTTACAGAGTAAAACATAAAGAAAAATGGCTGTTGTTTTCAGCTCAATTTCAATATTTTTCTTTTTCAGTTGTTATTTTCTGTAGGAAACCCTTGTAGGATCTACACAAATTACCCCTTGCTGAATTCAGAATTTTGTCTATTTTTCAGAAATGTTGCGGTTTCTGGGATCCAGCGTTGGTTTCATGCCCATTTCTGTCACTGACTAGAAGGAGGGTGAAAGCACAAAAAATCGTAAAAATGGGGTATGTCCCAGTAAAATGCCAAAATTGTGTTGAAAAATTGGGTTTTCTGATTCAAGTCTGCCTGTTCCTGAAAGCTGGGAAGCTGGTGATTTTAGCACTGTAAACCCTTTGTTGGTGCCCTTTTCAGGGGAAAAAACCACAAGCCTTCTTCTGCAGCCCCTTTTTCCCATTTAAAAAAAAAAAAAAAAGAAATCACTGTATTTGGGCTAATTTCTTGACCTCCTTCTGGGGAACCCACAAAGTCTGGGTACCTCTAGAATCCCTAGGATGTTGGAAAAAAAGGACGCAAATTTGGCATGGGTAGCTTATGTGAACAAAAAGTTATGAGGGCCTAAGCGCGAACTGCTTCAAATAGCCAAAAAAAGGCTCGGCACAGGAGGGGGAAAAGGCCTGGCAGCGAAGAGGTTAAGAGACTTGGCATCCTCTGAATAGTTGTATACAGATTAAACACCATATGCAATGAGAGTTTCCCACATATTTGTGGTATTTGTTAATGTGAACTACGCTATCCATGAAGTGTATGGTATGCGATCAATTTGGCACATAGCCTATACTTTCTACATCTAAGTTGTTTCTGTGATTGCATTAATGATGCCTCACATTCACTTGAGTTATTTTATACTTACTTTCAGAGCACAAATGCTAATTTATTTATAGAGCAATGTGTACAGAAGAAGCTTGGCTTATGTCATCAATTATTTAATTTGTAATGTCACCAATGATGTCATAAATGATGCCATAGAACATGTCATGAGTGATGTAATATGTGAGGTAATGAATACTATATATATTCAGTGAAAAAAACAAAGGTTACAGGGACATTATAGATAGGCGCACAAATTTTCAGTTATAGTTAGATGTATTCCAACTAACAATAACTCGTTCACTGAGGTAACTATAACTCGCGCCCCCGCCATGCACAGTTTTTTTTGTCCAAACTTTTACTGAAAATATTACATTAATATTATCAATGATGTAATCAAAGATGTCATAAGTGCAATAATTTGTGGGTAATTACCAGTAAATATCTATGTTCTTTTTAATTCTATTTCCTAACTATAATGTTCCTGTAACCTTTGTTTTTTTCAGTGAATTTCTATGTTTTTTTTAACATATAATAATTTTTATTACTATATGTTTATCCAACCATCGCCCCTCACGGCCTTTGGCCCTGTGGCGATCCCCCTATAAACACCTAACCTTACACCATGCACACCCTTCACCCATGTGCAGTGGAGGTTGCCTGAAAGACCTGGCTTGCAGCCAGACCCTGCAACCAACCTCCCTAACCACCTAAATCCATGCTGCGCATTACCCCTTGGCCATGTGTGACAGGAGTTATCTGTGGCCTTTCTGGGTGCGGTGAGAATAGGTGTGAGAGGGTGTATCTGGAGGTTAAAGTGGCTGTCAGATTGTTTGTCTGGGTGTGAGAATGCATACATCAGTGTTTTAGTGGGTGTGTCAGTGTGTGCATGGGTCTGTGAGTGGGTGCATAGGGGTGTCAGTGGGTGTGTGAGTTAGTGTGTGACAGACTAATTGTGAGTGTGAGTGCGAGTGGGTGTGTAACTGTCTGAGTGTAGGTTTGTGTCGCTAAAAAGCTCCGGAGCCTTAGACTTCCAGGATTTCACCGGGGGCGTCTGGAAAGGCAAATCCGACTATGTTGATTCGAAATCTGCTTGCTGTGGAGCGTCATCCGACGTCAGAGAGAAGAAGCTCCAAAAAAAGTGAGAAGGTAAAAAGTTGACCAGGCATGCCTCTGCAGCTTATCTGAAGCTTATCTGAGGGGGGCTCCATGGACTTCGGATCATGATTCAGCTTTGGCCCAGACAAAGATTTTCATCCCCAAAAATTGTGCAAGTCAGAATGTAGAATTCTTTTTTTTTAATTGTTTATTTATGCATAATAAGAACACATACAACTATGCACTACATTATATCCACATTACTGTTAGGGGGGATATTACATTCCAGCCACGCGGCCAATGTCGATACCATTGTAGAGACCACAGCTCCAGGTCTGCATACTGTGCTACAACTTAGCGTGCATGGAGAATAAGACAAAGATGGTAACAGACTAGGTCGATCTAACAACTTCATAACACTGCAAGCATAGCGATTAGCTGCACCATCCAATGCAAATTCAGTGCAGTACATTTTAATACATTAACTATTGAACTTAACACTGTAATCATATGCATCACAGATAGATCAGGAGAGAGATCAATGGGTGTCCGTTGTTCATCCAAGGCATCAAGCACCTGTGGGCAGAGAAGCCGGGGGGGGCAGCATAACAAAAGCTCATGCATGGGCAAGGAACCAAGAAGAGGAAGAGGGCCAGCACATGAAGGCACCCACACCAAAAACCAGAATCGGAAGCACACTTGCCCACAGCACATCTGAAACTCACAGCCATACCACTATAACTCCCATGCTCATTCCTCGAGGGGCACAACTGAGACCAGAGCTCAATTCAGAATGTAGAATTCCTCACCGAGGTCTCCTGCAATGAGTATCTGAAGAGGGCTCCAGGGAGTTTGGATTGGATTGATTACTTCATCATGCTGCAGAAAATCTTCAAGAAAAAGACCAAGTCCTAAGGTAAACTTTTGACCGAGGCCTCCCGCTTGCTGTAGTAGAACAGGGCTCCATCGCAATCTGCCTTAAACTTTGGCCTGGTCGAGGTGTGACCAGATTCCCAAGTAGCACTTTTTGTTTCTTTGCGCTAGAAAACATTAATTCTTTAAAAATGTATCTCTCCGGTTCCCCCTTATCAAATTTTATTCGTTTTGATGTCAAAGAAAGATACAAGTATTTCCTATTTTTATAAATTAGTTTTGGATTTTTTAACTGTTTTCTGTCTTTTATTTCATTACTGTTTTGTGATACTAGAAGGCTTTAAACACTTAAGGGGTCATCACAGCCCTGATGGACGGTGGTGATTTGAAGAAAGGCACTGCCAACAGGCTTGCGGTACCTTTTTCCAAATTATGACATTGACGGTTTGGCTCAAGCCAAACTGCCAATGTACCACTCTGTCCGCCAGGGCAGTAACAGACGCTGGGCTGGAGACTTCGGTCTCCAGCCAGGAAGCCATCACAATCCAACCCTCAGGATTATGACCCCACCTACCGCCATGGTTTTCGTGGCAAGCTTACTGCCACAGAAACCATGGCAGTAGGCACTATCAGTGTCAGGGAATTCCTCCCCTGGCACTGATAGGGGTCTGTCCCTCCCCAGAGTCCTCCCCCACTCTCACCCTCCCCCTCCTGACCCCCCTGACATCATCACACCCACACGCGCACACATACACACTCATACACACACACATACCCACATACATACCCACACACAGCAACACACATTAACAAACATTGTCGCACACACGCATTCACAACACAAAACATACATGTACACTCACATTCAGTCATTCATGCATGCATTCCACAAGACTCACACCCGCATGCACGCATATAAAAACAGACACCCCCCCCCCCCACACACACACAACAGCCCCACACACACACAACAGCCCCACACACACAACAGCCCCACAAACACACATAACACCCCAGCCCCCCTCTCCTGTCAGAGAACCCAACTTACATGCTTGCAGGGGGTCCTCCGGCAGGAGACGGGACACAGCGCTGCCGCCAGCAGCAATGTCCACCAGCAAAACACCGCCAGGCCGTATCGTGGAACATAATGCGGTTGGTACCCACCGCAACGGTATGTTGGTGGCCGTCGCCGTGGCGGTAGGTGGCATTTTCTGCCAATATCATAATGAGGGCCTTGATTTCCTAAGTTAACCCTTGTTTCTCGTTGCCAAGCTACCAAGGGTTTAGCTGGGGTTAATTTATTGAGACCTAACTGAACCTAGTGGGGGTTAGTGGCCTATTGCTAAGTGTAGGTACTTACCTGCCCTTACCAATAATCCACTTTCCAACAGTGAAGATTCGTCATGCGCCGCCAATGTTATAGGCAAAACAAAAAACGCTCTTTCTATAGAACTTAACTATAACTACCTAGTGACAACCACCACTAGGTAATGTGCATAGATATATATATATATATATATATATATATATATATATTTAAAACCTAAGGTTAAAGTAAAGTTATAACATTATAGTCAGGTGAATATGTCAGTGAGAACACTATAGCCCTCATTACAACCCTGGCAGTCGGTGATAAAGTACCGCCCACAGGCTGGTGGTAAGACAGACACTTTACCACACTGACCGCCAGGGTGGAAACAACAGCCACCACGGCAGTAGCCACCTACAGCCAGGCAGAAGCCAATGTCCCGTCCACCGCATTAAGGCCCGTATTTATACTTTTTTTAGCGCCGCTTTTGCGCCGCTTTTTGACGCAAAACGGCGCAAACCTACAAAATACAATGGCATTTTGCAAGTTTGCGCCGTTTTTGCGTCAAAAAACGACGCAAATGCGGCGCAAAAAAAGTATAAATACGGGACTAAGTCCCTGCAATCCAGGGCGGTACCAACAGCATCAAAAGCCTGGTGGAAAACCTGCACAGAAGTGAAAGGACTCACCATTGGAGACACAGGGAAGACCCATGCGGCCATGGAGCCCGAGCTGCATGTCTTCCCAATGATTTTCTACGGGCTGCTCCACCACGAAAACCAATGATGGCGAAGACGACAACGGTGAGTACAGCCCCTTAGCACACAAGAAAGGGGGGAGGAAAAAGAGAGTGACACACACAAGCACAACACACACACACACACACACACACCCACACACCCACACACCAGCACCATACACATACACACACACACCAGCACCATACACACACACACACACACACACACACACCAGCACCATACACACAACCAGATGCACAAGAGAACAACTTAACCCCCCCTAAATTGGCTGAATAATGCAAGGACAAAATGAATTTCCCAAAGTGAGTGTAATGATCTCAACACAGTATAAAAATCACTTATCCAATTTTACAGATATTTACAATTGTACAGTTCAAGGGACACTGCCCAGTCCTCAGTGTGCATGGGCCACAGGGCTGCAGGCCAAACTCCAAGGCCCCACTTGTCACCTGCACCAACATGGAGAGAACACTGCAGGGACATCAGTTGGAAAATAGGCAGGCACCTCAGGGGGACTGGGAACGGGGGGACACACCTCAGCCGGCAGATGGATCAAGACCACTGGTTCTGGATGGGGCAACATGCTCTGTGCTTGGTCCTGGGGAGTGCAAGGCCACAGTCTCTCAAGTGAGTGACTTGCCCACATGCTCTGGAGGGGGCAACATGCCCTGTGCTTGGTTCTGGGGAGTGCAAAGCCAGTCTCTCAAGTGGGTGACTTGCCCACTTGCTCTGGAGGGGGCAACATGCCTTGTGCTTGGTCCTGGGGAGTGCAAGGCCACAATCTCTCAAGTGGGTGACTTGCCCACATGCTCTGGAGGGGGCAACATGCCCTGTGCTCTTGATCCTGGGGAGTGCAAGGTCACAGTCTCTCAGGTGGGTGTCATACCCACTGGATTTGCAGGGGCCAGGCCTCACAGCAGCCCATGGAGGCAGGACTACATCCCATCCGCTGCCGGTGATGGCTGCTTAGTAGTGGTGGTGGTTCTGCTGCAGCCGCTGGTGGGGGGAAGCTCCTGCCCATCCCCTGCAGCCTCAGATGGCTACTCAGTGGTGGTGGTGGTGCTGCTGCTGGGGGGGGGGAAGCTCCATCCTATCCCCTGCAGCCTTGGATGGTTGCCCACTGGTGGTGGTGATGCTCCTGCTTCTGGTAGGGAGAGGTTCAGCCCATCCCCTGCAGCCTCGGACAGCTGCTCAGTGGTGGTGGTGGTGTTGCTGCTGCTGGTGGGGGGGAAGCTCCAGCCCATCCTCTGAAGCCTCGGACGGCTGCCCACTCGTGGTGGTGGTGCTGCTGCTGGTGGGGGGAGGCTCAATCCCATCCCCTGCATCCTCGGAAGGCTGCTTACTGGTGGTGGTGGTGCTGCTGCTGGTGGGTGGAGGCTTCAGCCCATCCCCTGCAGCCTCGGACGGCTGCACAACCATGGTTGGTGGCGGGGATTCTGTCTCAGTCCCTGCCCTAGGCCCCTTGTCCTTTCTGCATCCTGGTGCTGGCTCCTTGCCCTTCCTGGCTGCAGCTGGTGCTGGCTCCTTGCCCTTCCTGGCTGCAGCTGGTGCTGGCTCCTTGCCCTTCCTGGCAGCAGCTGGTGTTGGCTCCCTGCCCTTCCTGGAAGCAGCTGGTATTGGCTCATTGCCCTTCCTGGCAGAAGCTGGGGCTGGCTCCTTGCCCTTCCTAGCAGCAGCTGGGGCTGGCTCCTAGCCCTTCCGGGCAGTAGCTATGGCAGGCACCCTTTCCTCGAGGCTGCCTGGTGCAGACTCCTTCATCCTCTGCACAAGTGCCATGAATCCTATTCTACCGCAAGTGGATGTGGAAACTACTGGGCCCGTGGACTACGTGCGTGTGGTGGGGTGGTCTCTGGGTGGGGGATGTGGGCCTGTGGGTGCCCCTAGGCCAGGCCAGACATTTCAGGGTAGGTCCCATGTTGGGCAGGGTGTGATGTGAACCACCTCCAACCAAGCTAATAGGCATCCCCTACTGGGCAGGGGTCTGTGGGTCTCAGGTATGCTGTTATTGGCATTAGGTATTACTGTCCATGGCCTGGTGACTAGCATTGTGACTGGTAGTGCATTTCCTAGTGCGTAGGGCTGTTCCCTGTGTGTGTGTGTGTGTGTGTGTGTGTGTGTGTGTGTGTGTCGTGTATACCAACGGTGCTGTTGTTGCAGCCATTGACCAAGTGTATCCTTTGTCTCTTCCCCCCTTTTTGTTTTGTTACCCTGTCCTTCTGTGCATTAGCATCATCTCGCGGAGGACCAGAGGCACCTGTGATGGAGGAAGCTGCATCCCACATGGCCCAGGAGGCCGAATACTCCTACGGTGATGGCACTAGTGGGACAGAGGGTGCGGGGAGCACCACGGCGCAGACAGGAGGGGACAGTTCGGACAGTGATACCTTCTCTGATGGAAGCTCACTGGTGGTGGTGGACACCTTTGTGGCCACCCCAACTATAGGTACAACTGCCACCCCCATACCAGCACTGCCCTCCCAGCAGCCCCTTAGCGTGTTTCCCGTGCCTGCTCACCCAGAAGGGTGGGCATCTCCTTCACCCCAGGCACCTCAGGCCCTGCCCCAGTTAGCCCTGCTGCCCTGAGTGAGGAGGCTATTGACCTCCTGCGATCCATCTCGGTTGGGCAGTCAACCACTTTGAATGCCGTCCAGGGGCTGGCAGGCCATTTGCAGCAAACTGATGCAATCCTGGAGGGCATTTACTCTGGCATGGCAGCCTAACAGAGATCAATCCAGGCTCTGACCTCCTCTCTGATGGCAGCCGTTGTCCCTGTTTCTAGCCTCCCCCCTCCACCTTCCTCTACCCAATCCCATTCCCCTCAATCCCAACCTATCCCAAGCACACAGGCAGACCTGCATGCACACAGGACAACACACAGGAGTGGTTCAGGCAAACACAAGCACCACACATCATCCCACAGGCACTCACACAAACACCATCCAGATGCAGACATACCAAAATCCACTGCCTCCACTGTGTCCCCTTCCTCCTCCTCATCCCTCCCAGTAGCGTCGACATTCACACCTGCATGCACTACATCCTCATCCACTACCTCCATCACCAGCACGCTTATCACTACATACCCCTCACTGGCAGTCACCACCCCCACATCCATGCACACATCCCCTCTGTCCTCTCCCACTGTGTCTGTGCCCCCTCCTCCCAAAGTACACAAACGCATACACTCAGACACCCAACAGCCATCCACCTTACAACAGCATCCTGTCCATGCACCTGTACCCAAGCACAACAGAAAGACACCTCCTACAACCACTTCCTCTTCCTCCACTCCCAAACCTTCACCCTCTTCCCGCCCCAATGTCCCTAAGAAGCTTTTGTTCTCCACCGTTGACCTCTTCCCTACCCCTTGCCCCCGTCCTTCACATCGGGCCAGGGTAGGCAGAACCCAGGCTAGCACCTCAGCCACCCAGTCCACGGCCACAGTAGTGTCAACAACTACTGCAGATGGGAGAGGATCCAGGGAACCAGAAAACAGCACTGAAAGTGTGCCTGCACCAGGTGCATCAAGGAAGGGCATGGAGGCACCACCAGCTGTGAAAGGGAAGGGCAAGGAGGCACAACCAGTAAAAGGGAAGGGCAAGGAGGCACCACCAGCTGCAGAAGGGAAGGGCAAGGAGGCACCACCAGCTGCGAAAGGGAAGGGCAAGGGGCCTGCACCTGCAGGGAGGAATGACAGGAGGCCTGGTACTAGGACTCATTTGGAGCCCCCACCACCAACCTTGGCGGTTCAGCCATCTGAGGCACCACCACCAGCACCACTGCCAGCAGCAGCAGCCCCAGTGGGCAGCGGTTCGAGGCTGCAGGGGAAGCGCTGGAGCCAACCCCCACCACTGCCAGTAGCACCAGCCCCAGTGGGCAGCCGTCTGAAGCTGCCTGGGAAGGGTGGAGCCTACCCCCACCACTGCCAGAACCGCCACCAGCACCACTGCCAGCAGCAGCATCCCCAGTGGGCAGCCGTCCGAGGCTGCAGGGGAAGGGCTGGAGCCTACCACCACCACTGCCAGCCCCAACACCAGCCCGCCACTGTCACCATTGAGCAGCCATCACCGCCAGTGGGCAATGTGTAGTCCTGCCTCCATGCACTGTAGTGCGTCCTGGACCCTGCAAATCTGGTAGGTGTGACACCCAGGTGAGAGACTGTGACTTTGCACTCCCCAAGATCTGCATCACAGGGTACAGTGCCCCCTCCAGAACCAGTGGAAGAAGCCATCTAATCACTGCATCCTTCACAGGATGAAGCACACTGGGCACAATGCTCCCTCCAGAACCAGTGGAAGAAGCCATCCATTCACGGCATCCTTCCCAGGATGAAGCACACTGGTCATAAGCCCCCGTCCAGAACCAGTGGAAGAAGCCATCCACTCACGGTATCCTTCCCAGGATGAAGCACACTGGTCATAAGCCCCCGTCCAGAACCAGTGGAAGAAGCCATCCACTCACCGCATCGTTCCCAAGATGAAGCACACTGGGCACAATGCCCCCTCCAGAACCAATTGAAGAAGCCATCCACTAGAGAGACTGTGGCCTTGCACTTCCCAGGACCAAGCAGTGGGCAAACCACCCACTTGAGAGACTGCGACTTTGCACTCCCCATGGCCCAGCAGTGGGCAAGCCACCCACTTGAGATACTGTGGCCTTGCACTCCCTCGGACAACGCAGTGGGCAAACCACCCACTTGAGAGACTGTGGCCTTGCCCTACCCAGGACTAAGCAGTGGGCAAACTACCCACTTGAGAGACTGTGGCCTTGAACTACCCAAGACCAAGCAGTGGGCAAACCACCCACTTGAGAGACTGTGGTCTTGCACTCACCAGGACCAAACAGTGGGCAACCCACCAACTTGAGAGACTGTGGCCTTGCACTCCCCAGGACATCGCACAGGACAGTGGCATTGTACCATCTTCTGGTTGACGTGCCCCCCATTCCCTGTCCCCCTGAGGTGCATATGTTTTCTTTTTTTTACTTGATGCCCCTGCAGTGTTCTCTCCGTGTTGTTGCAGGAGTGAGGTGGGACCTTGGCCTATGTGATGTGGCTTTGTGGCCCAAAGACATTGAGGACTGGGCAGTGTCCCTCCATTTGTAAATATTTAAATACGTTTGGATTTTGATGCACTTATTCATGTTATTTTACCGTATTACACTCACTTTCTTCCAATCATTTTGTCCTTGCATTATTCCTGAGGGGTACAGGGTGGATATGTAATATTTGTGCTTCTGTTTGTGTGTATGGTGTTGGGGGTGGGGGTTTTGCGTGTGTTTGTCACTCTCTTTTTCCTCCCCCCTTCCTTGTGTGCTAGGCGGCAGTACTCACCGTGGTAGTCTTCGCCAGCGTTGCTGCTCATTATGCAGGAAAAGGTAGACGAGCATCGGGAAAATGTGCAACTCGGGCTCCATGGCGTCGTGATTGTTCCCTGAGTCTCCAGAGTTGAGCCCTTTGGCTTCTGTGTTCTGTTTCCGCCGTGCTTTTGATGTCAATGGTACCACCCTGGAAAAGATGGCAGATAGGCCTGTCATAATACAATGGGCGCTACATTGTCTTCCGCCTGGCTGTTGGCGGTTACTGCTGTGGTGCTTTTTGCTACCGCTGTGGCGGTCGGTGTGTTAAAGTGTCTGTCTGTCTGAGCGGTTTCTGCCATGGTCATAATTCCTTTTTTTTTTTACCGCTGGCGGTGTTTACCACCGCTTTATCACTGACCACCAGGATTGTAAAGAGGGCCAAAGTAATTTATTACATGCACATGGAGACTGAACAGCCTGGGAGAGCAAGCCCGTACAGTCTAAAGAAGGAAGTAATACATGTTCTTTTATGCTATCAAACCACAAAAAACTTCATAAATTTCTTTAGTTCTTGACAATGATGTATGATCATTTCTTTAGGATTGCAAAAGGTGTTACCGTTAATTCTTCCTAACGCACCATATATAGTAAAATAAAGCATAGACAAGAAAATTACAGAACATGTCCTACGTGTCTAATATTGCATGATACATTTTTCTACAGATCTGAGAACAGCACGTAGGCAGGATGGAACATTTCTAAAGAAAGATTGCTCTTCAGCCAGCATGCAATATTTCATGGTGGCTGTTATAATCGCAAGCCTTGCAACATAATGCATTCAGAGCAACAATATTATATCTGTAACCATAGTTCATGTAGGTCGTTAGTTGTTCCACAGAAACAGGCCCAGTTGTCATTGGGTATCATAGGGCCCTACAGGCCCAGAATGGATCCCGGGAAAAAGCGATTCCACAATTAAAAATGTTTATTAAAAATTAGCAGTCAAATTATTGCAGAGAAAACTGTGCCAGGCGACGGCGTGAGACATAGTTACATTAGGGTACGAGTTATGTATTTGTCAATTCAAAAGGGTGCGATCACCTTTCAGTATGAACCTTCAACTTTTGAAGATTAAAAGAAATTAAAGAAGGAAAATGACCATGGGCACACTTGGACTGGAAACCCTCAACTTTCAGTGTGAGAGTCTGTGACTGTAACCTTCAGACCATAGGTGAAGCCTTACTGTGATGCTTTCAGACATTCCTATGACAGTCAAACCCACACATGTGATTTGGAAGAAATATGAATATTCCATCACTAGGAAGGTTTTATAGTCAAGACAGCAGTAAATATACAAACACACTGCAAAGCGATACTAGGATTTGAATCTTCAGGCTACTGAGTGACAGCACAAGACTGTGACCATTAGGCCAGAAGTAAATCTGTTCCACTTTGCATCCAAACGTAGCTATAACATTTGTTCCAAACATCTTGCCTTTCTTACTCTTTAAAGTAATTGCACGGAAAGACCAATGCAATGACAATCTCTCTTTCTATCTTTCATCCCGTTATGGGATGGAGGAGTGAGTGACAGGATCACAGGGAGCCTGAAGGCCCCCGCGGTCCTAGCCGGCTTCCTGCATCCCACAGGAGCCGGCATTGCTCCTCTAAGCAGGGAGCTGCTTCTAGTAGTAGCTCCCTGCTTGCGAGAGCAATGTTTTCATTCCCCGAATGCATATTTTTGTGCAGGGAAGATAGATGAAAACTCTGCTTTCTAAAATTTGTTTCCTTTTGCTTGGTGGCAATGGAGACATTTAATTACCGATTTTTCGTGATTATGTGATGAACTTTGGACTTATATTATCAACTTCAAATAACGCATATCAAAAAGAAATAGGCAAAGCCTTGATAAAGTCCCTTGTTAGGACGAAACACGTTTCGGCTGAATCTGGATGAACCGGATAACTCTTTTCTCTATTGGATGAAGACAAATCTTTCTGTTTGCATATCACTAGAATGGATAATTTCCACCCCTATGATTAATTTGCTGGACTCTGTATGAACTTGCCAAGGGACTAACCACTCTTTTGTTGATTTGTATTTACATTTGTCCAATTTCTGGTGAATTTGTTTCATGTATAGATAGGGTATTTGGTATGGAACTACAGTTGTATTGTCAAGTTTGAAAACAACAATTTTCTTGTTATATACTAAATGTAATGACTTTGATTTATTAATTTAAAAAAAAATCTTTAACTTTTTAAATATAAAATTTTGCACTGAATACCACATTTGTAGAAATTTATATTACGGTTCTCTTAGACAACTCATTGAATTATGATCATTTTACGATTGACAACAGAGTGATACTATTTTATGTGTGCTCCATTCTCATTTTCTCCTAAATTTAACTTGCTGGTACAAGTTCGCTTGTTCCGACACACATGCTTGACAACAGGCATGTTTTTGAATGTATGAGCACCTATACAATATCTGTATTATAGGAATGTGCGGCAAACTTTAGGTTTCTGTTGTCTATTTCCTGTAATGAAGATACAGTATAATGTCACTTAATGTTTATGCGCTGTCACTTCCAAATCATACCACAAATCTGCAGAAGTGGTTAACTCAAGCTTCATTGGAGATCGCTTGTACACTGCAGCATATTACCATATTGAGAAAGGATTTGACCTTATATATATTGGTGTCTTTCTCAATTTATTGCATCAAAACCTGACTTAAGTGATGTTATATTGTATACTGGTGGACTAATGATCAGAATTGTTCCAGTGTTTTTGTTTGTAACGGATGTCAGGTGATATTCCTACTTAATATCAGCCCTGAAGAAGCATCAGGGACACGAAACACATGTTGGCTGTGGCTGAGTTTTTGTGTACAAAAGTCTACTTTGTAAAGGAAAATCTATTCTGGTTGGTAAGAGAATAAAGTAATTTTACATTAATCTTCGTTATCTTCAACTTTGTTCTCAGATCTCTAATTGTTTTTTCATATGGACACTGATCTGGTTGAGGAACCAGAGATCTGGGGCAATAGTGCTGGGCCTTTTTCCTGACACCCTCCTTGGTCGTATCTTTCTCTCTCTCTCTCTCTCTCTCTCTCTCCATATATATATATATATATATATATATATATATATATATATATACATTTTTTTTTATTTTTTTTATTTTTTTTTTTATATAAAATTCCTCTAAAAAACAAAGATTTCAAGGACGCTCACATATCCAATACAAATCCATAAATTTCAGCTGTTAGAGTTATTTCAAGTATCTGTAACTTGCTCCCTAAGGTAAATAATTTGTGCTCCTGCCAAGCAAAAGCAAAAAGCTACATCCTCAGTGTGGGCACCTCTGGAGGTAGCAGGAGCTGGCCCTGGAGGGTGGCGGTCCCCAGGGCCATGTACGGCTCCAAGAGGGAGGCTGCGTGGCCCCCCTCCTTGCATTCTATTTGCCCTGGGGAAGTGGTGGTAGCCGAGGCTGAGGGGTCCATAAGGGAACACCTCCTAAAAAAAATTTGGTAACCCTGAGAGGTGGTGATCCCCTAGGCCCGGGGGGTCTGCAGGACCTCCCCTAATAAATACTAATATATTGACCCAGGGAGATGATGGTTCCTGGGGTGCAGGTGAATGCAACCTTCCCGCATATTGTTTGCATATTGTCCAAGGGAGGTGGAGGTCCCTGGTGGCTGGCAGGGTCTACAGGACCCCCCTTTAACTTTATTATTGTTTAAGCCCATGGGAGGTAGTGGTCTACGGGGCACAGAGGGCCACATGGCCCCCTGCATACTGTTTTACCATAACCCCTGGGAGGTGGTGGTCCCAGAGGCCTGGGGGGCCGCGCTGCCCCACAGGACCCTCTATTTCATTTATTTATGTATAGCCCAATTGAGGTTGAGGTATAAAGGGTGTGGAGAGCCACGCTTCCCCCCTCATACAGTTTGAATATAGCCCCGGAGAGGTGGTGGCCCCCACAGCTTTTAAAAGCCCGAGGAGATGGGCCCGTAAACCCCCTTCTTTCTTTTTTTACACCCTAGTGCCCCCATGAAATGGCCCCTCTGGGGGCCAAAAGTTTTTACAGTGCAGGAGCCTGTTCTTTCTTTTAACAAATCACAAAACAATCCACGGATACAAGTACACCAAATTTAGCAGAAAGCTAAATCTTAGTCCTGAACATGTATTTTGTGTGATTTGGTGTAAATCCGGTCAGCAGGTTTTCAGTAATTAAGGCTCCAAAACTGTGACAGTAGTCTTCTTAGGTAGGGTAGGGATACCCTTGCTCCATAGGCCTGGTAGGGAGTCTCAGAGAGACCCCACCTGTTGCGCCAAATGATTTTTTTATTTTGCTGCAAACACGTGAAGGATCCCCATATATATGGCAGCATTTTTTTTAAAAAGCACAGGGGCTACTGAAAAAATAACCTCACATTTCCAAGTGCTGACAATAACATAAAGGTGAGGGGTGTATGCTCCCAGGCAGGGAATTCAACTTTGCGGTACAAAAGAAACAGTGCAGGCCCGAGCCAGCACCTAGTATGGTGTTGGTTGAAGCGCCTGGTGTTGTGGGTGCCCAGGGGGGGTACCAGGGCACTCATTCCACCTCCCACTGGCACACACTACATGCGCCTGCTGGGAAGCTGGTGGGGCAGCAGGGGCCCTGGGGCTCCCCCCAAGGCCCCCATCTAAAATAAACCATGTGGGACACAAACAAATATATTTAAAAAGGACTAAAATAATAAATGAGCAGTAGGAGCTACTCATGTATTATTAATACAAGAAGGAGCACCTCATAATCTCCTATGAGGGCTATTTACATATGTTTTGGTTGGTGGTACCCCTACAAGAGGCAGGGATATAACCAAGCATTTTTTTAATGTTGTAGGGGCTGCACGTAGTGTAGCAGCCCTCCAGAAACATTAACAGAACTGTAACTCTTCTGGGTCATTATTTCAATGGCTAGAGGAGAACTTACCATATTTTGTTAACACTCCTAGTTGGATCACTATACTCTTCAGCTGGTGTGCAGGGTCCCCATTGTGGATGGCTTTATGATTGCATTTTGTTGGCTAAACGTTAAACACTCAGTGATATGTTGGTTTTCTTTGAAAATATTAAACAAACAATTTGGCCCTCGTTACGAGTTTGGTGGTTTCAGGGCTGCCACCATCGAGGTGACGGTCGCACTGCCGCAGGCCCAGTGGAGAATACCCCCATATTATGACAATGGCGTTATTCCCAATGGGACACAGCAATACACCACCAGTACCACCAGTGTGGACGGACCATTGCAGCCGGCGGCAAGCATCTCCAGTCTGGCTGAGACCATGTTACTGCCGAGCACATCACTAGGTTACACATCGCCAGGGTTTCTGGCGCGGTTGGACTGCCACGAAAACCCTGCAAGAAACAACCAGTATAAATGGAGACACTCACCTCCAGAAAAACAGAAACATCTGGATCCGCCATGTAACCTGAACTTGAAATCTTCCTACTGTTCCTGATGTCAGTCTGACTCCAGAACCAGTGACAGCAAGGAAGACAACAACTGTAAGTACACCCACCTAGCACACACTGGAGGGAAAGGCATTAATACACACCAACACATAGCACACACATCCGGGATGGCAAGTGACAGTCACACACACAAACTAACACCCCTACCAACACACATACACACCAACATAAACGCATGCACACACAACAACCACACAATGCCACACAACACCATCACAACACATCACACCGAGTAGAAAGCACAAGGAAATAACACAACACATGCTGCAACACAATCACATCACATACACAAAATACAGATATACCAAATTGCACAAATACAACACATCCATCACAAAGGAAAGGCAGGACAAGTATGTCTCCATTGAGACCAACAGGCTGTTGACCCATATCTATTATTAATAAAGATTTAATAATGCAAAATATGTACAAATAGAGCCAACTGGCAAGTCCAATTAGTCCATGTGCCACCAGACACATATGGTACTTTTGAATACCCCAACTTGACTCCTGACTGCAAAGTGGCCTCCACATGGTAGAAGTATCAAGGGAACAGGCAGGCACCTCAGGGGTGGTCGTCTCAATGGGTTGAGCTGGGAAGGGGGTCCTTGTGTTTGCCCTTGGGTTTTGGGGATGGGGGTTTGGCCTGGCTTTCCCCTTACTTTGTGTCTCCTTTGGTTTGTCCTTGGGAGGGAAGAGCTTAGGTTTGGGGGAGTTTCTTTTTTTGCAGATGGAGGGGCATGGGGAAAGCCAGGGGGGCAAGGGAGGACTTGGAGGTAGAAGGGCTGGGTTCCCGGAGAGACACTGTGCATTTTGGGGAATCACGAGGTGGGAGAGTGGTAGGGAAGAGGGAAAATTCATACAGGAATCTTTGCTTAAGGACACAAGGGCGGTCATGGGAAAAGCGCTTGAGAGTGGAGGAAGAGGGAGTGGTTGTGAGGTGTGTATGTGTCTTGGGTGCAGGTACGTGGGTGGAAGGCATGTGTGTATTGGGTGTGTATTGGATGTGTGACTGCAAGCATGTAGGTGTTTTGGGAGGAGGGGGACAGGAGGTGAAGAGAGATGCCATGGTGGATGGGTGACTGTTGGGGTGGTGCTGCAGCTAAGGTGGATGTGCTACATGTGGGGGTATTGGTAGTTGTGGTCATTGCACATGTGGTGAATAGGGTAGATGTACGCAGGTCTGAAAGTGTGGTGACTGTGGGTATGATGGGAGTTGTGGCTGGATCTGGGAGTGATGGTGTTGTGCCAGTAGGTATGAGTGGTGTAGTGTCTGTGAAGGAGGGGTAGTGTGGGGGTCAGTGTAGGTAGTGGATGTTGTTGTGTGTGCAGGTTGGTGTTGCTTGTGTGCATGCCGATGATGGGTTTTGTGGTGCAGGATCACTGTGATCCATGTCTGTTAAGGCAGATGAATGGCAGTCTGACTGTGTGCTCTAGATGGGGTGAGGAGAGAGGTATGGGACTGGGCAGCGATAGCTGGAGGGGGACAGAAGAAGAAGGGACACTGGCTACAGTCAGCAAGGAGGCCAGAGACTGAAAGGATCTTTGCATGCCAGACAGAGTACTGTGAATGCCTTCCAGGAACGCATTGCTCTGCTGTACCTGAGCTGCCAGTCCCTGGATGGCATTCTTGATGGTTGTCTGACCCACAGAGATGGACATCAGGAGGTCAATAGTCTCTTCACTGAGGGCATCAGGGCTGACTGTTGCAGGGGCAGAGGTGTCTGTGGCGAAAGATACCCACCCACTTGGGTGAGCGGGCACGGGCAACTGGGTGATGAGCTACTTGGAGGGCAGTGCTAGTAAGGGGGATGGCGGACACAGATGGTGCAAGGGTGATTCTGATGGGTCCGCCACCACCAGGGAGTGTCCACTGGAGGAAGAATCTGATGATGATGTTGAAGAACGGGTCTCTGCTGTGGGACTCCCCTCACCCTCTGTCCCACTGCATCCCTCAGCCTTGCTGGATCCAGTCTCCTGGGTCCCGTGGGCTGCCACATCCCCACTTGCCTGTGCCTCTTCTTGTTCAACAGATGATGCTGATGCACAAAAGAGAGAGAAAAAGACAGGGGAGTTAAAAAGAGACGTACGAAAATAGTGTAAACCTTACTCTCATTGACACATATGAACATGTACATATCACACTTTCCATCTGATGTCAGAGAATGTCATGGCCATGGCACTTCAAGTCTGCCAATACCAAATACACATGCAAAGCTGTAAGTCCTAGTTTACATCATATGTGCACACAGCTTGGAATATGGACATGTGGAGGCTGTGACTTTGCTATACTACTGGGATATGCCTAGAACATATGACAATTCCCATGGATTCCTTAGGTTGTCACATCAATTAGGTCCCTGGGCCATCATCTGAACTAGTAGCACTCCTTTTTATTACTGCCTAGTCCACATACTGACATCTAAATGAACAGCACTTGCTACACCATCAGCTCTCATTTCAGAACCATTAGCAGCCTTCCATTGTGTCACAGCACACCCCTGAAGCCTGACAGTGAGGCATGATTGCATAGTCAGCTATCAGTCCAATAGTCCAGTCCCATTGAGGACCTTCTTATGAAGGATATGTTGAGCTAGATCCACATACAGTCAATGGCAGCTACTGTACCATGCCAATGCAAAGGCTGTTGCGGTAGGGTACTTTAACAGATAGGATAGCATTGACTGCTCTGATACAAAAATGGATTTGTATGGAGCTGGTCAGACAGAATGATTAGGGTGTTGAAACAGGCCCACCCATGTCAAGTTAGGAAATGCACTTCACTAGCACCATTTTCTTGACACACTTACTCATGGTTACCGTGACATGGTCACTGATACACATTGTTGATGTGCACCTTACAGCGTACACATTCACAGTATGTCAATATGCAGCTACCCAATCCAATTCAATGCCCTGTCAGTTGCCATTTTACAGTCAGTAATTACCCCCTTGTGGCGGCTGTGCTGCCCTCAAGTGCCCATCCACCTCAGGGTAGGCCACTGACAAAATGCAGGCTATTAGAGGGGTCAGGGTCTGACGGGCACCTCTCCCTCATTAGGAGGATATCCCCAGCTGGGCCTCTGCAATCTTCTGGGCCCAGCGCCTCAGGTCCTCCCACTGCTTTCTGCAATGGGTGGTATGTTGTCAGTGTGATTTTCATGACATCTTAACACTTGAATACAATGAAATATCCATCCTGGCCAGGTTTATCAGGGGGATGCCACATTTACCCTTCCCATATGTGGCTGATGACGGACGACTGATTGTATGTCTGGAGCAGTGTACTTGATCAACACACTGCCATATTGACCACCAATAGGTTGGCAGGTTTACATCTACTAGCTACCTTCCTGTTATGTGCAATATGTCATGTTATCTCCTGTCCAGACATGAGGCAGACTATGGAATGTATGAAGATTTTCAGTCCATATCCTACCTGCTGGTTGAGGCATTGATGGCAAATTGTGCCTGCATACAGTTGGAGGTGTTGTTTACAGCCCATTCCAGATGTCAGCTACATGTGTTTGGTTATGAAATTAATGTATTTTTGATGTAGAGGTGCAATGTGATATGCCCTGTTTCCTAGGCATATGACAAATGCGATCATGGCAAGTTCCTGCATAAGTGCATAGGGTGGCACCTTGATTTGTGTCCCTTTGTTGTATTTTTTACAGATTGGACTACTGGGTCTACTCTGGTGTGTGCCTGGGCTACTGACTCCCCTTTGATACTACTAATAAGCCATCTGTGGTGTCCTAGGTTTGCACTGGATGTTGGTTGATGAGTGGTATGTGACATGTCAATTAAGTTTGTTACCATTTACACATCATACAATGAAGACAAATATGCATTTTTTGTGTTCTGCAGTGTTTATTGTGCACATTGGGTTCAACAGTTCATGTGTGGGGTCATGATGGATGAAATCCTCATAGTAGATGGCCTAGCTGTAGGACGTACAGGTCCAGTGTCCAAGGACCATAGGATAAGGTGGGTTATGGCACTAAACAGTTAACAGGGTGTGTCAGGGGCACACAAGGGAGAATGTTCAGGGGAGGTTCACTTCCTGGCAGTTGGATTTTCTCTTGGCATCTGCTCCAGCAGAATGCCTGGATGAATGACCATATTTTCACTGGGATTCCTCAGCTACAGAGGGAGGGGTGTCAGTGGCCTGTGGGTCCCCTGGCAGGGTCTCCAGTCCACTGGCTGCTGCTGACATAGATGGCTCTGATGAGGGTGGGTCAGTGGAAGGTGCTTGATGGTGGGATGCAGGATGTTGGGGAGGTCCCTGAGCACCCCTGCCAGGGTGGCCATGAAGGCATTGAGAGCCTGCCACTGCTGCCTTTGCAACCTTTGGCTTTCCCCAAAAATTGCAATTATGTGGCCCATCTTTTCCTAGGATAGCTGGTATGCTCCCATTACTTGTGAAATGGACTCCCGGTCAGTTGGCTCCCTTGGCTACCCTGTCCTCTGGCCCACAGGTGCCCTCCCACACCATCCTGTGCCCACTTACAGTGTCACCAGGCCCTTCATTGTCTTGGGTTTGACTTGGGTCCTTGTACTGCAAGGAACACAATTGAATGTCCTCTCTTTGTGACACAGGCCTGAGGACGAGGGGCTAGCTGTGATGTTGTTGCCACTAGGTGGGGGAGTTGGTTGTGGGGTGGGTGAGGCTGGGAGTGGATGACTGACCAGATGTGCGCGATGGGCCTAGTAAGTCATCACTGTCCATGCATCCTGATGTGTCGGCGTCACTGTTGCCTTGATCCTGGGGAGGGCTGGCTGTCTCTGGGATTGTCTCCATGGTGCAAGTGGCTGGGGTACCTTTGAAAGGAGTGGGAGATTTTTACCTGGTGAAGGTGTGACTGGTTGTCTGTTTGTCTGATGCATACAGTGGCTTCACTCGATTCCCAGTTATGGCAATGACAGTTGCAGCACTGCAGGCATTGTTTGCGGATTGTGAGGGGGATAAATCGTTACATTGTGAAATCGGGCATGGGAATTGCATAGCTGTCATTGCCATGAGTTTGCCTCATTCTGTGCATCCAGTTGGTGTGAGGGGTACAAGGGTTGTACGTGCATGTGTTGTATTGTGCAGTCCAGTTAATAGGTATTGCAGTGGATGTACACATGCATTGTGGGAGTTGTAGTGTTTGTTATTGGCATTGCTATCCATTCACTTGGGAGGGACTGTGTGGGCATTGTGGCTGGGTGGTGTTGTTGCATGCAGAGGATGGGTGTTGGGTGACTGGGTATGAGATGGAGTGGTTAATAGGGTGATTTGGGGAGTGATAGGGTGGTGAGGAAGCATGCTGAACAGGAATATTTGGTGCCAGGGGAGTGTTAGTGACTTAGCAGAGTATAGTACTCCAGGTATTCCAGTCAGGCCCTCAGGATGCTGTATTGCCAATACCTTCTCCTCCCACGATGCAAACTCTTAGGGAGGAGGTAGGGGTCCACCACTAGTATTGTGAACGGCGATCTGGTGTCATAAATGACATGAAATGCACCTTTCCCATGAGGTTGTTCCACCTCTTCCTGATGTCCTCCCTTGTGCATGGATGGTTGCCCACTGAGTTGACCCAGTCTACAATTCTCTGCCATAACTCACTTTTCCTGGCTATGGAGGTTTGCTGTACCTGTGGTCCGAACAGTTGTGGCTCTACCCTGACAATTTCATCAACCATGACCCTCAGCTCATTGTCTGTGAAGCGTGGGTGCTTTTGACGTAACATGGTGGTTGTGTGGTGGGTGGTGTGTGTTGTGTGCAATGATGCAGTGTGTGGTGGTTGGTAGGGTGGGGGTGTTCAGTTATGTGTATGGTGTTTTTGTGCAGTGATGATGTGTGTATTGTGTAGCTAGTGCAGTGGTGTGTGATGCATGTGGAGTGTGATGGTGGGTATGGTATTGGAGTGCTGTGTCTTCTGTGTGTGAGCTCCTCTCTGTCGGTGTGTGTTTCTCTGATTGCAAAGGTGTGGGTATGTGTCTCAGGTGTGGGTTATTGTACTGTCCAATGTGGTGTTGTGTTCTGATTGATGTGAGTTTTTGAGCGTAGTGGTTCGGACCACCAATGGTTTACCGCCTTACAACTACTGATGTGTTGATTTGTGGGTCACAATATGGAGGTCAGGATGTGGTCAGCATGGCGGTGCTGGTGGTGGGACCACCTCTTTCCCACCCTCAGTTGTCCTGGCGGGGTCAGATTTGTGGTTGTATTTTGGCGGTATTCATTGTAGACCCTTAATACAGCAGGGAGTCTTTTGGCGCCCGCAACCGCGACGGTCCTGCCAAAAGACCACCAAACTCAAAATGAGGGCCTATATCTCTGAGTCCCTTTTAACATTTTTCAGCCCACAAAATGCAATAGTAAAGACCATATTAAAAGAAAGACTCACAGGCATGTTTTTATTAAAATAATAATAAATATTTTTGCAATACACACTATTATTAAATTAAACATTACACTGTGTGAATTACTGTAATATACACTAGATTAGCAATATGGGAGATTTTGGAAGCAAGATAATTTATCTTCTTTATATATTGATATGTTCTACCCTTGAGAAAACCAACTGGCTCACATTTGTTTATATTTTAGAGTTGTGACTCTTTGACAAAGTTAATAAGTCTGTCTGACTGTTGCCAGAACCTGTGAAAACAACCACAGAAGGCCATACATGGCGTGGGGTGGGCTGCTTGCAATGGGTTGGGTGCAGCCAACCCCACACTAGGCACAGCTGCTTGGCTGAAAAAGCCATACCAGGCAGGTGAATGGCTTTACGTAAGGTAAAAAAATATTCTTTTACATTTTTTTTTTTAAAAAATTACATTAAAAAACACTAGAAATTTGCAGAAACTAACAAAGACTAAAGTGACATTATAATTAGGAACTGTAATTATATCTTAATTTACATAAAAAAGAAAAAAAATCACTGATAAAAACAAAGGTTAAAGTAAAGTTATAGTTAGGTGAAAATTTCAGTGACAATGTAACTTTTTAAACTTACAAGACCACTGAATTTCACCAGTTATAGTTATCTCAAATAATTATAACTCATGCTACAAGGTACAATATTTCATTTTACATCATTTATGGCATTCTATGACATCATTAATAAAAACACTGCAACATTTGCAGTGAAATTATTAATGAAAAACTATGCATGGCGGCTTCAACTTATAATTACTTGAAATATCTGTAGCTGGTGAATTTCAATGTTTTTGTACATTTAAAACATATGGTTGTCACTGAAATGTTCGTTTTCAATTATATGAAATATACAGCATAACTTTTAAGCACCTGCTTGCACCAGATTGATTGACTGATTGAGAGAATTCAAAATGCAAAAATGCAGGTGCTCATTGCTGGAATGATCAATATACTAGTAAGTTCAAATGTGCTCCTGTTTTAGAGTGATTTTATTAAATAAAGCAATGTATCTTGAATATCCTATATATCTTTACCTATCAGGGCAGTGCAGGGTGAAAAGCATATCCAATTTCAGCCTCAGAAGACTAGACTGTTAAGTAAGACTTCTAGTGCCACTTTCCAGGAATTTTCCTCCCCAATGAAATAAAACTCTACCCCATCAAAGACTGATTTCAAATGTAGCCCATAGAGCTTTCACATGCATTAATCACACTGCAATGTGGTGGGTTAAGTTGCATGATTTAGAGAGAAACTGTCATCCTACTGATCTACTGCATATGTATTACACTCCAAAACATCACTTACACTCTGGCAAAAGGTCAGCTGGGTCATAATGCTAAAGTACAAAACAATTTGGACCCCCATATAAATGTTTTCTCTTAATGCAAATTTATGTAACCTAATCACATGACAGAAACTTGCTACTTTCTCCAAAAACTTATCTAATGAGTATATTATAGCATATTCTTCCCAGGGAAGCTCAACATTCCCCCAAGGAGAAAATATTATTCATATACACAATTCTGAGCTTATTGTTCTCCTAAAATTTAACCAGCATTTACCAGGTTTAAAAGTGTGATTATGTTTTTCAGAAATGTGCAAATGTACAACTTTAAATATCTTTGCTTCTGGCTGTACTAGAACTTTTAAAATGATCATGCATAATGAAAGCTATCACCTGTTTCAAACCAATATTAAATGACATCCATATTCAATTACCTTATATGTCATATATGTATATTGCAGCAATACTGTATTGCATAGAAATATATGAGTATGATGCAGTAGGAATACATTAGGTTACTATATTTCAGAACATCTTTCTCCACACCAATACACTTAACATTAACAGCACTCTAACCCTTCCTTTTCATGCTTTTCATGTTTACTGTAGATGACCAATAGCAGAAACAACACTGGATATAGAATGTAGAGATAATGGGACACATTTACTCATATTTTCTGTGCTGGCTCAGCTTTATGGGCACTAGGATTCCAACCGATTTGTTTTCTAATGCCACCACTTAACAATAACCGAACAGTGACCATTGATATATCAAAGACATTCCAACACTTGGTTAGTGCAGGTAGATAGATATGTCTGATCCAACAATCAGAAAGCCTGACCAGGACTGGTGAAGTTTCAACTCTGGCCTCAAGGACCTCCAAACCCTGGGACCTTTTCATTAGATATGTACTGTAGTGTCACTAGTAGAGGAAGACCTGGGCACTTTAGGTTTAAGCCCTGCAGTACAATCTGTTCTTCAAAAAAGAAGACTGTCATTTCAAGGCACAGCAGAAGACACCCACTTTAGAAATCCCATGGATCAGTAAGGAATGGTCTACCATGTCAAAGGCTGCGCTAATTTCTAATAGAATAAGGATTGCTTAGCCTCCTTGATTCAAGAGAGATCTGAGTTCCTTGACCACAGTGAACAAACTGTTTCAGTGCTATGCTCTGGTATAAACCCCATTTGTGTGAAGTGGAGGATATCATTGGACTCAAGGAAGGTAAAGAGATGTTTATTAATGCATTTTTTAAGGTGTTTTGATGGACCTGGTAACAGAGAATTTGACCTACAATTGCTCAGGCAAAGAAGGTGTCACCCAGGTTTTTTTTTTTTTTTTTTTACCAAGGGTTGAACCACTACATGCTTCCATTGCAAGGGGTCCTCCCCCATGATAAGGGAGAGATTCAGCAAATCCACCAAAGTTGGAGTGATTCTATCAAATCCTTGACGTAGATTATGAAGGGGACGGGTCAAGGGGAGATCCAGAGTTTACTGTCATTAGGAGGTCTATAAGAAGACTCACAGTAAGATCTGGGAAGACCATGGGAGTCCCTGCAGATGGCATAGGAAGGAACTCACTACCTAAGGTCTCCTCAATAATTGGACTATTAGGCAAGGAGGAATAAATGTTCAATATCTATTTCTAGATTAATAAAGTCAGATTATCACTGTGTTCAACTGAGACTTCAAGGCCAAAGCCAGCAGAATATCATTCAGGATCTGAAAATGCTCTTATGGAGATTTGGCAGGAATGCTCAACTTTAGTAGAGAAGTACCCGGATTGAGATGTTCTTATTTCTGCATGGTAGTGCCCGATACGACCCCTGTACTTAATTTTGCATTGTCAAAGGACTGTTGCCAACATCTCTCCAACCATTTACATTCCTTTTTAAAAGCAAGAAGGTTGGAATTAATCCAGGGGGATTTTTTCCCACTAAGTGATCTTATACCACCTGGCAGGTAGGACCATGTCCAATGAGTTTGTGATCCATTAATTGAAACAACAGGTGGAGTACGTTACTGTGCCATTTAAATTTGGACTAGTGGTCTGTAGGGCAGCCGACCAGTCCTCCAGACTTAACTTAGCCCAACATTGATCCAACTGACTAACCTAAAGCATAATGACAGGGGACAAGGGGACAGATAAAATGAATGGGAAACTGTAAATGACACAGCAGTGCTAAAGGAATGGGGCGCTGCACTTGCAGATGGATAGTGTTACTAAACACTAGATCAATGGTGTGGCCCTTTTCATGGGAAGGCCCCTTTACTAGTTGCTTCAGTTGCAAATAAGCCAGATTCTTCAGAACTGCATTACTAGGCTCTTCAATGTGTAGGTTAAAGTCCCCTGGTATGGTGTAATTAGCCCTGTTTACAGCTAATCCTGCAATCATTTCTGAAAAGGCCTGCAGAAATTAGAAAGGACAACTATTTCATATTGGAGTGGGAGGGACAGAGACCATTAAAACATTTCTGGACTTGATATGTTAGTGGTTGTTCTTTACATGAGTCATCCTTCATATATGTATACAGCCAATATTAAAATTTGGCATTTGCTGTTTTTTTTTTTTTTTTGCTATAAGGGGGGCACTCATAAAATATGGGTGGTATTCTAGACAAAAAGCAGACCCTGACATACTAGAGGTAGTTTTGACATACGGGTAACCCATGGTAAATTAATCTAGTCAATAGCAGATCTCTGGCAAATTGTATGCCCTTTTGACATACTGTAGCACTAGCTGCATGTGGGGGCACCCCTTGAGAAACTGCTGACTTAGGCAGAATAGAAAAAACATTTGGTATATGAGGGCAACCACTGCACATTTTAGGCCCATATTTATACTCTGTTTGTGCCGGATTTGCGTCATTTTTTCCTACGCAAATTTGGCACAAACTTAACTCCATATTTATACTTTGGCGCTAGACCCGTCTAGCGTCCAAAGTTATGGAGTTTGAGTCATTTTTTTGTACGTTGAATCCTACCTTGCGCTAATGACATGCAAGGGAGGCGTTCCCGTGCAAAAAATTACTCTAAGGCGTGCGCGCCTTATTTATCCTCCGGTGTCAAAATGACACAGGAGGAGGCGGGCCGTAAAAGCATGGCGCCCAGCCGGATTTGCGCCATTTTTTAACACCTGGGTCAGGGCAGGCCTTAAGGGACCTGTGGGCTCATTTCCATGATGGGAGACCATGGAAGCAGTCCACAGGTGCCCTTCCCTGCACCCTGCCACCCTCGCCCGCCCCTTGAGGACACCCATGGATTGGGGGACCCATCCAAGGTGAGTGCAGGTAAGTATAAATATATATATATATATATATATATATATATTTAAGTAGTATAGGGGGCCTAACTTGGCCCCCTTACATGCCACTGTGCCCAATGGCCATGCCCAGGGGACAGAAGTCCCCTGGGCATGGCCATAGGGCAGGGGGGCATGACTTCTGTCTTTGCTAAGACAGGTGTCATTTCCATGGGGGTTGTGCGTCAAAAAATGGCGCAAGTCAGGTTAGAGCCAATATTTTTTACTCTGACCTGACTTGCACCATTCTTTGGCGCACAACCCCCAGTCTTCCCTTCACCTCCGATGCCTGGTTAGAGTAATTTATTTTGATGCTAACCAGGCCGCAGCGTCGGCTAACGCCATTCCAAAAATAAGGCGCCCGGCTGGCGCGTTGGAATGGCGTTAGCCGGCGGTAAACTTTTTGACGCAAATCTGCCCAAGGGCTGATTTGCCTCAAAAAGTATAAATATGGGCATAAATATGTTAGATCTACCTGACAAAGGAAGCTTTATAACCACACATAGAGCATCATACTACTCCAACAAGACGTGCTATTCCTCAAAACCTTCCACCTCTTGTTGGCATCTACCAGGCTTCTTTACCCTCCTTTGAGTATAGTGGTACAAAAATAAACATTGCTACGATTGAACAGTGTGAAATAACTTTGATTTGTTTGCCTTGAAAGATCCCTTGTCTAATTGGCAGCATGAGTTGAAAGATATCTGGAAAAAAAGAAAAGGTGCAACCATTGTGGCAAGGATTGCTAATCCTGGGAATGCTCAACAGAGGAGTGTAAGCACAGCACAAAGAACATGTATCATTATGAAGCCACCTATACCCTATAACATAAGCAGGCACCTTATACTGAACAGATTTCATAAAGGATGCTGGCTATTCTCCTAATATGCTCCAAGATCTTCCTGCACTAGACATGCACGGGAACACCAGTGTCAGGGAAAGCAGTCAAATCAATGTGTTGATCTGACTGGGCAGTAAACTCAGTTATTAAGGCTAATAGTGCCCAGTGTAGTCGGGCCACAAACATAATGCTGACTGGAGGACTGGCTAAGAAGCAAGGTAGGTGTGTTTTATGGGAGCCACTGGAATGTTTGTTGGATGGGTAGACGACTCACAGTAGGCCATGGGATAAGCTGATTGCATATCAGAACCATTCCCCTTGGAGACATGGATGGCACACCTTTCATGTTTATTCTGATCTACAAATAGTTACACACTGCTAGCAGCAGTTTGCAACTACTGACAGAGAGTTATGGGCTATGAGAATTTTGCAACTTCACATACGTGTGATCCGGAAGGAAATCATTATGGAAGAATCAAAACAGCCAACAAAATTCAAAAGCACTAGTGCTAATATTTATGTTACCTGCAATAGAAAGAAGAATGGGCTAGGTGTGCACTGAGGAAGTTCAAGTAGGGTCTAGGGTGCTGGGGAATGAGTTGTCTTAATGAAGTTGTTTTAGGTATCTGCTACCAACAGCTTTCACTGTTTGTTTTTAATACATGTCACATCATGAAAATAGGTTTTCAGTCAGCGCCTTGCTCATGACAGGATGAATGTTGCCAATATCAGTTGTGTGCGCTTGATTCAATAGCTTTCCTCCCTTTTCTTGTGTTTGTCCTGCTCAGGGGCAGTTCTTTCCGACTAGATGGGATGTATTTTCCACTGTATATTTGAGAAGACACTTTTTCTTCATTTAGATTCAGCAATCCATCAAAATGCCAGTGTTTCATTTCCCTGTCCTTCGTGCACACTTTCTTCTTCTCTCCCTTTCCCAAAGCTCTCCCCTGCACCCATTTTGCACCCCTTTTTCATCTTTTATTATTATTTTGCATGAAGGCCAAATTTCTGCAAGTGCCCTTTGCTTCCTTGTTGCACTTTGCACACATTTGTGTTCACATTTCAATTTACTGTCTATCTGCTATGCGTCTCCATACATGGACACTCATGACCCCTCATTTTTCACAATGCATGTGTGCGCATGCATCATGTTTCATGCATGTGGATTGGCAGCCATCTTTGAATGAATTTTCCAGAGAGCCCAATACAAGGTTGTCATCCATGACAGCAAATGCATCTAGCTGCTTGTGCACATGTGTGATTGGAAAAACAGCACTGGTAAAGCCAATAGCGCAGCATTGTAAGGCCTCAAACTATTCACTTTGTGATTGTTTTGTTCTTTTTGTAGTCTTGCATACAAGTATTTGAAGAATTTTTGTTTTGATGCTTCAATACTTAATATGAATTCTCTATTACCTGCATCAGGGAAATAAATTAATTGTGACCTTCTGCTTTTGCCATAAAATTCATATTTACAAATGGCTTTAAAGCCTGTCGTCTCTCAGACTTTCAACTTGTAATGAAATTACTGATTGAGAAGTCTCAAGTAATAGTAAACAGTAAATGTTATATGTTCAGCAATGTAGGACCATATGTACTAAAATACTGATCTCACATAATGGCTGCAAATTGCCACCTCACTTTTGCAACCATTATCCTTTTAGCAAAATAACCTATGTACAAATAGGTCGGCTCTACAAATGGTAGTGTGCTGCATGCTGATCTGCCTAAGGAATGAATAATAGTCAGGTCACAATTTAAGGTTCTCCACGATTGGCTACAATTATAAGGATAGTAGCCTGCAACGGTCAGCAGACCACCACCACTGTGATTTATTTAAAAAAATGAAACTCTTTTTTTAAAGCAGTCTAAGTTCCCTAAAGAAAAAGAAGCTGCTGTCTTAAAAAAAGTTTTCATTTTTTAAACATTGCAGTGACAGTTGGCTGTTATCCCCTTGACTACAATCTATTCCCTTTAAATTGTCACACAATTTGAAAAGGTGTAGGGGTACAGTGAGGAACTGTTCCCTTTTGCAAATGAGTTATTATCCCATTTAAGAGTCGGTCATGTATCAATGGTTCGCAACTGGATTTCCAGATTCCTTCCATTGATACACAGCTTCTGACTTGCGATGTGTAAGGAACTCCCACAACACACTCCTTCCAAACTGCAATTCAATATCTTTTCATCAATCTATTATAAGAGTCGGTAAGATTTTACTGACTCCTGCAATGGGTTTAGAAAATTCATAATACTTTTTAGTGGCTGCCAACACAACGATTGACAAATTGTACTATGTGGTACTGCTACAAAGCTTAATAATCTGGAATTCTTAAGAACAAGTATGAGTGTTTAACTCCAAATATTTGAGCAGGGTTTATTTGAAGTTTGTCCAAGCAAGGTCAAAGTGAAAGAGTTTACATTTGTTATTATGCCTTCCTTTTTATTCAAGCTATTTAATTAACTTAGCAATTTCTTACAAGAATGTGTTTTGAAGTTTGATATATTCCAAACAACAATGCATGGCAACCATTTGTTAAATGAATGTTATATTTGGAAAATTAATGATTTAAATATATTCCCTGAACCCGAATTGCTTAGTCCCTGTGGGCCTGACTCACAAAGATAAATTTCACTTTTGAGTGATTTGCACTTTTGATGGTTTTCCACGTTTTCATTATTCACAAACTCTGAGTGTAAATTTACTCCAAAAGTGTAACTTACACTCAGATTTTGTGAACAGTGAAAAAGTAGTACACTTACTCAAAAGTGTGTAAGGCCCTTCAGTTTTATGGAGAGATGTAAGTTACACTTTGAAAGTAAAATAAGACTTGGTTTTCGTGAATAGCTAGAAGTAGTACACGTAATATTAAATGCAAGTTACTCAGAACTGTAAGTGACCTCTGTGATATAGAACCTATGCCTATATAACTTGTAATACATTCTGCAGGAATTTGTTGTATGGTGAAAGTGATATTGTGTCATACAAAATGGCTCTATATCTAAAATACCCTATATCTATTATGGAAGTAGGTATATTGCAGCACTCCCCAAAATAAGCATGTGAGAGTTCAGAAGATGAATGAATAATTAAGAGACCTTTAAAGTTTGTTTTTATGTTGCCATAATTGCTGTACATTGAAAGACAGTGGTCAAATGGCAGGATGTGTCTCCTGACAAATTGTTGCTTACTTTTTGGATATGGAGCATGGTGGTTACCATTATTTCCTTTCTCTGATTGCAAAGTAAGTGAGAAAATTTTGTAAAGCAGTGGGGCAATCTCGCTGAGGTACAGGGAGTGTAATAAGAAAGGTTTTTGGTTGTCAAATTTATTCCAACAGTTAACAAAATGTAAATACCTGTAAATTAATTCTACAGATAATAACAAAATGTGTCATTCATTAGGAAAGCACACATGAGGCTTTTTTTATTCTGAATTGTGGTGGAAACACTGGGTATAATTCACAAAGGGCCTCTGCATTCGTGGCAGAGTCTCGGCAGTCAAAGAAAATTGGAGTATGGAGGTCCCATCTCGAGTGTGGGGCCCCCACCACGACCGTGGGGCCTCTGCCATGAGTGCGAAGCCCTGTGTTAATCAGTCCCATAGATTTTAATAGGATTAAAACTAATCAACAGACTTTTCTTGGTGATGCACTAATGGTAAATATTCAGTGAAATCCGAATTCAATAAGTTATTGATTAGTCACTATAAATTTGTATCAATAAAACTGCATGTCTATGCAAATTAAGTGGTCATTTCAATAGACAATGTGCTGTTTGTAAATGTCAGTGTGCTGCCACCCCGTTCTTTAATCGTGTATTTGTGAATGTGAGCTTCAAAATATTGTACCAGCTACTTCCTACACGTGTACCACCCTGCTTCTGAATGGATGTGGTTCATATTCTACAGTTTTTCTTTGTATGATAGTTAGATTTTTTCACAATCCCTATAATTTCCGTAATGTAGTTTTGATGGCATCACCCCCACGTTTAACATTTATCCAGCACCACGACTGCTTACATATACCGCACTGCTCTTAGGTTTGCAGTTATAATCATCCCTATTATTCTTGACTTCAATTCTCTTCAAACATCGAGCCTAAAATGTATTGCTATAAGTGCAGGCTCAGTAATCAATCTCTGTTCCGGTACCTTGAGGTTATTTAAAGTGGCTTTAGAAACTATTACTAGTGTATAATTTAAACCAAGGTTTTTTTATCAGATCTTGGTGTCTCAAAAACAGAATTCGCAATTTCAGAAACACACGGGTAGCTGTAGCAGATGCTTAACACCGACATGTACGGAAGCGTTTACTCCTGTTCATTCATTACTTTGGTTTTATAATATTTTATGTTAGCTGTAGACACAAAAGCAGGAGAAATATATGGAGGAAGTGCAAGAGGGCGGCAACGGGGCCGCTGGCAGAGAAGCGAAGGATTCGCAATGTAGAGCAGTGTAGGTCGGACTGGTAGCACAGCGGAGGGTACAGGTTAACGTTTGCCAGTGGGAGCGAATGGTCCCCAGCAGCACTGTCTTTTTTAGGAGACTGGGATTCAGTTCCATCTTGCAGGTGGCAGCGCTTAACTCAGTGCTTTGCCAATGTTTTTTCAGACTGCTTATCCTTTACATACTCATGGCAGCGAGCACTCCTTGCGTCATGCTGGTGACACTTATATGTTGCCACATGAACCTCAAATCTACTGTTAAGTTAGTTTGGGGCGGGCACCACACGCATCACTCTTCTGGCCGTCACTGCTCACCTTTCATTTGAAACTGGACTGCCTGGGATGCCTCAGCCGTGGTACTCACATGACAGGCCATCATGCGTTTGCAACTTGCCGTGCAACAGAGGTGAGGCTGCACGTTCCGACGTGGACTTTTCCATGTATGTTAGCACAGGAAGCTGGCCTGTATAATGCTGCTTCTCTGACCTTTGCCCTGTCATACGTTAGGTTTAAATTAAAGAACTTTGTAATTGAGTATATATAGATTGACTTGAGTTCTTCTTTGGGTAACACCGAAAATCAACTTATTCCATACAATAGAAAATAAAGTAGCTACAGTGACATATTGTTTTCTATAAAAGATCTGGTTTGTGAACTGCCTGAGCCTTGCATAAAGAAGGGCTTGACATTATTGAGTGTTACTGGTTTGTGATAAATTCTATATAAAAGCTATAACTCTACTTCTACCTTGTAAGAAAGAGACTCAACAAAGTTCTATGTTTGACAATTGATTCTATATGGCCTAATCACAGGTCCGGATTAGACATTTTCGGCTTTGAATAATGATGCATTACTTTTGAACCATAAATCAAACAAGAGCATGACTCGACTAAAGAAAAGGTTAGGGAGGGTGTGGGCCTTATTAGCTAAGGATGGACCAATAGCCGAAGGTGACTCACATAAATGTTAGACCTTGACTGCAGTTTGTACAGGAATGAATCCTAAGTTTGTCTAACCTGAACCGACCTGAAAAAAACACCTGTCTGGCCTTCACTATGTCTCAGTTATTTGTGGCCCACATTTCATTGTACTTTACAAGCTAATTTTGCTTAATTGACAACAATTACGGTACCTGGTTGGATGATATTTCCCATCTGGCTATCCATCAACAAATGTATGAAGGATAGGCCGAGTTGCTCCTCTCATTGAGTGTCATGTAGCTCATACTGGGAACATTCTTATGCGTTGAGGCTCAATCATAAAGCTAATTTATGAAGAGTGTTCTAAAAGTAGACCATCTTATTTACAGACTAATATAGCTTACAGACATTGCTGATACGAGTTTTGGGAGAATTTTCCTTCTGTGCCTCAAGGAAATACAAATGCCTTATTCCACGAGAACAGTCGGTATTTCGGCCAGACCGCAGAATACAACACCACGTTTTTGCATTCATGTACCAGTCATTTTCGTCAATGACAATTATTTGCTATTTTTTGACTTCATGTGATCTTAAGTAAAGTAGATCACATCTTCTTTTGCAGCAAACTGGCAGTCCTGGTTATTCCTCAAGCCTTATCTTTAATGAGATGCATTCATACATTGACTTCCCAATTTTGAAAAGTGTAGATCAAGAGTGTATTTTAACAGCCCACCGTTCACTCTGTTCATGTGATAATCCCATTGCCATTTCTGAGACCAAGTGAATTCCACCTAATGAGGCAGATTTATTAAAATATCACATAAACCAATGCAGCAAAACAATTTGTTGCACTGCATGACAGGGAGTGAGCAGGAATGCTCCATCTCTACAAATACATGAAGCATTCCTGCCCTCTCCCGACACTGGCACCCTGAGTTCTGTCTAGCACCAACACAAGCACCCTTGTGCCATGGTACAAGGGTGCTTGTGTTACAGGAAGGATTGTTTTTGTGCAGGAACGGACACCTTCTGGCACATAAACAGCCCATAGAGGCTGCAAGGCCTCTTGTACCTTGGCACAAAAGCAGTCAGGCTTAACTTAGAACAATTTGTTAAGTATTTATGCAACACACTAACAGTAATAAAGTGAACCCACATCTCAAGATTTATCCAGGACCAATTTGGAAAAATAGAGTAAATTCTAATAAATTATTCGACAAAATTATAAAAATATAATCAGTAGAACCAGAGTTATGCATTGTTAGAGTGTAAGGACGGTAATAACATCTAAAAAATTACCCCTTAAGTGAAGGGCAGCTGAATATGATTTGCTGTTGCAGAGAAGAATGTAGCAGGAGCTGCCACAAAACCAGGCCAAACATAGGTTAACTTTGGAACTATAGATGAGCAGGTTGGTCCTAGTCTTTACTGGTAGCAGTTTTTAGCCCTCAATTTTCCAAGTTCTAAGGTTTGTAGTTTGGCTATCTTGTCACCTTTAACACCTCCACCAAGAGTCCAGGACTGGAATGGCACCACTTGAGGGAAGGTTAGGACTCACTCAGGCTGAGTCCAGGTGTGTTTCAGGCTCTAATCAGAAGGCTAGCCAACTAGCCCTTGGAGTCACCCTGGTGGTGATGAAGCAGAAATGAAGGTTTTACATTTATTAGCGCTTAAACGTAGTGTAGCAATAATCATGTGTGACTTTAACCGAACTAATAAAGATTGTACGGGGACAAAATGTGCCCTCAGAGTAGTTTGACAACATTATAAGCGTGCTTTATATAACGTGATGTATTAGAATTGCACGAATCGGACATAATCGTAAACGTGTGCTATGATTTGCTTGTTTGAAATGTTTTAGCTTAGCATTACTTTAGTGGAGGCTTTGGCCTAGTTGCCCGGTCTCACGATTTAGATGCTCGTATTTTTCCAATGTGCTAATAAACGTGTATTTTTGCTTGAAGCTGTACTTTTCCACTGAGATCGTTCACATGCTTATCTTAAGGTTTCGTGCCAGCTTGGCATTTTTCTCTTTGCTCCAAGGTCGATCTGCAGGTGCGGACAATGGAAGCTCTGAAAGTGAGTTAATTGGTATAAAATGTTGCAACTTGCGTACCCGTCTCCAAGGATAATGTATGCTTAAGTAAAAGCTTGAGAACTGTCGTTTTTGATTGGACAATTTGAAGCTAACCTATGAACCCTCCAATGGAAGACCCTACTGGATTTGAACTGTTGTCTATAAAAACCAGGTGCACGAGAAGAAAGTGGCTATTACCAGCTCGATACCCGCCATTTTGCAGGACATTGCAGCTATTATGGCCCACCTTGCTGCGACGCCATTTTGAAAGAGACTTTGATGCTTTCTCTAATCGAGAGAAAGAGACTTTAAATGATTCTTGCCCTAGAGACTTTAACTTTGATCCCTTTGCATGAAGTAGTAGTTTTATTTTGCCGCCGTGAGGCAATTGCCCCGTCCACCCCTGCCCCTTTGCCCCGTCCCATGCTGATCGAAACGGTACCCATGCTGATCGAGAAACGGTACCTGTGAGACGAAGACTTCCTTGAATGCTGATTGTAATTGGTAAATATGAAAGGAAATTGTACAATTGCATTGTGTTTCTTTTAGGTAACCAACTGCTGATTTTGACAAGAGCCCTAGTTAGGAGTTTTCTAAATTAATGTTGCTAAATTGTTTTTGCATGAAGTCCCACATGCCGATGCTAATTTGAGGTTAGATGAGGATTCCTTTTGGTGCACGATGCAATTTGAGACCTTGTTATGCTGACTAAATGTATGCAATTAGCTCATTACAGATCATAGTATTAGTGATTTGCATTGCTATTATAGAATGCCTTGTTATTCAAATGCTACATAGATTGTACTTGTTCCGTCGTTATGGACAGCTATTAATGTTCATTTATGTTTATCATTTGGTGTTGAGACACATCTATATTGTGCTAGCTTTGTTAATGTAGGGAAATAAATTCACTAACTTTGAATAAACTGGTGTGGTTATTCCTGACTGAAAGGTCAGGGTTCGCCGAAATGTATTCTGGATTAATTGTTAAGTGTTATGTTGATCAGGGTATTGCTTATGTTCGTTATTGATTTGATTAAATGACCGATATAGAGTAAGGAGAGTCCCACTTAGCCAAAAGATTCATCGGCCTAAAGAGCGTCCAAATACAGGTAAATTATTAGTACGGAACGCTCTATCAGTAGATGGTAGCAGAGGACGGTTTCGCCTTTTGGGACTCCGTACCGTTAAAGTACATGGTGTTGAATTAACGGTTTCGACTTTTGAGATTCCACTCGAGAAGTTGAATTAGATTTTTCTTGGGTAAAATAGATTGAGAAAATGATGATGGGCTAGGTCCACCGCGACTTTCCCGGGATCTCGGAGCTTGCGAATGAAGAGAATGGAGGTGTGAGATCGGCGTTGGCGGTACTGGTGATGGTATGAGTGAAGTTAGGGTTTTGCGCTTGCACAGCTTATTGCCGCAGATTGTGTGAAAAGGTTGCGAGGAATTTTTTTTTTCTTTTTAGAGGATAGCGGAGGTGCGACTCCGAGTGTAGAAGTAGGGAAGTCGTCGAACTTCATAGAAATAGCGGAGGTGCGACTCCGAGTGTGAGAGTAGGGAAGTCGTCGAACTTCATGTGCGTGTGGCGCTTTGTGCATAAAAAGGTCCACGTGGTTGTTGTTGTTGAGACGGGCCCTGCGAGGTCAAGAGACTCCGGAGTATGTTGTTTTATGTTGTGGTCTGGGCGGTTTAGTAGGTTGATCGGGCGTGGTCAACGAGTCGGTACGTGTGTTAAGGGAGTGAAAGGAACTTCGACTTCGGGCTTTGACAAAATTCTAAGTGCACTAGAATAGATCACTGACAAGTTGAAAGCAGTCTGCGGGTCAGATTTGCTTGCGAACGTGGGGACCGAGAAAGATGGAATAACTGCCGAGGCTAGTGAAAAATCCCTAAGGTCCTGAAGCGATTGTGTTACCCTTCCTGTAGTAAACTGACAGATCTGTTTTATATTTTTGGTAGCTCGCGATACATGCAAGAAGTTGTTACGAGAGGAGCTGAGTGAAGGAGGACAAACCGCGAGGCTTTGTCAGCCGCAGTGTGTGAGTGTGACGTCACTAGGAGCCGCGCTGGGATAGGTTGGTTGCAAAGAGGGGTCGCGCACGGATTGGACGCAGTCCGTGGGGCTCGATTGGAAGGGGAAAGGCAAGCGAAGAGTATTCCGGGAATTAAAGTCACCTATTGATTACAAATTTTGTGAAATAAAAGACGAGAAAATTAAATTTTTTAAAGCATTAAGGAGTGCGATGAAGGGGGAGTCTTACATTAAAGCGAGCGTAGGAGAGGAGACGCCACCCGAAGGTACACCAGCTCACATTGTAATGGAGGAAAAAGGGGTAGCTCCGTGCCTTTGGCTAAAGCAATGGCACAAGCTGACAGAGAAGCATGGGAGCGTAGCGTTCCCGATCCATGGGACATTCAATATAAGGATCCTAGAGAATTTGAGATTTGCGATGTACGACATGAAGGTACCTCCAAGGCCAGCACAGTTTGAGGCTCTAGCAATTTGGGAACTGATGGCTAGACAGCAACAACAAAATAAGTTCGAGACCAGGATAAGAAAGGTAGAAAAGACACTAGCGGACGCTAGGTGGGATAATGCACAGAAGGTGTGGAGGTCAGATGTATTGCAGGGGATAAAATTGTTTCCCGCAATTACTAAGGAAGAAGAGGAGACTGGTAAGAAAGCTACCTGTAAGACAAACAGGAGGTGTTCCAAGGATAGAGAGGACGAGGAAAAGTTGAGAAGAGAAGAGGAGTTAGAGGATGAGGAGTTAATAATGCAATTGCTGAACGACCGTCCACCACCTTATGCAGAGAGTGGACAAGGTCCAAGTACCAGTTCTGCCCCTCCGGCACCGGTACAGAACGGTGAAACTCAGAGTTCAGGAGCATCATCGGGATCTAAGGACCCGAGTTTACTGTTCACCCCGCAGATACCACAGGTTAGGAGAATATATCCAGATGTGCCCTCGTTGAAACCAGCAGAAAATTATCAGCCGCAGGTCCCAAGGTACTACAGCAGTGACAACAGTACGGGAATGATTCTAGATCCAACCGTAATGGGAGGACAGAATGGTCACAACCCAACATTGGCACAAGCTGAATCAACTCAGTTTTTGTTGCCTCAAAAGCAGATGCAGGGGGGAAACGCACATGCTCAGATGACGGGGAGTCAAATGGGCATGCCGGCAATGATGACCCATAGTGTGGGAATGAACATGTCTCAGAACATGGGAAATGGACAGAACCCAGATGCGATATCACTACCCATTACTGTAGGTCCACCGGTACCTTTGTACAGTCAGCCTAACTTGGGTATGAGCGGCCAGGGATCAATACTGCAGAATGGGACAGAAAGGAGGTGCATAGAAAACACTCCAGGGATAACTCCGATAGCGGCTCAGCCAACTGGATCTGGGTCCTTGATGGAGTTTAGTCCCATATGTGCTCAGTCATCAGTGGTGAGGTCGAGTCCCCCACTGGTAATACCGCTATCATCGAATACTGAAAAGTTGCCGCAACCATCGATGGCAGTCAATGTGAATGCTACACTGATGGGGTTGAATGCACAACAGCTGACACAGTGGTTCAACAGTCTGAATTCCACACAAAGCTCAGCCAGTGGGAAGGGAGAAGAATATCTGAATAGGGTCAGGTTGAACATGGAAGCACAAGAATTGGTGGAAGGGACTATGGGTGTGAATAGGTTAGAGTCCTACTCGGAAGAAGAGCTGAGGTATCTATGTCCCAGGATTATGAAAGAAGTGAATAAGGTACATAAAAGCTTGCAAGAAATAGCTGACAAAAACGGGGTTGATATAGACAAAACAAAACACTTGAGCAGGAGCTATAGGTTGGATTTCGGGACCACAGATTTTGAACACATGAGGTCAGCAGGCATGAAGGCGCACCTTAGAGAATTGCTGCAGAGTGCACAAGTGTGGAGGTGCTTAGACAAATGGGAAAGCAGGTGGGTAAAGAGAAAGGAAAAGAGGAGAGACAGTGCCCCAGAGCTCAACGAGAAAAGACCACAGAGTAGTGATGCAGTAACCATGTTACCAATGAGGGAGACAGCAGGGGGAAAATTAATACATGTACCATGGCACAGAAGCGACATTCAGTCTTTTACGGATGATTTTCCCAAACTGAGAGAGAAACCGATTGAATGGTATCAACAGACTGACAGGTTTGTGAAGCTTGCAAAATGTCTCTGGGAAGACCTGAACACTCTCTTTGAGATTGTGGTTCCGGCAGATTTGTGGGAGGATTGCAAAAGAGCTGTAGGTTGGCCGACAAGTGAACCAGAGAGAGACAGGGATACAGGTGCACCATCACCTACGGTGATGAGCCTGTATTATAAGGTGATTGAGCATTTGAAGACGAAGGTTGCCGCGAAAAATGTGGATTGGCAGAAGATTGATCGAACTGCCCAAGAGGCTAAAGAGTCGATTCATAGTTACTATGAGAGGTTGTTGAAGGCGTTCAAGAACTACAGTGGCACGGAAACAATAGAGGCGAAGGACATGCTTCATTTTGTGTTCAGATTTGTGGAAGGGCTGAGACCCGAGATAAGTCAGATGATAAAGTCGCATTTGATTTGTTGGCAGTCGAAATCGATTGATGAGGTGTTGAATTATGCGAAATACTGTAGCGACGAAATTGAAGTGAAACAGAAAAAGTTGAAAGAGAAAGTGATGATGATGCAACTTAAAGCAGCTCAGACAGGTCTGCAAGGTTTGCAAGGGATGCAAGGGTTCCAACAGCAGGTACCGCAACCGCAGCCGCAGTTGCAGGGAAATATGATGTTTCAGCCACAGGCGAGAGGCAGAGGCAGAGGAGGTTTTGGAAATAATGGTCCGGATTTGAACACTGTTGTGACTCCGAATGGTGTGCAGGCATTGAAAAAGGTGATGCCGTGTCACGTGTGTGGAAGTGTCGGACATTGGAAACGCGAGTGCCCGATGGTGGTGCAGGAAGGTGCAGGTGTTGGTCAGCAAAACAATGATGTCAATGCATTTCAGACAATGAGGGGACCGAAAATGAGAGGTCCAAACCCAAAATTTCAGACCATAAATCAGTTGCAGGGACTACAACCTATGCAGCCGCAGCAGATGCAGATGCCCCGTATGCAGGTGACGCAAATGCAGCCAATGCAACAGCAGTTTCCCATGGTACCTAATCAGCAAATGCAAATACCTTTGGCACCAATGAGTCAGCAGCAAGTGATGGTTCCTCCACAGGTCTCGGGTCAGGTAATGAATACAAATGGCACCGTACAACAGTTCCCATTACACAGTGAGAGTGGAATAAACAATGTGTGGGAGAGTGAAAGTTCAGGAGAGGAAGGAGATTGTGTGCTTGCAGCATCCTTGGAAGTTGATCAAAAGGGTCCGTACGTGGAGGGAAGAGTAATGGGTCATCGTGTCTCATTCTTGGTTGACACAGGAGCCACACGTTCAACCGTTAAGAGCAGTGAAGTACCAAATTTGCCACTCTCAGGGAGAACAGTCCAAGTGGTGGGAGTAGCAAACAGGCACCTGACAAACCCAATTACAGATCCGGTACCAGTCAGCATTGGTAACTATCAAGGGTTACACAAATTTGTGGTATGTGACTCAAGCCCGATAGCACTGTTAGGGAGAGACCTATTGTGCAAATTGGGTTGTTCGATTATGTGTTCGAACGAGGGAATAAAAATTCAGACGAGCAGTGATGGGGAAGAAGAGGACAGTATAGAGGGGGATGAGATGGAAACTGTCGATGAAGAGTATCCTCTGATTTGTCTTTTCCCGATGATAACTGAAGAAGATATTCCAGCCGAATTACGGGAAAAAGTCGGAAAGGAAGTGTGGGATATGACAGGGAAAGAGGTGGGATTGATGAAAGGAGTGGAACCAGTGAAAGTGACTGTAAAACCGAATGCAATCTTTCCCCAGACCCCACAATACCACATGGCACAAGACACCCTCATGAAAGTTGCCCAACTCATTGACGAATTTGTAAAACAGGGAGTACTGAAAGAAGTGTTAAGCAGTCCATGTAATTCACCAATCATGGGACTAATAAAGCCGAGTGGAAAGGTCCGAATTGTGCAGGACTTGAGGAAAATAAATGACATCATAGTCAAATGTTGCCCTGTCGTATCAAATCCAGCTGTGATAATGTTTCAAGTCCCTTGCGATGCCGAGTGGTTCTCAGTCATCGACTTGTCACAAGCATTCTTCTCGGTGCCTCTTCATGAGGACAGCCAATTTCTCTTTTGTTTCAAATTCTTAGACAGAGTCTACAGTTGGTGTCGAATTCCTCAAGGGTTTTCTGAGTCACCGTCAATTTTCAATAAGATTCAAAAGAAAGACTTGGAAGCATTAGAATTGCCATTCGAGTCAACCCTAGTACAGTACATCGATCACTTACTGATTGCATCAAAGACAGAAAGTGGCTGCACAGCCGATACCATTGCCCTACTGAACCATTTGGGAAGGAATGGACACAAGGTGTCTCCTTCAAAGTTGCAGTTCTGTCAGAAGAAAGTGAAATACTTGGGTCACCAAATAGAGAAAGGGTCACGGAGAATAATGAAGGAAAGAATTACGAGTGTACTTCAAATGCGTCCACCAAAGACAAGGAGGGAGGTGAGGAAGTTTTTGGGGATGGTGAGCTACTGTCGTCAGTGGATCCCCAACTTCTCAACTTTAGCAAAGCCTTTAATGAAACTGACCCAGAAGGATGCCTTGGATCAAATTGAGCTGAAAGGAGATGAGATGGATGCTTTTATTGAATTGAAAGAATGCATGTGCAGGGCTCCAGCTTTAGGTATGCCTGATTACACAAAGCCTTTCACATTGTTTTGTCATGAACGTGATGCATGTTCTTTGTCCGTCTTGACTCAAGCCCATGGTGGCATAAACAGACCAGTAGCGTATTTTTCAGCTACTTTGGATCCGGTTGCAGCAGCACTCCCAGGGTGTTTGCGCGCCGTAGCAGCAGTTGGTATCAGCCTCACTCAGAGTGAAGGAATAGTGATGGGACACCCAGTAACAGTCATGGTCCCTCACTCAGTTGAGATACTTTTGACCCGCTCCCGAACGCAACACATGACTGGAGCAAGACTCACAAGGTATGAAACGGTAATTCTGGGCTCACCGAACGTGCAGCTGAAAAGGTGCACTACGTTGAATCCAGCAACCTTGCTTCCTGGTGAAAATGCTGAAATTGAGAACGCTGAAGACGTCGAGCATGACTGCCTTCAGGTGACTGAATTTTGCACAAAACCTCGACCTGACATTAAGGATACTAAGCTTGATGAAAATGACCAAATTGTTTTCGTTGATGGTTTATGTCTAAGAGATGGGATGGGAATTTTGAAAGCAGGATATGCTGTATGTACTGTAACAGGTGTCTTGGAAGCGTCCTGGCTTCAAGGAGTCTATTCTGCACAAGTAGCAGAACTTGTAGCCCTTACAAGAGCATGTCAACTGTCTGCATTGATGAAAGTCACCATTTACACTGATAGTCAGTACGGGTTTGGGATTGTGCACGACTTTGGACAACTATGGTCACAGAGAGGTTTCCTGACTTCTTCAGGATCCCCAGTGAAAAACGGGGAGAGAATAAGGGAATTGTTACACGCCATTCAAATGCCAGCCGAAGTTGCAGTGGTAAAGTGTAGTGCTCATACAAAAGGACAGGACTATGTTTCTCTGGGAAATGCATATGCGGATCAAGTCGCAAGATTTTGTGCCTTGAACTGTATATTACTCAGGGATGAATGGAATTCGATAAGTGAACCAGAACTCGAACCAGCTGAAGCATTTGCCCTGAAGGTCGTAGATACAATAGATGAATTAAAAGCATTACAGAATAACGTCAGGGAGGATGAAAGAGATTCCTGGATTAAATCACAATGTATAAAGAGACCAGACGAGTTATGGGTTTCAAATGAGGGAAAATTTGTTTTGCCAAATAGTCTCTTATCGCAGCTTGCGCGGTTCTATCATGGGCAGGCTCACCTAGGGAGAGATGCCATGATAAGATTGTTAAAAACTGATTGGTTTAACCCCAGATTTCGTCAAGCTGCAGAAGCAGTTTGCCATCGATGTGTCACTTGCCAGCAGATGAACCCAGGAAAGGGAACAGTTGTGAACGCGAGCCACATTGGCAGGGCCAGTGGCCCATTTAGTAGAATGCAGATAGACTTCATTGAGATGCCTGTGCATGGAGGTCTGAAGTATGTGTTGGTGATTGTGTGCATTTTTAGTCACTGGATTGAAGCATACCCTACACGTAGAAATGACAGCCTTACAGTTGCAAAACTATTGTTGAGGGAGTTGATACCACGTTTTGGATTCCCGATCTCTTTAGAATCAGATAGAGGAAGTCACTTCAATAACGAGGTGATAAAGTTACTTTGCGAAGCGCTGAACATTGAGCAAAAACTGCATTGTAGCTATCGCCCTGAAGCCTCAGGATTGGTGGAGCAGATGAATGGTACACTGAAATCAAGAATGGCGAAAATATGTGCATCGACAAATTTGAAATGGCCTGACGCATTGCCTTTGGTGTTAATGTCAATGAGAAACACCCCTGACAGAAAGACTGGATTGTCCCCACACGAAATTCTCATGGGCAGGGCTATGAGACTTCCTGCAGTTCCCGCAAATGCGCTTTTGAATATTACAGATGATATGGTGTTAGACTACTGCAAAGGTCTGGCTGACGTGGTTCGCTCTTTCTCTCACCAGGTGGAAGCGACCACCTTGCCACCGATCCAAGGTCCAGGACACACACTGAAAGCAGGTGACTGGGTCGTGGTAAAGAAGCACGTGAGAAAGTCGTGTCTGGAACCCCGTTGGAAAGGCCCTTTCCAAGTGATCCTGACGACAACTACCGCTGTGAAGTGTGCGGGAGTTCCCAACTGGATTCACGGCAGTCACACAAAGAAAGTGTTGTGTCCCACAGATGAGGAAGTTGAAGAGCTGAAACTGCCAGTGCCTGATAAAACAGTGCTGAGTGCTGAGACAGAGCAAAACCGAACTGAAAGCGAACAGGCAGAAACAGGAGAGAGAGAGATATTCTCTGAGGACGAAGCAACAGACTCACTTGGGGAAGACCAAGGAGAGACCTCAGACAGCGACGAAGCGGCTGAAGGCGACAAAGAACCTGAAGCAGCTGAGGGTAGCAAAGAGCCTGAAGCAGCTGAAGGTGACAAAGAGCCTGAAGCAGCTGAAAGTGATAAAGAGCCTGACGAAAGTAAAGGTGACGAAGGGCTCGAACGAGGTGAAAAAGCAGGAGAGCCTGATCAGAGGAGGGCTTTCCCAGAAGCAGACGATACAGGAAAAGAAAAAGAAAAAGTGATTGGTTCCCCAGAAGGAGGGGACAAGGCAGAACAGAACGAAACAGTTCAAGCTTCTACAGAAAAGATCGCAGGTCCATCAAATGGACACGGTGCAAAGAGGAGACTAAGTATATCACCAGTAAAACAAAGAACTAGAGAAAATTTGAACGACGGAGAAAGGACAAAAGTGAAAGAGAAAAGAAAGGAAGTGTCTGTCGTGGTACCATCCTCAAGTGAAGGAAAAGACTTGGCCAAAGAGGAAAGTACCAGTGAGGCAGAATCGAAAAGAGAAGCAAAATTGAAAAGGAAAAGGATACCGAACAGGAGATATTCCGGTCCAGAATGGGCATATGCAGTCAATGACGATTGGACTGACGAATTTGTATCTCTAAGCCTCGAGAACGAAGAAGAAGAGATACCAATAGAAAAGAAAAGTTTTATGGACTCTGTTGATTGAAAGGGTGATAAATGACATTGCTTGCTACAATTTAACGTGATACAAACAACCAGCTGAGACATTGCTAAACCGGATGAAACATTTGCTGAACCGATAAAAGACTGAGTTATTGATTGAACTTTGAGAAAAAAAAAAAAAAAAAGAAAGAAAAAAGGACTGAGTTATTGCCGAATTGAGACAAATGCTGCTAACAGATACGTGACTTGGCCTCTTGAAGAAGACTGTGTGAACGTTGCGCTCGTTCAGCTTCGTAACTGAATTGCTAAATAGTTTCTTTATAGGTGCTTCTAGCTCTCTGATTCTATACAGATCATGACGCAAAACAGCAGAAAGAAATATTGTAAATATGTGTGTATAGGCTTGATAATTGCATGCGTACTAATAATAATGGCAATAGTGCTTGCAATGCATGGAAAGGGTGAGAATGAGAAAATTTATGCTTCTACTTTTGCTCCTGTTACTGTCACTGAACTAACCGCATTGAAAAGACTAGAATTAGATGAGAGACACTTGCATGATAAGAAGGAACTTTCGTATAATGTTTTCTATCGCTTGCTAACAGAATATGTTGAGACTATGGATGCGAAAGATTGTTATGTGTGTACACAGATACCGACATCAGTAAAGGAAGGGGTGACTTATCACCACATGCCTCTTACATACGGGATTACATGTAGTATAGTAATGTCTAGATTTTATGGTCAAACTAACATACAGTATTTTTACTCGAATTATGATGTTACCTTTGCATATGTTCCTATAATAGCGCAGCTAAGCCAGATTGCTAAAGATTGGGATGCTAAAATAATGAGGGAATTTTTCGAGCCAATGCAACCTTTTGAAACGGCTCACGCTCATAGGGAAAACCTTACCTGCTCGCTCTCTGCAGTAGAAATAAGCTTTTTAGATTGCACAGATGATAGAAGGGCACAAATGAATGCGAAATTAGAACAAGAACTAAGTAAGAGGACTTCAGTAGATCATTATGATTTTGCCGCAATAAAAACACAAGGGAGAATAGCTTTAGATGCTTGGCATGTAGGGAAATTTTGTATATATCGAGGTGAATCTTATTATGATAACATTTTCGTAGGAGCGAGTGAGTGTAAACATACGTTTATCTTTAAGGCCAAATGGACATTCATGATGGACGGACTTGACCCTGTCATTCCAGGTGTACATTACATTTGTGGGTATAATGCCTACTATCGTCTTCCGAAAGGATGGTGGGGGAGATGTTATTTGGGTATAGTGTTCCCAAAAGTTTATCAGCTGGATGACCTATCGATGATTCAAAAGACATCTGGATCCCATCGTATCCAGAAAAGAGAGACCGCAGCTGCTGTGGTAGGAGATATATTTGGAGCCATGATTCCTTCATTGGGAGTTGTGTTGAATTCCATCAAAATAAGAAAGTTGTCTACTATAGTGGATAACATGTTGACAAAGTTTTCAGGTGCTATAATCCTGATAGATGCTGAACTTGCAGCGGAAAGAGCTATGACTCTTCAAAATAGGCTTGCCTTAGACATTCTTTTAGCAAAGGATGGCGGCGTTTGCAAAATGCTTGGTGCGCGCCACTGTTGCACGTATATTCCCGACAACAGTGTGAAAATTAAAACTATGCTTGCTAATTTAACAAAAGAGAGTGCAGATTTGAAGGAATTGAAAGAACCAGGAGTGTGGGAGAAGGTTGGAAAAGGACTTGCTTCAGTGGGAAATTGGATTGGGGGAATTTGGAATGGAATATTACTAAAAATAGTACAGGGAATATTAATTGTACTGATTTGCATATTTGGAATTTGGGGAATAAAAAGGGGAATAATAATGATTATGGCAAGAATTAAAAGAAGGAAGGAAGAGAAAATGATGAAAAAAATGGCAGAAGAATACAAAGCGAAAACTAGGGGAATTAAAAGGAAAAGAGAACTGACAGAATTTTAATGGAATAAAATTTGTGGGAATAGTTTGTGTGATGACAAGTAGTCATCAGAGGAGGGATTGATGAAGCAGAAATGAAGGTTTTACATTTATTAGCGCTTAAACGTAGTGTAGCAATAATCATGTGTGACTTTAACCGAACTAATAAAGATTGTACGGGGACAAAATGTGCCCTCAGAGTAGTTTGCCAACATTATAAGCGTGCTTTATATAACGTGATGTATTAGAATTGCACGAATCTGACATAATCGTAAACGTGTGCTATGATTTGCTTGTTTGAAATGTTTTAGCTTAGCATTACTTTAGAGGAGGCTTTGGCCTAGTTGCCCGGTCTCACGATTTAGATGCTCGTATTTTTCCAATGTGCTAATAAACGTGTATTTTTGCTTGAAGCTGTACTTTTCCACTGAGATCGTTCACATGCTTATCTTAAGGTTTCGTGCCAGCTTGGCATTTTTCTCTTTGCTCCAAGGTCGATCTGCAGGTGCGGACAATGGAAGCTCTGAAAGTGAGTTAATTGGTATAAAATGTTGCAACTTGCGTACCCGTCTCCAAGGATAATGTATGCTTAAGTAAAAGCTTGAGAACTGTCGTTTTTGATTGGACAATTTGAAGCTAACCTATGAACCCTCCAATGGAAGACCCTACTGGATTTGAACTGTTGTCTATAAAAACCAGGTGCACGAGAAGAAAGTGGCTATTACCAGCTCGATACCCGCCATTTTGCAGGACATTGCAGCTATTATGGCCCACCTTGCTGCGACGCCATTTTGAAAGAGACTTTGATGCTTTCTCTAATCGAGAGAAAGAGACTTTAAATGATTCTTGTCCTAGAGACTTTAACTTTGATCCCTTTGCATGAAGTAGTAGTTTTATTTTGCCGCCGTGAGGCAATTGCCCCGTCCACCCCTGCCCCTTTGCCCCGTCCCATGCTGATCGAAACGGTAGCCATGCTGATCGAGAAACGGTACCTGTGAGACGAAGACTTCCTTGAATGCTGATTGTAATTGGTAAATATGAAAGGAAATTGTACAATTGCATTGTGTTTCTTTTAGGTAACCAACTGCTGATTTTGACAAGAGCCCTAGTTAGGAGTTTTCTAAATTAATGTTGCTAAATTGTTTTTGCATGAAGTCCCACATGCCGATGCTAATTTGAGGTTAGATGAGGATTCCTTTTGGTGCACGATGCAATTTGAGACCTTGTTATGCTGACTAAATGTATGCAATTAGCTCATTACAGATCATAGTATTAGTGATTTGCATTGCTATTATAGAATGCCTTGTTATTCAAATGCTACATAGATTGCACTTGTTCCGTCGTTATGGACAGCTATTAATGTTCATTTATGTTTATCATTTGGTGTTGAGACACATCTATATTGTGCTAGCTTTGTTAATATAGGGAAATAAATTCACTAACTTTGAATAAACTGGTGTGGTTATTCCTGACTGAAAGGTCAGGGTTCGCCGAAATGTATTCTGGATTAATTGTTAAGTGTTATGTTGATCAGGGTATTGCTTATGTTCGTTATTGATTTGATTAAATGACCGATATAGAGTAAGGAGAGTCCCACTTAGCCAAAAGATTCATCGGCCTAAAGAGCGTCCAAATAAAGGTAAATTATTAGTACGGAACGCTCTATCAGTGGTCCTGGGTACAAGCAGTAGAACAGGTTTCAAGCATCAGAGCAGGTCTCCGAGAGTTCAAGGCAGGCTACAAACAACAAAGCAGTCCTTCCAGGTGCAGCAAAGCAGTCTTGTGGAGTCCATGGCATACCACAGCGGCAGTCAGTTCTCTGACAGTCCTTCTAGAGGTCCAGAGAGTGAACTGAAGAGTGGGTCAGAAGGTACTATTTTTATACCTGGTGCTTTATTTGAAGAAGGATACATTTCTAGACTATTCTCTATGAAGTGCTTGAGGTTTCCTGCTCCCCCTGCCCTGGCTGTCCGCATCGGCAATGCAGGGTTGGCAAGCCCTTTGTGTGAAGATAGATTACAGCCAATTCAATTGCAAGCGTGGCTGTGGCCAGCTGTATCCCCTGCCTCCACCCTTCTCGTTTATGGCCCAAGCAGACACACCTAATTCCTCCATTGTGTGGCTGTCTGAGAGAAATTAACAAAGTCCAACTGTCAACTACACCCAGTCATGTGACCCAGGAATAAACTGCAGGCTCCAAATAGGACAGGAAAATGTCAATTGTTTAAAAGTGGCATTTTGTAAATTGTAAATTAAAATATGACTTTACCATTAAAGATGATTTTTAAAAACAATTTCTCAGCCACCAAAGATGAAATGATCACCTGTTCCTAATCAAATGATAGTAATTATTAAATGTAATAAGGCAACTCAATATTATCCTACTGGAGAGGTAGGTATGACAGTAGTGAAAAATAAAGTTAGAAGTTTTACACTACCAGAGCAACTAAACCTTAACTGTAAATGACAGAAATGTGCCTTTCCATATCGGCTACCTAGGGCCTCCCTTAGGGGTTGACTTATATACAATTTATTGACAATTTTAAGTTTGGCAATCAGGTTATATTACCAAGTTGAATTAGCAGTTTAAAAATATGTTCAAGCTGCAGTGGCAGGCTTAGGACATGTTTTAAGAGTCTACTTAAATGGATGACCCAGTGAGTGCTGCAGGTTCACTACTAGCATTTAGTTTACAAGCCCTGAGTGAATGGTATACCACTTTAAAAGGGACTTGTAAGTAAATTAAATATTCTAATCAGGTATAAGACCATTTTACAATGTTCATGGGAGAGATCACAAGCACTTTAGCAGTGGTTAGCAGTGGTAATGTGAACAGAGTACTAGAGCCAACAATTTCAGCAAAATGTTGAGAGTAAAGGCAAAATGTTTGGGGGAAGACCCTAAGCCTGGCAGGTGTAATGGAGGCATTTTACTCTTTCCAGGTGTGCTGCAGAATGCAGTACATATAGAAGGAAAATATAACATGGAGAGGTGAAAATATTTCTCTTTGTTACGCCTGTGTTGGGAAGGCATTGGCTTTAGTAAAACTGGGTTTGCATCAAAGGCCATGGGTGGATGCACAGGAACAACCATGCTCAACCCATGGAGTGCATTTCCAAAGTAGAGTAATGCTAGGCTGGAATTTCCACTACCTTGCATAATTTGGATTTACAGCCACACAAGGTGGCATTGTGAGACTTAGTAAAGCTCACTTTTACGCATTCTGTGTCTATGGGAAAATGTGTTCGTACATATGGACCTTAATCACTTGCATCACCTTACAATAGGCAGGGGCAGCTCAAGGGTTGAGTAAATCTGGCCCAGAGTTTTTGTATGCCCACAACATTGTCTTGCAATACACCAATAACCTTGTGGACCTTGAGCGGACTTCTCTGGCTTTTATCACCAGATGAAACATTTTAACTCATTCTCTCATGAAACTAATCTGAAAATCAATATAAAGAAAATCTGTTTTATCCATTTTGGAGAACACAGGCGTTATCTTATTAGAACCCAATTTGTGAGGGGATGTTGATAGCTCAAAACTGTAAGTAGTTAAGAGTTCTATTCACTAGAAATCTTGCCTGAAAAAGAATGAGGCCATGGCAGCTTATAATGCTTTATCGAACGTGAATGGCAAGGTTAGGTTCAAACTAGCTTAAAGGGGTTACTTTTCAGACAGTCCAGTAAAAGCCCACAGGGCCAGACTGCCACCTGCCTCTTTTTCTTGATTTCCCACCTTATTTCAAACAGATGCAGATCAAGGGTGGAAGAAATATGTGCACCCAAGCTGCTGAATTGAAGCGGGTCTCTCATACTGAAACTTGCACTCTGCGTACTGAGTTTTGAGAATGGAGTTGTGGGAACAATGGTTTCACTTAACTAAGGAAGAGATATTGAAAAATGTATGTCAAGACTGTGTTTTGCTGATTTACTCAAAAGAGAATCTTTTAACGATTTGTTCCTGCCTTACTCAGGTAATATGTAATAAACGGGGCTATCAATTTAGATATAGAAAAAATTGAAAATAATGAATAAATTACATATATGTTAATTCTTTAAGAAGATCCTTTTTGCTTATTAATAGCAAGAGACATTTGATCACTTTGTGTAGTTTTTAAATCTTCCTTATCATCCAGTGGCTGTGTAATTCAGCCCTAATTGCCGCATCAGGTGTGTGCTTTTGGTTAAGAGGCTGACCATATTTAAAGGTGCCTCTTGCTGACGGAAAGTAAAATTGCTACCGGCAAATGGCTTTTTATTCTAAGACCCTGGCAAAAATGGAGTGCAATCCACCGGTGTAATAAATATGGTAATCGTTTATTTTTTACTTTTCTTATTTAATATTATGTATTAATATTAATATATGTATTGTTTATAAGGACATTTTCCCCTGAATGTATTATTATTAACTTTTAAAGCTGAACTATGAAATATGAATGTTTTTGGAAATGATGAATTGCCTTGCCACGTGATAATATTTTATTTCCATGATTCAATTTATATTGCTTTTCTTCCTCCTTCTTGCCATTTCGGTCCCATCAGCAACCACCTCATTTGTAATCAACAACAACCATCTCCTTTGGGAAGTCGCCATTCAGAAATCAACCATAACTGACAGAAGGTTTTCTGAGTTCAGTACTCGTGCTTCTTTTCCTGCATATGTTGCTAGCATGCTTATTATCCATATGTTCACCTATGGAATGCTACAAACCAAAGTATAAAACAAGTCCATTTTTTAAACATCGTACAAAAGTTATAAGCCGCGAAGGGAGAACGCAGCTTTCAATTACAACACTTAGCACCCCGCCAACCTAAAGTGTCCCTAATGTGGATCCAATTCAAAAAGCAGATAGAAGTTTTTGTTCATTTGAGCACATTAATTAAACAACTACACTCTACAAAATCATCGCATAGTCATTCATCTGCACTTATTCATACTCAAAAGTTTATATTACTGAAGTCAGGGCAAACTGTAAAGCAACAAGTGCGTCAGGTAGTACAGAGTTATAAATAGCCAAACTATGTTGACAATTCCTATGATAAGCAATACAACTACTCGGAGCAGAATCACTCGATTTTGCCGAAATGTTTGAGAAATGTGAAAACGGCTTTATCCAGGAAAATGGAAAGCTGTTTCACTTTTGACTTTGGAGGCTTCTTTTGGCGACCTACTCCTGTATTCATATTTATAGTACCATTTGTTCAGATCTATCATTTGAACTAGTCGCACCTTTATAGACAGTATCTCTTCAGAAATGTGTGGTAACCTATTGGAGTATCAATTTTCAGTGTGCCTGGCAGGCATTTGCTGAGCATTGATGTGGGACCCTGCTCATAGATACCAGTAGCGGCTTTGCACAGAGCTGATAGACTAACGTCTGTAAAAAGAAAGATGGGAACTTGCTGTGGAAAGTGGAAGCTTCGGTTACCTTAAATCGTCGAGGCGCTGCCTCTGTGAAAATGGAGCACTCGAAACTTCTCCCTATAAGTGCTTCATCCATTTTTAGCATTAGTGCCTGAATGTTACTGCAGCACTTAATAGTGCGATTGCACATCAATGGTGCACTTCAGAGGTGTGTGCTGCTAGCTCAAAACTGATGCTTTACATCCCTGCTTCAAATCTATTTATTCATTTTGCGAACAGACAGCAACCCTAGACTGGTTTGCAGTTTTGACAACCAAAGGCACCGAAGCACGACATCTGCACACAAGTAAAACAGAACCACTGGTGCATGGATGCAAATGTGTAAGAGAACATGAACAGAGTAGAGCAGAACAAAAATCGCAGATTAGAAGTAGAAAGCAATGCCACATCAGTGTTACAGCTGCTATTTTGCTTGTCATGAACATGGTCATCATGGACTGAGTTACACCTACCACAAACAAAGGTACTAAAGCATCATATTCCCGCAACTAAAACTGAGCAGGCAGGGCATAGTTGTATAGTAACAGGAGCTCAAACAGCATAAATTTCACCTTCAAGCATTATCACTGAAATTACTACATCTAATTTTCAACATTGACAAGAGCTGCCCATTTGTTTACAGGCTCATTTATTTTGTACTTTCCTTTAAGGCACTGCTATACTTGCGAGTCAGTTTACATTCTCATTTTCTATGTGAAACCAAGAAAGGTTTGACCTCACATTCCATCCCGCATTGAATTATAATCTGGTAAAAAGGCATTGGAACTGATAGTGGGTCATGTGGTGCATTGTATTGATAACTGTTGATTATCCTTAGCATCAGAATTGTTGTGTGCTAGGTTAATTGCTCCGTTAGGTAAACAATAATTCAGTTACATACTAACATTTCCTGACTAAACTGAAGAATCGCTGATACATTTTCACTTGAGATATCTGTACAGATTCAACCTGTATTTCCATTTAAAGCGATTTAAATTAATTATTCCAATGCAAGACACATCTCCAAAAGGGATTACATTTGGCTCGAAGACTGTGGGATACGACAGTCTGAGAACATATATCGGATACAGGCCATACAATGCAAAGCTTGCTTTAGACTCATACTTTGTGGGTTGATCGGAAGTCTTACACTTCTAAACTGAACTATGATGCACAAAAAATGTAATCAGTGGGTGTAATACCACAAATACTGATTTATAGAATTATAGCCACACATGAGACATCAAATTGCAAGTAGAGCAGACTTTCTACAATTGGAAGTTCAAGATGAGGGGCTTAAAAGAAAGTGTTTCCTGGGAGATGAAAATGCATATTCATAACACAACTACAAATCTGTCGGATTGTGCGTTTAATAAAACAGTTTGCTTGGGCACTATCATGCTAGAAACACTTGGCCAAGCACCCCAAAAAGATGGAGGAACTGTTATGCTAAGGTTGGAAAGGGAAGGGAATTCTAATGGGTTGTGGTGTAAGCAGTTTCTCCCTACGGAAATCATTTTCCTTGTGCAGGAAAAAAAATAGAAAAACAAAGCGATATTTTCGAATACTTGATACGGAACAGGTATTTGGAATGTACCTGTTCTATAGAACATTTGCCGGCGCAAATACAGAGCCGAAGAGTACTTACTGTAATTTACATTTTGCACAGATTTCCTTGAGTAGCACTGCAGAATTTTGTCAATCTCCATAAAGTCACAAAACTTAGCAAGTCATAGGAGCAAATACACAGTGAGTAGATGATTGATTTTTTAAATATTTTGTGAATGGACTCAATGTGTGTCAACGCTTTTAGTAACTAAGAGTATCATTAAAAGATACATGAGGCTGATACACAATGGCTTTTATGAGTATGCAAAGTTCCCCTACAGAGTAGTACTTCAGATAATCATAAATGTCTAGGTGAATTGGTTCCAAATTGTGAGGAAATGCACTGTATTATATGTAGGGGTGTGCTGTAAATTCCACTCCGCTGGTGGAGTTTTTGACACCCACGCTCCGCTTGGAGCACAGATTTCAGCAAAAACTCTGACTACCGCTGTGTGGCAGTTTCCCAAGCTGGTGATTCCATTTACCCATTTAATGATGGCCACTGTTAAACACCCTTATTAATTCACATTAGTGGTTTCTCTCTCAGCAATTATCCTGTGCCTCTTTATAGCACCTTTGTGTAAGGTTTTCTTATTTCTCTCTGTGTTTATGTCTTCTTTACCATCCTCTTTTGTTGCTTTGATGAATCACACTGTAGTCTGTGTAGTAAAGTAGCCTCTTTCTAGCATGGTTCCCCCCACGTTTGGCCTGTTTGTGAGTGTGTGTCAGTGTGTTTTTACTGTGTCATTGGGATCCTGGTAGCCAGGACCCTAGTGCTCATAGATAAAAACCTATATGTCAGTGTGTTTTGCCTGTCTCACTGGTATCCTGCTAGCCAGGACCCCAGTGCTCATAGTTTGTGGCCTAATGTGTATGTCTGTGTAGTGCCTAACTGTGTCACTGAGGCTCTGCTAACCAGAACCTCAGTGCTTATACTCTCTCTGCTATTAAATGTGTCACTGTAGGCCAGTGACTTAATTTACCTATTTCAATTGTCACACTGGACCCCCCTCATAAGTCCCTAGTATATGGTACCTAGAAACCGAGGGCATTGGGGTTCCAGGAGATCCATATGGGCTGCAACATTTCTTTTGCCACCCATAAGGAGCTCAGACAAACCCTTACACAGGACTGCCACTGCAGCCTGAGTGAAATATTGCACACACTATTTCTCTGCACTTAAGTAACTTATAAGTCACCTATATGTCTAACCTTCACTTTCTGAAGGTTAGGTGCAAAGTTACTAAGTGTGAGGGCACTCTTGCACTAGCAAAGGTGCCCCAGCATAGTTCAGGGCCATTTCCCCGGACTTTGTGAGTGCGGGGACGCCATTACACGCTTGCACTACATATAGGTCAATTCCTATATGTAGGTTCACAATGGTAACTCCAAACATGGCCATGTAACATGTCTAAGATCATGGAATTGTCCCCCTATTCCAAATCTGGTATTGGGGAGCTAATTCCATGCATCCTGGGGGCTCCACCACGGACCCCCAGTACTGCGAAACCAGCTCTCTGAGGCTTGCACTGCAGCTACAGCTGCTGCCACCTCACAGACAGGGTTCTGCCCTACTGGGATCTGGCAGCCCAGTCCCAGGAAGGCAGAACAAAGCATTTCCTCTGAGAGCAGGGTGTTACACCCTCTCCCTTTGGAAATAGGTGTTACAGGCTGGGGAGGGGTAGCCTCTCCCAACCTCTGGAAATACTTTGAAGGGCACAGATGGTGCCCTCCTTGCATAAACCAATCTACACCAGTTCTGGTACCCCTTCTCCCCTGCTCTGGTGGGAAACTGGACAAAGGAAAGGGGAGTGACCACTTCCCTGTCCATTACTACCACCGGGGTGATGCCCAGAGCACCTCCAGTATGTCCCAGACTTCAGCCATCTTGCTTTGCAAGGTGTGGGGGCACTCTGGAGGGCTCTGAGTGGCCAGTGCCAGCAGGTGATGTCAGAGACCCCTCCTGATAGGTCCATACCTGATAAGGTAGCTAATCCCCCTCTCAGGGCTATTTAGGGTCTCTCCTGTGGGTTCTCTTCAGATTTTGCTTGCAAGTTTCCTTCAGGAATCCTCCAACAACTTCAGACTCTTCTGACCTCGGATCAACCACAGCCTGCTCCAAGAAATGCTGAAACTGCAACAAAGTGTCTACAAAAGACACTTTTCTTCAGCAACCTCAGCTCCAAGTCAGCAACTGCAGCAGTTTCCATGATGTGCATGCTCTGGGGACTCCCTGTCTTCATCCTGCACCAGAAGGACCAAAGAAATCTCCTGTGGAGTGACGGAGTCACTCCCCTGCTCTAAGCAGACACCTTCCAATGCGACGACCGGTGCTCTGGGACTCCTCTCACGGTGAAGAGCGTGCTCCTAAGGACACAGAGGGTGGACATCATCTACATAGACTGTCCTGAGGTCCTTCTGACGCAATTTGAAGGAGGTAGGACTTTGCTTTACGCAATAATGACGGTACCCCTGTGCATTGTTCTTCTTCGACTCCTGAGTCCTCTGTGTACTCCTTGCAGAATTCCTTCATGCACAACCTGGCCCAGGTCCCCAGCATTCCACCCTGTGATGCTCAACTCACTAAATTGTTCTCCGGCGGCGTGGGAGCTTCTTTTGTTGCGCTGCATCAACCACATTTTGCACCACCTTTGAACCTGGATCCTGCGGCTTCTGGGGGTCTGGCTGGCATCCTGAGGGCTCTTTAAAGAGCCCACTCTTCCTCCTCACACAGAGTTGAGGCCCCCAGGTCCCTCCTGGGTCCCTCCAGTCCCATTTCGATGAAAATTTCACTTTTGTCGTAGCCAAGGCTTGTTGGCACCTTCCAACACAAAATCTCATCTGCAACGATCTTCACACCTTTTGACATTTTTTTCATTATGCAGGAACCTGCTGGCATCTTCCTAGGGTACATTTCTGCAGTCTTCTACTAACTGGGGACTCTTCTTTTGCACCCTCTTCTGGGTTGGCAGGGGCTCCTGTACTTCCTGGAACTTCTTTCGACTTCTGGACTTGGTCCCCTTCCTTTGCAGGTCTTCAGGTCCAATAATTCAGCAGTTGTTCTTTGCAGACTTGGTTGGCTGCTGCAAAATCCCCAAAACGAGGTGTAGTGTGTCCTAAGGAAACTCACAGTACTTTACTCCTGTTTTTCTGGGGTGGGGTAATTTACTTACATTTACTGTATTCTTACTCTTCCAGCGATTCTGCACACACTACGCTTGTCTAGGGGGGAATTTGTGATTCACATTCCACCTTTTTAGTATATGTTTTGTGTTGCCCCTAGACCTATTTTCTCCCATTGCATTAGATGGGATTTCCTACTGTTTGCATTGTTCTATGACTATTTACTTGTCTAATTTTGGTGTCTAGTGTATATATGGTGTATAATACTTACCTCCATAAGGAGTATTGTCTCTAAGATATTTTTGGTACTGTGTCACTGTAGGAGGCTGGCCTGGCTTGGCTTGTAGTGGGTACCTGATAGTACTTACACCTTGTGCCAGGTCCAGTTATCCCTTATTAGTAGATAAGTAATGTTCTAGCAGCTTAGGCTGATAGAGATAGCTATAGCAGAGCAGCTTAGGCTGAACTAGGAGACATGCAAAGCTCCTACTATACCACTTATATCATATAGGTACTATGTCAGAAGAAACACAATACTCAGAATTACTAAAAATAAAGGTACTTTATTTTAGTGACAATGTGCCAAAAATATCTCAGAGGATATACTCCCTTAGGAGGTAAGTAAAATACACAAAATATACACACAAACCAAAATCAGGTAAGTAAAACAGTAGAACACAATAGGATGCAATGAGCCTAGGGGCAACACAAACCATATACTAAGAAAGTGGAAAGCGAACCACAAATGGACCCCTAGGCTAGTGTAGTGTGTAGGGGGTCGCTGGGAGTGTAGGAAAACACTAAGGGTGTCCAAGATACCCCACCCCAAGACCCTGTAAGGTAGGAGTAAAGTACTACTATTTCCCATGAAACACACTAAACTCATGATAGAGGATTCTGCAAAGACCACAACAGACTGCAAAGCACTGAAGACGGATTCCTGGACCTGAGGACCTGCAAAGGAAGAGGACCAGGTCCAAGCGTCACAAAAGTTTCCAGTGGGGGGGGGGGGAGCCCACTAAACCCCAGATGAAGGTGCAAAATGGCTGCCTCTGGGTGGAAGAAGCTGAAGATTCTGCAACAACGGAAGGTGCTAGAACACTACTACATTCACTAACAAGGGATGACTGGACCTTGTGTAAGGTGTAAGTACCCAAGGTACACACTACAAACCAGGCCAGCCTTCTACAGGCTGTCTTCTGTTTCTCTGACAGCAGCACAGGTGCCACCAAGATGGCAGATAATGTGTGCCTTGACTTTGAACCAATCAACAACATACTTAGAGTCAGTGGGTGCACTGGGCTTCACCCTCCAGACAGGAGGCGGCTGTGCGAGGGTCCTTGATCCTGCTGAGAACTCAGAACAGGAAGGGGCTTTACCCAGTCAGAGATGAGGTGAGCACGGACAGCCCTCCTTGTACATATAGGTCTGGCACAGGCAGTCGAGGGGTATGCTGCAGTCAGTGGTGTACCCTCCATTGATTGTGACATACTGGGGTGTGCCATAGATAAAACCATGCATGGCATAATGTGACTGACCTCCAGATAGCATTGTGACCCAACTCGTGAAATGGCAACATCAAAGTGCAGCTATTTAATATCTCTGAACACCTGTATGGTCCTGAGATGTGCCAGTACTCTCCCATTAAAAGTGTTGCATATCTGATGAGACGTGCTGTAAGTCAGCCAATGGTACTTTACAAGACACAAAATGTACACTCCCCAGTGGAAACCTGTCTGTGTCTTATAAACTCTTGATATTTTTTATGATTTATTCAGTTTCCATCTTTGACGCGAGGCCTCAACTTTCATTTCTCTCTTGGCCCTGACTTTTTCCCCCCTTTTTGATTTTGCACTCTGTTGATCCCTAGTTCATACATTCATGGTTTTCACATTTTCTAGTCTCCTAGGCATAACCACTAATCCTCATTTCTCCATTTCCTGTCTCTCTTTATCATCTCTGTCACAATTGTCATCTGTCAGGCCTGCTCCAGACAGATGTTAAAAACAATGCATTCATTTTCATGTCTTTTGCAGCTTTCCTCGAATTATCACTATAAACTTTCTTGTGCCTTCCTGCCCGTTGTTCCCCCAGCTGGCACCATGATAGTTCATTGTAGAGAAGAAGGCTTCTCCGTTGCTTCCAAAACACATAACCAGGGTGTACTTTGGGTCTTGAAAGATAGATAGTCATAGTAAACAGTAGGCACAGTCGCACAATACAAGAGTGATTTAGTGCGCCGCTGGCTATTCGTACCCTGTGTCCTGCTCTTTTTCACAACACAAAATTAGTGTACTCACATTGTGCACGGCACACAATACGCTTGCTTCACGCTGTCAGACTTGTTTTTATTCACAACAGTTATCTCTAATGATAGGCACATTTGAGCTTTGCGGAAAGCCTCCCCATCGAGAAAGACACAAATATGAGCTAGACGAAGCACATGTGGGTGGAATGCCACAGAATATAGCCAAAGCTTTTATGAGACTCCACAGAATTTTGCGGAGTCAAAAACTGCAAGCTCAGCCCACCTCTATTTATATAGTGTGGTTGTATGAACTCATTGTGTAATACACTTACCAAACCTTTTAGGTCTAGTAGGTTTCGTCTTTAAAACCCTCAGCTCAAACCTCGGTAGCTGTTGCACTGAGCACTAAGGCCTACACAGTCTAACTGGTGTAAAGCATTTAAACAGCACAAAATCAATCAAAGAAGAAATCAACATGAAATTCAAGAATTCCAACACCAAAATATAAAACAAGACTTTAAACACTAGAACAGAAAAGATCCACTGGAGGGTTCTGGAGATATTGATTTTACAACCAATAATACAACAAATCAGTTTCACTCAATTGTAAAAAAGTCTTGTCAAAGTCAACTAATTGGACACTTGAGAAACCTTTTCAAATAAAACTTAAGTAAGTGTCAATGCAGTCAGTTAGAAGTGCTTGGGTGACCAATCCCATCAGGAAGCTAGTCAGGAGGACCAGTAAGGTTCTCTAGAAAAGTAACCTCTACAGATGAAACAGTTCTCCAGCAGTACCAGGCACTATACTTGCATTGCAATGGATTTCTTGGAGTGGTCCTAATGTAATGGATGAAGGATGATGAAGATGATCTAAGGATGCTGTGGATGTGATGCAGTTGATAGGGGGTCACCTTCAGGGATTCCTCAGTCCACAAAGGTGGTGAGAGGGGCCTTGGTTACAGCATTGATGTGCCATGTATTCACCCTCCAGTCTGGCTGAAGTCCAGTTGCCACTGGGCTACCAGGCATCCTTTGTCACTGTCACATGACAATGCTATCTTCTAAGGGTCTATGCAACTCTCTGACGGCACTCACAGATTCAGCAAACTCTTGTGCAACTCTGTGCATTGCATCTTGGTGCTGCACTGTGGTAGCCGGTTTAAAACTTTGGGCTACCAACTTACCTCAGCAGGCCTATTCAGCTGCTGTGTCCCTGTGCTGCGAACAGGAGGCCAGTCAGCTGGCCTTTGGACACACTTTCTCCCTGAGCAGCACATGGCAGGCACAGTCCCTCTTTTCACTAGCCACCTGGACATATTTTGATCAAGTTCAGTATTTAGTAATTGAATTCTAACTACTATGTATGAATCATTTTCCATTTACAAGTTGAATGAAAAATCATTATTTTTTAGATATAATATTGTAGAGCACCTTTCTCTCGTTTAATTCATGTTGAAAATGATAATAATGTGATTAGAGATATATATTGATGTAATTTTGAATATTATATCACTTTGATTTATTAAAAAAATATAAGTTAATCGGTCATTGACTATATTATACCACAACGTCCATAATGCATTGCACAAGTTTGTGGACTATGGCAGTATAAAAAGAGAGAGAGAAAGGACTGTGATACCAGGAAGAAGACTGTTTAGTCGAAATGTGTTGTTTAGTTTTTTGTTGCACTAAATAAACTTTGAAAGTGAAGAACTATTCCTTATCGGAGTGCGTTGCTATCAAGCCTTGGTTAACAATTAATTTGAGGGCACGGTCAGCCCTCGTGCACTGCACCAGCTGAGGAGCGCGTCGCTGTTTTTGGCCACATTACTTTGGAAATATATATATGTATATATATATATATATATATATATCTCCACACATATATATCTTGATGATATATATCTTCAAGGTACATAGATGTGGAGTTGAGAATAGTTCATCTATACTTACCTAATTCCACTTACATTCTCGATATTTTGGTCCATGCAATTTTTGACATGATATTATGTCCATGCAACATTTCTGTTTCCAATGTTCTGTCAGTGAACCCTCATATATGAGTATGGGGGTTTAAACTGATATTTGGAAGGCCATACACCCCTTGCATTTCATTTTCAAAATCAGATGCATACCATGTGCTTCAAAACATCCCCAAATCCTCATTTTGTGGATCAGGATGTAAAATTGTTAAATTCAAATGGCTTTCAAAAAACACTAATATTATTTTCTCTTAGCTGCCTTTCTTCTCAGAAATGTTTCAAGGTTCAATATTTTGGCCCTCATTACAACCCTGGCGGTTGGTGATAAAGTGGCAGTAATACCGCCAACAGGCTGGCAGTAAATATTGCAAAATTATGACCATGGCGGAAACAGCTCAGACAGACATTCACTTTAACACACTGACCGCCAGAGGGGAAGTAACAGGCACCACAGCAGTAACCATCTACAGCCAGGTGGAAGACAATGTTCCTCCCACTGTATTAAGACAGTCCAATCCACCACCTTTTCCGGGGTGGTACCAATTACATCAAAAGCCTGGCAGAAACACTGCACTGTAGGGAAACGTCTCACATGTGGAGACTCAGGGAAGAACCACGCCTCCATGGAGCCTGAGCTGCATATCTTCCCAATTATCTTCTACCTGCTGCTCCACTACAAACACCAACAACGGCGAAGATGACCACACTGAGTGCAGCCGCCTAGCACACAGGGGAGGGAGGAAGGAAAAAGAGAGTGACACAAACACACGCAACACCACCACCCCAACATCATACATCATACACACATACAGCTGCAATAAAATAACATACACACCCCGTTCCCCTCAGGAATAATGCAAGGACAACTACTACAGATTAAAAAGAGTGCAATAAGATAAAATAGTAGCAACACGTGCATCCAAATCAAAAAGTATATATATATTTACAAATGTAGGGACACTGCCTAGTCCTCAATGTCGGTGGGCCACAGGGCCCCACTTTACTCCTGTACCAACATGGAGAGAACACTGCAGGGGCATAATTTTGAAAATGGGCAGGCACCTCAGGGGGACAGGGAACAGGGGGCACCTCAGCCGGCAGATGGAACAAAACCACTGGTAGTGGAGGGGGCAACATGCCCATTGCTCTTTGTCCTGGGGAGTCAAAGGCCACAGTCTCTCAAGTGAATGACTTGCTCACTGGCACTGGAGGGGGCATCATGCCCTGTGCTTTGTCCTGGGGAGTGCAAGGCCACAGTCTCTCAAGTGGGTGACTTGCCCACTGGTTCTGGAGGGGGCATTGTGCCCGGTGATCTTCATCCTGGGGAGAAAGGGGTGAGTGGGTGAGTGGATGGAATCTCCACTGGTTCTGGAGGGGGCACATGCCCTTTGATCTTCATCCTGGGGAGGATGGGGTGAGTGAATGGCATGTCCACTGGTTCTGTAAGGGGCATTGTGCCCTGTGATCTTCATCCTGGGGAGGATGGGGTGAGTGGATGGCATCGCCACTGGTTCTGGAGGGGTCATTGTGCCCTGTGATGTAGATCTTTGGGAGTGCAGGGTCACAGTGTCTCAGCTGGGTGTCATACCCACTAGATTTGCAGGGGGCAGGCCGCACAACAGCCAATCGACGCTAGTCTACAGAATGTCTGCCGGCGGTGACGGCTGCTCAGTGGTGGAAGTCATGCTGCTGTAGCTGCTGCTGGTGGTGGTGGGGGGAGGCTCCAGCCCATCCCTTGCAGCCTCGGACGGCTGCCCACTGCTGGTGGTGCTGCTGGTGGAGCTGGTGGTGGGTGGAGGCTCCAGCCCATCCCCTGCAGCCTTGGACGGCTGCCCACTGCTTGTGGTGACAGTGCTGCTGGTGGAGCTGGTGGTGGTGGTTGTGGGGGGAAGCTCCTGCCCATCCCCTGCAGCCTTGTACAGCTGCATCACCATTGTTGAACCTGGGGCTGGCTCCTTGCCCTTCCTTCCTGCAGCACCTGGGGCTGGCTCCTTGTCCTTCCCTCCTGCAGCACTTGGGGCTGGCTCCTTGCCCTTCCTTCCTGCAGCACTTGGGGCAGGCACCCTTTCCGTCTGGCTGGCTGGTGGCAATATCCTTTCCCTCTTGGAGTTGGTGGGGACACTACTGTGCCCATGGTCTGGGTGGCTGAGGTGCTTGCCTGGCTTTTGACCACCGTGGCCCACCGTGAAGGATGGGGGGAAGGGTAGGGAAGAGGTCAATGGTGGAGAGGAAAAGCTTCTTAGGGACATGGGGGTGGAAAAGGGAGAAGGTCTGGGAGTGGAGGAAGAGGGAGTGGTTGTAGGAGGTGTCAGTCTGCTGTGTTTGGGTGCAGGTGCATGGGCTGGATGCTGTTGTGAGGTGGATGGCTGTTGGGTGTCCTGATAGGTGTGCTGATGATGGAGGTAGTGGATGATGATGTAGTGCATGCAGGTGTGAGTGGAGATGCAACTGGGAGGGAGGTGGAGGATGAGGAGGAGGGAGCCACAGTGGAGGCAGTGGATATTGGTATGTCTGCATCTGGATGGTTTTTGAGTGAGTGCCTGTGGGATGAAGTGTGGTGCTTGTGTTTGCCTGTGCCACTTTTGTGTGTTGTCCTGTGTGCATTCTCGTCTGCTTGTGTGCTTGGGATAGGTTGAGGTTGAGGGGAATGGGACTGGTCAGAGTGGAAACAGGGACAATGGCTGCCATCAGAGAGGAGGCCAGAGCCTGGATTGATCTCTGTTCGGCCTCCATGCCAGTGTGAATGCCCTCCAGGAATGCTTTGGACTATTGCATTTGGGCTGCCTGCCCCTGGATGGCATTCACAATTGTTGACTGCCCAACAGAGATGGATTGCAGGAGGTCAAAAGCCTCCTCACTCAGGGCAGCAGGGCTAACTGGGGCATGGCCTGAGGTGCATGGGACGAAGGAGATGCCCACCCTCCTGGGTGAGTGGGCACAGGAAACTGGCTGACGGGTTGCTGGGAGGGCAGTGTTGGTAAGGGTTTGGTGGCTGTACCTGTAGCTGGGGGTGGTCACAGAGGTGTCCGCCACCAACAGGGAGCTTCCATCGGAGGAGGTATCCGTGTCCGAACTGTCCCCTCCAGTCTCCCCTTGTCTCTCCCAGTGTCCCCTGCTGCTCCCCTTGCCCTCTGTCCCACGGGTGACCTCAGCGTCAGTGGACTCTGCCTCCTGGGTCCTGTGGGATGCAGCTCCCTCTCTCGCAGGTGCCACTGCTCCTCTGCCAGATGATGCTAATGCACATAAGGACAAGGTGAAAAAACAAAAAGGGGGGAGACAAAGGATACACTTGGTCAATGGCGGCACCAACATCACTGTTGGCATACACAACACACTCACACACAGGGAATAGCCCTACGCACTAGGCAATGTACTACCGGTTACAATGTTAGTCACCAGGCCATGGGTAGGGACACATACCACCAACTGCAGCATACATGAGACCCACACACCCCTGCCCAGTAGTGGATGCCCACTAGCTAGGTTGGATGAATTTCACATCAGAACCCAGGCCAACATGAGACCTACTCTGTTATGTCAGGCCTGGCCCAGGGGTACCCACAGACACACATCCCCCACCCGGATACCACCCCACCAGGCATAAGTAGAAATGAAGGGCACTGTACTCACCCCCTTTTTGCTGCTGTGATGCCCCCAAGCTCCCATCCAGCTCTGGATAGGCCACCGCCAGTATGCAGGCCATCAGGGTGGTCCAGGTTCGACGGGCACCCCTTCCTCGTTGGGAGGCCATCCCCAGCTGGGCCTCCTCCGTCTTCTGTGCCCAGCGTCACAGGTCCTCCCACTGTTTCTGACAGTGGGTGCTTCGCCTGCCGCAGACCCCCAGGCTCCGCACGCCATATACCCTTCTCTTGATGGGCACTGACCTGCAGAGAAATACACACAGGGAAAGGTATTAGTCAGACCGTCCTGACTGTTACACTCATGGCCCACCATAGCCCTTCCCATACCCATTATCACAGACATGGCCCAGCATACATGCTGCACGCTGCCCAGAGCCCACCCACCAACCCTCCCTACACAAGACCTTCACACACAGCACTCCATGCAATCATGCCCCATGCATCGTGCTTACAGTGTACTCACCTGTTGGTCTGGAGGCCCATACAGCAGTTGGTACTGGGGTAGGACCCCATCCACTAATCGCTCCAACTCCGGCGAGTTGAAGGCATGGACCCTTTCGCCAGTCACACGCGCCATGGTAGGTTCCAGACACATGTAACAGCAGCACATGCTATGTAGGTCCTCTCCTGTTGAAGGTCAGGTAGCAAGTAAGTGAACAGATAGAAAATGGTGGTCACGTCGGCGGCAGTGCGTACCGTCACCGCCGGTGTAGATCACTATTTGCCACTGTACCCCATAGGGCCCAATGATAACCAATGAGGATTTGCACAGCGGTTCCCGAACGCCTCCCGCAACAGCGCACAACGTCAGCAGAATTACCTAATTTCCACCTGTCCCTCCCTACTGCACAGGCGGACACCATTTCTAGGAGGGGAGGCCATGGATCCTAACTGCATCACAGTTCACATTTTCACAAACTGGACATATTTCACCTAAATATTGTAACAATCACAATATGCATTGAACTGAAGTGGTTACAAAGTACAGATAATGACCACCTGCTCACTATTTTACCCCATAGATTACAACCGCTGTGGATGAATAGGAGATGGAGACATCCCCCCAAGTACAGACCCCTGGTGGACTTGGTAACAATGGAGGACAGGCACATTATCCTCACCTATAGACTGGACAGGGCCACAATCACAGAGCAGTGTGCCCAATTGGAGCCTGACCTGATATCAACTATCCATCATCCCATTGGGATCTCGCCTCTTGTGTAAGTGCTATCTGTGCTCCATTTTCTGGCAACAGGCTCTTTCCAAGTGACAGTGGGCTTGGCAGCAGGAATGTCACTGCCAATGTTCTCAATAGTGCTGACCAGAGTGTTTATCTGCCCTAATTAAACACATGTGCAGCTACATTGTTTTCCCCCAGTGGAGGATTTGGCCACAGTGAAGGCTGACTTCTATGCAATGGGACATATCCCCAACATCATTGGTGCGATTGATGGGACACATATAGCATTTGTCCCCCCCCCCGCGAAATGAACAGGTCTTCAGAAATTAAAAAAGTTATCACTCTATGAATGTGCAAATGGTGTGTTTGGCTGACCTGTACATATCCCATGCTAATGCTAAGTATCCAGGCTCAGTGCATGATATTTTTATCCAGAGGAATAGCAGCATCCCATATATGATGGCCCAACTCCAGAGGCACAGGGTGTGGCTAATAGGTGAGCCCTGGTTCCCACCCAGTGGATGTTGGTGTTTGGGTGTGGGATATAAGGGTTAGTGTGTGGCTAACAGTGGTCCCACGATATTTGCAGGTGACTCTGATTACCCCAACCTCTCATGTCTACTGACCCCTGTGAGGAATCCCAGGACAAGGGCAGAGGAATGTTACAATGAGGCACATGGGCGAACAAGAAGGATTATTGAACGTACATTCGGCCTCCTGAAGGCCAGATTTCAGTGCCTCCATCTAATCAATCAAATTTCTTAAGCGCTACTCACCCGACAGGGTCTCAAGGCGCTGGGGGTGAGGGGTGGGGTTACTGTTCGAAAAGCCATGTTTTGAGGTGCTTTCTGAAAGTTAGGAGGTCTTGCGTAGGTTGGTGGGGAGGGAGTTCTAGGTTTTGGCTGCGAGGTGGGAGAAGGATCTGCTGCCGGAGGTGGTGCGTTGAATGCGGGGGACTGTTGCGAGTCGGTCGAGCGGAGCTATCGAGTTGGGTGGTGGAAGTTGAGTTGTTCGTTGAGGTAGGCCGGTCCGGTGTCGTGGAGGGCTTTGTGAGCATGTACAAGGGTTTTGAAAATTATCCTTTTGTTGATGGGCAGCCAGTGTAGGGATCTGAGGTGGGTGGAGATGTGTTCGTGGTAAGGGAGGTTGATGATGAGACATGCGGCTGCGTTCTGGATGCGCTGGAATTTTCTCTGAAGCTTGGCTGTGGTCCCTGTGTAGAGGGCGTTGCCGTAGTCCAGTCTGCTGCTTATGAGGGTGTTGGAATCCATTTGAAAGTCTTGTGTAGCATTCGGAGGGTGTTGAAGCAGGAGGATGATATGGAATAGATTTGCTGAGTCATGGAGAGAGATGAGTCCAGTATGATGCCGAGATTGCGTGCGTGGGTGGTGAGTGTTGGTGGTGGTCCTAGGGTGGTGGGCCACCAAGAGTCGTTCCATGCTGTCTTGTTGGGACTGAAGATGATGATCTCGTTTTTTTCTGAGTTCAATTTGAGGTGGCTTGCTGTCATCCAGTTAGCAATTGCGAGTAGTCCGGCGTGTAGGTTATTCTTGGTGGTAGAAGGGTTCCTCGTGAGGGAGATGATGAGCTGGGTGTTGTCAGCTTATAAAATGACGGTGAGGCCGTGGGGGCGGATGATTCTGGTGAGTGGAGCCATGTAGATATTGAAAAATGTGGGGCTGAGGGAGGATCCTTGGGGTACCCCACAGATGGTCTTGGTGGCTGTAGAACAGAAAGAAGGGAAGCATACTCTTTGGGTTCTTTCAGATAGGAAGGAGGTGAGCCAGTCCAGGGCTTTTTGGCGAATTCTAGCGTCGAAGAGGCGTGTGCGAAAGGTTTGGTGGCATACAGTGTCAAATGCTGCGGAGAGGTCTAGGAGGATGAAGTCGATGGTTTCGCCCTTACCCAATCTGGCCCTGATGTCGTCTGTCAGACGATGAGGGCGGTCTTGGTGCTGTGGTTTTTGCGGAATCAAGAGTGGGAGACGTTGAGTATGTTGTTGTCCTCCAGGAAGCGAGACAGTTGTTTGTTTACTATCTTCTCCATGACCTTCACGGGGAAGGGGAGTCAAGAGATAAGTCGGTAGTTTGTGAGGTCTTCAAGGGCTGCTTTGGGTTTTTTGAGGAGAGCGTTGACTTCTCGTGTTTCCAAATATCTGGGAAGGTTGCGGTCTTGAAGAAGCTGTTGATGACGGCCCGGAGTTGGGGAACAATGACTTGGCTGGCCTTGTTGAAGATGTGGTGGGGGCAAGGGTCTGTTGGGGAGCCTGAGTGGATGGAGCTCATGGTTTTGCCGGTGTCTTCATCGTTGGTGGGGGTCCAGGTGTTCAGTACGTTAGTGCAGCAGGGTGCTGTGGTGTTGGCTGTGTCAGTAGTGGTGATGGTGGGTGATGACGATATGAAGCTGTTGTGTATGTCTGCGATCTTGTGGTGGAAGTAGTAGGAGAGGGAGTTGCAGAGGTCTTGTGAGTGTGGAGGGTCGATGGAGCAGGATTTGGGTTTGGTGAGTTCTTTGATGATGGTAAAAAGTTCCTTGCTGTTGTGTGCATTGTCGTCTCTGCGTTCTTTGTAGAAGGAATGTTTGGTGGTCCGGATGAGCTGGTGATGTTTGCGCATGGCTGATCTAACAGATGGAGTCCTGTGCTACTCACTCAAGAAGGTCTGCCAGATCATCGTGGCATGCTGTATGTTGCACAACCTTGCCTTGTGACGCCATGTGACTTTTCTGCAGGAGGAGGAGGCTAGAGATGGCCGTGTGGCAGCAGTGGACACTGTGGACAGTGAAGATGAGGAGGCAGAGAATCAGGATGAGGACAACAGAAGTGCAGTCATTCATCAATACTTCCAATAAAACACCGGTAAGTTCACAATTCATTGACCGTTTGATGTGTAACATTGTCACTGGCAGGCTGTGATTTCCTACTGCTGTGGCCACTCACTGTACCCATTGGCATCTCTTTTTGCAGATGTTGGTACCCCACCATTGCTCCTGGTGTGTTCACTACAGGCAACTACAGGATTTTCCAATGTAAACATCACTGTACAGTTGAATTGCAGTTTAAGAACCTTGTTAAACAAATACATTTTGAAATCATTTGACATACTCCATACTTGTATTTTTTTCAAAGTGTGTTTATTGCAGTGCTGTGATGAAAAGGGGGAAGTGCAATGGGCTGGGGTGATGATGGAGGAAAGTGCAGGTTAGAGTCCAGTCAATTTGTAGCACAGGTGCATTGTCCAAGGAGGCATGGGAAGGGGAGCAATGGCAGTTCAAGGTGGACAGGGTGACAGAGTGGGATACAAGGGTGACATTCAGGAGAGTCTTATTTACTGGTGGGGTTTTTGGCAATAGTTTCTGGCTTCTACCTGGATCGCAGGGAACATTTGCAGGGTGGTTCTCCTTCTGCAGGGTGAGGGGTGCGGGTGGCCTGTTGGTCCTGTGGCGGGACCTCCTGTCCACTAGCGGCAGCGGAGGTGGAGGGTTGATCAGTAGTCTGGCTAGTGTCAGGGAACCGGTGGTGTGCCACTGCCTCCCTAATCCTGTTGGCCATGTCTGCCAGCACCCCTGCAATAGAGACCAGGGTGGTGTTAATGGCCTACAAGTCCTCCCTGATCCCCAGGTACTATCCCTCCTGAAGCCGCATGTTCTCCTGCATCTTGTCCATGATCTGGCCCATTGTACCCTGGGAATGTTGGTATGCTCCCAGAATCGCTGTGAGTGCCTCCTAGAGAGTCGTTCCCTGGGCCTGTCCTTCCCCTTGTGCACAGCAGTCCTCCCAGCTTCCCTGTTATCCTGTGCCTCTGTCCCCTGAACTGTGTGCCCACTGCCACTGACCCCAGGTCCCTGATCATCCTGGGTTTCTGGGGTGCCCTGGGGTCCCTGTAGTGGTGGACACACTGCTGATTGACGTGTCCTGGAGACCGAGGTATGTGCCCACTTGGTGGGTGCTGTGGTGGTGTTTCATGAGGGGGGAGGCTGTGTGGTGGTGTGAGACTGTACCTGGGTAACCGACTGTCCGGAGGTGCCTGATGGGCCGGTTTGGTTATCCTGATCCAGGTGAGCTGAGCTGATGTCATCACTGTGGGTCTCTTGTGTGGGGGGACTGGATGTTGATGGCACCTCTTCTCTGGTGACATTGGCTGGGATACCTGTGGGGATGTAAATGCAGTGTTATTGTTTCTGTGTGTGACATATTGTGCATGGGTGGGTTGCCCACTATGGTTGTTATTGCCGTGGCAGCTTTGCCTTGTGTGTGTTGTTATTTGGTGAGCTAGCTAATTGCCTCTAGTGTGCATGCTGTAGTGATAGGTGTCTATGCAGGTCTGTGAGTGGTGTCCATGCATAGGTATGGCATGCAAGGCTTGGCATTGGGATGAGTGCGATGTGATGGTGGGATGTGTGGGAGGTGATGGATTGATGGGAGTGAGGGTAAGGGTGGTGGTATGTGATGGCATGCAGGTCGGGGGTGATAGTAAGAGATTTGACTTGTCGGAGTCCAGTCCTCCTCCTACTCCTGCCAGGCCCTCAGGATGCAGTATTGCCAAGACTTGCTCCTCCCATGTTGTTAGTTGTGGGGGAGGAGGTGGGGGTCCACCGCCAGTCCTCTGTATGGCGAGTTGGTGTCTTGCTGCAGTGGAACGCACCTTCCACCGTAGGTCGGTCCACCTCTTCCTGATGTCATCCATTGTTCTGGGGTGCTGTCCCACGGCGTTGACCCTGTCCAGAATTATCCACCATAGCTCCATCTTCCTAGCAATGGATATCTGCTGCATCTGTGATCCTAATAGCTGTGGCTCTACCCAAATGATTTCCTGCACCATGACCCTTAAAGAATCTGGTGTGTCGTTGTGGTGCCATGGGTGTAGTGAGAGTGGTGCGTAGTTCTGTTGGCGTAGCAGTGTGGGTTTTGATACCGCCAGCTTATCGCTGACCTTTAGTGTGGCGGAATTGTGTGTGTGTGGCTCAATAGTGACGGATTGGTGTGTGTGTCTTAATATTATAAACGGATATCCGCCACGGCAGCAGAATGTTGGCGCCAAACACCATGGCAGTAAGTGGGATTTACAGCAAATGTCATAATGAGGGCCTTTATCTTTTACATTTCCTTCATCTAGGGACTTTTATTGTTTAAATAAAACACAACTACATCATCTCTTGCTCTTGAATGCACAGACAGCTTTCTGCTCTCTATATGACCTTGTTGTTTGTGTGAAAGAATCTGCGTTAGTGAATGATGTACAAGACACCTTTATTAACCTTTATTTCAGTGGATAAGACTCAGCTTGACGTCTGAATTTAATAAATAGGTATTTTCCTTAATTAAATTTCAAAATAGTTCGACACTTTTCTTTTCCTGCCTGATCTGTTTTCTGCAATGCTGTAATCGGAGATGTTTCCACGGTTGGTTAGATAAATTACTTTGCAAATGCTCCTTCATGCACCTAAAATGTGTGATTATGGAAAAGCATGGCTTGTCCATATGTAAATGTATAGGGCATAAATGTGAAAGCTTAAACCTCTAAAATAAACTGCTTAGATGCGCCAATTAGGAGCTGCATACGTTAAAACGTGTATCCCAATTGTGCTGCATCTCTTCTCCACTCAGAGATTACCCTCGAGGGCACATTGCAATAACGCACCTCCACTTGCAGATCCTCCCAGCATATTACTGCAAACCTTACAACACCAGAAGCAGGCCAGACCGTTCTCTGCTGCTGCTGTCTCCGATTGTGAAGCCAACATTTTACCTAGAATCAGAATAGTTTCAGTTAATATGATTCCAAATAATCTTCGTACTTGAAAAAATAAATGTATAAAATCGGTCAAAATAAGTTAAGCAAGATGGCCTTTTAGGGCCCCACCCTGACAATTTTATGGCTGTGCATGATGGATTAAGCCGGTTACTGTCAAATCCTCCACTTGGGCATGAAGGCAGGCTATATATCTTTAGCACACATCAAACATCTTTGTGAGTTTTGCAACAGCTGAGGAGTTTTTTGGAGATGTGTTAAAATTACCTCTAATTCGTTTTTTGTCTAAATCTGATCATATAAGAAATGTTTCGCGAGACTTAGAAATGTTTTTAAACATTTTAATTCGAGGCCCATATCGAGGTGCAGTTAGCGAGTGTGATCGTATAAAGGCTCTTTTCACTGCATCTTTGATCTGTTTGCCACTTACTGCAAGGAGTAGAGTTCTTTTTATGTTCACCTTGCAAAGTAGGGCGTTTTATACAGAGTGCCTGATTAGTAATATAAGTTTCGGTGCCCAAAGTGTTGTTTAGAAGCTCGCTGCCCGCGCAATTGAAGGTCAGGATGCCCAATACCACAATACCAAGGCTGCATCGACCTGATTTCTCCTCATACTTCTTTAATCCACCACCAGGCTCTTGCTGCCCTTTTTATCTTGCTTTTGCAGGTTTAGTGTCATTCATCCCTACTCTGATCCTTCCTATCACTTTTTTCAATCTTTCTCTTTCTCCGTCATTCCCACTTGTGTGTTTTCTCTTTCTTGCTCTGGGTGAAAGTGTACGCAACAAAAATTGATGCAGGTCCCAAAAAATAAGTGCCAGTAGGCCCCACCTCCGAACACTGGCTCCAATTAAGCACTATGTTGTGATCACTGTAGGAGTCGTTCCGGTTGTGGTAACCACGTTTATTTATTTTGTCATCAAAAATGTCGCGTGCCGAACCTACAGACACAACACACTGTTTGTGCACTATCATCTTGAAAACTAACCATGAAGTCTACGGTGCACACCCACTTGTTCTTTAAACTATGCATGACTATTTTTTGTCCTGAAAGTGCAGTGCTCCTTGTCTCAGGATCCTTCCCTACTCGCTCCACTCTCCCCACCAAAAAACAAAGAGAAATGCTGAGTTATTTCCCTGACTGTTCCTCTACAGACAGGGACTAACCTTATGCCAATGAAGCAAAGCAACCTGTTCTACTACAATCTATTCCCTCGACCTCTTTGTTGCCGCTTCAATCTATGCAGCAAAACAATCCTTCTCAGTGCATACCTATGTCTCCTTGGCTGTATCACACAGAAAAAAGCAAAGGCTGGAAAACCTTCCACTAATCTTGTTCATTGGTAATTACTTGGGGGATCATTACGAGGATAGTGCTCCATGGACTGCCATGGTAGTGATAGCAGTCCAACCATCGCAACTTTTGTCAGTTGGACCGCAGGATTACAGGTTTGTTAGTTGGACCCCCAGCCATAGTCAGTGTGGCAGGGACGCAGCAGTCCTGACCGCAGTGGCCAATGTTGGAGATCCCGGCATTGGGACCCCCATGGCCATCATGACGGGCAGGACCGTCAAGCTTTCAAAGGCAATCCCACGCAATATGAAGCTTGACAGTCAGGCAGGTAAGGGGTCCAGAACGGGGGTCCCAGGAGATCCGGTCCCATGAATTGTGAGGGAGGGGCCAGTGTGGGCCCCCCAAAAAGTTTGGGTTCAGAGGCGCACTGTGTCCCGTGCACAACATGGTGCATGGGCACAGACCACCAATTGTGCCAACAGGTAGGGATCTATGGCTGGCAGTAGCTCCATAATATTGTCCCCTCTCTCCCTTGTCAGTAAAGAGCCAGTCCCGTTCAGAACTTGTAATCTGGCAGTCAAGGGACCATTTGCCTGACGCCATTCTAAAAAAACACCACCATTGCAGTCCGGTGGTCCTAACGCCAAATTCATAATGAGGTCCTTAGTGCACATCCCATCCAAGTGTTTTTGGACATTATGCCATTACAGACATTACAGAAGCCAAATATGCAAACCAAACTTTTCCCCATCAGAAAAAAAACAGTCCACCCAGGTAGCTAAGTAAACGGAGAGCCAGGTCTATAGCTTCTGGTGCAGTAGTATGTGAATACTCTTTCATTGAATTTTGGATGCAGAAGCCAAACGAATAGAGCAGAAAGCGGACAAGCAATGGGAAAGGGGATGTGTTGTGAATTAATGCACATTAATGAGATGGACAAGAAATGAAATAATGAAGAGACAGGCCATATCTGATAGAGGTCACAGGATCAGATAAGTAGATTAGGCCAGTTGTGTGGGAGATAGGAGTGATGAGATAAGATCATGGAATTCAAGTAGAAACAGACACGGCATGGATGAATGGATTTCAATTGGAGATCAAAATTACAGAAGAGAAGGAAGATAGAGAAACAAAAATTACTAACTAAGCTCATCTCAGAAGAGACAACTGTTCTTGCAGCCACCGATGATATCCGATCACATCTAGACCATGGCCACACTGCAGCACTCATACTCCTTGAGCTCTCAGCGGCCTTCGACATGGTCTCCCACAGTACACTATGCACCAGACTCCACGACATAAGAATCCACGGAACAGCCCTGAAATGGATCCACTCCTTCTCCAGAAGGATTCAGAGGGTCAGGCTCCCTCCCTTCACATCTAAACCCACAGGAGTCAGCTGCAGAGTTCCCCAAGGAACCTCTTTGAGTCCAACTCTTTTCAACATATACATGACTGCACTCGCAGCCGTCATCATAAGCCACGGAATGAACATCGTGTCATACGCCGATGACACACAGCTCATCATTTCCCTCACTGAAGACTCAGACATGGCCAAAGGAATTTCTACTTGGGAATGGAAGCTGTCACCAACTGGATGAGAGAAAGCTGCCTCAAGCTCAACTCTGACGAGACAGAGCTCACCATTTTCAGAAATGCCACCTCAGCATGGGACAACTCCTGGTGGCTCCCATCTCTCAGCACCCCGCCTTCACCGACTGAGCTAGGTATTATCCTCGAATCCTCCTTGCCTATGACATGACAGGTAAGCTCAGTCACCTCCTCCTGCTGACAAAGCCTCTGCAAAGTCTGGAAAATGTTCAAATGGATCCCAACAGACTGCCACAGGACAGTCACCCACACCTTAGTCACAAGCAAGCTTGACTACAACAATGCTCTGTACGACGAGAAACATCAAAAAGCTGCAACTCATCCAGAACACCACTGCCAGACTTGTCCTTAACCACCCACGTCAAGAACATATCTCCCAGCACCAGAGGACCCTCCACTGTCTCTCGATAGAAAAACAAATCACCTTGAAGCTATTCACCCACACGTACAAAGCCATACACAACGTCGGACTGGCCTACCTGAACCACTGTGTCTCCTTCCACACCCTGTCAAATCCCCATCTCCACTAAACGGGCTCTAGCCACTATCCCTCGCATTTGAAAAACCACCGCCGGAGGACGATCCTTCACGTACATCGCAGCAAAGAGCTGGAATAACCTGCCCCTATACCCAGACAAAGCCCATCGCTCACCATCTACAGGAAGAACCTCAAGATTTGGCTCTTCGTGTGAGGCTCCACCCTGCCCACCACCTCCTTGGTACCTTGAGACTCTCACGGGTGAGTAGCAATGCTTTACATAAAATGATTGGTTGAGAAGAAGAAATAAGAAAATGTTAAGAGAGTGAACTCACGTAAAGTGGTGCAAAGAGTGCATTCCACAGCCACTACCAGCAGGGCAGGGAGTATAGAAGTAAGAGAACAAAGAAGGTAGAAAAAACAACAGATGGCTATGTTGAAGGGAGGAATCCATGTTTTGGTAAGACATAGAAAGGGAAAACAAAGCATAAAAGGAGGTTTATTAGGCAAACACGATAAAAACAATTTGATAATGAACTGATAATGAGTTGCTACTGGCATTATTAAATGAAGATAACAATGAAGGAGAATGGCAAGTGGGAAGAGTGGTAGTATTTCAGAATATTGATAACAAAAATATCATCTGACATACATATTGTGAGGATATTATTTACAAATATATCACTGCATTCAGTGTTGATTTTCTTTTTTTAATAATTCAAATGTGGTGATGTTTTTGTTAAGAATATTTCATCTTTAGGCCACAAAATCCTGTTACCATACCAGAAAGACTGGATGGCTGTGACCTGGGTCATAGGTGTAAAGAGATCCATAAACTTAACACTCTTTTTTAAGTTTAATATGTTTACTTCAGAATAGAAGTATATGCGCAATAATTATGCCAACCCACAGAAAATATGTTTATTTGAGAATACAAGTAAACATGCGATAATCATGCCAACCCACAAACAAAAATATTAGCGCATGGAAAATTCAATTAAAAACAAGAAGAATTAGAAATACGAGTGACTCTAGGACAAATGTAATGGTGGAAAGGCATGATACACAGAACACATATGAAGAAAAGGGAAGGAAAAAAGACAGAAAGAAAGAGAAGAGGGAGAGAGGTGCAACACAAAATAATCTTCATATAACAATATCTATAAACAATCAATAAGGCATTCCAAGAATATCATAAACAAGCAAAACTGCAGTAACAATACAATAAGGAAGTCAATAAAGTCACTAGTAGAGGTCAAAAGGTGTAAGCAATTGGAACTTAAGAAAGATAAGTAGTGAGAGGTGGCCAGATCATATCCAGTTTCCACTGCAGGCCGGGGCTCTAGACTACATACCCCAGTCTGACTAGCATTAGCAGGGGCTACCGCCACTGTCACTACTGTGCCTGGAGGTGCTTTAAGGACACTTCGACCCCCACAGCGCGAGATGCATCCACTGCAGGCCAGGGCTCTAGGCAACATGCCCCAGCCAGTCTTGCGGTAGCCGGGGCTACTGCCACCATCAGTACTGCTCCTGGACGGGATTTTTAAGGACACTTCTATCACCGCAGTACCCATCTGTGCCCATCCGCAGCTGGGCATGGCTGGGTTGGGCAACCCCCCCTTAGTTTTATCATTTGGAATATTGGCAAATGTCACAAGGTACTGTGTGCAATTCCCTGGTTTCTTTTCCCTGGAGTTTTTTTTTAGCTGTACTAAAACTACGACTGTTTGTCTTATTGACCCTCAGAGATTTATTGTCAGGTCTAAAACATTGAGAAGCAGTCACTATGGGGAAATGCAAAACAATTCTTGCACCACCCTCCACTAGCACCACCCTAGATGGTTTCCTGCAGTGACCAGTGGGTGTAATAAATAAAGAAATCGAACTCGCAGAAAGAAGGTTTTCCTTATCTTCACCACCGCATTTCAAATTGAATGCAGTACAGGAACCAGTGGCTCGATGATGTAGAGAAATGGCAGGTGTCTCAAAAAACACTCCGCTCTCTCCCGTAGTGGTTCTTGATAAATACGCTGAAAATTATGTTAGGTGCCCCCCACCTCTAGCCTAGAACTTGGTTGAGCAAAAGAGATTAAAGTTTAAGAGAAAAAGAGTTGAGACTGGTCCCAAATGGCTTGCTTTTCAAAAAAGCTCATAAAGTTCCAGCCAGAAGGAAAACATTCTGAATAACCAAGTGGGCAGAGCTTCAATCTCACTTGTGGAGCTTTACCCTTGCAATGAGAACTTAATCTTAGATGCTTTGAAACCAATAATGATTCGGTTGGGGAACATTAAAGACCAACTTGAGTCCTTGGCAAACGCTGTTAAAGAGGGTCACCAATTAAGATGGTCCCAGGTGAGCTTGGCAAATCAAGATCATGTCTATTTTCATGCAAGCTGAGCTCATGCCACCGGCACTCCACTTAATGCTCCCATAGAGTCTTCCCAACTTCACATTACTCAACCTAGCAATAGCATTTCAATATCCATTGCTAAATAAAGTGTACAGGGAGATGGGGATACGAATCGTTCAGACCCTGCCCGGAAACTGCAACACAATTATATACCTGGGTTTAAGATTTTACCCAACCAGTCACAGTTTATCTCTTCTTCTAAACCCAAAGGTGCTCCAGAAAGTTTGCATTTATCCCCTTCTAGCATTCCATAAACAAGGGTCCTTGTAGGAGTTCCATCCTTGGCAGAAGGCACATATGAGAGTTGTCAAAGCCTCATAAGCAAAGTCATACACTGGTGCACGATGAACACGGACTGCCACCCAGAAGTCACTGACAAACTTATTATGGTCTGCATAGTAAATTGTGTTGGTCCGACTGTGAAATCTGTTAAGGGGGATGTGTTGCTCTAAACCTTAAAAACTCCGGTTGTGTCCATTTCTTATTATGACGTTTGCACTTCAGGAGTACAAATTCATCTAAAAAAAGGCACATCTGTTAAGTTGTTTCTACCCATCCCCATCTGGTAATACACAAGGTGTATTGCATAGTCAAACCCAGAGATCTTGGCAAAGGTTGCCACCTCTAGCATCACTTGCCCGCCATAATCGATTTAAGGCCTTATCAGGGCTTACAAGATAATGACTGATGCCTGAGGTTGCCCCACGATCATGGTATAAATAGATCTACTAATGCAATTGAGGTTCTTTTTAGCCATTCCTCCCCTGTATACACCAGTCATTAGGCAAAATAAACACTGATATGACCTATGTAGACCGTGGGCTTGGTTTGCAGTTTATTTCCTGGAATATTTCAAACGTACCAATGAAGATTGGGTGGCCTATATCCAAAAGTTTGACATCACCTGCTGTCAGGGAAACTGGGCTCTTGATTCTATTGCCTTAAATGGGTTTAAATCTTATTGTACTAATGCAATACCATCACCTGGGGGGGGGGTCTGTTTACATTTTTGTCATGTGTCATGGGAAATCTGAAAGACAAAGCTGTAGCCACCACCCCATGCTATCAAATCTTACATTTACAATCAACCAACCTGCTAAATACTATTTAGTACATTTTTGTTTTTAATTTTACTCCTCACGGGCTGTAGAGATTTTCGAAGAAATGGGGATGAAACTCTTGGATTTTGTCAATAGTCAGGGAATAATAATACCTCAGTTATATGATGACTTCAATTTTACAATGTGTATCAAAAGCAAGGATTATATCTGGTGGTTCACCAATGTAGAAGTGTTAAACCAGATAATCCTGACACATATTTGACTTTTTTATTTGACCTTTATGTTAAGGGTAATTTAAACCCTTCAAAATTTACAGAAAAGGGCAAGGGAAGTACAATAATTTTTGTGCTCCTGATCACTGATCTTGTGCATAATTTTGTACACTATGAGCTATGCCACCTCCCCTATAGTGATCACTATCCCATCTGCTTATGTTTTGTCATTAATCTATGCTGAGAGATATCAGACACAACAAGGCTACCTGTCAGCTACTGCGTAAATAAAGGGGTACAAATGAAATGGAGTGATATTTAACCAAATAAGGCCCATAGTTATACTTTTTGATGCGTCAAAAAGCATAGCGTCTGCTTGTGCCATTCCAGGACGCCAGCCGGGCACCAAATTTATGGAATGGTGCAATCCAGCACAAAGGGTGGGCTAATGTCATGGAAAATTACGTTAGCTGGGTGGGGGTGGCGGTATGGGGAAGGGGGTCTTGCACCAAAAAGGTACGTTAGGCTGGTTAGAGGCAAAAAAATGCCTCTAACCAGCCTTGCGTCATTTCCTGACTCAAACCATTCCTAACACATAACTCCTGTCTTATAGGAGTAATGCACACCACTCCAATGCCCATCGCAGGAGACAAGGGTCACCTGGGTATAGCCATTGCACCCAGTGCCATGTGGGGGGGTGCATTTCAGGGTCCCCAAAGGCACTTTAAAAAACTTCAAAACAATACTTACCTGTACTTACCCTACTTACCTGGGATGGGGTCCCCATCCTATGGTGTCCCTCTGGTGGGGATGGAGGTGTTCCTGGGGCTTGGGGAGGGCACCTGTGGACCCACTCCATGGTGTATGACCATGGAAATGGCTTACAGGTCCCCTAACACCTGCCCTGACCCAGGCGTTAAATAATGGCGCTAAGTATGCTTAGCGCCATTATTTAGGCCTGCTTCCCCCGTGAACCAAGTCCCAATGGGATCCCACTGGATTTACTTAGACATAATGTGGACTTTTGAGCCCTCCCTTTTAACTAATGTTTTGAGGGCAGCAGTAAGGGGTGATTTAATTGATTCATGGGGAGAGGCCATTATAGAGCCAATTTATAAAAAGGGTGATTGGCATTTACTGACATGTTACTGCCCAATCTCATTTATAGATTCTACAGCAAAGATTCTTGGGCAGATTACCTGGGCAAATTGGAGGACTGGGCTGAGACCACCTATTTTTTGTTGTTGTTTCAATATGGTTTTAGACTCAGCCTAGGGACTGTAGGGCAAGAGCTTAATTTAACCCTCATTTGGGGGAAGTGTGTCAAGGCCAGGAGAGGTGCCCTCCATATGGCATTTAGGGACCTCTCCTGTGCTGTTGACTTAGTGGATAGGACCTTGTAAAGTGCCTGCACCAGGATACAATTGCAAAAGTGCACTATACACAATCTGGGTACTGTACAAAGCCAATAAGGGTTATGAGAGGTTTGAGGCAGGGATGTATTTTAGCCCCTTTTCTCAATTATCAATTCCCTAGGTGCCTTTTTAGAGCAATACAGCAAGGATGTCCCCTGAATAGGCACCAATGTAGTCCCGGTGCTTTTATACTCTGATGATGCTGACTTTTAGTGCTAACAGCAAACTTCCTGGCAAATCTTTTCAATGGTTTTAATGGCTTTATGACAAAATCAAATCTTATGGTCAACTACCAAAATTAATCTGTAATGATCTGTGGCCCTAAAAGTACTAACTCTAAATGGTTTGATATTGGGGGGACGCCCATAGGGAAAGTACCCTTTTTCAATTATCTAGGCATTTTGTTTGATGCTAGTGGGTCCTGGGAAAAACAAATTAACCAGAGAATGCTAAAGATGGGGTCTGCTCGCAAAATGATATTCAGTTTTGCCAAAATGCTTGGTTGTAAATCAATTAGAGAGATGATCCAACTTTATAGGAGCAAATGTTTTTCACTAGGTGATCAAGGTGCAGGAGTATGGGGATGGGCTGTCCAGGAAAGCTGCAAGTAGCAGGAAATACATTTTTCTGCATACTTCTATCGATACCCCAACCCACCCAGAGATCTGGGAATGGGTTTTCTAGAGGATTTTGTTGGGTCAACCCCTTTATTATTATTGCTAAAGATATGCACCACCCCGAGGGCTGGATTTTCACTAGAAGTTCTGGAAGATTGTGTAAACTTGAATAACATTGCTGCTATTCTGTGTTTGGCTTATGTTAAAACAGCTTTTACAGCCTAGTCCTGAGTCCCTATTTTGATTTTCCTAAAGCAATAGGACCCGTATCAAAAATAGGATTAAAAGGATCTTTGGGTCACATAGGGAAGACAGTTGAATTGAAAGGTCTCTCAGTATGAGCACCATTAATAGCTACATGCAAATTCCCAATGTTTCAGGCATGAACTCTTATATACCCTGACTAACCAATCCTCAGCACAGATCTTACCTGATAAGCCTTAGAAGAAACATGGTCCATCATTTAGTTAGCTTTCCTTTAGCTAGCTCTAGGGTTGCTTTTTTTCCTTGTTGTCCATGTGATCCTACCTTTACAATCAACTGTGCATTTTATGTTCCTCTATAACGTATATCGCCATTTAAGAGCTTAGTTTTTGCATCCTATTTTGTCTCACAAGCACTTTATGTCATGTAAAGATCATCTGTGGTATTTGCAACCTTTAGACTCACCACAATTATGTTTTATGTACTTAGCTATATTATTGCCACTACAAAATTAAGAAAAAATGATGCTTAAAATGATTAAATTGTGGTGCTTTTATTGGCTGTGCCCTTAGGATCCTTTAGTGATTAAAGCATATCACCTCTGTTGTAAGGATGAGCTTAATTTATTACTGAGGACATTTTTATTCAAAGAAGCTCTTTTAGGTGCTGCATTTTTTATGATTATAGAAATTGTATTTATTATTGAGCTTCTATTGGACTTGTATGGTCATTAATTGGACCGATGAAGATCTTTGAAGAGATCAAGTTTAACAGACAGTGGAAAAGAATGTAGATAATGTCTATCAATTCTATGATTATGACACACCAAATTTGACCATTGTGGAATCTTGAGATTATCTATTGATTTCCAGTTGGATTAAATCACCAGTAAACCAATTGCTAATAACAGATCTACTAATTCACCAATTATTCTGTTATCTGACTAAATGAAATATAATCAAGAAAGGAATATTTTATCTAAAGAAAATGGTGAAAATATTGAGGCACATCAGCAATTCTAACCCATACCTGAAACCAGAAAATTGAAACATCAGGGCACTGAAAATACATATGAAATTAGGAGCCGGAATGAGAATTGCAGTGCCAACAAGTATCTTGTTTAAGATGCTTCAGTTTGAACACATGAACTGAAGTGTAAAATAATCTATTGTAAAAGTATTGTAATGTGTGTGTTAAGTTGGATGGATGACCAGTGGAGTGAATTTTTATCTAAATCTTGTCCCGAAATGAAGAGAGGGCAACTGTATTGTACATCAGATTCTAACAAAGGGTTTTGCTTGTATTTAGGTCTATCATGAAGGGGTGGAATGTGTTTTTTGTGGATAAGTGAAGTGGTTGATATTATAGTTGGTGAGAAAGGATGAGACTGCATATCATCACTTCGAACCAAAGAATAGGAGAGTATTTGAAGTACATTTAGAAGAAAATCTTTCAATAATCTGTACTGTCTAAGGAATGTTTAGGGCAGATTATATGAATGAGAGAGATTCAAAAGGATTAACCGAATTGCTGAAAATAATTTATAATACAGTAAGAAACCTTGATCCATTCACCTTCTCCACATGAGAGACTTGCCTTTCAATATGGACTGCTTATTACACCAGAAAGTGCTTTGGAGAAATTGGTGACATGCAGATTTACTGTAATTAAGGAATAGTTTAATCATGGTAAAAGATTATTCCTGATGATAACCAAAACCTTGGGGAGAGGTGGAGTTGGAAAAATTATATGTTCATGAGAGAAAGGGAATACTTTTATTTGTTTCTTTTTAATTTTAATTTTAATTTCATGTATACATATTACAAAAACAAAATAAGAACTATAAGAACTATACATAGGTAGCATTCATCAATAATAATTCATTTCCTTAGGCTGGTCGCATCATCATGTCCTACGCTAATTCCCTCATATTGGTCAATTAGTTGTGTTTTATAGAATATTTATTATGTTTGTATTGACCATAGAATCAGCATTGTACTAACGGCAACCCTTTAATCACGTCCCGATATATAAGAACAACCTGCTTTAGCTAATCATTTTGTGTAGCGTTAAAATAGCATTGATGAACAACTCCTACTTTGACTCCCGGTATTCCTATTGGTTACATAGCTTTATAGCTTCAGGGGCCGCACTTCACACTACATTATCTTGTGATTTTGTTAACCTAAAAGAAACATGCAAGTATGAGGCTTTTTGGGACATAATCACGGTCCCAATGGAAAGGAAACTGTACTTTCAGCTCCGCATTGGAACTCTACCATTAAGACTTTTCACCAGCCGCTGGTCACACAAAGAATCAACCGCCTGTCCAGCCTGAAAAGCCCCTGTTGAGAATCTCCCTCATGTCCTTTTTTCTTGTCCCGCGTACACCGCCTCAAGTAGGAAATGGCTGGCCCCAGCATGCAGACTGCTGGGAGTCCGCAGCTCTGAAATCGCCCTGCAAATCCTCATATCAGACACTAGGCGAACGCTAGTGATCGCCGTTGCCAAGTTCCTCGGACTTAGCTGGTTTGTCAGAAGGAAATTCTTATCTGTCTAATGATTCCAACAAGACTGTCCCATCGCATTGTGTGAGTGTATTTTACCTTTATTCCATTTTTTTTAATCATTATTATACCTTGTGTATTTATTTGTATTTATTGCTGCTATGCCCTTTTATGGCTCTTGTAGCCGAAATAAAGTTTCTTTGACTTTGACTTTGACATAGCTTAATATTATGTTACTACTCTACTAAATACTGCCATATAACCTTTTTATAATCCTAATGTGTTTTGAATATACTTCCTCATATTTCTTAGTTCTTAGCATCCTATTCCACCAGTTCTGCAGTGTAGGAACCGTTTGAGTCCACCAATGCTGCAGTATTAGCAGTGGAGCTACTGCAAAACTGTTGGACCTGGCCCTTTTACAGGGTCATTCCCCAGACTTTTTGCTTTTTGCCTCCTTATTTTTCTGACCTTTGTTGGCTGAAGTTTTGACTCTGAGCACTTTTTCACTGCTAACCAGTGCTAAAGTGCATGTGCTCTCTCTTACAAATTTGGTATGATTGGATTATACCTGATTGGCATATTTAATTTACCTTTAAGTCCCTTGTAAAGTGGTATCCCTATACCCAGTGCCTGTAAATTAAATGCTACTAGTGGGCCTGCAGCGCTGCTCGCGCCACCCACTAAAGTAGTCTGTCAAACCCATCTAAGGCCTGCTAGCGCAAAGCCTGTGTGTGCAGTTTCCTGACACAGGGACCTGGCATCTAAATTTACATGCCAGGCCCAGAACTCCCCTTTTACTACATGTAAGTCACACCTAAGGTACGCCCTAGCTAGCCCTTTGGGCAGGGTGCCATGTTTGTGGAAGGCAGGACATGTGCCATGTTGCGTGGCCTGTCCTGGTAGTGACAAACAGCCTAACTTGGTGTCTCACTGCTGCCTCCTCATAGGATTGCATTGGAGATGCCCTGCCCTATGTGTAAAGGGTATTGTCTGATTTATGAGGGGTAGTGTAGGCATGTTTGTTATGGTTGTGATAGTGGGGAGAAATGCTGCTTACTGATTTGGGTGTATTTTTTATTACTATCACAGAAATGCCACTTCTAGAAAGTGCACATTTATCTGTGCTTATGACTTTGGTGTTTTGCAGCTTGTCTCCAATCAACGTCTGGGTAGACTAACAGTTGGGGCTTTGTGCATACTTCTCAGACAGCCTGAACACAGGGACAGTGGAGGTGACACAGAGGTGCATCGATATATTGTAAAGCCTTCCTGGGCTGAGAGAAGGGAGAGGCGGGACACACCTGCATTTGTAAAGACTGTGCCCTGGCCTCACACAATAGGGTTGTTAACCCCCCACTGATGTTTGGAGCCTGTGCTGAAAGGATTGGGGGGCACTCCCAGAACCAGTTGTAACTGGCTGGAACCTCCTCTCCCTACCATTGTAAAACACTGTAAGAACTGACTATGAGTACAGGGGAATTTTCCCCACAATTTGAACATTCTTGGAACTTGAAACTGGACATAGACGCTGATGAATGGACTCAGCAGGAAACCACCTTGGACTGCTGCTGCTGTGCTAATCTGTGACCCACCTGGTCACAATGGAAACTGCCACCATCTGCACCCCTTGTGCTGGCCTGTAGCTGGGCCCACCAGCCCTGTGCTCCTTTGTCTCCGGGTTTCTCCCAGGGGCAGGGTGCTGTGCCCCTTACCCCTGCACCGATCTCGGAATGCTCTCTTGAAACTGCTGAAAAAGATCACTGCCGCAGACCAGGCTGCAGGCGTGGCTTCAGCGCTGTAAAAAGCACTTTGTTTTGCTTCCCGGAATCACCTCCGCAGCCTGGGCATGGAAAAGAGCCCTCGTGCTTCCGGGAGCGCTCCCTTGCTGCTAGGAATCACTGCCACAGCCTGGCTTCCCTTGTGCTGTTTGCACCGGAGACGCGGTGCCCCCAGGGCACCAACAAACTCACTGGAAGGAGCGAGCCACTCCTACCGTGTCCCCGGGTGACGCGCCCTTTTTAGAGCGCCCCCAGGGCACACCTCGGCTCCCCTTCTCCAAAGCTGCTTCCCTCGCGGACGAGGGAAAGCAGAAACGTGGCTCGCGCACCGGACCGGGTGCAGCCGCCAGGGAAAACAGGTGAGGAGCCTCATCAGAGGCCCCTGTTTCCTCCGCTTCCCCATGAGGCAGCCGCACCACGGACAAGGGCGGCTGCCTCTCTGCCAGCAGGACGCAGGGGAAAAAGGGAGTTCCCTTTCCCCCGGTCACTGCGCTGGGGGCGCGATCGTCCCAACTTCTCTAAACCTTTTGGCTTTTGGGCCCCCCCCTCGGGGAGGGCCATTAGAGAGCCCGGGGGGGCCCCCAAGGATCACTGGTCCCCAGAGGGGCCCAGTCTTTCATTGTAGAGGGGGTGCAGACCACCCCTCTCTACCAGGAACCCCCGTTTTGCGCATAGGAGCGCCGGGAGCCCCAGTGCTCACCTTTAGGCACTGGAAGTGCCTAAACCAACTGGAAACAGGTACTGTTCAGGGAATCTAGGCTCTAGACAGTACAGACTTATAGATGCTTTAGCTTTCCCACCTGTTTACTGTTTCTACATATATAATGTTCCTTTTATGGGCATGTCTAGCTGATATGTATTTATATGACTTGTGGTATATTCTCTAATGGTCCTTTTATGGGTATTTAGGAATTGTTCATGACAAGTGCATAAATCTTTTACTCTAATTCCTGACTACTTCTTATGTTGCAGAATCCTGAGTACTTACGTGTTCTAATGTGACAACTGCATATTCTTGCAGAGTATTAGGGCCAGATGTACCATCAAGGGCCGTTGGGATTCGGTAATAGCGATTTTTAAGAAATCGCTATTACCGACTCGCAAAGGGCCATGTATCACATTTGCGAATCAGTAATAGCAATTTCTTAAAAATCGCAAAAGCTATTACCGAATCGCAAATTGTGATACCGGCCCCATTCGCAGCTATGGGCCTGTTGGCCTATAGCTGCTAATTTTTGCATTTCCAAAATTGTGATTTCTGAACCAGAAACTGCAATTTTGGAAATGCAAAAGGCCAGGGTGCTGGGGGCCTAAGGCCCCCTCTCCTGCACCCCAAAAACCTTTTTTTTAACATGTAAGGTACACACATGCCAAAAGGGCATGCGTGCTTTACATGTTAAATTTAAAAATGCAGTTTAACTGCATTTTTAAATTTTGCACCAGGTTACCACCTGGTTGCAAAGCATGGTATTTTGCAAGTGCAAAATGCAATGTTTGGAAAAATCGTTATTTGCGATTTTTTCCAGCATAGCCTTGAGAACTGAAATTGCGAATCGCAAATTGCAACTTGCAATTTCCAGGTCGCAACGCAAGAAATCGCAATTTTAGTGATTTCTTATTTGTGGTCTGCGAATGCATTTCATGCATCGCAGACCACTGTTTTGCACTCGCAAACGGCCGAATTTACCGATTCGCACTGTTTGCGAGTGCAAAACGTTTTGATACATCTGGCCCTTAGTAACTTGTGTAACATTCTGACAACTGCTAAGGTAGCAGGGTATTACTTATGTGTAATGTTGGTCTAATTATGTTTTGTGCAATACAGATTATTTTTACATAGCTCAGTGTTGTGTTTACTTTGTGGTGTACATTTTGCGTCACGTGTGTTGTGTGTGTTGCAAATGCTTTACACATTGCCTCCAGGTTAAGCCTGACTGCTCGTGCCAAGCTACCAAAGGGGTGAGCAGGGGTTATCTTGGACGTGTAACTCCCTAGCCCAGACTAGAGTGGGTAAGTTCTGCCTGGCTGAGGTGCATACCCTAGCCAACCAGAAACCCCATTTCTAACAAAAACCAACAACAATAAAATATTGTTGTTACTTAGCTAGTTCACGTGATTTCTTAGATACTCCAAACAGAACTAAGCTTGGCTCCTCCTCAGTACGAAGGTTAGTACTATGATTTATTGCCTTGTTTACCTTCAACCAAAAGGTTGTTAATTTGGGACTGTCTAAAATAATATAAAGCCAATTCCCCTTCCCCTACTGATGGCTGCAAAATCATTCATCAGGAATTGATGGAAATATTCTATGTACCACCCCAGGAGTGCAATAAACCATCCATCTAGAGAGGAAAGATATTATTTTATAGTTAGCTGCCCTCAAAGATTTGTACCCAAATTCCGAGATTATTCTCCAATCATCATTAGAAATTACACATTATCCCTAAAATCTGCAATTAATTCATAGGGGGAGTGATCTAGTATCAATCTGTACCAATTTCCTATACCCACTAATTTACTCCTAATTAGAGCCCTCCATGCCGGGTGTTCTTGGGTACTTGGCATTGGTATATTAGTACTAAGAAATTGGAAGATCTGAAAAAAGCTCAAAAAGAGTCTAGTTGTCATATTCTGTATCTTTATTCTCCTCATAAGTTATATGTCTATCTTTTGGTAGGAAATCACCCATCTCTTTGAAATCTTTGTTATTTCATTGAGCTATCGCCGCATCTGAAAGATTTAAGCTAAAAAATTTACACTCCTGTAGTTTCAAATAAGTATAACCTGATGGTATTTGATGTGTTTTACTTAAAATCTCTGCTCTCTTACTAAGATCGCGAATATACTTATATTGATTTTTTGGGAAGTTTAGAGGTTTTTATAAATGCTGGGAGACTTATTGCTGATTCTGCTATCATTCTATCAATCAAAAATATTTCCAGGGTCTCTTTACTATCTAAATAATGTGCCAATGTATCCTGCAATGTGGCCTGATAATAAACTTGAAAATTAGGAAGTGCCAAGCCACTTTGGTTTTTGTTGAGCTGCACAATTGAGAGCCTTACCCTTGGGTTTTTATTCCTTCATATAAAACTTCACATCATGGAATCCAATTCACAAAAATAGGGAGCTATTTATTCTTATTAGTTCATTATTGAAAAAAAAAAAAAAAAGGGCGGAAGAACTTACGTCCTCATTAAGGAAACTCTCCCTATCAGAGTCAACGGGAGAACCATCCATCTGCCCAAAAGTGCTTGTACTTTTTCAAGCATCCTGACATAATTTAGGTTAAACAAATAGCCATACTTCTTTGTGACATATATTCCCAAATATCTAATGGGTTTGGGCGAATTAGCTTGCTGTTGCAAGCCGTGAGGGAGATTCGATGTTCCTGCGTTAAATAGGAAAACCTCTGTTTTACTTTCATTAATCTTGTAGCTCCCTATTTGAGTTAACTCATTAATTGTATCCAGCACTCTTTGTACGTTGTCGACCTCTAGTTTTAGTGATAAAATGATGTTGTCAGCAAAGAGCTTAATTTTTGTCATAGCTTCTATTGGTGACATAATTTCGCTTGAGTTGCGTATTATATGAGCAGGAGGTTTGATAAAAAGGCAAACAGTAAGGGAGAAAGAGGACAGCCGTGTCTAGTGCCCCTTTTGATCTGGATTGTGCCTCTGTCCTTTGAGTTGATAACAATTCTGGCATGGGCGCCCTGATATAACTCTCTTATCATCAACTTGAATTGCGAGGGGAAAACGAATTTGGTCAGGCTATATAATAAGTCTTCCCAGTTCACTAGATCGAAGGCTTTCTCTGCGTCTACCAGTATCATTACTGCAGGGATTGTATTGACCGAAAAATGCTCGACTGCCTGTATTAAAAAATTGTATTGGATGCCATCAGTATGCTAGCTACAAAGATGTTTTGATCTTCATGTATGAATTGTTGCACAACCAGTGTGATCCTAGTAGCCCAGACCTTTGTTAAGATTTTGTAATCTGCATTGAGCACACTGATTCAGCGATATGAATCTGGTTTCAGCTAATTTTTATCTTTTTTAAAGAAACTGACTTTTGTTGATTCTTTGAATGTTGAATGTATTTCTTTGCCCTCGAATATTGCATTGCATAAATCCGTTAGGAACAGTACTAGCCCCTCACAGAAAATGTTGTAAAATTCTGTTGGGAAGTTGTCTCCACCACATGCTTTTGCACTAGGCTTTTTCTGGATAGCTACCTTTATCTCAGAGGGCGTAATCTTCTGTGCTCTGTCATTTTGAATAGTTAATGGCATCCTTGGTAGATTAATTCACTTATAATACTGCTCTATCTGTGCAAGTGAAACTGTGTAATTAATCTCATAAATTCCAGAGTAATGTAACATAAATACCCAAGCAATATCCTTTTCTTGTGTAATGATTGCACATGTCTCTGGATCCTCACTTAGATGTATTGTCTGCTTTTCGTGTTTTATATGAGTGGTCCAAGCCAAGTATTTACCTATTTGTTAACTTTCCTCATAAGCCCATTGCTGATAAGCCCTCGAGCTAGCTACTTCCTCGAAGATAAAAAATCTTTTAAATTAACCTTTGTTTGAATGAGATTACGCCTTGCCACTTCCTGCTCCCCTGCTTTCATACAATCATCTGTAGCCTTATATATAGCCATTTGAAGTTTTTTAATTTTGAGCTCTCACTGCCAAGTCTGAGATGCTTTGAAGCCAGCATACATTAAATGTACGAGAGACTAGAAAAAATTCTATTTGTGAAGCTGTTTTATAATGGGGTGAAAAGCAAGTATATTGGGTGGCTGATGGATACTCTTCTCACCAAGGATCCATAACCTGAAAATAGTTTTTTATTGTATTCAAATTTCTCTTGTTTTGAGTTTTAGTTGTCTCTTCCCCGATTAGAGGTGTCTAGTGTAATATCTTGAATATAGTTAAAATCCCCTCCAATAATAAAGGGGCCTGTTGCACTCATTGCTATATTATAAAGTTATACTAACGGCTCTACTTCATCTCTGAGTGGCCCAGATTAATTTGAATACCTGATAGTATAACCTTCAGCCAGAGCCATATCCCTTTGGGGTCTGTAATAACCTCTTTTATAATCGAATTGACTCTATTACTTAAGTATATTGCCACCCCTCTGACTGCCATCCCTAAAGATGTGAATAGAGCTACTGAGTACTGTTTTGGGATATATATACTTTGGGGTTATTGTTTTTTAGATGGGTTTCTTAAAAAAAAATGACTTTGGGGTTAAATGATATCAGCAACTTAAACATTGCCCAGTACTTCTACCTATTTGATATTCTATGAGCATTGCAGGTAATAATATTAAGCTTCAACATGTCTTTTAATTACGTTGTCAATAGTGTTTTTCCAGCAAATCCTAGTGCCTGCTACTTTTTGAAGAAACTGAATTTTCTCAACCTTTTACCCCGCCACTTGCTGCCCCCCACTCAAACCTTGGCCCCACCCGCATCCCTCAGTTCCCTCTCAGAGTGATATGGGATCGAGGCCCTCCCGCCTAGGGACTCTGAGAGCACTCCCATCCCTTGATACCATCCGATGATCCTGGCTTGGTTCCACTAGCCTGTTATGCTGCCCCATCCCACTACCCCTGCTGTGGTGCCTTGACATGGCACCGTTGACACCAAGACATCTGGGATGCATCGTGGTCTTTCCCCTTTTGGACGCTAGCAGACTTCAAACATTTTTTGTGCTGGTTTCGTAATCCTAGAACCATGGAGCATGGGAAATGTTCTCTCAATTTCACCCGAGAGCATTTTCCGTCTGCCCCCCCCTACCCACCAAACGCCACCTTGCAGATCCTCACAAATAGGTAGATACCTGTTAACTTATATATTTAATCCTCAATGTAATATTTGTACACCCCTCCCATCTGCGCTCTGTGTAGAATTCAGAAGAGCTTTTGCCTCCTCCACTGTATGGAATATATTAGCCCATCCTTTATATAAAACTTTAAATTTTGATTGTTGGACCAGAAAGGCCAGTGCCCCCATTTTGTAGAAAACCTGTCAGAGAAGATTTTAAATGAGTAATCCCCAGGAGTTAGAAAGGCCCTTGCTTTGATGGCAAGTGCAAGGATTCTTTCTTTCATGTGATAGTATCCAAATTTGACCACAATCATCTGTGGATATTTTGCACTGGGGGACTGGACTGTTGGCACTCGATGGGCACTTGTGATGGTAATATCCTTCTTACTCTCAGCTGGTTCTGTTAGAGCATACTGTTTTATCAGATCAGTGATTAATTTAATGTCTTTCGGACCATTCTCTCGCCCTTCTGGTGTCTCTGTGAACCTTAGGTTAGAGCGATGAGAACGATTCTCAGCATCGTCCACCTGAATCTGCATATCGGCCAGTTCAGCTTGGTATCTGGCAATTGATGCTTCTGTAGCATAGGGTCTCATTATCCTAATGAGAATACTGGATTCAGGTGGCAGAATCGCATGTTCTGTGGCAGACTGAGTCTGAACCCACTACAGGGGACACCTGTTGGTCTAATCTGAGTTTTGTTCTGGCTAGCTAGCAGTGCCTCATCACCCCAGGGCACGGATGAATAGGCAACTGAGCGCATGACACAATTGATTCCTCAGGGAAATTGTGGTCACTCAGCTCTCATCCATTTCTCTCAGTTACATTAGTCTCATATGTGCAAGGACAATCAGAGGCAGAGTATAGTTCAATAAGGTTTTATTGAAGTAACTGCATCTTAGATACTAAAGCATGTATTGCAATAACTAGGCCGATGGAGCATGACAGGATTAAAATTGTGACAAGGAGAAAGAAACATAAAAATAATGCTACCATATTGTCACTAAAAGCGTTAAGAATAGCTCCTACCTATGCTATGTTAGAGCACAGCATGTTAAGCTCTATTTCTGCCCTTCAGGGTCCCCCGGGAAGACATCATCCCTCATACCTGAGCAAAAGGCCTGTAGTCTACATATGCAGCTGCAGCAAAGCACTCAGCAATCAGCATACAGTCATGGTCATCTGGCTGGAATCTAGCTCTAATGTACATGGGTCAAAGTAGTGTTTTTATGATAAAACAGCTGATGTTCCAAGAAAGGATCCCCATGTAAAAGTGTGTTAGTTTCTGTTAACATTAGAGACAAAGCGCACCGCTTTTGACAGCAACTTATCTTACTGCAGCCTTGAGAAAAGCACAGAGTGAAAGAAATGTCTTGTTTAAGAATGCAGTCCTGGACCTAGGCAAAGAATAGCTAGATAGAGAAGATAAATCAAGATGGCAAATGTGGCTATTGTTAAAATAATAAAAATTAAGTTGAATAAAATATATCTAGGTTAAAGTGCACTGCGGCAGGCCGACTGTGCTAAAATAATGTTTATAAAACTATAGCTAAAATGGATACATAACACTTCCATGTGTGATCGACTAGTCTTCTAAGTCTGATACTCATGGTTCGACGTCCTTAACACAAGTACTCAATTGCTGCATGCTGTTGTTTATGAGGCTTAGGTGGGTTTCCGTCTTACGATTTGCCTCTTCCTGTGACAATTTTAGAGCCTTTAGTTAACTGAGGAACTGAAGAAGCAGACACTCTGTAGCTGAAGAAACTTTTCCCACTGTTCACCTCCTGTCTGTTTGTAGAGACCCAGCCTGGAATGCCTAGGACCTGAACAGAACAAAGAGCCCATATTTTCTGCTATTTAACCCACTTCCTGATGCCCTGTTGTGGTCCCCATTTCAATTAAGTCCAAAGTAAGTGAAGAATCTATTAAGCCATCAGAAATATAAGGGTCTGAGCATCTCTGAGTATTGAGTAAATTATCGAGAGATGGAGACTGCAGAATAGGTACTGAGTTACGTCTGTCCTGGCCCCCTCCCTTTAAGTGTTCCACCGGAAGTGCTGGTTAGGGGTTCCTTGACCTCTTTGGATACACTCAAGATAAATAGTGGATACGTCTGTAGTTGCCCTTTCCTATTTCGTTAGATGCTTGCCTGATCATGCTTCATCTGCCAGGCTAAGGTTCTCGCCGAGGTGCTGCAGTTGCCCCATAACTGGCTACCAATTACAAGTTCATTGCACTCAGATTCCATAATGACAATTTTTGCTTTAGGAGTAGCTTGAGAAATGAAGGATGAAAGTCGTTGTGGTACTGAGAAGGTTAAGCCTTGACTGGAGGTTTTTTCCAAAGAAGAGGGGTGCTTGGCCTTCAGATTTCGCACCACCTTCATATTTTTACCAGTTGGGCATGCCTTTGGCTGGAATTAATGAACAATCCTTTTTATTATGCTAGGTATTGCTCGAATACCCACCGGCTATCAGCATCACAATCTTGAGATATAAATGTAGGGCCTCATTTACAAGCCATTTGCATCGTCTCTGCATCATTTTTTTTTTACACTGCAGTGGCGCTAGTAGTGCACTACACTGCTCTATATTTACAAAAGGATGCATTGGACCCAATGCATCACTTTGTAAAGTCCTGAGTCACGTTATACCTGCACTAGCTACAATGTATGCAATTAGGCATTCCAATGTAAAAAGCCATGTATAACTGTTGCAGTGAAATTTACAACTTTTCACTGCATCATTCTTCGACTTAACTGCATCAGAATTTTACAGCAAAACTTAATGCAGCATTTATTTCCTATGAACTCCCCTCACATTGTTGGAGTTGCATCAGTTTAATGGTGCAACTCCAGCAATGTGCCAACAGATGTGTCAGAATATTGAATGCATCTGAAAAAGTGCACCATGGAGCTCAGTATTGTAAATGGAGTGCATCCATGGCATTATTAGGGTCCAAGAAATCTGACGCATCGATGATGATGTGTCAGATTCTTGTAAATGAGGCCCATAATATTTAGGTGTTTCTGACAAAGAATAAGTACCCCATTTTCATAAAGAATAGATGAAGAAAAGAACAATTCACTCATCCAACATTTTTTTACATAAACATTTCCTTAAAATGAGTTTCTTGAAGTAGGCCCATTTGACATTTCAAATTGGAGAAATTTGACAAAATACACTGACGTTTAATCAAGTTTTTTAAGAGTTTGGAATTCTGTGTTATAACTCTAAGATTCACTCTTAGACACACATGTGGACACTGTAATGATTGCAAGGGAGCCATTTCTTCTGGTGTCATGGAGTACAAAGGTGTTAAGTTTGCCCTAAAAGAAATGACAAACTGTAGATTGTCCAGTGTAATCTACCTTATTCTTTGCCCTTGCAGTTTAGGTTACTTAGGCGAGACAGGACACAAAATCCAGGTCAGATTCAGTTTACACAAAACAGCTAAACACAACAAGAAAATCTCACCAACCTTAGTATAAAATTGTGTTGAATGTGGACACACTGTAATTTGCCTATCATTGATAATCTTGAAAAAGTACGGGCATCTAGAGGTAAAGGCTACAGCGACACTACAAAAAGAGGGAAGTGTATTCGATATTCAACCTGGGGACACACATTGATGGTCTCAATGAAGTCATCCCATAGAGAATGCTATGTGCTAACTGCACTCTTTCTGTATTGTTTGTTCCCACCAATATTTATCTGTGGCCTTTCTGTCAGCTCAGCTGAGTCCGAGTTGGTCTTTGTATACTGTTTTTTCTGATACTGAATGATAGCTGTTACCTAATATTCTTCCTTATTTTAGGAATATATATGTGTATCTTAGTATCTTTTAGCTTGGTTCATTAGATGCTAAGCTGGTCCCTCTTCTTTATGTTTTATTTTTAGTTTAATATGAAGATGTCCTCTGTGAACAAATAGACATATGGCTCAGCATGGTTTAATATCCATATGCTGCCATGGCGAGTTCACAGTCCTGGTCTTGCAGCCTAATCTAGTACAAACCTTATTTAGATGGATCATCTTTGAGTAGCTCTAGATGAGTATCTCTATTCTTGTCATGTTTCTCGCACATATTTGAGCTCTTTTAGCTCTTTGAAAGTATTGTTTCCTTATTTATACCAGGTTCCACTATGCATTGAACATACACAGCTTTTATCACAAGATGGTGCTCATACCTTGTATTTAGGCTTATCTATCTGTAACACACTGTTAGTTCACATGGCATGCCACGTCATACATTACAGTAATCCATGGTAATTTGTGTCTTTTGTGGCTCCAAATGTGGGATTGGAATGGGCAGAGCAGATTAACTGGTGCAGAGAGGTAAGAACTATGGTGGGATGTAACAATGCAGGTGGCAATGTTTGGTTAGTGAACTTAGGCCCCTTGGCGAGTCTCCTGTGTATTGATCCATGGACATAGATATTTTGTGAGAGTTAGTGGGTTACAATGTTAATATTAGTATAGTATGTACCCTTCGGGGACTCGATATTTTAGTTGGTGATATCAGAGAAGCTATCATGAGCTCCCATGAAAAGTCACTTAGCTATACTACCTTTTGGGTGTTACACTCCAACTGATAGACTTTGACAAAATCTACATTATCAGACTCCTAGAGATAGGACCATCTATGAGTGAGTAGGTGGTTTTGTTTCAGCAAAGTGTATATATATTTAGCTATTGGTTATGGTGACTGGCCCTCATGGAACCTCAAATTTGATTGAGTTTGATAGGTTCTGACGTATTACTAACAATATCAGTATAGTTTAATATTAGCCCAGACCAGTTTGTTTTATAGTAGTTTTTATCCCTCGCTTGTTTTGGTACCTGTGAAGGTCTCTTCTGGAACTCTTTACATGATCATGTTGTAGGATTCCATCTTTATGTGGCAACTATCTTAGAGCTATTCTCCCTTTCACAGCGCAATAGTACGGGCAACTGAAAAGCCGGAGGAATCAGGACCCTCAATCTCTTGGATACTTCAAAGACTACTGTGCATCCTAAAACCTTCAATTCTCTCTTCTCACTGATTAGTTCTGAATTGTTTTGAATATTGGAATACTAGGTATGGGACTACAGTAGTAGCAGTTATAATTATCATATTTTGTTATGAGATGGACAGAACTGGCAGTGTTTTTTTCTGTTTATCCCTTTCACCAGCATTGAACCTTGGGTGGATTCTTTAGATCTTCTATTAGTAAGAGTGTTCCCAGAACCGTGGCGCCTTGTGTACTTGTTATACTTATAGGTTATGGTGAGTTTGTATGGTTTATGAGTTTTGAATTGTGCAGTATTCAAAATTGGAGATGAGATACGGATGCTATTGTTCCTGTTGTCCCACCCCCACAAAGTAGGAACCCTCTTGCTTTGTCACTTAAAACCATAGTAACTTACAGGAAGGCATAAAAAGTAATCATTAGAAAAGGAGATAAGAAGGAATGAAAGGAAACAGGATGAGAGAAATGCAAAAGAAAGATAAAGTGATGGGAATACAGACCACAAAAATGTAATAAAAGGCAGTACAGGAAAATGTTCTATAATTGCGATGAAATGAAAAAGACAAATAAGAATATCCCGATGGATAAAGGGGATGCAGAACACCTAATGAAGACGTGCCAAACCTTGTTCCGAACAGACAAGAACAGAGAGGCAGTTAATACAAGAAAGTAATAAAGGAGAGACAATGAAGCAGAATGGGAGAGTTGGAATAAAGAAGCAAAATTGGACCATTTGATACAGGAATATGACAATGGAGGGAACTGGACTACAGACTCATCAATAGTGACAAAGAAAATTGGTGATAACGTACAAGACTGATGCAGGAATAATGAGGCCAGGTGTGGGGATTCCCCATGAGGTCTGACATTGAAACAGAATGGGGAAAAGAATAACAATGGTCAACAATAGGAGCTCAGAAGATGCAACTTAAGGGAATAAAACATCTGGTCAGTCAAATAAATGGGGACAGAGAAGGCTAAAACAAAGTCAGTTTTTAACTTTTGTGACGGTCTCCATGTCCTCTTGAGTATGTTGATGAAGGAAATCTTTCAAACAATCCGGGTCTTCTAAGATATACAGTTTGTCTTTCTAAGTAAAGTTTGAAACAACAAGAATGAACCAAACCATATATAATCATCGCAAGGAACCAATCCATTATGGTTGCCGTGACATTGGAAAAATGTTGTGACTAGAAGACTCTTCTTCCTGGCCATTGTAAGATAACACGATGTGTGGTTGCTAATACTTTATGCATTAAGTCAGTAAACTGTATAAAAAGAATAATGATATCCCTAGGTCTTGCATAAGAAGAAAATGTTGGTTTTCATGCTATACAAAGTGCTCTTTGAATGTTGATAGGTCCTAGTAAGGCACATGAACAATTGAGGGAATTAACCTTTTGCAGGAAAGCAATTATATTTGATCCTTCTGAGTATTTCGGTATGTCATGGATCCTGGGATGACTATTTTCCAAATCATCTGTGATTTTCTTAAGTTGTGCATTTTTTTGTGTCAAGTGAGAGAAATTGGAATGGAATCATCCACATCACTGACACTCTGTTCAATGGCAAAATATATTGATCATGAGAAGAACATTTTTCTTCAATACACTGAAGTGAAGCATTGGTCTGCATGATAAAGTTTTTAAGGCCGTAAACTTCTCGAATAAATCTTCCAAAGTGAAAGGTGACGGTTACTTAGAGGGTGATTCTATATCTTTTTTTGGTGATTTGATCAATCCCAAAGGTTTCTTTAAGAGACCGCCTGACTCAGAAGTAGAAGAGGATCCTTTGTAGTAACAATCTTCCTCCATGATAGCGAGAGATATTCTAGGATAAGTTATTTATGATGATTAGATTTCCTGATTTAAGGTTTGGCTGTAGAGAAGAACGGATTGGTAGCACACTGCTGTTTAACTGTGAAACGCTATCACTCTGTACTATAGACTATTTCATCAGAAATGGCATGACAGAAACATGAGTATCAAAGTTAACTATTCTGAAAATAATGCTCAGGAAAAGTATGTATGATGAGGAATCTCCTCCACAAGCCACTGAAAAAGGATAAAAATAGGAAGTTTATTCAGTTAAATCCAAAATAAGTAGCCTTAGCCAGTCTGTTGAATTGCAAATCACCATCCAGGTATGGATGCAAGACAAATCATAACAATCTTACTATTAAGTTGAAACACTGAGTTGAACAAGTCATTGAGAGTATGAGCAAACAACAGCTGTACTGAAGAGTTAGTACATATTGTAGCAGGAATATGACAATATTAGTAAGTACAAAGAAGCTTTGTCTAGTCTTGTTGTTTCTTATGCTCTTTCTCCTCCTTTTGTTTCAAACAATCATATGTTAACTGTAGAGGACTAAGCAATTTTCTTAAAATAACTTTGTTATAGGTACTATCCTATACCAAGGTCCTACGACTTGTTGGGTTACCCATTGCTTTGTAATGTGCCCTCCTTATTTGGTTGTCAGCAGGAGCATAGGTGAAAGATTGCCTACTGTCTACCATTGCAACCAAGAATCTTCTCTGTGGTCAACTGTACAATATGCAAAAGTGGCTGGCAGCGGGACTCCAGCCTCTTTTACTGCCGAGCCAATCACAATGTGCAGTCCTGCTGATGCAACTGTGGCAGCTAACCCTCCAGACTAGAGTTGGCGGATTTGCAGCTATATAAACATGAAACTCATCTTTTGAACGCTTACCAAATATCCGGTCACCATGAACCCACTGCTACCTGTCCTCCCGTTGCTCCTGGCCCAGGTCCAGGATGAAAATCAACCCCATCATCACCGGAACAGATGGTAAGTCATGGGCATTCCTGTTACCCTCTGAGATATAGCTGCATAGTAACACTGGACTTGTACGTGGCTCAGTAATTTGCGTGAATATCACCATACTGTTGTGCCTGCTGAAGTGTGTAATGTTAAAGACTGAAAACGTATCAGAACAGACCTCGAGATATAAGAAGCACCCACCATTTTGTACGCACCACATAAATGGCAACGGACATCTACACAAAAAGTCTTAACAATCACAAAAAGGAATGTATCTGTAGAGGTGTGTGTAACAATGTACCTTAAAGTATCAATTGAAACAGTACCCCCAATTTGAACCAAATAATCCCATGATAATGTAGCAATTACACCTCAAATGACATGTTGCAGGTGGGTGTACACATAATGCAACATAATAATCACTGGTGACCTGTAAACATGTCAGAGATGTATGAAGATCACATATCCCCTTGGCGTGTGCAATATATAACAAACAAATGATCACATTCAACTTACAATGTGCCAGGTCAACTGTGTAATGCATATGTGCATATTATTGACACATCATGTCAAAATAAACACACGTGCATTCTCCAGTCCCAAAAATAGAAACACATATCATTTTGGTGTAAGTGTCCAGTAACAACATGAATGCTTGTACCAAAATTAATGTGTCCATAATTAATGTACAACACTAATGTATGTATTTAAAAAAAACTAAAATATTTAGCCTGTGTTTGCCATTGTCACAAATGAGAGTAAGTGCATGGCACACACATTAGCAGAAAGATCATCATCAGCAAACAATTAGTAACTGTCGACAAATAAGGTCAGGACAAAGGTGTTCTCAAATCAAACTTTTAGCTCACTCATATTTTCTGTAAAATTCAATCTAAAAACTAACATCAAAGGCACTAAGCCAGAAGGTTCAAAGTCTGTATTGCATGTCAATAACTTGCCTCCTATTGACAGAGCCAAAATTAACCTCTTGTGGAAGGGGCATCTATGGTGCAGAAAGCGGACACCTCAATGATCTTAAGGGTGAGTCCTTTGGTTTGGTAGAGGTGGGTTTGGGTTTGCAAAGGCTGGGTTAGGATTTGGGAATGGATGGGTTTGGTAGAGGTGGTTTGGGGTTTGGAACGGGTCAGGACCAGCGCAGAAACAAGGTCTTCTTTGGGGAAATGGCGGTTGAGAAGTAGTTTGGGTTGGAAGGAAGAACGAGTAGCTGTGTCTGTTGTGCATGTGTCTATTAAAGTGTGGATGCTAGAGGGTCTGGTGTATGTGCTGTATCTTTATTTTTGACTGATTATTTGTTGGTTGGTGAGTGTGGGCATTTGTGTGCAGTATGTGTGTGGATGTGTCTGCTGTGGTAATTGTTACTGTGACATCTGTAGGTGTGCTGGTACAAACATGTGGTGGTGGGGGTGATGACTGGGGCTGTGCATTTGTGCATTTGTGTGTGGGTGTTGCTATAGTTGTGGGGGTTGTGTCTGTGGGTGTGGTGGTGGGGTGAATGCTTGTGTAGTGGTGAGTGCTCGGACTGGGAGTATAAATGTGGTAGCGTGTGGTGTCTGCATGTGTGTGTCCCTGCTAATGTTTTTGGATGTTTTTATGATGGGATGTGATGCCTGTGGGTGTTGCTGTGGGTGATTGTATATGTTTGTGTGTGCTTTGGACAGGGCTGGATCGAGGGATTTGGAAAGGGGATGGGGTGGAAGTCTGGGCCTGAGGTTGAGGAGGGTGTGTGGCTGTGGCCAATGAGGAGGCCAGACCCTGGAATGACCGCTGTAGGCCAGACAGGGCACGGTGAATGTCATCCTGGGAAGCCAACATCTGGGTGTTCTGGCCAGCCAGCTCCTGGATGGCATTCAATAGTGCGGTCTGACCTACAGTGCTCGTTCTTAAGAGATCAACAGCCTCCTCAGTGAGCACAGCTTGGGAAACCGGGGCAGAGGTGTCTGCAGCAAAGGTGATGTCACCCCTTTTAGGGGGTGGCAACGGCAGCTGGGGGGGAGCAAGAGAGAGGCTGGAGATTAGAATGTTGGGGTGGACGAAGACGTAGGTGTCACAGCCTCTCCAGGGTCTGCCCCCACTAGGGACTGGTCTTCATTTGAGGTCTCCAAGGAAGAAGCTTAGTCGCTGCTTGCCTCTGTGCCAGTCCCTCACCTTCCATGCCAGTGGGTCCCTCAGTGCTTTATCCACAGTAGCCAACTTCATCCCCGCCATTGTCGATGTCACCTTCGACTTGCCCAGTTAATGCAAAAGAAAAGTATACAAGTTATAGTGTATCTGTGAGAATACAATTGGGCATTAATGTGCATCATACAACATTTGCAACAAGTTCAGTTATGCCCCATCTCAGCTCCCATATTGTGTATGCTTTTGTCACTTATGCACTTGTAGTTCATTCCATTCCAACACCATGAGTAACCACATAGGCCTGGCTACATCCCTGAACCATTGCAGAGCTAAATTGGCTCCCTTCTCCCAAAGGGTAAGATTTGTGGACGGAAATTGTCTGTCCCACATGGGACACCACAATGTCTTCGATATGCAATGTCCCTTCCAAGCACATTGCTCTCCATCACCAAGTTCACCAAAATGTTATCTGTGTGACGCACAACTCTCTCACCCATGTGGACACATTCCAGTCTGGTGCTTACAATGCAGTTTGGCATATAAATTTATGTTGGCAATCACAGACTGGCTTACATGCACATTTGTGAAGGACTATAGACTGAGGCCCATCAATTACTGTCCACATAAAGTACCATAAGTTTGTTTGAGAAACTGCTTTCAAACATTGATCGGATAAGAAATTATGCCACTGTACAAAGAGTGTCAATACGTTCAGTGCAGGTGTCATTGCACCAACTTAGCAATGTCAAGTCTGATGTCTCAGATGTTTCATAATTGTGTAGTTTGTCACAGTCACTAGTAATGAAGGCTACATTTACTACACATATTTGTGACATACCGTCACACCTAACCGAATCATGACAGGTGGCATGTTTTGTGAAACTGTCCCTTGTGTCTTTGTGTAAATGCTGGCAATCCCTTTGTTTGCATGCAGACATGTATCTGCTCACAACAGTAATTTCCTTGTGAGGAGGAATTTAGTGGCATGCTACAGCACAAAGCAATACCCCCCACACAGCATCAGACACAGTCCGATCAACTTACTCCTCCAGCCACCATCTGGACTTAGGATGTGTGTCTTCTTCAAAACTGATGGCATACAAAATAGCTTTAAAGTAAAGAGGTTAAACCACAACAATATTTGCAGACAATGACTTATCACCTGGTTGCTGCTGTTGGGCACTCAACTGCTCACCAAGCTCTGGGTAAGCCACTGCAAGCATGCAGGCCATTAGAGGGGTCAGGGTAGGACACACTCACCTGGATGGTTGGGAGGACTGTCCAACTTGGCTCTCGCCGGATTTTCTTGTAGCTGGATGCAGGACCTCTCACTTCCTCCGATAGTGCAGGCTACTCCACTTGTGGACCCTCAGGGACTACACCTTCTTGGCAAGGGCCTCCCATATTTCCTACTTCTGATGGATATTTACTTTTATAGATTAAATAAAAGAACTGGAAATGACAATTCAGTGACACTGTTGGGCAGTACAGCTGTGACATTAGAATTGATAAATTCACAGATAAATTTACAAAAAAAGTTTTTTCCCCATAAAACACTCATAGAGTTCCAGTTATCCCATGTGCACTAGTAATACTTGCTAGCTTCTCATGTTACCTAATCAGGCATACAACATAATCTATGCAAACAATCCTGTTGGGAGAACCGCCACCCCTTATCACTCACAATGATTGTGAGCTACTGAAGGCTAAACCACCTGTGCAATACTTGCAGATAATGATATTCAGAACTACATTGGTTTCCTGCCTAAACTCCCAAGAGTCAGAACCCATGTTCTGCATCACATACAATGAGTGAGGGCAAGATGTGAGGAGTGCTGCGTCAATGAGATCAGGGATATGTGGGTTGTTTGATCAAGTAAGTTTTCTAATGGGACAAGCTGGGATGAATGATGGTTAGCCAGTGTCACCTGAACTTGCTGTACCTAAAATAAGTCTACCTATATGTCGTTTCATGACAGGTTTAAACCATACAGAGCAAACTGACACACAATGTGTGCTGAAATCCCATGTCACAGTACAGCATCACACAACTCCAGACCCTCTACATTTTTCACTCAACATCACTGTCATTTCAACATTGAGTCTATGTTGTCAGTCATAAAACTGGCATACTGTCTACTGCCCACTGGTAGTCAGTGGCCTGCAGTTTGTGTGATGAAATAGGATTTGTATATTACATGGACATAAATTACAGCTTTTACTTTCAGGTGACTTAACATTGCCATGAACAGACAATTCAGACATTAGTCACAAAATTCTGTCCCAGCTATATCATTCTATCAGTTCCAAGCACAACACCACCCACATTACCAAAAAGGAACCAAACAGCGTGTGAATCATAAAGGAAGAGGTTACTCAGTCAGACATTCCTCTTTCAGACATGTACCTGTTCCTCTGGAGTCCCATAGAGTTGGCAGTACAGGGACAGAATATCCCTGGCAAGGAGCTTCAGCTCCTCAGGGAAGAAGGCAAGGGCCCTGTCACCTTGGTTGCTCCGCATCCTGGCTCCCAGAAATGAGTACCAGCAGCAAAAAATGAGGAGGTCTTGAATGCTGCAGTGTTAGGAGGCAAGTGAGTATTTTTTCACAACGCGGTGTACACGCAAACAGCAGATGCGATCCGTAACAAGATTAACACTGCCGCTGGCTTTTGTGCGTAGCTGTCACACATGTCAGCCTATATCAGGCCCTTTTGTGGAGGGCACCACATACTACACCCTCAACCTCTGCTGATGTAGTGGATCCTATTTAATTTTAAAGGGAATCAGGAGTTTAGCTTAGCGTTCTGGCTTGCAGGCGTGTGTCCCCGTAACCCAGTGACTTTTAATCTACTTAGCTCGCTCTGTTTTGGCACATTTATTTAATTATTTCTTCCAAGATGGCTGCTATGTTTATAGTTAGGAAGATGTTTTAGTTTCACATTATCACTGCCACTTTGTAAAGGCGTCACTATCAGTGTCAAAGATAAATGAGATATGTAGGTATTCACATCATGTACTTTCCCACTTTGGTGTAACAGTAACATGATGTACCTTTTCAGAGAAGCATGCCTTCTTATCTATTATTTGTGAACTTACCTGCATCAGGGGTCCTTCAAGATCTGTATAAGTACATCTCACACAGACAAGCTAATCAGAGGGATTCCTACCAGATGCCTTCAACACTATCTATGCTACATGTCGCCTTAATGCAGACCCAGCCTTCATGTCCTCAGGGAGTCTGATATAGACACCTCTTCCCAGGATAACGAGGGATGGGGGACTCTTCTCATGGACATGGTACTGGCAGATTAGGTTTAACACACCTTGCTCTCTTTAGGTTAGAGATTAGATGCACCATGCTAGGGCATTAGTTTGATTTCACATCTATTTTACATCTTATGTTTTTGCAAGATGGTGGGTATTTTTGTATGCATGACTGTCAGTTTTACATTTCTGTTTCTTGCATTGTTCATTATCCTAATCATTGCAGCCCATGCAATTTACAGTAGTTTCAGGGTTGTTAATAAAACCTATTGAAAACTTTATTGAATCTCCTTCATTGACTGTGCATGACTGAGACATGTTGCTCATGTGAGAAAAGGGCCATCTCCATTTAACCACAACTCCCCTGAAATGTCACACTCTTGAGTTCATGCGTAAAGGCTGCCACAAATCACGTTTTACTATTTGAGTCTTTGGTGAGGTACTGCTTATGAGCCGACATGGTTGGACCGACAGTTGCGATTTGTTGTAAGATTGTCCTAGTCACCTACAAACAAAAGTACTATCATCCCTAAACCAGCAGTCTTGCCTAGAACAAGAGTCCAACTATAACACTGACACCCGTCGGGTAGCCAATGTCCTGATGGCAAGGTCAGGCAGCGGTCATTTTAGGGTGTGAAACTGCTCATTTTATAACTGTTTTTGCATCACCAGCACTCGAAATGGAGGCTAGTGCATTTCTAAAAGTCAGATATGAACAACACTTTTCTTGGCACAATATGACATGGTAAAATGGGAACCATGACTGTGTCTGACAATAATAGTGCCACTGGGGAAGTACTACCTTTGTTGATGGTTTAAAAAAAAAAGGTTAAAAAAACATAGGTGCAAATAATACAGTTCAAATGTATTATTTGCACATAATGACCAAAAAATCCTAAATATGTTTTTTTAAGATCTTAGTTGACCAAATATGTGATGTTAATGTGTGTACATGTATTACCCAATAGCACTTCCACTGTTACCCAGAAATCAGATGTGCATTGACATTAAAAGTATGGAGTGAGCATATCTGAACCCCGCCATAGGTAGGAGGTGACAGCTCCAGGTGTTCTGTCCCTTTCCAGACCTTGCCACCATGGAGGAAAGGGACATCATCAAACAATATCATCTAAATAGGCAAACTATCCTTGATTTGTGTCAGCAGTTGAAGCCTGATCTCCTGCCTCACAATAGGAATCCAACAGCCATAGCACCAACAGTAAAACTCATGGCACTACTGCATTTTGTAGCCACTGGCACCTTTCAGTACACTGTGGCAGTGTCTGGGGGCATGTTCCAGCAAACGTTCAGTAATGTGCTACAATAAGTCCTTGCTTCCCTTGTGAAAAACATCAACAGCTACATCCAATTTCCACATCCACAGGATTTGGCCACAGTGAAGGGAGATTTTTATTCTTTGGGTGGAATACCATTTATAATTGTAGCAATACATGGCATGCATATTGCCTTGGTGCCTCCACACAACATAGAACAGGTCTGCCGTAATCGGAAGAACTTCCATTCGATCAATGTGAAAGTTGCCTGCTTGCCAAGCTTATACACCTCAAGTGTGTGTGCCCTTTTCCCTGGATCAACACCCGGGATGATTCATTCATACTACGGAACAGCAATATACCCATGCATATGTCACAACTTGAACAATAGAGCGCCTGGCTTGTTGCTAAGTACAACATGACTTGTTGATCTTTTGACGGAATCCTAGTTTAGGGACAATGGTTTGATATGTGAGTAATCTGTTGATGTGTTGCTTCTGTGTAGGAAACGTAGCGTAGCTTAACCAACCGTGGTTATTGGCACCATTGAGGACCCAACAACACCAGGAAAAATCTGCTTCAATGAAGCCTATGGAAGAACACCAAGGCCAGTGGAGTGGTGATGTGATTGACCACTTCTTCATGTGAATGTAAGTTCACCTTTACAAATTTTAAGCTCCAATGTCAGTACAATATGTGCCCTAGGGTACATATTTGTCTGCTATGGCAATATATTATAAATGGTCACTGCAGGAAAGTTCAAGGCAAAGATGTTAGTGGATCTCCCTACATTTGGTTATATGGCCGATGACACAGTTGAACTGTGCTTGTGTTAAGTATTTATGCCCTCATGACATGTCAACTGTGTTCAATTTAATATGTGGTAAAATTCATTTTCCCTTGTTATTTTGTTTCAGGGTCCTTCACAATGTAATCTTCATTTGGATTGGATATTTCAATGATGTGACATTTGCTGTGATATGTGACTGTTTTGAAGTACAATGTGTACATGTGTTGATCCTGGGACAGACACCCACTGGGGATGGGGAAATCTTTTCCAAAGACAACTTGCACTCTGATAGAATAGAAAGTTCAGAAGATTATATCTGACCTGTTTTCTGTGTGATGTTGCCGTCAAGGTAATATGTGCTACTTGAGTTGCTCAAACCACATGTGTATGTCAAGCCCTAGCATACTATTCCCCCATCACATAGGCTAAATCTTAAATTTGTGGACTGTAGAGGTAGCTGTTGATGTGTTTCATCATAGGTTATAGAACTTTTTGTTAGCACACCACTGAATGGTAAATGTGCCATTACTCCAGATGTTGCCACAGTGTTCTGTACTGGTCATGTGGCATCGGAAGTTGTCACTGCCATGATGTAGACTATTAGTATTACTGATCAAGGATTCCTGTTGTGAGAGCAGTATGTATGGCTCCAACTGAGGTCCTGTATCACAAATAGTTTGCCTATTTAATTTGTTCCCATTGCATGCTCCCTTTCCTCCATAGCATCAAAGTAGTGGAGCATATAACCCTGAATGTCACTGATATTAGGGTTAGGAGTGTTTTTGTAACTCAGACTCCATTTCTACAAGTACCTGTTTGTAACGTGTACTTTCCACATATATTCTCAATAGAGTTTGTTTACTTTCAATAAATGTTTTGATACTTTTCCTCTTTGTAATTGCAACATTTTGTTCCTAAATAGATGTTCTATAGTTTTCCAAGCATGATGGTAGAAGATGAACATGACAATATAAATACCACAAATGATCAAACAAGAGTCTTGTACTCTGTGTCCTTTACATTTATTATGATGAAAAAACAGGTGTGAAGTGAAATAAACTAAAAAGAGTCTAGCATGGTAGATAAAAACATGGTAGTAGGGCCAAATATAGTTTGAAGTCCAATGTCCAAACTACTACTGTCCTCTAAAAAGGTTAATGTGCCCATTAAACAGTCCACAGAGTGAAAGGTAGAAACACAAGGAGGAAATTAGGTTTGGCATCTCTAGGAGGTGGTGGTGTTGGTCTTGCCATCCTCTGCTCCTGGTCCAGATAACCGTTGTTTCCTCTGGGGAGGAAGTGGGGGCACAGGTGCAGGGGCCTGGGTGGCAGATGCAGGACCTCCATGTCAGGGGCTGGCAGCGTTGTACTTTGTCCAGATGTTGAGCGACCACAGATATTGGTAGATGGACTGGAAAAAGCCCTGCGCATAATGTGATAAATGTCATAAATCACCCTAGTCAAAGAGCACAAATTGGAAATGATGTTCTGCATCTCCACATTGTTCTTCCTCTGCACCTGCTTAATGTCCCGGAGCTCATTTAGAACCTGGACCATCACGTCTTGGGACTGTTGGTCTGATCCCGGGAATTGGTCAAGGGAGGTCTAGCTAACTAAAACTTAAGTGGCCTCCCTTGGCTGGCCCAAAGATTCCTAACCATGACCACTACCTCCACTAGCCTGTGCCTTTGAAGTGTGCCCCAAACCACTGCATCCTGGCAGAACTGGAAGCTGAGTTGTTGGTGGATCAATAGTAGCCAGGACTAGGGGGGCACAGGATTAGTGTGCTGGTTTTCGATGCACAGGAAGTAGAAGGGTCCTCACGTTGAGGTCTTGTTGCAACTGTGGTGGAAGGTGAATCTGTGGACTGGGTTTTACTCACTGGAGCTGTGTGGCAAACAGACCAGATGGACCAGCTTGCTCCTCATCATCCGGACTTCCAGCATTGGAGTCCTCACTGAAGGCTTGCTCCTGGACTAGAGTGGAGGTGTCTTGACTGGCAGACAACGGTGCACTGCGCCGGGTGGTTGGACCTGTGAAGGCTACAGAGGTTATGTGATTAAAATATAGTCTGTGCATTTCATTTGTCTTTGTCTACAAATGAGCCAATCTAAAACCCAGAAAGAGTGAGATTGACTGGTTAGGCCTGTTTGTTATTTTTAGAGTTTTACCCAAGTAGACTGTTTTACACAGATGGCAACTCCAGTGGTGACCTTGTAGAAATGTCCTGAAATGCCAAAGTGTTAGTTCCGGTTTGTCAGTTACATGTGACAAACATTGATCCCATCACAGTGGTAAGTAAACTGGAGTACTGGATGAATTCAAGGGGTAACAGGCTGTAAAACCTTGGCTGCAAAGTAGTTCATAAGACACATGATACTGTTATTGGTCATCATATGGGCAGTGACAGTTTGCTAGTGTGTGGCTACTAATTCTGATCAGCATGTCACAGCACATTTTTGGATATCTTAGATTTAACAAACAATGAATAATATAGCTAGAAACAGGTGTCAACATGGTAAAGATATACAATAAGTGATATTTTAATCCATAACATGACATGGTGGCTGACAAATGCACTAGTTTTTTAAAATGTGCATGCATATGAAAGTAAAGAATAATGTAACAACCTTACATTCCACTATTGTTTTTCATTTCCAATAACAGATCATCATGGTACTTGCAGTCATCTGTTTACACCATGGGCAATACTTGTTTGAAAAACAAATTACACCTATCACTTTCAAAGACTATTTTAGAGATTAAAATGTATTTGCAGTTGGTGCACACATGGATATAATGTGACTAGGGAAAAAACAACTTAAAAACACCATACTCTCCTGTGAAAATGGATGTGGTTTTGGACCTGTTTTTGGAAGCACATCAACATACATTGATAGACAATTATGGGCAGAGCCCGGGCAAGTGATGATCTATGGGGAACTGCACACAATCTGACTATTGATATTGCATTGTGCTAGAAGGAGAGCTACACCCACGCTGCTGGCAATTTGTATGACACTACATATTTTGCTTAGTCAAAATGAGCTATATCTGCGTTGCTAAGGTTGTTGCAGCATTCTAAAAGTCTACCTTAAGGTCTGGACTTCATTGGTGATTAAGGAGACATACAGAGGTCTGATTTCCCTGTCTGCACTCCACCAGGAATTCCAGCCAAGCCTTCAGGATGGAGGATTTGCAAGACCTTATCCTCCCTGGGAAAGAGTAGTAATGGGAGGAGAGCCACCACCAGTTGTCTGGGACTCCAGGTGATACTTGGAGGCCAGTGAACAAACCTTACCCCACAAGTCGTTCCACCTCTTCCTAATCTTATCCTGCGTTCACAGGTTGTTAGGTACTGCATTCACCCTGGACACTATACTGGTCTACATTTGCTTTTTCTGAGACATGGTAGTAAGCATTTGCGGCTCTACTCTAATGATTTTATGGACCATGACAGACAACTCTTCCTCTGTGAAACAGGGATTTCTTCTGCCTGCCATTGTGAAATATATCTATACAAAACTAATGCTCAAAAAACTGAAGGGCACTGTAAAAATAGTAGATTTCACAAAAAACACACAGAGGGAGAGGTGAACAGAAGCAAGAAACCTGTCTCCTATGTTGTGGATTTGGGTGGTCTGAAATGTAATGTGTTTTATAGTGTGATTTGCACATGTTTACAATTAGCAACATGTGTGGGCTACTTGCATTCAACCACTGGCCACAGCCATGGGACCATACTGAACGGGCCCAGCGATATGCTCCCACCCCTAATGGGGCCGCCGCTGACACACTGCCAGTGACAACTGTGTGATCTAAATAGGCTTGGTGGGACACCGCCATCAGGACGGTGAAGGAGTGCTAATTGTCTTGGGCTTAGCTGCAATGCATCTAAATATGGCGGGCAGGAAACAGCCAACATGACCCTCTTTTCAGGCCTGCCACCGACGCAGCTTGGGGGTAAGACTGCCCAGACCAAAATCAAGTCCTTAATCTTTTTTTTCTGAGCTTTTTCTCTCAACGTTCGAGGGGGGTGTCATCCTCAGGCCAGTTTGCGGTTTGTCAATGGGGGCTTTTCTCAGCCTGATGCCCAGGTCAACATCTGGAGGTCTCGTTGATGGCAAAAAGCTACAGAGCTTCCTCGAGATGAACCTACAATTCAAGCCGGGTCGTAGTTCAATGTCGCTAGCTTTGCTATCAATCACAGGTCAGACACTTTCTGGGGCTTTTTTCCAAAGTGCTCCAAATGTCTGTATCTTCTTCCAGAAGGTTCCTTTGGGGTTTTGAAGTGTCCACAAACTTGTCCAAGGTTACATAAGCTCTGAGTTGCTCCTTGGGAGTTCACAATTCCCACAGTGCACCTCATAAAATCCTTAAAAGTCCACTGAATGCTGATCAGCTGGGCTGTTCTTGCAGAACTTGATGTAGGGGACTCTTGGTAGCTCCTTTGTACCTGTTGCTTTTAGTGCTTACAGGGAGTCCCCACCTGAATCTTTAGAAGCAAGGCCAAGTACTTTGTGTAATGAAGCTCAAAGGGTGCAGCAGGTCCTTCTTGGTGCAGATCAGGGGTTCAGTGGGGCAGTCCTTCTTCTGATTTCTTTCAGCAGGGATCTGAGTTGTTGGACAGCTCTTCCACTTTTATTCAGGTTTCTGTGTTGGCAAGCTGCCAATGGGGTGCAGGGTACCACCTTCTGTGACAACCACCTTATAGGAAGTGTGGCACATTTCAATCCCAGAAAGCACTTGTTCTCAAACATTTAAGATGTAGAAGGTCTCTCCTGGATGTTCAGATCTGGCTTAGCCCACCAACAGGTGTGGCTACCTTTTCCCTCACTCCCCTTCCAGCCCCTCTCCTAATCTAATTACAGGAGCTCTCACCTGGCTGCAGGAAATGGGGGAGGTCTGGTTTCTGTCCTGAGTGCCCCTCCCTCCTTTGAGGACCAGTTTGGCCACTCAGCCCCCTTCCTGCTCTGCCATCTTCTGTTGAAGGTCTGACCACCAGAAGGTCCCTTTGTCTCAGCCCAGACCACTTCACACCTCCTTAAGGTAGCTTTGCTCAACCGGTCTAAGGCTGACCATTTAGGAAAGGTTAATATAGGGATGATTTTAGGTAATGTTAGAAAACTATTTCCCTGTAATAGTTATGATAAATATAACAGTGGCAAGTTACTCCTATCACAAGTAAGACTTTATTAATTTTAAATAAAGCCTTCTCATGTTAACTCCACTGGGGTCTCTAAACCTACATGTCCTACCATAAACTAGGGGCTTACAGGTAGGTTGTAAGAGCCAATTATAACTAAGTCTAATTACCATATCCCTTTTAAACAGAGCACTGGTCTGGGGCCTGGTTAGAAGAGCCTAACAGTGGCACGTTACTCCTATCACAAGTAAGACTTTATTAATTTTAAATAAAGGCTTCTCATGTTAGCCTATGTAGTAATGCACTGCAATGGAGAAAACAAAATTGGGAGTTTTTCCCTCACCAGGGCTTATAAAACAACTTTTATAATGTCCCTGATTATGATTACACTTCACCCTACCCTTGGGGCACCTAGTGTAGACCCTAGGTGTGACTGATATGTAAACATAAGGTAGTCTAAGACTTTGAAAGTACTTTTAATTCCAAAGTCAAATTTGGGCTTCATTTGGTTTTAAAAGCAGCCAGCAAGGCAGGGCTGCCTTTAAAGTGACATCAGACACCACAGCAGTGCCCCTATAAGGGCTTTAACTCCACTGGGGTCTCTAAACCTAAATGTCCTACCATAAACTAGGGACTTACAGGTAGGTTGTCAGAGCCAATTATAACTATGTCTAATTACCATATTCCTTTTAAACAGAGCACTGGTCTGGGGCCCGGATAGCGGAGCCCAGGGCACAGTCAGAGTCAGTAACCATCAGTATCAGTCTAAAAATGGGGATGATCAGGGCCTAAACAATTACTTTCTCACACTGGTATCTAATGCTGACAGGCTCACACACAAGTGATTCATGTTGAAGCATGATTTTAGGATTATCCAGGGATGGGTTGAATATCACTCCAATTGACTGATGAAATATAGTAACCCCCATGCTCAGTCAGTGGTTTAGGTTTAAAATGATAATACAACAGTGAGCAATATAAATAACAGATTTGGTTATGGGATGGTTGTCTCACACATTTACTATGTCTTGTTTCTGGTCAAGTCAGTTTCTACTAATTTGAAGGTCTATGCCACTCTAGGAGGGACTACTAAATGACAGGTGTCAAAGATGATTCGGTTTGAAAATAAGGGATGAGTGGAAATCTGTTCATGCCCTGATAATTCCAGTGTGATGGCTGGCAAAGCTGTATCCATACAGTATCTTTAAGAGATGGATAACATATTTAAGCTGTCACTGAAGATTGTTTGGGGCACACATCTGGTTGAGAACTAATATTACTATGAGGCTGGTAATGACATCCTAATGCTGACATTTAGTGGAAGACTGCCTCTAAATCGAAGCACAATTCGGAATTGTATAGGGAATGAACAAGAGGAGCACAAAAATATGTTTCTTAGAAATGAGTGTTGAGTGTACATTACAATGAAAAAATAACACTGTTATTTCTTTCAAAAAAGTGATTTTATAATAAAACTTGGTAACTATCTGAAATAGTAAGGTTGTTGTTTGAGAACTCTGGTGTGATTTTAATATATAGTTAAGTAACAGAGAGACCAGATCGTACTATGGCCCTCATTCTGACATTGGCGGTAAGTACCGCTTACCACCATGCTGACCGCCGCCAACATACCGCTGCCACGGCAGATCACTGATACCCATATTATGACACACACATAGCAACCCGTCACTATACAGCCACACACACAAGCCTGCCAGCCCAAAGGTCAGTGATAAACTGGTTGTATCCAAACCAACAGAAGTACGCCCACAACATTATGACCCACGAATCACCACAACGGACATTCAATGGTGGTAAACCATTGGCGGTCCATACAGCCGCGCTCAAAATACACACACACATACAAAACAACACCACATTGGACAATTCAAACGACACTCAACTGACACCAATTCACACACTACACCCACACCACTATAAAACACCCACCCACACAACCCTTTACAAATACAAACAAGTGCCACAAGAGAGATAGCAAGACCACAGACAAGATCACAGCCACACACCACCATCACCTATACACCATCCATGCACCTTACATCACACACCCCAACACATCACCCTACACAACCTCACCCACACCACTCATACTACACCCACTGCACCACAACGACACCCCAGGTTCTCAGAGGAGGAGCCAAGGGTCATGGTGGAGGAACTCATCTGGGTAGAGCCACAGCTATTCAGATCACAGGTGCAGCAGACATCCATTGCTAGGAAGATGGAGCTATGGCGGAGAATCGTGCACAGGGTCAACGCAGTGGGACAGCACCCCAGAACAAGGGATGACATCAGGAAGAGGTGGAACGACCTATGGGGGAAGGTGCGTTCCATGGCAGCAAGACACCAACTAGCTGTATAGAGGACTGGCGGTGGACCCCCACCTCCTCCCCCACAACTAACAACATGGGAGGAGCAAATCTTGACAATCATGCATCCTGAGGGTCTGGCAGGGGTAGGATGAGGACTGGACTCTGGTAATTCTAATCTCAATTACTAGCACCCTCCCACCTGCATGCCATCACAACCCCCCCCACCCTTACCCTCACTCCTATCACTAAAGCATGCATACTAGAGGGAAACAGCTAGCCCACTAAATAACAACTCACACAAGGCAAAGCTGGCAGGGCAAAAACAACCATAGAGGGCAACACACCCATGCACAAGATGTCACACACAGAAACAATAATGCTGCAATAATGCTGCATTTACATCCCCACCGGTCCCCCAGCCAACATCACCAGAGAGGAGGTGCCAGCAGCATCCAGTCCCCCCCCAGAAGAGGCCCACAGTGATGACAGCAGCTCTGGATGCCTGATCTGGATGACCAACCTGGCCCATCAGGGATCTCCGGACAGTCGGTTACCCAGGCACAGTCCCATACCACCACAGAACTTCCCCCCTCAGGAAACACCAGCACAGTACCCACCCAGCGGGCCCATACCTCTGTGTCCAGGACATGTCAATCAGCAGTGTGTCCACTACTACAGGGACCCCAGGCCACCCCACAAACACAGGACGATCAGGGACCTGGAGTCAGTGGCAGTGGGAACACGGTTCATGGAACAGAGGTACAGGACAACAGGGAAGCTGGGAGGACTGCTGTGCGACAGGGGAAGGACAGGCCCAGGGAACCGATTCTCCAGGAGCCACTCACCGCAATCCTGGGAGCATACCACCATTCCCAGGAGATGATGGGCCAGATACTGGACAAAATGCAGGAGAACCAGGAGCTGCAGGAGGGATAGTACCTGGGGATCAGGAAGAACTTGAAGGACATCAACACCACCCTGGCCACCATTGCAGGGGTGCTGGCAGACCTGGCCAACACTATGAGGGAAGCAGTAGCACACCACCGGTCCCCTACCACTAGCCAAACTGATGAACATCCCTCCACCTCCGCTGCCACTTGTGAACAGGAGACCCTGGACAAACAGGCCACCAGCACCCCTCCCCCTGCAGAAGAAGCACCAACCCTCAAACGTTCCCTGCCATCTAGGCAGAAACCAGAGACTATTGTCTCCTGATTGTCACCCTTGTGTCCCACTCTGTCACCCTGTCCACCTTGAACTGCCATTGCTCCCCTTCCTATGCCCCCATGGACAATGCACCTGTGATCCACATAGACTGGATACTATCCTTGACTTCCCTCCACCATAACCCCAGCCCATTGCACACCCCCCTCGACTTATTAGCACTTAAATAAACACCCTTTGAAAAAAATACAAGTATGGAGTCTGTCAAATGATTTAACTATGTATTTGTTTAACAAGGTATAAACACTGCAATACAACTGCACAGTAATGTATAAATTGGAATGACCTGTAGTTGGCTGGTCAACGCACCAGGAGCGATAGTGGGGCACAAATATCTGCAAATAGAGATGCCAAAGGGTACAGTGAGTGGCGGTAGAAGTGGGAAAATCAGCCTGCCAGTGACAATTTCAAACACAAAACTGTCAATTAAAAGTGAAGTTACACTGTCTTACCTGTGTGTCATTGGAAGTATTGACATATTATTGCACTTCTGTTGTACTCATCCTCATCCTCTGCCTCCTCATCTTCTCTGTCCATAGGGTCCACTCCTGCCACATGCCCATTTCAAGCCTCATCCTCCTGCAGAAAAGGCACCTGGCGATGTAAGGCAAGGTTGTGCAACATACAGCCTGCCACGATGATCTGACAGACCTTCTTGGGTGAGTAGCACAGGGAAACACGTCTGAGATGGAGGCAATGAAACCTAGCCTTCAGGAGGCCAAATGTCCTCTCTATAATTCTTCTTGTTCGCCCATGTGCCTCATTGTAACCTTCCTCTGCCGTTGTCCTGGCATTCCTCACAGGGGTCAGTAGCCATGAGAGGTTGGGTTACCAGAGTCACCTGCAAATATCGAGGGACAACTGTTAGGCACACACTAACCCTTAGGGCCCACACCATAACTATACACCAACATCCACCGCCAAGGACATGCGGACCCCGGGTTTCTATGGCAGGTGGAGCATCCACTGTCGGAAAAGGTGGGATGACCTGGTTCGCTGGGCACGGAAGACGGCAGAGGCCCAGCTGGGGATGGCTTCCCTACGAGGAAGGGGTGCCCGTCAAACCCTTACCCCCCTGATGGCTTGCATACTGGCGGTGGTCTATCGGGAGCTGGATGGGCACTTGGGGGCATCACAGAAGCCACAAGGGGGTGAGTACAGTGCCCCAATATGCTACTTGCACGTGATGGGGTGGTATCTGGGTGGGTGATGTGGGCCTGTGGGTGCCCCTGGGCCAGGCCGTACATTGCAGGGTACGTCCCATGTTGGGCAGGGTCTGATGTAAACTTCCTCCAACCAAGCTAGAAGGCATCCACTACTGGGCAGGGGTCTGTGGGTCTCAGGTATGCTGCAATTGGTGTTAGGTGTCCATGTCCATGGGCAGGTGACTAGCATTTTGACTGGTAGTGCATTGCCTAGTGCGTAGGACTGTTCCCAGTGTGTGTGTGTCGTGTACGCCAACGTTGTTTTTGCTGCCACTGACCAAGTGTATCCTTTGTCTCTCGCCCCCCCTTTTTGTTTTGTCACCCTGTCCTTATGTGCATTACCATCATCTGGGGGAGGAGCAGAGGCACCGGCGACGGAGGGAGCTGCATCCCACAGGGCCCAGGAGGCCTAATCCACCAATGGTGAGGGCACCAGTGGACTGGAGGGCGAGGGGAGTACAGCAGCGGGGACTGGAGTGGACAGTTTGGGTATTGATACCTCCTCCAATGGAAGATCCCTGGTGGTGGCGGACATCTCTCTGCCCAACCCAACCACAGGTACAGCTGCCACCCCGTACCAGCACTGCCCTCCCATCAGCCCCTCAGCGTGTTTCCCGTGCCCGCTCACCCAAGAGGGTGGGCATCTCCTTTGCCTGAGGCACCTCAAGTCCTTTCCCAGTTAGCCCCGCTACCCTGAGTGAGGAGGTTATTGACCTCCCGCAATCCATCTCTTTTGGGCAGTCAACCATTGTGAATACCATCCAGGGGCTGGCAGCCAAAATGCAATAGACCAATGCAGTCCTGGAGGGCATTCACACTTACATGGCATCCCAACAGGGATCAATCCAGGCTCTGGCCTCCTCTCTGATGGCAGCCATTGTCCCTGTTTGTAGCCCCCACTCAAACTTCCTCTACCCAATCTAATTCTCTTCAACTCCAACCTATCCCAAGCACATAGGCAGACCAACATGCACACAAGACAACACACAAGAGTGGTTCAGGCAAACAAAAGCACCACACATCATCCCACAGGCACTCACACAAACACCATCCAGATGCAGACATACCAACATCCACTGCCTCCACTGTGTCCCCCTCCTCCTCCTTGTCCGCCTCCCTCCCAGTTGCATCTACACTCACACCTCCATGTACTACATCCTCATCCACTCCCACCATCACCATTACGCCTATCACTACACGCCCCTCACTGGCAGTCACCACCCCCACATCCATGCACACGTCCCCTGTGTCCAATCCCACTGTGTCTGTGCCCCCTCCTCCCAAGTACACAAACGCTAGCACTCAGACACCTAACAGCCATCCACCTCACAACAACATCCCACCCATGCACCTGCACCCAAAATCAGCAGACAGACACCTCCCACAACCACGCCCTCTTCCTCCACTCCCAAACCTTCACCCTCTTCCCGCCCTAATGTCCCTAAGAAGCTTTTCCTCTCCACTGTTGAACCTTCCCTACCACTCCACCCCCGTCCTTCACGTTGGGCCAGGGTGTTCAGAACCCAGGCGACCACCTCAGCCACCCAGGCCACAGCCACAGTAGTGTCGACAGCTACTCCAGGTGGCAGAGGATACCGGGCACCAGCCAGCCACACTGAAAGGGTGCCTGTACCAGGTGCTGCAAGGATGGCTAAGGAGGCACCACCAGCTGCGTCCAGGAAAGGCAAGGAGGCATCCCCAGCTGCTTCAAGGAAGGGCAAGGAGGCACACCCAGCTACTTCAAGGAAGGATAAGGAAGCACCCCCAGCTGCTTCAAGGAAGGACAAGGAGGCACCCCCAGCTGCTACAGGAAAGGGCAAGGAGCAATCCCCGGCTGCTGACAGGAAGGGCAAAGGGCCTGCACCAGCAGGCAGGAAGGACAGGAGGCTTGGTGCTGGGACTCATTCAGAGCCCACACCACCAACCATGGTGGTTCAGCCGCCCGAGGTTGCAGGAGATGGGCTGGAGCCTCCCCCCACCACTGCCAGCACTGCCACCAGCACCACTGCCAGCAGAAGCAGCCCCAGTGGGCAGCCATCTGATGCTGCAGGGAAAGGGCTGAAGCTTCCCCCTACCACTGCCAGCACCGCCACCATCACCACTGCCAGGAGCAGCAGCCCCAGTGGCCAGACATCCCCGGGTGCAGGGGAAGGGCTGGACCCCCCACCACTGCCAGCACCACCACCACCACCACCACCACTGCCAGTAGCAGCAGACCCAGTGGGCAGCTGTCCGAGGCTGCAGGGGAAGGGCTGGAGTCTCCCCCCACCACTGCCAGCACCGCCACCAGCACCACTGCCAGGAGCAACAGCCCCAGTGGGCAGCCGTCCAAGGCTGCAGGGGAAGGGCTGGAGCCTCCCCCACCACTGCCAGCACCACCACCAGCACCGCCACCAGCACTGCCACCAGCACCACTGCCAGCAGTAGCAGCCCCAATGGGCATCTGTCTGAGGCTGCTGGGGAAGGGCTGAAGCCTCCCCCCACCACTGCCAGCACTGCCACCAGCACCACTGCCAGCAGCAGCAGCCCCAGTGGGCAGCCATCTGAGGCTGCAGGGGAAGGGCTGGAGCCTCCCCCCACCACTGCCAGCACCGCCACCACCACCACTGGTACCACTGAGCAGCCGCTACCACCGGTGGACATTGTGTAGTCCTGCATCCATGGGCTGTTCTGCGGCTTGGCCCCTGCAAATCCTGTGAGTCTGACACCCAGATGAGAGACTGTGACCTTGCACTCCCCAAGCTCTGCATCACAGGGCACAATGCCCCCTCCAGAACCAGTGGAAGAAGCCATCCACTCACACAATCTTCCACAGGATGAAGCTCAGTAGGCACAATGCTCCCTCCAGAACCAGTGGAAGAACTCATCCACTCACCCCATCCTCCACAGGATGAAGCTCATTGGGTACAATGCCCCTCCAGAACCAGTGGAAGAAGCCATCCACTCACCCTATCTTCCTTAGGGTGAAGCACACTGGGCACAATGCCCCCTCCAGAACCAGCAGAGAATCCATACACTCACCCCATCCTCCACAAGATGAAGCTCACTGAGCACAATGCCCCTCCAGAACCAGTGGAAGAACCCATCCACTCATGCCATCCTCCACAGGATGAAGCTCACTGGACACAATGCCCCCTCCAGAACCAGTGGAGAAGCCATCCACTCACCCCATCCTTCCCAGGATGAAACACATTGGGCACAATGCCCTCCCAGGAACCAGTGGAGAATCCATCCACCACCCCATCCTCCACAGGATGGAGCTCACTGGGCACAATTCCCCATCCAGAACCAGTGGAAGAAGCCATCCGCTCACCCCATCCTTCCCAGGATGAAGCTCACTGGGCACAATGCCCCCTCCAAAACCAGTGGAAGAAGCCATCCACTCACCCCAGCCTTCCCATGATGAAGCACACTGGGCACAGTGTCCCCTCCAAAACCAGTGGAAGAAGCCATCCACTCACCCCATCTTCCATAGGATGAAGCACACTGGGCACAATGCCCCCTCCAGAACCAGCAGAGAATCCATACACTCACCCCATCCTCCACAAGATGAAGCTCACTGAGCACAATGCCCCTCCAGAACCAGTGGAAGAACCCATCCACTCATGCCATCCTCCACAGGATGAAGCTCACTGGACACAATGCCCCCTCCAGAACCAGTGGAGAAGCCATCCACTCACCCCATCCTTCCCAGGATGAAACACATTGGGCACAATGCCCTCCCAGGAACCAGTGGAGAATACATCCACCCACCCCATCCTCCACAGGATGGAGCTCACTGGGCACAATTCCCCATCCAGAACCAGTGGAAGAAGCCATCCGCTCACCCCATCCTTCCCAGGATGAAGCTCACTGGGCACAATGCCCCCTCCAGAACCAGTGGAAGAAGCCATCCACTCACCCCAGCCTTCCCATGATGAAGCACACTGGGCACAGTGTCCCCTCCAAAACCAGTGGAAGAAGCCATACACTCACCCCATCTTCCATAGGATGAAGCACACTGGGCACAATGCCCCCTCCAGAACCAGCAGAGAATCCATACACTCACCCCATCCTCCACAGGATGAAGCTCACTGAGCACAATATCCCTCCAGAACCAGTGGAAGAACCCATCCACTCATGCCATCCTCCAAAGGATGAAGCTCACTGAGCACAATGCCCCTCCAGAACCAGTGGAAGAACCCATCCACTTATGCCATCCTCCAAAGGATGAAGCTCACTGGGCACAATGCCCCCCCCAGAACCAGTGGAGAATCCATCCACTCACCCCATCCTCCACAGGATGAAGCTCACTGGGCACAATGCCCCATCCAGAACCAGTGGAGAAGCCATCCACTCACCCCATCCTTCCCAGGATGAAGCTCACTGGGCACAATGCCCCCTCCAGAACCGTGGAAGAAGCCATCCACTCACCCCATCCTTCCCATGATGAAGCACACTGGGCACAATGCCCCCTCCAAAACCAGTGGAGAAGCCATACACTCACCGCATCTTTCCTAGGATGAAGCTCACTGGGCACAATGCCCCCTCCAGAACCAGTGGAGAAGCCATCCTCTCATCGCATCCTTCCCAGGATGAAGCTCACTGGGCACAATGTCTCCTCCAGAACCAGTGGAAGAAGCCATCCACTAGAGAGGCTGTGGCCTTCCACTCCCTAGGACGAAACAGTGGGCAAACCACCCACTTGAGAGACTGTGGCCTTGCACTCCCCAAGAACAAGCAGTGGGCAAACCACTCACTAGAGAGATTGTGACCTTGCACTCCCCAGGACCAAGCAGTGGGCAAACCACCCACTAGAGAGACTGTGGCCTTACACTCCAAGGACCAAGCAGTGGGCAAACCACCCATTAGAGAGACTGTGGTCTTGCACTCCCCAGGACCAAGCAGTGGGCAAACCACCCACTTGAGAGACTGTGGCCTTGCACTCCCCAGGACAGCACACAGGGCATGGTGCCCCCTCCAGGACCAGTGGTGTTGTACCATCTTTTGGCTGAGGTGCTCACCCATTTCCCGTCCCCCTGAGGTGCCTGTCTATTTTCAACCTGATGCCCCTGCAGTGTTCTCTCCATGTTGTTGCAAGAGTGATGTGGGGCCTTGGCTTATATGTTGAGGCCCTGTGGCCCATGGACATTGAGGACTGGGCAGTGACCCTACATTTGTAAATATGTACATATGTTTGGATTTTGATGCACTTATTCCTAGTATTTTATCATATTACAGTCACTTTCTTCAAATAATTTTGTCCTTGCATTATTCCTGAGAGGTATGGTGTAGGTATGTTATGTTGCTGTGTCTGGTTGTGTGTATGGTGTTGGGGGTGGGGGTGGGGGGTGGCGTGTGTGTGTCACTCTGTGTTTCCTCCCCCCTCCCTTGTGTGCTAGGCGGATGTACTCACTGTGGTCGTCTTCGCCAACGTGGTGTTCATAACGAAGCAGAAGGTGGACGAGCATGGGGAAAACTTGCAGCTCAGGCTCAATGGCATCATGGCTGTTCCCTGAGTCTCCAGAGGTGAGTCCTTTGACTTCTGAGATCTGTTTCCACCAGGCTTTTGATGTCATTGGTACCGCCCCGGAAAAGGTAGCAGATAGGCCGGTCATAATAGAGTGGGCGCCTGGCTGTTGGTGGTTACCGCCAGGGTGCCTGTTGATTCTGCCCTGGCGGTCAGTGTGTTAAAGTGGCTGTCTGAGCGGTTTCCGCTGTGGTCATGATTCAATTTTTGTTACCGCCGGCCTGTTGGCAGTATTACCGTCGCTTTATCACCAACTGCCAGGGTTGTAATGAGGGCCTATGTTATTTTTTGAAAAAGCATACTTGTAAAAAAATACACTTGGAACTGTTCGGCATGGCCCATTTTTGTAGGGTTACCCCCAAATGTTTTGCCTTCTTCATCCTATTTTTTTCTGACCTGTTTTTGTAGGCTTTAGGACTCTGGACACTTTACCACTGCCAACCAGCGTTAAAGTGCATGTGCTCTCTATCTACATGTAATGGTGATTGGTTTCTCCACGACTGGCATATTTGATTCATTGGTATGTTCCTAGTACAGGGCATGGTGTGTGCACAAGGCTTGTAAATCAAATGCTGCTAGTGGGCCTAGCCTGCCATTGCATCATCTATGAGTGCAGTTTTAAACTGCCATTTCAACCTAGCAAGTGCACCCACTTGCCAGACCCGAACCTTTTGTTTTATCACCTGTAAGTCACCCCTAAAGTAGGCCCAAGGAAGCTCAGGGGCAGGATGCAGTGTATTTAAAAGGTAGGGCATGCACTGGTGTGTTTTACATGTCCTGATAGTCAAATGCTATTCATTGTTTTTTTCAGCATTGCAAGACCTGTCTCTCCCATAGGGAAACATGAGGATTGCCTAGAATTCTTTTGTTTTAGTGTAATTTCCCACAAGGAGAAGATGGAGATATGGAGTTTGGGGTCTCGGAACTCACAATTTAAAAAAAACATCTTTTGGTGAAGTTGGTTTTTGAATTGTAAGTTTGAAAATGCTACTTTTAGAAAGTGGGCACTTACTTACTAAACCATTCTGTGCCTCTGTCCATCTGCTGAATACATCTCTGGGTCAGGATGCCAGTTGGGCTCTTCTGTGCATTCACTTTACCCAGTCACACAAAGGGAGCTGAGGTGTGCCCTGCATATCCTGATCGCCCATCACAAGGCTGATGGGTCTTCTGAAGCTACAGTGGTGTTAGGAGATGACAGTTGCACCTGAATAGGGCTGTGCCTGTCCTCACAAAACCAGTCTCCAACCCCCTCTAGTGTGTTTGGGGCCAGGGTAGGGAAAGGCAAGGTTTTGTGCACTACAAAGACTTCTCTTTGATGTTTGCCTACTTCAAAGACAGAAATTAGTAAAAGTAGTGGACCTCTGACACCACATAGTTAGAATCCTTCTGCACTGAGGAAATTCAGCCAGGAAGAAGAGCTGGCTGCTGTAGGGGGGACTGCCACTCTGCCTGTTGCTTTGTTGTGCTGGCCTACTGCTTGCTGCTTTTGTCTTGGGAGTGAAAGAACTGGACTTGGCTTTCTACAACCTACTTCCAAAGATTCTGCAAGGGCTTGGACTGAGATTGCCTCCTGCTAAGAAGTCTCAGGGACATCAAAGACTTAACCTGCCAGCACCTAGGCTCTCTTGTTCAGAGTCCTCACTTGCTAAGGTGTGCCAAATCCAGTTCCTGGGCCCTTGGGAGTGAGCTTTGGTGGAACAAGGAAGAAACTAGTACATTGACTTCCAGAACGACTTTGGAACTGGTGCCTCTCTGACCCAACACCACTACCTGAACCAGAGCCATGGTCACCGCTGAGTTCAGCAACTGCACCTACAATGCAGGCCTGGTGCCACTGAAGCACCTCTGAAGCCCTGCCAAAGTGTGGGTCCAAAGTGCCATGTCATTGGTGTCCATGGCACCTAACTCTGACTCCACTGCAGCACCTGTAGCCCTATGGTGTGATCGCAACACCAGAAAGTCGATGCCACATCTTGACCTGCTGTATTAATTGATCCCACCTTGTGGCAAGGAACTGCCGCCTCACCATCAACACTGCATCACCTCCTCTGCAACCGTAAGGGACCAACACCTCACCTCCCCTGCCCAGCAGTAAAGAACCAGTGCCTCAGCTCCCTGTGACAGTAAGGAACTGATTCCACACTTGCTTCAGTGACACCTCACCGCCCTGACTCTGTGCAATATCTTTGTTTCCTCATCGTTTTCTGATGGTACTGTAACCAGGGTCTATACAACTTCATGGCTGGACGTACTCCCTCGTAGTTGGTGCCAGACCGTTGAAAGCAACTCTGTCAAGCCTTTGTGATAGCCCCAGTTGAAGCTATTGTGTTTCTAAGCGCTATAATACATTTAATCTTTGAAAATGTTCATCTTTACTTGTCTATGTTGAATTTTTGTCATTTTGGTCTTGTTTTACTCCTATAAATATTGGCTATTTTTCTAAAACTGTTATGGAGAAAGTTTGTGGCGTTTTCACCTTGTTACTGCATATGTGCATAAATACATTACAGATTGTCTCTAAGGTAAGCCTAACTGCTTGAACCAAGTAACCAAGGTGGTGAGCAGGGGTTACCTTAGTTTTGTGACACTGGTACCCTGAACAGAGAGAGGGTCGCTACTTGGACATGTTCCAAGCCACTGTCAACTAGAGACCCCATTTCTAACAGGAACAATAACACTGAGGAAGCAAAAACCTGGCATTGATGTATGGCCCATTCATGAGATAATAGATTTTTAGGTAGTTACAAAGACAAATTAAAAATATCTACACTTAGTAGTTCACTCTTTTGTATAAACACCTTGTCTCACTGTATCATTAAAGATAAGGTTATGCAATGGTATTGATTGTGTACTTAGGGACATCATGCATAGTTAGCACTAAAAAGTTGTGATGGCATTTTGTACTACATCGTAGAATTCAGACCTAAGCAGTAAAGCAGACAGTATTGTCCGAAGACGGGTAGCATTGAACCCTGCCTGCGACTATGTGCAGTGACCACAGCGCACTTGTATATCTTCATGTAAAGAAAGCTGACACAGCTAACTTCTTAGTGGGTGCTCTAGTTATATACTCAAAACAAGAGTGTGCATTTGTACATCGGCAATCATGAGATACTTTGTAACATTTGTACCATTCTTTCTCTTATGCCATAGTTAAGACCTACTAGAAGATTAAAGTGGCAGCATGGTGACTTATCCTTCTCCTCTTAGGAAATTCTCTTGGAATCTGAGTGCCATATGTAGCTTTATACGCGTTTAACACTAATAGACTTATATTTCACCAAGTAAAAATAGTATTCTTTTTTTATCTTGGAAAGATTAAAGACAGGGTTGCCTTTTCTGTAATTCCAACTGGTGACGTGTAAATCACAGTAAAAGTCACCAGTAAGTGCTTTCCCTCACTGAGACATCGAAATACCACCATGTACAGTATATGTTGAGTTCAGCACCACCCTGGCTGATAACAACAAGACTGCTGTCACCCTGTCGGGAACTTGGATCCAGGCAGAGATGCTGGTTGGGTGGCCACAGCTGCAGCGGTCTGACCACCACAGTAAGTCTGGCAGTCTTGTGACCGCCAGACTCGTAATCAGGCCCTAAGGTTTTATTTTCATTCAGGACTACCAGAGGAATTTGGGCCCAAATTTATGTTAAAGTGGTGCAGTGCTGCATCAAAAATAGCAGCGCCGTACGGCACCATTTTAGAAATGCAGAGGTGCACCATATTTCGAGGAATACTGCACACTCCTGCATTTCCACCTGTGCTGATGCCGAATTATGCTGCCTAGTGCTAACGTAGTCCTCCTTGCACCATAGTGAAAGGGTGTCTGAGTTGAGGGGATAGACTGATTGTGTGCATGAAGGTGTCCCTTCCTGTATATCAACAATCTATAATGGCTATTTGGCACTTCTATGTGTGTTGCAAAATGCAGCACACATAGAATTACCAAAGTGAGATTTTGAATGATTGTTTAGGTGCAGGAAGGTGTCCCTTCCTGCAAATAAACAGTAGTTGATGGCATTTTGCTTCTTCTATGTGTGCTGCAGACTACAGCACACATAGAAAAAAAACAAAAAATGAGGAGGAATAAAAGCATTCCTCCTCATTTTGCCATGCTAACGCCACCCATAGGGTGACGGTAGTTTCTGGTGCTGCCTCAGGTTTATGACAAGTCCTAAATCTGAGGCAGCGTCAAAAGCAATAGGTGTTGCGGTGGAACGCCCACCGCAACACCGATTGCACGTCCCTCTGATGCAGAAAACTGAGTCGGAGGGGCCCATATTTAGAAGCAGGCAGAACACCACAAAAAAGTGGCATTACACCTCCTTGTAAATATGGAGCAATGCTTAGTGCCACCGGAGCATCACGAAAAGTGATGTGGCGATATGGGCTCTTAAATGTGCCCCTTAATGTTTTGCATTTTACTTAAAGGCTAAGAATTATATTTCAGAAGGAAAAACGATTTATACACAAAGATGAACTTGTTAATGGTCCTGAAAATACCACAAAAGAGGTTCAGGTAGCATGCAGGAAACAAAACAACAACCAGGGTACTCAAGTGCCAAGATTCAAAGTAGGAAATCATAAATTGAGACAAAAAATAATTTATGATTTCTTAATTGGAATGTATGTTATGTTGATTGGCATAGCACACTAATTGTCACTGAGGGTGTCCAGGCACTTGACCTAAAATGGATCTCATAAAAGTGGTTGTAATTTGCATACCAACTATACAGAATGCATTGCTATTTTATGAACCAACCTATGTACGCATAGGTCAGTCCTCAAAATTCCGAGTTATAGCACTGGCACAATCACAGGGATGGTGGCCTGCTGGAGTCAGGAGTCACCATGTCTGTGATTACATTTAAATGAGCCTTTTTTTATGCAACTAGTTTTCCTTTGAGGAAATGGGGAAGAATTTACAAAAAATGAGAAATAGAACATGGACCACTGCCTACTCTAAAAAAATGTTTTTGTCAACATTCACAATTAGCAAGGGGTCACCTGTAGACCCCTTCCCATTAACAAATGGGTTATATATTATTGTTTTGAGACCATATTCTAGTTGTAAAACATTAATTCATGAAACATTTATACATCCTATTACAAATCACTATTTGGAAAGCAAACCCTAAAAACACCAAATACTGATAAAGTATGTAGTCGCAAAACAAAATTGCAATTCAGTAATGTGTTACTGAATTGCAATTGTGTTTGGTACACACTAGAAGGCCTTTTGCAATCACAAAAAGCCCACTTTTGTGAATCCATTCATGAAAAGTCAGTGTGCAATTTACAACCACTTTTGGTGAATGTAAAATTCATACATTTGGCCCTTATTTCTTACTCCCTACTTTGTTCTGACATTCACAAGCTTTAACAAATAAATTAATAACACTTTGGACCTCATTATGAGTATGGAAGTCCATGGAGTGCCGTTCCCACGGTGGCGGTCAGACTGCCGCAACCGTGGCAGTCCAACCTCCATAGCATGATGATGGCAGCATGCATTCCGAGGCTGCTGGGGGCACTGTTCGTACAACGGCATTGGCCTCGGCTCCCTCCCTGAGAGAGCCAAGGCCAATTGTACTGCACTGTTTCACGTAATACAGCAGTGGGGAGACCGCCGGCTTGATGGCCACCTCCCTAACATTGTATTGGCGGTCTGGTGGTTGGACCACCAAATTTGTAATAGGCTGCTTTGTTTCTTTCTTTTCACACTGAGTGACTTCTAGGTTGAGAGAACTTTTTGGAAAATGTGCAAACTTGTTCACTCGCAATTGTGCTGCATGTATTGTGTTTTGGTCTAATGATCAAGAATGTAATTCATGTCTATCGAGAATGGGATTGATTACGTTTCTGAGGCAGCTTTAATTTATTTGATTTGTTTTTTTAATTGAAGGAATTTGGTATAATTGTTAGATTTGTGGAAGCAGTTTTTAACTGTCTTAGTATCATAACTTTTGTGTTTTAAATAGATTCACTTCTAACCTGTGACTAACATTGTATATATTTTTTAACTCAGCTAGCTTTTGCCCCCTGGGTGCCTGGAGCGAGATGGTCTCATCCTCGGCCACAGTTCCTGTGTTCCAGGGACGTGACTAGCTCGTCCTGCACCTGGCCCACAGGGGGGAGCGCAGGTGCTCCCCTGTGGGACTCCCACCCACACCCCTCAGTCAGGGATGGAAGAGGAATCGCTTTGCCTTCCACCCGACCCTTCCCCGGCAATCTGATGAGGTGATGTCATTTGGTGCGCTCAAAGCGCACCAATGACATCAAATGCTGCCGGGGACGCGTTGGACACCATTTGCTTCCAGCGCGTGGAGAGAGAGGACCCAAAACAAGTGAGTCCTTCTCCTGGGGATTTGTTGGGGGTGGAAAACAGACACAGGAGGAAAGTAAAGAGTTTTTCCTTTCCCTCTGTGCCTGTTTTCAATGGATTCTTGCTACACGGTTTCGGGTGAGGCCCACGATTGTGGAGCAGGAATCCACCACTAGGCACCGGGATGTGTTTTTTAGTTCATTTTTGGGAGCGACCCCTTAGTTAGGGGTCACTCCCGTGGGGGCATTATTATATCCCTGTTTCCGCACCCTCTGGGGGCAGATCTGCATTTGTTTGTCCAATCTGCCCCCAGGGATCAAAACCCACTAGGAACCAGGAATGATATATATTATAATGTTTTAGGGCAGCAACCCCTTCCGCAAGGGTCGCTGCCCCGGGGGCAATATTTTTTTGATATGTTTCAGCTCCTCCAGGGGATAGATCCGCCATGTTTTTGGCCAATCTCGCCCCCAGGGGGGTTGAAACTCACCAGGACCCAGGGATTGTGTTGTGTGTGTTTGTGTGTTTTATTGTGTCTTGGAGGCACCCCTTGGACAAGGGTTGCCCCCTCAAAATGGGCGCATTATTGATGGCCATTTCTGCCCCCCTTGGGGGCAGATTGTCCTATTTGTTTTAGGACCATCTGCCCCCAAGGGGGGCCAAAGCCACTAAGACACCAGGGATTTTTTTCCCTTTGTTTCTTTGTGTTGGTGGGTGCCCCCTTTGGCAAGGGTCACCTCCCAAAGGGGGCAAGGAACTGTTGGTCATTTCTGCCCCCTTGGGGGCAGATCAGCCTATTTTTTTAGGGCCATCTGCCCCCAACGAGGAGAAAAATCCATTTACGCACCAAGGATCTTATGTGTGTGTGTGTGTTTTGTGTGTAGGGGCGGCTGCTTTGGCAAGGGTTACTCCAAACATGGAGCAGCCACATTTCCCTGCCTTTACTGGTGTCCTAGGGTTTAGAGTGAATATGGAAAATGTTTTATTTGTCAATTTCTTTGAGTTGTTTATGGACGATGTATTTTTGGAAGAGATTGTTGAGCAGGCTAATTTGTATGTGGAGCAGTATTTGAGGGACAATGGTGCCAGACTTAGGCCTCAGTTTAGGGCTACCCAGTGGATTCCCACAAATCTGGAAGAGTTGAAAAAGTTCCTGGGTTTGACTTTTTTGATGGGGTTGATAAGGAAGCCTTCACTGACTTCTTATGGTCCACTAGTCCCTTGATGGCAATGACTATAGTTCCTGCAACCATGACTCGTAATCAGTATTTGCTTCTTCTTCGGATGCTGCATTTTGTTGACAATGCTTTATCCTTGCCATGATCACCCTGATTGTGACCGTTTTTTTTAAGATTAGGCCTGTCCCATTTTGTAGTTCCTGTTCAAGGGGCGTTTGTTTTTTAAGCAGTACATTCCTTGCAAGAGGGCATGGTAAAGAATTAAGATGTATATGCTGTCTGAATGTAGTAGAGGATATTTGTATAATTTCTGGGTCTACACTGGTAGGGATTCCAGTATTGACCCCCCTGGTTTTCCACCCACTTTTGGAGTTAGTGAGAAAATTGTGAGGGAACTTTGTAGACGGCTGTTTAACAAAGGTCACCATTTGTACGTAATTAACTTCTACACTAGAGTGCAGTTGTTCAAGGAATTTTTCAGAGTGGACACTGTTGCATGTGGCACAATCCATTCTTACTGGAGGGCTATCTAAAGGAGCTTGTCTGTAAAAAAAACTTGAGAGGGGACAGTGCAGTGCCTTGCATAATAATGAGTTGCTAGCTCTGAAATTTGCAGACAGGAGGGATGTGTACATGCTAACTACCATCCAAGATGAGAGTACTTACCCGTGACTGTTTGGGGTCAGGTTGCAGAAGTGTGCAAACCATCATGCATTTTGGACTACAATAAGCACATGGGTGGTGTTGATAGAGTAGATCAGAGGTTGGAACCTTACATTGCTCTGCGTACATCTTATGTGTGGTATAAAAAGTTGGCCACACATTTGTTTAATTTGGCAACTTTTAATGCTTTTATTGTGTTCAAGGATTGTTCCCCTGAGTCAAGGATGAAATTTGTTAAATTTCAGGAGTCAGTGATAGAGAGCCTTATTGTGGTGGAACAAGCAAGAGTTCCTAGAGTAGCAGTGGTGAAGGATGTGGCTAGTTTGAAAGATCACCATTTTCCTGATCACATTCCTCCCTCCCCCAAAAAAGACTTGCCTATTAAGAAATGTAGAGTCTGTGCCCAAAGAAGTATCTGGAGGGAGAGCCAGATGTACTGCCCGGACTCTCCTTCAATGCCTGGGTTGTGAGTTGCTGGTTGTTTTAGTGATTACCACACCCAGAAGAATTGTATCAACAATTGTGGCTGTGTATGAATGGTGCGCACTTCCAGAGTTTCTATTGTCTTGGATGTCGAAAGTTCATAATGAGAAGTCTTATTTGAAGAAGGGAGTGCTCAAGTGGTTATACACCCAGCCACAGGGTGTGTACGCTGTTACCTAATCAAGGTCACAGTCCATCTAAAAGAAGAAAACCACGGCACATCTCAGGCTCAAGGTGAAATCCATTTATTCTTTGGTGATGTATCAGGACAAAAGTCCTCTGATTTCATGAAACACACTGGGTAAGTGGTTTGAAAGCACAATACAACTTTCATGTTTGTAACAAAACAGCCGACACGTGTTTCATCATCATTGACTTTTTCAAATCTGTAAACATATACAAATAGGATGTATCAATTACAAGAATTATAAAAGCATCGAAATCAGAAAAAAGGTTTAGTGTTGAGCTGTGCAAAAGACCAAAGTTTGTGAGTTTGAAAGAGAAGTCCAGTACCATAGGGTAGTGTGCTATGGATCCATCATAGGAGGAGAAGGGGAATACCTCCTTCTACCCCTGTACGTAGCAAAGCCATTCACAATCTGGTGAACAAAGTGTATGGCAAGAAGAAAGGGAGAGTAACAGTGCAGATGTGAACCAAGAAATGTACACAAAAGAAACCAAAAAGTGCCATAAACCCAAAGAGAAAAGTGTTGGGTTTAGTGTTCCAAGAATAGTAACCATCATCTGCGTTTTGTATGGAGAACAAATCATACATGCCTAAAGAGAATGAAGCAGAGGAAAAAGACGGACATACCTTTTTACATATAGAGATTATGATTGTGTTTAAACGGCCTCCAATTTTCAAAGAATATGAGAGCAAATACAGATTGTGGCATGGGTCCAGAGACCATGGTATGTCTGGAAAGAAAAAAGGAACAATAAGCCAGCACGAATAAAGGGGGGAAGAAGGAGGGCCTAGGTGTAATGATGGTGGCGACTAATTAAAAAGAATAAAAAGAAAAAAAATGTATTTCTGAAATTCGCTCTACAAATATTGGTATAGACAAATGAGAAAAAATATATTTAGTTTTCGTATATTTGAGCACTGTCCATCTCAGGTATATTGGGGTAAATCAACTAAAAACTTATGTGTGTGGGGGTAAAAGAAGGGAAAACTGAATAATAAGTAGAGGCAAAGAATAAAACACAACCGCCTCTGCAGAACGTAAGACCTTGTCAGAAAAGCTGAGTACCCTCAGGACAATAGCGCGCTATCAGTATCTTTGTGTCATAGTAGGTGCAGAGAGGAGCAATATGGATTTGAGCCTATGTACAATCTTAAAGTGCAAATACGCGGGGAAATTTCAAAGGTGCTCAGACGCTATCAAAACTGAGTACAAAGTGATCAAAAATAACGGTGAACGCTGGAAAACCAAACGCGTGCCACAGTAAACGGGTTAAATACAGGGTATGAATCCAAGCCCTCTTACCTTCAATCGGTCTGTGCTACTATGCCGTCTGTGTGTGGCGTCGCATCTGAAACGTGTGCCGACACACAGCTGGTATTTGTAGTGGAAAGGAAAATGAAAATAGAAACCGTACTAGTAAAAGTGAGAAATTAGGGTCCGCCATCTTGGAAAGGTGAAAGGAACCCGGGACTAGGTGCACGTATGGAAAGAAAAGTGCATGTAGAGAAGCACAAATGTAGAAACAGCACCCTGCAATTGTTTCTTGGAGTCAGTTAGTGAAGAGAACAAGAGAACATATGCTCACCGAAAAGTCATAGGCATGTGTGAATGACAAAATTGTTATCCGAGATATTTTGTACAAAACAGAGATAATCACGTTTAAAAAATTTAAACAAGGGCGTGTGTCCACACAACGGTAAAGAGCATGTTTAAATAGCAACCTAGTATATCAGAAGATATTTATACAAAACAGAGATAATCACGTTTGAAAATTGGAAAAGATTACAGAGGACATACATGTTAACATAAATCATCTCATGAATGGTAAAATGACCTGCAGGTACAATCCCAGCCCTCCAGAGCCGGTGAAGATGAAACATGCATAACAATGAAGTCCTGCCAATCAACAATTACGCGTAGGCACATTGTGCTGAGAGAAGTCACAGATAGTACATGTGGGCCATTACATAATACGAATAACATTTCAACAGTGTATTGTAACAGGTTAGTGGTCTTATAAGAAGACATGGAGGTCTTTGTCAGAATTAAGCCCCTCCTCTACAGTGCGCAGTTTAACTATCCATCTGCTTTCCAGTTGTCTCAAGAAGAGAGTCTTATTGCCACCCCTTGGACATTTGCCCAAGGTGGCAATACCATTTGTTTGTATCTCTAGTTTTTCTTGCAGAGGTTGTGCTGAGTTGTAATGTACAGCAAAAGGGTAGTCCCTGTTGTTGTTTTTAATTGCCCGGATATGTTCTTGCAATCTTTCTTTAAACGGTCTGATTGTGCTACCGACAAAGACCTTTTTACATAAACGATGAACTTGGTGTTACAATTCATGAATTGCTTGATAGTATGTGTTATTTTTGTGTTGTGGCAAAAATTCTTAGTTTTGTCTTGGCGTATTCACACACATTGCAGTGACCACATTTGTAAAAGCCCAAAGGCGGAGAGGGTAACCATCTATCATTAGTGACCATTGGTAAATAACTGTGGCACAATTTATCCCTCAAAATGCGGCCTCTGCGGTGGATCATGTCTGGTCTGTTCTTTAAACCTTTTTTAAGAGTCTCATCAGATAGTAAAATGTTCCAGTTGTTCTTAAGAATCTTAAATACTTCTGCACTAGCACACGTGTATGTGGTTATAAATGCTGGGGCCTTTTTTTTTGACAGCCTGTTTGTGTGGTTTTTTTTGTGAAAGAGAGATGTTCTGTCGATCTTTAAAATCCTATCACGTGTATTACTTAGCAGTTTTTTAGAGTAACCTCTATTCAGAAAACGATGCTCTAGTGATACCAACTGTTTGGAAAATTCTAGGTCTTCCTGGCAATTGCGTCTGACCCGCACAGCTTCCCCGAAGGGGATAGCTTTGATTTGGGAATGTGGATGCGCGCTGCTGGCATGTGGGATGGAATTTGAGGCTGTAGCTTTTCTGAATAGTTTAGAACAAATGTGATTGCCTTCAGTGTAGAGTGTCATGTCTAAAAAGTCAACACTCACAGAGCTGGCACCGCTAGTGAAGTGTATGTTGTATTGATTGTCATTTAGGTACTGGATGAACAATTCTAAGGAAATATGGTCACCTGACCAAAAGAGGACGACATCATCGATGTACCGACCCCAGTAGAGGATATGTTGCGCACGCTCTGGTGGACCCTTAGTCCACAAGTGATGATGTTCATAATGTCCCATGTATAGGTTGGCAAAGGAGGGTGAAAATTAGGCCCCCAGGGCGACACCCTGTTTCTGTCTGTACCAGGTCCCCTCATGTAAGAAAACATTGTTGTCCATAACTAAATTGATCAGATCCATCAACATGTTGGAATGTTCCAGAAATGTTGCTTCTCTTTTGGCCAGGAAATACTGGATAGCGGCCATCCCTTCCTTCTTGGGTATGCAAGTGTAAAGAGAAGTAACATCCAATGTGGCTAGAATGTGACCTTCCGTCCATTCATAGTCTGCAATGAGGCTGAGAAGATGTGTTGTGTCTTTAATGTATGACGGAAGGTTGCATACAAAGGGTTGTAGATAAAGATCAATATATTCGGAAAGTTTTTCCGTGGGTGAGTTAATGCCAGCTATAATGGGTCTGCCAGGGGGAAAGGGTGCTGGCTTATGGACTTTGGGGAGAATGTAAATACATGGAAACATGGGCGTTGGATTAAAAAGATACTTGCATTCAGAATCTGTTAGGAGACCTCTGTCCTTCCAGAAATTTAGTGTAGTCTCTATGTCTTCGGTGATTCTCCTTTATTGGCTCTGGGTACCTAGGGTTCTTGTTGAACCTACAATCGCTATATAGCCCCACAATCAAAAGCGTCTAGCAGACGTAACAGTATATTGCTTTTGAAAATCTGAAAATGCAGGAAAAAGTTAGAGTAAAAGGTGGAGGAAAATGGCTGTTTTTTACCTCAATTTCAATATTTGTTTTATTTCAGCTATTATGTTCTGTGGGAAAACCTTGTACGATCTACACAAATAAACCCTTGCTGATTTCAGAATTTTGTCTACTTTTTAGAAATGTTTAGCTGTCTAGGATCCAGTATTGGAGGCAAACAGCACAAATAATAGTAAAAGTGGTCTATGCCCCAGTAAAATGCCAAAATTGTGTTGAAAAATTTGCTTTTCTGATTAAAGTCTGCCTGTTCCTGAAAGCTGGGAAGATGGTGATTTTAACACCATAAACCCTTTGTTTGTGCCATTTTCATGGAAAAAACCACAAGCCTTCTTTTGCAGCCCTTTATTCCCATTTTTTTTTTTAAATACATTTTTGCTGTATTTTGGCTCAGTCTCCTCCAGGGGAACCCACAAACTCTGGGTACCTCTAGAATACCTAGGATGTTGGAAAAAAGGACGCAAAAATGGTGTGGGTAGCTTATGTGGACAAAAAGTTATAAGGGTCTATGTGCGAAATGCCCCAAATAGCCAATAAAGCCCTGACACCTGATGGGGAAAAGGCCTGGCACTGAAGGGGTGAATGCTTGCTTCTTACTACTACTGTACATGCAGCTAACCTATTGTAACCATTATAAGTAACTGAACAATAAACAGCAGAATTTATTTCTTTATTCACTGTATATAGTATATTTGTAGATATGCACATTGTAATATGCTATTTATTTTAATGTTGAGGGTGGTGCGGTGCTTTAGTTCACAAGAGGGTTTATGTCATGGTATTTTTCAGGCATAACTGTTTTAACAGAAGTTATTTAACTGAGACCAGAAAAAGGAGGTTTAGTTGATCCTAGCTTTAGAGTTTCAATACTCACTTTGTAATACTTTTATTCTATGGAAGTATGGAAGTAGCAAGATTTTATGTAATCTTTCAATAAACCAAAGTGTCTGTTTTATGTTTTTTTTATTTAAATCAAATAAAGTTATTTGAACTGGAACTGAGACCAGGATTCAGGGGGTTAAATTTGTGCAGTAAAATTACATTGAAGAGCATGACGCACAGCCCGCCTTCTGGGGGGACTGTTGCTATCCTTACCAGGGGTCCGATTTTCCTTTCATTCTATAAAATTTGTGTATGAAGATCTGCCATATATAACTACATGATAATTCCAAATCATAAGCCCGGAAGAAGTTCTTAGAGAACACAACACATTGCCAAAGATCAAAACGACTTTTTATGAAGAAGGATGACAATAAAGGAATTGAATATCTATACATATTCTTGACCACTGTGCTGAGTAGTTTTGGTCTTAGAATCTGGGTTCATTCCATCTGAAGAGGGCTTGTGGTGGCTGTTCCCTCTCGCTTGTGCACCTGTCAATTTTATTCTGTATGTCTCTACTTGTAAACATAGTAGATGATAGTTGCATGTGCGGTGTCGTTTGGTTTTGCCTCAGCCATTTATTGTAAATTATTTGAGATGTTTTTATTTTGCCTTACATGTTCTACCACCCTCCTGCCAAAGATTCAACAATTACTTAGGCTATTAGATAGGCTGTCGCTATAGTCTATAAATTACATGTAGATACATATTACTGTCTCCCCCGTAACTGCATTACGTTTATAGGATACTATCTCTATCCCTGACTTTAGTTGCAACATAGTTAACTCACAGCTATAATTTCCTGTAGTTTCTAATTAGATATCAACCTATACATGGTTCTCATTGTTTGTCGTTCTAAAATAGGGTGTACATACTAACTACATTCCCAAGATATCCTGCTGAATAGGCCACTTCAGCACTGGGACAGTACCATCTTGACCATTTCTCTACCATTTTCAAAAGTCTGCTAAGTTCAGGACCACAGTCAAAAATGCAACTAAATATTTCAAACATGGCCTAAACCATTATAGTGGACCAATATAATGTTGCCGAATAAAATGAGTTTAAAATTGTGCTTTTGTTCTATTCTTACTATAGCCAAAAAGGTCCCAAGATAGTCATAAAAGTATTCCAACTTAGACCTGGAGCAAGTCCAGCACCAAAGGGTCAACTACAGGAACGGAGTCAGAAAGTAATTGAAAACAAGAGACGAGCACCAGTAAACCACTTAACAGTCACTACAGTAAGACTGGCACAGTTTCATTTACCAGCACACACCAGCACGAAGTTTTTACAGACGGGAAAAATGCCCAAAACTGAGTAACAAGGGAATACAGAGAGAAGCAATAGTTTAGCTATGCTAAACAATACATTATTTAATGTAAACTTAGACATTTGTAATACCTAATGAGAAAAAAACTGAAGAGGAAAATTACAAGCAACATCCCTAACGAAATATTGCATGGCAATTAGAACACCATGCATGCTTAGGCACAATGCCGATCGCTGGTCTCAATTACAAGGAAGATGTGAAATGTTTTATGCACATTACAAAGTGATCACATGGAAGATAACAAATATCCATGAATTCTTTGAGTATTTAATGTGCTTTGGCCTTTGATGTCTTAAGATAAATTGCATTCGCATGAAAGTGTAGGCAGAAGTTCTGAAAATTTGTATGGAATGGTTTAGAATGCTATGCCCTTGCTTCACAGAATATGTGCATGTTTGAAATATACAAATTAATAGTGGTACGAGGGGCATAAAACACAATATAATTCATGAATAAGGAGCAACATGTTTGGCTTTACATCTACACAAAGCCTTGATGGGTCATAATCTATTAGACATAAATCCTCCGTTTCCACAACAGATTAAGAAATGTATATGACCATCTGTATTGAGGTTCGTAGAAAAATGACTAAAAATGTTTAAAAAATAAGTGCACCAATTGCCAGTGAAAAATGCACCCCTGTGACTCCAGGACCAGGCTGCACTAGGATGGATTGCTGATTCCACTGCAAATCCTTGATCTAAACACGAAGGACACCTGGAGACTGGTCTGGGTGCAAAAAGATGAATGACAGAGTTATAGGAAGACTACAGACAAATATCAGTGAAAATACTCACCTAGGTATCTGGAATAACTGAAACGACTACCATGCACCAATCTAGATAGACGGACATGAGTTAAAATATTTTAGTCGGAATTTTAAAGGAGAAATATACTTCAAAATGTGAGACGTTCTTGGGGTTAGATTGTAATTTTCGTACATTCAGTAGCAAAGCAGGAGTAATGGCAACAGCCATAAGGCCGTAAAGCAAAGTCAAGACAGTGCTTAGTTTGTAAAACATTAAGCGCCAAGGCACAAAGTATTTCACACAGGTCCACTACATCTGTACAATCCTTCTGTCACTTAAAACGCTAGGTTTAAGTCCCAGTTTTATCATGTCTTAAGATATATTAAATAGTTAAATGCTCCACTGATGAGTTCTGCTAAAACAAATATACACACAGCACCACCATGTGAGAGATTCTCATAACTAGTTTCTATTGTTTCCAAATAAGTGCCGGTGTTGAGCCCCTGCAACCAATGGCAGAAATTAAGCACTGAGTAAAGACAAACCATAAGTGGCTCTGGAGTTTCAACCCTGATTGAGTAATAGGAAAATGTTAACAGGACAGATAAACTAATTCAGGAGATAGGGTATCAAAATTGGCATGATCAGGGGGTTGTTGTGACGCTGTAGAAATCAGTTTGGGAATTGATTGGAAAGCAACATTTTTTAATGTAGGATATTCAAGTAGTTATTTGCACCTGAAAGTGAAGTTATATGGCAGGCAACAGTAGCAGAGAGACGGTGGTAAGCAACATTCATAAGTAGTGTAGGAAAGTAGCATCTTTCTAGCTTGGTTACACCCACTTTTTGACTGTTTGTCAGTGTGTTTGACTGTGTCTACTGGGAGCCTGCTAATCAAGACACCAGTAGTTAAGCTCTCTCCCTTAAATTATGGTTATTGCATAATGGTAACCCAGTATTTCACCCATAATTGTCACACTGGTGCCCCCTTATAAGTTTCCAGTATATGGTACCTAGGTATCTAGGGCATTGGAGTTCCAGGGGATCCCTATGGGCTGCAGCATATCTTTTGCCACCCATAGAGAGCTCATGCAAAGGCTTCTACAGGACTGCCATTGCCGTCTGTGTGAAAAGGTGCAGGCACCCTTACACTGCCATTTTTACTGCACCAGGTCACGTATAAGTCATCCCTATTGCATACTTTCCAGCCCTGAGGGCAGGGTGCAGAGAACCTGTGTGTGAGGGCACCTCTGCACTAGTAGAGGTGCCCCCACAACCTCCAGGACCATTTTCCCAGACTTCGTGAGTGTGGGTACGCCATTTCACGCGATTACTGGATATAGGTCACTACCGATGTCCAGCTACATAATAATAACTCTGAACATAGGCATGTTTGGTATCAAACATGTTGGAGTCATACCTCAATGCTTTTGCAAGCATTGGTTGTATGATTCCATGCACTCTGGGGGCTCCTTAGAGGACCTCCAGTATTGCCATTTCATCCTTCTGAGGTTTTCTAGGCAGCCCCAGCAGCTGCCACCTCTCATACAGCTTTCTGCCTTCCTGTTGCTTGAGCAGCTCAAGCTCAGGAAGTCAGAACAAAGGATTTCCTTTGGTATACGGGTATTACACCCTCTCCCTTTGGAAATAGATGTTCCAGGCTTAGGAGGGATAGCCGCCCAAGCCACTTGAAATGCTTTGAAAGGCACATTTGGTGCCCTCCTTGCATAATCCAGCCTACAGCTGTTCAGGGACCCCAAGTCCCTGCTCTGGCATGAAACCCGACAAAGGAAAGGAGTGTGACCACTCCTTTGTCCATCACCACCCCAGGGGTGATGCTCAGCACTCATCCAGAGGGTCCCTGAGTTTTGCCATCTTGGATTCCAAGTTGGCAGGGACCTCTAGGAGCATTTGAGTGGTCAGTGGTGAGTGGTCAGTGCCAGCAGGTGACGTCAGAAGCCCTGATAGGTGCTTAACTGTGTAGCTGACCAATCCCCCTTTCAGGGCTATTTAGGGTCTCTCTCTTAGGTGGTTCTTCAGATTCGGATTGCAAGACTCCAGCAGGAATCCTCAGCATCTTTCACTTCACCTTCTCAATGAAGAAACTGCATCTGGACCCTCCAGGAACTCCACAAACTGCAACAAAGAAGGAAAGATGACTTCTGCAACATTGTATCTTCAGCTCCTGCCAGCAACTGCAACTGTTTCCCAGTTGTGCATCCTCAGAGGAGAGACTGTCTTCAGCCTGCACCAGAAGAGCGAAGGAATCTCCCTTGGATTGAAGGAGTCACTCCCCTACTTCAGCAGGCACCTCCCTGTAACGACGACCGTTGGTGTGGGTCCCCTCTTCCAACAAGTTGCATGGATCCAGCATCATGAGTTGTGGACTGAATTGGTCCCAACAGTCCTGACGTCCTATTGTCCAACTTTGGTAGAAGTAAGCGCTTGCCTCCCCACACAAGACAGTACCTCCATGCACTACGTGTTTTGCAGCTGCCAAGACTTTGTTGCATCCTTCCACAAAGTTCTTCACGCACCATGCAGCTCCAGCCCCAGCACTCTGTCCTGCAATGCACGGCCTCCTGCGTGGTTCTCTGGCGGCTTGGGATCCTTTGTTGTAGTGCTGCATGGGTCTCCTTTTGCACCTTCTTTGTCCCTGTGCTGTGAGACTCCTGTGCACGCTTCCTGGTCTTCTGAAGGCTCTCTGAGTTGCTGAGAGCCCTTTCTGACTCCCCCTCCTGGGTAGAGTCCACCAGGTCCCTCCTGGTCCCGGGCAGCACCACTTTCCGCTAACCAAGAGCTCTGCGTGTGCCAAGGCTTGTTGGCAGAATCCAGTGATGCAAACCAGACTGCATTCTTCCATCCAGCGTAGGACATCATCTGCACCATCCAGGAACCCGCATCCATCTTCTTGGCTGCAGCACTGACTGTTGTTCCTCACTGGTGGTTCCTATTTTGCACCTTCATCCGGGTTAGCTGGGGCTCCTGTTCTCCCTGGACTCTTCTGTGTTTCTTGGAATTGGTTCCTTCTTCCACATGTCTTCTGGTCCAGGAATCCACTGTTGGTGTCTTGCAGTTTGTTCTTGTTCTTGATTTATCTTCTTCTCTTGTTCTTGTGTGTTCTAGGAAAGTTACTGTGATTTACTCCTGCTTTCCTGGGCTCTGGGGTGGGTTCTACTAGTTACACTTGGTGTTACCTAACACTCCCAGTGCCCCTCTGCACACTACACTGCCTAGGTGGGAAACTAACATTCGCATTCCACTTTCTTAGTATATGGTTTATGTCCCCCCAGGCCCATTTCGAACTATTGTGACCTTCACTATTTGCACTGTTTCTAACTGTTTTTACACCTGATTGTGCATACTAGTGTATATAATTTGTGTATTACTTACCTCCTAAGGGAGTTTAGTCTCTATGGTATTTTTGGCATTTGTGTCACCAAAATAAAGTACCATTATTTTTGTAACACTGAGTATTTTCTTTCATTTGTGTGAGTACTGTTTGACTACATTGGTATTGCATGAGCTTTGCATGTCTCCTAGATAAGCCTTGGATGCTCAGCTACAGCTACACCTAGAGAATCTGGCTTCTAGACACTGCCTACACTTTACTAATAAGGGATAACTGGACACCTGGTATAAGGTGTAAGGTGTAAGAACCATAGGTACCCACTACAAAACAGGCCAGCATCCTACAGGTAGGCTTTTTATTCCTGGGTACTACCATCATGAGGGATTTGAAACAGGGCAGATACATGTGTAGTAGAATGAACTGGTGGGATTGTACCAAACACAGGATAGTGATATATATATAAAAGGATGTTGGGCATGCTAGATAGGATACTTTTTTGCATGGCAGTATAAACAGAAAATGATATGGTTAGACGGATACAAGAAACATTTTATTTAAAGTCTTTATAATGCATGATAATCCAGGGAACAATACACCAGAATGAGAGATAGACACACAGGTGGGCGTGGTGATAATAAATAGTACATTAACATAAGTTAGGATTATAAATAAGACAAGAAGCTATATGCATGTTTGATGATGCAAAATGTAGAAATAGTGACATTAAACCAAGTGTTTCCAGTTGATTCAGTTTCATTTCCTCCTGATGAAGCACCTGGTGTGTGAAATGCATTGGGAATCAAAAGATCCAATGTGAATGAAATATTGATGCAGTTAATTGACATTCAAAATCATTAAACAAGGAAAATTATAATAAGAAGGCATTTTGTTGGTACACAGCTGTTGAGTATAATAGACTGGATTACAATAGATACACTAATAGCACAGTATTGTATTTATTTAAAAAAAGTCTCTGAATGAAAAATGAAAAACATTATCCAAGAAGGTCTATTATTAAAGAATCTTTCAAAAAGATAGAGAATAGTGAGGACAGAGACTTAAAATGAATCCAATAGGAAATAATATTTTTAACACACTTTTGTGTAAAATAATGTAAATTTTAGTCTTTAGAAAAAAAATATTTATAATTAATTCTAAACATATATTTTAGGTATTGCTATAAGCAATTAAATACAAATGAACATTTTACTCTATGTGGGATAACGTTTATGCTAGATCTATACATACATTATTATACAATAATTAAATATATTTCAGTTAATTTACTTTTTATTACACTTCTAAAGTACTGGAGATGTAACGTTTTTTCCTTTGACCTAGGTTTAAAAAATACAAAAAATATTTGACATTCTTGTGTAGTAGTGTACGAAATTGGGTTATGGTTTGATGGAGTGGAAGCCCCACTCAGACAACAAATACTGTTGTTATCAGGGTGAACTAAACAATCTTTCAGTCATACTGATGATGTCTATCACGTCTCTCTTTAATCTTTCACTACATTCAGCAAAGTTGCAAAGGAAGTAGAAAACCGTGCAGGTCATCCCCATCCCTAAAGAAAAGGAATACAATCCCAATGACTTTGCCAACTAGCAGCCAATTTCGCTCTTCCCCCTCCTAGGTAATGTTCTGGATGACCTGGCGAACAACTCATGTCATACTTAGAGCATGGTGGCTTACTGGACTCCTCTCAACCCAACTTCAGAGCTTTCCATGGCACAGAGACAGCACTGGTGGTGCTAGTCGATTCTATCAGACTTTTCCTGAATGATGCCACCCAGACTATGCTGGTGTTTATCAATCTATAAGCTGCTTTTGATACGGTCTGCCATACCATTATGATTTGCAGGCTTTATGAAGCCAGCATCTTCTGCAAGGCCCTACTTTAGCTCATTGAATGTTTAGATAACAGGACCCAGACGATTTCACTTGATTCCTTCCAATCCTGAGTAATGGCTATGAACAAGAGGGTCCTCCTCGGCTTCTGTTTGAGCCTTACTTTGTTTGACATCTATGTGACCCCCCTTGCTGAGGTTGTCAAATCCTTCAGCTTTGAGATTATATCCTTAGCAGATAATACCCAATTAATCATCTCTATGAGGCAAAACCCAGATAGCAGCTTTGTTGACACACAATTGTCTACCACTTAATGGGGATAAAACTGAGATTTTGTTGCTAGGTAAAGCTCAGACCCTTCTGGTTAGCAGATTGGTTGCCTCTTGAGCTAGGCCCTGCTCCCAGTCCCAGGAGGCCGTTAGAAATCTCAGTTGATTGTCTGTGGTACCTGTTATGCTACCATGCATTTGCTCAAAAAGGTGTCCTAATAGTTACCATTGAGGTCTAGAAGAGCTCTTATCCAAGCTCTGATTATAAACCACATAGACTATCGGAACGCCTTACTCACAGCTGTCAAAGAAACCCTGCCCTGCTTTATAAAATGCAGGTGGTACAACATACAGTGGTGTGTTTGGTCTCTACCCTCCCTCCAGGTACCCCTTCGATAGCCACCAGTCACGGCTCGTGGTCGTAATGGGGCAGTGTGATGTACGTAAGAGGGGGCACACCTCCTCCGTTGCGCCACAACGCTCCTCCCCCTCGTCGTCACCACAGGCACAGGCTCCCTGTCTGCCCTGCGCCAATCCTGACGCTGCTCAGAGCAGCATCAGGATTGGCTGGAAGCACCCAGCCAGGGCGCTCCTAGGCAGACTGGGAGCCTGTGCAGGCTCTCGCCAGCCCAGCAACTGTTGCTAGGCTGGAGACAGCCTTTTGCGCATGTGTGTTTGGCCGGCCCAAGACAGCCGGCCAAACACACATGTGCTCTGAGGGGAGTGCACTGTGCACCCCCTCACTGCTCGTGACCCCAATGTCCGCCCCTGTTTGCTGCTGGCGGGGGGGTGAAACTTCTCCACCCTGAGGAGGATCCGCCACTGATAGCCACACTGAAGGTTCTTCACTGGCTGTCGGTTAGGAAGTGGTCCTTGTTTAAGCTTCTCTGCTTGACTTAGAAGTCCTTGACAAACAAGGACCTGACTTATCTGTGCACAGAGTTTACTCTTTACTGCCCCAGCAGAAATCTCAGATCTACAGACAAAGCTTTCCTAAGTCCCTGCTGCATCCATGTCTCAGGATATGGCTGTGAGACCTTTTCCTGCCTGGTCCCATTTCATTGGTACAAGCTTCCTCTCTATATTTGATTTTCCACTAACCTAGCGAGTTTTATAAAACTGCTGAAGACCTGGCTATTTTAATGGGTGCTCTTGTCATGATCAAGAGAAAGCGCTGAGCTAGCCCTTTTGTAATGAGTCGTGCTATGCAAAGTTCCTCTAATAATGAATGCTAATAACCACAAAAAGCTACTAACCTAACCTGTGCTTAACCCTCTACACAAGACAGCCAGGCTTAATTTAGAGCCAGTGTGTAAAGTATTTATGTAGCACACAAACAGTAATAAAGTGAAAAAAACACAAGAAAAATCCTAAACCAATTCAGAAGAATAGGGTACATTTGAATAAATAAGAGGATGTGAGAACAACAAACATTCTATCAGTAGAACCAGAACTGTCAATGCATACCATTCAAACTCCTTACCCACACTTTCAAGGCACTACATAACAATGGCTAAGCATACCACAACAATTTCATCTGCTTTCACAAACCTTCCACACACCTCCACTCGTCCACACTCCTAATTACACACATCCCATGGATATGGTAAACCAGACCAGGAGGTCAAGCCTTGTCGTATATTGCTCCTAAAACATGGAATGACCTGCAGCCATACATAAGAGCCTTCCTGCTTCTTGCATTCCTCCAGAAGCTGAAGACCTGGCTTTTCTAGAATTCCCATTAGGCCCTAGGTGTGGCTAGACTCATACCTGCTCAGTGTCAGGCTACTTTCCCATTTGACAGTGCGCTTTACAAATCTTGCATTACCTAACATAAGTAGATATACCTCTCAAAAGCACAAAGCCCCACTTGTTGTCAACTGGTGGTGCCAGCCTAGGGAAACGTTACAAGTTCAGGCTGGCCCTAATGTAGAACAGGCAGCATACAGGGACCTGGTTAGCCCTGCTGAAAAAGACATCTCCTCAAAATCCTTCATGAAGAGTTATTTTTGCTGTGGAGGAGGCCGTGAGCCACAGGGAGAGCATTGTGGATTGCCACAGTAGCACAAGGAGCCGGATGGGTGTCATGGACAGTCAGGCTTTCCAGATAGTTGTTTCTGGAGCTTTGCACTGGTGGATAAAGCATGCTGTTGTTGTTGTGGTGTGAAATTCAGATCTCGAGTTGCCAGTCATTGCTGCCATTGCTATAGTCCAAACAGTCAGGGTTCACCAGACTTTCACGGTGATGGTCATCATGGGCAGCAGAGGTTCTGTGTAAATGGGCCAGTTTACAAAGAACTCAAAATTTCAAGGTTTCACCTTTCTTCTTAGGAGGAGCTCACCTGATGCCAGTCAGGGGTCCTGGCCCTGGAAAGGCACCTCTTGGGGATCAGCAACTCACTCATGCAGCGGCAAGCAGAGCTCAGGCAGGTCCAGTTGCATGGCCTGGCAGATTCAGCACAGTAGATCAGCTGGGTAGTTGCAGGGAGGCCTCTAGAGCTTGTTATGTCCCTGTAGCTTAGAGAGGAGGGCAGCCAACTTACCCTGGGAATCACTTAGGTAAGCCTAGGATGAAGGGAGCAGGTGTAGTCTTTCTTTACAGAGAGCAAAGCAGTACTCAGTAGCAGCATGGCTGCCCTCTGGTAGCAGCAGACCAGTCCTCTGTGATATGGGCAGTCTGTATTCTGTAAGGTCCACAGGTCCAGAAGTATACTGACGAGTGGCTCTGGATGTCTAATATTTATACCTGGTGCCAGCCTTTTTGTGTTGGGAGGGCAATCTATCCTACCCCCACATGTGGTTCTGGAAAGATCCTCCTTTTCCTTTTTAAAGCATTAAGTAGCCTGGGGTGACAAAAGGCTGGTGTCAGGTTCCTATGTATCCGCTGGAGGTAAGCCTTTTAAGAGCAAGTTGAGAAGGGCACAGCCCCGCCCCCAGCATCTTCAGGATTGTGAACTAAACTCCTTCTTCATCATTAAAGAGGATTTTAAATTATAGTTAATTTTAGATTGAAAAGTATATTTCTATCTGCTCCCAAACCAAAGTTATCACTTACACTGCAGTGACAAATGGCAGAGTGTGTAAAACTTAGGTACACATTTTCAACTTTTTACATTTAATGCACCCTACCCTGTGAGCTTTAGGGGCTAACTTAGGGGTTACTTAAATGCTTTAAAAAGGAAGGCTTAGGTCTGGCAAAAGGTTTATTTTGCCAAGCCAAAATGTCAGATTAAAACTGCACTATAGACAGGACTGAGATGTGTTTTAAACTACTATTGTAGTGTATGGCACAGTAAGTGCTGCAGGCCCACTGGAAGCATTTAACTTAGAGGCCCTAGATACGGGTAATTCTATTTACAAGGGACTTACAATTTATTTAAACGTGATCATTAGGTGTAATCCAATTTTACCATGTTTGAATGAGAAAGCAATTCATGGCTCTCTTGATATGGATAATGCAACTACTACTTCAACTTCAAACAAAAAGACCAAGACGATAAATTACTATGCTAAAGGACAAAATCAAAGGACTTGAACACATTTGTTTGAGAATAGATATTTAATGCACTAACATTATGCCATTATGCCTTCTCACACTTTTGTCAATCTTTCTACATGAGTTAACAGTCAAATAACCAAACCTATGTTACAACATTTCACGGGATGTTGTGCAATTGTGGCTTCCCTGGTGTTTCCATTTAACCCCTTTCTTTTTCCATGTAGAATTCCTTGGTACAAACTGTACTAGAAGATGAGTTACCTTAATACAAAGAGGTGCTCTTTTGTTTAGAAGTGCTATGACCGCCAGATAGTTTAACCATTTTTTATGGAGTGACAATGATGTCTAGTTGCTGTTAGATGAATGCAATGTGGGAACCCAAACTTCACAACACATGTTCTACATCATTAAACAGTGTGATTTGTAATAGGTCAAAAACACACATCTTGCTTGACTAATTCAGCACATTTAAATTTCACCTCCTGCAGTTTGCAAGGCCATACAGAGGGTATCTCAAATGGTGTTTCCACCTGGTATTTTGTGTATAATTGTCACCCTGTGCCTAGTTTAGTTTTGTGTGTAATAAAGTACTTTTCCTCTTCACACGTAAAGGCATTGACAGGACACTGATTTATTGAGTGTTTTGTTGCTTGCTAAGTTCTGAGTCTCCAGTGCACAGCAGCTCTCCTGAGTAAGCCTTGGACTGCTCTACCATGACAGTCAAGTGCTAAAATCTTTACTTGGTTTCCTGTTTAGTGGTCCACCATAAAAAGGGACCCAGAACACCACAAAAGAAAGAGCCTGGCTATTGCAATTGTGGTCTAGTAACTTCCAGCTGTGCTGAGAGCCTCTGAACTGAACTGAACTGAATTTCTCACGTTATATTGCTGCTAAATGGTAGAGTAGTGACAACTTGACTTGTAATACCTAGTTTGAATTCCCCTCATCATAGGTGGCTATTATGTCTCCACAATCACATGGTGGCCCTAGGCTGCCTTAAATGAAGGGATTCTCATCCCAATAAATAAGCCACTAACAAAATAATCTTACATAGGGGTTGTCTCCTCATGATGGTCAAGTCACAAATAGGAAAGGCCCGTTGTTGATCAGTTACCTATGCAAAATTGCTATTGTAATGTAGATAACTATGTTCTAATTAAACAAAAATGGTTAAAGGAGGTTGAAGTAAACATATCAATAGGTGAAGATGGCTAACCAAAATACTACCCTCGCTGCATTTGTGTGTTGAATACTTGAGCTAAAGCAGACTTAAAAAGGGTATATAGCAAATTTATTTGGTAAAATTTAAAGAGTGAAAAATGGGTATCAAGGAAACCTTTGTATTTCCAAAATAGCCACAAGATAAGGTGTTGAGAAGCCACTAACAAAAAAATCCTACATAGGGGTTGTCTCCTCATGATAGTCGAGTCACAAACAGGAAAGGCCCGTTGTTGATCAGTTACCTATGCGAAATTGCTACTGTAATGTGGATAACTGTGTTCTAATTTGATGTCCCATCAATAAACAAAAATGGTTAAAGGAGGTTGAAGTAAACATATCAATAGATGAAGGTGGCTAACCAAAATGCTACCCTCACTGCATTTGTGTGTTGAATACGTGAGCTAAAGCAGACTTAAAAAGTTTTGCATGGAATGAGTAGATTTGCTTTAATTTAACCTAATGAATATGGTGTGAACACATGGCCCTTTCCACTATGTTACTGCTTTGAGGAATGTGTGGTAGCTATATTGGAACACTATCCATTTAACTAGTTGTGTCTAGCTCCCTTTCTTGTATTTGTCTATTAAGGATACACGTACTCCTGAGTGGCAACAATATAGATGCTTCTTAACCCCTACGCTGCCATGCCTTTTCCCCGTGCTGTGCCCTGCCTTTTTTGGCTATTTGGGGTAGTTCATACTTAGGCCCTCATAACTTTTTGTCCACATAAGCTATCCACACCAAATTTGTATCCTTTTTTCCAACAATCCTAGGGATTCTAAAGGTACCCAGAGTTTGTGGGCTCCCCTGGAGGAGACAAAGAAATTAGCCAAAATGTGTTTCTAGGGAAAAATGGGAAAACAGTGCACAGAAGAAAGCAAGGGTTTGCAGTGCTAAAATCACCATCTTCTCAGCTTTCCGGAACAGGCAGACTTGAATCAGAAAACCACATTTTTCAACATAATGTTGGCATTTTCCCGGGACATACCCCATTTTTACTATTATTTGTGCTTTCAGCCTCCTTCCAGTTAGTGACAGAAATCAGTGTGAAACCAATTGTAGATCCTGGACAGCTAAACCTTCCTGAAAAGTAGACACAATTCTGAATTTAGCAAGGGATCATTTGTGTAGATCCTTCAAGGTCTTCCTACAGAAAGTTACAGCTGAAAGTCTATCCACGTTTTCTTCTGTAACTTTTTCCATCTATGGAAGATTTTTGAAAGCAATATACCATTACATCTGCTGGACTCTTCTAGATGCGGGCATATATTGGGCTTGCAGGTTCATCAAGGACCCTAGGTACCCAGAGCCAATAAATGAGCTGCACCGTGCAATGGGTTTTCATTGTATACTCGGGTATATAGCAATTTATTTGGTAAACTATAAAGAGTGAAAACTGGGTATCAAGTAAACCTTTGTATTTGAGAAGCAGTGGTTATTTGCACATTTCTGAATTCAGGTGTCCCCATACTAGCATGGGAATTACAGAGCATTTCTCAAATGGACCTCTTTCTTACACACCATCTTACATTTGGAAGGAAAAATGTAAGGAAAGACAATGGGTAATAACACTTGTTCTTCTGTTCTGTGTCTCCCGATAAAAATGGTACCTCACTTGTGTGGGTAGATCTAGTGCCCGTGATAGGAAGAGCCCCAAAACGCAACATGGACACAACATATTTTTACATTGAAATCTGATGTGTTTTTTAGAAAGTGCCTAGCTGTGGGTTTTGGCCTCTAGCTCAGCTGGCACCTACTGAAACCTAGCAAACCTTTACATTTTTGAAAACTATATAACTAGGGGAATCAAGGATGGGGTGACTTGTGGGGCTCTCATCAGGTTCTGTTACCCAGAATCCTTTGCAAACCTTAAAATTTGTCAAAAAAACACTTTTCCCTCATATTTTGGTGATAGAAAGTTCTGAAATCCGAGGGCAGGCACAAACTTCCTTCCACCCAGCATTTCCCCAAGTCTCCAAATAAAAATGGTACCTCACTTAATTGGGCAGGCCTAGTGCCCATGAAAGAAAGCGCCAAAAAACGCAAAATGGACACAGCAAATTTTTACATTGAAAACTGACGTGTTTTTTGGAACGTGCCTAGCTGTGGATTTTGGCCTCTAGCTCAGCCGGCACCTAGGAAAACCTACCAAACCTGTGCATTTCTGAAATGTAGACAGTTAGGGGAACCCATAACAGAGTAACTTGTGGGGCTCTCACCAGGTTCTGCTACCCAGAACCCTTTGCAAACGTCAAAATATGGCCCAAAAAATATTTTTTCCTCACATTTTGGTGATGAAAAGTTCTAAAATCTGAGGGAAGCTTGAGACTTCCTTCCACCCAGCATTCCCAAAGTCTCCCAATAAAAATGGTACCTCACTTGTGTTGGTAGGCATAGTGCCCACGGGAGGAAATTCCCCAAAACACAATGTGAACATATCAAATTTTTCTAATGAAAACTGACCTGTTGTTTGCTCTATCTCAGCCTGCACCTAGGAAACCTAGCAAACCTATACATTTTTTAAAAATAGACACCTAGAGAAATCTAGTATGGGGTGGCTTATGGGGCTTTCACTGAGTTCTGTTACCCAGAATCCTTTACAAATCTCAGGATGTGGCTAAAAAACACTTTTTCCTCACTTTTTGGTGCTGCAAAGTTCTGAAATCCGACAAGGAAGGGTCCAAAACACAACAAGGACACATCAGCATTATCTCTTACAAAACTACCTTTTTTTGCAAGGGGGCACCTGTGTTTTAGGTCCTGGGCTCAGCAGTTACTAGGGAAACCTACCAAAGCCAGACATTTCTGACAACTAGACACCCGTGGGAGTCCAGGGAGGTGTGACTTGTGTGGTTCACCCATTGTTTTCTTACCCAGAATCCTAAGCAAACCTCAAATTTAGCTACAAAATCACATTTTCCTCACATTTCTGTGTGCGATCACCTCACCGTCACAAATTTCCTACCACCCAATGTTCCCCTCGACCTCCCAATAAAAATGATACCTCACTTGTGTAGGTAGGCCAAGTGCTTGTGACAGGGAAGAACCAAAAACATGTTGAAATTGAGAGGGAACCAAAGCGGGTCCAAAAACGCAGTTTGACCAAAAACGTTTTTATGCTGATTAATGGTGCAGAATGTTTGTTGGTGTAGATGCGACAATACTGGGTGGTAGGAATTTTGTGGATTCCTGCAGATTTTGGAAGGTTCCATCACAAAAATTCAGAGAAAATGCATGATTTCAAGTAAAGTTGGAGGTTTGCAGGGCATTTTGGGTAGGACAGTAGTGTGGGGTGCATGTGAAGCACACCACCCTGTACTCACCCAGATGTTTAGTTTTCAGATGTGTCTAGGTCTGGTAGATTGTTTTAGGTGGCAGCATTCGAAAGTACAAAAAAAATAGCTGCTCACCATACCAAGTGGAAAGATATAGGGGGTTAGCTCAGCACTCTTGGCCCAAATGCAAAATCAAAACCCAAAATAATCAAATGTCCTCTTGCTTACCGTTGGGATAAAATCCTTTACTTTGCAGGAGGGGGCTGAAAGACTGTTACCCCCTTCAGTTTGGGAGGGGGCATAACCATGTCCATATTGAGTGGCAGCCTCCACCCCTCTATATTTTTTTTTTGATTCCCTGGCATCTAGTAGTCTTTCTGCCCCCTCTGGGGAGAGGATACCCCATCTGCCCACCATTGGGCAGAACAGCATTGTTCCATGTTTATTTTTTAAAGAGGGTGGGGCTATGGCCGTAATCCCACCCTCTTTTTGAAAAAAAATAATTCTTCCCTGGTATCTAGTGGGCTTTCTGTCCCTGTTGGGAGCAGAAGGGCCTTCCAAAAACAGGCTGATCTGCCCCCAAGGGGGCAGACATGATCATCAGTAATGTTCCCCCATGGGGAGCAACCCTTGCCCAAGGGGCTGCACTCCTATTAAAACACACAGACACAATCACTGGTGCCTAAGATGTTTGTGTCCCCCTTGGGGGCAGATGGGCCTAATAGAAATAGGCCGATCTGGCCCCAAGTGGGGCTGAAAAGACCTAAAATAATATGCCCCCCTGGGGAACAGCGCTTGCCCAAGGGGGCCACTCCCTTTATGTCAAAAAATAATTTAACTCCCCTTATGTAAAATTTAGGAAAAAACAACAATAATCCCTGGTGTTTAGTGGTGTCTGCCCCCCTTGGGGGCAGATTGGCCTAATAATAATAGGTTGGTCTGCCCCCAAGAGAGGCAGAAATGCCCTACAATATTACTGCCCCCCAGGGGAGCGACCCTTGTCTAAGGGGCAGTTTCCCTCCTGTCAAAACAAAAAAAGAAAATTAATCCTGGTGCCTAGAGTTTTCTGCCCCCCTTGGGGGCAGATGGGCCTAATTAAAATAGGCCGATCTGCCCCCAGAGGGAGCAGAAATGGCCTTAAAAAAAAATTCCCTCTTGGGGAGCGACCCTTGCCAAAGGGGCCACTCCCTTTACTTGTTTACTACAAGTAAACAGTGGGCATTCCTGCAGCACAATCGCATATGCTCAGAGAGACAGGAAAAGGAAAGGAAAAGGCTTTCCTTTCTTTTTCATGCCTCTCTGATCTCCTCCTTCCCTCATCCGAGGAGAAATAAGTCAGTTTCCTCTCGGGTCGTGCTGAAATCCATGCTCCCGCGCGATGGGGGCGACCTCTGATGAGGTCAGTGTGCGATTGCGCGCTGATGTAATCAGATGTCACTGGGAGGGATCGAGGGTTGGGTGTGGCAGCGGAATTGCTGACCCAAGGTTTATGCTCCCCCCCGTTGGCCAGGTGCCCTGCCACTGGAAGTAACCATTACATCCAGGGCACTGAAGAGGTTAATGATTCCCTGAGCCTAATTTCACCAAGTTATGTTCAACTGCTACTCTAGAGTTTTATGGTTTATTTCCTGAAGACCTGTTGTGCAAGATGAAAATAGCAAGCAGAATACTACAGGCTGTGATCTCTCGATTGTGGAGCCATCAGGCCTGCGTCTCCTTCTGATTTTCTCAAAGGCAAGCTGTGCCGGCTTTGAAAAACCTGAGCCTCCAGAAAATCTATACATACTGTGTAATATCTGGAAATATTTGCACTGGAATGGGAGCAGGTCAGAGCAATCAACTAGGCTGCTTCATTGAACCCTGAAGTAGCATCACATATCCCTCTACCCACTGTGTCTTGTGGGGGTCCACTGAACCAGAAAATACTAATGTAACTGTGCTTAAGAACTTCAATGTATAAGTAATCAGTAAGCAGATTCACTTTGCGGGAGCAAAAGCATAACCCAAAATTTAGACTCCTCAAAATTTACTTCAATCAGTTCCCTCATGGTTTAGTGGATCACAGATGGTGTAAATCTTCACTTTCATGACGCAATGTGTTCCTGCTATAAGGTACCTCTCCAAATATCAATTAGCGGGGTAAAACAATTCATTACGTTATGGGCCTCCAATCAAGAATTAAGTTCTAGAACAATCAGCTCCACACATCCTCAATCCCCCAATTTCATTCACTACCACAGGATCAGACCTAAAATGCATGCTACACAACTGCAGGTTTTTGGACAATATATCTGAAGCAGTCATATTTCTTCAACTAGATATAGCTTTCCTGTCTGACATTTAGTTAAATTACTCTTCTTCTCCCCTCTAGGATAAACTATAGCCTGCAAACTTCAACATAAAAAGACTTGAACACCCCAAAAAACATCTTAGAGTTGTAGCTGTGATTTATTGCAACTCCCTCCAGATCCGTTCCTTTCCCGTATCTAAATTAAAATCCTGCGAATACATAGTAATCTAATAGGTCTCTAGAAGAATTACAACTCATGTATCATCCACCTGGGGGTAACCAAGCCTTTCTTGAACAAGTCACTGAAACAGTTACTGTTCACTCCATACAACCCCAAAATGCCGTCTTTCTTGGTGACTTCAACCTCCACTGGAACAATGACGACGACCTGTTGGTCTCCACCCTAAAAAACGTTCTCACTGATCAAAACCAAGTACAAGCCTGCACTAAGCCAACACACACCAAAGCAATTATGATAGGTTTCATTTCATCCAAAGATGAGATGATAAATGTTGAATCCATCATCCCTATAGAATGGACGGACCACCACCAGATCATATTCAGCGGTACAGTACAAACACTCAAACTGAAAGGTCAATAATTCAAAAGCAAGCACTGAGTCAGAGACACGAAAAATCTAAAAAAAAACACCATCTAGCATTATTATGCCAGAGAAACCTCATCCCTTTCACTTGAAGTACACAATGTGAATGAACTCGTGGCTCACTACAACCAGATAATGTTAACCATAATGGATGTGGTAACACCACCCCGCCCAAAAACAATCAGAAACAAATTGTCCCACCTATGGTACAACCAGGACCCAAATGATGGAAAGAGGAGACTGAGATTAGCAGAAGGATGATGGAGACAAAAACTCTTAACACGTCTACGGGAGCTACATCAGAGTAGAAACAAATACAAGAAGAACATTTGGAACACCAAGGCATCACACTTTAGTTCGCAACTAGATAATGCTAAAAACCAGCCAGGAGAACTCTTAGAAGTAGTGAAACAGTAGTCCAGTGTCGGGAAATCCACAACCATTAGCAACTCATCGATTGAGGACTGCAAGGCATTATCTGCCTTCTTTGAAGAAAATACGAGAAAAATTGAGAAGTCGATCACTGTCAACTCGCCACATTACTCACCCCCGAAATACCACAGTTCTCAAAAGTGCCAAAATCAACCCGACCTAAGAGATCCAAAAATGAAGCCACCTGGTGTGAGTTCATAACCTATAATGAGTCTTAGGTGCTACAAATCATAGACTCGATGAACCAACCTCACATTTCAGCAATTCCATGCCATCATCACTCACAAAGGATCTCAGCCATCTTCTTGCCCCCTTTGGACAAGTCTTGTAAAATCATATCAAGGAACCTTCCCAGAGTGCCTGAAAATCGGCCATGTGACACCACTACTAAAAAGACAAGGCACTGACCTGACTCATCTTAATAAATTCTGACCAGTCGCAAACATCAATTTTCTAGCAAAATTACTGGAGAAATGTGTACACTACCAACTGTGCCAACACATTATTAACTTCAATCTACTCAACAAGTTCCAGTCAGAGTTTAGACCAGGTCACAGTCCATAAACAGCCATCACACATATTGTGTAATGACGCACTCAAAATCCTGGACCAAAATAACTCCTGGATGCTCATCCTTCTTTATCTTCAGCATTCACCACCCACAACAACCTCTTTAAGCGGCTTCAGCTTAGAATGGGGCTTTCTGTAAACGTCCAAAAACGGTCACCCCTATCTACAAAACCGTTCACATCTTGTCAACTTGATATGCTCGTTCTCCAACCCATCTCTGGTCTGACTAAGAGTACCACAGGGCTCCACTATCTCCCCAACACATTTCAACCTGTACATGGAACCCCCATCAGAGATCCTGAATCAAACACACTTCTCCTACCACATACATGGTGTTGATACTCAGAATTGCCTAAAGGTATCCTGCCTAGAGGAGAGTATGTGTCTCAATGATACACTCAGGCTAACCCAAACATGACTAGTGCTAAATCATCTCAAACTTAGGGGCATATTTATACTCTGTTTGCGCCGGAATTGCGTTGTTTTTTTTTACGCAAATCCGACGCTAAGCTAACTCCATATTTATACTTTGGCGTTAGACCCGTCTAGCGCCAAAGATCTTGGAGTTTGCGTCATTTTTTAGCGTGGACACCTACCTTGCGTTAATGATATGCAAGGTAGGCGTTCCCGTCTAAAAAATGACTCCAAGGCATGTGCGCTTTATTTAAACTCCCGTGCAAAAATGACGCACGGGAGCGGGCGGGTAAAAAAAAATGACGTCCAGCCGCTTTTGCGTAATTTTTTAACGCCTGGTCAGGGCAGGCGTTAAGGGACCTGTGGGCTCGGAAGGAGCCCAGAGGTGCCCTCCCATGCCCCCAGGGACACCCCCTGCCACCCTTGCCCACCCCAGGAGGACGTCCAAGAATGGAGGGACCCATCCCAGGGAACATAAGGTAAGTTCAGGTAAGTAATTATTTATTTTTTTGTGGCATAGGGGGGCCTGATTTGTGCCCCCCTACATGCCACTATGCCCAATGAGTCCCCTGGGCATGGCCATTGGGCAAGGGGGCATGACTCCTGTCTGTGCTAAGACAGGAGTCATTTCAATGGGGGTTGGGAGTCAAAAAAAATGGCGCAAATCGGGTTGAGGCAGATTTTTTGCCTCAGACCGACTTGCCCCATTTTTTGACGCCCAAGCTCAATTTTCCCCTACGCCGGCGCTGCCTTGTGTGTCTCATTTTTTTTGACGCACACCAGTCCGCAGCGCCGGCTAATGTCATTCCATAAATAAGGCGCCCGCATGGCGCTTTGGAATGGCGTTACATTTTTTTACGCACAACTGCGTTGGCGCAGTTGTGTGTCAAAAAGTATAAATATGGCCCTTAATTCTCTTAAGATGGAATTCCGGTTCATCTCTCCCCCTCACAGATACCCTCCCCTACAAGAGTGGCTCATTCACCTGGATGCACTGGGCTGCAATTCCACAAATCCACATACTCGCTTGGCATAACACGTGACAAAATCGCAACATGCAAACTCACATTAGCACATCCACACGGAGTGCACTCGTACATCTTAGACTTCTGAAGAAACTTATACCATTCATACCAGCTTCCAACCTCAAAATAGCAATACAGTACTGGGTTTTATCTAGGCTTGGCTATAGAAATGCAACACTGTTAGAAATTCCAAAATCATGACTTTCACTGCTAAAGGCAGCCCTCAACACTGCAGCTAGACTGTTAATGGGACTGAGCCACTTTGTCCAGATCACACCATAATTAAAGTCCCTACAATGGCTTCCAGTCAAAGCTTGGATCATCTTCAAGACATCCTGTCTGGCACACAAAGCCCTGAACTATGGTACCTGGGTACCTAGCCTACTATCTGACTTTATATGGATGAAGTTGCTCTCTTAGAAGTGTGAACACCCTCCTATTAGAACTGGTGAGATTTAGGGAATCACTAACATAAGCTTGTGCTTTCTCCTGTTCGGTCTACATATTATGGAAGTTTCTATCACCAGAGACTCAGCTGAAGCCATCCAACAGGGTTTTCAAAAGGATTTTATTTAATAGATTTCTCCCATACTGAATTGACCTTGAGTCAGCAATGTAACCACACTACTATACTTGAGGGCAGATTTAAGGAAAGTGAAGCTGCACCCAGTGAAGCACCACTTTCCTTGTGCTCCTTAGCACCCCCGTTTCCGCCACCATGTGTGCGCCCTATCAAAGATATGGCTCTCCATGCGCAGGGTAGGGGGCAATAGAGTCAACATTTTTTACACTATTGCTGTACTGTTCAGCATTAGCACCAAAATGTTGGTGCTAACCCTGGACTGTACATATGGGCCCATTGTAAACAATGGTGTGCCCCCTTTTAACATCTGGTCTGAGGAGGCGTTAAAAGTGCCAAACAAAATGATGCAAAGAAATCTCTTAGATTTCTTTGCACCATTTCTTTGCGCCCCCGATAGGGGAATGCACCCTATGCATACATTATGCCTGGCACAGGCATAATCTAGCACAAAGGGTTACAAAGTGGTGCAATGTATGCATTGCGCCACTTTGTAAATCTGGTGCGGGAAAAAGGCCACCTTAGAGCCTCCTTAGCATTATAAACATGATGCTATGGTGGTGCTAAAGTGGAGCTAGGCCTTCTTAAATCAGGGTCTTGGTTTTCTACACCACAAGTCTACAACATCATCGCAGGTGGAACACAATCAGACCGTTAGGACAATGATTCTAGTATTGTTTGTGCAATATATTCCCCATAAGATGTGGGCAGACAAACTATCTTGTATATCATTCAGATTCTTCTGTTGTTTTTGTAATATGTATGTAATGGCAACTGCTTTTGCTCTGTACAGCCTTCTGATACCTTTGGGTCATGTTCCACCTTTAGAAAACTCTCACAATAAATGAGAAGATAAAGGCGTTTAATACAAAACTTCAAAATAGGCAGCACAGAGTCAATGCCACAAAGATCAATTGTGAAGTTATACAGAATATGTAAGAATCAGAAAGAATTCTAAATCTAAATGGGCAGCAAAATCACAAGAAATGCAGCAGCATCCTTAGAAGTATAGGAATGTTCAGGAAAATCTCAGGCTCACCCTCAAGGGGTTATTATACAAAATCCTTGCATAAGAAATGAGAGAATCTGCAAAATCATCATGGTGTCAGCAAAAGTATAATTTCTTTAGCAAATCCGAACAATAATACACGCCATTACCTTAAAACGTGCATCATACTATTTCAAGAAGAAAAAAAAACATATTCAAAACCCTCTATGCTATTGTTGTCTCGACATGTCTAAACAAACATGAAACAGTAAACAATAAAAACTTTAAGCTAATGAATACACTAGTGGTCACAGAGGAAGGCAATGAATGAAAATTTGGCAGATGTTACAAGTTATAGAGAATAGGCAAAAGTTTATCAAAAGCAATGTAGTCATAGCAGTGGGAATAAATTACTACATGTCAGCTTGACTGTGCTCTTTGGAGCATGTGGGGAAAAGATGTGTGTGGAAGGAACATGAGCAAGTGACAGAGAGGGCATCCCTCTTGTTTAAAAGGGAGATTTACATAGACATGGCCTAACTAAAACACATTAACATGCTCCTTTCTACACCTCACATACAATTTGTTTGAACTGCAACTATATTAATTAAGTCTATATACATAGGATCATGTGTAAAATAGGATATTACATAACATTATTGGTGCACACAAATATTAACTCAAGAACAATCCCATGCAGACTAAGGTACCAGTGCTTGAGATCCTCAATGTTCTTTTGCTAAATCCATTCATATACCCATGTACAGGTAAGCACATTCAACATAGCTTGCTTAAGATCCATTCTACACTTACAGAACCAAGGCCTCCACAGAGTTCTGCTATTTTCATGGGCAGCTATTTTCCCTGTTTAGATTTTGTTACTGATGCACTGGTGCCTATTTTTGTCTTGCCAACTATCAGACAGCTAAATCAATGGCCTAGAATGCATGCAGGAGGCATTAGGAGGGCCTAGGTTTCAAGGATCCGAAATATGATTATAGGTCATCTTGCTACATTACTTCCAAGGGTTGCATGACAGCCACTAACATGTCTGTTCCATCCATATTGGTCTAAATATATGCTGAATAATTTTGATATCCCCAGTGAGTAATTCTCAGCTTACCAATCACATTCACAGTTCTGGTTGGCCCAGAGATTCGGTTACCCTATATGATGGCATTTTCAGCAGCTCAGATTACCACAGAGATGAACACATTTTGCAGGTTTCTCCTACCTTATTGCTGCCCCCTGATTCAAAAAGGGCAGTATCCTTTAGAGTAATTTCAGAAAACAAGAAAGCTAGCTTGATACTTCACCTGGGTTCTAGTGCAGGGTCAGATCTATAGCTTCAGACTGCTTCTGTTGCTTAGCATTGGTACGTATGAACATAACTGACATAAAAGAGGTTCAATGCCTGGAACTATTTATTTGTACCATAACTGAAACTGCTGTTTAGATGTACCCCTAAAGCAATCAATTTCTTAAATAGTTTGTCCAAGAGCATTACTACACACTGAGGACTAGATGTTTGTTGAAAATAATATAAAGCTACATGGTATTTCTCTTTGAAGATATTTAAGTTCCTAAGCACTGCCCAGATGATCATCCTGTCAGACATGCCAAACTCCTTCCCACTTTCAAGGCCTTTGTCTCACGTCAGGAAGCACATTCACACCTCATCAAGGAGCTATTCAACTTTAGGGTAACAGGTGAAAGCTCATTTAAATTGGCTTACAGGGGCTTTAGGAAGGCAATAGGTGACATTAAAAGTACATTTTGTAACATATGTAGTACAACTCTGAATTTACCAATGAATTGGATTTCTAAGAATTATTTTAAAGAGGTCAAGAATTAACTTTTTAGCTGGTTCCTTGGTGAGGAATACGATTATTTAAATTTAACATTAACTCCTGATGCTATCCTAGGGAACAGCTAACCATGCTTCAGTGAAACTAGCTTTTGGGTCTTTGGCACTGTAAGAACATGATTTACATTAAACATTTACATGCCTTACTTCTAAATACTTTTAGTGCATAAAGTCCACTTATTAACATTTAAAATAAGGGGTTAGGTTTGTAGAAAGGGGGTTATTTTGACCAATTGAATTGGCAATGACAACCTGCATAGCCAGGTCACTGGTGGTAGGCCTGTAGTCAGGTTTTGCATTGTCATTTGAGTGGGGGTACAATATGTGCTGCAGTCTACTAGTGACGTTTAACTTAAAGGCCATGTAAGTTAAATGTGCCAGTTGGGGCTATAGCAAATTTGTATATTTTTTATGGTCAAAGCACATTCACTGGTACTTGGTTAGCAGAGTACAAGTTCACAAGTCAAATAACCAGCAGCATCTGTCAAAACAAATGGGGTGATCATATCAAAAAGATACTTTTTCTCACAGTAAGAAAATATTAAACTGAAAACAGTGCACGTGTTTAGTTATAAATAGACAATCACTGTATTTATTTCCTAAACGTTTTGCAAACTTTTTCGATTCAGTCCTTCTCTAATGATGCCTTTTAGATCATTTTAACAAGGTTACAGTAATTAAATAAATTAGAAAGTAGAAGTTAATGTCCTCAGTCAATGACAGTGACCTCTCATTTCACAATCTCTTAGGTGCCATTCTATTAGTAACAACTGCTTTCTCTCTCCCTCTTCTACCTTCTCTTCCCCCCCAAAAACGTAGTTACATAACCAGCCCACCCTACTTTCTGGTCAGTTCTATAGTCTTTTGCTCTTCTTCTTACTCTTTTCTTAAAAATCCTCAACACTCACACATAGTCAATACTTTAACATTCTCCCTTCTCACAACTTCATGTATTCACAGCCTATTTTTCCAACACTCTCCTTTTACTAACCCATAATGTTTGTGTTTTCACTTATGCATCTTCTGTCACCATTACACACTTCTCATTCTGCTTTTTCTAGAGGGTTCCCTTTTAATGACTAACTTTGCTGATATATATTCACGCTGGGCTCATGGAGGCTGCTAAACACCTGAGTGCATGCCATCTAGCCCCTAAAACATAGGAAGTAACTGGCTAACCCCAACTGGGTTATTTGAGTTTAAGGCAAGGCCTTTGTAAACAAAAAGTGCAAAACATCACAAAATTATATATAGGTCAAATGCTACATGTCAGCCAAAATGTGACTTTGAACTACCCAAATCTGACTTTATTCTTGCGTCAGCAAATGAAAGAATAAATGTTTTAGAAATGTTTAAAAACCTACTCTCTTATATGTTACGCATAAAATGTCCTTTGGTACCCACAAAGCATGAATATATAAGAGCCCAGGCTGAAGTAATCCTTTAATTTAGCTTTATTATAAACTGCAAATAGGTTTTGTCTGAGACATGGTATCTGACCTCACCTCTCCCTGAGACATTCAAAGAATTCTGTCTTGTGTCGGTGAAGAATTTCCAGATATAGATAATGACTAAGGTCCTCATTATGAACATGGCAGCAATTACAGCGCTGCCGGCGGTAAATACCACCAACAGCCTGGCGGTCAAGACCGCCATTTAATGAAGCACATAAGAAACAGTCAGTGGGATATCCACATACCGCCAGCATTGGAGTGCCGACAACGACGGAAGAGGCCGCCCACAGGCCGACAGAAAGGCCCCATCCGCCCAACAAAGAATGAAGCACAAGACCGCCATCAGTTCAGGGGCAGGAACCACTGGCACGGTGGCGGAAATGAAACAAATAAAAGGAAACACTCACCGTAGGCACACGGAACACGCCGAAGCAGTCCTGCTCCTTGCAATATACCTCCACAACCGTGACTGCCGACAAAGACAACAACGGTAAGTACCGCAACCTAGTAAACAAGGGAAGAAAGGGCACAGTTACACACCCACCCACACCACCCACCCTGCAAGGCACTCCCAACCCCTCACACCATCACAAGCCATACACACCAGAACAAGAGGTACTTACCTGACAAAAGGCAAATAAAACATGTCCAAAGTACACACATATGCACACCACACACCCACAATGAAACGATGAACCACGTCTCTATATTGTGCCAACAGCACCGCTGGGCAAACAAATTTAATAGAACAGTCAAAAGTAAAGTCCAAATAAGGCCATTTGCCAGTCTATGAGAAACAGCCTGAAGGGCCCAAATGGCCCGAACTTGACTCCCACATGTGCACATGGTACTCCACCATAAAGGGACATCATTGGGGCAGCCAGGCACACCAGGGAACAGGTGCAGGGGTGGTGGGGGTAGGGACTTACGTCTGGGAGGAGGGGCTTGGGCTTACGTTGGGGAGGTGGAAGGGGTTTGGGTTTGCTCTTGGAAGGTGGGGGAGCAGGCTTGGACCGCGGGTGGCAGATGGACCTGGGGCAGCACAGGGCTTCTTCCTCTCTGGGGAAGGGGCACTGGAAAGGAAGGGCGGACTGGGGCCGACTTGGAGGAGGAAGGAGTGGACAGGGCAAAGAGATGGGCACGTTTAGGGATGAGACGGGGTGGGCCAGTGGGTTCGAGCAGGTCAACACGGGACAGGAAACGTTTTTTAGGGGCAGTTAGTGTGGACATGGAGGAAGGTGTGGGAGTGGAGGTGGAGGGAGCGCTTGTAACTGGTGTAGGTGTGCTGGACATGGGTGCAGGTGCTTGTACAGTATGCTGAGGTGTGGTGGATGTGTGTTGACTGGGTGTCTGGGAACGTTTGAGTGTCTTGGGAGGAGGGGCGGTGGGCACAGTGGGACAAGACAGGCTGCCAGTGTAAATGGATGTTGTCTGGGTGTCTGCAGGTCTGGTGAGTGTGCTGCATGTGTCAGTCAATGTTGCTGTGGTGAGTGCAGGTGTGGTGTCTGGGGTGCATAACTGGATGTCTGATGTTGTGATGACTGCAAGAATGGGACCAACAGCAGTGACTGAGGGTGCAGTGCTTGTGGGTGTGCATGTTGAGGTGACAGACAGAGAGGCGGGAGAGGAGGACACATTGGGGGAAGTGGATGTTGTCATGTGTGCCTTTGTATGTTGGCTGTGTGTATGCCTGTGGTGAGAAGTGTGGTGCTTGTGTTTCTCTGTGTGCTTCTTGTGTGTTGAGGTGTGTGTATGGCTGTCTGAACGTGTACTTGGGATGGGTGAAGGGAGTCAGGTGCTGGAAGGGGTAGAGGTGGTTGTAGGGGGGGGACAGAAAGACCAGGGACACTGGCTGCAGTCAAAGAGGAGGCCAGAGCCTGAAAAGATCTCTGTAGGCCAGACATGGCATTGTGGATGCCTTCCAGGTATGCATTGCATTACTGCATCTGGGATGCTAGCCCCTGGTTGGCATTCACAATGGTTGTCTGCCCTACAGAGATGGTCCCCAGGAAGTCAATAGCCTCCTCCGTGAGGGCAGCAGGGCTGACTGGGGCAGGGAAGGAGGTGCCTGGGGCAAAGGTACGCCACCCTTCTGGGTGAGCCATCACAGGCAATTGGGTGGGGAGCAACTGGTAAGGCGGTGATGGTATGGGGGTGGCAGAAGATGACACAGAATGGGTGGGCCCACTAGGGTGGGCCACCACCAGGGAGCTCCCATCGGAGGAGGTATCAGAGTCACTACCTCCAGTGGTAGTTGCCTCCCCTGTGGTACTCCCCTTGCCCTCTAACCCACTGGTCCCCTTGGCATCGGTAGACTCTGCCTCCTTGAAACTGTGGGCCGCTGCATCCCCACTCACAGGTGCCACTGCTCCCTCATCAGATAATGCTGATGTACACAAAGAACACAAAAGCACAGGGGTGGGGAGATAAAACATGAATGGATGTACATACTTGGTGCACACACACACTCCCATCCAGCCTACACACCTACAAGCAGCACCCACAACTATAGTCATGACTATGCCCCTGACTAGTGGCCATTACCCTAGAATATAACACATTTCACACATGACACATGGACCTGATGAACTGTTAGACCTGCCCCTAATCATTTCCATGCCCATGGGGGGCAGGACTGCAGGAAGACACCTGTCAGTGTGCCTGGCACTCAACAGCACACATACTACAGCACCCAAACACATCAATCAAAGTGGTGTGAAACAGTGTGGGTACTCACCCCCTTGTGGATGCTGTGCTGCCTTCAAGCGCTCATCTAAATCTGGATATGCCACCGCCAGAATGCGGCACATTAGGGGTGGTCAGGGTCCGACAGGCACCTCTTCCTCGATGGGAGGCCTTCCCTAGCTGGGCCTCGCAGGTCATCCTGGCCAAGCACCGCAGGTCCTCCCACCACTTCCTGCAGTGGGTGCTCAACTGGAGTGTAGACCCCCAGGGTCCACACTACCCTGGCGATGGCCTGCCAGAGTCCCCTCTTCTGATGGGTGCTGACCTGTATGGGACACACAGAGAAGAATAACAGATGTCAGGATATGCCCATTTGATACAGCTGACATATCATCCCCTATGGGACAGACACTTCACAGGATCATTTTACCACCTCACTCACAGTACTTGCCACACAATCTATGCCTGTGAAGTTACATATCTACCACACATGCATACAGACATCCGCCACCATCACACAACTCACCTGCTCCTCTGGTCGCCAATATAAGTTGGCATACAGGGGTAGGTCCTCGTCCACCAGCTGTTCCAGCTCCTCCGTGGTAAAGGCCGGGTCCCGTTCCCCTGTGACTCCTGCCATTGGAGTAACCAGAGTCAGGACACAGCAGGCCACTCAGTTGAGTACTTTCATGCACGGCATCCAGGAGTCAAGTGAAATTGGGATGACGATTTGGCGTACGCTCCGCGGCGGTGTGCACCGTCACCGCCGGCGGCGATCATGATAGGCCCAGGTTCCGCATTGACAACCATGTAAACCAATGAATGGGTGCGCGGCGGGGAACACAACCTTTCGCCATGACTACTACCGCCAGTGGAATGAGGTCACTTCCACTGCCTTATATCTGGATGGCAGGAGGCTGCCATTTTGTTAGCACCACATACATATTTCATGGTCAAGGGCCCCATTCAGGGCCTTCAGGTCACAGCCCTTTGTTACCTGCACACATGAGTGTCTGTTCCTCTCAATGGGCCAGCGGTATCACTGCATACATGTCCCAAAAGTTGTACATCATACATCCATTTGTGTGTAACTAACGTATTGTACAGCAGTTATTCATACACAAGATGTTTGCCATGTGTATGTGTGTCCCTCATATGTATTCTCTCCTCCCCATAGTTACAGACCCATGTGGCGAGGGAGGGCCTGTATTGCTACATACACTACGTGCATGCGGCAGCACTACGTGCAAGGTAAACAGTGGTGCAGAGTGTGGACCATTGGCCTCTGCTTTCATTGGCCTTCGCTTCCATTTTGGTTCACGACTCCATTTTGTCGAGTCTGGTTCGGTGCGTAAGGCACTGTTCTGTGTTTTTCCACAAGCTTCGGCAAGCTGAAGGGTGGGGTGTTTTTCTGCTCAACTTCGCTCCATCTGCCTGGTACGAAGGGCGCTATTTACATTCCACGAGCTATCAGTTAGAACAACAGGGGGATGCGCCTGTACACAAGGAGGAATGCAAGCTTCACCTTGGAGTCCTCTCCTGGGAACTTGGCCCGTTCTGAGGAGACGTCTCGAAGGGTGAACAAGGTACCGCCGATTGCACAATTTGTAAAGGAGGGGGTCTTGTTCTAGAAAAGACTCCTGGGCGTTAGTAAATACTATAAAAGTTGGGGGCCTGGATGGGCTGGTTTAGGAACTCTCTTCTGGGTTGGACGCAACGCCAGGAGGACTGATTGTCCCGAACAGAGGCTCCCTGTGCCAGCTGATTTGGGTTCCCCAGCTTTGTGTACGGCGGAGGGATGCAGACGCTCTTTTCGGTGAAGCTTTTCAATTTATTAAGTGTATTGTGTGTGCGCGCGTAATATGTACTTATTCTTGCAGTCATTTTCATGCTATTGAGCATTGAAGTATATTGTGTGTGCGCGCGTAATATGCACTTATTCTTGCAGTCATTTTCATGCTATTGAGCATTGAGGTATATGGTGTGTGCTTGTATTATATGCACTTACTCTTGCAATTATTCACAGAGTGCTTATATCTTTATCATTATTCTCATGTTATTCTCCTGATATATATATATATATATTAGTGTGGTTTAGTTTTGCTAGCTGAGAACTTGCCCCTTAAATAAACTTGATTATTCTACTTACGAAGGTGTTTGAGAGTGATTGCTTTACATTGTGCCTTAAAATATCCTGAAGTGCATAGTTTTGATATTCTGAAGAGTAAAGCAGCACAAATTGGCGTAGTCGTTTGCAGGATTCAAAAAAAAAAAAAAAGGGAAAATGCTTAATAAGATCAAAGCGAGCTCAAAAGCAGGTTCTCATGTAGCAAATCCAGACATAGAAATACCGGGGTGGGAAACTGCCCCGTATAAACTTTTAGCTCAGGAATGGTCACGTTGTGCTGGTTTGTGTGAAAATTGGAATGCGTGTATGTTGAATGTGGAACCTGAAGATCTTCTTATATGTTTACGGAAAGTTTCAATTGACAAGGGAAGGGAGATTTGTGCGTTGGGGAGGCGAGGCTGGATCTTGCTTTCTGCGTACTGAAAGTTGTATGAAAAATGTTTACAGTTACAAAAAGACCACGAGCAGCTGGGGAAGGAGTTAGTAGAAGCCCGAAATTCCTCTACCATGCTAGCTTGTCAAAATAAATTATTAAGTGATAAGTTGGAAATGTACCAACTGGTTGCAGAGAGAACGGCCGTTAGCGTAGCTAAATATAAACACAAGAAACGAAGAGGGAAAGTTAATAAAAAGAAGGTGCATTTAGCTATCTCTCAGGCAGGATTAGCCTTTGACCCTGAATTTTGGGATGGAAACATCTGGGATACATCTGATTTTTCAGATGGGTCCGGGGGCGATGACTGCCAAGATGTTAGACAGGAGAAGACAGAGCGCAGGAATGTTGTCCGTGCGCAGCCCATATATCGGCGAAAGTTACAGCATAGCCCAGCTAATCCTGGAGGGGTGATGTTGGATGCCCTGGAGGATTATACACAGCAAGAACTAAGTGATGTGATAGACAGATTTCGACAGAGGTCTGGGGAAACATTGCTTACGTGGTTGGTGCGGGTTCACGATATGGGGGGCCAGGGGGTCCAATTGGATCACGGCGACGCCCCGAGGCTTTGTATGTTAAGTACAGACCCGGTTATTCAAAATGAGTTTAGAACCTATCCAGGGAATGGTCCCATGACCAATTTGTTAGAGCTAGCTGCGCAAGGGTGTGCTCAGAAGTATCCGACAGAGTCAGACTGGCCGCCTAATGATAAACCTTGGTATACTTTGAGAGATGCAGTACAGAGATTGAAGGAAGAAGGGATGAAAACAGCTATCTTTATGGGTAATGCCCATGATTTGATGAATGGAATTTTAAGTGTGTCTGTGCGAAACCGGCTGATTAGGACCGCTCCTCCTGCATATAAGCATGTCATCATGACTTTGTTAATTAATCAGACGGGTAACCCATTGTCTCAGGTGGTAGAAGCGGTGCGTGAGTTAAGTGATTTAGGAGAATGGGCTAAGCCAGAGAGGAATTCACGGTCTGAGAATCGTACTGATAACAACAGGGTGACAAGGCGAGACATGTTTCAGGCCTTGCTGCGAGATGGGGTGACCAGGAATGAAATTGATGGGATAAGCACCAAGGACATGTGGGAAATGTACCGCAAACGCGGTTTGGATAAAAAGGAGGGGAGCAGGAAAGGGAACAAGAAGGATAACAAAGTGGTGAACCAGAGAAAGGCAGGAGGGGAGGAGCGTGAGGGTGAAAAGGGAGAGAGAGGGAGAGAACCCCACCGTAGAGAGAGATCCCCAGAGGACGGAAATTGGGAGGAAGAGCACCGAAGCGCAGAGGGAACCCGGAGCAGGGAGAGAGACCGGGAACTGACAGGTTCTGGGAAAACTCGAGGAAGAGAGTGGGAGAGGGAGCTGGTAAGCTCAGAGAGGTTGCGAAGCAGAGACAGGGAGGAGGAGTTCCCTGAGAATTACCGCAAACTGTATCCAGATTTGACTTGGGCAGACTCTGATGTGCGCAGAGTGAAAATAGATTAGGAAACAGGCCAAACTCCGGTGCAGGGATGGGCTCGCAAAGATAACAGACCTCATGTCAAAGTAGAAATTTATTGGAAACGTGGAAATGTTCAAAAAGTTCGAGCCCTCGTTGACACCGGAGCGGAGGCCACTTTGATTCATGGCAATCCAAGAAAATTCAGGGGACAGTACTTCACCATTACGGGATTGGGCGGAAAAGAAACCCCGGCAGTGCAGATAGTGGTTCCCATGAAAATAGGGGCACTTCCAAAGAGAGAATACACTGTCCTGATTGTGCCCATTCCCGAATACATTATTGGAATTGACATTTTGAAAGGGATGACCCTACATTTGGAAGATGGATGTTATCAATTTGGTTCCAAAAGATTTATATCAATAGCCGCCGCAAGGGTGGGGCTGTTGAAGATTCCTCCGGTAACACTTCCCCAAGCTACCAAGGTGATTCAAATGAAACAGTACAGAATACCGGGAGGACATGAGGAGATTAGCCAGACAATACATAATTTACTAGAGGCCGGGGTAATAGTTCCCATCACCACTGCGTGGAATAATGCCCTCTGGCCTGTTCGTAAAAGCGATAACAGTTGGAGGATTTGCATTGATTATCGCCAATTGAATAAACATACACCTCCTCTGACTGCAGCGGTCCCAGACACCATTACCTTGATTGAGAACGTACAGAAACACAGTGGGACTTGGTATGCAACCATTGACATTGCCAATGCCTTCTTTACGATACCAATAGATACTGAAAGCCAGCCTCAGCTGGCATTCCAGTGGGCGGGGCGTCAGTACACCTTCTGTAGATTACCCATGGGGTATTTACATAGCCCCACTATCTGCCACCGGCTGGTGGCAGAGCACTTGGATGAAGTACCAGTGGTTCCTGGAGTGCAAATTTCTCACTATATAGATGACGTGATGATGCAGGGAGAGACGCAAGAACAGGTGCAAATTCAGCTAGACAGGGTGGTGGAACATTTGCAGAATCAAGGGTGGGAGATTAACCCCGAGAAAGTGCAGGGACCGTCTCAGAGCGTGAAATTTTTGGGCATTCAGTGGAATCAGGGACACAGAGAAGTGTTGCCAAAAGTGAAACAAAAGATTAAGGAATTCGCAGTACCGCGAAATCGGAAGGAAGCCCAGAGTTTTATTGGACTATTTGGGTATTGGAGACAACATATACCCCATTTGTCTCAGATTTTGGCCCCATTGTACAAAGTTACACGAAAGAAAAATGCGTTTGAATGGGGAGAGCAGGAGCAGCGCGCGTTTGAATTGGCGAAAGACGCCATTCAGCATGCTTTGGATTTGTGGCCGATTCGAGAGGGAGACATTGAGTTGAATGTGACAGTCCAGGGGCAGTATGCCAATTGGAGTTTATGGCAAAAACAAGGAAGAAAGAGGGTGCCCCTGGGATTTTGGACAAAGAAGTTACCTGAGGCAGGAGAGCGGTATACTCCCTTTGAGAAGCAGCTGCTGGCCTGCTATTGGGCCCTGGTTGATACTGAGCAAATTACACTGGGACACAATGTGATTTTAAGGCCTGAAATTCCCATCATGCAGTGGGTGATGAGTTCCCCAAAAACTCATAGAATTGGACATGCGCAAGAAGCCAGCATTATAAAATGGAAATGGTATGTCCAGGACAGGGCACGAGCGGGTCCAAAAGGGACCGCCGTTTTGCATGAGCAGGTAGCGCAGGCTCCAGTGGAGAATTCCGAAATGTTGCATGATGTACCTTCAGTGTGTGAATCCCCAGTAGGGTGGGGCCAGCCGTTCGCAGACTTGTCTGCAGATGACAAAAAAACATGTGTGGTTCACAGATGGTTCAGCAAAATATGTTGGAGCGAAAAGGCACTGGAAGGCAGTGTCCTATAATACTGTTACCAAGAAGCTTTTGACAACTACAGGACAGGGAAAAAGTAGCCAGTATGCAGAGCTTTATGCCGTGTATCAGGCTTTAAAACAGGAGCTACCCGGAAAATGTCACATTTATACAGATTCCTGGTCTACCGCCAATGGGTTAGCTACTTGGCTTCCCACGTGGCATGCACATCAGTACAAAATCCATAACAAAGAGGTATGGGGGAAGGAGTTATGGCAGGAGATCTGGAAAATGTTACCTCAAAGCACCGTGACTGTCTATCATGTGGACGCTCACTGTCCAACTGATTCATTAGACCGATGGTTCAATTGTCTTGCAGACGATCGAGCCAAGATTCAAGAGGCTGAAGTGGAGGCGCAGAGTTCTGATTTGGTGGGAATGGCTAAATGGGCACACCAGAAATGCGGACATCTTGGAGAAAAGGCTACTCACAGGTGGGCTGAGATTAGAGGGATGCATCTTCCCCTAGATTTGATTAAAACAGCGATCATTGAATGTCCCATTTGTCAGCATGCACAGCACAGACCGGTCCCACAGGTGGTGAGAGGCCAGCTAGGTAGAGGTAAATTGCCAGGACAGATTTGGCAGATTGATTACATTGGACCAATGCCAGTGAGCAGAGGGTGTCAGTATGCCTGCACTGTGGTAGACACTTACTCTGGTTATCTCATAGCCTTTCCCTGCAAGCGCGCAACTCAGCAGAGCACCCTGAAAACACTAGATCTGTTGATTCTGTACTATGGGGTGCCACTCCAGATTCAAAGTGATAACGCCAGCCACTTCAAGGGCAGACTAGTGCAGGACTATTGTGCACAACGCAATATTGAGTGGATTTTTCACATACCTTACTACCCACAAGCAGCGGGACTGATTGAGAGAATGAATGGGTTGCTAAAAGAACAATTGCGTAAACTGAATGATGGGACACTGAAGGGGTGGAGGGATAATTTGTATGATGCTTTGCAAATTTTGAACAACCGACCCCTAACAAATGCCGAGACACCTCTCATGAGAATGCTGACACCTGCTTTACAGATTAATCCGTTTACAACGAGCAATACCATTATGTATTGGGAAACAGCTCCAGGAGCTTTGGCCCCATATCGAGCTACACCAGAATCTGCAGGACTTGACTTACATGCTTTACACATGCATCGATTGAAACCTAGGGACATCACTCTGATTGAAACTGGGGTGGGAATTCAGATTCCCCCTGAGCATTACGGTCTGATCGCCCCTCGATCTGGGCTTGCCTTGAGGGGCATCCAAGTTTTAGGAGGCGTGATAGATGCAGACTACCAAGGCGAGTTGAAAGTCATTCTCTTGAACAGTGGTGACACAGACCTAGTGGTGCAACCTGGTGATCGCGTTGCCCAAATTGTCATTATGCCGGTTTATGGAGGTGTTGCTAAGAAGGGGAGCGCCCCAGCTCTTTTCACTGTGAGAGGCAAAGGAGGGTTCGGATCTACTGACAAGAACCCAGGGGCCAAAGTGTGGATTGAATCCCCAAATAACCCTCCTCAACCCGCTGATGTCATCGCCACTGGACCAGACAATGTCCTGGTAGTTATGCGACCAGGTCAAGACAAATGGGAACATGTTCCCGCTGACAAATGCTATCTGCGAGAATGATAATACGTGTTTTGTCCTTTGTTCTTTTCAGATCATCCTGTGGAGTGCCTGTGCCATGAGTGTGGTGTATGGAGCCCGTTCGGGAGACTCCACCGGGGAGCGGGAGGGGCTCATAGCCCAAAAATTCAACCGTCAGCCGCAGATGCCAACGCTGCTGCATCAACCGAACAATGTTTGGATTCATCTAGCGCAGGAAGTGCTGAATATATCTCACTTCTGTATGAGTAACATGCAAAGCGTTCAAGATTTGATTACCACTTGTCTAGTGGCAGTGCCCACTCCTGCTGCTGTATTATTACACATCTTTAACAATACAAACCAGGATGGAATGGTGGATGTGAGTGACGTTCGCTCCCATCTGTCACTCTATGAGTACTGCCGTCATTGCCCGGAGGTGGGCAGGCGGTTGTGGAGGAACATGACATCTATACTCACGTTTAACATCTCAAATGAGGATGTGTGCTATTCATTGACCTGTGATCCTATGAAAATAGGTAAATGTGCTCAGCTCAAATTGGAGAAAAGAGACAAAAACTTAACTGCTGCACAACGGACGTTGTGCCACTCACGGACTGACCTAACCTGTTTGAATGTAAATAATTCGATGTTTTGCCAACATGTGGTGCCTGCTGCCAGCCACATTCAAAATGTTAAGTTGCCTAAAGGTTGGCTCTTTTCTTGTGGTAATCTTTCTTTTACTTATATTCCAGCCAATCAAACCGGAGGGCCTTGTGCCTGGTCACGCTTAGGCTTTCTCATGTTTCCTATGGATACTGCTCTACACCCTCGCTATACCAGAGACACTATTCAATTACCTACGGACTGTGATTCTGAAATTTCATTGCTGTCCAAAACAGAATATGTTAGTTTAGCTGGTTCTATCGTAGGGGTGCCAGGACTTGCAGTATATAATACCAGAGTTATTAATAAACTTGCATGTTTAGTAGTCAAGAATATTAACTATACATCAGCTGCCTTAGCTGAGCTGTTATTAGATGTACAGGGAATTAGAAGAGCTGCTTTGCAGAATCGCGCTGCTATTGATTATTTACTGCTTAAACACAACCATGGCTGCAGTGATTTTGAAGGATTATGTTGCTTCAATTTATCTAACCACTCCATATCAATCAACTCCCACATAGAGGCCCTGCATAAGTTGGTGAAGGGGGTGCAGCAGGATGTTGACAAGGGGTGGTGGGATTGGGCTTTTGGATGGCTGCCTAATTTAGGCCAACTGCGTTATATCTTTGGTGTAATCATTATCATAACAGTTATTTTAATTTCATTATGTTGTTGTATTCAGTGTGTGCCTAACCTTCTATCTCAGTGTCGCCCAAGAGCATTGCCATTTCAGCTTATAGGATATACTTAGTTGTAAGTTGGCCAAATGGTCCAAGGGTGGAAATGTATTGCTACATACACTACGTGCATGCGGCAGCACTACGTGCAAGGTAAACAGTGGTGCAGAGTGTGGACCATTGGCCTCTGCTTTCATTGGCCTTCGCTTCCATTTTGGTTCACGACTCCATTTTGTCGAGTCTGGTTCGGTGCGTAAGGCACTGTTCTGTGTTTTTCCACAAGCTTCGGCAAGCTGAAGGGTGGGGTGTTTTTCTGCTCAACTTCGCTCCATCTGCCTGGTACGAAGGGCGCTATTTACATTCCACGAGCTATCAGTTAGAACAACAGGGGGATGCGCCTGTACACAAGGAGGAATGCAAGCTTCACCTTGGAGTCCTCTCCTGGGAACTTGGCCCGTTCTGAGGAGACGTCTCGAAGGGTGAACAAGGTACCGCCGATTGCACAATTTGTAAAGGAGGGGGTCTTTTTCTAGAAAAGACTCCTGGGCGTTAGTAAATACTATAAAAGTTGGGGGCCTGGATGGGCTGGTTTAGGAACTCTCTTCTGGGTTGGACGCAACGCCAGGAGGACTGATTGTCCCGACCAGAGGCTCCCTGTGCCAGCTGATTTGGGTTCCCCAGCTTTGTGTACGGCGGAGGGATGCAGACGCTCTTTTCGGTGAAGCTCTTCAATTTATTAAGTGTATTGTGTGTGCGCGCGTAATATGTACTTATTCTTGCAGTCATTTTCATGCTATTGAGCATTGAAGTATATTGTGTGTGCGCGCGTAATATGCACTTATTCTTGCAGTCATTTTCATGCTATTGAGCATTGAGGTATATGGTGTGTGCTTGTATTATATGCACTTACTCTTGCAATTATTCACAGAGTGCTTATATCTTTATCATTATTCTCATGTTATTCTCCTGATATATATATATATATATATTAGTGTGGTTTAGTTTTGCTAGCTGAGAACTTGCCCCTTAAATAAACTTGATTATTCTACTTACGAAGGTGTTTGAGAGTGATTGCTTTACATTGTGCCTTAAAATATCCTGAAGTGCATAGTTTTGATATTCTGAAGAGTAAAGCAGCACAGGGCCCCATCTGTGTACAGATCTCTTGTTAATTTGGAAACCATGGTGGAATATCACATCATTGTCACATACAGACTCAATTGTGCAACAATCCATGACCCATGTGCTTTACTGGATCCCTTACTGAAACCGGGTAATCGGAATAAGCATGCCATCCCTACTGAAGTGCACGTGCTCTCTGTACCCCATTTCTTGGTTACGGGCTCATTTCAGGTGACAGTGGGCATGGGTGCAGGATTCTCACAGCCAATGTTTAGCCTCGCCCTGTCCAAATTCCTGGATGCATTTGTACAACACCTGCAGACATATGTCAAGTTTCACCAAAGGGCTGAACTCCCTGCAATCTGAATTCTCTGCCTTTGCTAACATTCCCCATGTGATAGGTGCCATAGATGGCACCATCATAGCTCTCATCCCCCCAAGAGTGAATGAACAGATGTTCAGGAACAGAAAGAACTTCCACTCAATGAATATACAATTGGTGTGCACTGCTGACTAGTACATTTCACATGTAAATTCCATGTTTCCAGGATCAGTTCATGATTCCTTTGTCCTGAGGAACAGCAGTGTGCCACACATGATGGAATAACTACAAGGGGACAGAGGCTGGCTCATAGGTAAGTGTGTATGAACTGGATCAGTACATAGCTGACAGCCAGGCTGTATGCAAGTATATGGCAGTTTGTTACAGTCCTGTTTCCCCCACTCTTGCAGGTAATTCTGGCTATCCCAATGAGCAATGGCTCCTGACACTTGTAAGAAATCCCAAGACAGATGCAGAGAGGAATTATAATGAGGCCAATGGACGGACTAGAAGGGTGATTGAGCGCACTGTAGGTCTCCTGAAAGCTAGATTTTGTTGCCTCTATCTCTCTGGGGGATCCTTGTGCTATGGCCCAGAGAAGGTGTGTAGAATAGTGGTAGCCTGCTGCATGATGCACAACATGGCTGTAAGGAGAGCTATCCCCCTACCAGGGGAGGAGGGTGCTGTACATCCAGACCTGCTACCTCTGAGAGGAGATGAGAGTGAGGTGAGGATGAAGAGGGGGAAGATGTCCACTCCAGGAACCTGCTGATCCAACTATACTTCCAATGACTATGAGGTACTGTTCACTGATTATGTTGTCTGCACTGCATAATGTTTGTCTGACACTGTTACCTGAAGAATAAGGTGTCATGTGCCATGGAAACAAACATGGTGTACATATTTGTTTACTCCAGACGATGTTGTGCGTGTGGTACCATTCCTGCAATAAAGGTATAAATATGGAATTGACTAGCAAATGCATTCACAATTACAATTGAATCTTCATAATGACAGGGGGCATACAAATTGGTGTAAATGTGTTTTATTTGGTGTCACAAATGCATTGGTGTGCTGTACAGTGATAGGGAGTGGGCTCATGGTGGATGTCCATACTGGGTACATGGGCTCAGTGATTGGTGGCAGTGGGTATTGTCCATATGTCCCTGGCAAGTTGTTAAGTTGCTATTGGCGGGTGAGGATGGTGGCACAGTGGCACACTTAGGAGACAGTTCAGGTCAAAGTCACTTCTTTGTGGGGGCCTTGGTCTTGACAGGTGTTCCAATGCCATATCTTGGTCTGAGGGCACGTTTGAGTGTCTAGTGCTGGGCTGCACGGATAGGGTTGCTGGTCTCTTGTGTGTCCTCTGCCAGTGCCACCAGTCCAGTTGTGCTGCTGATGTAGAGGGCAGGTTTGTGTTCTGAGCAGTGGTAGGGTCTTCCAGGTTTGTGCGGGGCTCTGGCTGGGTTGGGTAGTGGTGCTGCAGCACCCCTGCAATAGTGGCCATGGTGGAATTGAGTTGTTTCCACTGCTCCATGGTCTCTTGATGTTGGGCTATCTGCAGCCTTTGACTCTGTTCCAAGGTGACCAGGATCTGGCCCATCCTGTCTTGTGTATGGTTCTATGCTCCCAGGACCTCAGAGATCACCCCTGGGCTGCAGCATCCATCCTTTGGCCGCCCCCTGGGCCACTGACGCCCTTGCACTGGGCCTAGTCCCCGTGCCTGTGTCCCCTTCACAGGTCTGGCAGTCCCACTTGCACTGGGGACATCATCATCCTGCCTGTTAGTCAGTGGTGACTCTGGCCTCTGTACTTGTGGTCCGCCAGTTTGTGGCCTGTAGACACTTTTATGGGGTCATTTGGCCAGAGCTGATGTTGGTGGCTGGGTGGGAGGGGTGTCAGTGGTATCCTGGGTGGGGCTGCTGGAGGGTGACAGTCCAGGTCTGTGTCACGGCCCTGTGAAATCCTCACTGCCCATACTTCCCTCTCCAGTCTCCTGAGTGGGGCCTCTGTCTCCATGTGGGGGCATTGGCACTCCTTGGCCTTTCCGTCAGGGTGGCATGGGTTGTGGTGCCTGTGGGGGGGAATGGACATGTATGTAACATGTACTGAAGCAAAATTAGGATGCACAGCACTGCGATATTTTGTGCTGTTTATTCCCCTGTCGGGCCATGCAGGTACCTATTGTGGGGTTGTCCTAACATTTTGCATAGGATGTGGGGGTGCATAGTGGGTGCCTTTGTGCCATTGTGATTTCTTGCAGGGGTAGGTGGCTGTGCACAGGGGGAGGGATGAGGGCCTGTTGGTGGGTTTGTGGGCATGTAGGGTGACTGGATGTAGTGATTGTGGCCTGGGTTGGGTAGTGGTCCTGGTGGTAGTTGGAGGGGTGGGGTGGTACATGCATTATAGGTGTGGTGGATATGAAGTCATTGTAGATGACTTACCCGAGTCCAGTCCTCCAGTGAGTCCAGTGAGCTCCTCAGGGTGCAGGATAGCCAGTACCTTCTCCTCCTAGTTGGGGGAGTAGGTGGGAGTCCTCCCCCAGTCTTCTGTACCGCAATGATGTGCCTGGATGCCACTGACCTCACCTTTCCACGGAGGTCATTCCATCTCTTGCAGATGTCGTCCCTTGTGCGTGGATGGTTTCCCACTGCATTGACCTTCTTTACTATAGTCTGCCATAACTCCATCTTCCTGGCGATGGGTGTGTGCTGGACCTGTGCCCCGAAGATTTGTGGCTCGACCTTCACTATTTTATCCACCATTGTTCTTAGCTCCCTATCTGTGAAGCAGGGGTCCTTAGGGGGTGCCACGGTGTGTGTTGTGAGCGCTGTGTTGTAGGATTACTGGTGAGGGAGCTGTTGTGTGGTTGGGTGTGTGACTTGTGTCATGTTGCGTTCAGTGTATGCGGGTTGTGTTGTCAATCTCAGTTGTCCTAGTGGCAATGCAAAGGATTGTGGGGTCAGTATGTGTGTGTTTTATGGTGTTGTGGATGTGTGTCAGGTGTGTGGGTTTCAAACTTGCCAATGTGTGCATTTCTTGCTGTTGGGTCCACTGCTGCCCGTGGCAGTCCATACCGCCAATGGTCGTTCGCCATCCACTAACCACTGCGGTGATTTGTGCATCATTATTTGGAGGGTGGGGGATTTGTCTACTTGGCGGTGGCAGGGTGGGGTGTGCAGCCTTTCTGCCATCAAGGGCCCTGGTGGTGGCTGGATGCAGCAGATTTTTTGGAGGCTTCTGTTTTTGGCATCATTATATGGCGGTGTGCTGTTCACTGCCACTGGCAGTTTTCTGTTCACTGCCGCCACGGCGGTCGGCGATGTTTCCCACCATGTTCATAATGACCACCTAAATGAGAGGGTAACGCATTTGAGAGGAGGGAACTACTATGCGAAGCCCAATTGACGCTCCATCACAGCTGGCCTTCAAGTGCGCCTACAATCCATTCTCCCATGCCCCACAAGCTAATATACACTTTTCCCCACCCTATATTATTCCTTGACACTTTCCCTTTTTTATACATTCATAACTCTTTTTCCCATTACAGATGTTTGTACCTGTGAGGCATTTTAATCATTACGTTTGACTTCTTAATAATTTTGCTGTGAGAATTGTTTATATTTAATAAATTGATTTTAAACGTTATACACATTGCTGTCTGTGAGGAAAGCCTGCCCCAGGACTCACTAAGAGGCTTAAGTAGATCAAAAATGGTTTAGGATTACTTGTTTTCTAATCTATAGTGAATCTAGCCTGGAGGAAGGTTGTAGCTGGATTGTTCCTGTTAGAACATGACCAAGACTGATTTTCACATGGCTGGTCTCTGTCAAACATGGCATAGCGAGTAAAATGGGATGGATGTGAAAGAAGCCCTAGTGATCACCATTAGTTGAGACAAAGTGTAGCATTCCTTCCATCACGTTGGTTATTATTCCAGTTGATTGCTCTACATGCAACTGGTGTGCCTAGACATGGTCTTGTTCTTATTGTGCCATTGAACTCAAGTTATACTGCCCTGACAGGGCCTGAAAAAGCCAAAACCAGTCCCAGGTTGCCCATGTTCCCATCAGTGGGGCTTGACCTGGCAGTTTGGAATGAACTGTTTCTATTTTATTAGAATTGACCCATCCATAGCACATCAGTTCTTGCTGATCTTTGAAAGCTAGCAGACCATGTCAGTGTTGGGGTTTTGGTCCTTTTTTACTTCTCTACAGTCTTCAATATCTTTGGACATTCCCTTTTGATGACCTTGCATGAAATGGATAAGCCTTCTTCTTGTCTGATCGTTTTCAAATCACTTTCCTTTCCCCAATTTAATTCATCATCTTGTCAAGTTCCCTGTGGTGCTCCTCATGGATCAGTACTCTCCCACTATTATTTAACTATATATGTGACCTTTAGCCTCTTTGTTACACCTCTTGGGAGTGAGGTTTTACATGTACATTGACTACACTGAAATGGTGTCAAACCTGTCCACATTGCAAGCAACCTCATCCTCTTTAACTCTTACCCAGGATGCAGTTGCTCACATCTTAATCATTATATATCACTTAATGGCAATAAAAAGTATTATATTAAATCCATCCAAAACAGAACGTTTTATCACTAGACTCCATAACAAATTGTAATCCTGTTTGCTTGATAGGGGGTGAGAGCCCTTCCCCCTCCATCAAATTATGTCCATAATTTAGGTATCCACATTAACTTGGATGTTTTTCCCAATTTTCAGATTCCCATGATTGCACGTTTCTGCTTCTAACACATCAAACACCTTGCCAATCACTTTTGCTGGACACTGGTGGGGACTCCAAGTCCCAAACTGCATAGGCCCAAGGAAGATGGGCCAGATCCTGATGCCACCTGTGAGTCGTGCTATAAAGCACTTTGAGGTATCCTGCAGTGTAGGACATGCACAGGATGTGGCTGGGCCAAGCCCGGGCGAAGGGCAGGCATATCTGCCCCTGTCTGCATCTGGACAGGGTTGGGCTACCCCTCTTGGTTGCTCATAAAGGTACTGTTGTTCTCTGTTTAATTGCAACAACTTGTGGGTACCCTGTAAGGTGATATGATATGCATTGTTTCAGGAGTCTTTTTCCTATTGCCAAGGAACTATTTCTGGGAATTTAAGTCCTTGTGAAGACTGAGGCAAAGGAGGCGGAGAATACCAGGCTAAACGTTTTTCATCATAGTAGCATTTTTGCGGGCACAGGGGGTATACTTCCCACTGAGCCCTTTTAGCCGCTTCCTTGCTCTGGTGACTTTGTTACCAGTTATTGTCAAAGACAAAGAGTATGAGTTGCAGTTTGCATAGTGCTAGTATTATCTAGGGTGCTGGTGACCAGGCATGGTGGAAACACAATTAACTGTCTCTACTAAGCCCCCTTCTTCATCCTCCTCCATGGAGAGTTTTCGTAAACAAGCGATGGTGGCCCTAAATAAGGAAATTGAGCAGGTGGAACATCGCCTCTCGGGACACTGGCAATGAGGGTGGGGGCTCACCCTACTTTCTCTGGGGAGCAAGTGGGCCCGGTAGCTCCTGAAGTGGTACAGGCTCAAAGGTTGGAGCCTGTATTGGCTTACCCAACAGCTATTGACACCCCCTATCTCGATTCTGACCCACCCTTGGATCAGGATAACATCTGCCCAAGCAATAATGGCCCTCCTGCCAAGAGGAAAAGGTGCCTGGGGCAATGAAAGATTCCATCTACAGGTATCCCACTAAAAGGACAAATAATGGACCCTGATGTGTTATGTGATGAGAAATTAGACCTGTTAATGAGGTCCTTCATGGAAATTGCTCCAATACAGCGTAGGTTGGATTCAATGGTGGGTCTATTAAAGGATCTTAAAACAACAGCCCCTGTATACACTGCTGCACAGCCTGTTATGGAATAGCAAGGGGAGGAGGCATTCGCTATACACTTAGTTAAGGCACTCTGATAATGGCACTGAGGCTCTAAGAGACTGAAATTATCTATTCACAGTGCTAGCCCCTTGCTCTGTCCACATGAATGCATACTTGTGCTCATCTACATTCACCAGAAGAAGCCCTAGAGCTGAAGATTGATGTGAATTCAACTACTTTAAAGGCTGTTCAAGATTTGTGTAGGAGGTCACATAATAGGCAGGCCATTTGTGGGCAGATCGTGCAATGTTCTGCATTAAAAGAAGCTCCTACCATTAATGATTCTATGAATAGGCTAGCGAATGTAACTATAGCTAGGGGATCCCATCGCAAACTGAGGGGGGTAGATGGCCACATAGTGGTAGGGACGGGTACCCTAATAGAGATCTAATTGACCGACCAGCGGCATGCTCCTCCTAGGTAGTGGTTATGGTACATATATTGCCCCGTTAACAAAAGGTTTAGAAGAGTCACCTATTCAGCTAAGGAATAAGATACTGCATTGGCTCCAGGTCAGGTCATTATTTCTAACTTCAGCTGCAGATCAAATTTTACTGACCCGGAGCGTGGGGTGGATTGGACCATCCAATAAGCTCTTTATTGGAGATGGTCTTATCATATATTTTAGGCAACAAAGGCATGGTGGGAGGATTTTGCTCTTATAGCTCCTTCCCTGCGGGCAAAGTTTCTCTTCTTCCCCTTTACTTTTTTTCCAGAACAGCATCTCCTGGCCTCTTCATTTGCTCTCTTGTTCCCCCTTCAGTGGAGAAGCAGATGACTCATCTTACACTTACAGATATGATCCCCTGAATGAGTTACAGGATCTCGATTGACTCACTTTGCCCACAGTACCCAGGACGGATTTGGCTACTTCCATTACCCTTCCAGATAGTAGATGGGGGTTGGACGGGGGTACTATTGAGGAGGATATAAACATCGCCATGTCTCTGCAGGGATATGATGGGGTATGTACAATAAATTCATGGAACATTGCCAGACTGAAGAGCAAATTAAACGCACAGGAATAGATAGGATTAACCCTTACTTAGCATATTATTTTTATCCAGGAGATATGGCAGATGACCCCCCTCCATATTGAGGGCTTTTCTTCTTTGTTTGCCCCAGGTACCCCGACTTTGGCTGGCCGGGCAAAGGGTGGCTTACAGATTATGCTTTCTAACCTCTTATCTGTAATGTCTCGAAGATCTGTTTCACTCTCCCCATATCATTAATTTATGCAGTTGAGATTCAAGGGAGAGTTTGAACTTGTTATCATGAATTATTATATCAATGTGTTCAATTCAACTCGGTCTGATGTAGTTAAAACCTTACAAGCTGAGCTTGATACATTCCTTAAGCAAGCTAAGCCAGCCTGTTCAATAATATGGGTCAGGGATCTTAACATACAAAGATGCTGCTTTTCTAATGGGAGGCTGTGTGGATTTACCTATTGGTGTGAGGAGATGTTTTACAATTTAGACATAGTTTCTTTGAATACTATTCTTTATAAACATTATTTACTTTTGCTGGGAATCAAGTGAACAGGAATTGACCCCGTGGACATAACACAGGACCTTTTGGCCCTAGCTTGAAATTAATTTGACATATGCCTAGCTCTTGAGGTGGATAATGATGTATTGGTGTCAGCCTTTGAGCAGATTATGGTGGCCCTTAATTCCCCTTTGGGCCAATCAGTGATAAAAGGCTCCAGTACAAGACAAGGTTGGTTCCACCAAAGAATGCATGCAGGTTTTACAACAACTGAAGACTGCCCTATCACATCCCTAAAGACCAAGAAGTCGACAAGTTATTAAAGAAGCGCCATAATGAGTCCTTGCTTGCTAGGAAGGTAGAGCTGAGGAAGGGGGCATGGGGAAATCTAGTGCAGGCTGCTAATACAAATGATTCAACACTGTTCTGGAAGACTGTTAATACTCCTCTCCTGAAGGATGCACCCTGCCCTGCCCTTATGTGTTTTGTTCCATCACAGGCTTGGATTCATAATTTTGGGAGAATTTTTTATTAACAAAAGAAAGTAGCAAGCCAAGTGCTCTTCCATGTGCTTTAAACAACTGGGACGAAAGCCTTACTTAAGTGAGCACTCCACCTTTGGGTTTTACAATAGAGGAAGTATTGGGCGCAATGAGCAAATGCGCTAAAGGGAAAGCCCCAGGACTGGACGGGGTTCTGGCTGATGCCTTTTGTGGTGCAGCGGAGTTGTGGGCCCCAATTTTAACTTGTGTTTTTAACGCAGCACCAATGAGTTTTCTTCCCTCCTCCTGTGCTAAGTCCATCATAATTCCAATTTATAGAAAAGTGATAGGGCTGATCCATCCCCCTCCTGGATTCCTCAGCCAAAAATATTGGGTAGGCTAGAGGACTGGGCAACTGATAACTCCATTCTATCTGAGGCCCAGTACAGGTTCAGGAAGAGACTTGGGACAGTGGATCAATGTTTAAACCTGGAACTCTTGATAGGAAAATATACAACAACAAATTCTGGGACGCTCTATTTATGTTTTGCTGATCTCTCCAGTGCTTTTGACTTGGTGGATCATTCTATTCTGTGGCATACCCTACTGTCTTATGAGACACCAAAGGCTACTGTTAGTCTCCTCACACAGCTCTATGAGAACCTCTCCACCCAAGTCCGCTATAACCCTAATAGCAAACTGACGCCCTCTTTTACAATTAAGCAGGGCATATGGCAGCATTCTCTTCATTCATAAATGGGGTTGATAGTTTATTAGGGCCAAGGTACTAGTGGTTGCCGGCTTGTCCCCATGCTTCTCTATGCTGATGACGCAGTTCTTTTTTCAAGGGCCACGTTAAGGTTGTAGAGAACGATGGGTCACGTTGAAGGTTTTATTGTTTCAAGAAAGCTTAGAATAAATAAAACCAAAACATTTATAATGACATGTGGAAAGACCACTAAAAAATTAAGATCATTTCACCTCAAAGGAGTTCATATAGCTAAGGTCAAGTCCTTTTCTTACCTGGGATTTCTTTTTACAGGCAAGGGATCGTGGGCTGAGCCCATTTATAATACTTAACTGAAGATCAAAAGAGTTAGTGAAGGGGTGTTTAGATTCCCAAGTAATCTGGGGAGTCGTCAAATCAAGGAAGTGGTAAACTTTCTATAAAGTAAAGGTCTTATCTGTTGAAAGCTACGGAGTGGGCATGTGCGGCTATTCGACAATTCATCTTGTAAGCCCATATACATTGAGGAAAATGCCTTTTTGAGGCATTTTTTATGTACCCCTGTTTCATCCTCATCCTCTATTCTCCATTGGGAAGTTGGGCTGAACCATTTGGAAAATATACTATCATCCAAACCTATTGCTTCCTGGCACCCTAGAGGGGTGAAGAAAGAGACAGCTCACAAAGGCTATTATCCAGGATTGCCTAACTCTGGATTTTTCCTTTAAAATTTCATGGTTGTCATTCATTAACAACTCCCCTAGGATGGTGTTTGGCCTTTCTGGAGTGCAAAAACCATCCAAGATCTTGATGCTGGATTAATCCACCATTAAAGCCACATTGATGGAAGTGGGAGAAAGGAAGAAAGCTGCTCTTGATGAGTTGAAGCAAACAATGGGGAATATATTTCACATAAATGACAAGTGCACATTGTTGCTTAATTTGAACAGACTCAGAATTGGCAGTGGGGGGTCTGCGAAGCCTCGCCAGGGGGTCTGCGACTGCATAGAAAATTAAATAATATTAACACATTAGGTCCCCAGTATTCAGTAATGTGTAATGACTCAGTGTGGGTGTGTGTGGGATCCCTGGATTCCAATAATAATTCAGTGGGGGTCCACGGGTTCCAGCAATGATAAAGTGGAGGTCCATAGAAGTCTAAAGGTTGGGAACCACTGGTCTAGTTTATGCCCCTTTTTGATTTAATGAATTTATTGATGTCTTCTATAGCACAAATCCAGTTTGGTATAGATGAGCTTCACAAATACCAATGCCATAACATAACATAATTTCTTCTCATTGCCAAGTACACTTGGTCAGTGAGACAAAGAATTTCCAAAGTAAGCATAATTTCTGTTACAGTTACAGTTATCTATTGATAGTGCTCTGCTCTGCTCTAGAGATGATTTGGTTCTCATCTTACTACCTTATGTCATCTGTCTTTTATTCAGATATAGTTTCCTTGGACTTACTTTACTGTCAACCACTTTCCTTTTGATCAGGGTAGTTTTGGAAAACAGGTATGAAGTAGTGATAATTGTAAATTTTGAGAGCCCAATTTACAAAAGTAGGTTTTGTTTACACTATGCATAGGTTTCACTGCAGCATCTTTGGGACTGAATTTCAGGGACTGGGGTGGCACATGTTAGGCCATAGATGTAACAGGGAAGGCCACTTACAAAGTATGCGCCTGCATATAGTTTTGCTAAAACCTTTTGCACTGTTGGACGACTGCATGAAACTTTTTTATAAAATAAATGTCATCGTCCTCAGCTTCTTCTTGAAATGTTTTGAGTAGATTCATAAAGCTGGGGCCCAAACAAATTAACTTCCTTTAAAAATCACATACAAACTCTCAGTTGCAAACACAGAGAAAAACAACCACTTTGAAATCACACCAAATCTTGCAAATGGTTTGACCTTTACTCAGAAGGCATGCTTTTAGTAGTTTGGTGTAAATCCATACCACCATTTTCAAGAAATTTGCTTTTAAAGAGTTTCTTGGGTGGTCCTGAAGAGATTTAAAATTGGGTATATCTGTACTGTTAGTGTCGTGATAGCCTTTGATTGGACACTTCAAAGAGAGCAAGCCAATCCCGCCTGACAGGCAGCAACATGAAACATACATTGTAGCAGTCATAACACAACTCAGGAACATGATCCTAAACATGAATGATAAAAAAACATATGATGGGACAGGGTGAGCACATCCTGAACCCCAGGGCATGTAGGGGTGTCCCAAAGGGACAACATGTTGTAGCAGCCTTTACAGGACTTGGAGTCATGGTCCTCACTGGAAGGCATTATAATGAATGCCAGGTTTTAGGGTTGCAAAAAAGGAGCACGTTAAAAGGGTGATAATATATTATTTTCAAAATATAAATCATTTGTTGCAGTGCTAGTCTAATTGTAGGACTTTCAGTGACTTTTCAGGTGAAAACATTGGCCCTCTGCTGGGATTTGATGAACTTCTCATAGAGGTTATGGAAAACGCACACTATCTTCGTCAACCATGGGAGAATAAAGTCTGGCATTCTGAGTAAAACATTTACTTCCAACAAGAATAGAAGCCTCTCCGTTGATTACCTGTTGATGCCAAAAGGGAGGCACTCCATAGAACCATTTTGTTCAAGCAGGTTAGGTACTAAGACTTTAACTTATGATAAAAACAGACATTCACTGAACAAAATCAAGAGTTGAAGTGGTTTTATAGGTAGGTGTCTGAATGAGACATAAGACAAAATATATAAAACCTACTAAAATACACCAGTTACAGTTTAGTGAACTAACATTGACTCACACCGCAATCATGCACTGCTTATGACCTAACATATTACATCACCCATGACATGTTAAATGACATCATTGAGGTAGTCATTAATGACATCTCAGCCATAGTCTCTGGTCAGACACTGCATTCAATTCACCTCAGGGCTTAGACTCAATGACTAGTCTCTGGCTAGACACTGTACCTAATCCTCCACAAGCGCCAAACCACCTTTGCCCACAAACCTTCAACCATAGGTAGGGAAAATGTGTCATCGGGCTTGGCCTTTAGCCAGGTTCTCAGCCCACTGTGATGAAAGTAGTTTATAATATGTCTTGGGTGTGTGATTTCGCTGTGCAATCATTAGAAATTGAGTTTCTGGTTGGTAGAGGTATGCATCCTGACCAAGCAGGAATGACAACGCTAGTCAGGGAAAGTCAGCTACATACCATAAATTAAAATGCACACCCTCTGGTAGCTCAGCACAGAGCAGTTAGGCTTTACTTAAGAGGCAGTGTGTAAAGTTTTGTACAATGATTCAAACAGGAAAGCAGTGAAAACACCAAACAATAAGACACCACACCAGGTTAGAAAAAAATAACTTAATTGTATGAGCAAAACATGAACAAAATGAGAAAAGTAGAAGTTGAGATATGAATTTTTAAAGAATAAACTGAAATGTGCTTAAAAGCATCATTCACCAACCAGAGCTTTCTGGTCACGCTAGACCAGGTTGAATCCAAATGTTCAGGGTGACTGCAATGGAGCACCTTCTCAAGAATTGAGCCAAAGGTACTGTTCATGTGGAAGAAGTTTACCAGGAGCAAGGAGTGTGCCGCTGGCACTAGTACGTGGGTACGAAGAGCTGGTCAGACATCCTGGACAGGCAGACAAGAGCCTCGTGAGTGGCAAAGCTTGAGATGAACTTGCAGTGGCTCATGCTGATTCTCTGGGCGAGAGGCTCAGTTCCGGTGCAAGGGGTCCCTTTTGTGGTCACAAAAGCCCAAAAGCTTGATGTCACCCGTCAAAAAAACAATTCCAGGGGGCCAGACTGGAAGGGCACCTCTCAGGGGTCAGAAGCTGGTTGAATATGGGTCCAAGAGGTGTATCAGGTCAGTGGGAAGTCTTTGGAGTCCCTGGGACCGCAGGCAAGCCAGCAAGCACTTGGAATCACTTTAATTTTATGTTGAGATGCTGGTCCAGTCCTTCTCACTCCCAGGCAAGAGGGCAGCAGGCATCAGGTCAGCTCAGCAAAGCAGGAGTCCAACAGAGTCCAGTAGAGTAGCAGTCTCTTCAGCAACACAGCTGTCCATCTTCCTAGCAGAGTATCCACATGTCCAGAAGTTACTGAGTGGGAGATGTCTGAGGTCTAATTCTTATATCCAGTGGTGCCTTTGAAGTGAGGGAAAGTTCAAAGAGAGGCCTTTAAAGTGCACCAAGTTCATACCATTCCTACCCTGGCTCCAGACTCACAACAGGGGGTAATACAACCCTTTGTATGACATCGGGACACAGCCCATTCAGGTGTTTCAGCTCCTCCCTCCTATCTTGTCCAGGAAGACCCATCAGTATGTGGATGGATCATCAGTCACACATAAGCTTCCTTTGAGTATGCATGTCTTGAGGGAATGCACAAGAGCCTAGCTGTTAACTCCCCAGATATGAATTCAGAGACAGGCAGAAGGCACCAGATGGCTAAAGTAAGAAAATGCCAACTTTCTAAAAGTGCCATTTCCAGAATTACAATTTAAAATCCAGCTTCACCATAATTTGTGATTTGAAATTGTGAATCCAGACGCCAAACTTGGGGGTCCCATCTCTTCCTAATAGGAAATTACACTTATAAAAGGCAATAAGGCAATTCCAAAGTTATCCTATGGGAAAAATAGGCCTCACGGTAGTGAAAAATGAATTTAAGAGTTTTTCACTACCATGCCATGTAAAACTTGAAAGTATAATTTCCACTTTTTAAATACGTTGCACCCTGCCCTTGGTTTGTCTGGGGCCTACTTAAGGGTGACATATGTATTAAAAATGAAGGTTTGAGCCTGGCAAGAGCAATAACTTACCTGGTCAACATTGCAGTTTAAAACATACACACAGGCTCTGCAGTGGCAGGCCTGAGTTAAGTTTAAAGGGCTACTGAAGTGGGCACTGCAGGCCCACTAGTAGCATTTAATTTACAGGCCCTGGGCACAGGTAGTGGACTTTACTAGGGATTGATAAGTAAATTAAATATGCTAATTGTGGAGAGTCCAATGTTTCAAGTAGAAACCGCATACAGTTTATCACTGGTTAGCAGTGTTAAGATGCTCAGAGCCCTAAGGCCAGCAAAAATGAGGTCAGCGAAACAGGAGGTCAGAAGGCAAAATGTTAGGGGAAACCACACCAAGAATTCCAGGTCTAAAATCAATATACTCACAAATCCCTCTTTGGTCCAGGAAGGTTTGTTTGTAAAACCTTGACCCCTGGTAGCTGGGGATTTGAGCAGTCAATATTAGCAAAGGAATATGTTCAAAGTATTTAGAAGTGTCAAAAGGATCAAATAGGAATGAAACATGACAAAAAGAAAATCCAACATCAATGTATAAAACTAGATATTATTTTAATGCATTTTTAGACCCCAAAATGACCAAACTCCACAGGATTGTCCTGGAGATATAAATTATCAAGCAAATAGTAGATCACTGCTTTTCACTAATAATGCAAACAAGCTTTGACAACTTCTGCAGTTAGCAGTTATTTTGAAAACGTCTTTGAACTATATAAAGATGTGTTTGTTTAGACTGGCCTACCTTGTGTGGCAACCTCCAACAGGGAGCAAGACACAGAGGCCAGTAAGATTTAACAGAATTGTTACCTTGCAGTCAAAACTGTCTTCAGTTCAGTTCCAGACTCTTAGGGGGTCACTTTAGAAACGCTGGGATGCGCCGTATTTAAGGGAATGCAGTGCACCCCTGCGTTTTACCCCCTACGCTGGTGCTAAATTTAGCTGCCAGCGCAAATGCAGGCATCCTTGCACCATCGTGCAAGGATGTCTGTGTCGAGGGGTGTGATTGTTTATGTCTGAGAAGGTGTCCTTTCCTGCACATAAACAATCACTAATGGTGCTTTGGCACTTTGGTGTGTGCGTCACAATGCAACACACACAGAAGTGCCAAAGCGTAATTTTCAAATTATTGTTTAAGTGGAGGAAGGGACCCCTTCCTGCACATAAACAATCATTTCTGGCATTTTACTTTTTCTATGTGTGCAGCAGAATGCAGCACCCATAGAAAAAGCAAAAAACAAGGAGGAATAAAAGTATTCCTCCTTGTTGTGCCTTGCTAACGCAACCCCTGGGGGTGGCTTTAGATTTTGGCGCTGCCTCTGGGTTACAAAATCTCATAAATCTTAGGCAGCGTCAAAATGCAGTGGGTGTTGCTTTGGCACACCCACAGCAACACCCATTGCACACCCCTTCCATGCACAGTGCTGCGTGGGAAGGGGCCGTATTTACAAGGTGGTGTAAATTCTCAAAAAGTGGCTTAACGCCACCTTATAAATATAGCGATGTGCTTAGCGCCACAGGAGCATCACAAAAAGTGACGCTTCTGTGGCGCTACGGGCCTATAAATACGGCCCTTAGTCCAAACTGCCATGAACATCAATTGAGTGGTTATGATGCTAAGGATAAAGAATGCTGACAATGCTGAAAGATGCCCTTGATGCTGCAGGTCTTCCTGGAACCAACCCTTGGTCAACAAACACAGTGGGGGACCTTTGGCCACAGAGGTCAATGCCCATTGAAGTGCTGGTGACTTCCAGTCAAAAACCAATTGCCACTGTTCTCCTGGTCTCCAGTCACAGTGATACCAATAGTTCCCCCTAACTGAGAATAGTGTCTATCTTGAGTGGCCACATTGCACTCCGATGACTTTCTCTGGTCCAGCGGACTCTGGTTCAACTTTTGAACACTGGGATTCAGTCTTCCATGCTGTGCTTCAGCGGTCAGTGATGATTCAGAGATTGTGGCTACCAAATTGCTAATGCAGGTTTTTGTGGCCCTGGACTCAACTGACTCTTAGAGTTCACCTCTTATGTCTGGACTTTGGGGGTGTCTTATTCTGAGGAATTTACCACAGGCACAGTCCTCTATTTACTTTTAGCCCAAGGATCATCACCTGCAGCATGCAATACACTGGTTTGATCAGCCCATCCAGGGCTCCCCTCAAGGTGGAGGGTACATGGCAATGAATTAGTGAGTTCCCAATTACGGCAGATGAATGGACTAGTATACATGGGGGTGCAGGAGGTCTCTGCCAACTCACAATTTAAACTCACATAATAAAACATAGTGAATATTACATACCTCTGAACCAACCAGATACTTACAATATGCCCCTCTAGAAATATGGGATGCACAATGTGTTAACTAACTGGCAGATTTCCTTCATGTTGTGTGGCACTGCCTTCAAATTGTATGTTACTGGAACAAGGTCCTGGGTCACCTGCATAAAGCTATGGGGTGGATGCTACCCAGGGAACTGAAAGAATGGCCAGTGGGGTTGGGCCCGGTAGGAAAAATTTAGAAGCTTGGCTGGAAATTTGCTCTTCTTGTCTGACCCTCTCCAAACAACATATAGGGGGTCATTCTGACCTCGGCGGTAAAAGGCCCTTACCGCCGGTCAGAAGTCCGCCATTCTACCGCCGCGGCCGCGGTAGACCGCCACGGTCATTCTGACCACCAACGGTGAAACCGCCAAAAATCCGACATCCAAGGAAGGCCGCCACATCAGCGGGCCGCGGAAAACTGGAGATGACCAAACCTCCACCGTCACGCCAACACAAACACGCCCATGCCATTCTGACCCACGAATCCACGTGGCGGTCTTTCAACCGCGGTATTCCATTGGCGGTACACACCGCCGCGGTCGAAATACACACCCAGCTCCAAAACACTGCCACATTGGACATTTTGAAATACGCACACCTGAGACACATACAAACAACGCTCCCACACATCCAATCAACTATAAAACACACACCCACATCACCCACAAACCCCCACTAGTTGGAAATCGGAGCGAAGGCGAGAGCGAGAGAGATAGAGATAGCGAGCACAGCAATAGAAAACCCCAACACACACAGGAACCCAACTTCATCACCCACACCACATCTACGCACACATCACCACATATCACCACGCACATCACCACAAACACCACCCCACACCTCATTCACACCACCCCATGGCACCCCAAAGACACCCAAGGTTTTCGGATCAAGAACTCCGGGTCATGGTGGAGGAAATCATGAGGGTTGAGCCCCAGCTCTTCGGCACACAGGTGCAGCACACCACCATAGCAAGGAAGGGTGAGCTATGGCAAAGGATCGTAGACAGGGTCAACGCTGTGGGACAGCATCCCAGAAATCGGGAAGATATCAGAAAGCGATGGAACGACCTACGGGGGAAGGTGCGCTCGATGATCTCCAGGCACAACATCGCTGTGCAGAAGACTGGCGGCGGACCCCCACCCACCCCACCCCAATTCACAGCATGGGAGCAAGAGGTGGTAAACATCCTGCATCCTGATGGCCTCGCTGGAGTACACGGAGGAATGGACTCTGGTAAGTCGAATCTCAACTACTTCACCCCCCCCAACCACCAGCATGCCAACCCCCCCCCCCTCCCTCACCCCCAATATCACCCCCCAGCACATAACCTCCCTGCCAATGTCTCACCACCACAACCCACCCTAAACAACACCAACCCCTGAATGCCAACACAAACCATAGACAGCCACCACCAAAGCATGACCATTGCACATACCCATACACCACCCCCAAACCCTCACAACACCTCCCACAAGGTAATGCCAGCACTGGGGGACAAGGGCACTCAAAATGCACGCCATGGCACACACAGAAACAATAACCATACTCCTTCACCCCTGCAGGGCCCGAACGCCAACACACCGCCACGGAGGGTCCAGAGATGTCCATCCCACCCCCAGAACAGGCCCCCAGCGAGGACAGCAGCTCTGTCGACCTAGAACCTGACGACCAGCCCGGACCATCAGGGACCTCTGGACAGTCGGTTCCCCACACACAGACACAGGCCACAGCAGACCCAAACCCCTCTGGGAACACCAGCACAGCTCCCACCCAGCGGGCCCATGCCTCTGTCTCGCGGACGCGTCAATCAGCGGTGTGTCCGCCACTACAGGGCACCCAGGCTGACCCAACACCCCAACAACAACAGGGACCTGGGGGCAGTGGTAGTGGGCACACCGTCCAGGGGACAGAGGCCCGGGGAAACAGGGCAACTGGGAGGGCTGCTGTGCGAAAGGGGCGGGAGGACAGGCCCAGGGAACCGACTCTCCAAGAGGCCCTCACCACCATCATGGGAGCATACCATCACTCCCAGGAGACGATGGCGACGGTACTGGCCAGGTTCACCGAGATCCAGGCACAGCAGGAGGAACGGTACATGGGGTTCAGCAATGAACTCCGGGACATCGCTACCGCTATGGGGACCATAGTCCAGGCCCTCAACCGGATAGAAACCACATTGCGGGACCATGTGGCACCGCAAAGGGCCCCTGTCACTAGCCAGGAACAGCCTACCACCTCCGCCGGCGCTAGTGGTCAGGAGGCCCCCACACAACGACGGGCCCCCAGAACCCCACCTCCTGCTGAAGAACAACCACCCTGCAAGAGGAACCTGAGATCTCAAAGGAAGACAGAGTAGGATGCCAAGACCCCCGCCAGCCTAATATCCCCCCGGATGTCATTCCACTGTCCCACAGTGTCACCCTGTCCAACCTTGAACTGCCCCTGCTCCATCCTTCCACAGCCATCTGAACAATGCACCTGTGCGACCGAGAACTGGACTCTGCCATGGACATAACTCCACCCTCACCCTTCACCGTTTTAATATCATGTACCAATATATAGCACTAAAAATAAATCACTCATTGCACATAAATCATTCTGGAGTCAGCCTGTATTAATTACAAATGTATAACACATTACTTATCAATAATGTTCTGTAATTTATGTGTGGACAACATACCGATGTCTATAAGCATTAGTCCATGGGCCAACCAAGCTGAAGTCACACAGTGGGTCATACAGCACTGAAAAGGGAAGGGAAAAGTAAACTTCAGTTTAAAAGAACTGGGGGGAAATACACAAAGTAAAGATGCAGGGGGCATTCAGTAAAAGTTAAATGGCGTGGGTGATTCCTACCTGTGTGCTACTGAAAATACTGTTGGATAACTCTGTCCCTGTTGTCTGGGTCGTCCTCTTCGTCTTCCTCCTCTTCACTCTCCGCAGGCTCCACAGCTGCTTCAACCCCACCATCTGGACCATCCTCCTGCAGGAAGGGCACCTGATGTCGCAATGCCAGATTGTGAAGCATACAGCAGGCCACGATGATCTGGCACACCTTCTTTGGTGAGTACATCAGGGATCCCCCTGTCATATGTAGGCACCTAAACCTGGCCTTCAGGAGGCCAAAGGTTCTTTCAATGATCCTCCTAGTTCGCCCATGGGCCTCATTGTACCGTTCCTCTGCCCTGGTCCGGGGATTCCTCACTGGGGTCAATAGCCAAGGCAGGTTGGGGTAACCAGAGTCACCAATTAGCCACACACGTTGTCTCTGTAGCTGTTCCATCACATAAGGGATGCTGCTATTTCGCATCACATACGCGTCATGCACTGACCCAGGGAACATGGCATTCACATGGGAGATGTACTGGTCAGCCAAACAGACCACCTGAACGTTCATCGAATGGTAACTTTTCCTGTTTCTGTACACCTGCTCATCGTCTTTTGGGGGTACTAAAGCCACATGGGTCCCATCAATGGCACCAATTATGTTGGGGATATGTCCAAGGGCATAAAAATCACCCTTCACAGTGGCCAAATCTACCTCCTCAGGGAATACAATGTAGCGCCGCATGTGTTTCGTCAGGGCAGACAACACTCTAGACAAGATTTTTGAAAACATAGGCTGAGACATTCCAGATGACATGGCCACTGTTGTCTGGAATGAGCCACTTGCCAGAAAATGGAGGACTGACAGAACCTGCACTAGAGGGGGAATTCCTGTGGGTTGGCGGATGGGGGACATCAGGGCTGGCTCCAGCTGGGCACACAGTTCATGTATAGTGGCTCGGTCAAGTCGGTATCGTAGTATGATGTGGCGTTCTTCCATTGTCGACAGGTCCACCAGCGGTCGGTACACGCGAGGATTCATCCTTCTCCTTGCAAGTCCCAGCGGACGGTGCCTAGGAAGGACAACATGGAGCACAGAGTCAAGCAAGTCACAGGTACGTTCACCACTGCATGCATAGCAGACGATTATCTATGTATTGAAAGGCGTGTATGTGTGGCAATGCAAGGCCTAGGCCTGTGTGACGCAGTACAAATTATGCCATGTGGGCCCTTGAAATGGCGGCTGCCTGACCTGTGAAGTGGGACAATGGGATGTGAGGTCAATGCGCTGGCGTGGCACACCGTGGCGGTAGGCGGTCGAAGACCGCTATACGAAGCCGCATTGGCTAACATTGAAGCCTATGGGTTTCAGGAGCCAATAATGAGGTGCGCCGGCGGTCGCGGTACGCACCGCCGCGGTACGCACCGCCGCGGGCGTGACCGCCATTTTCTATCTGCTTAATCACTCGAGACCTGATCTTCCACAGGAGAGGACCTATACTGCAAGTGCTGCTGTGACCTCGGTCTGGAAGTGACAATGGCTGCTGCGACTGGGGAAAGGGCCCCCGCCTTCAGTTCTGAAGAGTTGGAGAAGCTCGTGGACGGGGTCCTCACCCAGTATGCGTTACTCTACGGTCCTCCAGACCAACAGGTAAGTCCACTGGGTGCACATTGAATGGGCTATGCCTGTGTGGAGTGGGGTGGATGCTAAGTTGGTGGGGTGGGGGACGAATGAGGAGTGCAACGCACGACAGATGAGAGCATGTGCCATATGGCAAGGTTGGGGAGGGGGGGCCAATCGCATCTAACATGCAGGAATATGATGATTTCTCCTTCCCACCCTGTACATGTCAAATAGGTCAGCGCCCATCAGGAAGTGGACATATGGCATGCCATCGGCAAGGAAGTCCGGGCCCTGGGGGTCCACGTCAGACGGGGCACCCACTGCCGCAAGAGGTGGGAGGACATCCGCCGCGGGACCAGGAAGACCGCCGAGTCACTGCTGGGGATGGCCTCCCAACCTAGGAGGGGTGCCAGTCGTACCCTGACCCCCCTGATGTCCCGGATCCTGGCGGTGGCCTACCCTGATTTGGATGGGCGCTTGAGGACATCACAGCAGACACAAGGGGGTGAGTATCAGCACATTCTGCTATCTCTCTGTGCATTGGAGGCGTCTGGGTGGGGGAGGAGGGTTGGGGGTGACATTAGGCCAGGGCGCTTTCTGTAGTGTAGTCCTCTCCTTTAGGCATGGCCCTGTGCTCCCGGCCCCCACCTCTGTAGGGTGACAAGTACAGCTATCGATGGTCCAGCATCACACATGTGCGCCTTTGTCGTCTCTAGACCTGTTGTCCTAGTCAGAAGTACTGAGTAGTGTACCCCGAATGCGCGGCTTAGTGCATGAGGCTCCTGTGTCTGTCCTCTCCGCCAACGGTGTTGACATTGCATGCACTCAACCTGGTCTTTGTTTTTCTCCCCCCACCCTTCTTCTTCGTCTTCTTGTGCATGTGTGCATGTGTGCATTAGCATCATCAGGCGGAGGAGATTTGGCATCGGAGCACGAGGGAGCTGCAAGTCACAAGGCCCCGGTGGGACCAGGAACAGACACCGAGGGCACCAGTGATCCGGAGGGCGAGGGGAGCACCACAACGGGGACCGGTGGTGACACCAGCGACAGCGACACGTCCTCGGATGGGAGCTCCCTAGCGGTGGCGGCAACATCCGGGACCCCCGCCTCTATAGGTACAGCCGCCACCCAGCGCACCAGCCCCGCCCTCCCAGCAGCCCCTCAGCCTACGCTCCGTGCCCGCTCGCCCAGGAAGGCGGGCGTCTCCTTCGCCCCAGGCACCTTAGCCCCTGCCCTTGTTACCCCTGCTGCCCTCAGTGAGGAGGTCATTGATCTCCTCAGGACACTCATTGTTGGGCAGACTACCCTTTTGAATGCCATCCAGGGGGTAGAAAGGGAGGTGCATCGGAGCAATGCCTACCTGGAGGGCATTCATTCGGGTCAGGCTGCCCATCAACGATCGTTCAATGCTCTGGCCTCAGCACTGACGGCAGCCATTGTCCCTGTTTCCAGCCTCCCTCTTCTGACTGCCTCCAGCCTGTCTCTGTCTCCTGTTCCTCAGCCTATCCCATCCACACCATCAGACCAGCCTGCACACACCTCAACACCCAAGGGCAGCTCATCCAGACACAAGCACCACAGAACCCACAAGCATTCACGCAAGCAACACCTAGATGCAGACATTCCAACAGTCACTACCACCTCTGTGTCCCCCTCCTCCTCGTCTCCCTCCTCCCTCCCTGTGACGTCTACACTCACACCTGCATGCACACCACCAACAGCCAGTGCTTCCATCACCAGCACACCCTCCAGTCCAGTCCGCACACGTGCAGTCACCACCCCCACTGCCATTTACACGTCCCCTGTGTCCTCTCCCACTGTGTCTGTCACCCCCTCTTCCAAGACACACAAACGCAGGCAGCCACCCACCCAACAGCCATCCACCTCACGACAGCCTCCAGCACATGCACCTGCACCCAAAGACAGCACACCTGACTCTCCTACAACCACATCCTCTTCCTCCACTTCCATCTCCACTTCTCCTACCTTTTACCTTGGTCCTAAGAAACTTTTCCTTGCTAATCTTGACCTCTTTCCCTCCACTGACCCACCCCCTCCATCTGCAAAGAGTCCCAAGAGCACCTCAGCCACCACCAGCCCAGCTTCGAGTGTCACTGTGGTGCATGGGTTCTGGAGCCCACCCTTTGCCAGCAGTGACACCTCAATCAGCAGCAAGGGGACAGCCAGCCCCCCACCAGGCAAGAAGACCAGGAAGCTGAAGGGCCGCCGTGAGAGGACTGACACGGCTGTCCCCAAGGAGCCAAGTTCGCCCACTTCACCAGCCACAACAGCTAGGGGAGGCAAGGGCCCGAGAGCCCCATCTAAGGAGCGAAAGGGCAGCAGTGCGGAAGAGTCAGCCAGCAGGAGCGCGGAGCAGGAGGGGCCCACAAGCCCCATCCCGGGTGTTAGGAAGGACACCAAAGGGCCCAGGACTCCGTCACCGAAGGGTCCAGCAACAGCACGTTCGGAGGGCGAGTGAGCAGGGAGTCCAGGCCAGGTCTGGCTCCCTTGACCTACTGGACGAGCACGCAGAAGAGCACCGCTGAACAGGGCCCCGCCGTGCAGAAGAGCACCGCTGAACAGGGCCCCGCCGTGCAGAAGAGCACCGCTGAACAGGGCCCCGCCGTGCAGAAGAGCACCTCTGAACAGGGCCCCGCCGTGCAGAAGAGCACCGCTGAAGAGGGCCCGCCGTGCAGAAGAGCACCTCTGAACAGGGCCCCGCCGTGCAGAAGAGCACCGCTGAACAGGGCCCCGCCGTGCAGAAGAGCACCACTGAAGAGGGCCCCGCCGTGCAGAAGAGCACCGCTGAACAGGGCCCCGCCGTGCAGAAGAGCACTGCTGAACAGGGCCCCGCCGTGCAGAAGAGCACCACTGAACAGGGCCCCGCCGTGCAGAAGAGCACCGCTGAACAGGGCCCCGCCGTGCAGAAGAGCACCGCTGAACAGGGCCCCGCCGTGCAGAAGAGCACCGCTGAACAGGGCCCCGCCGTGCAGAAGAGTACCGCTATACAGGGCCCCGCCGTGCAGAAGAGCACCGCTGAACAGGGCCCCGCCGTGCAGAAGAGCACCGCTGAACAGGGCCCCGCCGTGCAGAAGAGCACCGCTGAACAGGGCCCCGCCGTGCAGAAGAGCACCGCTGAACAGGGCCCCGCCGTGCAGAAGAGCACCGCTGAACAGGGCCCCGCCGTGCAGAAGAGCACCGCTGAACAGGGCCCCGCCGTGCAGAAGAGCACCGCTGAACAGGGCCCCGCCGTGCAGAAGAGCACCGCTGAACAGGGCCCCGCCGTGCAGAAGAGCACCGATGAACAGGGCCCTGCCGTGCAGAAGAGCACCGCTGAAGAGGGCCCCGCCGTGCAGAAGAGCACCGCTGAACAGGGCGCCGCCGTGCAGAAGAGCACCGCTGAAGAGGGCCCCGCCGTGCAGAAGAGCACCGCTGAAGAGGGCCCGCTGTGTAGAAGAGCACCGCTGAACAGGGCCCCGCCGTGCAGAAGAGCACCGCTGAACAGGGCCCCGCCGTGCAGAAGAGCACCGCTGAACAGGGCCCCGCCATCTCAAGCACCGCTCCGCTGGGCCCCGCCGTCTCAAGCACCGCTCCGCTGGGCCCTTCATCCCAAGCACCGCTCCGCTGGGCCCTTCATCTCAAGCACCGCTCCGCTGGGCCCTTCATCCCAAGCACCGCTCCGCTGGGCCCCGCCGTCTCAAGCACCGCTCCGCTGGGCCCCGCCGTCTCAAGCACCGCTCCGCTGGGCCCTTCATCTCAAGCACCGCTCCGCTGGGCCCTTCATCCCAAGCACCGCTCCGCTGGGCCCTTCATCCCAAGCACCGCTCCGCTGGGCCCCGCCGTCTCAAGCACCGCTCCGCTGGGCCCTCCATCCCAAGCACCGCTCCGCTGGGCCCCGCCGTCTCAAGCACCGCTCTGCCGGGCCCTTCATCCCAAGCACTGCTCCGCTGGGCCCTCCATCCCAAGCACCGCTCCGCTGGGCCCCGCCGTCTCAAGCACTGTTAACGGTTCACTGTGCCCACCATGCATCCTCCTTGACCAGTGGAGACTGTAATCCACCTGATGGACTGTGGCTTTGCACTCCCCAGGATTGATCAGTGGGCAAGCCACCCACTGTAGAGACTTGAGAGACTGTGGCTTTGCACTCCCCAGGATGGCCGAGTGGGCAAGCCACCCACTGTAGAGACTTGTGAGACTGTGGCTTTGCACTCCCCAGGATTGATCAGTGGGCAAGCCACCCACTGTAGAGACTTGAGAGACTGTGGCTTTGCACTCCCCAGGATGGCCGAGTGGGCAACCCACCCACTGTAGAGACTTGAGAGACTGTGGCTTTGCACTCCCCAGGATGACTGAGTGGGCATGGTGGCCCCTTCGTGGATCTGGCATCGTGGACTCATGTGGCTGTGGTGCCCCCCCCCTTCCCTTCCCCCTGAGGTGCCTGTAGTTATTTCATCAGATGCCCCTGCAGTGTTCTCTCCAAAGGACTCAGGTCTCCTGTGTGGGCTTTGCCCTTGTGTTGCTACACTTTGGCCCACGGACACTTTGAATCTCGTTAGTTGTGCAGGACTTATTTCCTCGGTTTTTCGTATGCACTGGATATTGAATTTGGATTTTTGAGTTGTTATTGCTATTTGACCGTGACTTATCAGTGGGTTTTTTTTCCCATAAATTTCGAGTCACTATTTAATTATGTCCTTGTTTTCTTTACGGGGTTTGGGTGGTTTCACTGTGACTTGTTGCTCTGCATTGGTGTGTACATGGTTTGGGGGGTGGGTGTATCGCGTATGTGTGTGCACGTGACCTTTCGTCCTCCCCCCTCCCCTGTGTCGTAGGTGCAGTACTCACCGTTGTCGTCTGCGCCGGCGTTCGTACTTGTGGTAGATGAGCAGGTAGACGAGAGCAGGTAGGATGTTTAATTCGGGTTCCATGCTGTCCTCCTTCCTCGTGGAGTGCGTAGAGGTGCGCGTTTTCCCGTTCGTAGTCTGTTTCCGCCGTGTTTTTATCGGCGGTGCTCCCGCCCCGGAAAAGGTGGCGGATTGGCCGGTCATGATAGTGTGGGCGGAACATTGTCTGCCGTCTGGCTGTTGGCGGTGACCGCCGCGCTGTTTGTCGGTCCCGCCGTGGCGGTCGGAGTGTTAATGTAGCGGTCTCTGTTGGCGGTCCAGGGTTAGAATCACCCCCATAGTCATTAGATGGCTAAGCCCAAAATCGCACCTGACCGATAAATGGCTGAATCAACTGACTGAGTAGGCTGGTGCAGAAGAGGCACATATGAAAAAGATGAGGGTATAATGATAGACTTTTGCTCGACCTGCTGGGATGGGATGCCATGGTTCAGAACCTTACTGATGGTGACACCACTGCCCTGCAACTGCGATGATTGAAGGTGCAGCGGGACCTACCCTGACATAATGCCCCAATGTAAAGTGGAGATGGTGGTGTGGCAATTGAACAGTTGCACACTGACACAGAGAAATGGAACTGAGTTGGGGATTGAACAGCTGCAGGTTAACCTGTAATGCTTGTATCCTCTGGACAATGGATTTACTACCGAGCTGAGCATTGGAGGGGGGCTTTCAATATTATATTGTTTCTTGGTGTTTATGTTATGTTCCAAATAGATTTTGTGGCATTTGGATTTGCACACAATGCTTGCTATGAATTTAATGTTTGGAAATGTTGCCCTTTATGTGGACTGTATAACTTTGAAATGACAATAAAAACATACAAAAAGAATTAGCAGGTGCAGTCCAGTCTTTTGTGTAGCTTTTCTTTGTCAGGTCCAGGGAACAGCAGGGAAGTCCTTCTTTGTTTCTATCTCCAGTGCAGAAGTAATCTGAGGTCTGAAACCATTTTATGAACATACCTTGCTCTCGGGATGCAGTGACTATTAGCCAGTGGGCAACCAGGTCCCCTCTAGTCTTATGACAACTTCCTGTCAAGTGCGGCATTTAGCTATCTCAGAGTGCAATATTCTGCCCACTGCCAAGATGGCAGAACTCTTCTCTTGATGTGTGTAGCCTTGATAGCCTGTCCTAAACGTGTAGCTACCTGAGGGTTACAGGCCCATGAAAATAAATGGTTTGGCAATTGTTTCCTCCTCTCTGTTGCCAATGCCATGCTGTCTACCAGAACAAAAGAACATACCCTCTTGTGTGTGCCCAGCATTTGCCATTCAAAGAGGGCCTCCGCGTTGATGTTTGCCTTTTGGGCTCACAACTTGTTGGCTTCCTGAGAAGGAGAAGTAACACCTATTCCACTGGTAGGCCTCTGTTGTGTCCTATCCTGGGAGATGCTCACACTTCTTACCAGGAGGGCAGAAGACTGTCTCATGGCCTGCAAATGTAAACGGTCATTAGAAAACTTGGGCAACAGATTGGAAAGTTTCTAAACTTGCCTTTTACTGAAAAGTCACATAAAACTCGACTTGGGCATGAAGTAGAGTTTAATGCAATGATTCTTTTAATACTTTGAAGTACCAACTTTGAGTTGCATTAAGAAGGTAGCACAGCTGAGTGGTCAGCGTGTAACGTGACCTTGCCAATAGGGCAACTATCGTTTCCACAGTAAAGACAACAATTTGGGGTTGTACTATAAGGACATGTCAAACCTGAAAACATTAGGGCAGTCTTCCCCCAAACTTTTTGCCTGCTTGCCTCTAATTTTGCTGAGTTTATTTTTCTTGGCCTTAGGACTCTGCGCACTTTACCATTGCTAGACAGTGCTAAAGTTAAAGTGCTTGTGCTCACTCATCTGAATACGTTTTGACTGGTATTTACCTAATTGGTAGACGTAATTTACTTACAAGACCCTATTAAAGTGTACTACATGTGCCCAGGACATGGAAATTAAATGCTAGTAGTGGCCTGTAGCACTGATTTTGCCACCCACCTAATTAGCCCTTTAAACATGCCCAAAGCCTGCCATTGCAGCCTGAATAGAGGATCACACTGTAATTTAAACTTGGCATTTAGAACCCCTTGACAAGCCTTAATCTCCCCTTTCATTAAATATATGTCACCCCTAATGTCGGCCCTAGGTAGTCCATAGGGCAGGGTGCTTTATATTTTAAAAAAGGACATGCACCTTTCAGTTTCACATGTCCTGGTAGTGAAAAACTTCCACATTTGTTTTTCACTGTTGTGAGGCCTACCCCTCTCATACGATAACATTGGGGATTCCTTATTATATTTAATAATCTGTCATTCCTGATTGGAAAGAAGTAGGTCTGGCATGTTTAGTACTTATGGAATTGTTATAATAAATCATATTTTATGGTAAAGTTGGATTTCTGGTTACAGCTTTGAAAATGCCACTTTTAGAAAGTTGGCATTTTCCTTCTCAAAGGCGCTGTGTGCCTGCAGCCTCTCTCAAATCACGTGTGTAGGGTACGCGACAGCTGGGATCTGTGTATTTCTTCTAGAAAGCTACACGTAAAGGGAGCTTGGGTGTGACTTGATGGGGTCTGCTGGGCCACCCAGACAGAATGGAAGGGAGTAACTGGCCACAGCCTCAGACTTACACCTGAATAGGCTGTTTCATGTCCCCCACAAATGGCTGCATACACCACTGTGGTGAGTCTGGAGTCAGGGCAGGAGGGGGGATCCATGCACTTTAAAAACTTCTTTGAAGTCTCCTCCACTTCAAAGGCACTACTGATGCTCTGGAAGAACCGCTTTCTTCCTGTGCTGTCTTTATGCCTGCTGCCCTTCTTGCCTGAGTGAGAAGGACTGGACCCACACCACTTGAACAAGAACACGTAATAACTCCAAGGGCCAGTAGGCTGGTCTCCTGATTGAAGTCTGTGAGACATAAAAAGACTTTCAACTCATCTGCTTCAGTCTTGGGGCTCTACCATCTGTGAGTCTGCCCTGCCAAGTGGTGTTAATCCATTGTTAGATCCTCGGATGTGGGTTTAAAGTGTGGTTGTAGCAGAATCCATGCATCGTCGTTGATGCAGAGCCTGGAACTGGTGCTTCTCCTCCACACACTGCCAATACATGGCTCGGGACTGTCACATCGTCTTTACCATGTGCATCGCCATCAATACATTGCCACTGTTGCACTGCTCAAATCTAGGCATATCCCTAGCTATGTTGACCATCTCAACATCTCTCCTACACCCTGATTCTCTTCTTTGACGATGACACAACCCAGGTACTTTTCAGTGGGCCAAGCCTGAGCCCTGTAGCTCGCCTGCACTCCATAGCAGCCAGCCTAAACTCTTGGCTTTGCCCCAGGATAGCGCAAATAGATATCCTGGGTGGCGTTATTTGCTTCTAAGCAATATTTTACAGTTTATTCTTTAAACATCCATATCTTCAGTTCTACTTATTTGATTTTTTTTGTTTTGGTCTTGTTTTATTTATTAAATTATGTTATATTTTTCTAACCAGGTGTGATATCTTTGTGTGTGGTGTTTTCCACTGTTCACTGTTTGAAGTGTTGCACATATACTTTACACATTTCCTCTTGAGTTAAGCCTTACTGTTCTATGCTAAGCTACCAGGGGGTTACCACAGGTTAATTTACGTTGTGTTTGTGACTTACTCTGACTAGGATTGTTGCTTCTGTTTGGACAGGGTGCATACCTCTGCCAACCAAAAACCCAATTTCTACCAGTGGTGATCATTGGTGAGGATAGTACTTGTGTTTCTGTAGTACCATACAATAAAGTGGTCTACACTCTCAGTCCACATCTAAGACCAATTCCAGTAAATTCTCCCTGATTGGCCTTTTTCATTCTTCCAAATTTATTTTCCTCCTAGCTCCCTGTTGTGACTGGAACCTAACCTGCAAAGATGGATTTTTAGCTGGCCAATCTGGAGAGCAACATGTGGCCCATCTCAAGGAATTTAGCCAGGATAGGGGGTTGCCTTCCAAGAGGAGCGCAAAAATGGCAGAGTTCCCAAAGGCTCTGGTGGCATGGGCACAGGCCCACCAGACCCAAACAGATGATTAGAAGTAAGAACTGGATGAGGAGGATTTGAAGTAAGACCAGCAGGAGAACCTGTAAAGGCACTGTAGCAGGGGGGGGTAATCTACTCCCAGGATTGGCAATCCCTCCCCTATAGGGAGCAGTGTATCTTCAAGGTGCCTTTACCCAGGGGAGCTGGAGGACAGCAGAGAAGACAGAAAGCTTAAGTTAGAGATTGCTAAAATTGGAAAAGGAGAACACTCTGGAAGAAAAGAGACTGATCATGGAGGAGAGGAGGGTGGCCCATGAGCTCAGTCTCAGAGAGCTGAATTTAATAGCTAAGCAGGTAGAGTCCAGCAGCAATGGTTCACTGGAGAAAGAAAGTTCCTCTTACCCAGGTATTTGCTGCCCAGTTGTGTGGTAGGGGATGAATTGGTTTTCAGCATATGAGGTAGCTCTGAGGGTGCACAAGATTTTCTGAGGAGTACTGGGAGTTACAGTGTGGAGGTACATGCCCTCAGTGGGGAGGGACACACTCCTAGCCCTAAAGGTAGGGGACCAGACACAGTACACTTCCATGAAGGCAATATCTGTCAATAAATTTGGGATGACTCCTGCAAGATACAGGCAGAAATTCAGGGACAGTCAAAAACTTTGCAGACAGACCTGGTGGACTTCTTAGATTATGCCAGTAAGGCACTGAATGGCTACACGAGGGACAGCAAGGTATAAGGTTATACAACCTTACTCTGACAGAGCATAGGTTTGATATTTGTTATACAGAGCTGTGTCAACACCTGGTTGATAGTAAGCTGACTGGCTCTATGAAGCATGCTTAGATGCAGACCTCTGGATGAGCACCAGAGGGTCCAAGAAGGCATATAGGGGGTCTCCCAAAAGGGTGTTCAGGGTTCACATCAGAAGAAGGAGGGTGTAGATAAAAATAAGGAGTTCTCTTCTGTCCCCAAAAATAGTTGTCATGCAAAAGGATACCAATTCCAACCTGCCAACCAGAAGAAAGGCAGCTGTGATAAAAATCATAACAAACCTGCATCCCACTGCTATGAGTGTTATGAATTTGGGCAATACAAGGGTGATCTCAAGTGAATTAGGAGGGCACAGCTTCCTACTGGAGATAAGACACCAGGGTTGGCTAGCAAAGTGCATCGGGAAGCGATGGTCCCAGTCAGTGGGGGGGAGTTAGTGAGGTTACCCTAGTATCCTTGGCTGATACAGATAGTGCCCAAAGCCCAGATGCCTTCCAATATTGAAAAGTATAAACAGTGGGCCACCATTAACAGGCAAGGAGTTGAGGCTCTGAGGGACAAAAGGAGCCAGTATGACCACGGTAAGGAGTCAGCTGGTGGCCCCAGAGCAGAGCATACCCAATACATTCCACAAAGTTGTAGTAGCAGACAATCAGAAGGGTTACTCCTATGTGGCTCTTGTTCCGTTTCAGAGTGGGGGGTTTCATGTCATCTGAAAGCTGCTGTGAGCACTGCCATGCCTTTGGATTGTTTGCAAGGGAATCAATCTTGAGCACACTACCTGGAAAGACGTGGAGCTGAGGTCACAACTGGAAATGTTGGGGTTGCCTGAGTGGGGTTGTGCAACCACCAGGTCTATGGCTGCCCAGGGAAGGAGTTTTAGAAGTCTGGAGTCTGGAAAAGTGGCCCAGACAGCTGCCAAGACAAAGAAGGACAAGGAGAGTGGGAAACCAGCTGCTAAATATCTCCTAGCTGAGGTGATTGGGGCTCCAGAGAAGGCTGCTGTAGAGTCCACTGGAGAGAACTTTGTCTCCTTTGGTGAGCTGCCTGAACTTGATGGATGGCAAATAGGAGGGGGACTCACCAGTGGGGAGTTCTGCAAGGCACAGAAGTAGTGCCAAACCCTGGAGGGCATGAGACAACATGCCGAAGCCAAGGCAGCCGGAAATGCCTTTGATAGTCACTGCATTTATTGGGAGATTTACCCCATATTTAGTGGTTTTAAGGCCCTTGTACATGGGACAGCAAGGGCCCCGGTGATCCCCAGATTCCACAGCATCCTCCTACTGGAGCTGGCTCATGCAATACCCCTGGCAGGACATCTGGGGTGAGACAAAAACCTTTGTCAGGCTTGTCCCCCACTTTTACTAGCCCCGATGAAGATTTCCTTAGATACATTCTTTTGGACTAGCTTGACCTGGCAGGCCAGTGGGAAGACAGGGCAGAAGCTCCCCTGAATCCTTTGTCTGTCATTGCCATTTTCTTTGAGAGAGTGGGCATCAACAGTGCAGGACCTATTAAACACCCGACAGCCTCTAACAACAGGTGTATCCTGTGTCTGGTGGACCGCACCACAAGACACCCAGAGGCCACACCTCTGAGGACTGCAACTGTCCCTGTAGTGGCTAGGGCCCTGATGGGTATTTTTCCCAAAGTAGGTTTCCTCACAGAAGTGGTGTCCGACAAGGTCATCAAATTTATGTCTGCTTATATGCAGTAAATGTGGAAGGAGTGTGGGTTACTTAAATTCTCCCCAGCCTACATCCACAAACCAGTGGGATTGTTGAGAGATTCAGGAAGACCCACAGAGGCAAGATCCAGGGCCATCCTTAGGCCCTGGGGCATAAGTGTGACATCCTCTTGCCCTGCCACTCTTTGTTTACAGAGAGGTGCCACAGAAAGGGTTTGGATTTAGCTCTTTTGAGCTTCTGTATGGGCACCCTGTAAAGGGACCGCTCGGTCTGATTAGGAAGGGTGGGTGCCAAAAGCTGTCCGACAGGGCACTACCCCAATCTCTAGTTCTGTGTGGATTATAGGGGGCTCAACCCAGTCACCAATACTGGTGCTCAGCTCTTTCACTTGGCTGATGAGGTAACTGATAAACTAGGGGCTGGCCAGTTCCTGAGTATCTTTGATCCAACTTCAGGGAACTGGCAGATTGCCCTAACTGAGCCAAGGATAGGCCAGCCTTCTCCACTCCAGACGCCCACTACCTATTCAGAGTGACACACTTTGGATTAAAGAATGGCACTGCCACCTTCCAGAGATTGGCGAACCAGATTTTGGCTGGTATGGATGATGTCAGTGCTGCTTATCTGGATGACATACATGTCTTAAGTAGCAGCTGGACTACCTGTTTCACCTGCAGGAAGTGCTTCAGGCTCTCTGAAATGCAGGATGAATATCAAGGCCAGTAAATGCAAGATAGGTCATAGGCCAGTGGTGTACAAAGGACACCTGATGGATGAGGGTAAAGTACAGCTCCCTCAGGCAAAGACAGAAACCATTATGGCCTGGGAACCCCTAAAAACTCAAACTGAGGCGAGGGCCTTCCTCGGCCTCACAGGATATTACAAGAGGTTTGTCAAGAGATATGGCACCATTGTTGCCCCCTTGAATGAGCTTAGTGTGATTCGGACATAGGATTGCCAAAAAGCATTTGACTCCCTAAAACCGGCCAAATGCACAGCCTCTGTGCTTAAGGCCTTGACCTTTCCAGAGAATTAATTGTACAAACTGATGTCTCAGAGCATGGCACAGGGGGCAGTTTTTTTCACAGCTTAATGATGATGGCCTAGACCAATCTCTAGCTTTCACCTCTAGGTTACGTCCCAGGAAACAAAGGGGCAGTGCTATTGAGAGGAAAGCCTTTGGTGTGGCCTGGGCACTGGAGAAGCTCAGACCATACTTGTTTGGGACTCACTTCTGGATTCAGATTGGCCACAGGTCCCTTCAGGTGGCTAATACAGATGAGACGTGAGAATCCAAAATGGTTGGGGTGGTCCATCCTCCTACAGGGAATGGACTTTACTGTGGAACACAGACCTGCATCAGACCACATCAGTGCTGATGGTCTCCCCAAGTTCTTTGGCCTTACTGATGAGAACTCCAGGGAGCTTTGGTAGTTCTCCCCACTTTAAGCTGGGGGGATGCATGTTAGGCCTGTAAACCTTAGGGTGGCCTTCCCCCTAACCTTTTGCCTGCTTGCCTTCAATTTTGTTTACATTGTTTTTGTTGGCCTTAGGACTCTGTGCACTTTACCACTGCTAAACAGTACTAAAGTACTTCTGTTCACTTCCCTGAACATGGTTTGATTGTCATATACCTAATTGACAGATTTAATCTAACTTTAAGTCTACACTAAGGCCCATATTTATACTCTTTTAGCGCTGCATTTGCGTAATTTTTTGACGCAAAATTGGCGCAAACTTGCAGAATACAATTGTATTTTGTAAGTTTGCAACGTTTTAGCTTCAAAAAGCGGCGCAAATGTGGCATTAAAAAAGTATAAATATGGACCCAAATGTGCCCAGGGCATGTCAATTAAATGCTACTGTTGGACCAGCAGCACTGAATGTGCCACCCACTTAAGTAGCACTATAAACATGTCCCATGCCTGCCATTGCAGCCTGAATGCAGTGTCACACTGCCGTGTTGACTTGACTTTTAGAACCCCTTGCCTAACCTTAAACTCCTTTTTTTACATATGTCACCCCTACAGTAGGCCCTAAGCCCATAGGTAAGGGTGCTATGTAGATAAAATGTAGGACATACGCCTTTCAGTTTTACATGTCCTGATAGTGAAAAACTACTAAAATACTACTATGTTTTTTGTTACTGTGAGGCCTACCCCTTCTCATAGGATAACATTGAGGATTCCTTATTACATTTAAAAAGCTGTAAATCCTGATTGGTAAGATGTAGATCTGTCATGTTTAATGCCTATGAAATTGTGATAATAAATCCTCTTTAATGGTAAACTCAGATGTATGTTACAATTTTAAAAACATCACTTTTAGAAAGTTGGCACTCTCCTTGTCTTAGCCCTGTGTGCCTGCACCCTATCTCTGATCACTTGTCTGGGGTGGGTGATAGCTGGACTTTGTGTACTCTTTCTAGAGAGTCACAGACACAATGAGAGATTAAATATGACTTGAATGGCCCTGATGGGCCATCTAGACAGGATGAAAGGGAGAAGCAGGGCACAGCCCCATACTTACACCTGAATAGATTGTGTCCTCTCCCCACACAATGGGCTGCATACTCCTTGTGGTGAGTCTGGAGCCATGGCAGGAGGAGAGGAGCTCTGTGCACTTCAAAGACTTCTTTGAAGTCTCCCCCACTTCAAAGGCACCCATAGGTATAACAACTGGACCTTAGACCCTGCCAACTCAGTACACTTTTGGACCTGTGGAGCCTCCCCCAGCCTCTGGAAATGCTTTGAAGGGCACAGATGGTGCCCTTCTTGCATAAGCCAGTCTACGCCAGTTCAGGGACCCCTTCTCCCCTGTTCTGGCACGAAACTGGACAAAGGAAAGGTGAATGACCACCCACCTGGCCATCACCACCCTATGGGTGGTGCCCAAAGCTCCTCCAGTGTGTCCCAGACATCAGCCATCTTGCTTTGCAAGGTGTGGGGGCACTCTGGAGGCCTCTGAGTGGCCAGTGCTAGCAGGTGACATCAGAGACCCCTTGTGATAGGTCCTTAGCTGACAACGTAACCAATCCCCCTCTCAGGGCTATTTAGGGTCTCTTCTGTGGGTTCTCTTCAGATTCTGTTTGCAAGTTTCCTTCAGGAATCCTCTGCAACAACTTCAGCCTCCTCTGACCTCGGATCAACTGCAGCCTGCTCCAAGAAGCGCTGTAACTGCAACAAAGTATCCACAAGAGATACTTTTCTTCAGCAACCTCAGCTCCAAGTCAGCAACTGCAACAGTTTTCACGGTGTGCATGCTCTGAGGAATCCCTGTCTTCATCCTTCACCAGAAGGACCGAAGAAATCTCCAGTCGAGTGACAGAGTCACTCCCTTGCTCCAAGCAGGCACCTTCCAAGATGACGACCGGTACCCTTGGACTCCTCTCACAGTGATAAGCATGCTCCTAAGGACACAGAAAGTGGACATCATCGACACAAACTGTCCTAAGGTCCTGTTGACGCAATGTGGAGGAGGTAAAGACCTTGCCTTCCCTAACAGCGATGGTACCCTTGTGTACTGTGTTTTTTTCACCTCCTGAGGCCTCTGTGCACTATTTGCAAAATTCCTTCATGCAGTCTGGCCCAGGTCCCCAACACTCCATCCTGTGATGTTCACCTTGCTGAGTTGTTCTCCGGCGGCGTGGGGCCTTCCTTTGTTGTGCTGCATCCACTGCATTTTGCACCTCCTTTGTCCCCATGTCCTGGGACCTCCGGGGGTGCTAGATGGCATCCTGAGGGCTCCCTAAAGTGCTGAGAGCCCCCTCTTCCTCCTCACACAGAGTTGAGGCCCCCAGGTCCCTCATGGGTCCATACAGTGCAATTGTGATGCAAAAAGCACTTTTGTCGTGGCCAAGGCTTGTTGGCGACTTCCAACACAAAATCACATCTGCAACGATCTCCACATCGTGGGACATCCTTGCATCATGCAGGAACCTGCTGGCATCTTTCTAGGGTGCATTTCTGCAGTCTTTGACTAACCAAGGACTCTTCTTTTGCACCCTCTTCTGGGTTGGCAGGGGCTACTGTCCTTCCTGGAACTTCTTTTGACTTCTGAACTTTTTCCCCTTCCTTTGCAGGTCTTCAGGTCCAGGAATCCAGCAGTTGTTCTTTGCAGACTTGGTTGGCTGCTGCAAAATCCTAATCACGAGGTGTAGTGCATCCTAAGGAAACTTGCAGTACTTTACACTTGCTTTTCTGGGCTCTGAGGTGGGGTAATTGACTTACCTTTATTGTATTCTTACTCTCCCAGCGATTCTGCACACTCTGTCTAGGGGGGAATTTGTGATTCGCATTCCACTTTCTTAGTATATGGTTTGTTGCCCCAGACCTATTTTCTCCCACTGCAATCTATAGCATTTCCTATTGCTTGCATTGTTCTATGAGTATTTACTTGTCTAATTTTGGTGTCTAGTGTATATATTGTGTATAATACTTACCTTCAGAAGGAGTATTGTCTCTAAGATATTTTTGGTACTGTGTCACCCAAATAAATACCTTCATTTTTGGTAACACTGAGTATTGTCTTTACTTGTGCATAAGTACTGTGTAACTATAAGTTTTGCATGTCTCCTAGTTCAGTCTAAACTGCTCTGCTATAGCTATCTCTATCAGCCTAATCTGCTAGAACACTACTACTTCACTAATAAGGGATAACTGGACCTGGTATAAGGTGTAAGTACCCAAGGTACCCACTACGACCCCGGCCAGCCTCCTACATTAATATACAGCACCCTGCCTTCGGTCTCTACAGGTCTACCTTAAGGGTAAATTAAATGTATTAAAAAGGAAGGACTGGACTTTGTCATTAGTCTAAATGGCAAAGTTGAATTGGCAGCAGCCTAAAACTGCTCTACCACTCTACAGTGGCAGGCTGCGAGACATGTTTTTACTTTGTCACACTTTTGGTGACATAATAAGTGCTGCAGACCACGAGGGACACTTTAACTTATAGGCCCTGGGTACTCCGGTACCATATACTTTGTACCTATAAGAAAGTTATCTTATGCCAATTGGGTATGACAATTAAACATACTCTTTTAAGGGTCAGAGCACTGACACAGAGGTCTGGTTAGCAGGCCCCAGTGCACTCTCAGGGTCAATACACCATTATCCAACAGTCAAAAATGGGCCCAGATTGGGTGTGAACTTGCAAAAAGCCATTTCCTCATACCCACCCTCCACAAGCGGCCAGTCCCACTATGGACAGATGTTTGACACATACAGTAGAGATTGCTTGCATGGGGTCAAACCAAACCCTGCATGTATCATACAATAAAGGTTGGGGGGTCGTATTGTCCTCTAGATTGATGCTGCACACAAACATCCGTATGTGGCCACCACCTACTAAGCATGGCCTTTGGCTATAGGGCCTCGTCCATGGCCAGGCCATGCATCCACCCCTACATGACGGCCTAGTACCCTACTTGCTCATCTTTCAGCACTTCACAGCAGTGTTTGACCAGAAGGTCTGTTCTTCAATGATGTTCAGTGGTCAGCTCTTGGCAAAAGACCTACCTTCACTGCCCCAATCCTTTGGATGAATGTAGGTCAAAAGGCAATGAACTCCATCAAAAGTGCTGGGGCACAAGCGTTCGCTGTTGTAAAAATAGAGCTGGGGCAGGGCCCCAACTGCCCCACCTCTAGAAACACTACTGAAGTTGCTCTAACATGGTTGGAAATTACAGTTGGTTAGGACAGTCTCAAAACCTTCCTACTCAAGCAGCTGTAAATGTACAAAGAAACAAGCAACAGTGTTAGGCATTCCTAAATTAAATGCTTACTTCTGTTTCCTTAATCCAAATATGTGCCTAGTCGATGGTTTGCTTAACATGCACATTTAGAATTAGGACATTTTAATAATGTTATTTTATGTATACTTTATTTTATAAAACCTTAGCAGACATGCACATTCCGATGGTGATGGGCAGGAGGGCCCCTGCACTGCCCATCCCCGTCGGGACCTAGGATCCTGGTGGAGATGACAGTCAGATGGCAGACCAACCACCAAACTTGTAATGTGGCAGTCAGACCGCCACAGCTGCGGTGGTCCAACCCATCTACCCAAGACCACCAGCCACGTAATGAGGCCCTAAATCAGACTGACCTGGAAAATCCCTTCTTAAACCTGCTCTCTGTTTGACAGAAATGTAAAATGTAATTAATACTTTGCAGTTTTCTCTGAAAAGTTTATTCTTGCAGCTCTCTGTTTTACTAAACCTTGAATTCATTCAAAACCAATGTTTCGTATATTGATTGTTTTTTCAGACAGAACAGCTCATAACCCTATGGATTCTCTTCATTTTTACAATTGGTGGCAATTCCACGGTTCTCTTTCTAACTTGGAATGAGAGGAAAAGAAAGTCCCGCATGACATTCTTTGTTACCCAGTTGGCAATCACAGGTAGGCTCAATAATTACCTAATTTGCTTTGGAATTAACTGCCTGCATCTTGACGACAAAGAAATACCATTGTATCTACTTAATTGCTAAACAAAAATAAGTGAAATCGTGAATTTAACGAAGACAGTTTATAATTAAATAGAATAAAATACCCTGTGCATTGAAGTTTATCATTTATACATCACTGTCGCATGTGAGGGGAGAACACGGTCTATTACAATGGGCATCACTAGGAACTGCGGGTTGTTTGATGTGGCAAACCTGCACCCGGTAAAAACTGACAATGCAGGGTGGGGTATTTACCAGGTACGGAAGTATCACTTCATTTGGAGTTCAGCGCGTTACAATGAATCAACATGTGTGATGTCGGATTTTCGCATTATTGCCGCATGTTTTGTACCTTCCAAGCCATTTTTCTACAGGCGTATTTATCCTTCCAAATGTGTGTGGGAAACATTGTGAATGTGCCAGAATCACCTGCACGTGGTCCACTATATTGAATCAAATGATCCTACACTGTCAAGCTTATGGCACTGATTCTGGCCTTTGAAACTCCAGTCTATGATGCATTTGAGGGTTTACAACTGTGCTTGTGTGCCTCCTCCCTGTGACCTACTGCAGGGAATATTTACAATCGTGTGTGCTTCAAAGGTTTTTGGTCTGGTGCTTTGGACTTTCCTTGATAATTTTTGTTAAAGTGGATTGTTTTGTGTCTTTGATTTCAAAACACCATTCCTGGAGAGAGAATCTCTCACAGTCTGTGGGGATTTTCACATTCTAGTCACTTGTCTCTCCTCATACATTGTGGATGATGAGTCTTTGGGCCTATAGTTTGACTTTCTGACGTTGTGTGCGTTATCGTTTACGATTTTCACATATTGTTTGGAGTGAAACGTATGCACGGGTTGGCATATAAGAATCCTGTCTGACTTGCCAAAGTATATTTTTTATTGTGGAGAAATGAAAAGAAGCAAAAGACACGCTTTAAATTGTACCTGATGTCTGGAATGTTTTCTATCTTTAGCCACGCAGTTTGCCTGACTCGGAAAGCACATGTTGGAAACCTTCTGTTCCCTACAGCAGTAGTCACATTCTTCCCTTTTAACGAGCTGCTTTCTTTAACATATATTTTCAGTGATACGGGATAGGCCTTTAGTCCAGTAGAACGATGTTTTACTAGAAATTATGATGAATGTTTGTAACCATTTATGTTGCTATCAAGGCTTTTAGGCGCCTCTGAAATCTCATCACATGACTTTCGTAATGATTTCACTAAAATGCCTGAATACCCCTGAGACAGCCACGTCAATGAGGCGCAAACCTGGTTGCCTGACCTACATCAGGTTTACAAAATGCGAGCTCCATCCCAGTTCTTTCACATGTTCAAATGACATCCCTACAACTGACAGTGGGTAGTAAAGCCGAACCTGGAGAGCCTTAGTTACTCTTTCAGACACTCTACTTACTTGGCAAATGGATCAGGAGTGACATTTGTTTATCTTAATGGCCACCAGGGGTGAGTACAAATGCCTGAACAGCCTGCCATAGGTCCCATTGTCACCAAGATGTCCTGCTGAAGGAATCCAGCGTGTCACATCCAGGAACAACGCAAGACACGTTTCAGTAGCCAAAGTGTACCATGAAGGCTGGCCTTCCTAGAATGTTGTCGTCTTCAGAAGCTTAGGAGGATTTATCTTATTTGTTTTCTATGACTTCTGCTTAGCTCCACTGTCCTCTGTCAGCAAGGCAAGTCTCAGGGGGGGTTCCAAAGACTCACACCAAGCAGGTGATTGTTTACAAAGTAAAGGTCTGTGACATTAAATCCGCTTCTGGCCTAGGAATGTTTCTTGAGCAGGCAGATGCCATTGCTTCATCGTCTGACACTCGCCTTCATCTTCTTACCTAAGTCAGACACTTCTATTGTTTTCATCTGTAAGGTATTTTTTGCATTGTCATATTGGATAGCACCAAAATAAATTCCTTTTTTAATGCTATGCGAAACGGCTGAAATTCCCTTATGTAAATAGGTGATGCAGTGTAGGAAAGACTTGAGGTGATCTGTAGTGTTTGATATAATAAAACAGTTCAAGGACGTTCTAATGTTCTCTGCGGTGCACTTTGTGGTTAAAATCTGCAGACCGTAAATTATCTATTTGATTAGGTTCTTCTAAATTGTACACACAATCACCCATTGTTGTTTTGATGATTCGTTGACAATATAATTACAAGACATTAATGTTCAGAAGTTCTCATTCCATGTACAAATGCCCTGACATAACGTCTCTGTTTTGCACACAAAATTATCACATTGCTCTTAGCTTTCGCTTAAGACAGAATATCGTTTTACTAATAATGCAATGAGTGTTAGTAATGATGACGTAGAATGCACATAGCTACTGTTTTATGAGTTACAATACACATAAATATTGTAGTTCATTACAGACACATTTATGAGGATGTTTCAACTATGCACAATTAAAGGTTTCACTGTGATGAGATACTTGTCTTGAATAATAATGTTTTTCTGTTTGCCTAATAGTATATTTGTTCTATATTTATATTTAATATTTACAACGTTGTAGGTTTAATTGTAGATAAAAATCTATGGAACAAATACACATCAGTTAACAAATAAGACATATGGCCTGATTTAGGTCCATCACATATGTGAGGGATATCCCGTCCGCTGTAATAAGATGTTCATAGGATATAAATCAGCTTTTCTCCCAAAAAGAGACTATACACACAATGTGGTTTTCCTACACCACAGAGATGGTTTTGTGGTTTTAGCCACTGTACACAAAGAAATACGTTTTTGGTCTTATTAAACAAACAAATGCAGACATTCCCACAGAGCGATTTAAACTTTCATGATTTTTTGAAAAAAATGTAAATTAACATTTTCAACTTTTCAGAGCAAAACACATTTTCTTCCAATGACAAAGTATATCAATGTTGTGCCTGAAAAGAGTAATGCCTCTGTTCTGATAATGACGCAAAATCTTGAATCAGCATTCCTACGCCCACTTTCAGTCGCCTCACCTTCTCACTGCTACATTTCAACAGGTAAAACCTAGTGAAATTTCAGAATTGTAAACTGACCTAGCATTCAGAATTAACACAGAACTCAGATTCTGTAATACCCATTTGTTAGACCTGACATGCCTTAGGGTGGTCCCCCTAACTTTTTGCCTGCCTCCCACACCCTGTTTTGCTGGCTTTTAGACTCTGCGCACTTTACCACTGCTAACCAGTGCTAAAGTGCCTATGCTCTCTCCCTTTTTAAACATGGTAACTTTGGATCATACCTGATTGAACTATTGTATTTACTTATAAGTCCCTACTAATGTGCACTATATGTGCCCAGGGCCTGTAGATTAAATGCTACTAGTGGGTCTGCAGCACTGGTTGTGCCACCCACTTAAGTAGCCCCCTTAACCTTGTCTCAGGCCTGCCATTGCAAGGCCTGTGTCTGCAGTTTCACTGCCACTTCGACTTGGCATTTAAAAGTACTTGTCAAGCCTAGAACTCCCCTTTGTCTACATATAAGTCACCCCTAATGTGTGCCCTAGTTAACCCCTAGAGCAGGGTGCTGTGTGGGTAAAAGGCAGGACATGTACCTGTGTAGTTGTATGTCTTGGTAGTGTAAAACTCCTAAATTCGTTTTTACAAAACTGTGAGGCCTGCTCCCTTCATAGGCTAACATTGGGGCTGCCCTCATACATTGTTGAAGTGGCAGCTGCTGATCTGAAAGGAGCAGGAAGATCATATTTAGTATGGCCAGAATGGTTTTTTGAATGGGTCTTCCTGGGCTGGGAGGGTGTAGGGCCTGCTCTCACACAAAGTACTGCCACACCCCCTACTGGGACCCTGGCAGACAGGATTGAACAAAAAGGTGACCTGGTGCACTTCTTATCCACTCTTTGAAGTCTCCCCCACTTCAAAGGCACCTTTGGGTATAAAACAGGGCCTCTGCCCTACCTCATCAGACACTTGCTGGAGAAGAAACCTGAACCAGAAACTACATCCTGCCAAGAAGAACTGCCTGGCTGCTCAAAGGACTCACCTGTCTGCTTTCTACAAAGTACTGCTGCCTTGCTGTTGGCCTGCTGCCTTGCTGAACTCTTGTCTGGCTGTAAAAGTGCTGTCCAATGGCTTGGATAGAGCTTGCCTCCTGTTCCGTGAAGTCTCAGGACCAAAAAGACTTCTCTTTTTCACTTGGACGCTTCGTGCGCCGAAATTTTCAACGCACAGCTTGTTCCGCGGCGAGAAAAACGCAGCACACCGATGCTGATCGACGCAACGCCTTTGGGACGCCCGGAACTTCGAGGCACGGCCTCGTAAGGACAACGCCACCCAACCTCTATAGGAGAAATCGACACAACGCCTGCCGTGACAGCGAAACTTTGACGCGCAGCCAGAAAACAAGCAGGAGAATCCACGCACAGACCCGAGACATCTGGTAATCCCCGCGACCCACAGAAAGAGACTGTCCGTGTGCCGGAAAACGACGCACGACTTCCCCGCGTGAAAAATAACAACGCAAGTCTGTGTGTGCTGGGGAGAAATTGATGCACACACCATTTTTCCATGTATCTCTTCTTCTGCGGCCCTTTGCGGAGATTTTCCACTCCAAACCAGGTACTTTGTGCTTGAAAGAGACTTTGTTTGCTTTTTAAAGACTTAAGACACTTTATATCACTTTCCAGTGATATCTCTACAGTTTCACATTGCATCTTTATTCATTTTGACCTACAATTATCCTGATAAATATTATATATTTTTCTAAACACTGTGTGGTGTATTTTTGTGGTGCTATATTGTGGTATTGTATGATTTATTGCACAAATACTTTAAACATTGCCTTCTAAGTTAAGCCTGACTGCTTGTGCCAAGCTACCAGAGGGTGGGCACAGGCTGATTATGGATTGTGTGTGATGTACCCTGACTAGAGTGAGGGTTCTTGCTTGGACAGAGGATAACCTGACTGCCAACCAAAAACCCCATTTCTAACACCATTGCTGTGGTAATTACCCATTTCTTTTGAAACTTTCAGTGTGCGCTTCGGAATACTATGGTATTCCGGCACCTTGGAATTACTGATCTCAGTGGTAGCAGTTATTCTGGGTGCAATAGTATTACCACAACATGTCCCACTGCAGGAGCATTTTCATATGTAGCGCTTTCAGCACTACCTCACTTAAAGGTAATCTACATTTGTGCATTCGAGTTCTGGCTTAAAGGATTTGAAATGTGAAATATGTCTTCAGAATGCATATAGGATAGTCCATCTCATTTGGCCATTTGTCTGAAGTAGATTCTGTAGTTGGCAGAGTTATACCCTCTGTCCATGTAGAGACCACAATCCTAGTCAGTGTAAGTGAGATACCCTCCCTAAATTAACCTGTGCTCACCCTCTAGTAGCTTGGCGTAGAATAGTCAGGCTTAACTTAAGAGGCAATGTGTAAAATATTTGTGGATTAATTAATCAGTAAAACAGTGAAAGCTCCAAGGTAGACAAATATATTATATTGCTGTGTGTAAAACAAGACCAGAATGCCAAAAATCCAACTAGTAGAACTTGAGATATTAATTTTTAAAGAATATCTGCAATTGAACTGCATAAAAACTTATAGCACCAATTGGGGTTTTCTGGTTGCACTAGACCGGGGTAAACCCAAATGTTCAGGCCAACCATGATGGAGCAAAGGCTAGCTACAGGGGCCAACCTTTTCCCACTGAAACAGTACTTTATGAGGAGGGCTGCTTCAACGTTGAAGATCTGATGCTAGGAACAGGTGAGATGATGCAGGGCAATGCATTGGTTCTGATCCACGCAGCTAGAGGATGTGTTGTTGTCAAGCCATGCAGTTGTTGATCCTCGAGCAGTGGGGTGGCATTGAGCCCCTTTTGCAACAAAAGCGATGTATTGGGGCCAATGGTGATGCGTTGGTCCAGAGCCATGCAGTTACCAATGTGAATTCCTCTTCCTCAGCAGCAATGCATTGTGCTAGGGAGGGATGCAATGGCTCCAATCGGCACAACGATGGGGATGCAGGGACTTTCAAAGAACACTGCTGCAGAACCCACTTCCAAGGGCCCAGGACCGGACTGGTACCACTTGGCAAGGTAGAACTCACAAGTGGCAGGTGCTGTAGGAGAGTTGCAGGCAGTCGTTGATGTCCCTGAGATTGCAGAAAAGGAGGCAAGACAACAAGCTCTTAGAGTCAGTTGGTTCTGGGGATGAAGAGATTCAGGTCTAGTCCTTATTACTCCCAGGCAAGGAGGCAGCAGCTAGCAAAACAGGCACAACAAAGCAGGAGTCCATCAGTCCAGCAGAGTTCCAGCAGAGTGACAGTCACTTCATCAGCACAGCAGTCCTTCTTTTTTCTACCTGAGTATCCCCAGGGTCAGAAGTGTACTGATTTGGTAGGGTCAGAAGTCCAGTTCTTAGAACCGGTGGTGCCTTTGAAGTTGGGAGGACTTCAAAGAAGTGCTTTGAAGTTCACAGGGGTCCTCCCTTTTCTGGCCTGACTACAGACACACTCCAGTAGCTCCTTGTGTGGGGACAGGCACAGCCATCTTCTGATGAAGTGTCAGCTCCTCTCTCCTATCTAGCTCATGAAGTCCCCTCAACTTCGTGATGGGCCTTCAGGATGTACATGACACACCTCAGCTCCCTTTGTGTGTGACTGTCTACAGGGAATGCACAAAGTCCAGCTGTCACCCAACCCAAATGAGTATTGGAGGCAATTCAGCAAGTGCATGGGGCTTAAGAGCAGAAAAACGCCAACTTTCTGGAATTGGCATTTTTAGAGTTCTAATACAAAATCTAACTTTACCATTCAGGAGGATTTATTATTACAAGTCTTTAGGCACCAAACACAAGTGCCCTACTCCTTCTTAGTCAGGAATTACACTTAATAAATGTATTATGCAATACCCAATGTTATCCTGTGAGAGGGGTAGGCCTCCCAGAAGTGAAAAATTAACTTAGGAGTTTTCCACTACCAGGACATGTAAAACTAAAAAAGTATGTATCCTCGCTTTTACTTAAATCGCACCCTGCCCCATGGACCACCTAGGGCATTCCCTTGGTAGGCTCTATGTGCAATAAAAAGGGAGTTTAAGGCTTGGCAAGGGGTTTTAAATGGCAAGTCAATATGCAAGTGAAACTGCACATACAGGTTCTGCAGTTGCAGATGTGAGACATGTTTAAAGGGCTGCTTAAGTAGGTGTCACAATCAGTGCTGCAGATCCACTAATAGCATTTAATTTACAGTTCCTGGCAACATATAATGTACTTTAATAGGGATTTATAAGTGTAATAAATATGCCAATTGTGGATATACAATGTATCCATGTTTTAGGGAGGGAACAGTGGTAAAGTTCCCAGAGTTCTAAGGACAACAAAAACAGATCATTAAAAGTAAAGGCAGAGCAGGTAAACAGTCTGGGGGAAGACCACCCTAAGGCTGTCAAGTCTAAAACCATAAAAGCAAAATTAAGATATTTTGAGAAAAGTGAAAAATGGAACAAATACCAGTACATAATGCCAGTGCTAAGAGATCTTATTGCACTTAACATGAAAAACATCACTATACTTCTCACATCACAGTATGCTGTAGGAAAACAGGAGCATTGGTGTTAAAACAATCAACAAGTGAAAGTCTCCAATATTGCAAGCAGATTCAACAATGAAAAGAGGGGGAACCAACTCTGAATGATCAGCAGATCCATTGCTTGTCCTAGCAATTCTGTAACTGACAAATTAACTGGAAGACTGTTCCACAGCCTCCATTTTTTGCTAAAACCATGTCATTTTCTTACAACTTTAACCTTGAAGTTCATAAGTCCTATTGCATTTTTTCACCTGTAAGTTTATTATAGTGCCAACACTAAATGGTTTTGCAAGTTTTTCAGAGGACTCGAGAAAACAATCAAGAAAATCCTTCTGCAAGCAAAATGGCCCTATAAAAGCATTTGAAGAAGAGAGTAAGGCACAGGTTAGGGGTCTTAGTTTGTGATTTCAAATGCCTGCATGGAAATTCAGGAAACTAAGCATCTGCGGGTTATACTTACAAGTGTATTTTTTATGTTAATCATTGTCAAAGAATTTTCATTTCCCTAATGTCATACATTAGAGGTGTCTTTAAAACTTGTATACTTTCTAGGGCATCATGCCCATTGGCAATGAGTGAAATCAGGTGAGAAATCCAAGGGAAGTAGCAGACCAAGACTGCTACTTTGAAGTTCATACCTTTTTAAAGCTGTTCTGAACAGAAAAAAAGAGACCAGTAAGAAGTACTGTTGGACCTGACATCCTTGGTGTGGTTTTACCCCAACGTTTTGCCTCCCAGCCTCCTATTTTTGCTGACTTTGTTTTGCTGGACTCAGACTCTGCACTTTACTGCTGCTAACCAATGCTAAACTGCTTGTGCTCTCTCCATTAAACATATTAACAATGGCTTACACCCAATTGGTATATATAATTTACTTGTACGTTTTTAGTAGAGTGATACTACATGTACCCATGGCCTATTAATTAAATTCAGCTAGATGCTCTGCAGTACTCATTGGTCAATCCACTTAAGTAGCCCTTTCAACAAGACTTAGACCTGCCATTGCAGCCTGAATGTGCAGTTTTAAAATGCATTGTTGACCTTGCAAAATATACCTTTTGTAAAGCTTAAACCTTCCTTTTCATTACTTATAAGTCACCTTTAGTTTTGTCCCTAAACAGCATAGTGCAGGGTGCACTGTATTTAAAAAGTTGGGCATGTACTTTCAATGTTTACATGTCCTGGTAGTGAAAAAGTCTTGAATTAATTTTTCACTACTGCAAGGCCCGTCTGTCCCTTGGAATAAAATTGGGTTAACCTATTACTTTTAATAAGTGATGTCTTTCAATTGGGAGCAGGTGGAAATATCAAATTTCACATCTAAAGAATTGTAATTTAAAACCCACTTCAATGTTAAAGTTGGATCTATGTCACAGTTCTGCAAATGCCACTTTTACAACGTTGGCATTTTGTTGTCTCGAATTTCACATCTAAAGAACTGTAATTTAAAGCCCAATTCAATGTTAAGGTTGGATTTATGTCACAGTTCTGCAAATGCTATTTTTACAAAGTTGGCATTTTGTTGTCCTAGTCATTTGGCGTCTGCTGCCTGTTCCCTGGGCCACATGGCTAGGTGTAGCTGGCAGTTGATCTTTATATATTTCTCCCAGACAGTGAGTCAAAGAAGCATAGGTGTTCTGCAAGATAGGCCATCTTTAACTTGATGAGGCGGAAGAGCTGTCAACTACCACACTTGCACATCACAAAGGCTCTGCATGAGCACACTCACAGAGGGTTTGGCTGTAGTCAATTGTGAACCCCGACAGGCTGGGACCACGACAGGGAGGCAGGAGTTCCAAATATCTCTGGGGTGGAAAACTCCAGAACCTTCTCCTACTTCAAAGTGGGCACCAGATATGAGTATTGGACCTTCAAACCCAACTCTTCAGTACACCTCTGGAGCTGTGGAATACTCCGAAGGAATGCTCTGCAAGAAGGACTGCTAAACTGTTGCCCAGCTGCCCTGTCGCCTGAGTGAAGGACTGGACCTGCACCTTGAACCCAATACCTCCAGTGTGACATACTGATGAAAGTCTCTAGGATAGAAAGGTTTACAACCACCTTGAAACCAGCATCTGGAATCCGTCTGCTGCCAGTCATACCCCACATAGTGCTACCTATTTCCTGGACCCTTGGAAGTGGGCCAAAAGGTGCTTTGCCAACCCAGACGCGGTCCTGTGGGCAGAACTGACAGAGCATGTTGCATCTCCTCAAAGCTCAGCTTTGGAACCTCCACTGGTGACATGCGCCAGAGGCAAGACTTTGCATTGCAGCCTGCTGTCTCCTTTGAACATGCTGTTTTTGCTCCATCCATAACATTCTTTCAGGTGCGCATAGCTGTAATTCCATCTTCAGCCATTTTGAAAATTCCTATATAAGATTACATTCAGACCACACATAATTGCCTTCTTCGCATTGTGTTATAAATACAATCCTTCCTTAGGAATTCCAGCAGCGTGTGTTTGAATATCTGTACGAGTTAACATATCCATTCTTTCTTTCCACTGTTTGATATTTTCATATATCAGTAAATTGGTGAATTATGCCCCTCAACTGTTGTCACAACTCTTTTAATTTCATATTGAAACTTGGGAACATCCATTCTTGTTCTCCCACCAAAATTAGGAGCTTTTTTCTCTAATCTGTATATCTTTTTGCACAACTTGACCTCCTCCGATTATTTTGATGGTCTTGTGGATGCTGGTGAACCGTCCCTCCTTCCTATATCAGAGGCACAACATTTGTAATGTTAAGCATATGCAGCCATGTGACATTTGGTTGCTACATCCATAGCAAAACCATTGTTTCTCACCTTACCTTTGGTCTGCAAAATTCCTCCATCCTTACCTTTCGTTGCTTTACTTCTAAATTAACCCAATGTTCTCTGCCAGCTCCCTCAGTAGCATTTCTTTTAAAACACATTTTACACATTTACATAACAATTCTCTGTTTTTTGTTATACTTCTGGGTGAAGTTAGCGGCTTAGCAACACTTTCTTGAATATTTCTATTAGTTTAATTTGCTGTTTATTGGTGAAGCAGAAGTTCCTTATGTATGCTCATGAATTTACTTGTATCCGCAATCCTCCGAGTCGCTCCACATAACTCTCAATAATCTGGAGTACAATTGTATGTCTCCAGCACTGTTTGCCTTTTTTCATATTTTGGGTGGGATGAGAGCTCAGAATTTAACTATTAACTATCAGACACAATAAATTATTCCAGCCTCAAAATGCCAAACACATGTGTTGTTCTAGTTTCTGTAAATTCTGGACAAAGGTATAAGATCAAGAGGATAATGAAAAGGCATTGGTCAATTATCGCTATTGATACTGAATAGCAAGCCCTGTTTGAGAGTAACCTGATGCTTGCTTACACAAGTAGCAGAACATTAGAAAACATGCCCAACAGAACACAAGCTAAAATAAAGATTATCACAACTAATAAAGATGGCAGAGCACGCTACAGCATTCACAAGCTGGAGAAAAAATTACCTCAAGCAAAGACCTACTTGTGATTCAACTTTTTGTGATTTTTTTTTTTTAAATGCTCACACAATTAGCGCTCTATTGTGAAAACAGAAGAATAATTAAGATCAGATTAAGAGAACATAAAGGCAGTATTGGAATGGGAAATTACAAGTCTAATATGGTCAGAAATGTCAGTGAAGCAAGACATGTGAATCAATTAAAGTTCCTAATTCTAGAGGTTGTTACAGAAATTAAATAAGGCAGGTACTACCCTGAGACTCTCACATGGATATTTTGAACACAGAAGCTGAACACTATTTTTATGACGCTTTAAACTTTCATTCCTTTGGATTGATGAAATGTAAGTTAACTGTCTTCATGAATGCTTTTAGTACCAATTAACTGAGAACTCTCCCCCAAACTAACATTCAGGTTTATGACCCCTCACAATGAGACACTTTTTAGTAGAGAAAGTGACTATGGGCCTGATTTTGATCTTTTGATTTTGTCGGTTTTGGTCCTGCTTTGACTTTTTAACTAGAACCTTAGATATTGGTGGCCCTGTAGATGAAAGCTCACATTCGAAACGCTGTCTCGACCCAGAAATATCACTCATGTTCACAGCGGGAGAGGGAAAAGGGGATACCAATAGGACCCCAACTACCCATTCCACTGTGCAGATTTGGATGAGCCCTACCGCCAAGTGTCAGTTTGACCTCAACGTCTAAGGGATGAAAATGCATCCTTTTTCCCCATTCCACACCCGTCTTCAACTAGACAACAAATTCTGACACTGTTGCTTCTGACCGATTGGGAAAACACTACCCCTCCATTGCTGGACTCAAAGGTAGGGATGCCGCATTGCCAGGGTACTTTGGGCGGGCATGGCATGGGAGGTCGGGACCACTGCAGAAATATGCATGTCATAGTAATTTTTTTAAGTTACTGTGACATGTATATGCTGGGGACTTAAGTGGGTCAGATACAAATGGGGACACACTGGGACACAATACATATTGCACACATACACATCACAAATACACACAACTGTCATTACGGTGCCAGAATCCATTGGCAAATAAATGCTGGCACAAAAATGACAGAGTACATTTACACCTGCCAACTGTGCACTGTGTTCCTGCTAACCAAGTCCCCAGTGCAAGTGTTCCTTCCCCAAACAAGGCACCTTGTCACTTAGGGCCAGATGTAGCAAAGACTTTGCGACTCGCAAACGGCGAAAATCGCCGTTTGCGAGTCACAAATGCGTCTTTGCTATGTAGAAATGCATTTTGCGAGTCGGAACTGACTCGCAAAATGCATTTCTGAGTCGCAAATAGGAAGGGGTGTTCCCTTCCTATTTGCGAGTCGCAGTGGTATGCAATTCCATTTGCGACTGCGAAAGCGGTCGCAAATGGACTCGCAGTTACCATCCACTTGAAGTGGATGGTAACCCACTCGCAAACGGGAAGGGGTATAATAAAGGGAAATAATAATTTTTCAGAGCAGGCAGTGGTCCAATGGACAAAATGTTTCGGTTTATTTTTCAAAGTGCAGCTCATTTTCCTTTAAGGAAAACGGGTTGCACTTTGAAAAAAAAAAACTGCTTTATTTAAAAGCAGTCACGGACATGGAGGTCTGCTGTTCCCAGCAGGCCTCCATCCCCGTGAGTGCCCTGAGTCGCTATGGGGTCGCAAATTGCGACCCACCTCATTAATATTAATTAGGTGGGTCTTTGCGACCCCATAGTGACTCGCAGAAGGTGTCTGAGACACCTTTCTGCATTCCAAATTGCGAGTTGCAATTTGCGAGTCGCTGGGACTCGCAAATTGCAACTCGCAATTTGGAACCTACCTATATCTGGCCCTAAATCCCCAAGTGGCCATGCCCCTTAGAACCTCTGTAAGTCCCTTGTAAATGGTACCTCCAATACCTAGGACGTGGGTACTGAAGAGGAGCTATATCACAACTTGTGCTACTCTAACGGACCCAGGACCAACTTAATGCAAATTGCAATTGCAGGCTGTGTGACAAGGTGTACCCTAAAAGTAAAAACATGTGATGGCACACAGACTGTGTACCATGTCCCCTAGACACTACAAATGACATTTGTAAGTCATCCTTAAAGCAGGCCTTATAGCCTTAAGTCAGTGTGAATTATATTACCTATGTCGGCATATCAACAGAAGAGAATCTGAGCCCCAAGGGAGAGAGCCTTTGCTTTCTTGAGATCAAAATATGTAGAACAGTGAAGTACTATGTGGTGTTGGGGTTAGTCCTTACCATGTAATACTCTCAGACCACACCCCATAAATGGCCTTGGATTCATACTAGTAAATGCTTAGCTCAGTACTGCTAGTGTGGCAAACAACAGTCATGTTTTACTTATGTGTTAACTATTTCACTGCACAAACATGGACGATGAGTAATTGACACCACTCAAATGATATCTGACACCAATTTACAAAAATAGAGCTTATTTTTATGTAAATGTAGAAACCAAATTGAACAGTATTGGTTCAGGAGAACCGTAGATAGCAAGTCTAGAAGCAACAGAAAATCACTGCAGGAATGGCATTTAATGTTGCTTTGATGTCAAGGGGAAAATGTCAAATGTAGCAAAATTGTACTTAACGGATAAGTAGGATGGAACCCTTGGGAGGGTTAAGTTAGTGCAGTCCCATGGTCTAGATCACAACAGTTGTAGCAATTTTACCTGACAGTGGAGTCCAGTTGTGGAGTGGTCCTGACTGCCTGTGTTGCTGGACTAGACCCGCATTGAAGTCAATGGCAAGGATGCCACTACTAAAAAGTCAGCACTTGGTGATCAAGCTGCGGCAAACCCTTGCAGGGTTAAGCTAGTGTGGGCCCTGAGACCAGGCCAAAACAGTCCGTTCACTTTGAGCAGGTCCATGGTGCCTGGTTTCAGAGGTGTCCTGGCTATCCATGGTGCTGAACAGGGCTTGCCCCAAAGCAGTTTTACCACTGACACCACGCCACTGACCAGGAGATGCAATTTCAACTGGGGCTCGGTTGCCAATATCAGATGCAGGTTGCATGCAGTGCACCTACAGCGTTAAGTAAAGGCGTCAGTCACCAGGCTGAAGATTAACAAACATTGGCCGCAGTAAGGGTGCTAGAATCCTTTGAGAAGTAGCTGGGTCCAAGGGAGTGAGTTAGCGGCCGGAAACTTGATGGAAGACTGGACTACAACTCCCAGAAAACAGTGGACCACCTGTTTTATTTTAAATCCTGCAGTGGGTCTGATGGCCAGTACAATTTCAGATTCAGAGGTAATTTTTACCTGCCATCTGTGGGGGACTAGTGCCACTAGTCCAAGGGAGACTGAGAGTGCTTGCAGCTTCCGCAGGTGACCCTCTGGTCGAGAGTGATGAGTTTCAGACAAGGATGAAGGTCGATCATGCAGTTACAAGTCTGTTGCCTCAGGGGCAGAGTTTCCCTCTTTTGCTTTGGAGCAGTGTGCAGAGTTCAACTGTCAGTGATGCAGAGCTTCTTCTGGTCCTTCTTCAAAGTAAGTTGGTCAAATCTGAGGTTCTGGCATCAGGGTTGTCCCTTAAATCCTGGATACTGAGGGGTTAGGGAAGTGAAGAATAGTGGACAATGGGCAGCTAGCTCCTATAGCTAATCTGCCCCTGCGGTGACTACATCCGGTGGGACAGGTCACCTGAAGCAACCAGAACCCTCTAGTCTGCCACTCCTAGGATGGCAGACAATAACATTTAGTGCACAGACTGGGCAGCACCAGGCCCAGGAAAAAGCATGGACCGATTAGTCAGAGCACAAAGGAGGGTGGCAAACAGGTGGGCAAACACTAGCATGTCACCTGGGTGCATGCCAGCTGACCCTCAACATGAAAATCATGTTGGAGGAGAGAAGGCAAGTTGTTTGACACCAAGGGGCATATTTATACTCCGTTTGCGCCAAAATTGCGTCGTTTTTTTCGACGCAAATTAGACGCAAAACTAACGCCATATTTATACTTTGGCGTTAGACGCGTCTAGCGCCAATGTTCATGGAGTTAGCGTCATTGTTTGGCGTGAACACCTTCCTTGTGTTAATGATATGCAAGGGAGGCGTTCCCGTCTAAAAAAATGACTCCCAGGCATGTGCGTGGTATTTATACTCCCGGGCAAAAATCATGCCCGGGAGTGGGCGGGGCAAAAAACCCCGCATTTGCGCCAGAATTTAACACCTGGGTCAGGGCAGGCGTTAATGGACCTGTGGGCTCTGAAGGAGCCCAGAGGTGCCCTCCCCTGCCCCCAGGGACACCCCCTGCCACCCTTGCCCACCCCAGGAGGACACCCAAGGATGGAGGGACCCATCCCAGGGACATTAAGGTAAGTTCAGGTAAGTTTTATTTTTGTTTTTTTGTGGCATAGGGGGGCCTGATTTGTGCAAATCAGGTTAAGGCGATTTTTTTGACTCAACCTGACTTGCCCCATTTTGAGACGCCCATACGCCATTTTCCCCTACGCCGGCGCTGCCTGGTGTACGTGGTTTTTTTCCACGCACACCAGGCAGCGCCGGTCGGCTAACGCCGGCTAACGCCATTCTATAAATACGGCGCCCGCATGGCGCTTCAGAATGGCGTTAGATGGCGCAAATTTTTTTGACGCTAAACTGAGTTAGCGCAGTTTAGCGTCAAAAAGTATAAATATGGCCCCAAGCTTGTTAAGCTCCATAATGGAGCTATCAGCCCTGGTCAACCGAGGCTTAAGTCCCATGTTATCCTTTCATGAGGTTATTTTAGCTTATTACATGGGCACATTAATTAGCTCTAAGCCTGAGCCCTGTGCCCTTTAACCCAGTTACATTTTGCTTTTTTTTTCCTTTTATTATTTTAGCAAAGCTTCAGTTCACTGGAGATGTTTTTTAGTCCTTTTATCAGTTGTCCTTCCTTGTGGAATCTTTTATTAATTTCTTTTCATCACACTGTCACCCTGTGCTCCCAAGACCATAGACGATGTTTAGTGGGTATTGCCGGCCCAAAGGGTACATTGTCTAGGCTCCACAGAAAGATATGTGTTGTCACATTAGGGCAGTTCTTTGAACAAAAGATATGTAATCAGAAAACATCACGCAGCCCATACCATCTTAGACAGGACATTCCAGCCAGTTTGCCATCTAATTCTACACGTCATCGCAGTTTCTACTGAAACCTTTTGGTTCCTGTTCATCTACATGGGAGGACTCTCAGCAGACTAACAGACCTCTTCTTTACCTCTGCACATGTATGGGGGTTGTGTCGAAGTAAGCCTCAGCAAGGCCTACTAGTGCAAGGGGTTCAGCCTTCTCTGCACAAAGTCCTCAGACCATATAGGAAGAAGTTGGCACAGAAACTGAAATAAAAGACAAAGTTTATTAAACCTCATGAGGTGGTACTACAGTTCAAACAGCACCCTTCGATAATGTTTGAAGTAGCACACTGAACTAAGAGAGCATGGTCCTTTTATACCCACGCAGGGGCTAAAAGAAGGTGGTACAATTATAGAAGCAAGACTTACATACATATAGGGTCATATGGAAATGCACAGTCGACAGGTAGGAGGGGCTAACAGTTTTCAAGGACTAGTTGACACATTACTGTCTGTTACTGATTACTAACAGCTGCAGATCTTACTGTGCATGTGCGAAAGTGGGAGATGCTAAATATAACTTGTCACTAGACAGATTTTCAAGAGTAGTTAACAGAAAGGTAGGACAGAGCACATGGCGAGCACATGGCAGAGAAAATGGCTGCCATGAATACAAAATGGGTTCTGCGAAATGTTCACAATATTTGCTAAATAAAAGATGTCTTCTGCTAATGCTTAATCTAATCGCTACTGACTTACAACAGACGACCCTTTCACCATTAGGTGAAGACATTCATCTTTCTGGGATAATCTAAATATTCATCTTGCATATTTATGCTCATCATTCAGCTATTTCCTTATCTAACATGTGTTGTGCTTTCATTTCTGTAATATTTCGTTTGGTAGGCATAAAGCAGTAATACACATGGAGCAGAACATTGGACCACACTGAATACAGATACAGCATGTGAAAAATATTTCAATCATTACACACAGGATAGTCAGTAGTTTCCAGCCCCAAGCGGAAACAAGAGCCCAAAATCATCCAGAAAAAGTCCAAGTACCAGTCTCTGTGTGGATTTCTGCAGCAATTTTATGCAATTTAGATATTGCATCATATACTGAAGGTGAGTGATCTGGAAAGAAAACGCAGCAACTACTACCAATGATGTGACATGCACCACTTCGATCAGCTAATATCACATCTAGTACCATATGATTTTGGAGCACTACGATCCTTGCAATTTGGAGCACCTTGGTAATATTCCCAAGTGCCAGAGCTGCCTGATTGGTAACAGCTTCCACAACCCTAGTCAATCGTCTCACTTATATACTGTTTATCGCAGCATCCACAAAGGAGAACAACCCTAAATTAAAATCAACATATTGTTGCAGGCTAGTGTCCGTTTGGTCTACCTCATTTGTATTTATATCTATTTTTAATGATGTAATTGAACAGTTTAAAATCTCAGTGATATGATGCAGGGGCCAAAAACACAGGGGGTAATAGAAAAGATACATAACACATCTGACTACCCAACAGGTAGTTGGTAATATCCATAGTTACGACAAACAAAATATGTATTACGTGAAGCTGTAAAACTACTATTATTTACACCCTCAATAGTTAAAATCAAGGTACAATTGCTTATCCCCACTGGAATTCGGCCAATGCTACGTATACATAAATCTGCTTTAGTTTTTGTAACAGAAATCACAAATTGTTCTTTCTTGTCAGAGTCTCTTATATTTGTGAAGACATATGGTATTGAAACATTGTCCGGTTGATACTCTTCCCATTCCCATTTAGTTCCTTTGGCTTGGGGATACCCATCTTTGTCTTGGTAGAATACTTTATTAAGGCGACAAAAAAGTCCGCCCTCTGTACGTTTTCCAGATGCAAACAAAAGCGTATACCAAGCTTGACAAGAATCATTGTGTGAAAAAGGAAGAGAATGAAAGGTGTTCCTCCTTTCTTTTGATGCGCAGGTATCATTCCACATACCCAACAGTTAGTAGTATTTGTAGCATTATGAGTATGATGCAACATCTGAATGAAAGTATTATTGAAGTACGATTGACGGTGCTTCTGCTCCTGATAGGGAAGAGTAAAGTAATAGTGATCCTCTGGTACTGGAGTAGTGGCAACAAAAAACTCACGAGCAGGAGCCTTCTTTTCAACAAACCAGGTGATTATTGCTATAACCACCAAAACCACAACAAACCCCATAGTACTAATGATCAGTTTGTTATTCATTTTAGCAACAGTGATAATCGACCCTTTCAGAAATTAATGAAAAACAATCGTTAGAGATCTTATCCCTGGGCAGCCGCTGATTTCTTCACCACGGGCCAAGACGGGTGTCACTACTCTAATGCATGGCTGATCACCCCCCCTCTTGCCACATTGGCTCTCTGTTTCACTAACCCAGGGCGGTAGCTCAACCACTTTTCTCCAGCACTACGGGGTCTTTCCTCAGTCTCAAATTATATTGCGACACTCCAGAAATCGTATGGTCCGGGAAGAACTCTGCAGATTCGTCAGGTGATATAGCACGGCCTTTCTCTGTAGTCAAAATTTCTCGATGATCAGTCAGCACAGCAGGTTCCACCAAGGTAGGTAGCACTCTCTTGCAATGAGTACTATGGACCCAATTCTTTCGGTTCGTCACTCGAACTGCTGTCCTTGTCGCAAGGAGCACCTGCTCTGGGCCTCGCCACCTTGGTTCCAAGCTGCTTGATCTTTCAAAGGACTTAATCATCACCTGGTCACCAGGTCAGAGTTCATGGCCTTCACCTGTAGATCTGTCAGGAAGTGCTTCTCGAACCTGTTGATGAATAGAAACCAAATTGTCGGTTAACTGCGCCAAATAATCATTCAAGGTACATCATATACAGAATTTGGCTTAGGAACTCCCCAAATGTTCATTGGCCTTCCAAACACTATTTCATTGGGGGTAAGGCCTATTCGAGAGTGTGGCACTGACCTAATAGACAATAATGCCAACGGGAATGCATCCGGCCAAGTTGAGGATGTGGAAGCCTGCATCTTCGCTAACTTCAGCTTCAAAGTAGCATTATACCTTTCCACCAACCCTGCTGATTGTGGATGGAAAACCACATGGAACTTCTGTTTGATCCCTAATCCTTTCAGGACATACTTAATAACTTCCCCAACAAAATGAGGTCCGTTATCATTCCATAAAAGTCTGCGAAACACCAAAGCTAGGTAAAAATTATTTCAAAAGCACCTTCACTGTGGTAATGGCAGTAATATCCGTTGTGGGGTATGCCTCTATCCATTTACTGAAGACACATACCACCAGCAAAACATACTTTAAATTGTTGCAGCATTCAAGCTGAATATAATCCATTTGTAGAACTTCGAAAGGTGCAGTTGGTGTAGCAAACCCTCCCGCAGTAGTTCGTGTCCCTTTTCCAGGATTGTATTGTAAACAGATCAAACAAGACTGTACTTCTCTCTTAGCTGTACTGGAAATTTCTGGATGCTCCCAAACTTGCGTAAGCAACTTCATTATTGTTGAAGCTCCAACATGTGCCAGTCCATGTGCCATCTGAACCATAGGTTGTACAAACGCTATAGGCAATTTCCGTTTATCCATCTGCTTATTCCGCCAACAGCCCTCATCATCCAATTCTCCTTCTTCAGACCATTGCTCACGTTCTTTCACAGAAGCAGATTTCTGTATATCTAATACGTCTTGTCTAGCATTATGCCAACGTTCAGCTTGTGACTTCACTACATACATAGAAGTAGTACTTTGCTGCATCGCAGTCTCACGTGCTACGCGGTCCGCAAGAGCATTACCTTGCCCTATCTTATCGGTCACTTTCTTGTGTGCACTACATTTCACAATAGCTAGTTTCTTTGGATATGTCAATGCAGTCAAGAGGTTATGCACTAATTCTCCGTGCATTATCTGCATCCCGTGGGATGTGAGAAAGCCTCTCTCCTTCCAAAGCAAACCAAAATCATGAGTCACTCCAAAAGCATAGCGGTTGTCTATATAAATGTTCACACATAAGTCAGTACTAAGCTCACATGCTCATGTCAAAGCTATTAGTTCAGCTGCTTGAGCTGACTTCTGTGGTATACGAGCTGTCTCCACTACCGTGTGTATTGCGGTGATTGCATATGCAGCTGAGGTTGTACCGTCTGGCAACTTCAAACAAGACCCACCAACCTACAATTCCCCGTCTACATCTGGAAGGGGCGTATCTTGTAAATCAATACGACCCTTTGTCTGTTCTTCGGTAAGGAATATACAATCATGTGTTTCTTGTGACTGAGGCTGCGTCACCGGATATGGCAACAAAGTGGCTGGATTTAGCGTTGCACATCTCTTCAGTGTAATGTGAGGAGCCAGCAATGTCAATTCATATCCTGTCAGGCGAGCGCTAGTTAAATGTTGTGTCTTTGTTTGATTTAAAAGAGCTTCAACCGCATGGGGTACTAACACCAACAGCTTATGTGACAAAACTATCCCTTCACTCTGATGTATTGACACAGCTGTTGCGGCAACTGAACGAAAACACCCAGGCAACGTTCGAGCGACAGGATCAAGTACTGCTGAAAAATATGCACAGGGACGCTGCTTATCGCTATGTGTCTGTACTAAAATGGACAATGCACATCCATCTTTCTCATGTGCGTAAAGTGCAAAAGGCTTCGTGTAATCTGGAGTACTTAACACTGGTGTTGAACATGGGGCTTGTCGTAGCTGCCAGAAAGCAGTCTCACATTCATCTGTCCATGGGAGGGGCATTGGAGTATCTTTAGTCAAAAGTGCTAGCAAAGGTTTGACAATGTGTGAAAACCCTAATATCCATTGCCTACAAAAAGAAGTAAGACCAAGGAATGCACGAACATCTTTCTGAGTAGATGGTACTGGTGTGTCTAAAATTGCTTGAATACGATCTGATGTAAGTGCACGGCCCTCCTTAGACAAAAGGTGACCTAAATAGGTTACATTTGGTCTACAATATTGCAATTTCTTTCGTGACACTTTATGATGGTGTGAAGCAAGAAAAGAAAGTAAGGACAAAGTGCACTTTTCACATTGCTCAGGGGTATCAGCTGCCAACAAAATATAATCAACATATTGTATGAGAGCCACACCTTCAGGCAAAACAAAAGAATCAAGTTGTCATGTTAATGCTTGACCATAAATACTAGGACTCTCAGTATAGCCTTGAGGAACTCTGCAAAATCTACATGATTGTTTATTCAAAGTAAAACCAAACAAATATCGGCTTATCATTCAAAATAACACGCATCCCTTCACGAGAACATCGTATTGTAGCCCTGAAATACTTGAGCATATCAAGACCCACAATATTGTCTGGTGTATTTGGAGAAAGCAAAAATGGACATGGAGCAGTAAATTTATCAACATGGAATGCTAGTGGTTGTGACAATGGGCTAGGGGAAGGTGTTCCATCGAAACCTATCGATGTAATGGTTAGGCCAGACAGGGGAGCCCTTGAAATCAATTGTTTAGACAAAGCGCTACGAATAGCTCCTGTATCAACCAGAAACTGATCAGCAGAACCCAAAACATGTGCTATAACATAGGGACCCCTCTGATCTACTGGAACTTCAACTGATTCCTTACCCCATCCTAGGCAATCCTATGCATGAGCAGAATCTTGGAAATCAGGCTGCACATAGTTAGACATCTGGTATTGGTTCCATCTATCAAAAGTTTTAAACCCACCCTGCCCTCATACATTAGCATCTACCCTATCATGATCATTTGTGCTTGTTCTAGGCCCTGAATATCCTGAGCGATTTCTCATTTGTCCCCGACCACGTGAACACTGCTGAACACGTAGTGCTGGATAATCAGCAGCCCAATGCCCAAATTTCTTACAATACGTACACTGATCAACAGACAAATTCGAATGAGTGTAAGAAGAACCATAAGATCCACGTCCACCTCTATCACTACCTCTAAAAGGCAGACCATAAGCTTGAGCCAACCTAACCTTCGTCTTTAATTCTTTAATCTTTTTATCCTCGCTACCTTTTGCTTCTAATTCCTGACGTTCATAATACTTAGCCATAGTCAAAAGAGAAACCGGAGTAGAGGTAGTCCATGAACTTTCACTAGCTTTTAGACGACTAGCTATTCCTGGTAACAGATTTGCGACATATTATCGACAAACAAATGTCTGCCCGTATCATCTGACAATAACTGGCTGCTAAAATCATGAAATGCTTCTTCAAAGTGTGGAAAGAAATCAGAGACCGATTCATCTGCCTTTTGCTTACAAGACGCTAAAACAGTCCAATCTATCTTTTTAGGGGGAATAATTGTTTTTAACTTAACTAATATGGCTGCGGGAAGATCTAGAATCAACTGATATGGCTATTTTGCAGGTTCCCTATCCCCGTCCATCTGTTCTAATTCTTTCCATGACGCCCCAAAAACTACACGATCATCAACTTTACGAACAGTTCTCCACATATCTGGCGGTAATATCAATTAAAAAAATAAATCAATATCAGCCAAAGTGATAGTACAAGAACTAATTGCTCACTCAACTTCCTCATAAAAGGCAGCTGGATTTTTCCGCAGGTCAGGTAATGCTGTTTTAAGTGCCATTACATTTGCCCTATTCCAAGGAGCATACACCCAATTATAAATAAAATAACCCTTAGCATCAACAGAAGTTTCATCATCACTTGTACCCAATCCTTCAGGAGGAACGTACAAAGGCGCGGCCTCCCACATTGGCTTCGCGTGAACTATCATAGTCTTATCTGTTCCGAAGATGGAAGCTTGCACCCCGCCGGTCTGAGATGTCCGTGCAACTACGTCCACGGCCCTTTTCTCCTCTTGCAAACGGACTGCCACAACACATAATTTCACCAAACGCCTGAATGCATCAGCCACCTGGGAGAAAACAAAAAGACCATCACGCATTTGCTTATGATCAGCTGCTACATCATCGGGCTCTAACTCATCAGAATATTTCCGAAATAGTTCAATAACTTTTGTGCAAAATGCTTCAGTAAAATATAGCTGCTCCTTTTCCGTCCACCCTTTCATGTTGTCTAAAAGTTCAGAAGCAGAGTCAATGCTACAAATTGTTTTGCGAGCAATAGATCTAAGCTCAGACACACGGTCAGCAGGCAACATAGAGCGACTGTCTCGTATCTTGTGTTGCTCCGAACCGAAGACCTCAGCTAACTCATGAGGGGCAGAAGGAACAACATACGGAGGTGGAGGGCGATTTTGTGTGGTTTATTAACGATAGGATAGAGAGGTTGCCTAACAGTGTATTGGCCAGTTACCTGTAATTTCCGTTCTTTCTCTTCTAGCTCCTTTAAGTCATTTCTTTCTTTCTTTCTCATTTCCAGTGCTTTCACATATACATTCTTCCACTGCTCTTTCTCAAGCAAGGCTTGCTCACGCTTCATTCATCCACGCACTCCTTTCTCCCACATTCGTACACAGTCAAACATATCTTGCCTAGACCTTCGCTTACACATACATTGTTCCACATACTCAATCTTTCGCAAATCAAATGACCCATGCATAGGCCAGCGTAACTCAGGATCTGCACAAGTGTATTTATTCCATAATGTGCTGTACATTATAGAAGAAAGACCATGTTTAACATGCATATCTCTATTGGGCATCCCCTCTTGCGATTCTTCCAGTCTCAAATTGGTACCATTACAAAAGCAACACATCCTACGAAGTGCGCTAAAAACAGGCATGCCAAGAACACTGGGCCAGATGTAGCAAAATGCAAAATTGCGACTTGCAATTTGCGAGTCCATCCGACTCGCAAATTGCAAGTCGCAATTTGCTATGCAGTACGGTGTCTCAGACACCGACTGCAACTCGCAATGGGGTCGCAATGACCCACCTCATCAATATTCATGAGGTGGGTCGCAAATTGCGGCCCCATTGCGAGTATAGGCACTCGCAAACATGGAGGCCTGCTGTAGTCAGCAGACCTCCATGTTCGTGACTGCTTTAAATAAAGCAGTTTTTTTTTTTTAAGTGTAGCCCGTTTTCCTTAAAGGAAAACGAGCTGCACTTTAAAAAAAAAACGAAACCTTTAGTTTCGGTATTTTTTCAGGGCAGGGAGTGGTCCTTTGGACCACTGCCTGCCGTGAAAAAATAATTTTGGGTCCATTCACAAAGTGGAAGGGTTCCCATGGGGACCCCTTCCAATATGCGAGTGGGTTACCATCCACTTGAAGTGGATCCCACTGCGAGTCGCAAATAGGAAGGGAACACCCCTTCCTATTTGCGAGTCGGAAATGCATTTTGCGAGTCGCAAAACCCTTGCTACATCTGGCCCACTGTTCTTTCCGGAATCCAAGATGGTGGCTGGATTTCCCGGCTGATCGCCACTACCGCTCTAGCCCAGCCCCAGACTAAACGCGGCTCTCACTCACCCGCGGCCACGGATGCCGCGGACGCTGTGCGCCGGAAGCACGGACCGCTGCGGGCGCTTTTCGGCTTTCTGGTGGTCCCTGCCAGGATCGGGGCCACAATGGCAGGCACCGGAGGGCCCCGCAAGAATAGGCGATCCTGGCGCTCGCTCCAGACCCGCGCTCTTGTCCCTCTCGGCTAAGCGCGATTCCCGCCGCTTCCTGGCAATATTACTTGGTATTTGGGGCGTGTGGGACGCTCGGATGGTGCAGAAGATAATCAGGACCCCTCGCTCCTTACGGGCACGGCAGAACCAAGACCCAGGAGGAACCAGAAAGGACAAAAAGCTACCGGTCCCCGGATCAAAGGAGCACAGCAATCGTCATGTGAAAGGGGGCCCGCATAAAACAACCGACATGGAAAAAGACGCAAGGTACTCTGTTCCAACAATGTTTTCTAGCATGATGCGGCCTAAGCAAAGGTCCACGGAAAAGGCAGCTTGTGATGCGCAATCAAACGTGTTAGGAGTCAACGATGAGCATGTACCTGTTGCATTTACATCTCCTGAAGCATTCACTCCTATGTTCGATGCAGGGGGGAGGGAGCCACCCTGTCAAGAGACCGCCAGTACAAGTCTAGGAAATAGCGGGGAGGGGGTGGCCCTCCCCCCAATGGGTTGTGCGAAGCTATCTGAGCAGGAACTTAAGGAGTCAAATCAGAGGTCTCAGGAATCCATTCCAGAGAAATGTGTAGTACAATCTAGTCCATCAAGCTGCAAGTTAAATTTGCAACAAATTGATGATATGGCCAAGTCCTCAACGATATATGAGACTACCCCCTCAGCTCCTGCCCAGAGGGGAAAAGAGGCGAAACCAACAAACACCGATCAGGGGCCATTTGATACAGCAGAAAGTTTTTTTTCTCTCTCCGATCAGTCTAAAGACTCAGATATGGACTAAGAAATTCCTTTAACAGATTCAGATATCGAGAGTAGCTCTGCTGCAAGTATCTGGGTATCGAACTACTTAACATGCAGAAGAAAATCAGTTGAGCAAACTGAAGCCAGGAGCAGTTCAGGGGCCAAGCTTAGGAGAGACCCGATTAAGCCTCGAGAGGAGGATGGTGAAATGCAGTGGGATTATACGGCCACCCAACAGGCCTTTTCGAAAAGGGATTCGGCCTGTAGTACTCTGATGCCCCCCCCCCACGGGCGACCTTGCAGAACCTCCTTCTTTGGATCTTATTTACAGGACAATGGTTCAGAATCATGAACAGACTCAGAGGGAGAGCAGGAAAATGAAAGCAGCAAGCAGACAGCTACAACTATCTATTAAAAAAGTGGTCAAATCCTGCCAGGATATTGGTGTACGCATCGCCACCATGGAGACTCGAACTGAGGAGCTGGAAATCGAAGTTAAAGCAGCAACAGCACAGACGACGACACAAGGGCAGCAGATCTCGGATATTCAATGGAAACTGGAAGATGCTGAAAAACGTCAGCGGCGGAATAACTTGAGGATTTTGGGTATAGCAGAGGACCTCGAGGGGCAGGATACTAGGGCCTATATAGCTTCACTTTTTAAGAAAGCATTCCCAGACTTGAATGGGTGGGATTGGGAAAAGGAGATTCAGAGAGCACACCGTTTTCCGTTAATGAAGAAAAAAACAAGCTTTGACTGCTACTAATAGAGACCAGAGTTACCCACGGGCTATTATAGTGTATTTTGGTAATTTTTTACTGAGACAGGCTGTGTTTGAAAAAGCTCACCCCAACTCAAAGGTGACGGTGGAAGGTGTATCATTCTTTAGTAGGCCAGACTTCGCACATGCCACTGTAGAAAGACGGTGGCGACTTAGGCAGATGATTGCTCAATTTCAAGAGTTGGGGGCGGAAGCCTACTTGCTAAGCCCTGCGCGTATAAAAGTTGTCTACAAAACAACTACAAGATTTTTTCTTTCAGAAGTTAAGGCGGGGGAATATGTACAGCAGCTGAAAACCAGTCAAGTGCAGGGGGGACGGGAGAAAGTTGTTTATATGTAAATGTATGTGATACTGATTGGGGTGTTTTTTTTTTAACATTTATTGGTTAAGGGTTTTGATCGGGAGGGTGAAGATGAGGGGCCGCGTGTATGGATTGGCAAGCCATAAGTGTGTGAAGGTGTTTTACGTATGGGCGGGCTAACGGGACTGGCAAATACCATCTTACAGGCTCAGGAGCCTGGCGATTCCATTTGTAGCGGTAAGGGTTGGGGGTAGGTTAGAGGAGGGTGGGGGGGTCACAGGGACAAAAAGGACAATGGGTCACGCAGCAGGGGGAGTGGGAATGGCTCTTATCAGTGGAAAAGGTGTCAGGGTGTGAAAGCAGCAAAGTCGAACGAGGCATACAGGGGAACTAGAAGGACCAGCATCCATAAAAATGGGACAGCAAAGTGAAATACGTATTGCCACAGTGAACGTTTGTGGGCTCAATAATAACAAGAAGCGGCAGTTTTTAGGAGAGGTTTTCAAGTCATGGAATGTCAATATTATTTGTATGCAGGAAACACATATTCCAAGTACACAAAAGCAGCTAATGGAGTTTTATGGGTGGAAGCTAGCGGTTTTTACACGACAACACACAACCACTAGAGGGGTAGCGATATTAACTCGGATCAGTACTCTGGTTATACATAAACAATTTGCTGATAATCTGGCAGTCTTGCTCTGTTGGAATGCTCGGTTAAGGGACTAAGGTTCACTCTATGTTCTATTTATGGATCTAACACAGATGATCCAGAGATACTGGATTGGCTTAATTTAGAACTTACGACTTGGGCAACACCTATCATAATGTGTGGAGATTTCAATATACATTTAGATAGTAAAGAACCCATTCAGGAACAAACACTCTACCTGGGTAGAAAAAAAAAAGTTTTTAGGGCACTTCAGTCATTGGCCATTAATCATGGCTTGATCGACGTCTGGCAGTTGTGTTGCCCGCAGGATTCAGGGTCCACCTTTTTCTCTGCTCCGCATAAGAAATTAGTCAGGTTAGACTACTTTTTTGGGACAGCCTCTCTACAAAACCAAATAGGGGTCAATAGACTTCCTAGAATCATATCAGACCACAACCCATTGGTTTTGGCTTTGGAGACTGGGAGAAAGGGCCCGCAGCCTAGATCTTGGACATTTGATAGGACACTATTTGCTGATCCAGGGTATATCCATAAAATGAAGGAATGGATCCCGGAATTTTTTAAGATAAATCAGGGCTCTGCTTCTTGCCAGATAGTTTGGGATACTTTTAAAGCTGCTGTCAGAGGAGAAACCCTGAGTTATGGGTTAAGAAAGGAGAAAATACGCACGGATCAGCTAAAATTAGTTCAGACAAAGCTGGTTAAAGCTGAGCAGCGACTAGGGGAAGTGATCCGCAGTGGAGTAGATATTTCAGACATTCTGTGTGAGGTGAATATCATTAAGGCAGAAGCCGCCAAGATTTTCATGGATAAGGCTGCTGCAAAATTTTTTGTATATCGTCAGAAATGCTATGAGTATAGCGGGAAAGTGGGCCAACAGCTGGCCTTACGAATAAGACAAAAGCAGGTATTTGGGAGCATTAAAAGCTTAGTGAATGAAGAAGGGCGGATGGTACACAACGGTCCTGAGATTATGGAAGTCTTTAGACAATTCTATCAAAAATTATATACCCAGGAAGAACAGCCCCAAGAAGAGGAAGGGATCGATGCCGCGGGCAATGAGATATCAGGTCAGTTAAGAGAGGAAGATAAGGCAGCTTTAGAAGCACCTATGACATTGGAAGAATTGGATGTAGCAACTCGTGCCTTGGCAAGCGGGAAGGTGGCAGGGGGGGATCTAATTCCACTAGAATTCTATAAAGTTTTTTTTGTGGAGATATGTAAACAGCTACTTAACTTATTTATTGAAGTTCAAGCAGGGGCTCCTCTACCGGCCTCCTGGGGGGAGGCTAAGATAGTAGTTTTTTTTAAAAAGGACTAGGAACCCACTCAGCCTGGCTCATATCGCCCAATCTCTTTAATTAACAGCGATTCCAAAATCTACGCTAAAAAACTTGCTAGCCGCTTGAGTTTGGTAATCTCAGGTTTAGTATCTCCATGGCAGCATGGCTTCATCCCGGGGAAAAGCACGGCAGATCATATAAGATGAGTTATTACGTTACTTGATGTTAGTGCAACAGCCAGGCTTCCCATGGCAGTAATCTTGTTAGAAGCGGAAAAAGCCTTCGATCGGGTCCATTGGCCCTTTTTATGGTCTGTCCTGCGTAAAAACAACATCGGTTCCGGGTTTGTCAAGGCAATTCAACAGCTCTACCAAAACCCAACGGCTACGACACAAGTTGCCGGGCTAAAGTCGTCCTCAATCAATATTCAGAGTGGTACGCGACAAGGGTGCCCGTGTTCACCACTGCTTTTTGCGCTATATATTGATCCCTTGATCAGGAAAATGATCCGGAATGGTCGGATCATGCCAGTCTCATTGAAAGGAGGGTGTACTAAGATTTTAGCATATGCAGACGATATCGCGGTGGTGACCACGGACCCCAGGACTGCTATATTGGAAATAGAGCAGGAAGCCCTGCAGTTTGGGAAAAGATCTGGTTATTTGCTGAACAAGAGTAAATGCCAAATATTGGTGAATGAATCAGTAGATTTTAAGGACGAGCGGGTGCTGACACAGGTACAATATTTAGGTGTTAAACTTACAGCAAACCTTGACGAAGTGGTGAAAATAAACATGGGCCCAATTTTAACAAAGACTAGGAAAGATCTTGCTCGCATTAACAATCTACACTTGTCACTCATGGGACGCTGTAATGTGATAAAAATGGTGTTTCTACCCAAAGTACTCTATCTCTTTAGAACAATCCCCCTAGAAATTGGGCAAGATTGGTTCAAATTAATAGAGGGATTGGTTAATAGCTTCATTTGGTCCTATACAAAGCCGCACCGGGCTTTCCATTATATGACTCTCCCAAGAGAGCAAGGGGGCTGGGCACTTCCCAATTTTAAACTTTATTATCTGGCAGCAGTGCTTCAGTATGCACAGATACCTAATGTTACGGATAGACCCGGGCAAGATGCTCTCCCTTCGATATATACCCTGATTCTGGGCAAAGAAGCAGACGCAGTCTTCCTGCGGATTCTGGAACCCAGCTACTATAAAAAGGTTAAATTTAAGGTAATTTATGCTGCATTTAAGGCATGGACTCAGGTTAAGTGTAAGATAGGTATAGGGCGAATCTGCCACTACACTCCTTTGTGGATTACCCCCACGCTTCCAGCAATATTTAAAGACCACTATTGCTTGAGGTGGAGTAATCGGGGTATTCACAAAGTCGGGGACTTGTTTCACTCTGGCAGCCACCTCAAATCATTTGAGGAACTGAGTGCGGAATTTGCGTTGGAAAAAATAGACTTTTTAAATTTTTTACAGATTAGAGCCTTTTTACTAACTAGTATGATCCAAGGTTGGCACACGGATAAGATTAAGCTAATGGAAGTCTCACGACACCCCACTAGCTGCGGTATTAAAAACCTGTATCCATTGCTTTTAAATGCTATACAAGATGACCTGGCGTCACTGGTTAAAAAATGGGAAGCACGGGTTGGAGCTAAAGAGACAGAGGTTTGTGAGTCTATGGAAATGGCACGGACTGTTTTAGTGTCCGCTGGCCCGCAAGCTCAACATTTTATGGTATTGTACAATTTATATTATACACCTGCTAAGATTGCGAGCTGGGGCAAAACGGCGGGAATTATGTGTCCACGATGCGGTTGCCCGAAAGCAGATCTCTGTCATATGTTCTTTCAATGTGTAAAACTGGGAAGGTTGATTACTGGGATATCCGATATATTGAAGAAAATCTTGAAACAGACTATCTATCTGACACCTCAAATGGTTTTACTGGGAGTTGATCATTCAGTCTGCAATAGTCGAGATAGATACTTTCTGTTCATAGCAATGTCAGTATTTCGCAACTGCATAGCATCTCTGTGGCGTGATGTTGATCCCCCACGGTTCAATCAATGGTTTTCACAACTCTTATCTATGTATCACCTGGAGAATAGCCTGTATGAACTAAAAGGAGCAGCGGCCTGTAAAAGATTCACTAGAGTTTGGGCACCTTTCTCCGTATTGCTCCTGGGCCCCGAGAATGTGCCGACTAAATAAGTAAATTTATGAGATCCCTAAGAGTAGAAACTATTATCATTGACTCTTGCTTAGAATGTTTGCTTCACCTGTACGACAATATTGATGTATTTACGCTTCTTTTTTTCCTTTTTTCTCAGTTTTTTTTTTTTTTTTCTTTATTATTGCAAACATGTAACCCGCTGCGTGTCCTTAAAAAATAAAAGAAAAAAAAAAGAAAATAAAAAAACAGGCATGCCAAAAATAGTGCAGAACTTGCAATATTATAATCAAAGTAGCACTTAACCCCTTCGCTGCCAGGCCTTTTCCCCCTCCTGTGTCGAGCCTTTTTTTGGCTATTTGGGGCAGTTCACGCTTAGGCCCTCATAACATTTTGTCCACATAAGCTAGCCAAGCCAAATTTGTGTCCTTTTTTTCCAACATCCTAGGGATTCTAGAGGTACCCAGACTTTGTGGGTTCCCCTGAAGGAGGCCAAGAAATTAGACAAAATACAGTGAAAAATTCATTTTTTTCAAAAAAATAAGAAAAAGTGGCTGCAGAAGAAGGCTTGTGTTTTTTTCCCTGAAAATGGCATCAACAAAGGGTTTGCGGTGCTAAAATCACCAGCTTCCCAGCTTTCAGGAACAGGCAGACTTTAATCAGAAAACACATTTTTTTCAACACAAATTTGGCATTTTACAGGGACATACCCCATTTTTTCAATTTTTTCTGCTTTCAGTCTCCTTCCAGTCAGTGACAGAAATGGGCGGGAAAACAATGCTGGATCCAGAATCCTAAACATTTCTGAAACATAGACAAAATTCTGAATTCAGCAAGGGGTCATTTGTGTAGATCCTACAAGGGTTTCCTACATAAAATAACAACTGAAAAAGAAAAATATTGAAATTGAGGTGAAAAAAACATACATTTTTCTCTACGTTTTACTCTGTAACTTTTTCCTGAAATGTCAGATTTTCGGAAACAATATACCGTTACGTCTGCTGGACTCCTCTGGTTGCGGGGCTATATAGAGCTTGTAGGTTCATCAAGAACCCTAGGTACCCAGAGCCAATAAATGAGCTGCACCCTGCAGTGCGTTTTCATTCTATACCGGGTATACAGCAATTCATTTGCTGAAATATAAAGAGTGAAAGATAGCTATCAAGAAAACCTTTGTATTTCCAAAATGGGCATAAGATAAGGAGTTGAGGAACAGTGGTTATTTGCACATCTCTGAATTCCGGGGTGACCATATTAGCATGTGAATTACAGGGCATTTCTCAAATAGATGTCTTTTTTACACACTCTCTTATATTTGGAAGGAAAAAATGTAGAGAAAGACAAGGGGCAATAACACTTGTTTAACTAATCTATGTTCCCCCAAGCCTCCCGATAAAAATGATACCTCACTTGCGTGGGTAGGCCTAGCGCCCGTGTCAGGAAATGCCCCAAAACGCAACGTGGACTCATCACATTTTTTCAAAGAAAACAGAGGTGTTTTTGCAAAGTGCCTACCTGTAGATTTTGGCCTCTAGCTCATCCGGCACCTAGGGAAACCTACCAAACCTGTGCACTTTTGAAAACTAGAGACCTAGGGGAATCCAAGATGGGGTGACTTGTGGGGCTCTGACCAGGTTCTGTTACCCAGAATCCTTTGCAAACCTCAAAATTTGGCTAAAAAAACACATTTTCCTTACATTTTGGTGACAGAAAGTTCTGGAATCAGAGAGGAGTCACAAATTTCCTTCCACCCAGCGTTCCCCCAAGTCTCCTGATAAAAATGATACCTCACTTGTGTGGGTAGGCCTAGCGCCCGCGACAGGAAATGCCCCAAAACGCAACGTGGACACATCACATTTTTTTTTAAAAAACAGAGGTGTTTTTGCAAAGTGCCTACCTGTAGATTTTGGCCTCTAGCTCAGCCGGCACCTAGGGAAACCTACCAAACCTGTGCACTTTTGAAAACTAGAGACCTAGGGGAATCCAAGATGGGGTGACTTGTGGGGCTCTGACCAGGTTCTGTTACCCAGAATCCTTTGCAAACCTCAAAATTTGGCTAAAAAAACACATTTTCCTTACATTTTGGTGACAGAAAGTTCTGGAATCAGAGAGGAGTCACAAATTTCCTTCCACCCAGCGTTCTCCCAAGTCTCCTGATAAAAATGATACCTCACTTGTGTGGGTAGGCCTAGCGCCCGCGACAGGAAATGCCCCAAAACGCAACGTGGACACATCACATTTTTTTAAAGAAAACAGAGGTGTTTTTTGCAAAGTCCCTACCTGTAGATTTTGGCCACTAGCTCAGCCGACACCTAGGGAAACCTACCAAACCTGTGCATTTTAAAAAACTAGAGACCTAGGGGAATCCAAGTTGTGGTAACTTGTGGGGCTCTGAGCAGGTTCTGTTACCCAGAATCCTTTGCAAACCTCAAAATTTGGCTAAAAAAACACATTTTCCTCACATTTCGGTGACAGAAAGTTCTGGAATCTGAGAGGAGCCACAAATTTCCTTCCACCCAGCATTCCCCCAAGTCTCCCGATAAAAATGATACCTCACTTGTGTGGATAGGCCTAGCGCCCGTGACAGGAAACGCCCCAAAACACAACGTGGACACATCACATTTTTTTAAAGAAAACAGAGGTGTTTTTTGCAAAGTGCCTACCTGTAGATTTTGGCCTCTAGCTCAGCCGGCACCTAGGGAAACCTACCAAACCTGTGCATTTAAAAAAACTAGAGACCTAGGGGAATCCAAGATGGGGTGACTTGTGGGGCTCTGACCAGGTTCTGTTACGCAGAATCCTTTGCAAACCTTAAAATTTGGCAAAAAAAACACATTTTCCTCACATTTTGGTGACAGAAAGTTCTGGAATCAGAGAGGAGCCACAAATTTCCTTCCACCCAGCATTCCCCCAAGTCTCCCGATAAAAATGATACCTCACTTGTGTGGGTAGGCCTAGCGCCCGCGACAGGAAGTGGCCCAAAACACAGCGTGGACACATCACATTTTTTCATAGAAAACAGTGCCTACCTGTGGATTTTGGCCTCTAGCTCAGCCGGCCCCAGGGGGGGCAGAAATGGTCTAAAATAAATTTGCCCCCATCCCCCCCAAACCCCCCCGAGCGACCCTTGCCTACGGGGTCGCTCCCCCTGCGTGACATTGGCGCCAAAAAAAAATCCCCATTGCCTAGTGGTTTCTGCCCCCTTGGAGGCAGATTGACCTAAAATCGGCCAATCTGCCCCCAAAGGGGGCAGAAATAGTCTAAATACAATTTGCCCCCCAGGGGAGCAACACTTACCTAATGGGTCGCTCCCCATCTTTAAAAAAACAAACAAACAAAAAAAAAACACAAAAATAATAATTGCCCTGGCGCCTGGAGGTTTCTGCCCAGGGGGGGCAGAAATGGCCTAAAATAAATTAGCCCCCCCCTCCAACACCCCCGACAGCAACCCTTGCCTATGGGGTCGCTCCCTCTGCATGACATTGGCGCCATAAAAAAATCCCTGGTGCCTAGTGGTTTCTGCCCCCCTTGGGGGCAGATTGGCAGAGCAAAAATCGGCTGATCTGCCCCCAAAGGGGGCAGAAATGGCCTAAATACAATTTTCCCCTCCAGGGGAGCGACCCTTCTCCAAGGGGTGACTCCCCATCTGTAAAACAAAAAAAACAAAAAATCCCTGGTTGCCCTTGGGGGCAGATTGGCCTAATCAAAATAGGCTGATCTACCCCCAGGGGGGCAGAAATGGCCTAAAATAATTCCCCCCCCCCAGGGGAGCGACCCTTGCCTAAGGGGTCGTTCCCCTTGCGTGAAATTCACGTAAAAAAAAAAAACTCCCTGGTGTCTAGTGGTTTCTGTCCCCCTTGGGGGCAGATTGGCCTCATCAAAATAGGCCAATCTGCCCCCAAGGGGGGCAGAGAGGGCCTAAATTTTACTTTGCCCCCTAGGGGAGTGACCCTTGCCTAAGGGGTCGCTCCCCACACTTAAAAAAAAAAATAAACAAAAACAAAAGAAAAAGAAAAAAATAAATATCCCTGGTGCCCCTCTGGGGGCCCCTCTTTCTGCCCCCCCGGGGACAGATCGGCCTAATAAGAGGGCGGGGGCAGAAAAGGCCTTCCCAAAAAATGACCCCCCTGGGAGCGACCCTTTCCCAAGGGGTCGCTCCCTTATGACAATTTAAAAAAAGAAAAATCCCTGGTGTCTAGTGGGCGTTTCAAAAGCCCAATTCCCTGGGAGCGACCCTTGCCCAAGCGGTCGCTCCCTTATGACAATAAAAAAAAAAAAATCCCTGGTGTCTAGTGGGCGTTTCAAAAGCCGAATTGCAAGCAATCCGGCTTTTGAAACGCTTGGAGAGACTTCAAAGGGAAGGAAATACATTTCCTTCCCTTAGAAGCCTCTCCGGGCCTCCCCTACGTGATCGAAAGAGAAATGCAAAGCATTTCTCTTTCGATCGCGCTGGGGAGGCTCTGTGATTGTCAGAGCGCGCTTGCGTGCTGACGTCATGGGGGGTGAGGGGGTCAGGGTGGAAGGGGAAGGGCTTCCCCTTCCATCCCTGACTAGGGGGGGTGGGAGGGAACCCCACAGAGGGAGCGCTAGCGCTCCTTCTGGGCTCTGTGACCAGGACGTAGTGGTTATGTCCTGGGCACAGCAGCACTGTGCCTCAGGACGTAACCATTACGTCCTGGGCACAGAACCGGTTATGGTGCCGTTAAAATCAAAATTAAATTGGAGAAAATTCTCCTCATTACCTACCTTTATAAATTGCAATTTATATATCAATCCAAAGGACACAAATTGACTAGTCACCCAAAACACGAGAGCCACAGTAAGTGGTGCTAAACTTAATTACCAAACAAAAGCATCAAAACCCCCAGCAAGTGCTGTAAAACTGCTCTTACCAATCACAGGGTGTCCAGGTTCCAACTGCCAAGTTCTAAAATCGACCAAATGGTCACTGCATGACGAATGAACAAAAAGGATCTCAGTCGAGGACCGGCGTTACCTGGATGGTCAAATCAGAAAGAAGGGAAAAACGCCGTGGTTGCCAAGACTCAGGTCTCCTCAGGCATTGATAGTCCGCAGCGAGATCCCAATCCTTCGTCGCGACCAATCTGTCAGGCGTCCGAGTCGCCGATGAGTCCCTGTTCGGGTGCCAATTTGTCGAAGTAAGCCTCAGCAAGGCCTACTAGTGCAAGGGGTTCGCCCTTCTCTGCACAAAGTCCTCAGACCATATAGGAAGAAGTTGGCACAGAAACTGAAATAAAAGACATAGTTTATTAAACCTCATGAGGTGGTACTACAGTTCAAACAGCACCCTTCGGTAATGTTTGAAGTAGCACACTGAACTAAGAGAGCATGGTCGTTTTATACCCACGCAGGGGCTAAAAGAAGGTGGTACAATTATAGAAGCAAGACTTACATACGTATAAGGTCATATGGAAATGGATAGTCGACAGGTAGGAGGGGCTAACAGTTTTCAAGGACTAGTTGACACATTACTGTCTGTTACTGATTGCTAACAGCTGCAGATCTTACTGGGCATGTGCGAAAGTGGGAGATGCTAAATATAACTTGTCACTAGACAGATTTTCAAGAGAAGTTAACAGAAAGGTAGGACAGAGCACATGGCGAGCACATGGCAGAGAAAATGGCTGCCATGAATACAAAATGGATTTCGCGAAATGTTCACAATAGTTGCTAAATACAAGATGTCTTCTACTAATGCTTAATCTAATCGCTACTGACTTACAACAGTTGGGCTTTCTTCCCGGGATCAGAAAGGTGGATCAGAGCTACCATTGCTTCTTATAATTATGTGGAAACTTAGTAATGTGGGTAGGAATGGTAGGCAAATTATTGTGACAATATGGTGGGACTCTTCCTGTGTTTCACTCTTTTGGTCACCACTGTAATAACACTGTGTTTCATTACCCTCATTCTAGGAAAGTCCTCCTTTTTCCCCTGGTCACCCCCAAACTTTATGGACAGATACTGGTGGTTACTGACTCTTTCCTGTGCTCTGGGTACTGGTTACCAGTCTCAGGGCCAGTGCTCTGTGTAAGTGGATATGCAAATTAGGCTAATTATAATTGGTAAAATTAACATACCTGTAAGTCCCTAGTATGGTAGGGCATGTAGGTTTAATGACCCCACAACTTCCAAAGTCTTAAACTACCTTATTTTTTACACATAAGTCACCCATAGGTGTGGCCTATGTGCCCTTAGGGTTGGGTGCCATGTAACTATAAGCAGGGACTTTATAAAAATAATTTTATAAGCCCTGGTGAGGTAAAACAGCCAAATGTGTTTTTCCCTCATTGTAGTGAATGTCCTCCATAGGCTGGAATGGGGAGATTTGACTTTAATTTATAAAGTACCCTTAAGTGACAGATACAACAAGTTTGGTATGAAATTAATTGTTATAATAAATCCCACAACTTACAATTTTTGGATTTAAAATAATTTGTTCAGGTAAAGAGTTTTAAACTTTACCTAAAAGGTTGACAAATTCAGCCATGCAGTGCTTTGCTGCTTTTCTCTGATTGGTCAGCCTCTGGCAGCCTGGCCAGTCTGCCTTTATGAGGTGTGAAGCGGCCTGGCTCAACAAAAAGAGATGTGCCTAGGGGAGGAGATCTTCTATCAGCAGATGGGGAACCAGAAAGGGGGAGGGGTCTGGGAGGGATAGGCTTCTGACCTTGAGGGGGGTAAAGGCAAATCCATACCCCAGTATGAAGGGATGCTTAACTGAAAAGTTTGGTCTGACCCCAGAGCAGTTTAGGCTCAAGTTTAGTGACACCCAAAAGACAAGCACCCAGTCCTAGTTGGACTTTGTAGACATCTCCGTTAAGGCACTAGAGGGCTGGACAAAGTCAATCAATCAATCAAGGAAGTTGTAAAGTGCTCTACTCACCCGTGAGGGTCTCAAGGTGCTTTTGGGGGGGATACTGTTACTGCTCGAACAGCCAGGTCTTGAGAAGTCTCCTGAAGGTAAGGGGGTCCTTGGTCTGAACCAGGTGGGTGGAAAGAGTGTTCTACATCTTGGCGGCGAGGTGCGAGAATGATCTGCCGCTGGTTGTAGTTCTGCAGATGCGTGGGACGGTTGTGAGGGCGAGGTCGGTGGAGCAGAGCTGTCAGGTCGGGTGTAGACGGAGAGCCATCTGTTGAGGTATTCTGGTCCGGTGTTGTGCAGTGCTTTGTGAGCATGGGTGAGGAGTTTGAAGGTGATTCTCTTGTTGATGGGGAGCCAGTGCAGGTCTCTCAGGTGGCCTGTGATGTGGCAGTGGTAGGGGATGTCCAGGATGAGGTGTGCGGAGACATTCTGGATGCATTGCAGCCTTTTCTGGAATTTGGTTGTGGTTCCTGCGTAGAGGGCATTGCTGCAGTCCAGTTTGCTGCTTACAAGGACTTGGGTGACTGTTCTTCTGGTTTCCGTAAGGATCCATTTGTAGATCCTTCAGAGCATGCAGATGGTGTTGAAGCAGGAGGAGGAGATGGTGTTGACTTGCTGGGTCATAGATAGTGAGGAGTCCAGGATGAATCCTAAGTTGCGTGCATGGTTGGTGGGAGTCAGAGCAGATTCGAGGGTGGCAGGCCACCAGGAGTGGAGGAGGTGGAGCCGAAGATGAGGACCTCCGTCTTGTTGGAATTGAGTTTGAGGCAGCTGTTCTTCATCCATTCGGCGATGGCCTACATTCCTTCTTGGAGATTGGCCTAGGCGGAGTCCTTGGTGAGGGAGAGGATCAGCTGGGTGTCGTCGGCGTATGAGATGATGTTGAGGTTGTGAGATCAGGCAACAAGGTAACAAGGTAAGTACCTTTGAGGGGCTTTAAAATTTGATTATGAGGGAGCACCTTCTAGCCAATTGTGCCCAAGAGAAGCTCTGCCAGTATTTAGTTGACTCTAAGTTGACCATCTCCAGAGAGCTGGGAGAGGCAGCAGATGACTAGTTAAGAATTAGGTTTAACCAGTGACCCCTAGGGGGTGATCAGAAAAAGGGAGGACATGGTTCTTCTCAGGGGAAGAACCAAAGGTAAGATGATAAAAAGCCCAAGGAGTCCTCACAAAAGTACCCAAAAACTTCTCAGGGAGGGGGAGCCCCGAGCCATTCCAATTCTAAGAGTTAAGGGTATGTATCGGGGAAGTATTATGATCCTGTTAAGGTAGGAAAGTTTCAGGAGCTTGCTAAGGCCGGTAAGTGCTTTGAGTCTTATCAACCTGGACATAAAAGAGGAGATGCTATCTGCTCCAAAAAGCCCCCCACTGGTGGGCAATCCCAGAGTATTGCTAGTGTAGGGATGGGGGTGGAATTTGGCCCAGGCCTGAGATCAGGGTACACAGAGGTCACCTTAGTATCCGTGGGTGGGTGGACATTGCAACTATGGCCACCTCACCTCCCAGCATGGAGAGGTATAGGCAGAAGCCTAAGGTCAATGGGACTGAGATGGAAGCTCTGAGAGATACAGGAGCCAGTGTGACACTGGTCACATAGAAGCTGGTTTCTCTAGAACAGGTCTTTCCTGGTGTCTTCCACCAAGTAACTTATGCAGATAGCAGAACCAAACCCCATCCCATGGCCATGGTGAGCCTGGCCCTAAGAAGGTAGCTGTAGCTCCTGCCCTCCCAGTAAAGTATCTGCTGGGAAATTATCTGGAAGCATCTAAATAGTCAGAGGTGGTAAAAAGGGTCCATGCACAGATGCTGGGCCTCCCTGAATGGGTGTGTGCTGTGACTAGGTCACAGGCAGCACAACAGGGAAGTGCTGGGCACTTGGACCCTGGAACAATGGGCCAAGCCTCCAAGAAAAAGAGAAAGGGAACTGGGTCTCAATCGCCAGCCCCAACAAGTACACAGGGTCAGGAGGAATCTAAACCTGAGGGGGAGGATCTGACCTCTGAGGGACGGCCACTTCACCTGCAAGCTCTGCCTGGCTTGGCAGAACTGCAAGAGTCAGGTGGACCCACCAGAGAAGAATTTTGCCAGGGACAAAGAGAGTGTCCCACTCTTGAGGGCCTAAGGCAGACTGCTGCCAGGTAAGAACAAGGGGATACCAGTGGAACCTGCAAGGTTTACTGGGAGGATGGAGTTCTCAACACCGAGGCAATGTACTCCAAACCAGGGGCAACCAGGAGAGTGGTGGTTCCTCAGAAGTATTGAGAATTCCTCCTCACTTTAAGCCATGATACCCCCTTAGCTGGACATTTGGGACAGATCAAGACCTGGAACAGGCTGGTCAACCATTTTTATTGGCCCCAAATGTCAGAAAAGGTCAGGGAGTTTTGCAGCTCCTGTGTCACCTGCCAGGCTAGTGGCAAGGCAGAGGTCAAGCCAAAGTCTCCCTTGATACCATTGCCAGTGGTTGGGACTCCCTTTGAGAGGGTGGGGATTGGCATTGTTGGTTCCCTAGATACACCAAATTGCCTCAGGGAATAGGTACATTTTGGTGGTTGTGGACCATGCCATCAGGTACCCTGAGGCAATTCCCCTCAGGACAGTTACTGCTCCCACAGTGGCTAGGGACCTTCTTGGTGTGGTCACCAGAGCGGTATTCCCAAAGGAGGTGGTCTCAGATAGGGGCACAAATTTGTTGTATGCTTATCTGAAAGCAATGTGGGATGAGTGTAGTGTTACTTATAAGTTCACCACCCCCTACCATCCACAGACCAATGGTCTGGTGGAAAAATGTAATAAGACCCTGAAGGGAATGATCATGGGTTTGTCTGACAAACTCAGGAGGAGATGGGATGTTCTCCTCCCCTGCCTGCTGTTTGCCTACAGAGAGGTGCCACAGAAACAGGTTGGTTTCAGCCCCTTAGAGTTACTATATGGGCACCCTGTAAGAGGCCCATTATGCTTGGTGAGAGAGTCTTGAGAGAAGCCTCTCAAAGAATCCAAGGAGAATGTGCTGGATTATATGCTGGGCCTGCGGTCATACATGGCTCAGTACACGAAGAAGGTATGTAGCACCCTGGAGGCCAGCCAATAGCTCATGAAGCTCTGGCATTACCAGAAGGCTACCAAGCATGAGTATCACCCAGGTCAGCTGGTGTGCGTTTTGGAGCCTTTGGCTCCTAGGGCACTTCAGATCAAATGGAATGGGCCCTATCTAATTTTGAAGAAAAAGGGTGAGGTCATCTACATGGTGGACCTTGACACCCCCAGGAATCCTCATAGAATCCTGCATGTCAACAGATTTAAACCCACCAGGACAGGGCAGACATGACCATGCTGATGGTCACAGATGAAGGGAAGGAGGAGGAGAGTGAACCTCTCCCAGACCTCCTATCCTCCAATGCACAAGATGGGTCAGTAGAGGGAGTAGTACTTTCTCCCAAGTTGACACGCCAGCAGCAAAAATACTGCAGAAAGGTTTTGGAGCAGTTCGCTTGTCTGTTTTCCTTGACCCCTGGACTCACCAATTGGTGTGTCCATGACATAGTCACTGGCGACAGCTTACCTGTCAAAAACAAGCTGTATAGGCTATCTGAGCAGGTCAAGGCCAACATCACAGCTGAAGTGGCTAAGATGTTGGAGCTCAATGTAATTGAGCCCTCTGACAGTCCTTGGTCCAGTCCAGTGGACATGGTATCCAAATCTAATGCCCAGAGTGGGAAGAAGGAATTGAGATTCTGTGTGGACTACAGAAGTCTAAATGCAGTCACTAGGACTGATGCTCACCCCATACCTAGAGCTGATGAACTCATTGATAGGTTGGGGGCTGCCAAATTCCTGAGCACAATTGATCTGACCTCAAGATACTGGCAGATTGCCTTAAGTCCAGCAGCTAAGGAGAGGTCAGCATTTCCACACCAGAGGGCCACTTTCAGTTCAAGGTGATGCCCTTTGGTCTGAAAAATGCTCCTGCCACCTTCCAATGGTTGGTGAATAGAGTCCTGTCTGGGTTGGAATCTTTTAGTGCAGCTTAGCTGGACGATATAGCTGTATTCACTTCCGCCTGGGAGGACCACCTGGTCCAGCTGCAGGAAGTGCTTAAGGCGCTGCTTCAAGCAGGCCTTACTATCAAGGCAAGCAAGTGCCAGATAGGGCAAAGCTCAGTTGTGTACTTGGGCCACCTTGTTTGTGGAGGCCATGTACAACCACTCCAGCCCAAGATCCAGACTCTCCTGGATTGAAGGCTCATAAAACCCAGACTCAGGTCAGGGCCTTTCTTGGCCTGGCTGGGTAGTACAGGAGGTTTGTTCAGAATTATGGGAGCATAGTGGCCCCTCTGAATTAGTTTACCTCAAAGAAACAGCCCAACAAGGTAATTTGGGCCCCAGAGTGTCAGAGAGCTTTTGACACTCTAAACCAGGCTATGTGTTCAGCACCAGTACTACTGGCCCTTGACTATAGCAAGGAGTTTGTAGTGCGAACAGATGCTTCAGAGGTGGGGATTGGGGCAGTGTTAGCACAAGTTAATGAAGAGGGCCAAGATCAACTAGTTGCCTTCATCAGCAGGCGACTAATCCCCAGAGAGAAAAGATGGAGTGCCATTGAGAGGAGGCCTTTGCTGTGTCTCGTCCATGAAGAAGTTGAGGCCATATCTGCTTGGCACTCACTTCCGTGTACAAACTGACCACAGACCTCTCAGATGGTTGATGCAAATGAGGGGGGAGAACCCAAAACCGTTAAGGTGGTCCATTTTCCTACAGGGGATGGACTTCACAGTGGAGCACAGACCTGGGACTGCCCAGGCCAATGAAGATGGCCTTTCCTGGTTTTTCCACTTAGCTGATGACAACCACGGTGTAGATTAGTACCCATCATCTTCCATCTGGGGGGTCAGTGTAGGAAAGTCTACCTTTTTTCCCTGGTCACCCCCAAACATTTAGAACAGATATTGGTGGTTACTGACTCTAGGCTGTGCCCGGGTACTGCTTACCAGTCCCAGGACCAGTGCTCTGTGTAAAGTGGATATGTAAATTAGGCTAATTATAATTGGCAAACTTAACCTATTAACCTATCCGAAAAGTACCTTGTGTATGGTAGGGAATGTAGGTTTAGGGATCCCAGCATAGGTAGTTCACCCATAGGTGCACTGCTGAGGTGCCCAGTGTCATTCGAAAGGCAGGCCTGCCTTGCTGGCTGCTTTAAATTAAAGTTACATGCAAACTCGACTTTGGAATTAAGAATACTTCTAAAGTCTTAAACTATCTTATTTTTACATATAAATCCCCCCAAAGGTGTGACCCTTGTGACCCTAGGGTTGGGTGCCATGTAACTATAAGCAGGGACTTATAGTTTTATAAGCTCTGGTGAGGTAAAACAGACAAATGTGTTTTTCCCTCATTGTAGTGAATGGCCTGCATAGGCTAGAATGGGGAGACTTTATTTTAATTTATAAAGTCCCCTTAAGTGACAGATACCACAGGTTTGGTATCAAATTAATTGTTATAATAAATCCATCAACTTACAATTGTTGGATTTAATATAACTTGTTCAGGTAAAGAGTTTTAAACTTTACCTAAAAGGTTGCCAACTTCAGCCCTGCAGTGTATTTGCTGCTTTGCTCTGATTGGCCAGCCTCTGGCAGAGGAGATCTTCCCTCAGCCGATGGGGAAGAAGGGAGGGGGAGGGCTGCCAAACTGGTCTTCAAAGGCAGGGAAGGACATTTGGAGCAACTCAGCACCTCCCTCACATCCTGCAATCCCAGACAATTAGGTTCCCCCTTGATTAGATTAGGAGAGGACAGGAATGGGGTGTGTTTAGGTCTTTTAGCCACACCATTGGGTGGGCTCAGCCAAAAGTAACCTCCAAAAATAATTTTCAGCCATGATGGATTTTTGAGGAATGTTTCTCCCTGGGATTGAAATTTGCCACACTTCCCAGGAAGTGGTCATCACAGGGGGAAGGACCCTGGACCTGATTGGACCAGGGCCCCCCCTGTGTTTCATCCAGGAGCAAGGATAAAACTGGCAGACCTGCACCCACACCTCAGATTCCTACCAGGAAAATCTAAAGGAGAAGAAGGACTGCCCTGCAAGATCCCTGACCTGCACCTGGAAACTTCACTCTGGAGGACTGCACCAGCTGCACACTGCGGCTTTACCACAAGAAGGACTTTGGCTGGCTTTAAATGGTTCAAGGAGGGACTCCCTGTTTGCTGCAGTTGAAAACTTGCTAACCAGAGTCCCCTGCAGCAACTCCTGAAGAAACTGATCAGCTGACCACTGCCCAGTGGCCAAAAATGTGTTTGCGCCAGGTGCATTATGGGAGTTGTAATCTGCACCCTCAAGGAGCATCCCATAGCTTCTGGACCTTGGAGTGAGCTGTGGACCTCAAAAGAACCTCAAAGGAACATCTGGAAGAAGATCCAGAAGTTTGAAGAACTTTGGAGAACTTTTGGAAAAAAAGCTCCATAAAGGGACCAACCCACTGCGGCAACTCTAGCCAGCTTGCCTCAACCACGACCCGGCCTGACTTGCAGGTTCGTCCCGGTGAAGAAAATCTCCAAAAAAGTGACTACGTCAGAACGTAGGAAGTTGACCGGGACCTCCCAGGCAGTGTATCCGAAGAGGGCTCCAGGGACATCAGATCAAGATTCAGGTTTGCCCCGGTTGAAGAATTTTCATCTCGAAAAAACACCTAAGTCCGAAGGTAAAAATCTCCACTGAGGGCTACCACAATGTGTATCCGAGGAAGAGTTCCAGGAGGTCGGATTGGACTGGGGACTTGGTCCCGCTGAAGAAAATCTTCAAGAAAACGACTAAATCTGAAGGTAAACTTTTGACTGAGGCCTCCCCTGAGCTGTAGCCAAGCAGGGCTCCATCGCAGTTGGCCTCAAACTTTGACTTTGCCCCAGTCGAGGGGCGACCAGATGACCAGATTGGCGCTATTCGTTTCTAAGCTCTAAGAAGCATTAATTATTTAAAAATTCATATCTCCAGTTCCCTTTATCCAATTTTATTCATTTTGGTGTCATTTTAAAGCTAAACACATTTCCTATTGTTATGAATTGGTTGTGGATTTTAAACTGTTTCCTGTGTTGTATTTCATTACTGTTTTGTGATATTTGAATGCTTTGTTATCTGTCTCCTAAATTAAGCCTTGCTGCTCATTGCCAAGCTACCAAGGGTTGAGCTAGGTTTAATTTACTGAGACCTAACTGGGCCTAAGTGGAGGTTAGTAGCCTATTGCTAAGTATGGGTACTTACCTGCCCTTACCAATAACCCATTTTCCAACACTCATAATCTCAATTCATTCCTTTTTACATAGAAAGCTGTTGGTTAAATAAAAATTATTGACACAAGATTCTGCTTTTGCCTTGTCTTTGCATTTATGAGGCTTGTATAACTGAGAAAAAGGGGTGTGATTTGTTCACCACGGCTTCTCTAAGGAGTCTGAAGCCCTCATTATGGTTTGGCGGTGACCGTATCGCCACGCTGGTTGTGGCGGTTACACCACCACTAGGCCGGCAGTTCAGACTGCCATATTACAAGCACCGTGGTGATCCAACCACAACATAGCCAAGTCACCACCAGTATCACCAGTACGGTCGAACCGCCGCCAATGGCGGTAGCCATCTCCAGGCCGGCAGAAACCAACACACTGCCCACCATTTTACAAGTCAGCAGACCGCCAGGATTTCCGGGATGGTGTGGTCCTGATGGTATAAAAGGAGACACTCACCTTCAGGTACAGACGCGCCCGTGGCCGCCATTGACCTCAAACTGGAAGTCTTCCCACTGCTGTATCTCGGCAAACACCACCAGGACAAGCGACGATGATGAAGATGACAACCATAAGTACCCCCAAATCACACACACTGGAGGGAAGGGCAGTATTACACACCCACACATAATACACACACTGGCACAGACAGCCACACAAACATGCAATCAAATGCCCGTATCAACCTACACATCTACAGACATACAAGCACACACTAACTACACAAACGCATATGCAAACTACACACCCCACGGCCAACAGACACGTGCCATTCACACAGCACAGCACATATCACAAACACACAAACCCATTGTCAGAAAGGCACATTGAACAACTCCAACCGACAACACATACTGGCAGTAATACATAGCAACAGAACCCAATCATATAGATAGTACAGACATCCAAACAAGACCTCAGGTGACACGCCACATCCAAACAACATCCAAATTACATCACAGATGCATCACTATACACATGGACGCACACACCACTACCAAACAGTGCCACACATAACTATACCAACACATCACAACAAGCACATGGCAGAAGTCATCAACCCAGTGCATGCAGCAACATAGATACATCCCATACACATACAACACACACATAAAAAATCAAAGTATACAGCTATAACATAGCCACGATGAAAGAAATTTAGGACAATTTCTCCAACTTGACATCCACAGATATGTGGGCAGATGTATTAAAATTCTAAAAAATATCTAAAACTATTTACAGCTGAAGCCTACTGGCTAGTAAAAATGTCTGATGTGCCGCAGGCACATTGAGCAAAGTCAAATGCCCCAACTTGACTCCTGACTGCAAACTGGCATCCACATGGCAGGGGCATCAATGGGGTAGGCAGGCACCTCAGGGGTGTGGGGGGGAAACGGTGGTGGGGTCTTGGGCTTGGAGGGGGGATCCTTGGGTTTAGGTGTGTGAGGGGGGTTTAGGCTTTGATTTTTATTGTGAAGGAGGGGGTTTGGATTTTGGGATAGGAGTAATGACCTTAGGCTTTGAAGGGGGTGGTTTCTTTGCAGGAGGAGTGGCATGGGAGGACTGGGAGGTGGAAAGTCTGGGTTGAGACAGGGAGACAGGCACTTAGGGGCATTACGGGGTGGGACAGGAGCAGGGAACAGGTCAAGACTGACAAGGAAATCCTTTTTTAGGTACACAGGGTGATCATGGTTAAAAGGTTAGGGGTGGAGGTAGAGGGAGTGGTTGTAGGAGGTGTTGGTGTGCTGGACGTGGATGGAGGTGTGTGCAATGTGTGCTTGTGTGTGTTGGTGTATGTTGGGGTGGTGAGTGAGGGTGTTTATGTTTTTGGGGAGGAGGGGGAAGAGATGCACAGAGATGTAATGCAGGATGTCGGAGTGTATGTTGGGGTGGTGGCTGAAAGTAAGGTGGATGTGTTGCATGTGGTCGTGATGGTTGCTGTGGTGAGTGTGGATGTGTATGGGGTGGATATCCACGGATCTGCTCTTGTGGTGTCTATGGGTATGGCAGTACTGGTGGCAGGATCAGGGAGTGTTCGTGTAGTGATGCCAGGTGTGAGTGGTGTTTGACTGTGATGGAGGAGGTGGAGGGGAGACAGTGTAGGGTGTGACTGTTGTCATGTCTGCACATGTGTCTTGACTGTGTGCATGCTTTTGGTGTGTCCTGTGGTGCCTGAGTTTGCCTTTCCACATCTTGTCTGTTGTAGTGGGTGAATGCTGGTCTGTATGTGTGCTCTGGATGGGTAAGGGGAGAGAGGTGTTGGATTGAGCACAGGTAGCTGGAGGGGGGACGGAAGATGAAGGGACACTGGCTGCCATCAAAGAGGAGGCCAGAGCCTGAAAGTATCTTTGCCGGCCAGCCAAGGCACTGTGAATGTCTTCCTGGTAGGCATTACTTTGTTGCATCTGGAATGCCAGTCCCTGGATGGCATTCACAATGGTTGACTGCCCCACAGAGATGGACCCCAGGAGGTCACTAATAGCCTCCTTATTGAGGGCAGCAGGGCTGATGGAGGCAGGGGCAGAGGTGCCTGTGGTGAAGGAGACACCCATCCTCCTGGGTGAGAAGGCACGTGCAACTGGGAGGGTGGTGCTGGTAAGGGGTGGTAGACAAGGATGACAGTTGGGTCCACCACTGCCAGGGAACTTCCATCTGAGGAGGAATCCGAAGATGATGTTATTGTACCGGTCTCCCAGTGGTGCTCCCCTCACCCTCTGTCCCATTGGTCCCTTTGGCTTCTGTGGACTCTGGCTTCTGGGTCCCATAGGCTGCAGCTTCCCCACTTGCTGGTGCCCCATCTCCTTCACTTCATAATGCTGATGCACATAAGGATAGAAGAGGATGGGACAGAGAGTGGGAGAGAAAGAAAAGAAGGAAATGGTCAATACCCACCCATCTACCACACATACCAAGAAGTAATCTACACCTCCCCTGGTGAAGCAAGGAATGGCTATGAAACATTGTTTCCAAATATTAGTCATGAAGACATAACACAATATGCAAGCTGTCACCTCCCCATTCCAACAAAATGACTAGGTTGGACATGCTGCTGTCTGTCATCAGTCGTTCTACAATGGTAAAAACCCACATATACCTACCAAACTGACACTTTTGACACATTGTTTATCATATGTCCTGGATAGGTTCACTGCACAAAAAATATTGGAAAGGTTGGTAAAGGACTCATGATGTACAGAAGTCCATAGAGAATCAAATGATTTCACAGTAGAAGTACCCACTCACAGGACTTATTACCCAACATCAGCCCTAACCAGATGACATTGGCTATCTAAAGCAGACTCAGGGATAGGGATATAAGGTCTGGAAATCACTCAAAATAGGAGTGTGTCAAACTGTAAATGGACAAAGAGGTATAGCACCAACCTATTACTGCTTGCATGGTGTTCATAAGCTAATTCATACCACTTCTAAACAGTGAAAGAAATAGCCAGGACTATGATCTTATCTAATGTACACACACCTCATTAGTACCTAAGTTATCTAACTGACACAATAGAAGTCTGTACTTACCCCTTTGTGGTTGCTGCGCTGCCCTCAAGCGCCCATCTATCTCAGGGTAGGCCACCGCCAAACACACAAGCCATAAGGGGGGTCATGGCCCGACAGGCACCCCTCCCTCATTGGGAGGACGTCACCAGCTAGGACTCCAGGATCATCCGGGCCCAGTGTCTCAGGTCCTCCCACTGCTTTCTACAATGGGTGCTCCGCCTACCATGGACTTCCAGGGTTCACACTTTCTTGGTGATGTCTTTACATAACCCCTTTTTCTGATGAGGGCTGCCCTGCATGGGAGACATAGACAAGGGAGATATTCATGTAGAGTTACAGTACACCTACAGCAGTGGCCTACACACAGCATGCACAGAACATGGTCATACAGAGTCCACAACACGCCATTATCATTCATACAACACAACTTCAGCAGTCAATCATGCCATGTCCATATTCATGCACTTTTGCCATCAAACACCACCTTAGCTGATAAGTATACCACACTGTACTGACCTGTTTATCTGGAGCCCGGTGCAGCTGTCCATACAGGGGTAGAACCCCTTCCACCAGTTTCTCCGGTTCCTCCGTGGTGAAGTCTGGGGCCCTATCTCCTGCAAGACGTGCCAATGTGGCTTCAAAATATAGAACAGCAGCTCACCCAGTGGAGGCCTGCTTGTTCGAGTGTCAGGAGTCAAGGTACCTGGCCTATAGAAAATGGCGGTCACGAGCAGCGCGATCATGACCGTCACCACCAGCGGTGATCATCATTGACTCCAGTTTCTCACAGAGATCAATGTTTACCAAAGAAGAGTTGCATGGCGGGTCCGAACGCCTCTCGCCATGACGACTAACACAGGCAGAATGAGGTTACTTCCATCTGTCCTCTGCATGCAGGACAGGCGGCTGCCATTTTACATATTTCTAAGTCATCGTATTGCGTCATAGCATGAAGTGAATGACTAGTTGCTGGATGTACAATATCAACTCACGTGAACTAACAAGTGATGTGAGTGTCACCTGCGGAAATGTCTGATGTATAATTGTTTCAATGTGTGGATGTTTGATAACTTTATTTGACTTAGGGACGACTTAACTATGTCTGACTTCCCTCTCTGTACAGACCCCTTGTGACAAGTTTAACAATAGAATTGACAGCCAGTATGTCGCAGTTGTGTAGTTTGTGAATATCTGTTTCCCGGTGTCAGGTTTCAAATACCTGACATGACTTGTACTGTTTACCACTTCTATGGTGTACTTTGGTAACAACAGTGTAGCAGATGTCCTGATATGTCTTTTGTCCTATGTCTAAATGCAGTCCAATAGGGAGATTGAGAAATGCACCTGTCTACCGGCCCCTAGTCGACCTTGTTACCATGGAAGAACGATACATAATACAGACATATTGTCTGCCCCATCAGACCATCAGGGAACTGTGTACCCAGTTGGAGCTGGATCTCCTGCCAGCCATAAGCAATCCATATGCCATCCCACCAACAGTAGAGGTGTTATCTGTTGTGCATTGCCGCACTTCAGGATCTTTTCAGGTGTCAGTGGGACCGGCTGCAGGAATGTCACAGCCGATGTTCATTTTTGTGTTACAGGATTTATTAGATGCCTTACTCAAGTACTTTAACAGCTACATCAGGTTTCCACAAAGTGCTAATCTGTACACTGTGAAGCCAGCCTTTTATGATGTTGCACATGTTACACATGTAATAGGGGCCATTGATGGCACCCACATAGCTTTAGTTTCTCCCAGGGCCAATGAGCAAGTCTACAAGAACAGGAAGAATCACTGTTAGATCAGTGTGCAGGTGATGTGTCTTTCCGACCAATACATATCCCATGTGACAGCAAGGTTTTCGTGATCTGTACATGATTTGTGCATCTTGACGAACAGCAGTGTCCCACAAATGATGTCACGACTACAGAGAGAGAGGGCCTGGCTTATTGTTAAGTGTACCACTGACTATGTCTAACGTCTATGCTATTTCACTTCACATTCAATGCTGTGCCTCTCATAGTTTCCAAGCAATTTGTGCCTTTGTGCACACAGGTGACTCTGGCTACCCCAACCTGCAATGGCTCCTGATACCAGTGAGGTACCGTACAACAGATAGGGAGGACAGTTAAAATGAGGCTCACAGTCGAGCGAGGAGTGTAATCGAGAAGACATTTGGGCTACTGAAAGCAAGATTCAGATGCCTACACATGTCTGGTGGTGAACTACAGTACAGACCACAGAAAGTCTGCCAAATCATTGTAGCATGTTGCATGCTACAAAAAATTGCCCTGGAAAGACACATTCCACTGTTAGATGAAGAGGAGGAGGCAGCTAGGCTAGTGGCCCAAGCTGATGACTCGAGAACTGATGAGGAGGCAGATGAGGAGGATGCAGCTTACTCCAGGACTGAGTTGATTTAGCAATTCTTCCACGTAATGCCAGGTATCTGTGGTCCAAAGTTAATAGGACCTCTAACTCTGTCTGCCTAGTGACATTGCCCCTCCTTGTGTTTAGCATCAGGGAATAGGAGTGCACTACATCCATCTGTCTGTGTTAAGCATTTTGATGTGATGCTGACTTACCATCAGGGGGGGTGTAACTGTTATACTGCCAAAGCCATGTGGTTCTTGCAGTTGGCATGACATGATTTCAGCATAGGGTTCCCCATGTTGCATGGTTTCAAGACTGCAGTTTGAATGTGTATGGTCTGGCTCAATCTTATCACATGACAGTCCAGCTACCCATCCACACTGTTCCCAAAGCTGTCTGGTACCTCCCTGTTGTAGACATTGTAAGATAGGTTTTCTGTTGGTGATGTTAGCTATGAGGAATGATATTTTTACTCTGCATGTGTGTGACCTACAGACCTACCTTGTAGATATGTGGTGACCTCCCCACTGCAACATGATTCCTTTAGATTGCATAATGTCCTGTATGTGTATTGGATGGGCAACATGGGAGATATCATTGAAGCTTTACCCTATCTTGTTCTATCGTCAAGTCAGATGCATGGTTACACTCTGCTTTCTGACATGACTGTTGGCACCCTTGGCATAGGATGACAGTACAGGAAGGATGTCATGACCAACCTCCTAGACATTCCTGCCACAGCTGTTCATCCGTAAGACTAATTGACACCTGTATGTGCATTTAAATTTATATCTTTCACATTAAATGGTACTGGTGACAATGATGACATATATGCCATGACTGTGCTGAAATGTATTTATTGTGATTCAACGTGCATTTGCTGAGGCGTGAGGTCATGGGGGTTGAAAGCATCAGAGTAGGTGGCCCAGCTCCAGTCTCCAAGGGCCAAGGGGAAATGGAGTACTGGCAGTGGACAGTCAACTGGGTGTCTTGGTGACACACAAGGGAGAATGTTCAGGAGAGAGATCACTTCCTGGCAGCATTTTTGGTCTTGGGCTCAGGTCTTGCAGGTTTCCTGGATGGATGCCCTTGTTTGCATGGAGGATCCTCAGCTGCATGGGTGGGCAGGGGTGCTCATAGCCTGTGGGTTCTCTGGCTGGGCCTGTAATTGCAGTAACTGTAGCAGATGTAGATGGCAGAGGAGTTGATTGGCTACTGGTAGGGGCATGCTCATGAATGGAAGATGCACACAGGATGCTGGTGAGTTCCGTGAGCATACCACAAATGGAGGCCAGGGGGGTATTGTGTATCTGCCAATGCTGCATTGCCTCCTGTTGGTATTCCCTCTGCAGCCTTTGGTTCTCCTGCAATGTTGTCAGTATTTGACGCATACTATCCTGGGATTGCTGGTGTGTCCCAGGACTCCAGAGAAGGCCTCCTGGCCAGTCGTGTCCCATTGGTACCGCATCTCTTGACCCACAGTTGCCCTCCCTCTGACCCTTGCCCTCTGTGCCTGTGAGCCTGGCAAAGTGTGCCAATTACCACTGACATCAGCACCTTCATCGTCTTGGATGTTACGGGTTAACTCACGTCACTGTACTGTGGGGCACACTGTAGATTGACCTGTCCTTGGGACACAGGTTTGGGGAGGAGGGATTTCCTGTGCTGTAGTAGCCACAGAGGTGGGGGACTCCAATGTGGGCAGGGTGAGGCTGGTGGAGGTGGACTGACCAGTCATTCCGGGTGGACCAGGTGAGGCGTCCACTTCCAGGCATCCAGAATTGGAGTCCTCAATTGGGTCTACTTCCAGGGGCTGACTGTCTGTCTCTGGCATCCTCTGCTGGGTGACAGTAGCAGGGATACATGTGGATGGAGAGGAAGTGTGTTTCAGAGTTTAAATGTACTTGTTGTTCACATGGCTGTTTACAGTCATAGCCTTGACATGCTTTCCAGTGATGGCAATGACAGCTGCTTGACAAGTGGCAATGTTTAAGTGTTGATGGATAGTGCTGTGTGTAGGAAAGTACCATCTTACCTGGCATGTTAACCCTATATTTCACTGCATATATGTTGTTTTAGTCTATGTGTCACTGTATGTGTTCCCTGTGTGATGCCTAACTGTCTCACTGAGGCTTTGCTAACCAGAACCTCAGTGGTTATGCTCTCTCTGCTTTCCAAATTTGTCACTACAAGGCTAGTGACTAAATTTACCAATTCACATTGGCATACTGGTACACCCATATAATTCCCTAGTATATGGAACTGAGGTACCCAGGGTACTGGGGTTCCAGGAGATCCCTATGGGCTGCAGCATTTCTTTTGCCACCCATAGGGAGCTCTGACAATTCTTACACAGGCCTGCCACTGCAGCCTGCGTTAAATAACGTCCACGTTATTTCACAGCCATTTACCACTGCACTTAAGTAACTTATAAGTCACCTATATGTCTAACCTTCACCTGGTGAAGGTTGGGTGAAAAGTTACTTAGTGTGTGGGCACCCTGGCACTAGCCAAGGTGCCTCCACATTGTTTAGGGCAAATTCCCCGGACTTTGTGAGTGCGGGGACACCATTACACACGTGCACTGTACATAGGTCACTACCTATGTACAGCGTCACAATGGTAACTACGAACATGGCCATGTAAGAAGTCTAAGACCGTGGAATTGTCACCCCAATGCCATTCTGGCATTGGGGGGACAATTCCATGATCTCCCGGGTCTCTAGCATAGTACCCGGGTACTGCCAAACTGCTTTTCCAGGGTCTCCACTGCAGCTGCTGCTGCTGCCAACCCCTCAGACAGGTTTCTGCCCTCCTGGGGTCCAGGCAGCCCTGGCCCAGGAAGGCAGAACAAAGGACTTCCTCTGAGAGAGGGTGTGACACCCTCTCCCTTTGGAAATAGGTGTGAGTTCTCTGGAAATGCTTTGATGGGCACAGATGGTGCCCATCTCTGCATAAGCCAGTCTACACCGGTTCAGGGATCCACCAGCCCTGCTCTGGTGCGAAACTGGACAAAGGAAAGGGGAGTGACCCCTCCCCTGACCTGCACCTCCCAGGGGAGGTGCCCAGAGCTCCTCCAGTGTGTCCCAGACCTCTGCCATCTTGGAAACAGAGGTGTTTGTGGCACACTAGATTGCTCTGAGTGGCCAGTGCCAGCAGGTGATGTCAGAGGCTCCTTCTGATAGGCTCTTACCTCTCTTGGTAGCCAATCCTCCTTCCTTGGTAACCAAACCTCCTTTTCTGGCTATTTAGGGTCTCTGCTTTGGGGAATTCTTTAGATAACGAATGCAAGAGCTAAACAGAGTTCCTCTGCATCTCCCTCTTCACCTTCTGCCAAAGGATCGACCGCTGACTGCTCAGGACGCCTGCAAAACCGCAACAAAGTAGCAAGACGACTACTAGCAACCTTGTATCGCTTCATCCTGCCGGCTTTCTCGACTGTTACCAGGTGGTGCATGCTCTGGGGGTAGCCTGCCTCCTCTCTGCACCAGGAGCTCTGAAGAAATCCCCAGTGGGTCGACGGAATCTTCCCCCTGCAACCGCAGGCACCAAAAGACTGCATCACTGGTCCTCTGGGTCCCCTCTCAGCACGACGAGCGTAGTCCCTGGAACTCAGCAACTCTGTCCAAGTGACTCCCACAGTCCAGTGACTCTTCAGTCCAAGTTTGGTGGAGGTAAGTCCTTGCCTCCTCACGCTGGACTGCATTGCGGGGTACCGCGCGATTTGCAGCTCCTCCGGCTCTTGTGCACTCTTCCAGGATTTCCTTCATGCACAGCCCAACCTGGGTCCCTGACACTCTAACCTGCAGTGCACAACCTTCTGAGTTGTCCTCCGGCGTCGTGGGACTCCTGTGACTTCGCATGGACTCCAGCTCACTCTTCTTCCAAGTGCCTGTTTAGGTACTTCTGCAGGCGCTGCCTGCTTCTGTGAGGGCTCGCTGAGTTGCTGGGCGTCCCCTCTGTCTCCTCATCCAAGTGGCGACATCCTGGTCCCTCCTGGGCCACAGCAGCATCCAAAAACCTCTACCGCGACCCTTGCAGCTAGCTGGGCTTGTTTGTGTTCTTTCTGCATGGGAACACCTCTGCAAGCTTCATCGCGACGTGGGACATCCATCTTCCAAAGGAGAAGTCCCTAGCTCTCTTCTTTCTTGCAGAACTCCAAGCTTCTTCCATCCAGTGGAAGCTTCCTTGCACCCTCAGCTGGAATTTCCTGGGCTCCTGCCCACTCTCGACACTGTCGCGACTATTGGACTTGGTCCACTTGTCTTACAGGTACTCAGGTCTGGAAATCCACTGTTGTTGCATTGCTGGTGTTTGTTCTTCCTGCAGAATCCCCCTATCACGACTTCTGTGCTGTCTGGGGTTAATAGGTGCACTTTACACCTACCTTTCAGGGTCTTGGGGTGGGCTATTTTTCTAACCCTCACTGTTTTCTTACAGTCCCAGTGACCCTCTACAAGCTCACATAGGTTTGGGGTCCATTCGTGGTTCGCATTCCACTTTTGGAGTATATGGTTTGTGTTGCCCCTATACCTATGTGCTCCTATTGCAATCTACTGTAATTTTACACTGCTTGCATTACTTTTCTTGCTATTACCTGCATAATTTTGGTTTGTGTACATATATCTTGTGTATATCCCTTAACCTCATACTGAGGGTACTCACTGAGATACGTTTAGCATAATGTCATAAAAATAAAGTACCTTTATTTTTAGTACTTCTGTGTATTGTGTTTTCTTATGATATTGTGCCTATGACACCAGTGGTATAGTAGGAGCTTTACCTGTCTCCTAGTTTAGCCTAAGCTGCTTTGCCATAGCTACCTTCTATCAGCCTAAGCTGCTAGAAACACCTCTTCTACACTAATAAGGGATAACTGGACCTGGCACAAGGTGTAAGTACCTCTGGTACCCACTACAAGCCAGGCCAGCCTCCTACACTGTGGTATGCTTATAGTATAGTAGGTTTTAGTCTTCAATGCTGTCATTGCCATGTACTATTGAGCAGTCTGAATATCCCATAGGTGAAGGGGGTGACATGTTTATAAGTGCAGGTGTCCTAATGTGGAGTGGAATTAGCAGGCATACAAGGCTGGGGAGTGTTGCCTTGTGGTAGTTGTAGTACTTGCTACAGTGGGAGATATCCGTGCACTTGGTGGGCCTGTGCGGGATTAGTGGTACTAAGGAGGTGTGGCATGCAAAGGAGGGTTTTGGGTTCCGGGTGGACTGGTGCAGGTAAGGGTGCTGTGAAGGGGGTATGCGTGGTAGGGCTACATGCTGTGTAGGAGTACATGGTGCCCAGAGAGTGTTGTTGACGTACCAGAGTCTAGTCCTCATGGTATTCCAGTCATGCCCTCTGGGTTCAGGGTGGCAAGACCTTCTCTTCCCACAAAGTTAACTCTGGGGGAGAACATGGGGGTCCACCGCCAGTCTTGTTGTTTGCTATCTGGTATCTTGCCGCCATGGTCTGGACTTTCCCCTGTAGGTCGTTCCACCTCTTCCTGAGGTCCTCCCTTATGAATGGATTGTTTCCCACTGAGTTCACCCTATCAACGATCCTCTGCTATAACTCCGTTTTCTAGGCTATGGATGTATGCTGGACCTGTGCTCCAAACAGTTGTGGCTCCACTCTGACTGTTTCGTCTACCATGACCTTCAACTCCTGGCCTGTGAATTGTAGATGTTTCTGTCGTGACATGGTGGATGTGTTGTGAGTGGTGGAGTGTGTAATGTGCAGGGGTGGTGTTTGGTGAGGTGGGGTTGTGTGGTTCAGTGTGCTTGTGATATTTAGTGGTTGTGTGCAGTGGTGACGTGTTTGTTCTGTGCAGGGGTGCAGTTGTATAGTGTGTTCTGCTTGTTAGGTGTGGTGGTGTCTATAGCATCCAGGTGCAGTGTCTTCTATTTGTGCGTTCTTCCCTTTCTCTGTGAAAAATTCAGGATGCAAGGGGTTGTGGGTATGTGTGGGGGGGTGTTTTATAGTGCAGTGATCAGGTATGTGTTTTGTGTGTATATGTGTCGGTGTGGTGTATTCCTACTGTCCAAAGTGGTGGTGAGTTCTGGTGGAGTTGAGTTTTTGATTGCAGCGGTTGGGACCGCCAATGGATTACTACCATGGAAAGACCACTGTGCTGATTTGTGGGTCGTAATTTGGAGGGCAAGATGTTGCTGGTGTGGTGGTGCAGGCAGTGGAACCACCTCTCTCCTACCCACGATCAGGCCTATGGTGTCAGATGTTTGGCTGATTTTGGCCGGTTTGCAGTTTGTGATTTGTAATACGGTGGTCCTGAGACTGCTGACACTGGTGGTCTTTTGGCCCACGCACAGACGGCGGTCTTCTGCTTAGACCACCAAAGTCATAAGGGGCATTTGAGTGTTATACAATTGACTGCCACAAATCACTTCTACCTCTGGTACTTGTCAGGTGCTGCTAGCTAGCCAGAAAGGGTTAGGTCAAAAGTTGTTACACAGCATGGGATCAGATGCAGTAGCCCATCCCCATTGGTGCTGCCACCCAAAATCCAGCAATCTTGTTACTATAACAAGACTTTACTTACAGTGTACCTTAATTGAAAGGACGCTATAGAGACATAGAAGCTCGTGCTTGTATGTTGGCACTGTAAATATAATGCACCCTGCCTCCTGGTTTGCAGAGGCCTACCTTAGTGGTGTCTGAAATATATGTAAGGCAGTGCATGGAACTGTGCTGCCCTTGGTGAGGGCACAGTAGAAGTCAAGCTTCCACCTCTCTGGCATTCTTCAATAGTAGGTCTGCCTTCAGTATGTTGTGAGAGTCACTCAGGATGGCACAAGCTCATGTTGCAGCCCTGGGGACACCTTTACCACCTATGTATTGGGCACCCTGAGTACCATTTACTAGGGCCTTGTAAGAGAGTAAAGTCTTGCCAGTTGGGTAATCACCATGTACAAAGGGGCACTCTCCTACAGAAACAAAGCCTGCTAGGGAAGGGATGTTACACACCCCTCCCCACAGGACGACCTGAATTCCAAGGTAGGAGCTTCAAAAAAGCCCACTGCCTTTGGCATGCAGAAATGGCCTTTCTCGTAGGCAAATGCTGACCTCACTGCCCCAGGGCCCATCTGGTGCCTAGACAGGCAGGAAACTTATCTATGCAGAATGCATGTTACAGTTTCATACTGGATGCACCCCTGGGGTACTGGACAAAGCCTAGGAAATTCCACCATCTTGCGTGTTATGGAATTTAGGACCTCTGGACAGGATGATGCTCACTCCCCGCAGGGCATCTAGGGTGTGTAATGACCCCAAGGTTAAGCAGCCTATTGACTACTACCCTTCACTCCCCTTAACACCTCCTAAATTGAGCATTTAGAGGACCCCCCCTCCATATCAAGTCCTCGGATTTTCACTGGACATAAAAGAAGGAGTGGACAAAAGGCCTGCTGAACCTAAGAACGAAAGAGCACGACTGACATGGCGCCAACCCTGCCAGCCTGCCTGCTGCACCCAAACCTCAAGGAGCAACTGAACTGTCCTGCTGTTGCAGCATCCAAGAAACAGGGAGAACTGTCAGTGCTTTGCAAATCACAAAGAAGTACTCCTTTGAATTAGAGGGACTGCTTCCCTGTATCTGCAGGCACGCAAGAAAGAACTGTGAGGGCCAGGACTGCCAAAAACCTGATACCTGACATCACCAAAGCCTCTGAGGTGTCTAGCCTAAGCTGAAGTGGATAAATGGTGTCAGCATGGTCCCTAGTCCCCCCAGAGATGAAGCCTGCCTTGAGTTTGCTCACTGTGGATTTCACAGTAGCTTCTGCAGCCTGTTTCTGCAGACCCCCCAGCAACCACGAGTGACCTGAAGAAAAAGGACCCGATGCCTCAGGATACCTCTGCACCCATCTGCCCCGGTCCAAGGAGAAGAGGACCAAGGGTGTCCATACTTCTCCCAACCTTGTGAGACCTGATCCCACTTGTTGGCTTGGTGGGACTGTTTCTATGTCCCCCGCACTACAACTGCGAGGAACTCCAACATTGGACCCGATGTCAGAAAACACCAGTTCACCACACCCCACTGTCAAAGGAGAAGTAGACTGACGGTGTCCCCACAAGTCCCAGGACCTCGAGAGTTAAGCCCCCCCTGTGTGTTCCCCTAGACGTATCTTCCAGTCCATCCCTGCAGCAACTTCGAAACCTGACAGATCCCCTTAGAATTACATGGAGCACTGAACTGCACTCAGCTGCCCCAGTGCTACCCGAGGTGACCTGCTGCTGTGGTCTTGGACCTTGCGCCATACTTACCCTAATCCAGGAGACTAGTCCCGTAGGTCACAGTACTATACCTGTATACAGTGCTTGTTCTTCCTCCATAAAATAACATTACTGCATCTGAAAAATGTGCTAAGTATCAACTTTTGCACTCACCTAATTCCGGTGATCCTGGTATCAAAGTTTACATAAAAGTATGTGTTATTTTTATAACTTTGTGTTGGACTTATTTATTGAGTGTGTGTCTTACTTACTGTGTGTGCCTAACATGCTTAGCACTACCTTCTGATATGCCTCGCTGCTCAACCACACTACCCAAAAAGAGAGCATTTGGGATGTCATTTGTTCCTCTGAGATATGTCTGGGGATTGCTTTGACTCTTTGCACAGCGTACCTCATTTTGGTCCACTATATAAAGAGAAAGCTTCCTACACATGTACACATGAGCAGTATACTCCACCTGTTATGTCAGACTGGCATTGATAGGGCAAATCCATTCTCCCTAAAACTTGATGATTTCTGTTTGGAAAACAAATTAGAACACATTCTCCTCTATGGTTGTAAGCTATACGCATTCAGTCTGAATTTAGGAGTATTGTTTTAAAATAGTTTAACATTTCAACTTGTGATATGGGACAACACCCTCTTAAGCATTATTTCCAATGTTAATGTACTTTTACATGCACCACTGATATTCTGAGATAAGAGGAGCCTGCCATAAGATACTAGTCTGTATAAATAAACTCCAGTTATTTTTCCCCCAAAGCATTCATTGTAAACCTTCAAATAGACTATTTATATAAGGAATCAGTTTGGTTTTATTCAATACGAGGTCCATGGATTAAGTTCAGATTTCACCTGATCTGGTATAACTACACTCCAGCACAATTTATGATGTAGGCTTATCTTGTTTAGCTTATTTTCATCCATCACAAAGCCCATGGATCCAGTCTAGGCTTTACCTGGTCTTACTCTGTCCCATATGCATACATTAATGTAGTTGCACCTTCCAATAGTCTTATCTTTTGGAATGCTTAATCGTTTGTTTGCAACAGTGTTTGAATAATACCAGTTTACAAATTCTGCAGGCATTAGTAGTGCTTGGCAGAAGGTGCCTCTTTGTTGTTTCTTGCTGCAATGCGTTTGTGAAGTGGATTGTTCCAGTCATATTGTCTGCTTGTTACTGAAACATTTTTCCAAGTGTATATTTATTTAGAACATCTCTTTACAAAATAAGTTTTTTTTTTTTTTTAACACTGGGTATTTTCACACCGATTTTTCATTAAACCTAATATTAGGTACAACACTATAACATCTATGATTTGATTAACGTGCCGCTTAAAATGGGCTATTTCTTTATTGAACCATCAAGCACAAATTGAAACGTGTCTGCATTTTGTGTCGGTTCCGTCAAAGGGTTATATCAAATTGTTTTCTCCTGTAATAGTTATGGCACTATTTCATGACTTGTAAAATATATTTCTTTTACTAACATGAACAGTATTTAACAAATGATTTTTGGCTGCACTTTTTGTTACATATATTTATTTTCAATGTTCACACTACTATGTGCTGATGGCTACATTGTAAAATGGTAAGGTCAAGCCTACACTATATTATATTGTATTGTTCATGTTATATTGTATTTGTTTATGGGAAACACACTATTTTCAACAGACATACGTATAGTTCTGTCTGAATTGGTTTCTGTAAATATAACTTGTGAGGGTTGCAACAAATTACCACTAAATATTTTTAACTTTGGTCTTATTTCCAGAAACAAATAATGCTACTTCTAGTGTGTGAAGAGAACGTTTTTTAAAACGTTAATGGCATAGTTAGAGAGTAACAAATATGCACATCTGCGATTGATTCTAGGTTTAGTAGTGGATATAATTTTGAGCGTTTTCTTTGTTGTATTTGCAGTCATAGTATTTCCCTTAAACGTATGATCTGTCTGAAATGCATTGTGGTTGATAATACCAGTTGTTGATTGCACGAAAATGTTGGAAAATCATTTATGCTCCTTCGATCCATATATGTGTTATTTCGGTGGATTGGAGAAATAATTATAAAATGTGTCCTTTGTAAAATAACTCGGAAGTATGTTATGTTATTTTAAAAAATGGCAAGTAATTTCCTTAGGAAAGCCAGACAGCTCTTTCCAGCACAGCACATGTATCCAGACGAGGTTTAATGGGCTTGAAGAACACTACATACTACCTAACTTGCTTTTTAAAATTAATTTTGAACACTTACGAAAATACACAAGCGAAAAAGAACGCGAGTGAAATTAGGCCTGGGTCTAGTGCATTGAGCCAGTCTACATTGGACTCCACAAGTGGTACAAAACTCCTCCATGCAACGTGAAGATCCGCTGCCAGATGGAGTGTCTCATCACGCCCGTTAATGTTGTGTTTTACGTGAAACGCAATGAGGACTATTTTGCACAAACTGCTCCATGTGGTTCGTATGGGCACAGCCATCTTAATTTTTTGCTCTGTTTATGGTGCTGGGCCTGTTTTTTCATACCTTTATAATCTTTTCAATTTTCCACCCACCTAATTAATCTGCCACTCATTTGTATTTATTGTATTAGTGTGTCTGTGTATTTTATGTTTTTTTCATTTGTTTTCTGCTTTTTGTAACTGTAAGTTTTTTTGTTTATTTATCCCTTTTTTTTCCTTATTTATTCTAATTTCCTCCTTCCTTCCTTCTCCTCCTGTTTCTTTTCTTCAGCCCACCACCCAGCATCATGGCAGAGGCAACACCAGGCCCCCCTGTCAGCTAGCAGCAGACATCTACCTTCCGGATGGCAGTGCAGCTAAGGGATGCAGATTTGGCTCATCTTTTGTGAGGTGAAGGTGGCAGCATTGGTTTTCTACGTGCAGCGCCACCCCCCTCTCCATGCTGGCAGCAGGCAGCATGCCCTGCCGTGGTTACCCCTTTGGGAGCGTAGGTTGCACTGGGGAAAGGGGTGCAGATGTGTTTGGCGCACCACCCATCTCCAGCGCACTGCCCAGCAGATGATGCACCAATGCGTGGATATCATCAACCAAGAGCAGAACCTGCTTGACCTGCTAGGCGTGGAGGTTCTGGGGATTAGTGAGTATTAATTGTATCATTTGTTGGGTTTGTGTTCTACAATGCCAATTTTGTTTTCCAACTAAAATGCTGCTCACACTCATAGGTTAGTTACTCATCAGTGCTCATTTTGGCTGATTATTTAGGAAGCCATTGCAAGGAAGACTCTGCTATCCTCCTGCCATCATTGTGAATTAGTGATATCAGTGACTTTGCGCTCTTTGTGACTTTCTTAATGTAGCTCACACAGCCCCAGGAAATTTCACAGTGATGTGTAGTACTGATACAAATCTATGCATTGTAAAAAAGGGAGACTGAGTAGGTGTATCAAGGGGGTTGAGAAATGAGGATAGAATCAAAGTTCATTCATTGTCATGCTTTAGATCCAAATGCAGCTTTTGTTTAGGAAATTTGAAATAGGGATTTTAAGGGGTATAACCAACTCAATGATAGTCGATCATAGTAGTACCATAGGCGAGTTGATTTAGATAAGTACAATGAAAGTATGTTTGCCTGCTATAATAGTTTTGTGGCGATTAACTGCACCACTCGTATGTTTTTTTTATCTTCTTTATTTCTTACATCAGAGCCCAAGAGCAAAAAGTGGGGCACCACAGAAGCGGGTCCAGCACAAGCTTTGGAGATGCCGACCACCAGAGCCAAAGCTGAGGGTTCTGCTCATCACAGTAAGTCCTATTATTATTATTATTATCATTATTTTATTATTATTATTACTATTATTATTTCGCTAACTTTTACCTCTGCCCACTATTATACTACTTTTACTTTTGCATTGTTTACTTTTTATACTGTATCCTTTTTCTCAAACCCCCATCCAGTTTTTGTTTAATACCTGTTATCCCTACATTATCTTTTTTCTGTCTTTCACTAACCATTTTTATTTCACCCCCTTAATGCGCTTCAATGTTTCCGAGTCATCATCATCATAGGCTATAGCTCTGCCTCCATTACGCAAAGTTTTTAGCTGGCTTGACTACCTGGCTTTTCTAACATTGTGAACCAACAAAATGCCCAGAGTGATATTTTTGATAGAAGATACTGGAGTGCTAACCAAACTGTAGTGATGTATTGTAGTTCCATTTTTTTAATTTAAAAACCTTAAGGTGTGGTGTACCTGGCATCTAAACATGTCTAATAGTTTTTTCAAGGCACACACATGGCGAACACCAGTGGACCAAGCTCACGTTCCACTGCAGGAGTAGATGGAGCAGAGTGAGAAGCTGCAGCAGCGATCGGTGGTGGTAAGTCACATTGCTTACTTATTGACAATTACTATTACTCACTACCAACAAGAGCATCATTGTGATTGTGAACTGTTGCGTTACCAGCTACACCGGTGGTTGGGTTACTTATGGCCTCTTCTATCTGCAACTCAGTCAAGGCACACATAATATTTGCTAAAAATGGTGGCTTAATGACAGCGGGAAAGAAAGAAATGTTAAAAGAAAGGATGGGTGAAGTGAATGAAAGAAAAGGATGCGTGGGTCGGTGAAAGGATGCAGGTGTGAGTATTGGGTAAATGGATGGATTGGTTAAAGAAGAATTGAAAGAAAGGGTGGCTAGTGTATAATGAATGGATGGATAATGGAATGTAAATTTTGGTGAATGACTTGCTGAAATCATGGTGGCTATGGGTAAATATAGTAGGAAGAATACTAGGATGATTGAATAATTGCTTGGATGAATAAACAAGGGAGCTCTTCTGGAGAGGGACATGCTGCTCACCTACTTTGCTTACTCTGTGCTTTTTATGGTTATCAAAGCTATGGTTCAAAGTGGGGATATTTTAATTTGTATTCTAATCCCTTTACTCAATGTATTTGTTAAACAAGTCAGATATGTATCCCACCCATCATCATTCATCAATCACCTCTCTGCCCATGGTATTTGAATTTGCCACCCAATGACTGACGAAGTGCAGTATTGTTCAAAAAGTGTTGGCTCTGCAATGTCCGTCTGCTTCAGTTAATGCGGCATTTACAAAGTTTTCAATGCATTGCAAATTAAACACACAATTTGTGTTGTTTGCCTTTGCCTACTTAGTCACCTCTTAGAAATTCACTTCACTTCTTTATTCTTTCCTAGGTTCTTCCATCCCAGTCTGCTGCACAAATTTAAAAATCCATTCTTGGCATGTGCCACATTTTTGTGGCCATGTGAAGTGTTTCCAAAATATATTTCATGGTTTCTCATAACAGATTTATTGTCTGCCTATTCAGATTTTTCCCTTTAGACTTTTGTCTGTACATTGACTGAATAAGCCAAAGCTTTGGTACATGATGAATTGATGTTCAGTGACACCCCTCTATGCTATCCCAAAACCTGTACCTCCTTATTCCTCTGCCTAACTCTGCAGTAGAGTAAGTTTAATTTCCTTTCTTTACTGCCCAATGAATTTATTTGCTGAAAAAAAATTGTCGTGGTAAGCGAGGCCACTGAATAAAGTGCCTGATTTCATTTCAAGTTTGGCATAAGGGATACTCTTTGACGAACATGCCAAATACAATCTATATAGCTCATTCCTTTCCCTGTAGTGTAGTGCATTGCTTTCCCCATTGTCTACAGGATTATATATCCACATTTTATACATGTGATATGTGACATATTTGATTTAATTATCTGCCTCTTTGGAGTCAAGTTAGAAACTAGGAAACAGGCATTTGGGGAAGAGCAGGGCCAATGGAAATACATTTTGATAATTGTCAATTACAGCGGCCCCAGCTGCAGATGGTAGCAAAGTACTCGAAGTGATGGCTAACATACCCTTATTAATTTGGCACAACAACTTGTATTCCATAGTGCATAATGCCTTACTCATAAAGGAGAGGTAATTAATTTTTATTTTTCCACTAAAAGTGTCTGTAGTGTTTAGTTACTAGAAAAGCCTTTTAAAAAAGGTCTTAATTCAAGATAGTCAGTGCTTTTTACAGAGATGTGTGTGGGTAAACAAATAAAGGGGGCCCTGGGACTCTCCTGATCAAAGAATTCACATCAAATGTTAATGTCCCTATGGGGCCAGCAATGTACTGCTACTGTGCCACCGACTACATACTTTTGAAGAAATGTTTGTTCAGAGCATTCTTTACAATTTGACTTTTTTATTTTTGTTTTTTCTTGACATAGCTACTCCCGCTGGTTGACCAGCACCACCCAAAGTCAGGAGATAGTCACTCGTCTGTGGCAGCAGAGTTTGGAGAACCTCCAGGCCAAATACCACCAGCTGGTGGTCCTGTAGGAGGAAGAGGGGGAAATAGCTACCTCTGACCCAGGACCCAGCTCAGCAGCACACCAACCCAACCCCCAGCCTCTCGGCCACTACATCACCAGCACTGCCGCCAGATGTCAAGGTCCTGACTGCACCTGCTGCAGCCCCTCCCACTCTGACAGGGCATTGCTCTACTGTATACTGTAGACGGACTAAACCGAGAGCCGGCTTGCCAGGATCGAGCAGAGCCTGGACCAGCTCCAGACCCTTATAGACTGTGACCTCCTATAAGCCCTTTTTAAAATGTGTTTGTTTTGGTGGGAGGGGCTTGATGTGGGTGAAAAGAGTGCGGAGGGAGTTGGGACCGGGTATCACACTGGATTTTAGTTGGACTTTTTGGGACACGGCTATTTGGGGAGAGTTGTTGGCCTGTTGTGGGTGGAAAGGCTGGGTTTTTGTATTTGTTAATAACAAGGTGATAACTTATTTTACTTGATTTATTCCTCAGATGTTTATTTTGGTGTTTTATTTTGCACTGCCCTCTTTAACTGTAGCCTGTTTTTAAAATCTGCTGAACAGAAAGTGTATGTCATTTACTTATATACTTGCTCTACTGTCCTCTACAACTATATTGACCACTAGAGGATGGCTGCCATTGCCTATTTTGCCTACAAGCAGTGAGCTGTTATTGCTTTCACCACATCCACTTTAGCAAGTGTGCAACACATTTAGGATTTAAAATTAGGTCACACCTCAATAAATCACACTACCCGGGGGAAAAGGGTTAGGAGGTTAATGAATGGATGGGAAAGCGGATTTGGGGGAAAGCGTGACAAAAACAAACACTACACAAAAGAAACCACAACAATATTAATTGAGGCACTGAACAGCACACCATCATCAATATGTTGTAGAAGGAAATGATGAAGGAACAAGAATGACACAATTCAGTTAAATGCATTGCAAAGAGTCCTTCTGCTCTAGAGAGACCTAAGATAGTATATCTCTAAATGTTATGTCTTCTAAGTTTGAAAAATGTAAATTATGGAGAATTGAATTTAACCCACCCAGTTCTAATAAATTATGATTATTAAAAGGGAAATTATACTGTATTTCCAAATTGGGTGGTGCATCTCCATTCTTCTTTGAATGCCCATCACTCTTGGCTGTCGGCTGAAACTGTCTGGTGGGTAAGCTGGAGCCTTGAACTTTCACCAAGTTTTTGTCTCACAGGAGAGGACTACAAGAAGGCATGCATATTGAAAGAAACAGTAACTGTTTAGAGTAAAGGAGAAGGACAAAAAGAAGCAAGGCAAGCTTCTTGAAGAACCAGGAGCGTACCAAGAAGCCTCAGAGGCAGAGTAGGAACATGGAAGGAGTTTGACATTTAAGCCAGAAATGCAGCAAACACATACTCAGCAACATTATCCAAAAATCTACCTCTCTCCAGTCCACAGAGCTGAGTAGTAGCTCTCAGAGTCTTCACAATCATCATGGTTTCTCTTTGAAGTCAATAACATTTTCCTTCAAGCTGTTGAGGTAGTCCTACCCAGAGTCCTTCCAAACTCTTCCTCCTGATTCTGAGGAACTTTATCCCAGTCCCAAATAGAGTGAGATAGACCTGGGTAACCAAGTGCACTGCTATTGAGGAACAAATAGAGAAACAGAAGTGGAATGTTTTGTGTAGATTTGTGTTTGGTAACTAGTGACTACTCTGACCTGAGGAACCAGAAAAAAAGTGATAAATTTCACTACGTTTGAAAGACCAATCACTTTCAGGAAAAAATGATCAGCTGTCAGCCCCCAAACATTGCTGATGATTAGAATCAACTTTGCAAATGTGTTGAACTCCCTCCCTAACAGTCAGCCACCACATTCATCAGCAATCATCACTCAGTATCACTCAATATATCACCAATCTTTGGTTCAATAGTTAGCAGTTACCTCTTCCAATGTAAGCATGGTGGTTGAACAACATTATCTCCACCATTGGTAGCAAGTAGCAGCACTTTTGAATTTGGCATTGGCACTGTCACTTTAGTACTCAATGATCTTCTTTGGCAGCCCTGCTAAGTGAAGTTAAAAAAAAAGGATAGGCAATGGCATGTGAGGGAGCCAGGCATCGTCTCCCATGTCCACTACTGAGGGGAATATGGGGTATTTTTCACTGCACATGGTTCCAACTCCAATTTGGCCAAAGAATATGTGTCTAATAATGGTGGGGCGGCATAAATCAGACACAAAGATAATGTTCAGTTGTATTTTGTTTGCAAAGAAAAAGTAAAGAAGTTCAATTAGAAATAATTACAATTTCTATGGTGGCACTGTCATACTCATTTTGGGAAGTAGAGTTCATCCTCAGACTCAGGTGGTTCACCCAGACGTTGGTCATCAAACACACTTGATTCTTACCAATCATCCTCTTCCTCCTCCTGTGGTGTTTTGGGAAAAGTGTGATCAGGTGGGATAAAATGCTAGTTTGTTTTGATCATGGTTATTATCTCCACGTTTCAAGGTGAGAGACTGGTCCTACTCACTGTTACAACATTTTCAGCAGACACATTGGCTACAGGACAAGCCAGATACTTCATTGGCAGCCTGCTGAGCTCTGTCAATTAGCACATTTTCCCATACCAATGCACCAATGGGTTTTGATCCACATGCACCTCTTTTGGGTCATCCAGCTACTCCTGGAACATCCTTTGAAGTGTTATTGGTTCTGCTGCTTTCTTGACCTCTGTTGCCTTTGCCTCTGCACTGAACGTAAGTCCTGCTACTTGAAACCAAGCCATTGCAGAGGTTGGCTCCAATTCTTTTGATGCTGTTGTTGCAGGTGTTATTGTTGCTGGTTTTGGTTGCTGTGAGACAGGACTGCCCTCTCTGGAAGTTGAAGGGTGTTCCCCAGAACTGCAGAGTGGGACTTTAATTTCCAGCTGTTCTTCTTCCAGGTCTCCGGCTTGCTCAACAATCTACCTCTTGTCTTCTGAAATCCTCTTCAGAGAAAGGAATGAAATTGGGAAGAGTTTTTTTGCAGTGTGGATCAAGTACGGTTGCACAGATGTACTCTTCAGATGAGATTATGTAATTTTGCAGTCTTGCATTGCAAACCAAGTGAAGGATTAAGCTCTCAACTAAGGAATGCGCTTCTGGGTTTCATTCACACCTCCGAGTGTAAACCTTTCACACACCTTTTCTAGCTGCTCCTGTAGCAGATGCAGCAATGGGATAGCTTCGCCCATCTTACTGTCCTCCTTGAAAACTGTCCTCATTAAAACCTCAAAAGGGAGCAGCATCTGTGTCAAACATTTGACTAGGGTCTATTTGTCCACATCCATGGTGATAGCTTTCCCAATTTCATCCCCTCTTAGAATGACATAGTAATTGATCTGTCTGTATTTCTCAAACATACGTTGCAACATATAATAGGCTGAGATCCAACTTGTTGACACCTCCTGTATCAGGGCTTTAACTGGTACTCTGTTAGCATGCTGAATAATCCACAGCTGCTTCTGGGCTTTAAAAGAATGGCTGAAATGAGTGGAGATTCTTCTGCAGGTAGTCAGTATGTTGCTGACTATGTCTTCTTTTTGGAGGAAGTCTTGCACAACTAGGTTGATGCGGTGCACCAAACAAAGGACCCTGAAAGAGCCACCATCTGCCATGGCCTTGACTACGTTACAACAAATCCAATTCAGAGACATCTCGGTTGTAGCCACTCAAACACCTTGCTATTAAATTCTTCCAAGATGGTTGCAGCTGTATGCGATTTCTCCATGGCAAACATGGCTACTGTTGCATGCCGCCGAAAGCTCTTAAAAATATCTTCAGGGACAAGACCTGTAGATAGCTTTTGCTTTACCACTGCAAAAGAGATTCAGTGTGCAGTGATGCATATGCTATCAGTAGCCTGACAACTGGACCACATGTCTGTCATAAGGTGGAGTGTGTGGACAACACTCTGCTACAAAGCTTATTCAACCAATTGCAGCACATGGTGATGAAGAGCTGGAACACCAACTCTGGCAAAATAGGTCTGACTTGGAACTTTCTTTTTCAGGCTGATGGCTGACACAAACTCTCTGAATCCCATTCCTTCTACAAAAGAGAAAGGGAGGAGGTCCAGCGCTAATATTTTAGCCAGCTTCCCATTGTACAAACATGCCATTGGGTGGTTGCAGTCTTAGGGCACTTCCTTCTTTTGTGAGGTTACTGATGCAGACAACCTTTGAAATGTGGGTGTTGGCAGACTCAATGTGCGTTGTGGTGCAGCCATGTTATCTCCATCTGGCTCGGAGTCTTCCTATGCCATTGTGAGGTTGCTGAAGTACTGGTGCACTGCTGGGGACAAGGATGCTTTGCGTGAGGATGTCACCCTTTTCTCGCTTACTTCCCACCGTGATGTGACCCGTTGTAGCTGATGTTCCCCGGCTCTCCTCACCTTCACACTGTGACCATGTTCCATCATTTTTATGGTGCTCCTCCCACTGGATTGTGAGATGTTTTTTCATAGGGGTAGTCTGACCTCTAGTACCAGACTTACGTTGACAAACACTTCGTTGGCAAATGTAGCATATTGCAATAGTCTCCTCTTTGTTGCTAGATGTAAAAAAAGTCCCAAACTGGGGAGGAGTACTTTCTTACTGGGCCACTGCCAATTCCTGAAGAAGACCTGGGGGTAAGTGGGTGTGCTGTTGATTGCCTCTCTGCAGTGCAATCTTCTACTGAGTTATGGGTTGGTGCAGGTCTCTGCTGGGGTCTTACAAATATGGGAGCTGGGGCTACTGCCTGTGCCACATCACTTGGAGCAGTTAGATAGTAATATTGAACTCTTCTGTACCAGCTTCCACAATGACTTGCTCATCATCATCATTTTCCTAATCATCGTCTCCTTCCATGATTCTAAGGCTTTCTGGAAGTTTTGTTTTCCCTTGCGTGTTCACTTTGTGTCCCTTTCACCATCATCAGATTTGGTGCTTGGAGAAGAAGGTGGAGTAGTACCCTTCCATTTTCTTGCTGGAAATCTGGGAGCCATTGATTTTAAAAGAGGAATTTCTTGCTCAGCAGGAAGCTCAACATCCTGTTTTGTTCCAACTTCAGGAAAATCTACTATTGTTGGCTGCGGCTGCTGTCCACTTTGCTCTGTTTCCTGAATTAATTGGGTACTACTTTGTGAAAGGGACAAATTCAGATCAATGTCACTGATCATTGGAATCGCCATGATTGAAGTGGTTGCCTTACTGACAGACATGGTCTCGGGCAAAGGTTCTGTTGATTAGGGAGTGCTGTTCCCAGGCCTCCACAGAGGCTGGTGTGGCAGGCACACATCTCATGAAAAAGGTTGCAGTTGGCATGCCACTGATGGAAAGCTGCACTTTCTCACTGACCACATTCTTGGGAGCAACTTTCTTTGTGCCCATCTTAAGCTATAAGTTGGCAGTGGCACTAAGAAGCGAAATCAGAGTTTGGAGGACAAAAGTAACCACACAGGCCTTCTCTTTGGCATTACTGCAGATGATGTGACGTCTCTTCTCTTGTGCACCTAAAAGCAACCAAGCAAGAAAAACATGTGGATAGCAAAACGTCGCATTGATTCAAGCTGAAATAGTACAGACAAATGCAATCTTAGTGTGGTTGGTTACTTCTGTAATAATTACCAATTTAATAAAAAATTATAAAGTCAAACGACACCACCACACCATAAAATTTCATTTCAAATAAGGCAGCATAACATGCAGAAATAGCTCTTTGCTTTATCCTTATCTGTTTTAAAGGGGGCACCAGTGGTAGTCAGAGAAAGGTGCATGGGTAAATTGAGTTATCCTTAAAAAAACTATGGCAGCAAGGTGATCCAGAGAAAATGGAATAATCATTAAAAAATTAATTGTGCTGCTGATTTGCCTGCAGTGCGCTGCAGCCAGAATTTTTTAGGAGGACATGGAATTAATATACACCTAAAGAAACCAAGGGCCAGATGTATGAAACCTTTTTGCATTCGCAAATGGTGCGAATCTCAAAATTAGGCCGTTTGCAAATGCAAAAACGTGGTCTGCGATGCATGAAAGTCATTTGCAGACCAAAAATAAGAAATCTCAAAAATAGCGATTTTTTGCATTGCAACCTGTTTTTGCAAGTCGCATTTCGCAAAATCCAAGTCGCAATTCGATGCATCAAAAAATCACAAATTGCCATTTTCCGCAGAATGGCATTTTGCACATGCAAAATACCACTAAGTGTAACCAGGTGGTAACCAGGTGCAACCTATATAAAGAGGCCCAGAATGCCTCAGACTCTTTTCCACAATGGCTGCACTCTGCGTACTGGCGAGGAGGATGAGGATCTTGGCAGGTTTGAGGAGAGGGAGGAGGAGACAGGAGCGCATTTTCAGAGTGCGCATTACACTTTTTGACCAGACAGAGGAGGAAATATTTGAGAGGTATAGGTTGAACTCAGCCATGATACTTGATCTGATAGGTGAGCTACAACCCATACTGCAGCGCAGAACACATAGGACTCATAGCATCCCCACCCATGTGCAGGTATTATGCTCCCTCCACCTACTTGCCTCAGGGAGCTATCAAGGGGTCATAGCAGCAGCTGGAGGGGTCTCACAGAGTATGCCCTCTAGATTTTACAATGCATTTATGAACGCCATGCTGAGCAGGATACACCAGTACATCAGATTCCCCACAGGAAATGCAGCAGACAAAAGTAGATTTTTACCAGATAGCACAGTTCCCCCATGTCCTAGGTGCCATAGATGGGACACATGTTGCAATCTGTCCACCATCAGCCACAGAGTATGTGTACACAACCGTAAATACCAACATTCAATGAATATACAGGTGATATGCAATGCCTCTTATATCATAACGGATCTCGTGGCCAGGTACCCAGGGAGCACACACAATTCATACATCTTTCGCCATAGCGGCATTCACACAAGACTGCTAGCTGGGGAGTTTGGAGAAGGATATCTACTAGGTATTGACACGCTGTACACTGGTGCATTGATGGCGTGCTGATGTCAGATGGCTCAGTTACTCAATATACCCTCTGTCCCTTCCAGAAGACAGTGCCTATGCAGTGCACACCTACATGATGACACCCTACCTCAATCCTGCAACACCAGCAGAACGGAGATACGATGCAGCACACAGGGCGACCCGTAACGTGGTAGAGCGCACCTTTGGGCTGCTGAAGAGTCGCTTCCGGTGCCTCCATAAAAGTGGTGGGGCACTACAGTACACACCAGAGACAACATGTAGAATAGTGGCTACTTGTGCTATCTTGCACAATATAGCTACCACCAGGGGCCTACCTGTGCAAATATCAGAGCCAGACTCAGATGAGGATGATGATCCCATACCACCCCTAGAGCCAGCAGACAGGACCAGTGCAGCAGAGGGAAGGCAAAGGCGTGCTGACATCACACACAACCATTTCAGATGTAAGTATGTAAACACAAATCCCCAGCAAATGTACCTGTAGTGAGTAAATGTATTACCTTAATGTCAAGTAATGTTAGTCCAACAAATACCAACAAAAGTGATTTAAACAAAAACAATAGCAGTTCACAGTAAAGCACTATTCCTTCATAGTGTACTCATTACAGACACACATACAGTCCCCTGTGGCCACTACAGTCACTTCTTTCAGCCACGCACGCCACTCGAGTGCCCAGTTGCCTCACTGGAACCTTGATTGTCTGCCTCTGTGGCAGTGCTGAGCCTGGCACTGCGCCGTCTGGTGTCCATTGCAGGCACAGCTAGGCTGCTGAGGCTGGATGTGTCCTCCGTGTCCCCCAGTCCAAGCTCGCTAGGTGTGGCTGACCTGTTTCCCATGATATTGTCAATCACATTGGTGATTTGGACTAGTCCTTGAGCCACATCCCTGCTGCTGTGTGCTGCATCAACCTGTGCAGCCACTGCATGACGTGAAATTAGGGAGGTGGAATTAGCCAGCCTAGTCACAGAGCGTCAAAATCCCCCAAACATACTTATGAAGCGTTGCTCCTGCCTCCGGTGGCTCACCCTGTCATGGCGCAGCTCCTGACATAGTTCGCTCACAGCAGAAGTGAGCTTCCTTGTGTCCTGCGATGCCTGGACCTGTCCCTCATGCAGCTGTTCAATGTTAGAATTCAGGCACTCCAGCCGGCGATGCAGGCCCCCCATGTTGGCATTATGTTGCTGCATCTGCCTTTGTAATGCAGTGATCTTTTTATTCTGCAGGCGCTGCTGCTGCAACATAGATTCCAGGCCAGGCAACCAAAGAAGGTGGTTCCCTCACCTGCCTCATACACATGTGCACCTGCATATATGTCAGCATCCTGCGGGGTGCTGTGGTCTGCTGCGAACGGGGCTCCTGCATCTGGGTGCATCTGCCAGTTGGGGATGGTGTTTGTGGGCCTTCCTGCTGCTCATCGGAGTCCTGACTCAGTTCTGGCAGTGGCAGTGCCCTAGGCCTGCGTTGGAGTGGCGCAATGTTCTGAGACCCACTCGTATTGGAGTCTGAAGCAGGATAGGTGTCAGTCTCCCTTAACCTGGCACATGCTGTGGCTGCTGGGCCTGACCCACCTGCAACGACAATATGCAGCATGTCAGTTATGTTTGTTACAATTAAGGTGGCACATTGGTAATAAAGGTAAAGGTACTTCTCTTCACTGTGTTGTGGGTGTTGTGTTCTTCTGGGTGTCGCTCTACTTAATTACATTGTATGTGCTACTTTCAGCTCTGGGTTGTGGACTACCACTCCCATAAGGCATTGTTGTGCTGCTTCTAAGATGTGGAATGGACTACTTATCACAATGTTTTACATTACTTGCTAATTCCTATGGGGCTTTTGTGCATACACATATGGGTTACAATTCAATATTGCACTTACCTTTGCTGGTACTTGGTGTGCCGGAGGTGTCAATCACAGTGACCCCACTGACTGCTTCCGGGAGGAGTGAGGACTCCACTAGGTCCTCTATCGGGGTGGAGGGTGTCTCTGTGGGTGGGCCCCCTCCAGGGTGCCTGGCCTCCTGCAGTCGTCTTGCCACCCTCTCCTTGGCACAGGACCGCAGGTCGTACCACCTCTTCTTGATTTCTTCTACTGTGCCACTCCAACAGCGCAGATCTTTGTCAGTATTTCTGCCCAGAGTCTCCTTTTTTCACTCTCAGGCACCTGGAGTGAGCTTTTTGCCGAACAACTGGTCATGGCTCCGGACCACCTCATCTGTCAGCACATCCAGCTCTTGCTCGCTAAATTTCAGCTTACGCTTTCTTTCTCCCTTCTCCTTTCCCTGGGCAGAGGTGTCCATGTTTGTTCAGCTGTGCTGCTGCCTTCTCCATAGACTTGCTCAGTGAGGCTGGGCTGGCTCTCTCTGAGTGCTGGTTTGGGTGTGGCACCTCAAACTGCCTGGGATGACTCACTTCCTGCTTGTGATGTCATCAGGCTCCTCCAATTGTGCTTTCTCGCAATTTCTCATAATTTGTGATTTTCAATTACCGAATCGCAATTTGCGAAAATGCTAACTGCAATTCAGTAATTGGGCTTCACAAACCACAAATAGCGATTTTTAAGAAATCGCTAATTCCGAGTCGCAATTATGATACATGGCCTATTGCGACTCGGAAATAGCGATTTCTTAAAAATCGCTATTTGCAATTCGCAAGGCCATTTCTTCATACATCTGGCCCCAGATGCTGTAGTGGGACTGCCCGCGTTTGGTGGATGGATCGAGGAATGGATGGGGATGGAAGAATCAAGGTGAAATGCAGATTTAAATTAAATGAAATAAAATATTTAAAAAATAACACAAAATCTAAAAAAAAAATAATAACATTTTTTTAAATTATAAATAGAAAATAAATTTAAAATGCAAATAAAAAAGACAAGAAATTAAAAAAACACAATTAAAATAACAAATGTAAAGAATTTGTTTTAAAAAACTAATGCAAAACATAAAATTAAAATTAAAAATAATAGTATAAAAATATAAAATAAAAAAATAAAATTAGAATCAAAAATTAAAATATAATCTTAAAATAAACAAATGATCACTATTTAACAATGTTTGTATGTAAGCCTACAGTAGCTGCAGAAAATGACTGCCATCCATGTGGTAAAACAACAAAAAGGAGGCATGGTAAACAAAGAACACATGCAAGCCTATGGCAAAGAGACACTGGCTGGATTTACAAAATGGCCGGCAGCCTCATGGTCAAACAACAACAACAAGGAACAAGGAGGAACAGGGAACAAAAAAAGAACACATGCAAGCCTATGGCAAAGGAACACTAGCTGCATGCACAAAATGGCTGTCAGCCACATGATCAAACAACAGCAACAAAGAGCAAGGAGTAAAAAGAAGAATACATTCAAGCCTATGGTAAAAACACACTGACTAGATGCAGAAAATGTCTGCCACCACATGGTCGAAAAACAACTGTGAACGAGGATGCATGGAGAATGAAGAACACATGCAATCCAATGAACATAAACTACACAAAATGGTCCCTGGCCTCACGGCATGGAGAACAAAGACACATGGTGGACGAAGACAAACACACACACACATTGGCCATAAGGAGGCATGGTGGTAGCACTGAAGAAAAACTAGCATTAATTCAGCAATGCAAAACCTGACAATTAACTGATATAAATATTTCACAGCAACAGTACACTCATCAAATATTACCGTAATAACAATAATAATGATAATAATAATACCATTAAATATTACCACACAACATATACACTTTTTGCATCAATAAAGAAATGCACACAATAGCCAAAACAATTTATTTAATCAAAGGCCATCCCTACCCTAAATTTAGTTTTAAAAACAAATACCACTGAAATATTTATTTCATGTACTAGTGACTACTTGTACTGGGCCTACTGGCTAGATGTCCCCTTGGAAATCTAGGCCTCATAGTGAAATATTATTGGGAATGTTACAAAGATGCAGAAAAGGGAAAGTACTACTGAGCTGTGCAACAATTTTCTTTTACAAAAGATGAAAGTCAATGAAATGCAAACAGTATAACATTTTTAAATCAAATTAAAGCATAAAGAACTATTGGTGCCTGCCCAAAATTACAATCAACACCCTTATTCAATAGTTTTGCAACTTACTTTTGTGATTTCACTTGCTTTTGTTATTACTGTACGACGCAAGTTGAGACTCTGTCCCATTTTATATTTTTCTGTCCAAGATACTCATCTCCCAGGAGGAAGCAGATTATTCCCTTATGCAGGCTCCTTGGAGAAAGGACCCACAGGGAATCACTTCATATACTGTCAAGTGATTCTAGTGACAGGGTTGTGTTTGCTGTAACAAGGTACCTTCAATGTGCCTGGGTTGTTAGATCTAGGGAGAGTCCACATTTGGCTGGTTTGTAACTCTACTAAGATACCTGGTTGGAACTGTGATTTATAAAATGACATTGAACAGAAATGGATTTATTAGAGAGACTGTCAGTGAGGTTATTAACTGAGCACTGTCTCACAGCTGGCAGCAATGAAGCTAGTCCAAGGAGGAGTATCCGAACCAGGGGCACAATGAAGAGTGAGATCTCTGCACCTGGCTGACATCTCCTTCCTCAAACAGAAATTAGAAAGAGATAAAAAGGCAGACGCTGCCTAGACAGTTCCTCAGCTTGAAAAACAAAACCTGCAGGCTGAATCCTCACCACTGTCATCCACAAAATGGCAGTGCTCAGAAAGAACTAATGAGCAGCCCATTCCTAAAAAGGCCGTAATGCAATTTCATAAGATAGCCCTGTCTCCATCCTCCTAATTCAGTGTCTAGGTCTACACCCTTCAGCCACATAAATGCAGGCAATACACATTGTTGGATTGAGAGTGTCCCTGTATGGGATGTGGGCATGTTCCCCTGCACTGAATGCCCAAATGAGCCTGTTCCTGATTATGTGAGGTCCTAGAGCTATCAAGTGATCTGAAGGGACACATTAAGCATGCCTTCATTATAGACGGAGGGCCACTGTACCTATCCTAGGTGTAGTACATAAAGTATTGGGGTAGCAAACTGGGTTTAGTAGGGATCTATAGTGTGGCTACACAGCTTTACGTGGGTCACTTGGAGTGAGGCCTACGGGCTCTGTTCTTGTAAAGTTCTGCTATTATCTGTGTGTCCAGAACTTTGCATCTTGTGTGAACTTCGAATGAGTGCAGATGATAAGTACACATACCACATATGCAGTAATAGGGCTGTATGCATTTGTGAGTGAGTCTGAGTACTGAAGCCAAGCCAAGAAAATCCATTCTGTATGCCCTTGGCCAGGTGTGGCCCAAATGGAGCATGAGGTCTTTTCTTCCAGGTCATGAAAGAGTATTGCCAGCATTCCTGTGGCTGGAGAAAGGCGAGCCAGACTCTGTAATGAGGATAATAGAGACAGTGTTACCTTTACATATGCCATTAGCCTGTTTGCTATTAAGGTGCTGCTGATTATTTCTTCCTGGACACTACTTCTCGGTTGATAGCATGGTTGAAGGGTGAGACTGTGGCTTCTGTTATGCACGGTGACAAGGTTTCTAGGTCACGACTTCCCTTTAGACCACTTTTGATTAGGGATTCAGATAGACTTATGACAGCCAGGTGTAGATATCACTCTTTATTGTGGGTATGGGGTGGGTGCTCTAGTCTGCAGACAACTCAAGTGCTACTTGCTGTGAGTAGCACCACTCTACACAAAAGCTGCGTCTGGCGAGCAGCCTAAGGACACTTGAAAGGAGAATTAGCCCAAACTGGTTCTGCTGTTCGATAGTGGATCAACAAACCCATTTAAAAATATGTGTTAATATTTTGGTCCATAGCCACCCACTTTGTTTCAGTTCCAGCTCGTTCATGACCTGAGAAGGGGGTGCCTTACAGAGAACTCAAAGGACTTTTGTGTGGCCAGGTCTTGCCTCTGCCTGACAGCCAGTCTCCCAAAAGTGAGAGTCCCTTCCCTTGAAGCCTGCACTTTCTGTGGAATGAGCTGAGGATCTGCCTGAAGTCCCTAGAGGCCTGTCTGCCTGCTCATAGAGGGAAAGAGCCTTCCTGTCCATGTGAGGAGACACTGTTCAGGAGAAAAGAGAACCAGCATGTTACAGGGACTTACTGATATCAATTGAGGGTTGGCTATATTACAGCAAGGAAGAAGCAGTCTCACTGCAGAGGATCTTCCTGGTCTCTCCCCACTAGTTCCTGGCAAGAACCACTTCAAGTGCCCTTGCAATCTGCCTAGTCTGGGCTACTTGGTCTGTGATTATCACCTTAACCCAATCGTGGCTGATTCTACCATCAGCCCATTCAAGGCTGCATCTGCCATGATAATTGCATTAGTCTGATCATGGCTCCAACTGACGCCAGCCTAGGTGGCATTATGGCCCTGATTAAAACCCTGGTGGTCACCAGACCACCAGGGTCAGGGTGGCGGTCATGGCGGTCCGACCGCCACATTATGACTGTGGCGGAGCCATCATGGTTCCAACCACCGACACCCCCGGGCTGCCACAAGCCTGCAGCCTGGCAGTCACAGCCTGGTGGTCACGGCTGTTGTAATCCGCTAGGGCAGAGCTGCAAGCAGCGCTGCACTGGGATTACGAGTCCCCATCCGCCATCATGTCCATGGAGCTTTACATCACCATGGAAAGGCTGTTGGAAAGGGGGACTCAGGAAGCCCCTCGGGCCCCTGCACTGCCCATGTACTTGGCATGGGCAGTGCAGGGGCCCCCATGCACAGCCCCTTCACGCATTCTATGGCCCGAATTATGGACATTAGGAGCCAGCCGGTCCAGCGGGGAACTCAAATTAGGGCCTGCGGGGTTCAGGCCTAATTGCATGATGAGTTTACCAGGCGGCCTCCGCCGCGCGCCAAACTCATAATGTGGACCTATGATCATTGCAATGCCTGATTGGGGCTGCAACTGCCATCGACTTGGTTATGACGGCATCTTGCTTTTTCATTGCATGAGCCCAGCTGGAGCTCCAACTATCGAATTTAACCTGAGAGGGTCTGCAACCTTACTAAGTCATGAGGAAGCCACAACAGACACAACTGCACCCTTGATGAGGTGCTGCCACACATTACTATGCCATGCAAAGGTGTACATGAGAAGTATCTCTCACCTGGTGGATTAGCCTAAGAGCCTAAGGGAGGTCACTTGGGTGGGAGTAGCAAGGGGACTCGGAGGATGTAGCATAGCAAGGTAGGATTATATTCAGGGTCACTACCGTGTAATCTAAATTGGATTGTATATTATGTATCACTGTTCAGTGATTAAAAGTGCTCTTTTCTTAAAAGACAAGCATTGAGCTGTATGTTGAATTTATTTATTTATCTTTTGGTGGAGTGTTGTGCTCTAGCACCACTCACGATTTCCCTGAGAAGCCTATGAAGGCTTGCTCTTAATTTCCGAAGTATAAAGTGTATATGGGGTTGATTTACAGGGCCATAGTAGGATGGGCCACAGGACGCCAGTGGCAGTAGACCCCATTCTCCATGGTTGGAGCTCAGCGGCCTTTGTCTTGACTGTAGCCCCAGAACAGTGTTTGACACACTTTCATGGTCTTGGGGCCCCTTCTGCTCCATCTTGTGCCATGTTAAATCAGGATCCCACAAGTATCAGCACACACATACAGAGTGATTTGCTATCATACATATACTACATAGGCGCTGCACATTTACACACTAGACTAGACATGCTCATGGAATATCAGTCCAAGTTACTGGGTTTCACAAAACAGAGGAACTTTACACGAGAGCGGTCAGTAGATCATGCTCCTAGCATTCTCACTGACACAGAGGAAAAGGTCTGACTATTATACAAATTCATGAACATACAGCATACTCAACCACAGCCTCATATACTTTATTCAGGGCAAGTACAACAGTCTTGCTTCTTGCACCCACCCAGGAAAAAGGACATGTATTTGGCCTCACGTTGATATGGATAGGCCATGCTTCTGTATGCACGAACTAATTTAAGGTGATGTGTCAGGGCCGAAATAAAAGTCAGGATAACTGTTTCACATACAACAATCCACTCAAAGCCGGTTACATGATGGTTTAACATGCAGGTTACTTCTGGTTACCTAGAATGCCGGTCTGCAATGTCTACAAAACAGTCAAAGGACTATGAATTCATTTCAGTGTTCCTGATTTCTAGATTCTTCGTCTTGGCACAATTTAAGAGCAGGAAGGTATCGTCCATCAAGTTGAACACATGGTCCAAGTACAACTTATTTTTCGTTGTATTGTTTGAGACATTTTTCAATTGGGAACGAATTAGTCTTTTGTCAGCATACAATTGTAGGTTCACCTAGTACTGCTCAAGACGTTGTGTAGGGACATATGTAAACATTGAAAAGAAAAAACTCAAGATGGAAAATCCTTGAGGCACAACATACGCCGCAGGAACAGTGGACGATACTACAGGTCCATTGCAACGCATTTTGGCTGTGGCTGTGTAGCAGGACACTTGCAAAATAAAGGAAGAAACGGAGTCTCAAGATGAGTTGGTAAGTTTATTCATACCAAAAGGGACCCGGGCACGTAACTGCCTCTCCGTCCTCCATTCTGGAATAACGGCTGACTGGGAGCCGAGCTGCCTGCACTCCAGAACCAAGAAGAACAACCAATGAAACAAAGGTTCCATTGAAGCCACGCGCCTGAAATACATGCGAGAATATAACATATATTATGTAAAATACAACGTACAATATCATATAAAGTTCAAAAGGAAATTACGTATTACAGTCTGGGAAGTTATTATTGGAGCCAGTGTAGCACAAGTTATGTGTTAATCAATGATATGCTGTATTTGTTGAGTGCTCACACACCTACGTTTCCTTGCTCAAAGCTAGATATAGCTTGATTAAATGAAGCTACTGAACTGCATTGGGAACAGAAACGTTTTTAGTTGCTGTTTGAAATGCAAAATAAATGATCCTTGCGGAATGGACAGTGGTAATTCTATATCTTTGCAGCGGCATTCGAAACAAATGGTCACCGACACTAGCTACACTTTAGAAATATTTAAAAGGAAAAATATAGATATCAGATTGTTGGAAGATTTATGCCATTCAACCTTAGTGTGTATATCAGGAATCCGTAAACTTCCTGATGGACAATCGTCATGGCTTTGAAAGTTACACTTTGGCATACAGGGAACCACTGTAAAAAGGTGCTCTAATTTCGAGAGCACTGCACGCTCCCGAGGGTCTGCGAATGTAAGAAGAACTGATTTACTGATGTGACTGCTGTTAGCCTACGCCTATCATATATAACGCATGTTCAAAACACGTAATACACGCAGCACACCCCATAATGGTCGCAACTTGTACATATGCCATTAGTGAATGAACAATACATGCATTATGTGATAAGAGTGCATATCTGCAATGTTCAAACCGCTGTACATGTTTACATACTTGCCTCTTCCCCCAGGTCGTGTGAAATATTCGAGGGCTCCTTCACTTCAGAGGAGGAGGGAGTCAATTGTTTGCTTCGACCACTGGGACTGTATCAGTGCTTTTGCTTCGACCACTGAGACAGTATCAGTGCTTTTGTATTTTACCAGGCAACTGGAAAATATGATTTATGCACTATCAAATGAAAGGAGACCCTACTCCGAAGAGAAGCAAAAACTAAGAAAACCTGTTACTCGATTTTCCATAATACCTCGTTTGGACTTTGTGCAATGTCTTTAGTGTGTGCACCACACACGTGAATCACCCAATTCTAGACTGACTTCCTAGTTCAATGTATTCATAAGCTCAGGATCCCTTATAAACAAAATAATAACCTAGAACTGAATATGTGAGTAAAATTAATTGATTCAACTGTATTTTTCATCCAAGATGCTTTAGCAGGACAAATCGAACATGTTAGGAGTGGATCACCCACCTGTTACATGTTTAGACGGTTCCTTCTGTGCAGGTGAGACTAATTTGGTTGTGTGTCCCATGGGACTGAATTTCTGCTTTGTGTGGTATTTCACAACAGCCACTGAAAGCACCATGTAAGTATTCACAAATTAAAGGAATACTCTTCTCTGATTAATGGCACGGATCGTGAAACATATTAAAGGAGATTTCCTATTCTGGCTGAACAAGTGATCTTATTGAAAACTATTCAAATGTTAGTAAAGTGAACTGTTTCAACATCATTTTCCTTAATTTCTTGTTAGGACATAGGGGGTCATTTTGACCCTGGCGGTACGGGACTGCCAGGGCTAAAACGACGGAAGCACCGCCAACAGGCTGGCGGTGCTTCCAGACATATTACGACCGCGGCGGAAGCACCGCGGTCGCACCGCCGGGGCCGGCGGTATTCTGCCACTTTTGCCCCGGCGGTGTTAATCCGCCTGGGCAGCGCTGCCCAGGGGATTACGAGTTCCCGACCACCAGCCTTTGTCTGGCGGTTTGCACCACCAGGAAAAGGCTGACGGAACGGGGAGTCGTGGGACCCTTGGGGGCCCCTGCACTGCCAATGCCACTTGCATGGGCAGTGCAGGGGCCCCTTGACAGGGCCCCATGCAGCTTTTCACTGTCTGCTATGCAACTGCACCCGTCGCACGGCCACAACACCGCCGGCTCCATTTGGAGCCTGCTCCTATGCTGCGGCCGTGATCCCCGCTGGGCCGGCGGGCGAAAACCAGGTTTCTGCCCGCCGGCCCAGCGGGGATCTCCAAATGGCCACGGCAGGGGTGCTGCCGCATTGGCGGCCGCATGGCGGTCAGACCTTGGCGGGCAGCTGATGCCGCCCGCCAAGGTCGTAATGACCCCATAGTGTAATGTCCTACATGTGTATTCAACTCCTGTAAAACCCCCAATCCTATAATAATTTCCTAGTTTAATATATTCTATCGGTTGAGATCCTGTAAGTAAAAAAGGCTAAAAGGTAGGTAGAAATGGAGTGGTGTGAGATGGTGTGTTGGAGCATGGACAATGTATTAACCACACAGTGACTTTAACGTTTAATCGAGTCTCAGCAGAGTTCATGGGAGATTATGCTTCAATATATTATAAACTACCTACTCAAAGTCAACCAACAAAGAGAAACAAAATAGGTTACAAAAATACCTTCACTAAATGCCTAAGAGTCTTAAATGTTGGAACATAACGTTGAAAGTAACATACTTTGGGGTGAAATATTTTAAGGGTAGGAATGAGGAAATTAAACAAAAAATAGTTTTAGGACATAACTGCTAGGTGAGATTGCACACCAATTAATTCTAGACACTGGCTGTGTGGTCTTTCCTTCTGCTGAACAGGCCCTGATCTGATTTACAGGAGTGGTGTCAACATTTTTTAATGCTTACTACCTAGCAAGTGAGGGTGAGAGCGCTGTGCATATTCCACGTGGTTTCTGAAATAAGATGCTGCCACTATGTCACTTCTAGTATATCAGTTATTGAAAGAAAGGCAAGTGTTGCTGTTTTTACTTTCAGACTCTATATCCTGGCTTTCAAATTGAAGCATTGAGCTAGACACAAAAAACAGAAGTTCAATACTCAGCGTCATACTAATCCGACCCTCTGGTATGGTGTGACTTCTCAAATCATGAACTCACAGCTTCACAATACTTCAGCCAGATGACACTGATGAATTCACATCTGTAAAGAGCAGAATGCGGGCTCAAACATAATCCTGGCAGTGTTCAGCAGATTGATCACAAAAAGGAAAGACATTGTATACAAACCTTTTTTGAATGTATGATTTATGTAAGTGTGAATTGGTTAATGATTCTAAATTCAAAAGGAAGGCTCTTTGGGACAAAATTGCCTACCTGTTCTGCAGGTTCGTTGTGGAAATGCTTTTCAATAGTGGAACAGGTACAGTGGCACTGGGGCCCAAGATCTTAAGTTATCCGCTGCACCCCAATTATGGGTGTTGTTTGATGCTCAATCTTTCTAAAAACGCCCCTTTCCTTTGCATTAAGGACCACTGAACCCTTGATGTACCAATGAGTATACTTATGCTGGTGTGTCGTCCCTGCAAATACGTGAGCACCAGGTCTACTTTCTACTCTCTTCTGTCTAGCATTGTATTTACATAAAAACATGGGAACTTTGTGCAATAAAGTATAAGCTAATTGGAGCACACTTAACTGGCCATTGTTTACATTCCCACAAACAAAAATAAAACTAGTGAAGGTGAAATGTAATCAGCACAAACATAAGACATGGCACATGACTGTGTGTAATGACATTTTACAAAGAACTCACAAAGCAGTAAGGGACCTGTGGGCTAATTTCTATGGTCTCTAACCATGGAAGCAGTCCACAGGTGCCCTTCCCTGCCCCCAGGGACACCCCCTGCCACCCTCGCCCACCCCTGGAGGACACCCATGGATCGGGGGACCCATCTATGGTAAGTAGAGGTAAGTATTTGTTTTATTTACGTAGAAGTGGCATAGGGGGGCCTAACCTGGGCCCCCCTACATGCCACGGTGCCCAATGGCCATTCCCAGGTGACAGAAGTCCCCTGGGCATGGTCATTGGGCAGGGGGGAATGACTCCTGCTAAGACAGGAGTCATTTCCATGGGGGTTGTGTGTCAAAAAATGACGCTAGTCAGGTTAGAGCCGATATTTTTTACTCTAACCTGACTTGCACGTGACATTCTTTGGCGCACAACCCCCAGTCATCCCTACGCCTCCGCTACCTGGTTACCGTCATTTATTTTGACCCTAACCAGGCCGCAGCTCCGGCTATTGTCATTCCATAAATAAGGCGCCCAGCTGGTGCGTTGGAATGGCGGTAGCCCGCGTTAAACTTTTTGACACAAATCTGCGCTAAACAAGTTTGCGCCAAAAAGTATAAATATGGGCCTATATGTGCATCCAAAGATTAATTTGGTGTTTTTTTCATTTGCATAGTATGTACCACTTGTTAGACTTGGCATCTTTGGCGTGGTCTCCCCTAACTTTTTACCTCTGTTTCTGAGGCTGTTGATGTGTGCTGGACTCTCTTTTTGCTGTTTTTGTTACTCTGGGCATTTTACCACTGCTATCCAGTGCTAAAGTGCAGGTGCTCTGGTATAAAATGTGTATGTAAATGGATGTCCATGATTGGCATATTTGATTTACTGGAACATCCCTAGTACAGTGCACTAGAGGTGCCCAGAGCCTGTAAATCAAATGCTACTAATGGGCCTGCAGCACTGGTTGTGCCACCCACATTAGTGGCTCTGTGATCATGTCTCAGGCCTGCCACTGCCGTGTCTATATGTGCAGTTTTAAACTTCCAATTCGACTTGGCGAGTGTACCTACTTGCCAGGCCTAAACCTTCCCTTTTCTTACATGTAAGACACCCCTATGGTAGGCCCTAGGTAGCCCCATTGGCAGGGTGCAGTGTATGTTTAAGGTAGGACATATACTAATGTGATTTATATGTCCTAACAGTGAAATACTGCCAAATTCGGTTTTCACTGTTGGAAGTCCTATCCTTTAATAGGTTAACATGGGGGCTGCCTTTAAATATGATTAAAGCATAGATTCCCTTTGGGAGCAGATAGACATGTGGAGTTTGGGGCCTCTGAGCTCGTAATTTAAAAAAACATCTTTTAGTAAAGTTGATTTTAAGATTGTGTGTTTGAAAATGCCACTTTTAGAAAGTGAGCATTTCGTTGCTTAAACCATTCAGGATTTCCAGTCTGGGTCAGTTTGACAGTTGGGCTGTTTGCAGCTCTCTCTAGACAGTGACACAAAGACACGGGGGTGTAGCCTGCATATCCTGATGAGCGACCTGTGCTAGGAGGGAGCGGAAGAGTGATCACTCACACCTGAAAGGGCTGCGCCTGCCCTCACACAATGCAGTCTCCAACCCTCTGGTGTGTGCCTGGGGCCTGGCCTGGGCAAGGCAGGATTTCACAGACAAGAGAGACTTTCCTTTGAAGTAAGCCTACTTCAAAGGCCAAAAGGGGTATTAGAAGGGCAGCCACAACCACAGCCTTTAGATCACTTCTGGACATCAAGAGGAACCTCCGCCGGGAGAAGAGCTGAGGAGAAGTGCTGCCCTGCCTGTGACTGTGCTTTGTGGAGCTATCCTGCAGTTGCTTCTTCTGCCTGGTGAAAGGGAGCAAAGACTGGACTTTGTTGTGCATTGCTGCTTGTGAAGAAATCTCCAAGGGCTTGTCCTGAGCTTGCCTCCTGTTGTTGAAGTCTCAGGGCCATCAAAGGCTTCCCCTGCCAGCACCTGGACTCTCTGCTGAGACTCCTGCCCTGCCAAGTGGTGCCCTATCCAGTGCCTGGGGCCTTGATAGGTGAAGCTGGTAGACCAAGATTGAAAGACCACTCACTGACTGCCGTGTGGGGAATTTCCGACGCAACCACTGAGATGCGGCTGAAAAAATGATGTGTTGCAGGCTCCGCTGCAGAAATCGGTGCACTGCTTGCAGCACGGCTGGATGATCAATGCTAGCGGCTGGACAAATGACGTAATGCATCGCTAACGGAGACTGGTAACATCGCAACCCACACAGCGTGGTTTTGCTAACACAGTGCTGCAGGATTTTCGACAAAAACCTTGCTGGGCGCGGAAAAACTACGCAACACCTGCCCGGACCCGAGTGCTGCCCAGATCGACGCATCACTCTCCTGCGGAGAGGAAAACCGACGCACACCGACCTGACCAGAAAAGGAGAAATGATGCACGATCTCGCTTGCAGGTGAGAAATCGACGCACCACTTACCTTTTGCGACACACACTCGCCCGTGTGGGTTATTTTGACGCTACCCAGGTACTTTTCAATGTTAACAGTGTTTTACTTGTTTACAAAAGTATTTAAGACTCTTTTGCTTTTAAAATTAACAACTTGACTTGTGTATGTTGGATTTTTGCCGTTTTTGTCTTGTTATGTTTAGATAAATATTTTCCATTTTTCTAACATGTGTTGTGGCATTTTGTAGAGTTTTCATTGAGTTACTGTGTGTGTTGGTACAAAATATTTACACCTAGAACTCTGAAGTTAAGCCTGCCTGCTTGTGCAAAGCTACCAAGGGGTTGAGTGGGGTTAGCTCTGGGTGATTCCCCTTTGCCCTGACTAGAGTGAGGGTCCTTGCTAGGACAAGGGTAACCTGACTGCCAACCAAAGACCCAATTTCTAACACCACTACATTTGCCCTTTCTAGTATTGCAGGAATCGTCCAACTTCTTATCTACCCACAATAATTAAAACAGATTAAAAAAACTCAGATCCGCCTCACAGAGGTGAATTTTCATTAGTAGATCTACTCACATATAGATTTACTCCTACACTTAGATGTAACTCCACTTTTCTGCAATAGAGTATTGTGAGTCAAAATTGAAACCTAAGTGTAGACTTAAGATTCTTTACACCTACAGATCAGCAGGTGGAGCTTGCACCTACTGAACCTCCACAACATAGGTGGAGATTTCTGCCGTTATAGGTGGAGACCTCCAAATGAAAAGGAATATGCAAGTACTATACACATGATCTAAATCCTATTTACCAGGCACAAATTCACTTAAATATAATAAATAGAACCCACACCCTAGGCTCTGCCTCTTCCATTTTGATTACGTGACCATTCAGCCAATAAAAACCATACCAAATCTCAAGGATGCAGACAACACTCTTGATGCACACTAACTTCAATGAGAAGACGGATTTTGCAGGTAAAAGTTTGATCAAAAATATAAGCAACTACATGGACTTCCTCATTCAACAGCAGTAGAACACAGAGTGCAGCTACTAGCAGGAGGTCATAGATGATGTACATTAATAGGGGGAAGAGACATAAGAAAGTAATAGTAGGATTAGAGGGGGTGAGTGAAACAGAAGTTCTCCATGAATCAGGTCAAAATGGCTATTCCTGTAGGATTATCTTGATCCTGTCTCCGTCTCCTCTGCAGAACGCACCCTGATCTCTTGTATGGCCTTCCTTCTTCAGACAACCCAAAGTGAAACAAGGTAAGACTCCCTTTCCTCTCTGTCCCTGCAAGGTATCACATAACCACTTACACAACTCTGTCTCCCCTATATGCAGACAACATACACAAAACCCTCATGCACAACCTCTAACACATATGCCATTTCAATACAATACTATTTGTATTGGTTGCCTTTTACTCATCCTTCTTCACCTATAACCACCATTACATGTAATTTGGTTGGTATTGTTTGTGCAGAAATACTTCCTAAAAGGGCAGAGCATCACACTTCACCAAACACCATCCTACATCACCCAGGTATACCACAATGCTACTGATGATATTAAACCACTATAAGGGATTTCTAGATTTTTATCTGTTGGTCTATAGCAGCTTTCTTTTTTTTGAGTTTTCATATTGACTAACTTACTTAACTATAACATGTTTTTATATATGTTTAACATAAATATGCTCATAGATTTCTTGCTTTAGTATACTTATAATGAATGGCCTGTGTTAATGTACCATCCACTGCAGCTTCTACTTCTGCTCCTAGCACTACAAACAAACCAGGACTACCTATTCACAACACATGGATGGTAGCCATCTGTTCTTTTGGATTTTGGATGTGTATATAAATGACAGAAGTAGCATATGCTTACTCTCCCATAGGGCTATATGTGCTCAGTTTCCTATTTTATTCATTCATTGATGTCCTTTGTAACTTTTCCTAATACTGTGACATGGTTTTTAAATTGGGACATACCATTTTTTCCCCATTTTTAACATCCATAAGAGGTGCTGTGGTTTTTACATTATGTATCCATTACCTCACCATACCATCATAATGTATGTCTTTGGATGTCCTTTTATTTGTCTCTCTTGTCGTCTTCAATAAGACAACAGCCCCTGATATCTGCGTTGTGAGTAACACCATAGATGACATCAGGAGACATCCTGGCAGAAGTAATTCAGTCCGCTACTATCCGTCAATCAGGTAAGACTATAACAATTGACACTAACTGCCAAATCTCTTCATTTTTACTCTCTTATCATCTCTTGTATGTTGTTTCTAAAAACTGTTTATTTGTTATCAGTTATTGCTTATTTTTCATGTACAGCTCTCTGCATTATGTTGGTGTGAGTTAAACAATATTCTAATCATTTGAATTATAGCTTTTTATCTCACATTTCACATTAAGCTTCTCTCTAGCTGCTGACACAGGAGATACCCTTCCACCACTGTCTGGCAGACACTAATTCAACACCTGACAGCAAGGGGTCTATCCACAAAGCATCCATAGCTTGAGCAGGTGATTTGCCAATGCACATATCAAATGTATTCTATGCTTAGATTAAACCTTATAGTGATATATTGAGGTATGCTCTTATGTCACTAATGTAAAATGTAACTTCTTTCCTAAATCAATTGTGAATCTAGTCTGATGATGTATTAAGCAGACACTTCATACATGTATTTCAGATTGTATCATCTTCCTATTGCAAGTAGTGGGAATACTGAACCTGACCAAAATGCTGTAGCATTCACATGTGGAGGACGATGGACAACCCTAAACAAAAATCGAATCCTCCTCGAAACTGCTACCTCAGTGGCTACCATTGCAGACGAAGAGGAGGAGGAGGACGAGTAGATGGAAGGAGATTGGTGAAGATGAAGAGGAGAAGGAAGGCATTCTTTGCCCCACACAGAAACCATCAGACAAGACCACATAATGTGTGGCCAGTAGTCTTCTTCAAATGCCTCCCCTGCCACCAGCCATTTAACAGATGCTAGTCTCAGCTAAGCAAGATTCACCTCCACATAGCCCTCAAACAATCTTCCCCAAACATATCACTGATGGCAACCCTCCCTATGATGGACAACCTTCAGGCCATGCAGGGGTTGTTGAATTCTCACCAGTCCTGCCCTCTTGGAAGATAAATGTTTCCAACAGCAGTCCATTGTGCTGGTGGATATTTATGATGTCGGGTAACTCTGCATGACATTATGGACCACCTTAAAGGACTCCCTCAAATGACTGACAAGCAGACCAGCACCTCATGGTATGTTGGAAAATATAACCAGGAAATGACAAAGATGCAACCTGAACATAAAAATAATACAAGTAATAACAAAGATGTGTCACTGTCAATCTGAAGGACAAAGGCATGCATAGGATTCAACAGGGGCATCATCAACTGTAATGTCAGCACCATTCTTAAACAATGATGTGACTCTCTCAAACCTACCCCATCCTCATTAACCACCACAAGTGCACGCATCAACAAAGACACCACATCAAGCACCAAGCAGTATCACTGCAACTAGTATTGTCTGTATGAAGACGTGTACAACACCCCTGGGGACATTAACACCATTCACCAAATCACTTCAGAAGTCTCTTAATACTTCACTCAAATACATATTTAAACATACTTTTGCACGCACCAATCACAAACCGAGATATGTAAATGTTTAACCTGTAAACACCTTTGGAAATAAAACATTATAAAATCTAACCTAAACTCATATAAATGTTCAAGTTTGTTGTCATTTTCAGTGTTCATGATGTAAATACATTAAAAAAAATCTGTATAGGCTTCACAATCATGACAGAAAATCGAATGTATGGTCAACAAAAGCCACTTACTTCAAAAAGATGTATAATAGATCAAAGATTTGTTAAATAGTTGATAATATATTTAATAGCATGTATGTTTTTTGAAGTTTCATAAAAAAATGAGTTGAACAGTCATTTGGATTGGGCAAAATTAGCAAAACGGAAAGGTAAAGTTAGAGGTGGGAGGGCAAATTATAAAAACATGTTTGGAAAGTCAGGACGAAGTCTATGTAGAAATAATTTAAAAAAATGTTAGTCCAGCTTAAGCAGTCCAAAATATACAGAAAAAAGTCCTGCAAGGAAGACAAATGCTCAACAGAAATTAAAGAAGAAACCTTTACTCTGGACAAACTGTGACAATGTACACAATCTGTAGTAGTTGATGAAATATTTAATCGATAAATTAAAGCCACAAGTTTCTATAGTGCCAAGATAACATTCCTTTTTGAACATTAAATATGTGTTAAAAAATGGAAAAAATAAACAATCGTTCAATCCATTTGTTGAACAGGACAGCATATAGTGTAGAAAACATGGGCATAATAAGGAAACATCAGTCTGAAAAAATGACTGGACAGCTTTGAGAGCAAATGCACATGTACATTATCTTTCATTTATTGCATTTACACAGTTATGCTACTCAAAACCTCTATATAAGAGTGGATAGTCAGCCAGTTGGGAGGAGAGACAAGCACATCCTGACTCTTTAAACATGCCTAGTGCCAAAGATTCTCCCAACATATGTGGTCCTGCTTCTCTGTGTACATTGGAAAACCCACTGCACTGCAGCATGTGTCAATGTCACTTCAAATGTGGGATCGTGATGAAATGATGAGCTGGGTCTCTATGTCCCTAGAAAGCTGATGGCAATTCTGTAAAACCCCATTGCAAATGATCTCTAATGCCTCACTAAAATAGCTGTGGACTCTCTCATCTTGGCTTAAGCCATTTTGGGGGCTTAAATTAAAAAAGGAGAAGTAGGATACAGGAGGATGATGTTGTAGTGTGAGAATAACTCAAAATGACCAGAAAATAGGTAAAGTCCTGTCCTTTTAAGTAATTTTCTGTTTGTAGCAGGTGGAGATTTCCACACAGGATGGAGATCTCCTTCCCGCATACTGCTGTCTCCATCCCCGATGCGGAGAACTCCAGAAATATAAGTGGAGGAAAGTATGGCCCTCACTACAACTCTGGCGGTTGGTGATAATGCGGCGGTAATACCACCAACAGGCCAGCAGTAATAAATATGAAATTAGGACCACAGCGGAAACCGCTCAGACAGACAGCCACTTTAACACACCGACCGCCAGAGCGAAATCAACAGGCACCATGGTGGTAACCGCCTACAGCCAGGCGGAAGACAATGTTCCGCCCACTGTATTATGACACACCAATCTTCCACCTTTTATGGGGCGGTACCAATGATATCAATAGCCTGGTGTAAACACTGCACAGAAGGGAAACAACTCACCTCTGGACACTCAAGAGCCACGCGCCATGGAGCCCGAGTTTCAAGTGTTCCCCATGCTCTTCTATGTTCTACTCCACTACCAACACCAACACCGGCAAAGATGACCACATTGAGTACTGCCACCTAGCACACAGGGGAGGGGGGAGGAAAAAGAGAGTGACACCCACACACGCAACACGCAACAACCCCACCCCCAACACCATACACACAAGCAGATGCAGTAACATTAAATATTCATCCCGTACCCCTCAGGGATAATGCAAGGACAAAATGACTTGATTAAAGTGAGTGTAATAAGATAAAATACTATAAATACGTGCATCCAAATCAACAAGTATATGCATATTTAGAAATGTAGGGACACTGCCCAGTCCTCAATGTCCATGGGGCACAGGGCCACATCACATAGTCCAAGGCCCCACCTCACTCCTGCAACAACACGGAGAGAACACTGCAGGGGCATCAGGTCATAAATAGCCTGGCACCTCAGGGGGATGGGAAATGGGGGGGCACCTCAGCCGGAAGATGGTATAATGCCATTGGTCCTGGAGGGGGCAATATGTGCTGTGCTTGATCCTGGGCAGTGCAAGGCCACAGTTTCTCAAGTGGGTGCCTTGCCCACTGGCTCTGGAGAGGGCAACATGCCCTGTGCTTGTTCCTGGGGAGTGCAATGCCACAGTCTCTCAAGTGGGTGACTTGCTCACTGGCTGTGGAGGGTGCAACATGCCCTGTGCTTGGTCCTAGGGAGTGCAAGGCCACAGTTTCTCAAGTGGGTGACTTGCCCACTGGCTCTGGAGAGGGCAACATGCCCTGTGCTTGTTCCAGGGGAGTGCAGGGCCACAGTCTCTCAAGTGGGTGACTTGCCCACTGGTTCTGGAGGGGGCATTGAGCCTAGTGAGCCTCATCCTGTGGAGGATGGGGTGAGTGGATGGCTTCTTCCACTGGTTCTGGAGTGGGCATTGTGCCCTGTGATCTTCATCTTGTGGATGATGGGGTGAGTAGATGGCTTCTCCACTGGTTCTGGAGGGGGAATTGTGCCCAGTGAGCTTCATCCTGTGGAGGATGGGTTGAGTGGATGGATTCTTCCACTGGTTCTGGATGGGGCATTGTGCCCAGTGAGCTTCATCCTGTCGAGGATGGGGTGAGTGGATGGATTCTCCACTGGTTCTGGAGTGGGCATTGAGCCCTGTGATGCAGATCTTGGGGAGTGCAAGGTCACAGTCTCTCACCTGGGTGTCAGACCCACAGGATTTTCTGGGGCCAGGCCGCACAACAGCCCATGGAGGCAGGACTACACACTGTCCGCTGGCGGTGACGGCTGCTCAGTGGTGGTAGTGGTGGTGCAACTGGTGGAGCTGGCAGTGGTGGTAGGGGGCTCCAGCCCTTCCCCTGCAGCCTCGGACGGCTGCCCACTGGGGCTGCTGCTGCTGGCAGTGGTGCTGGTGGCGGTGCTGGCAGTGGTGGGGGGAGGATCCAGCCCTTCCCCTGCAGCCTCGGACGGCTGCCCACTGGGGCTGCTGCTGCTGGCAGCAGTGCTGGTGGTGGTGCAGGTGGCAGTGCTGCTGGTGCAGCTGGCAGTGGTGGGGGAGGCGCCCACTGGGGCTGCTGCTGCTGGCAGTGGTGCAGTGGTGCTGGTGGCGTTGCTTGTGGCAGTGCAGGTGGCGGTGTAGGTGGCATCCCTGGCAGTGGTGAGAGGAGGCTCCAGACCTTCCCCTGCAGCCTCGGACAGCTGCCCACTGGGGCTGCTGATGCTGGCAGTGGTGCTGGTGGTGGTTCAGGTGGCCGTGCTGCCTGTGCAGCTGGCAGTGGTGGGAGGAGGCTCCAGCCCTTCCCCTGCAGCCTCAGACGGCTGCCCACTGGGGCTGCTGCCGCTGGCAGTGGTGCTGGTGGTGGTGCAGGTGGCTGTGCTGGCAGTGGTGGGGGGAGGCTCCAGCCCATCCCCTGCAGCCTCGGATGGCTGCACCCCCATGGTTGGTGGTGGGGGCTCTGATTGAGTCCCTGCACCAGGCCCCTTACCTCTACTGCCTGCTGTTTCAGGCTCCTTACCCGTCCTTCCTGCAGCTGGTTCTGCCTTCTTGCCCTTCCATCCTGCAGGTGGGGCTGCCTCCTTGCCCTTCTGTTCTGCAGCTGGGGCTGCCTCGTTGCCCTTCTGTCCTGCAACTGGGGCTTCCTCCTTGCCCTTCCATCCTGCAGCTGGGGCTGACTCCTTGCCCTTCTTCAACGCACTTGGGGCTGGCACCCTGTCGGTCTGCCTGGCTGGTGGCCGGGATCCTTTCCCACCTGGAGTAGTTGGGGACACTACTGTGACCGTGGACTAGGTGGCTGAGGTGCTTGCCCTGGCCTGAGGTAAGGGATGGGGGGGATGGGTAGGGACAAGGTCAGTGGTGGAGAGGAAAAGCTTCTTAGGGACATTGGGGCTGGAAGAGGGAGATGGTTTGGGAGTGGAGGAAGAGGGACTGGTGGTAGGAGGTGTCTGTCTTCTGTGTTTGGGTGCAGGTGCATGGGCAGGATGCTGTTGTGAGGTGGATGGCTGTTGGGTGTCTGAGTGCTTGTGTTTGTGTACTTTGGGAAGAGGGGGCACAGACACAGTGGGAGAGGACACAGGGGACGTGTGCATGGATGTGGGGGTGGTAAGTGCCAATGAGTGGCGTGTACTGTTAGGTCTGCTGGTGATGGTGGTAGTGGATGAGGATGTAGTGCATGCAGGCATGAGTGGAGGCCCAACTGGGAGGGAGGTGGACGAGGAGGGGGCCACAGTGGAGGCAGTGGAAGTTGGTATGTCTGCTTCTGGATGGTGATTGTATGATTGCCTGTTGGATGAAGTGTGGTGCTTGTGTTTGCCATGTCCACTCTTGTGTGCATGCTGGTCTGACTGTGTGCTTGGGATAGGTTGGGGTTGAGGGGAATGGGATTGGGGAGAGGAAGTTGGAGGGGAGAGGCTGGAAACAGTGACAATGGCTGCCATCAAAGAGGAGGTCAGAGCCTGGATTGATCTATGTTGGGCCGCCAAGCCAGTGTGAATGCCCTCCTGGTATGCATTTGTCTGTTGCATTTGGGCTGCCAGCCCCTGGATGGCATTCACAATGGTTGACTGCCCAACAGAGATGGATCACAAGAGGTCAATGGCCTCCTCACTCAGGGCAGCAGGGCTAACTGGACAGGGCCTGAGGTGCCTGGGGCGGAGGAGATGCCCACCCTCCTGGGTGAGCGGGCACGGAAACTCGCTGTGGGGCTGCTGGGAGGGTGGTGCTGGTACGGGGTGGCGGCTGCACCTCTAGCTGGGGACAGCACAGAAGTGTCTGCCACCACCAGGGAGCTCCCATCGGAGGAGGTATCTGTGTCCCACCTGTCCCCTCCTGTCTCTGCCGTGATGCTCCCCTCACCCTCCGTCCCACTGGTACCCTCACCGTCAGTGATTTCTGCCTCCTGAGTCCTGTGGGATGCAGCTCCCTCCATCGCCGGTGCCTCTGCTCCTCCGCCAGATGATGCTAATGCACATAAGGACAGGGTGACAAAACAAAAAGGGGGGGGAAGACACAAAGGATACATTGGTCAATGGTGCCAACAACACCACTGCTAGCGTACACAACACACTCACACACAGGGATCAGCCCTACTCACTAGGCAATGCACTACCAGTCACAATGCTAGTCACCAGTCCATGGATAGGGACACCTAATGCCAATTGCAGCATACCTGAGACCCACAGTCCCCAGCCCAGTAGTGGATGCGTACTAGCTTGGTTGGAGTACTTTCACATCAGAACCCTTCCCAACATGGGACCTACAACGCCTAGAGGCATCCACAGGGCCCACACCCCACCAGGCACAAGTTGTATATTGGGGCACTGTACTCACCCCCTTGTGGCTGCTGTGATGCCCCCAAGCACCCATTTAGCTCTGGATAGGCCACCACCGGTAAGTGGGCCATCAGGGAGGTCACGGTTCAACGGGCACCACTTCCTCGTTCGGAGGCCATCCCCAGATGGGCCTCTGCTGTCTTCCATGCCCAGCGTCTCAGGTCCTCCCACAGTTTCTGACAGTGGGTGCTCCATCTGCCATAAATCTCCAGGGTCAGCACGTCCTTGGCGATGGCACGCCACATACCCTTCTTTTGATGGGCACTGACCTTCAGGGAAATAGACACAGTGAAAGGTATTAGTCCGACCGTCTTACCTGTTACACTCATGGCCCACCATGCCCCTTTCCATCACCATTAGCACAGACATGACTGACCATACATGCAGCACGCTGCCCAGTGCCCATCCACCACTCACCCCCTACATGAGGCCTTCACGCACAGCACTCCATGCATTCATGCCCCATGCATTGTATTCATGGTGTATTCACCTGTTGGTCTGGAGGCCCATACAGTAGTCGGTACTGGAGTAGGACCCCATCCACCAGTCATTCCAACTCCGCCGAGGTGAAGGCAGGGGTCCTTTCCCCAGTCGCACAAGCCAATTGTCAGTTCTAGACACAGGTCACAGCACCACATGCAGTGCAGGTCCTCTCCTGTTGAATGTCAGGTAGCAAGTGAGGGATTAGATAGAAAATGGTGGTCACATCCGCAGTGTTCCATACCATCACCACCGGCATACATCACCATTGGCCAGTGTACCCCATAGGGCCCAATGTTAACTAATGAGGAGTTGCACGGCGGTTCTCAACCACCTCCCGCAATGGCGCACAACGTCAGTGGAATTACCTCATTTTCACCTGTTTCTCCATACAGGACAGGTGAATGCCATTTTGGGGGGGGCAGGCCATGGATCCTAACTGTGTCACAGTACACAAATGCACCACTTGGACATCTCCAACAAAATACTGTTTCAATCACAATATGCATTGAACTGTAGTTTTTGGAATTAAGAGATAATGACCAGCTGCTCACTCTTTTACCACATAGTTTGCAACCGCTGTGGATGAATAGGACATGGAGACATCCCCCCCGTGTACAGACCCCTGGTGGATTTAGCAACAATGGAGGACAGGCACATTATCCTCACCTATAGACTTGACAGGGCCACAATCACGGAGCTGTGTGCCCAATTGGAGCCTGACCTAATCTCTGCTATCCGTCACCCCACCGGGATCCCCCCTCTTGTGCAAGTGTTATCAGTACTCCATTTCCTGACAACTGGCTCCTTCCAGATGACGGTGGGCTTGGCAGCAGGAATGTCCCAGTCAATGTTCTCAAACGTGCTGACCAGAGAGTTGTCTGCACTCATTAAACACATGTGCAGCTACATCGTTTTCCCCCAGGTGAAGGATTTGGCCACAGTGAAAGCTGATTTCTATGCAATGGGACATATCCCTAACATTATTGGGGCTATTGATGGAACACATATTGCATTGGTTCCCCCGTGGTGAAATGAACAGGTGTTCAGAAATCGAAAGAGCTTTCACTCCATGAATCTGCAGATGGTGTGTTTGGCGGACCAGTACATCTCCCACGTCAATGCAAAGTATCCTGGGTCTGTGCATGATGCCTTTATTCTGAGGAATAGCAGCATCCCAAGTGTAATGGCTCAACTCTAGAGGCACAGGGTGTGGCTAATAGGTGAGCCCTGGTTCCCACCCAGTATATGTCGGTGTATGGGTAGGGTGTGGGCCCTAGGGGTTAGTTTGTGGCTAACAGTTGTCCCTCAATATTTGCAGGTGACTCTGGTTACCCTAACCTCTCATGGCTACTGAACCCTGTGAGGAATCCCAGGACAAGGGCAGAGGAATGTTACAATGAGGCACATGAGTGAACAAGAAGAATTATAGAGAGGAACTTTGGCCTTCTGAAGGCCAGGTTTCATTGCTGCTATCTAACAGGTGAATGCCTGTGCGACTCACCCAAAAAGGTCTGCCAGATCATCGTGGCATGCTGTATGTTGCACAACCTTGCCTTGCCAGGGACCTTTTCTGCAGGAGGAGGAGGCTGAAGATGGCCGCGTGGCAGAAGTGGACCCTGTGGACAGTGAAGATGAGGAGGCAAAGGATGAGTATGAGAACAACAGAAATGCAATTATTCATCCATACTTCCAATGACACACAGGTAAGACAGTGTAACTTCACATTTAATTGACAGTTTTGTGTTTGACATTGTCACTGGCAGGCTGTTTTTCCCACTTCTATGGCCACTCATTGTACCCCTTTGGCATCTCTATTTGCAGATATTTGTGCCCCACTGTCGCTCCTGGTGTGTTCACTGCAGCCAACTACAGCTCTTTCCTATGCATACATTACTGTACAGTTGAATTGCAATGTTTATACCTTGATAAACGAATACATACTTAAATCATTTGACATACTCCATACTTGTATTTTTTCTAAGGGTGTTTATTTAAGTTCTAAGAAGTAGGGGGGAGTACAAAGGGCTAGTTTCAGGAGGCCGTTGGTGTGCCACTGCCTCCCTCATAATGTTGGCCATGTCTGCCAGCACCCCTGCAATTGGGACCAGGGTGGTGTTGATTTCCTTCAAGTCCCCCCTGATTCCCAGGTACTGTCCCTCCTGCATCCTCATGTTCTCCTGCAACTTGTCCAGTGTCTGGCCCAGAGTATCCTGGGAATGTTGGTATTCTACTAGGATTGCTGTGAGTTTCCCTCTGGAGAGTCAGTTCCCTGGGCCTGTCCTCCCCCTGTCGCACAGCAGTCCTCCCAGCTTCTCTGTTGTCCTGTGCCTCTGTCCCCTGAACCGTGTGCCCACTGCCACTGACTCCAGGTCCCTGATCGTCCACACACTGCTGATTGACGTGTCCTGGGGACAGAGGTATAGGCCCGCTGGGTGGGTGCTGTGGTGGTGTTTCCTGAGGGGGGAGGCTGTGTGGTGGTGTGAGAGTGTGCCTGGGTAACCGACTGTCCGGAGATACCTGATGGGCCAGTTTGGTCATCCAGATCCAGGCGACCAGAGGTACTGTCATAACTGTGGGCCTCTTCTGGGGGACTGGATGTTGCTGGCACCTCTTCTCCGATGACATTGGCTGGGATACCTATGGGGATGTAATTTCAGTGTTATTGTTTCAGCGTGTGACATATTGTGCATGGGTGTGTGGCCCTCTATGGTTGTTATTGCCCTGTCAGATTTGCTTTGTGTGAGTTGTTATTTGGTGGGCTAGGTGATTCTCTCTAGTGTGCATGCAGGTCTGTGAGGTGTGTCCACGCATTGGGGTTGCATGCAGGGCTTGGTATTTGGATGAGTGGGTTGTGATGGTGGGGTATGTGGAAGGTGGTGGAGTGATGGGATTGAGGGTAAGGGTGGGGGTTCGTGATGGCACATAGGTAGGGGGGTAATAGAGATTTGACTTACCAGAGTCCAGTCCTCCTCCTACTCCTGCCAGGCCCTCAGGATGCATGATTGCCAAGACTTGCTCCTCCCATGTTGTAAGTTGTGGGGGAGGAAGTGGGGGTCCACCGCCAGTCCTCTGTACTGTGAGCTGGTGTCTTGCTGCCACGGAATGCACCTTCCCCTGTAGGTCGTTCCACCTCTTTCCGATGTCATCCCTTGTTCTGGGGTGCTGTCCCACGGCGTTGACCCTGTCCACGATTCTCCACCATAACTCTATCTTCCTAGCAATAGATGTCTGCTGCACCTGTGATCCAAATAGCTGTGGCTCTACCCTGATGATTTCCTCCACCATGAACCTCATCTCTTCCTCTGAGAACCTGGGGTGTTATTGTGGTGCCATGGGTGTAGTGTGAGTGGTGTGGGTGAGGGTGTGTGGGATGATGTGTTGGAGTGTGTGATGTAAGGTGCGTGTGTGGTGTATAGGTGATGGTGTTATGTGGCTCTGGTTGTGTGGGTGCTCTTGCTTTAACTCCTTCTGGTGGCAATGCTTTGTAGTCGTAAAGGGTTGTGGGAAGTGTGGGTGGGTGTTTTTTAGTGGTGTGGGTGTGTGGTGTGTGTATGGGTGTCAGGTGTGTGTAGTTTGAATTGACCGATGTGGTGTTGTTTTGTTAGGTTGTGTGTATTTTGAGCATGCCGATATTTACCACCAATGGTTTACCGCCATTGAATATCCGCTGCGGTGATTCATGGGTCATAAGGTGATGGGCGTTGTTCTGTTGGCATAACGGTGTGAGTTGTGCTACTGCCAGTTTATCACTGACATTTGGGCTGGCGAACATGTGTGTGTGCCTGTATAGTGACGGATTGGTATGAGTGTGTCATAATATGGTTGGCGGTTATCCGCGGTGGCAGCATTATGTTGACGGTAGTCGGCATGGCGGTAAGTGTGATTTACTGCCAATGTCATAATGAGGGCCTATATGTTAAATTGAATTCTTTATTATTATTGGAAACCACATTTAAGAGTTTAAGCATAGTTGTAAACATATCAGTCTAAATTATGTGAATTATATTAGTTTAGTGTAAATATGTAAACGTGATAGAATGAGATTGAAAGTAAATTGTGAGTGTACTGATAAATACAGCATTGCATGTTTGATTGCAACACTATGGTAGTTTAACAATGTTGTTTCAGGGTGGCATATGTGATCAATGTCATAGTCCATCATGTTTTTAATAATTTACAAAACCATTTCTAATGCAGCACCCTACTAGTAGTTTATGTGAACAAGCATTGCCAAACTCAACAGGTCTTCACTATGCAAGAGCTGTTGGTTTGACCAATGTCTTTTAGCCAGGTTGTACAGCAGCATGGTTGATGTTCAGTATGGCTAAAGATGAGTGGCATTGAGTACAGTGGCATAGAGTAGAGTAGCATAGAGTGGAATGGAGGTGTGAGAGTGAGTATAGTGCGCTTAAAGTGGTGTAGAGTGGAATAGAGTAGTGTAGAGCAGAGTGATGGAGGGGAGCAGCGTGGATTGGAGTGAAGTAGCTTAGAGTGGAAGGGCATAGAGTAGAGTGGCACAGAGTAGAGTGGGACAGAGTGCATAAAATGGAGTTTCATGCAGTGGAGTAGTGTGGCAGACTTGAATATATCAGAGTGGCATATAGTGGTGTAGAGTAGAATGGTGCAGAATGGCATAGATTGGAGTGGTGTGGAGGGGAGTGGCATAGAGTGAAGTGCATAGAGTAGAGTGTCATTGAGTGGAGTGGAGTACAGTGGAGTGTCGTAGAGTAGAGTGGCATAGAGTAGAGTGGAGTGGTGTGAATGTGGCATAGAGTTGAATGTAGTGGTGTGTATTACAGTGGCAAAGAGTACAGTGCCAAAGAGTGGCATTAAGCATAGTGGCACAGAGTGACAGAGAATGGAGTGACATGGAGTTGAGTGGTATAGAGTGGAGTGATGCTGAGTAAAGTGGTATAGGGTAGAGTAGAGTGGTACAAAGTAGAGTGACAGAGTGGATTTGAGTGCTGTAGAGAGGAGTGAAATGAGCTAGAGCAGCATAGAGCAGAGTGGCATAGAGTAAAGTGGCATAACGTGGAGTGGATTAGAGTGCAGTGGCATATCGTGGAGTGGAGTGACAAAATTGTGGACTGATATAGAGTAGAGTGACAGGGAGTGCAGTGGCACAGAGTAGACTGAAATGGCATATGACAGAGTGGAATAGAGTGAAGTGGCATAGATTAGAGTGGCATGGAATTGCGTAGAGTGGAATGGAGTTGCATACAGTGGAGTGGCAGAGAGTGTAGTGGCACAGATTAGAGTGCTGTTAAGTGGCATGGCATAGAGATGAGTGGAGTGTTGTGAAGTGAAAAAGAGTGACATGGATTGGCATGCAGTAGGGTGGTATAGAGTGGAGTGGTTTAGAATGGAGTGGAGTAGCACATAGTGGAGTGGTGTAGTGTAGAGTGGTGTAGAGTAGAGTTGTGAGAATTAGGGTTACTGCTTGTTTGGGGGTTAAGACCTGGTCAAGCAGCAACCACACTCCTTGCCAGAATAAAGGCTCAAGCAAATCACAAATTTACTTGTGATCTACCTGCTGGCAGGTTGCCACAGAGCAGTCAGGCTTAACTTGGAGGCAATGTGTAAAGTATTTGTTTAGCACTTCAAACAGTAAAACATTCCAACACCATACAAAAAACCAACACAAAGTTTGAAAAATAGAGCAAATAATAATAAATAAAACAGGACCAAAGTGACAAAAGACAAAAATCCAATGATCAGAACAGGAGATATGATGCTTTAGAGATTAAAGTGTAAAATAGTGCCTAAAAGCATAAATCACCAGCCACAGTGATCTGGTTGCTATGACCCACATCAAAGTCTAAAGTTTAGGCTGACCGCAATAGAGTACAGGTCAGATCCAGTCCCAGGTTCGCCCTGCTGAAATTTTATATTCTCATGTTTTGTGCAAAGAGTCCTATTCACATTGCAAAGAGTGACGAGGAGCATGGAAAGCGCTGTGTGAAACTGTCAACATGGCATGAAGATGTATCTCAGATGGGAGAGCTGGAGCTTTGCGTTGGCGATTCCCCATGAGTGGTTGATTCTGCTGAGACAGCTGGCAGCCTTCCCTGCCAATTTTCAGTGCGAGTAGTATGGCCTTGTTGGTCAAAAGCCAGTTTTCAGTCAGGAAGATCCCAAAAGCTTGAGTTTCAGTGCCCATGAGTCACACCAGGTGTCCAGGACCTGAAATAAAATGGGGTCAGGGACTCATTGCAGCTCGGCTGTTTTGGAAAGAAATTTACATCTCTGAGGCTCAGCCCTTGTAGTTACCCTGAGGTCCTGGGTTCAGAGGAGGTTGCAAGGTCCAGTTCTTCCTCCCAAGCAAGAGGGCAGCAGGTCAGCACAGCAGGCCAGTAGCTCCTTCAGAGTAGAAGCCCAGCAAAGTGGCAATCCTTTCAACAGAACAGCAGTCCTTCGTCCTGGAACATCACCTACAGTTCGAGAAGTGTAGTCAAGTGGCAGTGTTTGAGGTTCAGTATTCATACCCCAGTTGGGACTTTGAATTGGGAGAGATGTTTCTAGAGTTTTGCCTTTGAAGCACCCATGCATACTGCTTTCCCTGTCCTGGCTCTGGACTAACTATAGGGTTATGCAGCCTTCTGTGTGGAGGCAAGACATAGCTTATTCAAGTGTAAATGGGGCAGTGCACAGCTCCTCCCGCCTATTATACTAGTGATGGCCCATCCAGGCACACCCTAGCTCCCTATTGTTGCAAGGCACATTTTTAAAGTACTTACAAATGCATTTACAAAGGAGCTTTGACACACAGAGCCGGAGTGAAAAATCAATCACCAAAGGTCTATTTATTTTTGCTGCAGCAAAAGAGGACAGATTTACAACTGGCATCCCTGGCTCGAAGTAAAGTGTGCTAGCATGGAGCGTTTAACAGTGATATTTATACTCATACATCAAAGGATACATAAAGTATGTAAATAATGATATACGTCATACAGATATTTTAAGGAGGTAATCAGTTTCCACACACCGGTTCCATTCCCTGCTTTGTCCTCGGCTCCCTTCTGCAGCTGCCTGACTTCCCACATTCTTGAGACCCTTCAAAGGATTGCGTGGTTCAAAGGTATAGATATCAGCCTTTCCCTCCCCAAAATACAACAGCCGAGGTCAGTTAGTTATTTTTACCCCAAGATTATAATGAGTAACGTGCCCCAGCTAGGGAAAGAAACCAGCTGCAAGCCCGTGGTGTGGAGCCAGGCTTATTTTACTTAAACAAATATACATAAGATAACATGTGTGATAGGCAGTACGTTCAGAGAGAGAAAACTCAAACTACATGTGTTAAAGGAAAAGGAGCAATACAAAATGGATTCTTACATTGTGTGTGGCTGCCTAGGAGGAATACACAAAGCTCAACATTCAGCTACACCCAGTCAGGTGACCAGAAACAGGCTACAGTCACTAAATGACTAAGGCAGGAAAATGACAACTTTAAAAGTGTCAGTTTCAAAATTGTAATTTAAAATCAGACTTCACCATAAGTTAGGATTTTAAATTTCAATTCCAGAGACACGAAAAATGAACTGATTATCTATCCCCATTTGGAAAATACACTTATAAAACGTAATAAGGAAACTCCAATGACATCCCATAGTGAAGATAGGCCGTGCAGCAGTGAAAATCATATTTAAGAGTTTTTTCACTACTGAGACATTCAAAAATTAAAAGTATATATCCTACTTTTCAAATACATTTCACCCTGCCTTCTGAGCTGTTGTGGGCCTACACTAGGAGTAACCTATATGTATTCAAACGAAAGGTTTGAACCCTGCAAAATTTTGATTTTGCCAGGTAAATATGGCAGCTTATAACTGCACACACAGTCTCTGGAATGGCTAACCTGAGACATGTGTAAATGGCTACTTAATTGGGTGGCACAATCAGTGCTGCAGGCCTGCTAGCAGCATTTAATTTACAGACTCTGAACACATGTAGTGCCACCTTACTAGGGACTTATAAGTAAATTAAATATGCCAATTGGGTATAAGCCACTTCTACCATGTTTTAACTGGTTAGCAGTGGTAAAGTCCATAAAGTCCTAAGACCAATATACATTTGAGAGAAGACCACCCTAAGGCTGACAGGGTTAACAAGAGTGGAGTGGTGCAGAGCAGAGTGATGTAGAGTGGAGTGGTATACAGAGGAGTGGAATGGCATAGCGCAGTGCAGAGTAGAGTGGCATGGAATCGAGTGTCCTAAAGGGAATTAGTATAGATTTTAGTGACATTGTGTGGCGTGGAGTGGGGTGGAGTGCCATAGAGTGGAGTAGTGTTGAGTGGTGTAACGAACAGTGGTGCACAGTGGACTAGAGAGGCATAAAATAGAATGGCATAGAGTGAAGTGGCATAGAGTGGCATAGAGTTGAAAGAGTAGAATGAAGTGACATAAAATGCAGTAGTGTAGAGTTGAATTGCATATAGTAGAGTGGTGTAGAGTGGAACAGAGTGACACAGAGCAGATAGCAGAATAGTGTGAAGTGGTATAGGGTGGAGTGGTGTCATGTGGAGTGGCATAGAGTGGAGTAGCATGGAATTGAATGACGTGGAGTGGCCTGGAGTGATGTGGCGTAGAGTGGAGTGGCATAAAGTGGAGTGGAGTAGATTAGAGTGGTGTAGAGTGGAGTGGCATAGAGCAAAGTGATGCAGAGAGGAATAGCATAGAGTAGAGTGGTATTGAGTGGAGTGTTGTAGAATTGCATGGCACAGAGTGACATAGAATGAAGTGGCATTGGATGTAGTGTAAAATGGAGTACTGTGGAAAGACATAGAGTGACGTGCAGAGAGGAGTGGCCTAGATTGGTGTGGAGTGGCATAGAGTAAAGCACCATAGAGTAAAGTGGATTGATGTAGAGTGGTGTGGAATGGTGTGGAGTTTTATAGAGTGGTGTGGCATAGAGTGGTGATTGCCAGAGTAGAGTGACATAGAATAGAGTGGAGTAGAATGGTGTCAAGTGGTAGGAGTGGAGTGGCATAGAGTGGTGGAGATTAGTGTGGAATGTCATAAAGTGGTATGGAATGAAGTGGCATGATGTAGAGTGATGTAGAGTGGCACAGAGTGGTATAGAGTGGTGTATAGTGCAGTGGAATGGCATATAATGAAGTAGCATTGAGTAGCAAGACATAAAATAGTGCAATTGTGGGTGTAAGCTACTTAAACTTAAAGAAGGAACCAAACTTAAAATCAATACAATGGTATGAGGCATAGAGCGCAATGGAAAAAGCAGCATGAGAAATAGAAATGGACAAAGCGTCCTGAAACGTATATTACGGTGTAAGCAATAAAAATGTTTTTTTTTTAAATAAAAATAAAAGCTGGATAGAGATGTGCACCAGTGAAAGAAATAATTCCTTAATCACAGAATGATCAGTGGACATACATCAGTGAAGAGGACGCAATCTGTCTTTGGTCCATGATCCACAGAAAAAAAGGAAGTGCTGCGTGGCACACGCTGGCCAATGAGGGAGCAGCAAGGAAGAGTGACTATGAAGCCAATGAAGGGTAAGCAATAGGTAGGCTCTAAACCCTTTATTGTGAATAATTCCCTTCGCAACAGACAGCACATGATTGCACTGTTTCAGGCAAGCCCTAAAACGTAGGAAATTATAGTGCCCATGCAAACATTGTCCTTTGCTCTGTGCCCCACCCCAGGAGACTAATTTGGGCCACAATACAGCAATGAAGTCTATATGAAAGCTCTGTCTGATGGTGATGTTGTGAAATAAGTAACCGCTACAGTCTTGCACATATTGGGAAGTACAGCAACACCCCTTTATGGGCATGCTATCTGACATATAAAGGATAACAAAAGTGTGTTAAATTATGGTTTTGTGACGTGTATGTACCCTATTGTCCTTCAGTTAAGGGTGTGTTTTAGACATAGGAAGGGTGCATGAAGATTGGGAGAGAGTGAACTCACAGCATAGAATGCAAGATTGACATGTGAAATACCATAAGCTACAGTTCCAGTCTAAATATGCCATTTTGTCTATACATGCATGCAGTAACTTGTAGGATGATGTGCCTATTGTATTGTGATGAGTGAATATATTTGAGATACAGTCCCCAGCAGACAGCTTGAGTGTGAGGTAGTATAACTTAACTATCAGTCATATATCACAGAAAACCTCAGCATACAGCCTCCATGCAAGAGATGATTAAAAAATATATTGCTGATGTGCGTTCCAAGGAAGGCAGCATGCACATCAGTGAAGCAACACCTGACAATGCGGACAGCTTGAATGTTGATGAAGTGCCAGCAATGTATTTTGGGAAAAGATGTTCCCTGTGTTCAGGTAGCTGATGTGTTATGTGGGTGCAATTGATGGCACTCAATAACCAAGGAATGTGGGCAAAGGCTTACCATTTCCTGGATAGTCTTTCCTTTTTCTTCAGGGACAGTAGTGTGTTGATAAAATGAAGCACTCTGCTGATGATGTATCTTTGCACCTGGTCAAACATCGAGGCCCTCAGCAAAGTCTTGATGTCTATGAAATGGAGTGTAGTCAGTATTTTAACATAGGCAAGGATAGCCTGGAAGCGGGCTGTAGTTAAATCAGTCTTCTGCTCCCAGTCTGCAGCTTTGTCAAGGTTAATTTCAGTCAAGAAGTGTTATCTGGCAGTGACTGCTTCTTAGGGCATGCCAAAGATGTTGATGCTTTGCCTATAAACCATCTTTCTCCTCTTTAGACAAATGTTGCTCAAAATAAGACTCAAGCCACAAAGGCAAACACCAGCATAGTGGAAACAAAAAAGAAGATGAATGTGTGAGTTCATTTTTTATGGGGTCAGCATGTATGTGATTGGTTTGTGTTGTAAAGAGTTACACCTGTAGATGGCTGGTGAAGTCCTGAGTCATCACTGCCTTCCTTTTACATTCTTCATTCAGTAACCTCGACTGTATTTATTATGTTTGCATTTATTATACATATATATATATATATATATATATATGTGTGTCTGTGTGTGTATATTGGCATACACTTTTGTGGGTGAGTTATGCCCACCCTTAAACATCTACCCAACCCTCCCTAAACCCATCTTAGTCCTCTCCAATCCATTCCCCTTTAGGAGTAAGTTTACCCCTGGTTTCTGCCCATTTCCCTATACACCTCCCTAATTCACTACTAAAGTCTGTACGTACATGTATGGATGCTCCGCAGTAAGGGCTGACAATGCTGCACACATAAGTGCAGGTGAAAGTTGCATTTCGTAGTATGTTTTGTGGTACGTTTTGTAGAGCTACAAAATTTAGTTTTAAAAGCACAAGTTGACTGGCATGTACTGCCTTGACTGGCCACTTCCATCATCTAAGGCATTTAGAATCACTGGAGTCCAAATGCAATAATAATAAGTTGCTTCTGTGTTTCAAGGTATGAAACTTAGAATGCTGTGCTTTTTCAGAAGGAAAAACACAAACAGAGCTATTCACAAAGTCAAGTTACACTGAAGAGTATTTTATACACATACATTTACTTTAGTACTTTTGGCTATTCCCAAAAACTGAATGGAAGGTTACTCCAGAGTGTAGAAGTGCACGCCTCTACCCCTCTGAAAAGGAGGATCTAGCTTAATTTACAAGTATGTTACTAAATAAAAACAGTAGTAAGTCTAGCATCACACTTAAGGCCTGATTCAAAAAGGTCTCTTATGTTTACTACTTTTGGTATTCACAAATTCCGAGTGTACACTTACTACAAAAGTGTAAGTTACATCTTTCCACACCCAGAGTAAAGCAATTGGCTTACTCTTTTGTGGTTGGATTATGCCCACCCTTAAACATCTACCTAACCCTCCCTAAACCCATCTTAGTCCTCTCCAATCCAATCCCCATTAGGAGTAAGTTTACCCCCGGTTTCTGCCCATTGCCCTATACACCTCCCTAATTCACTACTAAAGTCTGTACGTACATGTACGGATACTCCGCAGTAAGGCCTGACAATGCTGGACACATAAGTGCAGGTGAAAGTTGCATTTCGTAGTATGTTTTGTGGTACATTTTGTAGAGCTACAAAATGTACTACTAAGTCCAATTTGTGAATGGGGCCCATGCCCAACTCATGGTACTGCAACACTGGCCTACAGAAAATGATGAGCTAGGAACTTGAAATATTATACCATAAGCAATAATTTAAAATTTAATTACATTAAATTAAACTTAGTAAAAATACAAAAACAATATATTAATTAATGTTAAAAATACATTTATAAAAATAGTGCATATTTTATAATTCAGTTCCAAAATATTGTATTAACCTTCTTTTAAATTCACTAATTAATGTATGCATATATTTTAATAAAGTATAATTGCATTACTTTTATTAATGTCTATTATCACTTTTAATAATTCTAATGCATAATAACAATTATTTTATTTTTACTTTAGGTGGTATTTTTTCAATTTAAGCAGAGGAGCAATAATCTTTATTTAATTTATCAGATTTAGATTACTTACACATGTATTTGAAAATTAAGTTAATATTTCTGTAAAATGTTTAATTTGTTCTATATTTAAAATAAATATATAGCATTTATTGACAGTAATGTTTAGCATAAAAATAATTTTAAAGATGTTTTTCTATTGTAATAAAAACTTTTAGTTTTCCCTATACTTTATTGTGTGGAGATCTTGGCCTGACTACAAAGTCACCCTATCCTGAAGTACAGGAAAAATTTGCAAATGTATTGAACTCGAAAAATATATTCAAACAAATATGATAAATATAAAGAACTACAGTTTGTAAGTAATACAAAAAGTACTACAAAATGCAGTTTATGAATAGCTCCCAATATTCAGTAATTTTGGACCGATTAAAATTCCGATTTAGGGGCAAACCCTTGTTTGCCACCAAATAAACACTGCTACCTCAATAAAAATGAGTGTCTTTAATTGACAAACCAAACTCTGTGATACCTATCCATAGTCTGAGCTCCCCTTCATGATGTGAGATCTGTATGGCCCATAATAGATTGAAACAGAACCCAACATATTTCAGAAATTCTCATTTGGTGTTGTTGCTAGAATCCTCATCACTTTAGACCTGTTAGCTAAGATTTGGGAAGGTCAGACATATTTTGAAGATAACGTCACTAAAAAACACAAGGATCGGCAGAAAGGACTGTGCATACATTACAGTATAGTAGAAATTTTGAATGTGCACCACTTAAAGTAGAACAATTAAGTCCACATAGTCCATATCATCATGAGAATATCTTCTCTTTTATTAGATTTTCCTTATACGTAAAAACACAACAGCCAACACGTTTCGTCCTTTCACAAGGACTTCTTCAGGGCTGAAATATTATGAAAACATACATAACAAAAGTGTATATACAAAAAACATTAATATGCACAATATATATGTACCGTAATATATATAAACAAACAAATACAAGACATCACAAAAGTTATATAACAGTGTCAAGACAAGGGACAAACAAAGAAATGTGCTATATTGATTTTTAAATAAAACAGTTTAGCACATTTCTTTGTGGTGCACGTTCAAAATTTCGACTATCTTTTGTGTTAGTACCTTGGCGGCAGGTACTGTTATCAAAATAAAATTCTTCATCTACAAGGACTGTATACATTTTTTGGATAGGAATAGGTGCATTTCCCCCTTTTCTTTGAACCCGCTACCACTTCTTTAAATACATTACAGTATGTTAATGTCACAAATGTTCCTGAAAAAAAAGAAACAGGGCTCGGTATGAACACCATATTAATTCCTTTTGCAAGAAACACACTTGCTTTAAAACAAAAAACGTCTACGGGTATTTCATTAATAGCTGCTTGAGTTTACGTGTGAATAAAGACATCATTGTCTGCTTAAAATGCCACTTTGTTCAAAAGGTAAATTGAATAAATTAGCGATTTGAAAGGGAGGTTTGTCATACTGAAGAGAAAAATGTACGAGTCAAAGTATTTGTTTCAGAATGTGCATGCAACAAAGCAGAATTAAAGTTGTAAGAAATATGCTGGCCATAGTAAAATCTGTTACAGTAGGTTTTTTTCCAGAAGAATATTTTACATTTACATTGCAGACAGTGCTAGGGAGGTCAAGTTCTTTCTAATTTAAAATAGAGTTTTATTAAGTTAGTGGGGAAGCTTCAAGAGTGTCTAGATCAAAATAGTGTTCAGAGAAATCAGTTTCTAGATAAAAGAATCTACATCTTCCGCTTCCTGGGATGTGCCACACACACTGAATGACTGAAATTTTAATATCAAAGACTATAGTTCTACTGGCGAGAGCAGTAAGTCAAATAATATTTTTCGACTAATGGCCATTACTTCTTGATATTTCACTTCAAAAGCGATTTGGGATCAATCAAATTGCAGGGGAGGAATTTGTCAATGCCATAAGGAACTCAATTGGTTTTTGAGTTCTATAGAAACAAATCCAAATTTTGCTGGCTCGTGTAGAACCTCGAGGGACCCAAGGAGGCGGATAACTCTTTGTTATAAATTAAACATGTTCTCGCAAGTTTAATGTTTCTAGGATGAATGTGGCTCAGCAAGATCAGTGTATGCATTCACTTTATTACATTTAATGATGGTAGGTTTTAGTGAGCAGGGTGCAATGAAAATAAAAAATGTGGCGAATTGTAAGTAAAATAAAAGATTAGAAGTTGCAATAAACTGAGTCAAGCGATAATGACAGACACTATAAATAGGAACCCGGAAATTCAAAAGACATTGACAGGTTAAACAATGTCATTGGCAAAATAAAACAAGTGGGAAGAGTATTATGGCAGTAGTTATGAACTATAAGGAAATATATAGAAAAAAATAATGGACTTTATTTACCTACCACAGATGGATAATCATATTTCGTAAAATAAAGTACTGTGGTCACTGAACAATATTCAAACAGATAATTAAACTAACCACTTGGGGCCAGCACCGAGTATCGATTGTCTGCCATTAGAGTTTTGTGATCGATTTATAGATACTCAAGCAACAGAGTTACTCATAACATGCAAAGATCTGCTAATAAAGAAGTAGCATCTACAAAGAGTTCAATCGCAACCTTTAGTCTTAAGAGCAACAACGGAAACTGTCTAACTGCAGGCCAACATATCAGGTACATGCTAGTGGTAAGGTTTTGACAGATTTAACCTTTTGATCAGAAAATATTTCTGATAATGTAAAATATTTGGGCGATCAAAACCGCGGCGACTTGTACAAAATAAGCTTGTTAAACAAATCATTGATTTGGAAGAATTGTATCAAGAAAGCTAGATACTAGTGTTGACCTTAAGTCATTATACCAAGAAGGCTATTGCTAGCTTGATTTGTTACATTTGTATAGTGCCCTTGTTGCATTTTGTTTCACAATGGGATTTTGTGATTGAATCAATAGCTTGGTTGGGAAGTGCATCTGTATTGACAGAATGGAGTAGATATTTAATCAAACTTGGAAGTGGGACAGAGGAGATATATGAGTTGTCACACACAGTTTTCACTTGCTGCTGTGATAAAAAGCTCATAAGAGTGCTTCAGAAAACATTGGGAATATTATAGTGAAATATATAAATATAATAGAGCAAATCCCAATATAAATAATGTATTATGTTTTTCTATTTGTCACTATGAATTAAACAGCATTGATTACTCTAATAAGCTCTTTCCAGTTTTTTGTGTTAAGGGACTCCAGCTGAATTATATCTACTGCCCCTGATCTCCTTTTATATGATACCACATACTTTGGGGCTACATTAGCATTTGGAGAATAAGAGGCAAACTCACAGTTCACCCATCCATTTATAGTTGAGTGAAACACCAAGATTCTCTTGTGAAAGTCTTAGATAGTTCTGCCTGTAGAAACCTTTGACCTACAACCTGCCTGCACTGGACCATCAACTAAGGTAGGCCTAAATGTATCTCCTGATTTCGTTAAAGTACTGGCCTACAAGTTATATAAGTGTATTACTGCATAACATAAGAGTCAAACTACCATAACTTCACAAGAAAGGGGCTAATTAAATATGGACTTTGAATGGAAAGAAAGGCAAGGCTGCTCTACCTCATTTGAATTCTTAAGAGTTGTTTGTGCTGCACTAGGAAGTACAATAAAGAAGACACCTTTTTTGGAATAGACCTTGCTACTGCTAACGTTCTATTTCATAGTGCTGTATCAGGATTTAATAAAGTCTAATTTGATGCCAGCAGAAATATATAAATCTGAATAATGGCTGACATGGTTCACCACACTATAATTTGACATGTTCACTTATAGATGTTACTTCCCATATTGCATGTTTCAGAGAGTTCACAATTTAAAATCACTTTCTGGAACAGAGTCATGGTTGAGGACAGTGACAACACTTTCCTAAAGCTCTGCAGTGACTCGCTCGAAAGTGGCAGTTTTGATTCCTGCTGTCAAGCAGATCTCATACTACTAATAATTTCTATGGAAAAGTGAATAACAAGATATATATGCAGCATTTAAGAAGTACCGAAAAGCCACACAGACATCTGGCATCAGGTCAGGCTAGTGTAATGGTCGACATCTTCGAATAGACACACTATTTAGGTGAGGCTTGTCTACATTCCAAGCAGCAACAGAAGTCTTGGTATGTCAGTGTTCTGGAAAGGCGAAAGAGTCTGACAAGACTGCAGGGGTTGCTAATTGTTTCTCGTCTGGTACGACTTCGGCATCTCACCCCTACTCAGGCTCCTATTCAGCCTTAATAGAGACTGTGTAATATACTTACAAGCAGACAGATGTGAATGGTACATCCCAACATAAATCACAAAACTACTTTGTGAAAAAGGAACACCTTCAGTTACTCTATTCACATAATACAGACATGCTCTGCAAGAACAGAAGATTTATTAACTACTCTGAAGACCTCTTAGGATAGGTGGGCATCTTACTTCTAAATTTACATGGATAGTAAAGCAGTACCTACTAGCATACCCTAATACCACCACATAGCTGAAACCGACCAGCCTGTGAATTGCCACGCAACCCAATCGCAAGTCTGGAGCTGACAAAGTGATTTATAAATGTATGGTATGAGCACAACCCTGGAGTGTAGATACACCATATTAGATGTGAATAAACATACATTCTGTGCTTTTTATCCATGTCATATCTAGTCAGACAGATTTTGTTTACAGAAGCAGTGAAGCAGAAACCTCAATGGCCTTTCAAAGAAACAGAAAAAATGGTGCAAGATTTGGCCCATGAGATGATCTTGAAAGAGCTGAATATGTTGAGGACATTGATTGAAAAGAACACTTGGAAGATGTCCTCTGAAATCTTGTCCCTAAGAACTGATTTCTTCAAGTTCAACATGAGATGACTAGGGACTAATGACAGGCTTGCAGCTGTGGAACAGAACTTAGTGACTGCAAATGACCGGGAGCACATCCAGTGCTTCATGCAGGTGAAACTTGGAATTGGATGACAGCAATAGAAGAGATAACCTTAGATTCTTCTTGTATTCTTGAAAGAATGGAAGAGAATTACCTGATGGCCTTTATTCTCCCCCTCAGTCCAAAATAGACTTGGAAATTAAAGGAACACTGCAAAAACAAGTGATTTTAGGATTCCTATGTCACCAACAGGCATGATACACACTTCGGGCTGCTAGCCAATAAAGCCTAATAATGCATAGAGAACCCAAATTTGTCACTCAAGACTTTTCACATGAAAACATGTTAATGAGGAAAGGCCTACAGAAACTGAATATCTGATATGGCCTACTTGATGACCCTGTGATCTTGTTAATCACCAAGGATATCTGCAGTAGGGAACTTAATGACTTTAGCCAATTGAGAAATTCCTTGCCGCTTTAGACAAAACACATATGGATATGTCACAGAAATCAATCCACAGAGATGTTCCAAGGAATGTGGCTATGAGTTCCTTTGGGGTAAAGAGAGTAACCAGGAACTTGCCCTCAGGTCACAAGCACAAACAAGTTGGTTGTAAGGTGACTAGGAAGGATAAATCAAGATAATCTCAAATGGCACCCTAGAAAGACTTGTGATCTGTCACTAACAGATAAGAATGGTATCCTTTTTGTTAGGGTTGTGAAAGGAGCCTGAAGTAAGCCCCGGGTTCTCCATTGTCGTGGCTGAACTGCTTTTCCTCATTCAGCTGAGCCAGGAAGACCAAGGAGTTGAGGCTCTGTTGGTACTGTAAGCTATGTGTGGGGGAGGAAAGGCTCCTGCGTGATCTGGTCCACAAACTGACCCAGAACACAAGCAACTTAGGACTGTGTTCACCCTAATTAGGGCTCTTTTCAGGTAGGTATAGCTTGGCTCCAGTGGCACAGTTACCGTGGTACCCCATATTAGGCACACTTATGGTGTCAAATGCAAAAACAACAAGGTGGAGGATTGAATGCTTGAATTAATCTCAGTTGCCTGTTTTCTGATTTAGGGAGGGTCTGGCCTGGCAACTTAGGCTGGACTGTTCTGATATGAGCAGAGTCAAGGCTGATTTGCATGGCTGGGTCCAAACTGATAGGCATGAAGAGAAAAAATTAATAGATTTGGATGCAGCCCGGACAATTGCCAATGGCTGAGATTAATTCAAGTATTCCATCCATCACTTTGCTGTTGTTGTTGTTGAAGTTGCTGCCCTTAGTGCAACGGGTATGCCTAGACATGGATCCTGTGCTCACTTTACCACTTAAATCAAGATATACCTGGCTGGTGAGCCCATAATAAAGACAAAACTGATCCTGGGTTTCTTGTTTTCTGGTTCAGGGAGGACCTGGACAGGCAGGGTCAAGGCTTATTTACACATGCCTGGGTCCAAACTGAGGTGCCATAGTGGATGAAAAAGGATGGATTGGGTCCAAGTGATTGTAAGTGGATGAAATTAATTCAAGCATTTCAAACATCACTCAGTTGCTGCAGTTACCACTCTCCTAGAAATAATGTTAAAAACTAGTATCTTGCCAATTAATTGACATGTACCACCAGAATATTTCCAACACACCATGTCTATGGATTATTGGCCTACTTCAGAACCTTTCCTCATGATGTATAATATATAAAATTATAGATAAGTAACAGGGATGTTTTTCACAGGGGAGCTCTGAGTGATTTCAATTAGTCACCAAAAGCGAAGTTCGAGTTGTTGATGTCACACAGAACCCCAATATGAAAAACATCCTCATAACTCACTTTTTATCCATTGTTAATTTGGTGTGATGTATGGTATCCAAAATCATCTGCTTCTGCTTTCAACTGCTACGCAGCGGTAGAGGAGTAAGCGGGAAGCCATGTACAACATGTGTTCTTTTATTTGCCCCTGTTCCAAAGGTTTAAAAATAAAATTTAGATTTCACCCTTGACCAACCCCCACACCGTCTCTGCCTTTCTTCCCCATTCTTCCCCATCCTACAGCTCAGAAAATATTTTTAGAAATACAAAGGCAGGACTACTAGGTGGGGAAAATCGTTTGTTTTGTCAATGTAAAAGAACCAGTGTCAATATGAGTTATGATGAATGAGTTATACACTGATTTATGTAATTATGTGGTACGTACTCTTCAATCTGTACTACTACTCACTTATTAGTATTAAAACTGGAAAGCAATTAGCCATTGTTACTTGTTAAACAGTATTCTTTCAAAACTGTTGTCTCACTTTTCCTACTCATTTATGTAGTAAGTCAATAATTTGTGCTATTTTGGTAGCTCCTGAAGTTGTGCTGGGATTAATAAGCACTATATTGCATCCCCCTTATATAAACCAGAGCATCTAAAAAATATGAGACCTTTTTTTACCAGTTTGTGTTATAGACAAAAATATTGACTCAGTCAGACAAGATGGCAGGACCAGTATCAGAAACCTAGTCAAACATTTAAGAAAATATCACAGAGGAAAGCCTACTACCATAAATGTACAAAGGAGATTTTATTTACTTGAGTTATAGGCAGAAGATCATGGGCAAATCACTTCACCTCCATGTGTCTTATATTGTAAATGCATTGGGTTAAACAAAGGCTGATAGCCAGTACTGTCCCAATTGCATGTAACTTGCTATCAACAAAGTGCAATATATACACGCATTTCCATGTACAGTACTGAGATACTGAGACACTCTTGCTGCAATAGAAATGTTCTTTGTAAAGCCGTTTGCTTATCTTTGGGTTTAGGTTTGTGCAATATCAAGAACCAAAAATGAATAAATAACAGACAAAAAAGAATGTGGTGCATTCAGAATGAAGTTCTGAAATAAAAATACTTATGTGTGAATGTAGTGCATGATGTAGAGGAGTACTGCATTGGACTTATTCTCATGAAAACATAAACATTTTTTGTATGTCTTCACCTTTGTCAATTCATCCAAAATGGGATATACTTACAAAAGAGGAATATGAAAATAAAACAACCATAGTCTTTTGAATTTGTTTTGGTTTTGTTCTTGGCATTGCTTATAAGTCTCCATTGTGCTCCAGAATTCAATGGCATTGTTTCATTTGTACATTGGTGGGAATGTTTTGCCCTCTCCTTTTGTTGCAGGCTATAGAGCTCCGTGCACTTTACCCCTGATAATCAGTGGTAAAGAGCCTCTTCTCCTACATTCAACATATTCAAATTGACATACACTTAATTGCCATATTTAATTTACCTATAAATTCCCAGTATATGGCACAAAGTATACTCTGGATCTGTAAGTTAAGTATCAACAGTGGACTGCAGTACCCATTGTACCAGTCACTATCATGATAGTGAAAACCTGGCTGCAACCCTACCATTTGTAGCCTGGCTATTGCAGTTTTTAACTGCAACTTTAACCTGTGAAAATAACCCTTTATGACAGGCCTAAACCTTCCTTTTAATTATTAAGGTCAGCTCTCAGTAGGCCTTACTACCCATAGGGCTGGGTGCATTGTATTTAAAAGGAGGACATATAAGTTGCCCTTGGAAAACACCATAAAGTTACTTCCACTGTAGCAAGGCTGGCTGTTCCATAGAGAGAATCAGGATATGATCTTAAATTTAATAATGCTGTCTCCTGCTAGGTAATACTAGAAATTTCACTATTGAACTCTTTGAAATATTTATTAAAACCCCAACTCACTTGTGCAGTTGGACTTTTAATAAATATTTAAAAAAACATTTTTTAGAAAGTTACCTTTTACCTGTATAAAGTCTCTGGAAGCCCATCTACCTGAGCTCGAGCTGTCAATTGGCAGCTAAATAGCCAATTTGATGAAATGTGAAAACTGCTCTTAGGGAGGTCAAAGGCTTGGGTGTTTCTGTTCCTCTGGCATGATGGCCATTTGCTCTGTACCCTGGAACCTAGTTAACTTTAAAAAGGCTTACACTGTCACATGCAAATGTTAGCTGACACCTGGTTAGGGCCCTTCTTTGTTCCACCAGACAGGCGCGCACCAATCACAAGGAAAGAGAGACGGTCTCCAGAACTGATTTAGAGTGACCACAGAGGAGGGGTTGTTCATTTCCCTAGCCACATCTGGGGTGGGCCCATAGGCTCTGGATAGGGGCAAAGGGTTTCACCATCTTGGATTAAGGCAGAGAAGGGCACAATAGGATTGTTTGCAGGAGGGCACACAGTAAGTGCTCCTAAAGAGGTAACAGCAACTACTAGGGACTTTTGCCCTATTGGTTAGGTAGGACCGAGGACTCACACCCCCAACACACAGGGTGGTGTCAGGCATAAATGTGAAAACCACAGCACCCTCCTCAGGCCACCACTGGACCTGTGGAAGATAAGAAGAGGAATTAACTTGCTGTTTGAGACCTTTGAAGAGCCCTGGAGACGGCGACTGCTGTCCCTCTTCTACCCAGGCTAAAAAGGTGGACTTTAAGGATCATAAGGCTGAACCCATGTTCAAGTTACAGGTATACAACAAGCCGAAAAGGGCCTTTCCTGCGACTGCCCAATGGACCAGTTCCAAATGGATATGCCCTGGACCCTGCTGCTGCCTCTGTTGAAGTGAGTTTCTAGAATCCTTGGTTGTGTGAAAGCTTACTTCAAGCATATCCTGAAAACTAGAATTTGGAAACTCTTAGGCTTCAAAGAGCTCCAGAGGACCAGGATGCGGACAGGTATGTCAAGAAGAGGGTCATATTCACACTATATCACTTGAACCAAGCGGTACCCAGCTGATGATGAGCCCATTACTATAGCTAAACCGGTGCAGGGTTACTTGTGTTCCAATTCCAGTTTAAGAAGAGGGTCACATGCACACTTTATCACTGGAACCAAGCTGTGCACGTCTGATGATGAGCCCATTAATATGGCTAAACTGGTCCGGGGTTGCTTGAGCTCCAGTTCAGGGAGGATCTGGCTTGCCAGTTTGGGCTGAACTGTTTTAATTAGAGCAGGGTCAAAATTGATTTGCATAAAGCTGGTTACAAACTGATGTGACATGGTGTCTAAAATAATGTTTGTAAAATAACAGTGAATTGGTATGCAGCCCAGGTAATTACCAGTAGCTGAGATCATTTCAAGCATTTCATCCATCACTTTTTTGTATACTTCAGTCTGAAGGGAGTGGTGTCAGAGGCAGGTGTAAGTTACAGTGATGTTAGATTCACCAATTAAAAGCAGCCGCTTATCCACTCCACTTCATGGCAGAAACACTATTCTCACTGGTGTCCCCAACTCCTTGCTGGCCACGATTAAAGCAGTTCTACAAAACTAGTCTTATCTAGTTGACAATAAATGTAAATACATCTTGCTAGGTCTGAAGGTTAGACACCGACATCAAATTGAGTCAAAAATAAATGTAAATGATGCTGTCTAATGAGAAAAGACCTAGAAAACCCACCTTATTTGATCAAACCACTGCCCATCTTGCATCATCAACAGGTCTCAGTGATAAAGATAGTGTGACAGAAAACCTCAAAATTTATGACAGTTCTTTCATTATAATAATTCTTCATTTGATGCACAACTAACCTAGGCTACACTAGCAAAGAATCAATAGAATATATCCTGTATGTTCCCCTGTCTGTTGGAGCTGCTAGAAAGTATTTGCGTACAATATTCCACTGTCAGGACAATAGCGGAATCAAGTCTAATGTGGCCTTACTAAAGATCTGATTAAGAACCCACTCAAAAACGTTTCACTGGTGTTATGACATTTATAGTCATGGTGGAACACTTTAAAAGAATCAGTGAAAAATGGAGATGTCTAATAAAGTAAAAGCTCATTATTTACATATTTATCTATTTGTTGCACTTGCATGCAACTTTGTCAGACTCTTATTTACTTGTTACTTCAATTTTAGCTCAATACTCTTTTAGTGTAATTGGTTTTGTAAGACTCCTACATACAAGAAGTCCCTCACTGAATTACCCTAGCTTATTCTCTTGTCCCTCTACCTACAACCCAATGGAGCAATAAACTGAATTATTTCTGTTACTGAAAAACTCAGCAAGATTCAGTGGAATTCTGCCAACAGGGAAAAAATATGCAGCGCGTGCTGCACTTTAGAACTGCTAGGGCAAGCAGCATTGAAAATCAGTGCAAACGGTACCATGCGTTGCACAAGATCTTTCACTCAGGTGACATCCCTCCTGACCGTGAACCATGGTGACTGCCCATGTTAGAAAATCTCATTAGAGGATGACAAATCTTGCTCACCCTTACCAGCTCACAGATTTTGAAGCATCACAGGAAAAAAAATGTGATTGGCGGAATTTGGCCAGAACTCTGAGTTAAAGAGTAACGCAGAGTGGCCAAAAGGCAGCCAATTCCGCAGGTGGGGTACAATATTTTGCAGATTCATAATCAGTTGTAATAATCTGCATGTAGACCACGCCAAATATTTACACATGGTAATGGACAACACAATAGCATAATTTGCAATGTCACAGAGAATAAACACTGTACTGGTCTTGCTACCTACTGTGAATGACATGTAAATTATTCTTTAGCATCTCAGTAATACCATATTTTATCTGATACTGATACTATCTAATCTATGTCTCTAAACAGCCCATCAATAATTGGTTTGTGTGCTTACTCCGAATTCCTCCCGTTCTTTTCTGTCTCACTGCGGAGAAAATTGCAAGAATGGGCTTTAGTCAATTTGTCAGTGGTGTTCCATTTTTACCAGGCATTTGAGGAGACAACGAGCTGGAAGTTGGTACACTGTAAATTAATGGCTGTTCTAGGTCCTTCGATCATTCTTGGATTGATCGTGATGTGGCCGAAAATGAGGGTTGGTTCGCACTGCAGTTACTTCAAGGTTGTCACGTACAATGGTCCTCGCATGTGCAATTGTTTTCATATGTGACTTTTTGCCTCATCTCTCCCCATACGTCAGAAGGGAGAGTTAAAGGGGGCAAAGACTTGAAGGTAAGTCTGCATCACGGTGTGTGAAAACTATTTCCTATGCTAGGGGTTATTTTTGTGCTAACCTTTGAATTAGTGCTTTTTGGATACTGGCAATGACGAAGGTCTCTAACAAAAGATATTTAGGGCCAGATGTCGGAAAATGCCAATTTGCAACCCGCAAATTGCGAGTCCCTGCGACTCGCAATTTGCAACTCGCAAATTGGTATGCAGAACGGTGTCTCAGACACCGTCTGCGAGTCGCTATGGGGTCGCAATGACCCACCTCATTAACATTAATGAGGTGGGTCGCAATTTGCGACCCCATAGCGAGTCTGGGCACTCGCAAACATGGAGGCCTGCTGTCGTCAGCAGACCTCCATGTTCGTGACTGCTTTATCAATAAAGCAGTTTTTTTTTTTTTTAAGTGTAGCCCGTTTTCCTTAAAGGAAAACGAGCTGCACTTAAAAAAAAAAAAGAAACCTTTAGTTTCGGTATTTTTTCAGGGCACGTAGTGGTCCCTTGGACCACTACCTGCCCTGAAAAAATTGTTTTGGGTCCATTCGCAAAGGGGAAGGGGTCCCATGGGGACCCCTTCCAATTTGCGAGTGGGTTACCATCCACTTGAAGTGGATGGTAACTGCGATACCATTTGCGACCGCATATGCGGTCGCAAATGGTATTGCATGCCACTCCGAATCGCAAATAGGAAGAGAACACCCCTTCCTATTTGCGATTCTGAAATGCATATTGCGAGTCGGTCCCGACTCGCAATATGCATTTCTGCATAGGAAAATGCGATTAGCTAGTCGCAAACGGCAATTTTTGCCGTTTGCGACTCGCTAATCGTTTCCTGCATCTGGCCCTATGTTCCTTCTTCTGCATCTTCAGATTTATCTTCTTTCCATCTCCTAAGAAGAAGAGCTCAAGGAAGTGGGAGGATGAGAGACCGAAGTGTTTGAGATTAAAAAGACATTGCTCAAAAAAGAGTCAGACAAGAGCCGAATTCCTGATAAATCTGGGAATTTGTTGTAAGAAGTGTCCTCTGATTTAGATGACTGGAGGCATATTTTAGAGGAGCAAACAGGCAAATACAAACAGCCAAGAGCTTGTTGCCAGAGGTTTTGTCCCACATTAAGGCTAACAAGGGGCTTCAGGAAGAGAGGACTCCTGAGACATCTTCAACTCAATCAATTATTCAATTAATCATATATTTTAGAGCACCCCCTCATCCATAGGGTCTCAAGGTGCTGAGGGGTGTGTCCTCGGAGATCAGTTGAAGAGCCAGGGCTTTAGGTCCTTCCTAAACTGAGGCAGCAATAGTGACTGTCTGAGATGAAGAGGTAAGGTGTTCCAACTTTTTGCTGCCAGGTGTGTGAAAGGACAGCTTTATGCGGGGTACGTTGCAGAGGGACTGCTGGGACGAGTGGAGAGGTCTGGAAGGGAAGTACCAGGTCATGCGATGGTTGAGGTAGCTGGGTCCACTGTTGTGGAGGGTTCTGTGGGCATGTATGAGAAGTTTGAAGGTGATCCTCGACGATGAGCCAGTGGAAGTTTTTCAGGTGTTTCATCAGGGGATGTCTAGGATGAGTCTGGCAGCGGCGTATTGAATGTGTTGCAGCTTGCTCAAGTTCTTCTTGATGGTTCAGGCATGGAGGGCGTTGCCGTAGTCAAGTCTGCTCATCAGTTTGCCAGTCGGTTGGTATCAGAGGGTGTGGAACCAGGTGGTGGAGGCAGAGTTGACCTGTCAGGTCATGGTGAGCATTGAACCGAGGATGATGACGAGGTTTTGTGCGTGGTCTGTGGGGCTGAGGGAAGCCTGCTTAGTGTTGCGGGCCACCAGAAGTTGTCCCAGGCTGACGAGGAAGGTCCCAGGATTAGGATCTCAGTTTTGTCGGAGTTCAGCTTAAGGCAGCTCTCCCTCATCCAGGTGGTTACTGCTTCCATCATGTCCCTGAAGTTCTTCTTAGTTGTTGAGGGGTTCTTAGTCAGGGAGATGATCAGCTGGGTGTAATCTGCGTAGGAGATGATGTTCATACCATAGTTCCTGATGAGCAGGATCATGTAGGTGTTGAAAAGCGTGAGGCTTAATGAAGATCCTTGGGGTACTCCACAGGTGATGTCTGTAGGTTCTGACAAGTGTGGCCTGAGTCTTACTTTATGTGTTCTGCTTGTCAGGAAGGACTGTATCCATTGAAGGGCCTTGCCGCATATGCGTGGAGTCTGGCACAAAGAGTGCGGCAAGATACTGTGTCGAAGGCGGCTGAAAGGTCAAGTCGGATGAGGGCTGCTGTTTGTCCGTGGTCCAGGAGGGAGCAGATGTCTGTTGTGTCAAGCAGGGCAGTTTCTGTGCTTTAGTTAGGTCTGAAACCTGATTGGGAGATGTACAGGATGTTGTTTTCCTCGATGTGTTGGCATAGCTGAGCGTTGAGTGCATTCTCGGTGACCTTAACTTGTTGCAACAATTTCAGACTTCCTTTCAGATGATTTTTCTGGATTACTCTCATATTATGGAGGTATTGAAGAGGACTTGGAAGGATCCTGACAAAATCATTCTGCCTCACGTTGATCCGAAACTTTATCCTGTGTCCGATATGCAAAAAGCTTTGCTGGACAATATCTTCATTGATTCTTTGGTGGCCAGACTTGTGGGTGGAAATTCACAGACTGAGGAGTCTGATTCAAAAATTGATTCTGATCTTAAAAAAAGTTTATTTTGATATGTATCTGGCACTTCAAGCTATCATTTTTTAAACTTGTGTATCCCAATCTCTGATTTTAGACTTTAAAAAGTTATACAAGTCGATGAAGGAGTCTTCTGAATGGTCTTCTCTGTTGGAGAGCACGCAGAGGAAAATAGATTATATTTCAGACATTTCCTTTAATGTTGCTGCGTCTACTGCTTTGTCAGGGGGGACTTCCATTGCTGATAGATGCAATTTGGTTCTTCAAGATTGGTACACTGATTTAGCACTGATGGAAACCATATTAAAATTCCCTTTGAAGGATCTCATCATTTTGATGCTGAGATGGAGAGTTGGAACAGAGTCTTCATAAGTTATTCAAAGAGAAGAAGCATTCCTCTTCTTCTAAGCGGGTTCCTCTAGTTCTGCCTCTTAAATGAAATCTCCTATTTATCAGCCCTCCCCAGGCAGCAGCAGCAACAGCAGGGCAAATTTAAGCCAAAGAGTGATGGTAATAAGAAATTCAAGTCCTCAAATAAGACTAGATCCAGACTATATGGCAGATGGCCAAGGGTATGTGGTTGGAGGCAGGATTTCTCCTTTTCTACCAGCTTGGGAGGTATTCACCTCTGATGAATAGGATCTCCTATTGTCAAGGATTTCTACAAACAAGAGTTCTCAAACCTCCCTTTGCAATCAGGGGCGAGGCCGCCTCCATGGCCATCCAACAACAGCAATGGACCAGATATTTGTCACATTTGTGACTTTTTAACCCACTTGTAGAACTCTAATTAGGCTCTAAGTCCAAAAGTTGAAATGTTGACACGGTGAAGGTGCAAAAAAGTATCCATTCAATGAGAGGACATGGCAGCTGCAAAATCTGAAGTATCATGCTCTGTACTTTTCCAGCTGAAACCAACAACTTCAGCAGGACCTTAAACAATGTTTTTTTGACTTTGAGAGAACTTCACTGGATACAGCCTACAACCTTGCTTCACTAGAGGAATGAAACTTTAATTTTGAGGGCAGAAGGTAAAATCTTTTACTAATGCAACCGGCTAGGGGTGCCTGACCTCTGCTTGATTGTGGTCGAAAGGAAATTGTGACTAGGTCCTGGCCATCCATAAAACAATGACTTCTCTTTGGTGATTTACTTTTCCTTGGTGCTTTTTGCCTAAAATGTTTAAAAATCATATCTCTGGTTACACTTACCTGATTTTAGATATTGGAGTTGTTTTTCCTATTTGGATGAACTTACAACTTCAGAAGGAGTCACATCCACACCAAATATTACTCTATTTTCTTACATTGGACAATTAGAAATACTGTGCTCAATTGACCAATCAATCTATCCACTTGTAGAGCATGACTTGTCACCCATGAGGGTATCCAAGTGCTGTCAGTGCCCTGGGTCAGTTGAAGAGGCAGGTTTTCAGCATCCTACAGAACTCCTGTAGAGTAGGGAAGGTCCTGAGGCTCAGTGGGAGGCAGTTCCAGGCTTTGGATGTAATGTAGGACCTCCTGCTCTCCTGCATTGTATGCAGGTGGTATGCGCAAGCATGAGGCAGGCGGATGGAGGTGTCTGGAGGGTTTCAGGAATCTCTGGTGAGTCTGGAGTGAAGCAGGGCGTTAGACATGTGGGGGAGGAGCTTGAACTGACATCTCTTCTGAACCAGGAGCCAGAAGAGTTTTTTTGAGGCAGTGGGTGATGTGGGTGCATCGAGGGAGATCCAGGATGAGCTTGCTGAGGCATTCTGGATGGTCTGTAGTATTTGAACTAGGTGACCCTCGATTCCCATGTAGGGGGTGTTTCCATTGTCCATTCAACCGGTGACTAGAGCTTTGGTGATGGTGTGCCTCAGGTTTTGAGGAAGCCACTAGAAAATCCTACCTAGCATGTGCAGAACGAAGAGGCAGTGGTGTAACACTGCAGTGACTTAGGACATTGCTGTCCATGAGGATATTGTGGTTCTTGGTGTGCTTAGCTGGGGTTGGAGTGGGTCCTAGTTCTGTGGGCCACCAGGAGGTGTACCAGGGGGAGTTGTCACTGCCGAACATCAAGACTTTCATCTTGTCTGTGTTGAACTTGAGGCAGTTATCACTCAGCCAATTGGTGGCGCTGGTCATGCATTGGTGGAAGTTGGTGCTGGCGGCAGTGGAGTTTTCTGAGCGGAAGATGATGAGTTGCCTGTCGTTGGCATAGGATATAATGTTGAGTCTGTGGGATCTGACAATGTTGGCAATGGTGTACATGTAGATATTGAAGAGGGTGAGGCTGAATGTTGAGCCTGGAGGGACTCTGCAGATGATTTGACTCCTTGAGTGTCTATGTCATGAAGTCTGGCAATGGGCGTGTGGTTGGAGACAGTGTTGTAGGCTGTTAAGAGATTGAGGAGGATAAGGGTGTCTGTATCTTCTTTGTTGATTAGGGCCTGGATGTCATCTGTGGTCACAATCAGAGCTGTGGTTGATGCATCTCGATCGGGAGTAATCCAGAAGGTGATTGTGTTCCAGTTAGAGGGTAAGTTAGTTGATGGCTTTGGTCAAGGAAAGGGAGCAGGGAGATGGGTCCATAGCTGCTGTGCTGGTTAGAATCTTCTGAGGGTTTCTTTAGCATGGGTTTGATTTCTGAGTGCTTTCAGTATTCTGGGAAGGTGGCAGAATCCAGTGAAGGTGTTGAGCAGGGTGGAAAGTTCAAGGCTGATTCTCGGTAGGTTAAAGATGTGATAGGGACATGGGTCGGATGGGGCCCCTGAGTGGATGGATTTCATGATGCTGATGGTGTCCCAAATAGTGAGGTGGTTAACTTTTCGATGGCCGTGTGTGGAGGTATGACTGTTCAGAAGGTCTTCAGGCTTGAGTAGGGGGTTGAAGTCTCTGTAGATTTTGATGCTTTTGTCCTGGAAAAAATCTTTAAGGATGTCACCTAGAGGGAGAGATGTTGCTTCTCACTGTTTCTGGGTTGGTGAATTCCTTAATTATGCAGGAGAGCTCCTTCCTGTCATTTGAGTTACCTTTAATGCGCAATGCCAGGGATTTTTTTATCCATTGAACATGATGGGTGATGGTGTGGATTAATTGCTGATTTGTAGGTGGTTCTGTCTGTTTGGTCTTAGTTGGTGCACCAGCTTCTCTTCATGAGCTTGCAGTGGCACTTCCTGAGGTCCTTGGTGTACCAGCTGACTTGCTATGTGGATCTTCTATGTTTTTGTTCTTTATGGGGGAGACGATGTCAGAGAATTCAGTGATTCAGATTTTGAAGTTTCTGATGTCCTGTCTCACGTTGTTGTGGCGTTTGGGTGAGTTGAGGGTGAAAGTTTTGGTCTATTCTGTCTCTGAGACTTCTTTCCAGCTGTAATGGGTGGCATTAGGGTGTGTCAGGAGATATGGGGTCAAGATGATGAAGTGGACGATCAAGTGGTTAGTCCATGTGAGTTTCGTGGTGTGGCTGTATTTGATGTGGCTACTGGAGGTGAATATCGGGTCAAGCCTGTGTCCCACAATGTGCGCTGGGGCATGTACGAGTTGGATGAAGCCGGTGTTGTTCAGTCTGTCAATGGGGTTGGCAGAGTTAGGGTTGGTTACGTTTTCGAGGTGGAAATTGAGGTTACACAGCAACATGTAGTCCTTCGAGACGATGGTGAGGGGGGTCAATGAAATGAATGATAAGGTGCAAGGAGAGATCTTATGAAGATGCCCTTAAAGACCACATGGCTGGCACAACCAAATGCATGATCCCTGTAATAAATAATACAAATCTGTATCAGTCCCCAAAAAACAGAATCTAAAATCATATGCAGCGATGATGGTGGAAAAGGCTATTATTGTCTTTAGCCTGTTCTGATTTGGATTTGTTATATCTTCCTTTGATCTCTATGGCTATACACTCTCATCATATCAGACGAGGTGTAGTCCATGCAACGTCTGCATTATGTTCATGGGCTAGTTACCCTTGATAATAATTTTTACCATTGATGTATAATAAGACAGGCACTTATGTTAATCTTGATTTACATTCTTTTCAAAGTTGTTTTATTTTTATATGAATCATTTGGCAAGTTTCTTTTTCTTCCAATACACTATGATAGATATCCTGATTGATTTTTTCCATAAGTCCCATCGGAGGTATTTCTTCTGACTATGGTGGGTAAGCAAATATCTGATTATGCTATTCACAATCTCTTGAGTGTTGCTATAGTATTGCACGTCCAACAATATTTATGTCATGCTCTATTGTTGTCCAAGGGACTGATGATTTCCTTGTACACATTCGTGTTTTGTATTTTTGTTTTTGTTTTTACAAGTTACTACACATTTTGTGCTAGTATACACAGAACTGCAGTGAGTAAAGATTGTCTTTGCTTCTATTTTTGTATGAACAGAATTGTATTCATATACGTGATACTCTGGAGAATTATTACCTTTCTAGTCCTGATGAAGTGCTGTGAGATCCTGTTGGACAAGTTTTAGGTGCAAAACATGTTGACTTATTGTTAAGGCTGAAGTCACTGTGCTTTACCTTTTAAATGTTAAGAGTATGGGATCATTATTTCCCTTTCACCTTCACTGTGTTTTTAACCTTGACCGGGTCCTCACTTTTCTATTAAATATTTTCTCACATTGAGGAGGTACCCGAGCCAATTTACATTTTTTCTCTCCAGCTGTTTTCTCAGTAACCTTAACATTTCAGTACTGGGTTGAAAAGAGACACTCAACTTTATTTTCCATGTACTGTGGATGAAGTGGTCCTGCTTGCCACCAGAGTGATCTCTCTGGGATCCCCAAAAAGGGGTATTCAGGAAATCATGTCTCATAAACAGTATTTGCTCTAGCTGGGATGCTAACCAGTAATTTTCTACTTTCTACTTTCCGTGGCAATGTATGCTTTGTGTAGCTTCAGTCTGGATTTCCTCCCTGCCTAGATGTATGCTTTGAACAACTGGTTGAGATTGGGCAGCCTGTGTTTCTGTATAAGGATCTGAACCATAGAGTAGACATAGTTCAATCAGAGCACAATGTTCATTTTGTGAGTCTGTACTTGACACCACAAAGAAATGCTAAATGTCATCCACCGGTTGAGGTCAGATTGTATGGCAGCTATCAATCGGTTTAAGTTGGCTTCCATCATACAACAAGCCCAGTACTGATATGAATACCTAGATATGTAAAGCAGAATGTCTGCCATTTGAAGGGCTGTTCAGAAATACCTACCATAGTTGTAATAATGTGTGAGTTGGAGGGCCTTGCATTTGTCCCAGTTTATTCCATACCCTGAGAACAGGACAAAGTGGGCTAATTGTCTATATCAAGAGAGGAATAGTCTGTGCTGGGTTAGAAAGTGAAAGAAGAATATGGTTAGTGCAGGGGAAAATGATTTGTTCCCTAGCAGATGTGTGTATCCCTGTAAAGTCCGTGTGGTTCTGAATGGTTGGTGTTGGGGGGGTCCAAGGCTATAACAAACAGCATTGGAGAGAGAGGACGACTTTGCCCTGGTCCTCGCAAGATGTCAAAGGCTGGTAATATGTATCCATTATACCTGATAACTGCCATAGGGTTAGAATAGAGCCATTTAATTCCGGTGTTAAACTGTTTCCCAGGCTGGTCAGAGTGAGGAGGCTAACAAGATATGGCACACTGCCTCATAAAACATTTTCTTTGTGTCCTGAAAGAACACATATTTCCCTTTGCCTGACACACTATATACAACAGTGCCAATGAATTGGATGCAGTAGAGCAGCGTGGCAGAAGCTCTACCTTGTCTCAATGAATCAAGATTGGGATGATTAATTTTAGATGGTTGGAGAAAATCTTAGCCAATGTTTTAGTATCAGCATTAAATAGCAAGATAGGATGGTAACTAGCACAATCCAATGTGTCCTTTCTTGGCTTATGGAGCAGGGGGTGTTTCGCCCTGTTCATTTATGGTAGTAGCAGAGGGCATTCAATACTGTATACAGTAAGGGAGAAGGTTTGTGTTTATTTTCCTAGTAATTCTCCACTGGATATCTGTATGGTCCCACCTCTTTGCTGTATACCAGTTCTTCAACGCTTGTGTGATTTCTGCCTCAGTGAAAGCTTGGTACAGAATCTTGAATTATGCAGGTGTGACTGTGCCAGGTGATTCATTAAATAAAGTCTTCTGCTATGAGGCTTGCATGAGAGTACTTGGAGGTGTTTAACATCTCATAATAGTCTCAGACAAGGACAGTAATGTCTTTTGGGTGAGTGATGACAGTGTCGTTCTTGTCCCTGTTAGTGGAGGTAGTGTGCTGTGAATGCTCCTGTTTTAACTGCAAGACTAGCAGTCTGCCTGCATTTTCTCCTGTCTCAGAATTCCTTTGTTTCAGGTGGAATAGTGCTTTTTCCACATGTGACACGTAAAGTTAGTTTAACACGCCCTTGACCTGCAGTAAGCTACGTAGGTTGGACATTGTCTGTGAGTTTCTTTATGTGTTCATTAGTGTCGATACCTGCTGTTTAAGTGCCTGTTGTTGTTGTCCTCCTCTTTTATGTATGACTGAGTCCCTGATTAGTAGGGGTGGGCAGAATGTTTCATTCCACCAACGGACCAGGCGGAATTTGGCGACTCCACGTTACTCTTGTAACACAGAGTTCCGGCCAATTCCACCAATTGCCACAGAATTGAATAGATTTTCTGCTGCTCGAGTAGCTTTCCTACTCGATCAGCAGAAAAATCAACTCAAGTGGCCATATGCTTTTGGGCACTTCACTGTCCTGTTAGTGCAGATTTTTCAGCACTGCTCATGCTACTAATGCTAAATTGCAGTGCAAACAAGCTGTCATGCATATTTCCACCCATTGGAAGAACTCTGTGGAATCTCGCAGAGTGTTTGTGTAACTTTGCTGAAATTTGTGGAGTAAAGTGCCATGAGTTCCACCCACCTTTACTCATAAGTTCCCTTGACTCCTGCTTTGGCTGCTGCCCATACCACTTGTATAAAGGGAACAGAATGCTCATTTGCATTAAGGACAGTAGTTTGCATTGAGGCTAGTCTGCATTTGTCCATTGTTAGTTCAATAGTAAGCAGATTGAATTGCATTGTTCCCCCAGTGACCTCACCAACCCCAGGTCCCGCTGGATTAGAATTTTGGCATGATCCAACACTCCATTAAGTTGAATGGCCAAATGTATGATTCTTTTAAGGAGGTGGGTGGGTGTCAGGAAATAGATGAGTGAATATGTGCCATGCACACAAGAGATAAATGTGTAGTCCAACACATTGAATGAAAGCAGCACCAACAATTGTTTTGCATGAAGTCAGACCAGTGGTCGTCAAGCAGTCCTCTGTATGCCTAGGCATGCTGCGATTTGTCCATCTATGGGTAAGTGGCTGTGTTCCAAACACCTCAAAACAGGATTTTAGTGTTCAAGTATTAAAGCAAAATTGAGGAAAGACCCTGGAAAGTGACTCTTTTATCTGATACCAAGCCATTGATAGAGCCTACAGGTGGGTTCGGTGCTTTATGATTATTCTGATGAGTGTTAAGTATCCTAAAAGGTCTTGCCAGACCTAGTGCATTTTTAATTGTGGTCTCCGTCTCACTAACATGGCCACTCCTCCCTGTCACTGCGTCTTGGTGAGCTGTACTGTCAGATTTAGAGCATAGCTTTTATGTGCATGGTATTCCCTCCTGACTCAATCATGGCACAGTTTTGTAACATTCTATGATGAATAAATGCTTTTCCTCTACAAGAGCTATGTCTGGGTGCAGTGCGTTTCGATAAGACAGTGCCTTCTCTCTTTTTATAAAATGAATAAGGTCATTAACATTGAGTGATAAAACCATTTGTGTACACTCTTCCATTCAGGGCCAAGGAAAGTGAGACTTGGTGCGAAACTCTGTAAGCTATTGGTGGAATAAAGTGGGTTCCATGTGTGGCTGATGTGTCATAAGGTGATTGACTTGGCTCCTTTACGGTGTCTATGTTCTTTCTGAACTTTAACCTGGGTGAAGACTAGACCCCTATAGGATGCAGCCAGCTCCCTTTGGCCAGAGGTGTATCATAAACTTATATAAGGCTCAGTTATGTGAGTGGGCACAGAGGTGCCCCAGGCTCCATTCTTGGCAAATTATTCTATTGCAACCTGAATGTTGGTCCTGTGTTGCTCACTGCTGCTTGTAGCTTGAACAGTCTGAACACAATTCCCTGTTGTCTGATTTCCAAACCATGTTGGGCGGGGTACACAGATCTGGGAATTAATACGATGGGTGAAATTGTACAGATTCCCATCTTCATCCAAATATACAGGCCTCTGCCCCTAATCAGGATGTGATATTTTGATTTGCAAAAGACTATTCCTTGTGTGTAATTGTTACTTATAAACACAATAATCTTTGAGAATTGAGATCTTATAGAACAGTGGCTTGGAAGAAACTAGCAACAGTGATTCTGAAATCAGAAAAGCCTCAAGAACATTAACCTAGTTAAACATCCTAGCCAAAGCAGTGGATTGTGAGCACCACTTTTTCAAATGAAGTAATGTTTTTCCATCCCTTTAGGAAGGTGTGACAGAATAGCATTCAAATGATAGATGTTTCCATTCATAAAGTACCATCCTAGCCAAAGTAGTGGATTATGATCACCACTTTTTCAAAGGAAGCAATGTTTTTCTATCCATTTTAGCAAAGTGTGATGGAGTAGCATTCATATGATATTTGTTTCCAGTGATAAAGTACTAAAAGGTGGTGTCTGGTAGGACATAGGATAGACAGAACTTGCACATGACTTTCTCATTGGGCTCTAGGAGCTGCTCACAAGTACCTTGTGAACTGAGTTGGGGAGGGCAGGATCAGGCCTTCAGAGAGTGGTCTTCAAGTCTTGCCTCTTAGTGGAGAAAACCTTAATTGCTAATCTCATATTCAATCTGTTTGAGTCTTCAACTGAAATTGTGATCCTCTCTGTATATTAATTTCCACATTCAGGGCCTGACTGGGGAATGAAAGCAGCCCTGGCAAAAATGCTCAGACCAGCTCCTCTCCCTTCATCTCTTCACACAATCATTTTCTTTCCATCAATCCATTCTCCCTCTTTCTTTCCATCCTCTCTTCTCCCTCTCTGGTCACTTTCTCTGTACATTCCACCTCTTTCCTTCTCTTTCTCTCGAAGCCTTTTCTGCCTGCTGCAAGTAACTAAGGTGGGTGAAAAGTTCTGCTCCACCCACTTAGTTTGTGTAGTTTTGCCCACTCCCCGTCCCGCTTGGAGCGCAGAGTTCCAACAAAACTCCACCAACCGCTGCCTGGTAAAGACTTTTTCTCATGCGGCTCAAAATGTTTAATTGGAGAACGTGAGTGAGAGTTTGCATCACCTGGCACGATTTGTCAATGCTGGCGGTCTCTGCAAGTTGCAACTATCAATGTTCAGAAAGCTGCTACACGAGTGTCAGAAAGGAGCAGTGCCTTCTGGTGTAGTGCTTGGTGCCATTCCTGCTGATTATACAGTGGGGAAGAAACTTCCAGTGCTAAAATTCAGCACTAGCAGGGTGGAATGTTCAAATTCTGCCTGCTCATTGAACTCCACAAAATCTCAAGGAGTTTTTGAGTAACTCTGTGGAATTCTGCAAATTGAAACTCAGTGAGTTCCACCCAGCACTACAATTAACCTAGGGGAGCTGGGGAATTCACAGAGACATTAGAAGTAGCCCTAGGCTCTTAAAAGTATCTTCTAATGTCTCCAGCCCACTGGGAAAATGGTGGCTGCAATAAGGCCTGTTCAGCCCTGTCTATCTTCCAGCTGAGTTTTAGACTAGTCCTGATTCACAAAGGGAGACACACGAATAGGTGGATACCATCCATCAAACTCAATAAACAAATCCCTGTCATTCAGTGTTATTGATCCTATTTGGCAGAGCCCACATACTTCACAAGTATGAGCCTTCCCCCCAGCAGTCACAGTTCACAGGGCTGACACATTAAAAACTTGAGTGTTTCTCAAACACCCATCATAGACTGACCAGTATATCAGAGGAAGCATTCATATTCTCACTCAAAAAACGAACTCAACAACATTTTTGTGAGGTTTCTTATTCATTTATTTTATATATCATTCATGTTATAGACTATGATGTAAGGAAGACATAGTATTACATTAGTGACAATTAGACTGGTGGAGTGTAGTATTTACAAAAATGTGTGCAATTAGAAGTCATTTTTCTGTGGTACCAAAAGGTTGATATATTTGCAGCAATAAACCTCCTGAAGGCTAATGCACAACATATGTGCATTGATTCAATTCAATTTCAGCTTTATTTTGGCAAGACAATGCCCTAAAAGCACATTTATCATGAAAAGTTCAATAAAAAATCTCAATATAAAAGGATAAAACTAACATATTCTAAAAAAGAGAGAGAGAGAGAATAGGGAAATATTCCACCTACAGCATATAAATAACATTTCACAAGGTAAAAAATATAAATTATTTCCAATAGTTTTACTAAAACTAATATCAGCGACGTGATAAAATGTATACTTCAGAAATCAGAGATTTAGTTCTATGAAGCCATATTGCCTCTAAAAATATTGCCAATGCACATGCTACAATCCAGTGTGGATTTCTACTACATTTGCTGAAGGCCAGGTGCCGATCTCTAATACCCAAAGCTTTGCAAAAAGGCCTAATACAGCTCACCCTGTGCCTAATATATGCCGGGCAGTGAAATAAAATGTGAGAATTATTCTCTACGGTCAAACAGCCCATCGGGCATAGGTCTACACTGGCCTCAGAATACTTCCATCTCGAGGTAAAATTATGAAGTGGTAAAGAACCAATTCTAAACCTAATGTAAAGTGCACGTGCATAAGGTACCGAAATCATATCAAGATAGGGCTCAAATTCATAATGGCATTTAGTTAATAAAAAGCTATCAGTTAAACTGAAGGGCGAGACTAATGCCAGCAGTGCGACCGTCCGATCCATCCAATATGTGTCCTTTAAAATTTGAGTATCTTTCTTTGGAAGGTAAAGGGGATCAATCCAGAAAGATCCTAACCCCAAAGCATTAAAGGCCTTTTTTCCATATCTACACTAAGGAATTTTTTCATGGTATTGGGAAGCTAGCACCACTTGTAGCCATATTCTGTACGGCTCTAAAACGTCTACTGACTATAATCTTATCCAATACTGCAATGGTCTCAAGGCGGCTATATCCACGATAGAGTATAAGTTCAAATCCATCCAGATAGGAAGTGTGGGGGAGCTAGATGGGATCTTTAACATCTTTAACAAGACCTTGAGAAATAATTTCTCCACTCTCTCTAAATCCACTAAATTACCATAACCCCACAATTCAGCACATTAAAGTACTCCTCCCCTAACTTGGCATTTATACATCTCCATTGCTGGTGAAATAGGAAATCTAGGAGATCTTCCAGCGAATCTCAGGATGCCTCCTGCTTTGTGTTTTAAAGACATAGACCCTGATTATGACATTGGCGGGTGGCTTCAGCTGCCCACCGAGATCCGACCGCCGGGCAGCCACCAATGCGGCCGCACTCCCGCCGTGGTCATTTTGAGATCCCCGCTGGGCCGCAACACAGGAGCCGGCTCCAAATGGAGCCGGCGGTGTTGTGGCCGTGCGACGGGTGCAGTTGCACCCATCGCGCTTTTCACTGTCTGCTAAGCAGACAGTGAAAAGCTGCACGGGGCCCTGTCAGGGGGCCCCTGCACTGCCCATGGCAGTGCATGGGCCCCCGGGGGCCGCGACTTCCCATACCGCCAGCCTTTTCCTGGCGGTTCAAACCGCCAGGAAAAGTCTGGCAGTCGGAGACTCGTAATCCCTCACCACCGGGGCAAATGTGGCAGGAAATCGCAGGCCCCGGCGGTGCGACCACGGCGCAACCGCCACGGTCATAATGAGCTTGGAAGCACCGCCAGCCTGTTGGCAGTGCTTCCGTCAAAACAGCCCTGGCGATCTTGGACCGCCAGGGTTGTAATGACCGCCATAATACTTTTTAGCGATTGAGCTTCCCACTTATGCGTATGCTCCAACTTGATTCCCAGATAGACAAAGTCTAAAACTCTTTCTGAAGCATTACCTTCCAATGATATCCCTTTCTTCACTCTACATTTACAGTCACCAAATACCATGTATTTGTTTTTGGTGGCATTTAGCAGTTTGTGAGAGAAGAAGGGTATCATCCTCAAATAGAAGACATGTGGTACTTACACCATTCAATTTAGGAGCATAATTTTCACAGTTGTAGAGATAGGGGATGCAAGCATTTATAGAAAGTAAAAAGAGTGTAGGAGCCAGCACACATCCCTGTCTCACCCACTTCTGTAGTGGAATTTCCCCTGTCAATTCACCATTCATACCCCATCTTATTCTGGCAAAACTATTGGAATGTAATTCCTGGATCAGGTTAATCAAAGGACACGGGATGCCAGCCCTACCCAGTATCTCCCATAATTTATCTTGTGGGACCAAGTCAAAGGCAGACCTGGGGTCCACAAAAGCGACAAAAAGTCTTCCAGTGTCAAGGTCAACAGCTTTCCATTTAATTGAAAGGAATCAGAAGACCTGGTCTACTGTACTCGTCTTATGTCTAAAGCCTGCCTGAAGGTGGGATGGAGTGTCGTTGTCCTCCAACCAATCCTGAAGTCTACATAAGACTTGATTGGAAAACATTTTTTGCAAATTGTCTAAGAGACTTATAGGTCTATAACTTTCTAGGGACAATCTATTCCCTTTTTTGTGAATAGGAACGATTTATTGCACCCTTCCAAGAGCGTTGCATTGATTCAATCGAAACAATAATGTGCTTTGCAATGCCTTTTTGAAGCTCTCTGTGATGGAAGAAAAGATAAATGAATGGTGATAGTGCTTACTTCAATGCTGTCAAAAAGTCTGGAGACATCTTATACATTGACTTAGGAGATCTGTTTGATGGGAATCAGGAAGTTCCGGTCATTTTGAGGTGAGTGTTGTTTTGTAAAGATAAATCATAAACATTGTTAGATCTGACTGCCTTAGGGTGGTCTTCCCCCAACTTTTTGCCTGCGTCCTTCTGTTTTTCTGATCTCCTTTTTGCTGGTTTTAGGACTGATGACCAATGCTAAAGTGCTTGTGCTCCCTTCCCAAAACATAGTAACATTGACTCATACCCAATTGGCATATTTAATTCACCTGTAAGTCCCTAGTAAAGTGCACTAGATGTGCCCAGGCCCTATAAATAGATGCTACTAGTGGCATGAAGCACTGATCGGGCAACCCACGTAAGTAGCCCCTTAAACATGTCTCAGGTCTGCCATTTCTAGGCCTGTGTGTACAGTTTCATTGCCACTTCGATCTGGCATTTAAAACTACTTGCCAAGCCCTACATTCTCCTTTTATTACACATTAGTCACTCTTAGGGTAGGCCCTGGGTAGCCCACAGGGCAGGGTCTATGTAAGTAAAACACAGGACATGTACTTGTGAGCTTTACATGTTCTGGTAGTGAAAAACTTCCAAAGTTGTTTTTCCCTAGTTAGAAGCCTGCTCCTCTCATAGGCCATCATAAGAGATTCCCTTATATACTTTTAAGTGGTCATTTATGGTTTGAAAGGAGTGGTATTGTCATGTTTGGTTTGGTTGGAATGATAGTGAGACATTGTGCTTACTGGTGAAGTTGGATTTAACATAACTATTTTAGAAATGCCACTTTTTGAAAGTAGTCATTTTTCTGCACTTACTGCTCTCTGTGCCGCACAGTCTGCTTCCAATCCACGTCTGGTATGTGTTGGTTGACAGCTCCCCTTAAGCCATAAACACAGGACACTCAGCTGCATCTGCATACATCTGGATACTGATGGGTCTTCCTGGGTAGGAAGGGTGGTGGGGATTTCACTTACACTTGAAAGTCTAGTGACCTGACCTCACACAAAAGACTGATAACCCCCCACAGATCTCCTGGAAGACAGGACTGGGTTGAAAGGGGAACTGGTGCACTTCAAAACCACTCTGTGACGTTTTCCTCCACTTGAAAGGCACATTTGGGTGTGCATATGTAATGGGTCTGTGACTCCCTAAAATCAGGCACTTCTGGACCTTTAACTGACGTCTGTCAGAGGGACTGCCGTGCTGCCTAAAGGACTCATCTGGGCGCTTTGCCCTGCTGCCTGCTGGCCCCTGACTCTGCTTGAAGTACTGTACCTTCCCCCACAGGTGTTCTCCAAGGACTTGGCCTGAGCTTGCCACCTGTTCTGAAGTCTTAGGGCCATCAAAGACTACACCAAAGAGAAGAAACTCTAGCACATCAGAAAATCAACGCAATGCCTCAAAATTCTACTTTTCGCCTGCCGGATAGACACAGCACCTGTCTTGTAGCTGAAGAATCACTGCAACACCTGCCGGACCTTCACAGTGCCTGTTGCCTCTTCAGAACGTGTTCTGGATTTTCCACCCTGCATCACAGTGAGGAACAAACCCTGCCCACCCGGAAACCCCCGCATCACCTTGCTGCATACAAAGAAATGATGCATCACCATCACCTTGGTGGAAAAACTGACGCATCACTTTAATTTCCACGCATCTCCTCCTTGTGGCCCTCTGCGTTGTTATTTTTGACACAACCCAGTTACTGTGTGTTAAAAAGATACAAAAACTGTTTCTTAAGGACTGAGACTCATCTAACCTTTAAAAAAGTGGTATCTTTAATGTGCATATTGGATTTTTGTCATATTCTAGTCAGATAAATATTATCTATTTTCCTAAACTTGTGTGGAATACATTTTGTGGTGTTTTCACTGTGTTAATGTAGGTGTTATTCCACAAATACTTTACACATTGCCTTCTAAGTTCAGTCTGCCTGCTATATGCCAAACTACAGGAGGGTGATCACAGGATAATTTAGGTTGTGTTGTGACTTACCCTGACTAGGGTTGTGATCCTAACCTGGATAGGGTGCACACCCCTGTCAACTAGAGACCCAATTTCTAACAAACATCTAAAGGCAATTTTCATCACAAGGTGCCTTTTTGCATTTTGCCCTGTAACTGCTGATGGGGATCGCTGTTCTAAGTACCCTAATATGATTTAGAGTAATTACAAGAGGTTAGGAAGTTAGCTCAAGATTGTCTGTCTCTCTTGCCTGTAGTGTAAATTGAAGAGGACATGGAGAAGATGAAAGATTAAATGTGCATGCGAGTTGGTAATTTGATTGTAGAGAATAACAGGTGGAAGGCTCTGCTTTAAAATGGGGGGAATTATAAAATGTTGGTGCACAGATGGCCAAGAAGATATATAGTGAATGAAGAAGCCATTTTTCAATACACTGGTAAATGTTCAAAATGATTGGCTGGTTTGTGTGTCTAGGTTTTGGGGACCGGATGCTTCCATCACTGAGAGTCAGTGCGAGTTCATTAAAGCCAGAGAGGGGTTACATGTAAATATAGAGCGTGGGTGATTATTGGTGGCTTGAAAAGGACACATGTTAGTATTATGTGGAGCTGCATCAAATGATCCCACAGTTATAAAATTCCTAATATAGTGACTCCAGCATCAGTTACACATTGCTTTCTGAAAATGTCATTTATTTTTATTTCTGCTCCATCTCCAGCATATGAGTAACTTTCTTTTTTGGCATGTCCTGCATCAGTGGCAGCTGGTAACTTTCATAGGGGGCACAAACACACATATACACACTCACTCACATCCATGCATTCACACATACACAGACACACACACATTCACAACACTCACATACATGCACGCACCAAACATAGAAAATACATAAAACTTCACTTTACTACATAGAGGGGTGCTTTAGTGCTCCCTGAAGGGATAGGAATTGTTCCTTCTATCATTGGCTGACACAAGGTCAGCCATTGAGGGAAGACAGCAGTCCCTCACTCGTCACCCAGTGAGATGGGAGTCTGTGAGACTGCTGACCCAACCCTACTCTGTGACAAGGTGTCACTGATTGAAACTGTGCCCTGGGCACTTTCGGGATTAATACTGAAGTGCCTAAGTCTGAGGGAATCAGTGACACTCCCCCTTGTCACGAGTGGGAATGGCTTTGAGGCACTTTTCCAGGCTGAGGAGGCCACACTCACAGGTCTGCAAAGTTCAGCTCAGACAGCCAGGAACATGCACATTTAGCACATGTCTATCTCCTGGCTTCCTGACCTGAACAAGAGTAGTGTCTGTCAGGCTGACCTTTGTTCATTATTTTCAAATTATAAAAAACACCTTGAATTTCAAGTTCAATCCAGTACCAAATGTAGATTACAAGAGGTACACTTTCAGTCAAGAACAACAAAGAAGTGGTGAACCCATAGCTGAGTTTGTTGACAAATTGCATATTTTCATAAAACACTGCTGATTCAATGAGTTTAACGACAAAGAAGCAATACTGTTCACAGTTATTGATGGATGTTAGATTCATTCAGGCTATGATTGCTGAGCAAAACTCTTCGGCTCGAGTGAGTTGTCTTGGCTGCCAGAGCTAAGGAGTGTGCTGATCAACAAGCCACTGACATGGAGGCTGGAAGTGCCGAAAAAGAGTCAGTCATGAACAGGAAAAGTCTGTGGAAAACACAAGGTTGAAGGACACAAGGTGATGTCTCCAATGAAAAGAAGTTGTGGTTCAGATGTAGATTGTTTTTTCCATGTGAAAGTGAATGTCCAGCTATTGGACAGATATGTAAAGGCTGTGGTAAAGAGAACCATTTTGTACTGGTTTGCAAGGTGAAAGACAAGTAAGTGCGTCCCTTCACGAGGACTAAATGGCTGACTGAGCCTTCCAGAAGTGACACGTGACACACACCCACAAGGCTAAGAGACCACATCAATTGAGACAAATCGACATCCAACAAAGTTGATCATCTTTTAAATTATTGTTGAAAAATTTCTCAGTACCAGTATCAAGTGAATGTAAAGAAGATGATTGTATAATGTTGATGTTTCCCTCAGAAAAGTGTGAACATGTTGAACTATCCGCATTTGAGGGGAAATATCAGTCAATGAACAGTTAACTTGAAAAAGCACCCGTCATTCAAACATTGTCCAAAGATTACACAAACAATAAATGGTTGAGCAATACCTTTTATCATTGACAGCGGTGCATCGATAAATATTATGTCCAAAGGGAAATACAATGAATTATTTCTATTGCCACAATTGATGCCATCAAAGACAAAAGTGTACACACAGGTTGCATCAATGCCTTTGAAAAGTAAAGGTTCATTTATAACAAATGTGCTTCACATTCATGTGCTTTGAGGAATACTGTCAGGTGCCTGTCTACTTAGTTTCAGCACAGCTGCTGACATGACACTCATCACAGTGAAGTACAACATGAATGGTCATCACAAACTAGTAAGTCAGTTCCCTTCATTACTTCATGGACTAGGAAAACTTAAAACTGTGAAAGTACAATTACATATCAATGATGATCTTCGTCTTGTTGCTCAGAGACATAAAGCAACTGATTTTCATTTACAAGAAGCTGCTGAAAAGGAACTTAAATCATTGCTTTCAAATGATATCATTGAGCGTTCTACTGGATCAGTGCCATGGATTTCTCCTTAGTGGTAGTACCCAAAAAGGACAGTGAAGGAACTGTATGCATAGGTGTAGATATGCATCAGTTGAACAAGACTATTGAAAGAGAATGACATCCAGGCCTGCACACGGCTACCATGATAACACAACTGAACGATGCAAAAGTCTTTTCTCACTCTTATTTGAATAAAGGATAGCATCAGTTAGAACCCAAGGAGAATTGCAGGTGCATTGCAATCTTTTCTACACATTTTGTTCTTATCAGAAGCAAAAGTCTAACTTTTGGTGTGTCATCAGCTGCCGAGATTTTTCAAGATGTCACTAGACATATCATACAACCTTTTGTAAATACACTTAACCATAGCGATGATATATTGCTTTTCAGGGCTAAACAGAAAGAACAGGACAAAGCATTAAGGCAAGGTTTCTTTTTTTAACTTGTTTAGGCACTTTTAATGCTAAATCTTGAGAAATGTGAATTCAACAAGACAAAGGTAAAGTTGTTTGCTCATACCTTTTCTGAAGAGGGTATGACACCCAATAAAGCAGGGGTACAAGCATTGTCAACTGCCAGTGCCCGACAAGTTCTCTCCATGTTACTCTCATTTCTTGGCATGGCTAGCTGCTGTTTCCAGATACATATGAGATTTTCCACTAAAAGTACTCCATTTAGGGAGTTGACATTAAAGAATGTTTCTTGCGCACATGAATGTAAGCAAAGCTTTCAAAGAATTAAAAAAAGCTATTGAAAACGCTACTGAAATGCCATATTTTGATTCAAAGTTACATACTGAGGCTGTTGTTGGCATTAGCCCAGTTGGGTTAGGTGCTATTTTTCCACAGGGGGCATCCAAATGCTCAAAGACATATTGTGCAAGTAAGAGTTTGGTTTGCCACAGACTGAGCGTGCATACTCCTAAACTGAAAAAGAACGTTTAGCAGTGGTGTGGGTTTGTGAACATCTCCATGTGTTCCTTACAGAAAAACGTTCACACTTGTGACAGATCATCAAGTATGGCTGACTATCTTCAGCAATCTAAAGGCCAAGATGTCTCCATGAACTAAACATTGGGGTCTACTGTTGCAAGAGCACCACTACACAATTGTACATAATCCAGGGAAAGATCAAAACCTTGCTGACTACTTCTCGAGAGTGCCAATAAAATGTCCAGATATCCCATCTACGACTGATGAAGCCTACATAAACCTTATTGTGAAAGAAAACACACCAGCTGCCATTTTGTTGGAACAAATTGTCACTTGCATGAGTCAAGTTAGTGACATGCTAAGTTTAAAAAACATCATTGCTCATCAGTCATGGAAACAACATACTTGACCTCTCAACAGTGAGAGCGAGTCTCAGAAATGCAGGAATGTCAAAGGTGAACTGTCTGTAACACAAGAAAGAATTATTTTCAGAGGTTCACAAATTGTCATTCTGGAGAGTCTGTAAATGAAAAAGTTGAACAAGAGTTAAAAACCTGTCAACTATGTAACTGCTTATCAGTGCAAACTACTCCACATCCATTGAACATGTCAGAGTTACCAAAGAATGCTTGGGAAAGAATTTCTTTTGACTTTTTTGGTTCACTTGACAATGGACATCACTTGATAGTAGTTGTGGACAAATACTCTTGCTTCCCATTAGTTGAATATCTCTCATCTACCAGTCAGGAACGAGACAGTGAGAGATTAGATGACATCTTTGTGACTTGGGGTATTTCTGTGATATTGAAAAGTTACAATTGCCCACCAATCAATAGCAGAGAATTCAGAAACATCCTCAATCTGATTAATAGGAAGCATCAGAAAAGCACAACTCTTTGTCCCCAGGCTAACAGCCTTGTTTAACATTTCATCAGTACACTAAAGAAAGCTGTTCAGCGTGCCACGTTAGAGAAGTTCAACCTCAAGACTGTTTTGAATTCCATGTTATAAGTTTACTGTTTGACTCCTCACTTGAACTTAGCTGGAAGCCCTGCAACATTGATGTTCGGGAAAGCCATAACGACCAAGTTGACTCAGTGGACCAATACTGATACAGAAAAACATGCAACAGACTTGAGCCGTAAATAGAAATTGAAGGTCTAGGCTTAAGCGGATAAACGGTGACATACAAAGAACATTATCTTCACTTCACTTTATTTTTGCTGAATCCATTTTTATGGCATTAGGCTCTGTAGACTTTACTCTTGCTAAACAGTGATAAAGTGCTTGAGCCCTCCCTTCCAAACATGGTGAACTCTGCATACACCTAATTGGTACATTTAATATACTCATACATACCTAGTAAATGGGACTGCATATTGTGCTCCCCGCTAAAGTAGTGTTGCAAAATATCCTAGGGGTGCCATTGCAGCCTGCAGTGCATTTTTAAAAGTGCAATTTCAACTTGGCAAAATAAACATTTTGCCAGGTCTAAACCTTCATTATTAATACTTCAAAGAAAACCAGATGGTAGGCCATGAAAGCTCACAGAGCAGGGTGCATGGTATTTAAAAAGTAGGACATGTAAATTTTAGGATTTTCATGTCCTGACAGTGAACAAAAAAACCTTGTTTTACTGCACATCAAGGCTAGCTCTCCTATAGCCTAGCACTAGATTACTTTATTATATTTATTAAGGGAAAACTTCAGTTTGGGAACCGCTATGAAAAATGTACTCCAGTCATTTGAATTGTAATTTGAAGTCCACTTAACGGTAAAGTTTGACTTTGAATCACAGTTTTGAAATGTTTTTAAATGTCACTTATAGAAACTTGCCATTTTTCAGTCCAAACCAAATGTGTCTGTTCTGCCAGTGTCCATGATCACATGACTTTTAATTGCTCTCCTGTGGTGTGATATGTATTCTTTCCAGAGAGGGGTGTTTCTCCCATGAGCAGGATGTCCTGTGGGGCTGTGGCCAGCCTTTCTTGAGCTTCACAGGGTAGACTAAGGATTGTACCCCACCCCTTCCTAACTACAGAAGATGTCTGCATTGTCACTGGCAAATGCAGCTGACATCTGGCCCTGTTAGCCCTTTGCTTTGTTCCACAGACTGGAGCCACAGGGGAAGAACTGCCTAGAACCCATTTTAGGCTTATTTAAACGAAGGAGGGTTCCCCACACAGTCTGCCACTATGTTTAAAAGTGACAACACCAGAACGTCTTATCAGAACACCCGTGGACCTGTGGAGGCTCAGAGGAAGGACTGCCCTGCTGTCTGAAGCATGAGGGATGAATGGATCTGCTTGCATTGAACCCAGGACCCCAGGAGTGACTTCAATGGTCAGTTTGCTGACATCCTGTTTGAGCAACAGGGACAAAACAGCCTCCGAGAGCTTGTTTTCAGGGACATAATAAGCTTTATAATCTCCCTTACCTGCTTTCTGCTGACCAGACCCTCTGGACCCAACCTGGTCCCCTCTGCTAGTGTCTTTGGGTGTGAGTTCCGACCCACAATGTGCTGTGCTGAAGGTTCTGCAGCATCGGCAGGAGCCAGAGTATACTCCTCACTGCTCTCCTGAAGATTTCACCTGAGTCAATGTCGCCTAACCAACTTCGATGCCCACAACCCCAAATTGATGGCTTCACCATCTCCACTGTTGAATAGCACCTGATTGAAGTTTTCATCTGATCTGAAACTGAGAGGCACATGAACAATGGTTGCACTTACTCCAACAATGAACGAATCCAGATCAACGTTTGCTTCAACACCCTCTCACTAGCTTCCATGACTTCAATGCTAACCCCTGCTGAGTGACTCCTAGACATAATGTAGCAGCTCTCTATTATTGTCATGCTCCTCTTTGCACCCAGCCTGCCACCTGACTCTGCTAGACACCTTTGACCTCTATACCAATGCTGAAGTCCGAAGCCAAACTTTCCAACAGGATGAACTTGGCCCCTGCATCCGACCCATCCCTCCAATGCAGTCGGCCTGAACTTTCGACTTTGACCTCTTCTCATGCAACCAGATATACACGGTTTGCGCTTAGCACATCTTGGAGCTATTTTTACCAAAAGCTTTAAACATTGATACCTCTGGTTCTAGATATTTGATTTTTGTCATTTTGTTTATTATTTTCACTTTATTGCTGCTTATGTGCTGCAAAATACCTAACACATAACCTCTTAGTTCAGCCTTCGCTGCCTTTGTGCATAGCTACCAGAGTGTTAAGTACTGGTTTATTTAATTATTTTTGTGGTTCACCCTAAGAAGGGTTGTGTTCAAACTTGAGCGGGCCTCTCACTCCTCTTAACTAATAACCCAATTTCTTACATCAGTGTTAACTCAAAGCCTCAGCAGACTGCAAAGGCAACAGAAACATCTCGGCCAGTGTGACTTCAGCCCTAAGGGAACTACTGATGGGTGTGTGAGGTTAGCCAATGAGGGCCTGTCAGTAAATCTTCTGTTTCTGGTGGATTGCCCACCCTCATCTCGACATGTTCCCTTTTCCTAAAGTATTGCATCTATTTCCTTTTAGATTAATGTAAAAGATATTCCTATTAATGCAGCACAGCAACCAAAGCTGATGTACTTTGTTGTGCTAGGAGCAAAGAGCAAAGCAGTACTACATCTAGTAAGATAAGGTGGGTTTGCTCTCTTCTCCAGCAGTGGTGCTCCTTTAGACTGCCTAGTAATACTTACTCATACTTGTACCATGGTTGTATGAGCTTGCATAATCTCTAGCATATGTTTCTACATTTGATGTGATTAAAAAGCAGTTTAGTTTTGTGTTGGTTCTGTTGGGTAAAACATATTTAAATCTAAGAGTACGTTTTTAAGGAGGCATCTGAAGAATTCCTGAAGGAGCAACTGTATGTGGGTCAGGTGGAAGACAAGTCATTTTGATTGTGCTGAAATTATATCTATAACATATTTGAAGGGACTTTCAGTTAGCTCTCTTCCCTGTTGTGTCATTCACACTTTGCTTCCTCCCACTCCAGCATACAGCGTGAGGCAATGTGTCAGCACATTTCAACCATTTGTTGACTTCACTTTAAGTGCCTACATGTGCTCTTTCACAAGAAGCACATCTGCACGCATGATAGTTCCCTTTCAGTGTCAGTGACTACTGTGGTAATGAGTGTTTTTGTGTGAGACCCGAAAAAATATTTTTGACATTAGCCATATTTTTTTTAGATAAACGAGGGCCTGCCAGTATCCCCAACAATAAAGTTTTGTAAAAACCATGACAGAATAAAATAAGAATTATCAAAGCCAAAATGCTGGTGCACAAATCCAAACCTTTTGGCTTTGTCAATACTTATTTTTATGTATTACCAACAAGGTTAAACCGTTTAGCATACTTCTTTAAGTAAATTTAGCTCCACTACGGTCTCCATTAAGCAAATGCCAATACTTTCTTCCAGATGCCCAAGACGCGTCCTGACATCACTTCCTTTCGTCTTCTTTCCTACTGCTCTCGTTTCAATAGAGGGAATGCTGAACAATGCAAACTGCGACAAGTATTTTGCAACCATTCTTACTACAGCTAGACCTTCTTCTCTCTTCCCAGCTATGGCACCATCTATCTAAAACACAGTTAGTCTCATGATAACTCACCTTCCTTGGCTCTCCCACTATTTTTTTTTTTAAACTGTACATGAATTACTATTACTCTTTTAGTCTGCTGCCTACGCCCATTATTACCAACATACTGCTATCAGAACTCTTTGATCTGAAACTGAGAGGCACATGAACAATGGTTGCACTTACTCCAACAATGAACGGATCCAGATCAACGTTTGCTTCAACACCCTCTCACTAGCTTCCATGACTTCAATGCTAACCCCTGCTGAGTGACTCCTAGACATAATGTAGCAGCTCTCTATTATTGTCATGCTCCTCTTTGCACCCAGCCTGCCACCTGACTCTGCTAGACACCTTTGACCTCTATACCAATGCTGAAGTCAGAAGCCAAACTTTCCAACAGGATGAACTTGGCCCCTGCATCCGACCCATCCCTCCAATGCAGTCGGCCTGAACTTTCGACTTTGACCTCTTCTCATGCAACCAGATATACACGGTTTGCACTTAGCACATCTTGGAGCTATTTTTACCAAAAGCTTTAAACATTGATACCTCTGGTTCTAGATATTTGATTTTTGTCATTTTGTTTATTATTTTCACTTTATTGCTGCTTATGTGCTGCAAAATACCTAACACATAACCTCTTAGTTCAGCCTTCGCTGCCTTTGTGCATAGCTACCAGAGTGTTAAGTACTGGTTTATTTAATTATTTTTGTGGTTCACCCTAAGAAGGGTTGTGTTCAAACTTGAGCGGGCCTCTCACTCCTCTTAACTAATAACCCAATTTCTTACATCAGTGTTAACTCAAAGCCTCAGCAGACTGCAAAGGCAACAGAAACATCTCGGCCAGTGTGACTTCAGCCCTAAGGGAACTACTGATGGGTGTGTGAGGTTAGCCAATGAGGGCCTGTCAGTAAATCTTCTTTTTCTGGTGGATTGCCCACCCTCATCTCGACATGTTCCCTTTTCCTAAAGTATTGCATCTATTTCCTTTTAGATTAATGTAAAAGATATTCCTATTAATGCAGCACAGCAACTAAAGCTGATGTACTTTGTTGTGCTAGGAGCAAAGAGCAAAGCAGTACTACATCTAGTAAGATAAGGTGGGTTTGCTCTCTTCTCCAGCAGTGGTGCTCCTTTAGACTGCCTAGTAATACTTACTCATACTTGTACCATGGTTGTATGAGCTTGCATAATCTCTAGCATATGTTTCTACATTTGATGTGATTAAAAAGCAGTTTAGTTTTGTGTTGGTTCTGTTGGGTAAAACATATTTAAATCTAAGAGTACGTTTTTAAGGAGGCATCTGAAGAATTCCTGAAGGAGCAACTGTATGTGGGTCAGGTGGAAGACAAGTCATTTTGATTGTGCTGAAATTATATCTATAACATATTTGAAGGGACTTTCAGTTAGCTCTCTTCCCTGTTGTGTCATTCACACTTTGCTTCCTCCCACTCCAGCATACAGCGTGAGGCAATGTGTCAGCACATTTCAACCATTTGTTGACTTCACTTTAAGTGCCTACATGTGCTCTTTCACAAGAAGCACATCTGCACGCATGATAGTTCCCTTTCAGTGTCAGTGACTACTGTGGTAATGAGTGTTTTTGTGTGAGACCCGAAAAAATATTTTTGACATTAGCCATATTTTTTTTAGATAAACGAGGGCCTGCCAGTATCCCCAACAATAAAGTTTTGTAAAAACCATGACAGAATAAAATAAGAATTATGAAAGCCAAAATGCTGGTGCACAAATCCAAACCTTTTGGCTTTGTCAATACTTATTTTTATGTATTACCAACAAGGTTAAACCGTTTAGCATACTTCTTTAAGTAAATTTAGCTCCACTACGGTCTCCATTAAGCAAATGCCAATACTTTCTTCCAGATGCCCAAGACGCGTCCTGACATCACTTCCTTTCGTCTTCTTTCCTACTGCTCTCGTTTCAATAGAGGGAATGCTGAACAATGCAAACTGCGACAAGTATTTTGCAACCATTCTTACTACAGCTAGACCTTCTTCTCTCTTCCCAGCTATGGCACCATCTATCTAAAACACAGTTAGTCTCATGATAACTCACCTTCCTTGGCTCTCCCACTATTTTTTTTTTAAAACTGTACATGAATTACTATTACTCTTTTAGTCTGCTGCCTACGCCCATTATTACCAACATACTGCTATCAGAACTCTTTGATCTGAAACTGAGAGGCACATGAACAATTGTTGCACTTACTCCAACAATGAACGGATCCAGATCAACGTTTGCTTCAACACCCTCTCACTAGCTTCCATGACTTCAATGCTAACCCCTGCTGAGTGACTCCTAGACATAATGTAGCAGCTCTCTATTATTGTCATGCTCCTCTTTGCACCCAGCCTGCCACCTGACTCTGCTAGACACCTTTGACCTCTATACCAATGCTGAAGTCAGAAGCCAAACTTTCCAACAGGATGAACTTGGCCCCTGCATCCGACCCATCCCTCCAATGCAGTCGGCCTGAACTTTCGACTTTGACCTCTTCTCATGCAACCAGATATACACGGTTTGCACTTAGCACATCTTGGAGCTATTTTTACCAAAAGCTTTAAACATTGATACCTCTGGTTCTAGATATTTGATTTTTGTCATTTTGTTTATTATTTTCACTTTATTGCTGCTTATGTGCTGCAAAATACCTAACACATAACCTCTTAGTTCAGCCTTCGCTGCCTTTGTGCATAGCTACCAGAGTGTTAAGTACTGGTTTATTTAATTATTTTTGTGGTTCACCCTAACAAGGGTTGTGTTCAAACTTGAGCGGGCCTCTCACTCCTCTTAACTAATAACCCAATTTCTTACATCAGTGTTAACTCAAAGCCTCAGCAGACTGCAAAGGCAACAGAAACATCTCGGCCAGTGTGACTTCAGCCCTAAGTGAACTACTGATGGGTGTGTGAGGTTAGCCAATGAGGGCCTGTCAGTAAATCTTCTGTTTCTGGTGGATTGCCCACCCTCATCTCGACATGTTCCCTTTTCCTAAAGTATTGCATCTATTTCCTTTTAGATTAGTGTAAAAGATATTCCTATTAATGCAGCACGGCAACCAAAGCTGATGTACTTTGTTGTGCTAGGAGCAAAGAGCAAAGCAGTACTACATCTAGTAAGATAAGGTGGGTTTGCTCTCTTCTCCAGCAGTGGTGCTCTTTTAGACTGCCTAGTAATACTTACTCATACTTGTACCATGGTTGTATGAGCTTGCATAATCTCTAGCATATGTTTCTACATTTGATGTGATTAAAAAGCAGTTTAGTTTTGTGTTGGTTCTGTTGGGTAAAACATATTTAAATCTAAGAGTACGTTTTTAAGGAGGCATCTGAAGAATTCCTGAAGGAGCAACTGTATGTGGGTCAGGTGGAAGACAAGTCATTTTGTTTGCGCTGAAATTATATCTATAACATATTTGAAGGGACTTTCAGTTAGCTCTCTTCCCTGTTGTGTCATTCACACTTTGCTTCCCCCCACTCCAGCATACAGCGTGAGGCAATGTGTCAGCACATTTCAACCATTTGTTGACTTCACTTTAAGTGCCTACATGTGCTCTTTCACAAGAAGCACATCTGCACGCATGATAGTTCCCTTTCAGTGTCAGTGACTACTGTGGTAATGAGTGTTTTTGTGTGAGACCAGAAAAAATATTTTTGCCATTAGCCATATTTTTTTGGGATAAACGAGGGCCTGCCAGTATCCCCAACAATAAAGTTTTGTAAAAACCATGACAGAATAAAATAAGAATTATCAAAGCCAAAATGCTGGTGCACAAATCCAAACCTTTTGGCTTTGTCAATACTTATTTTTATGTATTGTCAACAAGGTTAAACCGTTTAGCATACTTCTTTAAGTAAATTTAGCTCCACTACTGTCTGCATTAAGCAAATGCCAATACTTTCTTCCAGATGTCCAAGACGCGTCCTGACATCACTTCCTTTCGTCTTCTTTCCTACTGCTCTCGTTTCAATAGAGGGAATGCTGAACAATGCAAACTGCAACAAGTATTTTGCAACCATTCTTACTACAGCTAGACCTTCTTCTCTCTTCCCAGCTATGGCACCATCTATCTAAAACACAGTTAGTCTCATGATAACTCACCTTCCTTGGCTCTCCCACTTTTATTTTTTTTTAAACTGTACATGAATTACTATTACTCTTTTAGTCTGCTGCCTACGCCCATTATTACCAACATACTGCTATCAGAACTCTTTGATGCACAATTGATGTTTGCAATGTGATACATGAGTGCTACAGACCAATTAAAAACATCTAGGGTTTACTATATGAGCTGTTCATTCAAGGTTGTTTGCCCGCCAAAGGTTTAGCAATGCCAGCTACAAGAGAGCCTTGTATTCCTACTGCAGAGCAACACTACTACCTGATGCTGTAGAACCTATAGGAACACCTACACTTTCAAGAAGTGTTAATGTTATTTCTGAGTAGTGAAACAAATGTACACATGCGGTTAAAATGTGTGAGTGGTAGTACAAAGGTGACCATACACTCAGGATTACTGAGTGATGAGGCAAATTTTAATGGTGTGGTTCCAGAATATCGAACATGGAATATCGTGCTAACTTAATATCGCAGCCAAAATACCGAGGTGAAAAACATCAAGATGTAATAATAATCACTTTCATGTAGAGAATGCCCATGATTATTAGTTTTGCCGCTGCTTGTTTTTATGCTTTATGACTTAAAAAAAGCAGTGTCCTGCTTTCACAAAGTAGTGATGGGCCCATGCAGTCTTATTCAATTCCGTCATGAACGCTTGACGTGCGTACTCCTGTCATATTCCAGCAATCAAACTCGGACGTCTCATGACTTTTTAAAATGGTCCCTCTTTCTTCGCACAGATATGGAGAGATGTGCAGTCCGCATAGATGCACTCTGCAATCCAAGGACTGCTGTGGAGAGGGTAATGAAGTCTCCTAGATCAGGCCTGCTGCTGGGGCCCAGAAGGAAGCTATCTGAGAGTCCTCGTCCATGGCTGTGGTGGTTCATCTGACACTACTTGACTGTGGGGACACTGTTCAAGCTACAACTCACTCCAGATCTTGCATCTAGGGGGTTGAATCCTTATCTGGTGCAGCATACCACTTTCTGTTGGCCAAGCTAAAGCCCTTCTCCCCACCCTCCTTGCCCGTTCACGACCGAAGCACCTGCCAAAGCATGCATGTGCTGGAGCTCAGAACCTGAATGAGCAATAAACATGCATTTGGCTTTATCTTGTTACATTTGCTGTGTTCCAAGACAGGTTAAATAAATGTCAGGCTCACAAACTGATGAATATTATATTTTTTAGATGTTGTTTACCTTTTTGATTTGACTGGAAAGTGAGTGGTTTTTGTAAAGTTAACTATGTGACAATCTCTCTGTGATGCAGACATGGCCACTGGAAATAGGAGGTAGTGGAGACCTAAATTATGCAGCAATTTTAACTAAAGTATGTGGCAAGAAAAAACAAATTATTCCGTTTAATGCAGCACATATTTTTAATAGTATCACGTTATTATTTTGTAGGTTTTGCACATGTTAGAATGGCCTGAGCAAAGGTTTCACTTTATTAATACCAGTTCCACATACAAATATTGCTGGCTGTAAGTAACTGAAAGGTGACTAGTCAAACTTTCCAAAGGATTTTCCGCTGCAAGGCAGCACATTGCAGCATTTTTAGTAACTTTGATCTGTTTCAGCTAGAAATAAAATGTGTTTTCTTGCATCAGCAGATTATGCAGGAGACACTGGATTATGGGGCAAATGAGGTAAATTCATAATAAACAGTAAAGAAAGCAGCCACAGAATCTCATAATTCCAGTGACCTTGTTTACAAGGAGTGAGAAAAAAAGTTGGTAGGATGTCAATTTGTTTCTAATTCATAAGTATGTAAATACCTGTAAATAAACTGTACAAATATTTTAACATATAACAGCAGTTAGATATATAGATACAAATAAAGCACATTTTGTTTTGTAATTCTGAAGTGTAATGGAAACAAAGATTTTAATAGGATCAAAGCAAATCTTGTTTATGCACATGTGACAAAGATTTTATTGGATTGCACATCTGTATAGCACTTACTACCCATATGTGTGGCATTGAAGCACTTACCTACATGAGCAGAAAGCTATGCCAGATAAGGTGGTATGTGATTAAAAGGGTGTTTTCTTTCTTTTGTTATCCAATATAGTAAGTGTTTCCATGTCGTGCATGATGACAACCAAGTTGGGGTTATGTTATGAGATGCAGCGCGTAGCAAGGTGGTGGATGATGAGGTGTGAGAAAGAGTGGTGCGCAATTTATGGTTTTTCAGCATGCTGGCAGCTTCGATCCACCCTTGGGTCCCATTACGGTTTTTCTTATGATTATTGTCTGTCCATCGGACATTTTGGGGCAGATCTGCTTACACTTCATGCAACTCAATGCAGCAAAACAACTTGCTGCACTGTGCTGTTTGAAAGAAGAAACACATACATTTCTGCTTGTTATGTCTCACTAGGAAAGGCATACCATTTTGATGCATTCCCAAGTTTACGAGCTTTATTAAATATGGGAATGCACCAAGTTGACTTGAAAAAGCACCCGTCATTCAAACATTGTCCAAAGATTACACCAACAATAAATGGTTGAGCAATACCTTTTATCATTGACAGCGGTGCATCGATAAATATTATGCCCAAAGGGAAATACAATGAATTATTTCTATTGCCACAATTGATGCCATCAAAGACAAAAGTGTACACACAGGTTGCATCAATGCCTTTGAAAAGTAAAGGTTCATTTATAACAAATGTGCTTCACATTCATGTGCTTTGAGGAATACTGTCAGGTGCCTGTCTACTCAGTTTCAGCACAGCTGCTGACATGACACTCATCACAGTGAAGTACAACATGAATGCTCATCACAAACTAGTAAGTCAGTTCCCTTCATTACTTCATGGACTAGGAAAACTTAAAACTGTGAAAGTACAATTACATATCAATGATGATCTTCGTCTTGTTGCTCAGAGACATAAAGCAACTGATTTTCATTTACAAGAAGCTGCTGAAAAGGAACTTAAATCATTGCTTTCAAATTATATCATTGAGCGTTCTACTGGATCAGTGCCATGGATTTCTCCTTAGTGGTAGTACCCAAAAAGGACAGTGAAGGAACTGTATGCATAGGTGTAGATATGCATAAGTTGAACAAGTCTATTGAAAGAGAATGACATGCAGGCCTGCACACGGCTACCATGATAACACAACTGAACGATGCAAAAGTCTTTTCTCACTCTTATTTGAATAAAAGATAGCATCAGATAGAACCCAAGGAGAATTGCAGGTGCATTGCAATCTTTTCTACACATTTTGTTCTTATCAGAAGCAAAAGACTAACTTTTGTTGTGTCATCAACTGCCGAGATTTTTCAAGATGTCACTAGACATATCATACAACCTTTTGTAAATACACTTAACCATAGCGATGATATATTGCTTTTCAGGGCTAAACAGAAAGAACAGGACAAAGCATTAAGGCAAGGGATTTTTTTTTACTTGTTTAGGCACTTTTAATGCTAAATCTTGAGAAATGTGAATTCAACAAGACAAAGGTAAAGTTGTTTGCTCATACCTTTTCTGAAGAGGGTATGACACCCAATCCAGCAGGGGTACAAGCATTGTCAACTGCCAGTCCCCGACAAGTTCTCTCCATGTTACTCTCATTTCTTGGCATGGCTAGCTGCTGTTTCCAGATACATATGAGATTTTCCACTGAAAGTACTCCATTTAGGGAGTTGACACTAAAGAATGTTTCTTGCGCACATGAATGTAAGCAAAGCTTTCAAAGAATTAAAAAAAGCTATTGAAAACGCCACTGATATGCCATATTTTGATTCAAAGTTACATACTGAGGCTGTTGTTGGCATTAGCCCAGTTGGGTTAGGTGCTATTTTTGCACAGGGGGCATCCAAATGCTCAAAGACATATTGTGCAAGTAAGAGTTTGGTTTGCCACAGACTGAGCGTGCATACTCCTAAACTGAAAAGGAACGTTTAGCAGTGGTGTGGGTTTGTGAACATCTCCATGTGTTCCTTACAGAAAAACGTTCACACTTGTGACAGATCATCAAGTATGGCTGACTATCTTCAGCAATCTAAAGGCCAAGATGTCTCCATGAACTGAACATTGGGGTCTACTGTTGCAAGAGCACCACTACACAATTGTACATAATCCAGGGAAAGATCAAAACCTTGATGACTACTTCTCGAGAGTGCCAATAAAATGTCCAGATATCCCATCTACGACTGATGAAGCCTACATAAACCTTATTGTGAAAGAAAACACACCAGCTGCCGTTTTGTTGGAACAAATTGTCACTTGCATGAGTCAAGTTAGTGACATGCTAAGTTTAAAAAACATCATTGCTCATCAGTCATGGAAACAACATACTTGACCTCTCAACAGTGAGAGCGAGTCTCAGAAATGCAGGAATGTCAAAGGTGAACTGTCTGTAACACAAGAAAGAATTATTTTCAGAGGTTTACAAATTGTCATTCTGGAGAGTCTGTAAATGAAAAAGTTGAACAAGAGTTAAAAACTTGTCAACTATGTAACTGCTTATCAGTGCAAACTACTCCACATCCATTGAACATGTCAGAGTTACCAAAGAATGCTTGGGAAAGAATTTCTTTTGACTTTTTTGGTTCACTTGACAATGGACATCACTTGATAGTAGTTGTGGACAAATACTCTTGCTTCCCATTAGTTGAATATCTCTCATCTACCAGTCAGGAACGAGACAGTGAGAGATTAGATGACATCTTTGTGACTTGGGGTATTTCTGTGATATTGAAAAGTTACAATTGCCCACCAATCAATAGCAGAGAATTCAGAAACATCCTCAATCTGATTAATAGGAAGCATCAGAAAAGCACAACTCTTTGTCCCCAGGCTAACAGCCTTGTTTAACATTTCATCAGTACACTAAAGAAAGCTGTTCAGCGTGCCACGTTAGAGAAGTTCAACCTCAAGACTGTTTTGAATTCCATGTTACAAGTTTACTGTTTGACTCCTCACTTGAACTTAGCTGGAAGCCCTGCAACATTGATGTTCGGGAAAGCCATAACGACCAAGTTGACTCAGTGGACCAATACTGATACAGAAAAACATGCAACAGACTTGAGCCGTAAATAGAAATTGAAGGTCTAGGCTTAAGCGGATAAACGGTGACATACAAAGAACATTATCTTCACTTCACTTTATTTTTGCTGAATCCATTTTTATGGCATTAGGCTCTGTAGACTTTACTCTTGCTAAACAGTGATAAAGTGCTTGAGCCCTCCCTTCCAAACATGGTGAACTCTGCATACACCTAATTGGTACATTTAATATACTCATACATACCTAGTAAATGGGACTGCATATTGTGCTCCCCGCTAAAGTAGTGTAGTAAAATATCCTAGGGGTGCCATTGCAGCCTGCAGTGCATTTTTAAAAGTGCAATTTCAACTTGGCAAAATAAACATTTTGCCAGGTCTAAACCTTCATTATTAATACTTCAAAGAAAACCAGATGGTAGGCCATGAAAGCTCACAGAGCAGGGTGCATGGTATTTAAAAAGTAGGACATGTAAATTTTAGGATTTTCATGTCCTGACAGTGAACAAAAAAAACTTGTTTTACTGCATATCAAGGCTAGCTCTCCTATAGCCTAGCACTAGATTACTTTATTATATTTATTAAGGGAAAACTTCAGTTTGGGAACCGCTATGAAAAATGTACTCCAGTCATTTGAATTGTAATTTGAAGTCCACTTAACGGTAAAGCTTGATTTTCAATCACAGTTTTGAAATGTTTTTAAATGTCACTTATAGAAACTTGCCATTTTTCAGTCCAAACCAAATGTGTCTGTTCTGCCAGTGTCCATGATCACATGACTTTTAATTGCTCTCCTGTGGTGTGATATGTATTCTTTCCAGAGAGGGGTGTTTCTCCCATGAGCAGGATGTCCTGTGGGGCTGTGGCCAGCCTTTCTTGAGCTTCACAGGGTAGACTAAGGATTGTACCCCACCCCTTCCTAACTACAGAAGATGTCTGCATTGTCACTGGCAAATGCAGCTGACATCTGGCCCTGTTAGTCCTTTGCTTTGTTCCACAGACTGGAGCCACAGGGGAAGAACTGCCTAGAACCCATTTTAGGCTTATTTAAATGAAGGAGGGTTCCACACACAGTCTGCCACTATGTTTAAAAGTGACAACACCAGAACGTCTTATCAGAACACCCATGGACCTGTGGAGGCTCAGAGGAAGGACTGCCCTGCTGTCTGAAGCATGAGGGATGAATGGATCTGCTTGCATTGAACCCAGGACCCCAGGCGTGACTTCAATGGTCAGTTTGCTGACATCCTGTTTGAGCAACAGGGACAAAACAGCCTCCGAGAGCTTGTTTTCAGGGACATAACAAGCTTTATAATCTCCCTTACCTGCTTCCTGCTGACCAGACCCTCTGGACCCAAACTGGTCCCCTCTGCTAGTGTCTTTGGGTGTGAGTTCCGACCCACAATGTGCTGTGCTGAAGGTTCTGCAGCATCGGCAGGAGCCAGAGTATACTCCTCCCTGCTCTCCTGAAGATTTCACCTGAGTCAATGTCACCTAACCAACTTCGATGCCCAGCAACCCCAAATTGATGGCTTCACCATCTCCACTGTTGAATAGCACCTGATTGAAGTTTTCATCTGATCTGAAACTGAGAGGCACATGAACAATGGTTGCACTTACTCCAACAATGAACGGATCCAGATCAACGTTTGCTTCAACACCCTCTCACTAGCTTCCATGACTTCAATGCTAACCCCTGCTGAGTGACTCCTAGACATAATGTAGCAGCTCTCTATTATTGTCATGCTCCTCTTTGCACCCAGCCTGCCACCTGACTCTGCTAGACACCTTTGACCTCTATACCAATGCTGAAGTCAGAAGCCAAACTTTCCAACAGGATGAACTTGGCCCCTGCATCCGACCCATCCCTCCAATGCAGTCGGCCTGAACTTTCGACTTTGACCTCTTCTCGTGCAACCAGATATACACGGTTTGCGCTTAGCACATCTTGGAGCTATTTTTACCAAAAGCTTTAAACATTGATACCTCTGGTTCTAGATATTTGATTTTTGTCATTTTGTTTATTATTTTCACTTTATTGCTGCTTATGTGCTGCAAAATACCTAACACATAACCTCTTAGTTCAACCTTCGCTGCCTTTGTGCATAGCTACCAGAGTGTTAAGTACTGGTTTATTTAATTATTTTTGTGGTTCACCCTAACAAGGGTTGTGTTCAAACTTGAGCGGGCCTCTCACTCCTCTTAACTAATAACCCAATTTCTTACATCAGTGTTAACTCAAAGCCTCAGCAGACTGCAAAGGCAACAGAAACATCTCGGCCAGTGTGACTTCGGCCCTAAGGGAACTACTGATGGGTGTGTGAGGTTAGCCAATGAGGGCCTGTCAGTAAATCTTCTGTTTCTGGTGGATTGCCCACCCTCATCTCGACATGTTCCCTTTTCCTAAAGTATTGGATCTATTTCTTTTTAGATTAATGTAAAAGATATTCCTATTAATGTAGCACAGCAACCAAAGCTGATGTACTTTGTTGTGCTAGGAGCAAAGAGCAAAGCAGTACTACATCTAGTAAGATAAGGTGGGTTTGCTCTCTTCTCCAGCAGTGGTGCTCTTTTAGACTGCCTAGTAATACTTACTCATACTTGTACCATGGTTGTATGAGCTTGCATAATCTCTAGCATATGTTTCTACATTTGATGTGATTAAAAAGCAGTTTAGTTTTGTGTTGGTTCTGTTGGGTAAAACATATTTAAATCTAAGAGTACGTTTTTAAGGAGGCATCTGAAGAATTCCTGAAGGAGCAACTGTATGTGGGTCAGGTGGAAGACAAGTCATTTTGATTGTGCTGAAATTATATCTATAACATATTTGAAGGGACTTTCAGTTAGCTCTCTTCCCTGTTGTGTCATTCACACTTTGCTTCCTCCCACTCCAGCATACAGCGTGAGGCAATGTGTCAGCACATTTCAACCATTTGTTGACTTCACTTTAAGTGCCTACATGTGCTCTTTCACAAGAAGCACATCTGCACGCATGATAGTTCCCTTTCAGTGTCAGTGACTACTGTGGTAATGAGTGTTTTTGTGTGAGACCAGAAAAAATATTTTTGCCATTAGCCATATTTTTTTTAGATAAACGAGGGCCTGCCAGTATCCCCAACAATAACGTTTTGTAAAAACCATGACAGAATAAAATAAGAATTATCAAAGCCAAAATGCTGGTGCACAAATCCAAACCTTTTGGCTTTGTCAATACTTATTTTTATGTATTGCCAACAAGGTTAAACCGTTTAGCATACTTCTTTAAGTAAATGTAGCTCCACTACGGTCTCCATTAAGCAAATGCCAATACTTTCTTCCAGATGTCCAAGACGCGTCCTGACATCACTTCCTTTCGTCTTCTTTCCTACTGCTCTCGTTTCAATAGAGGGAATGCTGAACAATGCAAACTGCGACAAGTATTTTGCAACCATTCTTCCTACAGCTAGACCTTCTTCTCTCTTCCCAGCTATGGCACCATCTATCTAAAACACAGTTAGTCTCATGATAACTCACCTTCCTTGGCTCTCCCACTTTTTTTTTTTTTTAAACTGTACATGAATTACTATTACTCTTTTAGTCTGCTGCCTACGCCCATTATTACCAACATACTGCTATCAGAACTCTTTGATGCGCAATAGATGATTGCAATGTGATACATGAGTGTTACAGACCAATTAAAAACATCTAGGGTTTACTATATGAGCTGTTCATTCAAGGTTGTTTGCCCGCCAAAGGTTTAGCAATGCCAGCTACAAGAGAGCCTGGTATTCCTACTGCAGAGCAACACTACTACCTGATGCTGTAGAACCCATAGGAACACCTACACTTTCAAGAAGTGTTAATGTTATTTCTGAGTAGTGAAACAAATGTACACATGCGGTTAAAATGTGTGAGTGGTAGTACAAAGGTGACCATACACTCAGGATTACTGAGTGATGAGGCAAATTTTAATGGTGTGGTTCCAGAATATCGAACATGGAATATCGTGCTAACTTAATATCGCAGCCAAAATACCGAGGTGAAAAACATCAAGATGTAATAATAATCACTTTCATGTAGAGAATGCCCATGATTATTAGTTTTGCCGCTGCTTGTTTTTATGCTTTATGACTTAAAAAAAGCAGTGTCCTGCTTTCACAAAGTAGTGATGGGCCCATGCAGTCTTATTCAATTCCGTCATGAACGCTTGACGTGCGTACTCCTGCCATATTCCAGCAATCAAACTCGGACGTCTCATGCCTTTTTAAAATGGTCCCTCTTTCTTCGCACAGATATGGAGAGATGTGCAGTCCGCATAGATGCACTCTGCAATCCAAGGACTGCTGTGGAGAGGGTAATGAAGTCTCCTAGATCAGGCCTGCTGCTGGGGCCCAGAAGGAAGCTATCTGAGAGTCCTCGTCCAGGGCTGTGGTGGTTCATCTGACACTACTTGACTGTGGGGACACTGTTCAAGCTACAACTCACTCCAGATCTTGCATTTAGGGGGTTGAATCCTTATCTGGTGCAGCACATCACTTTCTGTTGGCCAAGCTAAAGCCCTTCTCCCCACCCTCCTTGCCCGTTCACGACAGAAGCACCTGCCAAAGCATGCATGTGCTGGAGCTCAGAACCTGAATGAGCAATAAACATGCATTTGGCTTTATCTTGTTACATTTGCTGTGTTCCAAGACAGGTTAAATAAATGTCAGGCTCACAAACTGATGAATATTATATTTTTTAGATGTTGTTTACCTTTTTGATTTGACTGGAAAGTGAGTGGTTTTTGTAAAGTTAACTATGTGACAATCTCTCTGTGATGCAGACATGGCCACTGGAAATAGGAGGTAGTGGAGACCTAAATTATGCAGCAATTTTAACTAAAGTATGTGGCAAGAAAAAACAAATTATTCCGCTTAATGCAGCACATATTTTTAATAGTATCACGTTATTATTTTGTAGGTTTTGCACATGTTAGAATGGCCTGAGCAAAGGTTTCACTTTATTAGTACCAGTTCCACATACAAATATTGCTGGCTGTAAGTAACTGAAAGGTGACTAGTCAAACTTTCCAAAGGATTTTCCGCTGCAAGGCAGCACATTGCAGCATTTTTAGTAACTTTGATCTGTTTCAGCTAGAAATAAAATGTGTTTTCTTGCATCAGCAGATTATGCAGGAGACACTGGATTATGGGGCAAATGAGGTAAATTCATAATAAACAGTAAAGAAAGCAGCCACAGAATCTCATAATTCCAGTGACCTTGTTTACAAGGAGTGAGAAAAAAAGTTGGTAGGATGTCAATTTGTTTCTAATTCATAAGTATGTAAATACCTGTAAATAAACTGTACAAATATTTTAACATATAACAGCAGTTAGATATATAGATACAAATAAAGCACATTTTGTTTTGTAATTCTGAAGTGTAATGGAAACAAAGATTTTAATAGGATCAAAGCAAATCTTGGTTATGCACATGTGACAAAGATTTTATTGGATTGCACATCTGTATAGCACTTACTACCCATATGTGTGGCATTGAAGCACTTACCTACATGAGCAGAAAGCTATGCCAGATAAGGTGGTATGTGATTAAAAGGGTGTTTTCTTTCTTTTGTTATCCAATATAGTAAGTGTTTCCATGTCGTGCATGATGACAACCAAGTTGGGGTTATGTTATGAGATGCAGCGCGTAGCAAGGTGGTGGATGATGAGGTGTGAGAAAGAGTGGTGCGCAATTTATGGTTTTTCAGCATGCTGGCAGCTTCGATCCACCCTTGGGTCCCATTACGGTTTTTCTTATGATTATTGTCTGTCCATCTGACATTTTGGGGCAGATCTGCTTACACTTCATGCAACTCAATGCAGCAAAACAACTTGCTGCACTGTGCTGTTTGAAAGAAGAAACACATACATTTCTGCTTGTTATGTCTCACTAGGAAAGGCATACCATTTTGATGCATTCCCAAGTTTACGAGCTTTATTAAATATGGGAATGCACCAAATTCCATTGGTGGATGGATGAGAATGCCCATGCTGCACCCGTGGAACTCCTTCCCTACGCAAAGTAACTCAAGGCAGCAATATGCACTGCCTTGCGTTACTCTGTATTTACTAAACTAGTTGGCTTTGCATTGCTTAGCAAATACCAAAAATTATTTTGATCCAGGCTGCACCACAAAAGTAACGCAAGCCTGATGCAAAATCTTAGTAGATCTGACCCTTAGTGTATAGTTCTGGGCCAGAGCTGGCATTGTTGGAGGGAGAGAGATGCTGGGATGTGTATTTTGTGCTATCATTTCAGATCTGAAAGTCATTGTGAGATGTAAAGAAGTGGCCATAGTGTACAGATATTTGGGACCCAATTGGCCTGCAGTGAGTCACAGATTTCTTCAGTTACCGCATGCCAATTCATTTAGTGATGGTTGGTTTAATGGTTGCACAGTACTGGTGATGGCAACCCTCATAGCAGATATGTCTTATGTGAATTTAAGAGGTGTAAGTTACGGGTGGCTGCCGACTGCTGAGTGTTATTGTATTAGTATTAGTGTGGGACAGAAATGTTATGTATGAAGTTGCATAACTCTACAATACCTCCTTAACATACCTGCCTACCAAAAGTATTTTACTGGATGGGTTGTGTCCAATCTTGGATTGTAATGAGGAGATTGAGTTTGAGGATGCAACTGCCTTTCCAGGTTCTGTTGCAAGGATGTAACCAGTGTAGTTGTCTTGGAAACAGATATGTTTTCAACTGTCTTCTGAAGTATAAAGGCTCCAAAATGCTTTGAATACTGGCTGATGGGGTGTACCAGATATTGGCAGCTTGTACTGAAAAAGCAGTTCTTCCTATGGATTTCTTATGGTAAAATGGTATGATAAGTGGTGTAAGCCTGGAGTTTCCTGATTTGTTTGCATTCCTTGAATTTAGCTTGTAGGTACTGCTTTTGTTTTCCTTGGATGCTCAATGCAAAGTGCCTTGAATGTTGCCTTTCTTGCTATGGATAGCCAGGGGAGTGATTGCAAGACTGCAGTCATGTTTTCTCTTGGGTGAGGGCAAAGAAGTACCATTGCAGCAGTATTTTGGATGAGCTGTACTTTTAGTATTATGAATGTGGGTGTGCCAAGGTATAGGCTGTTGGCATATTCAAGCTTGGAGATTATTATGATTGTGAGGATGGCTTGCAATTTATGCTGGTACCCAAGATAAAAATGTTAACATTTGGTATCACATATGGGTCTGAATTTATGGTTATCCCTAGGTTGCCGACTTCTTTTGATGTTTTTATAGGGGCTTGATGTTCCTTAGTCCATATGGCGGTAGGCTGGTAATTTTGTCACTGTTCGCAGGTCACAACCTCACTCTTTGCTGTATATAGCTTTAGATGGTTATATATCATCCATGTATCATGAGGTTTTAAACTGTAGAGGTCTTTCAGAACATCCATTTTTAGAAATGATTTGGGTGTTAATCACATATTTGTAACAGGTAAAGTTGAATGATGTAACCAGGTTCGGTAAGGAGGTTAGGTCAATGTTAAATAGTAAAGGGGATGTGATGGACCTCTGTGGGACAATACAATGTTGTATGTGAGGAGCTGATAGGAAACTCAAACTTACCAGTCATTCAGCAGCAATATCCAATCAGGAAACTTCATATACCAACCTTGCATGGTGCTGTGATTAGCCTACTGTGCTGGGGAAGAGTTATCACATGTCAGATACGACTTATATGTGATTTACATTGCTCCACGCTACAATGGCCTGTTCTGAGATGTAGCCTGGAGAGATTTGGTATCTACTATATAGATTATTTTGTTCACAGGAGCCACATAGTTTGTTAGATTTCTGTGGCTGCTGCAGAGGGGGGGTACCCTAACTAGCATTAGTGTGAAGCTAAAAACACCCAATATAGCCTGTCAGGTCACAGAGGGCTGTTACAAGAGACTATCTTTCAAAAATGGCTTAATATCTAGATAACTCTGCCACAGTCAACACACTGAGGATTCCTCCTCTTCAATCAAATAATATGGAAATCATAATCAGGGCATTTGAGGCTGAAAGCATTTGTATTCTACTTGAACTCTCTGCAGAACATTAGCATTTTCTGATTTTCGTATAATGTAACTTAAGACCTTTGTAGTCTGAATCTGCTTTTTGAAGTTCATTGACACATATGAAATTCTGCTTTATATTTATCTAATTTATGGTCATAGCAGATAAATTGCTATTATGAGGTCCAATTTAATTAACTAAATGCAAAATATTTGGTGGACATTTGGGTTACTGTTTTGATTGGAAGAAGTGTGGGAATGCTGTCTGGTAGGACTCTTATGAATCTTCACAGATTCTGGAATTTACCTTCACAGAAATATGAGGAAAATCTATGATTAAGCCAAAGTTTGGAATCAGGCCATTCTGGGTAAGAAAAAGATTGTAATCCATGCACACTACACTACACCAGACTTTCCTGGGTACCTTGTTCTCAAAAATGTTCGGGCCTGGAAGGTTTCTCTGGGTGCCAACCAAGTCCTGGCCTAAATACCACAGCTACCCACATCGCCAGAACTGGTCAATTTGCAAGGCAAAATCTTGATCTTTTCTTGTGTCTTAGGGACCTTACGTAGCCTTTCATTTCACGGGTGATACCTCAGTCACACAGGTGAGGTACTACTGATATCCGGCAAAGCATAAGAACACTGGGTGGTTGCACACTTGTGGATCCCGACGGATTCAATTAGCACGATCTGCTTTCACTTTCGTTTTGTTGCATAATGTCAATACACGCAGAGTGCTGTGTAATACAGCAAATCAAAAGTAAATCTTGGGACTTATGGGAAGCATTTCCCTCTCATACCAACTTTTATTTGGGAAAAAAAAAATTGGGTGCTTTTACCAGATTCATTTTCATTTAAAGTAGTGTGGATGACCCATTGAAGTCCACTGCACTGTGAAAGCAAAACCCACCACATTGATGCATCCTGATGTTCTGTCCTATAAGAATTGACGACAAGCTGTTGGGATGTGATAGCCATATTGAATTAACTACTTTGTTCCCTGATCATAGGGGACTTCTCCAGTTCCAGGAGGCCCACAGGATGGTAGGCTTCTTGGACTGGGAAACAGCGAAAAGCACAGTGGTCAAAGAAATGTGGACGGTGCTGCTAATAGCCATGACAAGCCATGAGAAAGTCTCAGTTGCCATACATGCTCTATGAAGGAGAGGGCTACAGAGAGAATACAAAATATTGCAAAGTACAAAGAAGATAGATTAGAAGATAGAGAGGAGGAGTTTTAGAACAGGAGAGGAGATTAAGAGAAAGAAAAGAGAGTAAATAGAAAAAACAACGGAATGCAGGAGAGTCAGGATTGGGAAGAGAGGTGCAGCAGCAAACAGAAAGGGGTTGCAGGGAAAAGGTTTAGAGAAGCACCAGGGGCAGAGATTCTGAGATTGATTGGGAGTAAATAGAGAAAGTAAAAGAAAGCCTAAAGGATCTAAATGATAACTAGGTACATGTAGACAAATTGTGCTTGGTTATTTTAAGTAGAATATATAGCTTATCATGTTTTGGCCAACACACCTTGCCGGATGTGATTTCAGAGCACTATGTTGCACTTTATTTTCTGAAAAGGATCTTAGTGTAAGATCTGCAAATCATCATGCATAGTGGTATTTAAAATTTTAACAAGGTCTAACCATTGTTACTTGATCCATATTGCTTTTTGAAAGGCGCTTAACAAAGGCATACTCTTGGTATTTGATTCTATATGGTCTTTGAGAGAAGTGCTGACACCTTCTTTTTTAATGTCTATTAGCCATGTCTACATTTGCTGGTATCGTTGCTGAAAAGTACAACCTATTTTCTTAGAAGTTAAAGTTATGTTAAGGAAGTGATTTGGCTTTTTAGTGTACATTTAAATAAGGAAGTTTCTTAATTATTTCATAAAATGAAGCTTGACTTTTACCTCCACTTTAGTAAGGCAAGCAATCTCTCTGCAAGTAAATATTTTCCATTTCCAGTACACATGGTAGGGTTCCATGCTTTCTACATTCATAAATCAGAAAAGCGGATTATCGTCCAAGCAATGCTAACTCCATATTGCGTGCCACCTTGAGGGTCCTATTGAAGGAGTCTACTGCATGTGAAAGAGTAAATAATGTCCATAATTCTGCAAGTAGAGTACCTTGTAGAATCCAAATGGAAGGTACCATGCAAGGACCATTAAAGAGAGAAATTATTACAGAGTAGAATCCTAGATGCAAACTGTGAAATGACCACTCAGAGCACTGGAGACAGCGCTTAGCCAGGCCATAGGCCTCTAGTGGACTCATCACAGGCTCACACAATCACCTACACATTACCATGCCTCACTGTCTTGCTGGTCGATGTCTAATGAAGATCTTCTTTTGTACTACACCTTTTGCACAATCTGCCTGTAACTATGAGGGGCTAGATGCCAATGTCAGAATCTGGTTCAAAGTCCATGCAGTTTTTATTGATGTTTTGATGAAATGTAATTGAACTATCCATCTTTTGTCACAAACATACAATGAAATTATTTGTGGGACCTTTCCAACTGCTCCTCTAAAATGCCATCTAAATTCTATTTAGTTTTCACCATTGTTGCGTCCTTAATAAATTTAAAACACACTGTTTGTGACTAATTTTCCAATAGGTTATTGATGGGCATACTCCAGGCTCTCTGTAAAGTTAATTAAATTAGTGGCAAGTTAAATTAAAACTTCACTTACAAAGTTGGTCAGGATTAGGAAACTCCACCCTTAAAGAAGAAAATTAAGTTTTCCTATCATTACTTAATGTGAGGTTTATCCTTATGGGTCTTTCGGGTGTGATGATTTCCTAATGAAGAATGTCCCAGGTAACACATCTTCCAGCAAAAGAAAATTGAGTGTTGAGGTTGTACATGCAGCACCTCAGGTAAAAGGTGTTGAAAGGAGGACTCTGAGCCGGGGCCACCTTATTTTTTTTAAGTAACTCGATAAGCTTTGCATAACATAAAACTTAAACTGTTTGTAGAAAATACATAAAACTGCCAGTCAGCCTGCTTTACAGCTTTACGTCCTTCTACTTTAAACACCATCTAATTTATAGGAGTTAATGATGGATTGTGAAAAGCTGATTGAATGTGCTTAAAAATGTACCCCAATAAATCCACATATTCCTTTATAAGTAAGTATAGATTTTCTATTCCTTACATCAACTATTTTTATATTTATATATATATATTTATATATATATATATATATATATATATATATATATATATATATATATATATATATATATGTTTCAGGTATGTACATGTGGAGTTAAGCATAGTAAATCTCTACTTCCTCATATGTACTTACCCTTTAAAATTCAGTCCTCAATATTCTTGTATCACTATATTGTGGAGGTCTTTATTTAGTAGTACAACCAGTATTTGGGAAAGAATGCACCTATCGAGCACAGCTTTAATATTTGTTCATAGCTGAAGGCCTTGTCACCCTAAAAATATACCTATGGCTATGGACATGTCTCTCTGCTGCCACCCTTGCTGTGTTGGTCTTCTGTGTAGCCTGGAAATGTAAGACATAAGTTAAGACTTTTCAATGGAGCTATGTTCTACCTATGAAATCACTCTTAGGTACACATTCATGTGCAGTTTCATTCATCATCCATTAATCCACCCATGCACTTGCCAGGGGCATAACACATGGCCCTGCACCACAGGAGATGCAGAGGTGTCCAAGATTACGCTATACCATGTGGACCTCCTCATTCTAGTCTGTTGTCTTAAGACGAGACACGTTGGCAAAATACAATTGACAGCAGCTACAGAAAATAAACCCCTTTGAAGCGCTGCACTTACACTCACGTAATGAAAGTAACAAAACATTTTCTGACCTTCATTTTCACCATTGTTCCTTTTCTTTTTATGTATCTCTCCCCACCTCTCATTTCCTCTCCTCCTCCTCCTCTCTCTCTCTCTGTTTCCCTCTATCTGGATATCTCACCACCCTTCAGTTTTTTCTCTTTGCCTTCCATCTCTCGTTTTCTCTCTATTACCTCGTTTTTCCTGTGCATTAACTTCTCTTTAATTCTTTTTGACACTGCTCCTTGACTCTCATTGGTGGTCTATTCCATCCATCTGAGCACACAATCCATCCGGCCATTTGACTAACCATTCATTCAAAGTTAACACTTAACACTGAACTCCCTGCAGATGTATTGCCTCTGCGCTGCCCAAACAAGAGAGGTGAAGTTTACCTGCAGGGCACATGTGTCGGTACAACCGAGACACCCCTCAAGGTTTTTTTGTGGGGGGTGGGAGGGAGCAAACGTTTTGTTTTACTACTGGCACTCACTAATTATTTCATTACTCATCCAGTCATCTAAACCATCCATCCACTCCCTCACCCATCCAAACACGCACCATTCAGTAATTCACTCACCCACTCCAATTGCCCGCCCATCCATGCACTCATTCTATCCTACGAGCGTTCATTCACTGCTCTTACCCCAAAGATTTCCCGATGTCATAGACTAGCTTTGTCCCAACATTTCACTCTAGTCAATTACATATACATTCAATTCAAAGATGCAAAGTCCAACATTCTGGCTATATTAGCTTTGTCAATGCTTGTATTTCCATAAGACATTAAACCTGAAATGGATCTTAATCCATGGCAGGGCACTGAACATCAGCTTTACCTCATCCATCTGGGGAAGGCACACCCTAAAACGGGGGAGAAAGGGCACAGTGAGCCCAGGTTCTTAAATATATATATTTAAAGCAACATTACAATATTTAAATAGGAATAACAGTTGTATACATTGAAGTACATTTTGTAGCTGGCGGTTTATACCAGGGATGCTATTTTAGTAACAATTTATCATACCGTGCTATCTATACTCCCTTATGACCAGTGTGCTGAAGCGAAGAGAAATTTAATGTTGGTGACAGGGGACTAGTTGGCTGTGAAAACAACAATTTCCAATTGTCACTGGATACTGTTGCTACCTTGTACAAATAAAGTGCCACATTTGAAAAAAAAAAAAAAACTGAGAAACAGAATTATATTGCAGAACCTAGCAGCATTTCTCCGTATTTCATCATCATTTCTCAAATGTGAAAGGCAGGGACTGTTATATTCAATACATTTCTCATCTTTAGCACAATGTTTGCTAACACCACACTCATTTGATAGCGTCTTCGATTTCCCAAGCCTCACCTTTGACTGCTGGCAGCTTTCACTGTGTATCTGTCTAAATCGACGGATGAATTACTGAGGCCAAAGCACATTTCTGTGAAAAATCAATACATCATAATCTGTTAATTTTCATGCCATTGACCACGTTGATATTCTCGTCAAAATATAGATTTTAATTGAGGAGACATCTTGGAGGCATTGCTTGCAGGTTGCACAGACACTTGGTGAAATTAAATAAAAATGAATGCAATTTTAAGATTCCCAGAAAAATACTGGATAAATAAATAAATACCGATAAAGGTACAGCCTTACATGCGTGTTGCTTACCCAAGGTATAATTGTGCCTGAATTCCCTGCATGCTGTATTTTTTCATGAAGAAAATAGCCTGGGACTGCTTTTTCAGTAATAGGCCAGACTCTTGAGCCTCACACACTTTGGGGCTGGTTATGAGTCCAGTGGACAGTTTACACCGTCTGCTGAACTTCCGACGAGGAGGTTGCCACCATTCTGGCTACCTCCCTGCTGGCCCCATGAAGAGCTTCCCACTAGGTCAGCTGGTGGAAACCTGAGTTTCTGCCCGTTAGCCAAGTGGGAAACAGCCTACAGCATTGTCTCCGGCATTGAGCCGGCGGCAATGCTGTAGAGCACAGGGTGCACCAGTACCCTCACAATGTTCACTGTCTGTAAAGCAGACAGTGAACAATGCAATAGTGCTGGCCAAGGGGGCCCCCTACACCCGCACTCAGCATTTTCATGATAGTGGTACCGCTATGAAACCGCTGGCGGAGAAGGGGGTCGTAATCCCCAGGGAAGCACTGCTCATGGCTCTGCCCTGGTGGATTAGGACAGGTGCCACCTCCAGACCACCTGGCTCTCCGATCCTGGTGGAGCTAGCGATGCTCTGGTGGCCTGACTGCCAGGGTTGTAATGTGGTGGTTGGACTACCACATTGGTGGCAGTCTAACCGCCATCTGCGAGTCTGGTGGTATAGTGACCGCCAGACTCGTAATGAGGGGCTAACTGTGTTATGGAGTAGCGTTTTTCTCTATCTATGTTGCTTGCTAGCAATCTAGTCCTAGCAACATGTCTGATTCAGTATATTTAAAGCCTCGCCTGTATCAGCAGCCTGCAAGTACACTGCTAGCTGGCCATGATTCCATTTGCTAGTGTCTATTTATGTCTAATATACAAATAATTTTCTTCCTCATAGGGCCCAACACACAAAGTGCATTTTTGTAGTGCGTAAACTAGTACTGGAGTAGTACTACTGACATACCACAAAATGCTTTTTATAAAATACGACTTTAAATGTCCACCTCCAATTCTCCTATCTTTTCTATGGGGAGATCCCCACACAATTACTTTTACTACTTAGTAGTAAATTGAAGGAGGGACTGGGTGACTGGACAAGGGGAATACTTACTACTAAATGAGAGGGATTTGGGGAGGATTAAGGAGGGGTTAAAGGAAAGCTAAGGAGGTGTTTAGGGATGGACACATCCACAAAATGTATGTCCATGGCTATTCACAAACTGCACAGTTAAATCATTCAAAGGGACTTAAAACTGTAGTAAATGAATTCCAGCACTAACTTAGAGCAGCAAGTCCAGCACCACACATAGTCGAGTCCTTGCGCTCCATGGACAATAATAGAGCAGGAACTTAAAATGGAACTCCATTGGACATAGTGTTAAAATAATGCTCAAATGAATTCATTTACTTTGACGTTTGTATCCACACACACACATTTAAATGTGTAATTTAATGTTAATCTATCTATCTATCTATCTATCTATCTATCTATCTATCTATCTATCTATCTATCTATCTATCTATCTATCTATCCATCTATCTATCTATCTATCTATCATATTTTATAGTAAAGTGTTTTGATAACCTTCTCTAAATTTAGAATAAATGCTGTTTAAAAATAAATTGTATTTATTAAAAAAATATAGAATTCATTCTGTAATTTTTTGGTATTTTTTGTGTGTTTTAATATATAATAATTAAATATAAACATTTTACTTCAGGGGATTTTCTTTTACTATATCTTTAAAAAATAATTTGAATTCAATATATTTAAATTAATCAAATATTTAACTAAACGTTAAGGTAATTGAACTGTAGATTTTGTTCTAGTTTGTTTTAAATAAAGAATAAATAAATATATAAAGAAAATTTACATTTAACAGACATATATTTTACCTATTTTTTAAGTTTAATAATCTATTTACATTTTTCCAGTACTTTACCATACTAAAATCTCCAACCCGGAGACAGAGAACCCTTCCGATGTGTGAAAAGTTAGGAGCCGTAAATTTACACAATTTATTATATTTTCAATTAAATATTTAATTCTTGTAAATATAATACGTTGAATTAAACTTCGTTTTCAATATGTATTAAAAGTTCCGAACTGAAGTAAAATGTTTGCATTAACTGACAGTGTATTAAAAATTGTAAAACAATATGTATAGCATTCATTGAAATCACATTAATGCTTTTTGAACCTCAATTATATTCATTACTAAATTGACAAAGGTTATTAGAATACTTTATGCAAATATGGTATTTAGAAAACAATAGAAATTAATTTATTGTAACATTATTTGCTATTGGGTTCTATTTTACGTCGCTGCCTCTATTATTTTCAATCAGATGGTGTTGCAGTACCAGTGGTTCACCATGTATGGTGCTCAACGTACTCCTAGGTCTTTTTTTCTGTACTAACTTTACACTCATAAATTGGCCCCACTTCCCCCCCCCCCGTTTCAGGGGGCGGAGACATATAGGCCTACAGTTTGTAGTAAATTTGCACTTGAAAATAGTGAATAGCTAACAGTAGAAAATGTACTACTAAATGTATGTATTTAATCACTTGCAAATTAAAACTTTGTGGATAGTCCCCAAAGAGGTTAATTTCTCTTCCTTTCATTCACATGAGGTTGGAAATTGCCCTCTTTTGCCTGGTTCACTCCGTATCCTGGAGTTTCCTTTTATGTCTTCCATTAACAAGTCACACAGATTAATGCAATTAATTTATCTGTGTGCCTTACATAAAATTCTTCTTGATCTAAGTTCATAAAACAACAATAAGCACATTTTCAGCCTTCTCAGTTCCTGCCATGACTTTCGAATTTCACATCATTTTGGTACCCACATTTACATGCTTAGGAAGCTGCAGTTAATTCAGAATGTCACAGCAAGAGTGACAACAGAAGCTGGCAAGTTACATGAAGTTACCTCACAGTTTGGTACACTGTATTGGCATTTTGCATACTATATTAGTTTTAAGGTACTTTGATTCATTCTTCATTGTTTGTGTGGTCCATCTGCTCTTTCCAAAGGATCAGCTTTATGGACCCGCAATCCACTTTCTTCTCCCAATAAAATGTAAAAAAATTAATGTCCCGATTAATCCCGTCCCTATATTTAGCAGTATCTACAAAGCAAATATGGGATGAGTCTTTTATGTTTTACCCACATCTTTCTCTCGGACAATCTGGCCATGCCAACTCATGGCTGAACCCACCTTTGTTATAATTAGGCACACTCTGAAAGCTTCATATGTCATTTCTAAACTGGGGCATCTACCTCACATTATCTTGCACTGAAAATCATATGGATGGCAAGCATACAGTTACAGGCTTCAATGTGAGACTTAAAAGTGAGAAGGTAGTAATCAGTTTGCTGGGGAGGGCGTGGTCTGGATAGGTACAAAAACCTGGCCCTGATTGTGTGCAGTGAGGTTTAAGGGCTAATATATGATTGAGAATAATGGCCTCCATGTTCCTAATGGGACATACCTGAAGAGACTGGGAGACCAGTAATGATTGATGTGTTCTAGATGTCTTTGAAGCCCAAAGAGAAAAGTTTAATTAAAAGTTCTGAGCCTGGCTAACTGATAGCTATCTTGTCAGAGATAGTCATGATTGGTGTGTCTGGCAATCCTGAGTGGTGAAGTTGATGATTTGCCAAGGCAAAGGGAATACTGAGCTACATCACTTAGCAGGCTGTAGTAATTATTCATCATACTCAGGATAACTGCTTAGGGTTTTAGCTGTAACAAATGTAAAATGTGGCAATATATTACAGATATGGTAGCTGTTAGCCTTGATGTAACAGCAAAGGAAGTGTTAAGAGATGCCAACACCAGGTTGGATCTGAATTGAACTTCAACCAGAGAGGTCTCGGTGTTAACATGTCATGGGAAGGAGACAGAGCTAGACAAGATAAGAGATGAAAAAATGCCAGGGGAAGCAGTAAAGTAAATGTATGTTAGATATGAGTTAAACATTATCAAGGGCTCAATCATCTTATGTGTTATGCTTTAGAGGGAGTTTGATATTCTGGTGATAAATTTGTATGATTGCGGGTTGTGAAGCATATAGAAAGAGGTGTCATTTCTAAGAAAGTGGTAGTAAAAATTGAAAGAGGGGCCAATATCACTAAAGGGCCTGGAATGAAGAGAGAATGGGAGAGGACCAAAGAATGAATCCTAGAAAATTCAGCTAGCAACTGTGGATCAGTAGTGGGAGAAATAACAGAGAGCAGACATGATGATAGCAAAGATAGGTGGAAAGCCAATCTGGTGGAAAGCAAGGTACCTACCATACTGGGCTAGTTGAATGCTCTACAGAGGTGGAGGTGATTGAGAATAGAGGTAAGGTGGCTGTCTGAACATTGTGTAAGGGCAGTTTTGTGGGGAGCAGGTGCTGGAATCCTGATCGGAAGGGTTTTAATATAGAGTAATTGAAACCTTTCAGTAGCAAAGTCAGTCCTCTGGAAGGGATTACCAGTGGTATGAAGATTTGAGGGTGAATTAGTTATTGAAGAAGGTGATTTTATTTCTGAAGAAGGAAACACTAGAGTGGTGGAATAAGATTGTTTCATTAGAAGGTTGACTTTTTGTAAAGTTAACCTCTTGGTGGTTGGACAATCTGTGCAATATTTAGAGACGGGGATGGCTTTTGAGGAACAATGAAGTTATGAATGACGTTAGGCTGCTATAAATGTGTGGGTGATGAGGTGTTGTTTGCGGTATTGGGAGAGGATGATGATGCTGGTTATTTTGGGCTATGTGATAGAGGAGAGGTTGTTAAAGCCCAGATCTGCTAATATATGCTGTGATACAACACAGCAACCAAATCTGCTGTTCTGCCTAGTGGCAAAGGGAAAGAGAAAAAATGTTCCATATATACTAGGATGTTCCACATTTCTTCACTTCTCCCAGTAATGTTGAACGTTTGGCTTTAATATAACAATTTATACATCATTCCTTCCTTGTTCAAGGGTGCGGCATTCCTTAAAGCATAGATTTTGTACTGAAAGGAGACTCGCCCTGTACTAAAACTATACTTTAAATAATTTTTCCACTTTGTATATGTGCTGTGACATGCATCAGACTTGTGAAGTTGAAAAAATATGGAGGAAGCATAAGGTTTGGTACACATTCCTGTCTATGAATGTTAGTAGATAGGGATATGCATGAAACCTCATAGGTTAATATATGGGAACCACCCTTGGAATGCCTCATTTATGCAAAATAGCACATAGAACTCATTACTTTGGGGTTCGTTCCAATGGAAATCCTAGTCTGTGTTAGATAGTACATTCCACCCTAACACTTTGCACCAGGTTTGCATCATTGTTGTGATACAAACCCAGCACAAATGTTAGTAAATCTAGGCCTTATTGTAATGATGACAAGGGGTCTGTTTTGATGGATGACAAAAAAAATCCAAGTATTTATATACATATATTCCCTCCTGGTGGTATATTGAAAAAGTGCTCTTTGACTTGCCTATAACTTTGGTACCGTTTTGCTGTATATGGTAAGTTGTGGGTTGATCCATTAAGCATAGACAAAGAAAAAGAGGGGCTCAAAAGAAATGTGTTTCCCATTATAATTCCTTTAGGAGTTTTAGACATGACTAGAGCCCAAACAGTTTGACTGAATTACAAAAAGTTTGGCAGGGAGATAGCTCCTGGTCCAGAAAGAGTTATTTTCATTGTTTGGTGTAATCAGTTTAGTAGTTTAGAGATATTTAAAGAAAAATAAACATTGATATCGAGAGGCATGAAGGATTCACGAATAATAACAAGCTCACGCAAAGATCTGCAAGCTCTGATTGGGTGCCAACACTTCAACCAGGAAGTGTTGAAAGCCATCTTGCGACTCAGCTTCAGCCAAGACCCCGAAAAAATATAAAAAAAGAAAAAGTGCCAGGGCACCCTGACCCCTTAGCACTGGTGCTGGGTCTCAGTGGGACCCCAGGGTAAAAAAAACGCTTTTTTAAATTTCTTTGCACAAATGTGCAATGGGGTCATGAATCTGCAGTAAAAAGTAAAAACAAAACAAGCGTTGTCTTCCACGGTCCTGGGAACAGCCACGTCCCGAGGGCAAAAATAAAGAATGAATGTGGGGGGGGGGGAGGCACGCCCCCACAGCCCCAGGGATTGCCACCTTCCAGGGGCAAGTACTAATTATATGCAGGGGGCACACATCTCCCCACAGCCCCAGAGACTGCTATCGCCCCAGGGCAAACATGTAATTACATGGGGGCACGCACCCCCCCCCCAGTCCCAGGGGCTGCCACCTCCCCAGGGCTAAAAAGAAAGAATCATGGGAGTCCATTGCACACAACCTTAAAAAAGCGTTGGACTGCTACCTCCTTAGAGCAAATACAGTGTTGGAGAGGGGCCAAGCAGTCCCCCTCGAGGAGCCACTGATGACCCTGGAGACCACCGCCCCCCATGACCAGCTCCTGCTATTTCCTGGGGTACATTTCCCAAGGACAAAGTTATTTGCTCTGAGTTCATTAAATACACACAGGGTAACCCGTTGGTAGCCACAAGGACATGGGTACAGTGGTCCAAATGGAAATTATTTAGCACAAAGAGATTTTTTCAGTAATATGTAACCATGCAGCATCCACTCATATACTGAGATTCAAATTGTATTATTTATTTTTTAACCAGCAGTATAAAAATCTATACAATTTATTTATATGTACAAAATATGTTAAAATAACTTAGTTGCCCCAGCGAGACCCAAAATAGGGTTAGAAAAAAGTGCTTGTGCAAGAAAGAACAGAAGATTAAAAAAACACAATACCTTTTTATTATACAAAGTATTTCCAATGGAGCCTGTCAGTTGACCATTCTACAACATTATATATATCACAACTTCATAGGGGTAAAATGTCCAAATCATTATTTCCCCTTGATGATCAGAAAAGAAATTCAATCCAGGCTCAATCTGAAATGTTGACATTTCGATCTGGCAAAATATATAGGGCCCACTCTCTTCCTCAAATGCGGGTCTTCCTCAGGACATCAACCATATATGGGGCAACATGTGGTTTATCTTCCTTAGTATTCAAAATGTTTTTATTTTTCACTTATGCAATCCAGGGTCTCAATAACTTACCTGAAATGTCGACGTTTCGACCTGGCAAAATATGAAAGCCTCACTCTCTGCCTCACCTGCGGGTAGATGGGTGGATGCTGCATGGTTACATATTATTGACAAAATCTCTTTCTGTTAAATAATTTCCATTTGCTCTGAGTTGGCAGGAGCTTTGAAATCTTCCGCCAAGTCAGAGAAAATACACTGGTCACAGGAAGTGCAAGCTGTCCACTAGATCTCTCTTTCTGGGAGATGGAGGTTTTGTCTGTTTCTCTGCCTGGAGACATGCAGGCAGAGAAACAGAGGAAACTATTGTTCTCTCAGATAGGAAGCTGCATGTTTAGCAGCTCTCTGTCTGCAACAGCAATGTTGGACCCACAGGAGACAGGGAGCTTCCTGGGACTGCGAGGGCCTTTAGACTCCCTGCACAGTCCCATTGCACACTGGTTGCCCTGGAGGTCACTCAGAAGAGATGACTAGGCCCGGGTGTGGGGCCCCCAGGCCCGAGAGTGGCCCAGGGATGGGAGGACACACAAGTAACCAACCTCCGCTGCGCACAGCCAAACTAAAAGAAGGCTCTTAAAAGTGCGGTAAGTGTACAGTGTGCAGACACAGCATGCATGCTACTACAGTACAGACACCTTTTGGGCAAGAAATGAAAATTGCAAAACATCCTACCAGCAAATCGGATTACGCAGTATAGCTGTTGAAGTATAGCTGCAATTTGAGTTATATAGGAAGTCCTATTTTACCAGCCCATAAGGGGGTCCTACAATATTTAAGAACAATTAAGAATAAGGACAATACTTATCCAGTGGCAAGTCATTTTTGGAGAGGACATCTAGGGGATACTAAACATCTGAAATATCTAGTGATAGGTACCATAATGAAAAACACAAAGGGGGGAAATAGAGAAAAGTCATTACAGAGGTTGGAGGCTCGCTATATTTTAAAATCTTGACAGTTTAGAATCCAAAGGTTTGAATGTGGAGAGGTGGCATATTGTCCCTCCGAGATATTTTGTCTTACCCTGTTAATGTGGTTTCTTTTCACTTTTAGATTTCAGTATCAGAAGGACCAGAACAGAATAAAGTGGACTTTGAAGAATAGGTTAGCATATATATATCTGCTGTCATGGACAGTGAAGTGCAAGAATACCGCTTTAGTTATAAGTGTTGTTATGTTGCCCACTAGGCGCAATTGATATGTGTGAAAAGGTGGCTATTTCATGATTTTTGAGGACTTTTTGGATTTAGGAATATATGCATAAATGGGATTGTTGAACCTATGCCCATTGAGGCAGAGTTGTGTTCCGATTTAGAGGTTGGTGAAAAAGTGTAAGCAAAAATGATACTGAGAACACTGGACTATGTGACATGTAAGCAACTACAAATGAACTTGGACATATCCTTGGTCCCCCGTGAGAGTGTGAAAATGGGGACACATTCTGTGAAAGTTTGTTTATGTTTTTTTTAATGTGTTAAAAAGGAAAAGGGAAATGGCATATATTAACCATGACCAAGGTCCGAGGAAGATCGAAATGTGTTGGCTGAGTGTGGCATATTAAACTTTTAATCTGCATTCAAGCTGGGAGTGCTGGTGCATTTTTTTCTGAAAGCACTTAGGGCCATATTTATACTTTTTGACGCAAAGCTGCGCCGGCGCATCTTTGCGTCAAAAATGTTAACGCCAGCTAACACCATTTAGATGCGCTGTGCGGGCGTCAAATTTTTACTTTGACGCACGGCGGCGCAACCAACAGGTGGGAGTCATTATTTCGTGACGCACACAGCGGCGTCAAGTCGTAAAGAAAACCAACGTTTATCCGACGCACAATACTGTGGGTCGATTTACGACAGCGCAACCCGGAAAGTGCTGTTTTTTTTGCCGCTATAGCGTCAAATTTACCCGCGAACACTGCCCTTTCAGCAGAGGAGAGCCAAAATGGATCCCAGATGCCACTACAGACCCCAGGAAGATGACAGCAGACCAGGAACCAGCCAGGAGGACCCATACCGGAACAAGGACATTTTCAGAAAAAAAATAAAGTGTCGCTTCAGTGCAGAGGAGCAGGAAATCCTGGTTAAAGAGGTGACGGAACACCACCACCAATTGTTCATCACCTCTAAATTGCCAATCAGTAGGAGAGAGGCCATATGGCAAAAAATTGTGGACAAGATCAACAGTGTGGCTGAAGGACGCAGAACAGTCACCGAGTGTAAGAAACGCTGGCAAGACTGCAAACGTAGGACAAAAGAAAAAATGGCCAGGAACAGGAAGGCAGCACTGCAGACTGGAGGGGGGAGTCCAGCACACAAGGAGGCCCTGGACCACATGGAGGAGATGGTCGCAGCCGTCATCCCTGAGGAGATTGTCACAGGGATTCAAGGACAGGACAGCGCAGACTATCACGACACAACGCACATGCAGGGTAAGTCGCATGGGGAATTAAAATGCACTAATGTTAACGGCAAGCGGGGGGGGGAATACCTACTACACAATGCATGTAAGTCAGCATATATATGAAGTGGCATGGGTAAAGGGGTACGGCAGGGGGGCATGGCCAGCACAGACTGAAGCTGGGGCACGACAAAATACAGCACCAACAACAGTCCCATGGGGCCATACTGTCATGACAACAAGAGAGCCAAGGGAAAGCAGCGACAGGTGGGAAGGCCACTACGTCAAACTCACATCCAGGCACTCGTCTGTCAAAATGTATCCTACATCAACTAGGTCCCTATCAGTAATCCAGTAGCCAAAACAACAACTGCAATGTAACTGCGACAACAGTTGACAATAACACCTCTGATCTCTGTGCAGCTATAGTAGCAAATGGCAGGAACCTCCCCATGGAACATACATACCTAAATTAAGGGGTGAGGATGACATCTGCAACTATTAATAGAAATAAGACACGGGCACCAGTACACTCAAATGCCAATGCCCATACTTGACACATACATAAGCCAAAGTAAACAGCAATAGGAGCCACACAGCACTAAGGACACACACATGCTGCATACGTCAGGGTCCCTCACATGCCTGGCTAACAAGGCTACATCACTAATGTCATACTGCTCAGACAACAACATTGAGGAGGGGACACATGCAACTGGTCACTGAAACACACCTGCACAGTCGGACAACCAAATAGGACTTTGATACGATAAACAGGGCAAACCAATTAAACACACATCACCCAACATCATCTCGAAACATCAAGAATGTTTACATCCATACCACATCCTAACATTGCCATGCATAGGATATGCCACATTACATGTACATTTCGGTCAATGTGAATTAAAAGTGTTTGGGGCAGGTCCTGAGAGGCAAGTGTGCTGCCAGGGCATTCACAACACCCACAGCCAGTCAAAGTGTAGTGTGGTAAGTTGTACGTATAGTTTGCGCATTAGCTTCAGCCTTTAGGCCTTTGTGCACCTTGCCCTGAATGTACTTTTACTCATTTGCTTACATCTAAGAGCCTCTGAGCACTTTGCACTAAATGCTTTTTATTAGGCTTCGTATCAGTTAATTTTGAAAATATCCAGTTCTACGGTGTTGTTTTTTAGGCAAATCACACTGTTTTGCCTACTTCAGCACTGGAGTTCGCCAGAACATATTCACTCTGTGCCCCAGTCAAGGATACAGTCTGGTACATTGCCGATAGACGTGGTAGGGGTTAAGATTTGGCAGTCCTGCGTTGGGACACTTTGTCATCACGATGACATGTTACTTATAAAATCACTTCCTTGTCCCAAGACACGCAAGAGGGAGTTTCCGAACAGAGAACCACAACTAGATGCTGCCTGCCTTGCTGCAGATGCTGAACCAGATCACAGGCCATTGCTCTGATATGAGGGCTGATGTCTCCCCAGTGATTCAGACAGGCAAGCTCGAAGCTTAACATGCTGGGCTCTAAATAGAACAAGCAGAGGGAGAGTAGAAACAGTTAGGCACCATGATAGCTTTGTTCAAATGTTTAACTCTCCTGCTGACTATTTCAATTCTACCATGTTGTATTGTTTGGCTTATTGTGGCTCACACCTAAATATCTACAAGTCAGTTGTTCAATGAAATCATCATATAAAACAAATACTGTCTTTGTCATTTGTGTATGAGATCATACTGGAAAAGAGAGAATTGGTTTGGATCTGAGTGACCACGACTTCCCTGAGAAGTTCCAAAGATGTCATGCGAACGGATGTCTAATCATTTCTTTGCCGTGGGAGACATGAGGCACTGCTAGTTAGCCAGAGCAAAAAGAAAGAATCAGGGTGACAGAGTTATTTACAAGTGGGTCAGACTCAGTCCCCCACACCATTAGCTATCCTGCTGCCTAGAAAGCCAGTAATCTCATGTAGGATAATGAGAGCCCACGCAACAAAGTGTCTCTCCATAAGAATAGATATACACAGAGGGACGAGTAGGACAAAAAGATGGCTATTCCTAAATTGGTACAAAGCAACACCTAGAGGCAATTAGGCAGACAAGTCTGATAACTCTATATCATAAATGTGACACACAGGTGGGCCATAGGCCTATAACAATGCCCATATGAAGGACAGCAGATACGAAGACAAAAACAGAGCACAAAGTTAAGGCATCCAAAGGCTTGCATCTGATTGCAAAATTGTCACAACACAGACACACTAATTGTACCCTGTTTCATTGCAGAGGAACATGGATCTCCTGCCGATATGCCTGTCCCTGATTTCCCTGATGACATGGATGACGAGCCCATAAACATTCCACAGGAGACCATCCAAAAGGTCCTTGAAAGCCTCCAAACCCCACCTTCAGTCACAAGGAGGAGCACAGAAGAAGCAGCCACCACAGTACAGTAGAACCACCTGCCACCCCAATTGTAAGACCTGCCAGCTCCAACACAGCTGAGGACTCTGACGACACTGGCACCAGCTTTGAAAGAACCGTAGTTGGTGTACAGCGAGAGCTGGCCAAGGAGGTGCAGGTGGGGATGCAAAATATGGCAGCCAGCCTTGAGGGGGTGCGTTCGTGCATGATGTCTTCTGCAGATCAGGCAGCTGCTATGCAAGCCCTAACATCTCTCTTGCAGGAACTTGCCAAAACACAGAAGGAAATCAGCACAGCTGTCATCCAGTTGACACAACATCTACAACTGCAATCCAGTCAACGTGTGCATGAATGCAACATTGAACCCCTCAGGGCCGACCTGGCTGCCTACCATCGTGATGTGGCTGCCATTCTCAAAAACCAGCAGGCCCTCCTTGCTGCAGTACTGCCCTTAATAACTCCACAGGGAGCAGCCCCCGGGATGCCTGCCTCCATGTCTTCTAACACTGAGGTGTGTGTTGCCCCTTCACAACCAACAACAACAAGGACAAACCAGGCAACACACACATCAGAAGAAGAAGACATGGAACAGATCACATTCTCACGGAAGAGTACCCGGAAGCACTAGTCCCTGCACCATGGCCTACTTTGACCATGGTCCTACGTTTTGTTAAATGCCAGTCTCACTACAACTACACTCAATGAATGTTCTGCAATCCACTGTCTGACTTGTCACCATTGCCAGTGAATATCTCTCTCCTACTATTTGCCAATTCCTGTCCCTCTGCACTGTCTGTGACATTACCCCAGCATGTCAGGAGCCTCATCCACACCCCTTCTGTAGGATCACCATGTAAGAATGCACCAGAACGGACCCTGCAAACATGGACAATGGACATTTTGCACTACAGCACCTATAAATAAATAGCACTTGCACACCTATTATGTCTCTGTGTTATTTCACACTTCATCTGTGCAGTACATAACTCCAAAGTGCCTATGTGGCAACCATGTAGATTGTCAATACAACTGTCCTGACATCATGTAGTCTGAAACATCTGTGCAGTGGCCAGGATTGCATCATAGCCTTACCATACTGAGGAGAATAACTGATGAAGGGACTAACCACACACAATCATGCTGTGTTGGACAGAATGATGCACCATCTATAGCAATTCTAGTCAACTAATGGTGGCTGAGAAATGTAGGCACCATGCAATACTAAAACATGAAAATATGCTGCAAAATGTGAGGAAACATTAACAAAGAACACTGCATCAATCACCCTTTCTCAGTATACTTCCATGAAGGAAAGTCATGCTGAATTAGTACACACATGATGTAGGTCACCAATGAAGGCAACAAGACAAGAGTGTTAACAACTCCTCATCTACAAAGATCTCCCTGAACTTCACACTGCAGTCCGACCTATTAAATTACCCACAATAACAAGTCTGGAAGCACACTTTGTGAATTAGAATACATACTCACCAACACAAAACCTTGGTGATCGATGCAAACTACCAATGGTGGGTCTCCCAAATGGTGGATACTTACCAAGTTATCACAGGGGTAGCTGGCATGTTAAACCTCCATTTCCTGGGGATGGCGAGCATAGGACACAAATGCCATACAAAAACATTCACCTACACTGATGTCAAGGCCATGATAAAGTAGCACCTAACGCATCATGTAAAGGGTTAACTATATATTTATTACTATTTATTAACACAAGAGGCAACTAAGGGAAAAGTGATACCTACACTAATCTAACCTGACTACTACTAACCCACAACTGTCCCTAACTAACCTAAGCTAAACTTACTCTACACATGTAACGAAACGATCTAAACATCAACCCCCCACCCACCATTATGAGACAGGACACATGCAGGATAACACTTACTAACCTACACACATACTATACTATCCTAAACAAACATATATTTTTTTGTCATTTTTTATTTTTTATATATATATATTTTTTTTTCTTAAACTAACAGGAATCCCAACATTGCCCCCCACCCACACAATAAATAACGATATAAAGAATAAGGACCCCCCACCCTCTTCACTAACACTAACTAAGCTAATTACCTATACTAACCTAAAACTCATCCCCAAAACCCAACTATCATTAGAAAATAGGAAAGAGGAGAGAGGGGAGGGGTAAAAGTTCTACACGGCAAATGTCCTAGAGGTTTGCCCTCCGTAGGGTCCGCCTGAAGGAGCGAACCCTTTTTTTTATATAGGCCACATCCTGGCTCAGCTTGTCCACTTTATTGAACACCTTGTCCAATTTCCGGCTCAATGCCAGGAATGCAGCTGGATCCACAGGAGGGGCCGATGCAGTTTGTGTGCCGGCTGAGGTGAAGCTTGTGCCAGCAGTTGACTGCCCACTGGACTGTCCTGGTTGTAGAACATGGCTGGGTCCAGGTCTTGAGGATGAGCCAGGGTCTACTGTTCCCGACGTTGCTGGGGCCACTTGGGGAGACCTGGTGGATGTGGTGTTGGCGGCTGTTCTGGGCAATGTAGGCCGACCCTGTGGTGAGGCCCACCATGCCCCAGAGGCCCGATCCGATTGACATTTGCGGGCCATCCTCCGGTACCCAGACTGCACCTGCAAGATGTGCCTGTATCGCATGGCCCGCCTCTCAAATTGGTGTCTATCTGCGGCACTCATGTTTGCAGCTGTGAAGAGAAATGGCATATACAGTATTTACCTTTGGAATTGCATTGGGTGGAATAGCACAATGGGTTATTTGAACATAACTAGTAATGTATTTGTTGCAGCAATTGTCACAACATAGTTAACTTAAAGGCTCAGAGGAAGTACATGTGAAGCCTGCATACATAAGGGCATCTCACACCTAGCATATCCAGGTCTTTACTTGATGGATGACATGACCCTAAACTACTCATCCAAATTATGCCTAAGGCATCTGACATTATGGCTGCACCTCTTCCGCATACTGACTTCACTACATATGTCCCTCTATGTGCTAACTATCTCAACCCTCACTCAATGCCATTTGTAATTTGTTGCTTGCTAATATTGAACCCATGGGCCATAACCGAATGTGTACACTAGGGGCCAGATGTAGGAAGATGGAAAATTGCAACTTGCAATTTGCTATGCAGAACGGTGTCTCCCACACCGTCTGCGAGTCGCTATGGGGTCGCAAAGACCAACCTCATTAACATCAATGAGGTGGGTCCCAATTTGTGCCCCCTTAGCGACTATGGGCACTCACGGGGAGGGAGGCCTGCTGGGAACAGCAGACCTCCATGTCCGTGACTGCTTTTAAATGAAGCAGGTTTTTTTTTCACAAGTGTAGCCCGTTTACCTTAAAGGAAAACGAGCTGCACTTAGAAAAAAAAAACAAAAAACTTTAGTGTTGGATTTTTTCAGGGCAGGTACTGGTCCCTTGGACCACTGCCTGCTCGGAAAAATTATTTTTGGGTCCACTCACAAAGGGGAAGGGTTCCTATGTGGACCCCTTCCAGTTTGCGAGTGGGTTAGCATCCACTTCAAGTGGATGGTCACTGCGACTCCCTTTGCGACCACGTACTCGGTCGCAAATGGAATTGCATACCACTGCGAGTCGCAAATAGGAAGGGAACACCCCTTCCTATGTGCAAGTTGGAAATGCATTTTGCGAGTATGTTCCGAATCACAAAATACATTTCTGCATAGCAAACAGACGTTTGTGTCTCACAAAGGGCAATTTATGCCGTTTGCAACTTGAAAACTGTTTGCTACATCTGGCCCTAGGTTCTAAACAAAGTTGCAAAAGGTCACAAGTACGTGTAACGTACTTGTTGCTACAGTCCTAGGTAACCTGTTTCCCATTAACATGGCAGTCTTTGAGGGTGGGGTGGGAAGAACAACCAACAATCCCATGTTCAATGCACACCCAGGAGTGTATAGAAAGGTCAACATGTATGTGCCTTCACACACAACACCTATGAAGGGCTAGCAACACGGTGGAGTCAGCCAAACATTGTCATATCCAAGGTCCACACATGTCAAAATGCTCTGACTTAGGCCAACATCACATACTATCAGTGAGGCATGTTTTACAACACACACAGAGGAGCAAGAACACCCATGATCATGAGTCGACTGAACACCTAGGCCATTGCACTCTAGTCACACACACTTCTAGTTCAACTAGTGGAAGTACATGCCCCCGGAAGATCCAACCTACAGTGTACACAGTGCATCCTCAAATAGGAAGCTGCACATTTCAGCAAAGCCATTTGCCAAAGCCATCTGGGAGAATGTCAGTCTGATATGCAGACTCAGTTCAAGCCAAGTCCCAGAGCAACTCTTACATTAACCAGTGTATTCCACATGACTCATCCCATTCCCCATAGCGGGCCAACTGGAATGACCTACAGCCCCTAAATCTGAGAGATGGATAAGTATTGGTCTACAGAAACAGAAGTGATATTTGAAATCCCACTAAAGCAACAATGCCAATGAACGGGCAGCGCATCAAATCATGAATTCTGTTGAACACACAGTAGTCCATCATGCATCACTAGCAAACAATAAAAATAGCACTCAGGCCACACTCACTGTAGGTATCGGGGTCCTCAAAATGTGCCACCTCTCCCACGGTGTACGGTGCTGGTCCACCTGTAAAGCATGAAAGGAAGAATATACTCAGACTCGGTGCTCTGACAAATAATTGCAGTTACTATGACAGTGTGTGAATATGACATGGTAATAATACACTTTCCCACATGCTCATACTGCATGGATGAATTTTTAAACAACATTAACATTGGAAGAGTCTCCTGCTACAGTTACAGACCCTACTACACACATGCACTGGCCAGGACAGTCAGGTGTTGTCGAAGATACCCCTCCATTAGTATGCCCCAACAATAATGGCTTGCATATATCTCATCATGTGCATCACAGAGAGACATCCAAAAGCTGGTTACTTGAGGACTGCATGACCCCTCACAATCAAACAGGCTAGGTGGACATTTTCAACACACAGCAACCAGACACACATGTGACATATGTGTGGACAACATAGCTGACTTCATGTGATGTGAAGGCACCACACATTTATAGCATCATCTTGGGTATACAATTTTCTGTCTAGCTATGGCGTCAACATATGTAGGTATGTTGTTTCTACATGACTTTCTCACTGGCCAATATGACCTGTAGGTTTAAGATAGAGGCATTAACGTGTCGCTTGTCTGACACAAAGGCAACACTACATTACATACAGCTACAGGCATCCGGTATGTGTTGAAAACATGAGCCATCTGACTGCTATCATTGGTCTTCCTACACATTGTGCAACAAATACACATTAGGTTTCCCTAGCATTATACACAGTCAGCTACTTATCTAGCAGATTGGGTAACAATCATCACATGTCCCCACACAAATTTCATTTATTCACATGTAATTGATTTGTACTCAGCAACATGGCCACCAATCCTGATTCCCAGGTGGTCCAGCAGGTCCTGCTCCCTGGATATGAGATCAGCCCAGCGGTGCTTCAGTTGATGCTCATTCCTCAAGCTCCCGTACACCCGGACCAGGTGATGGCGCACCTTCCCCCAGCGGACTTTCCGTGCCTCCGTGTGATACCCCTGTATCACACGGCCCCCAGCCTCCAGCATGAGTGGGAGGAAATGGCAAACGAGCCAAATGAATCCCCCCAATTCCTCCTCACCCATCCTGGCAAGCCGAGGCCTACCTGACATATTTACTAATTTAAAGTAGAAAAATGAGATAGACAAGTAAAAGTGGGAAATGGGGAAAGGTAGAGTAGTGAAGAAAAATAAAACTTAAGAAAAATAGCCCAACTAACCCCAAAGTTAAACTACTCACAACAGACTCCCACAGACAATACAAACAAAAACAGGATTGGACAAAAGTACACTAAACAGACTAAGACAATATTAGACAACAAGACTATGATCACAAAAAGACAAAATACAAGGTACACAGGACACAAAAGCAGTTAAACACAGGACTACACTTTTGACACAACCACACAGTCTAGATAAATCTGAGACTGCAAAGTGAAAGTGAAAGTTAACTCACAGTACAGATTTTGTAAACAGGATATCCTATTACATCACTTCCTGCATAAAATGGCCGCCGTTTTTATTTTCCCGTTATGCGTCATATTTTCACGCATACACATTGTGCGTCATATTTTTTGACGCATAACATTGCACATAAGGCAGAGTCAAAATTAATTTCTTCATTGTTCCCTTACATTAGTGTGAGGCTGATTTTACAGTTCTAGTGTAGAATTAATAAATTAATAAGGTACATGACATGTCCACCATATTGTCCATGTTGTGTCAAATTTCAACGCATACAGCATGGGCGTCATAATTTTTTCACGTACAGGAGTGCACAGAATGCAGAGTCAAAAAATATGATATGAAAATTCATAAATTAATAAGCTACATTACATGTCCACCATATTGTCCATGTAGCGTCAAATTTCCACGCATACAGCATGGGCGTCATAATTTTTTCACGTACAGGAGTGCACAGAATGCAGAGTCGAAAAATATGATCTGAAAATTCATAAATTAATAAGCTACATTACATGTCCACCATATTGTCCATGTAGCGTCAAATTTCCACGCACACAGCATGGGCGTCATAATTTTTTCACGTACAGGAGTGCACAGAATGCAGAGTCAAAAAATATGATATGAAAATCCATAAATTAATAAGCTACATTACATGTCCACCATTTTGTCCATGTAGCGTCAAATTTCCACGCATACAGCATGGGCGTCATCATTTTTTCACGTACAGGAGTGCACAGGATGCAGAGTCAAATATATATTTTCAAATATGTTTCTCCTATTTTGCCATGAAATCATAATTTTTCATATCATATTTTTTGACTCTGCATTCTGTGCACTCCTGTACGTGAAAAAATGATGACGCCCATGCTGTATGCGTGGAAATTTGACGCTACATGGACAATATGGTGGACATTTCATGTACCTTATTAATTTATGAATTTTCATATCATATTTTTTTACTCTGCATTCTGTGCACTCCTGTACGTGAAAAAATTATAATGCCCATGCTGTATGCGTGGAAATTTGACGCATTATTAAATGATGTCTTCATTTTTTAAATTTGGGGAAGGAAATTTGTCATGGCCAAACGGTGCTATGTGATATACATTTGTGGTTAGCTATGACACATGTCCCTTATTGGATGTATAGAAGGCATTCACACTGTAATTATTATGATACCTTCCAAAAATGTATTAACCGTATTAGTACACATATTTTGGTTAATTGCTGATGTCTATTTTGAAATGATGGATGGGATACAATGATGTATTCCTTCTCTAAAATGTGCCCACAATTATCATGGTAATGGATTTATCTATATTCCAAACAGGGAGTGCAATAGTCACTTACATTTTTTATGGGACTAACCATGTCCTATTATGAGTTTGTGTATCTGATTTGTGTTTGACTTTTGACATGTAGGCCACACATGCGCCTTATGCATGTGTTTAGTTCACAAGTACATGATTCTTGTATATTTGGGGGGCGGTAGAGGTGGACTTAGGCCCCCAGCACCCTAGGCATTGCCCTTCCAGATTTGCTGATTTATCCATGGCTTTCATTTATTCTGTTATGCAAAACCTGCAGCAGCAGGCTAATGTAAAGACATAGGGTATGAATCACTGTTAGCCATTCATTCATCTCATTTGCCCATTTGACGTTTGCACTATTGTTGATTTGGAGCAATCTGACATACCATTTTGCAATGACTACGTTAGCAAAATCTCAGCGTTCCTCATGTGCTGATGACAAATAGGTTGTTGATGTATGTGGCCCTTTATGCATTACCTGGTTTAGTGTCATGTTAAATTTTGCCTGCTAGGTTCGAACTGGGACACTACTGTGATGGGCAGCTTGCAAATATTTGGTTGATTGGATGACATATGTTTATATGTGTGTGCGAATGTGGATCCACTATCACCTGTCTGGGTGTATGTTGTCACTGTAACTTCAAGGTCTCCTCATGAGTTAGTGGCAGCTAATGTTGTTCCAATTGGGTATTGTTTATATCAAAAACTTGAGGGAACCCATTGAGGACATGGTCACGTACACATGGATGGTCCCACCCTGTCACTGAACACATGTAATGAGACTTTCAAATGATCTCCATTTTTGGTCTGAGTGAGAGACTGTCTCAGGTGTCTGGATCAGGCATGTGTAATTGGCACATTTGTACTCCTGTTGGCCTCGGTGGATGGTAATGTATCATGTAACATCCTACCCTCTGTGCAGACATTTGTGATGTTTTCTTTTTGTGTGATGAGTGTTATGTCATTATTGCTCAATGAGACGACATTCTTCTTCAGCAATTTCAAACTAAAGGTGGTCAGAAATGAATAGGCCAAAGCATGATGTGGTGTTTGTTATCTGTGTTTATTTACAATAGTGCAATAATTGTTGATAGAAGAATTATGAAAAAGAATTATTGACAAGCTGTTGGCGCCTACGCACTCCTGCTGCCGTGTTTTGTTGTTCCCCCTCCTGTTGCAGGCCAGCATCCTCCTCCTCGTCATCTTCAGGCATGTCTGGGTTTGGTTCAAGGAGGGGAATGGTCCTTTTTACACAAATGTTGTGCAATATGGCACAAGTGAGTATGACCTTACAGACCATCTCTGGGAATAGAGTAGGCTACCGCCAGTGATGTCAAGGCAGAGGAACCTTGACTTTAGGATCCCAAAGGTCCACTCAACAATGCTGTGTGTCCTCTTATGGGCGTCGTTGTATGCCCGCTCTGCAGCAGTAGTGGGGTTCCCAAATGGTGTCATTAACCAAGGCTGGATGCCATGCCCCTGATCAGCTGAAATAGAAACACAGAATGGGATCAATTGGATGTAGAAAGCACTCTTGTACAGACCTTTGATTGCAGTAGTTGTCTTGTGTTGTCTGTGACTCTTTTGTGTACTAATGTGACAACCTATACTTGTAGGGTAAAAGTTTTGCATTGGGTTTTTTCCTTGGCTGAGCAAGTGTTTGTTAGCTAGCCTTTTGTCAGCAGTCTGTATTTTTTTTTTTAATAACAGTTTGCCCTCCCTTGCATTGTGACTTGTGATACAGGTGTCCGTGTGTCTTCACTGGGGGTGAGATGATAGTTCTATGCAGAGTTAAAACATGAAAGTGTAGTTGAAACGTTCATATGAAAGTACCCTGGACATCCCATACCTTAAGACTTATGCAATGTGTTAATGTACAGGTTATTGTGACACTTCCAATTTGCAAGGTGACATTTAGGCAACCACACTCATTAATGTCTTCACATTAAGCTGTGGAGTACATTCCAATGTGCGACAGGTTCAATGGTGACTTCTGACACATGGCTAGTGATGTGAGTACCTCAGTGTGTTCCTGGCTAGGTGTTGCTAATGTGGTGTATGTGTTGTTTGTCCTAGAGGGTTGCTGTGCAGTGTGTATATGAGTTAGATTTTTGTCCTTACCAACAAGTAGTCCATTGCCATACCGTCCATCCTGGAAGTGTAGGTTGATGGTGCTGTGACGGAAGATGAATGCGTCATGTACACTCCCAGGATATTTAGCCACGATGTTGCTGATCAATCCCTGGTGATCGACTATGGCCTGCACGTTTATTGAATGTGTGTGCTACCTGTTGCGGTAGAGGTGTTCAGTCGCAGCAGGTGGCACAAGGCGTACGTGTGTGCAGTCGATTGCACCAAGGATTTGTGGGAAGCCACTGATGGCGTAGAACCCCTGTTTAGTTTCCTGCTGCTTCTGCAGTGTGTTAGGGAAGCAGATGTGGCGGGGTGTCAGGCGAATGATGGCATCCAGTACTTTTGGCAGGAATGCAGAGAATGATGGTTGTGATATTCCACCAACCAGGGCACCAGTTGTCTGAAACGAGCCACTTGCCAGCAGGTGAAGTACGGCAAGCAGCTTTGTTTCTGTTGGTATGGTGCGGGGTGTCACCAAAGTGGGGGCCAACTGCTGTTCGATATTTCTTAGCAGCTGCTGAATGGCCTGCCAGTTCAACCGGTACCTCTGGATGATGTCGTGTTCCCTGAGGCCATGCAGGGTTGTTCTTGGGCGGAATATCCTCTCCTGCCTTCTGCGCTGTCTTTGGGGTCCCTGCTGTTGTTGTAGTGGCTGCTGTTGTTGCTGCAGGGCTCTGCGTCTACGTGCACGTTGAAGAAAAATCACCTCCATGTCTCCCTGTTGCTGCTCTGCTGCTCTGCTGTTTGTTCTGTGTGTTCTGATTAAATACAGGTGTGTTTGCCCCATTTTAACGCCTGCCCTGACCCAGGCATTAAATTTTGACGCACATCGTGTTTTGCGCCATTTTTTTGCTCCGCCTACCGGCCGGGAGTAATTTTTGCCCAGAAGCATAAATACGACGCGCGGCCGTGTGCGTCGTTTTTTGGATGGGAACGCCTACCCTGCATGTCATTAACGCAGGGCGGGGTGCCGCTTCCAGAAAACGGCGCACACTGCGGATTTTTCTTGTGCCCGGCCTCGGGCGTCAGGGTTTAAATATGGGGCAACGTTTGCGCTGATTGTGCGTCAAAATTTTTGACGCACATTCGGCGCAAACGGAGTATAAATATGCCCCTTAGGCCCATATTTAAACTTTTTTAGCACCGCGTTTGCGTAATTTTTTAATGCAAAAGAGACACAAACTTTCAAAATTCAATTGTATTTTGTAAGTTTGCACCGCTTTTGCGTCCAAAAATGGGTCATATGCGGCGCTAAGAAAGTATACATACGGGCCTTAATTTGGATGCAAGCTTATGGGCTGTCACGTCCTAAAGGAGACAGCTCACAATAAAATTCTCTGCAGAATGTGGCCAGCCCGGAAAAAATGCAGAGCAAGCGTGGGAACGCTTTTTAAGAAATGTTTCCTATGGATTCATGCATCCACTAAAAGTTTTGTGGAAACATTTTTAAAATATTTTAAAAAACATTGGCCCACAGGTGGGGTCCCAATCGGACCCCACCACCAGGCCTAGGGGGTCAAGGTATTCCTACCCTGCCCCCTTCTGTTATTTTCTTTTCTCTTTTTCTTGGGACTCAGCTGCACCTGAGTCCCAAGTTGGCTGCCACCACTTCCTTGTTGAAGTGGTGACAGCCAATCAGAAATCAGCTTAAGAGCTCTGGGGATTCGATGACCCTCGGCATCCCTAGATATAAAAAAATTGTCTTTAATAACTACACAACTACTGAACAGATTTACACCAAATTACAAAAAGTACTCTTTCTGGACCAAAATCTAGCTTTCTGCGAAATTTAGTGTATACACATACAAATACGTAAGGGCATAAGGGAGCAGGGTAGGAATACCCTTTGCCTCCTTTTTGCTTTAAATCCATACATTAGTGGTGAAATAAAAAAAAGGTGGGAGCTCAGACCCAATAAAAGTATACCACGTGGGTAGATCTGGGCCCAGTGGGTACATATATGCTCATGGCCTTCACTCACAAGCCTCTAAGAGGACCTGGGACCCTCATCCCCCATGGCCAATAAGTTTAACGCAGGGGAGAGGGCTCCTTGGCTCCCTCGAAGGTTAAAAGGCCAAAGGGACCCCATTCCCATAGGGCCTACATGTTTATAAAGGGGATGGGGCACATGACACAGATTGCTCCTGCCTGGCTGGATCATTCAGAAATAGCTGCACCCGTCAGGCAGGACCAATGCTGGCTCCTGCAGTATGCAGGGGCTCTTCGTATCCCCCGCACCCACCAACTTCCTAATTGGTGGGTGCCTTGAGTGGGCACTGGGGTACTCACCTATAATTAGGAGAGGTCCTGGAGGATAGGGTCCCTGGGGCTGCAATAGGCTTAGGGAGAGGGGTCAAACAGCCCCCTTCTCCTTACTATGGCAATGAGCCTCAGGGGTTGGGGTCCCCGGGGCCTATTTAGGCTCAGAATGGGGAGCTGTTCAGACCCTCCCATTTTTTATGATGTTTGGCCCCTGGGATGGAAGCCCTGTGTCCTATTATGGTTCTGGGAGGGGGTTGTGAGCCTCCTCCCCTACATTTAAGTAATGGTCCCAGGGGTTGGGGCCACTATTTGCTCAGAGAGGTGGATTAAGAAAGAGAAGTCGGTACCACCTCCACTTTACAAATATGTTTTAAGCTGACGGAGGGGCCCCCAGGGCCTGCAGTGGCTTGAAAGGGGGGCCTCATCCCCCTCCCCTCTAAATAAAAGGCCTCTGTGATGTGGTCCCCAAAGCACAAAGTGGTTTGGAGAGGGGGCTGTGCTAATGGAATGGATGCAGGGCCAACCCCAAGCTATGCATGACCAACTACATGCAAAGTATAGGGTTGGCTGACTACGGGGGTTAGATGCAGGACCTGGCCACAGGCTAGGCCCTGCAACTAACCCACATCACACACAGCCAAGGACCATGAGTAGTGTAGGGTTGGCTTCTGCTGGGGGGGTTGGCTGAAGAGCCAGGCTCCGTGGCTAACCTCCCAGCATGCACAGGAGTGTGGGGTTGGCTAACTGGGTGATTGGCCACAGGCCAGACCCTGCAGCCAACCCCACACTGTAGGAAAGTACTATCTTTCTTGGCATGGTTACCTCCTTTTTCTGCCTGATGTCAGTGTTTTTGACTGTGTTCACTGGGATCCTGCTAACCAGGACCCCAGTGATTATGCTCTCTCTTCCAAAACTTTGTATTTCATCTCACGATTGTCATACTGGTGCCCCCATGTAAGCCTCTAGTATTTGGTACCTAGGTACCCAGGGCATTGGAGTTCCAGGGAATCTCTATGGGCTGCATCAGTTATTCTGTCACCCATAGGGAGCCCATGCACAGGGTTCTGCAGGCCTGCCATTGCAGTTTGTATGAACCGGGTGCATGCACCCGTTTTCAGTGTAGGTCACTGTGCCAGGTCACTATAAGTCACCCATATGGTTGGCCCACTCATACTAGAGGTCAGGGTGCAGGTACCTGTGTGTCAGGGCAGCCCTGCACTGGCACAAACTCTAGACACATTTTCCTGGACTTTGTGAATACAGGGACGCAACTTTACTTGTGTACTAGATATAGATCACTACATATATCCAGCTACATAATGGTAACTCCGAACCTTGGCAAGTTTGGTTTTAAACCTGTGGAATAATACCCCAATACTTTTGCAGGTATTGGTTGTATGATTCCATGCACTCTGGGGTCTCCTTAGAGGACCCCCTGCATTGCTCTTACAGCCTTCAGAGGTTTTCCAGGCAGCCAAAGCTGCTGCCACCTCACAGACAGGTTTCTGCCCTCCTGTTGCTTGAGCAGCTCAAGCCCAGGAAGCAAGAACAAAGGATTTCCTTTGGAGTGGGGTGTTACACCCTCTCCCTTTGGAAATAGGTGTTACATGGCTTGGGAGGGGTAGCCTCCCCAAGCCACTGGTATGCTTTGAAGGGCACATTTAGTGCATCAACCAGTCTACACAGGTTCAGGGGCCTCCAGTCCCTGCTCTGGCACAAAACTGGAAAATGGAAAGGGGAGTGACCACTCCTCTGCCCATCACCACACCAGAGGTGGTGCCCAGAGCTCCGCCAGAGGGTCTCTGGGTTTTGCCATGTTGGATCCAAGATTGGCAGGGAACTCTGGGAGCATCTGAGTGGCCTGGTCAGGCAGGTGACATCAGAGCCCCCTCCTGATAGATAGTCACCCAGTTAGGTGACCAGTCCCCCTTTAAGGGCTATTTAGAGTCTCTCTTTTGGGTGGCTCATATCATTCAGCATGCAAGATTCCAGCAGGATTCACCTGCATCTCTTACTTTGACTTCTGACCAAAACAACTGCATCTGGAACCTCCAGGACCCGACAATCTGCAACAAAGATGAGGATTTTGCCTGCAACATTGTTTCCACGGCTCCTTCCAGCTTCTGCAACATTTCCCCAGTCGTGCATCCTCTGAGGACAGCCCGTCTTCAGTCTGGACAGGAAAGAAGAAGGAATCTCCTGTAGAGTGAAAGAGTCACTCCCCTGCATCTTCAGGCACCAACAGCAATGATGGCCGGATGAGCCGATCCCCTTTCCTGATGACCTGCGTGGATCCTGCATCACAGGTGGTGGTTGGAAGTAGACCAGATGGTCCTCTTTACCAGCTGTCCAACTTGAGTGGAGGTAAGCCCTTGCCTTCGCATTCAGGACAGTACCCCCTTGCACCCCATACTTTGCAACTGTCAAGGCTTATTGGCACTTCTTCCAAGGGGTCTTCAGGCATCGTGTAGCTCCAGCCCCCAGCACTCCTTCCTGTGATGCACAGTTCCCTGAGTGGCTTTCCTGCGGCATAGGACTCCTTTTCGTAGTGCTGCATGAGCTCCATTTGCACCTTCTGTGTCCCTGTACTGTGCGACTCCTGTGCATGCTGCCTGTACTTCTGTGGGTTCTCTGCGATGCTGAGGGGCCCCGCTCTGACTCCTTCTCCTATGTTGAGTTCTCCTGGGCCTTGCTGGTCCCCAACAGCACCACTTTCACCAACCACAAGTTTTTCCTGTCTCAAGAATTGTTGGTGGAATCTGAACACACAAACCTGACTGCAATCTTTCTTCTGACGTGGGACATCACCTGCATCCTCCAGGAACTCGACTCCAACTCCAGGGCTGCAGTGCTGACTTTCCTTCCTCACCGTCGACCAACTCCTGCATTCTCAGCTTAGTGAGTAGAGGCTCCTTCCCCCACTGGACTCTGCTGTGTCTTCTGGACTTTGTCCCCTCTTTTCACTGGTCTTGCTCTCCAGGAATCCACTGTTGGGTTCTTGCAGTCATCTCTGGGTTTTGCAATTGTCTTCTTCTAAGTGGGTGTTTTGTGGAAATTCTAGTTATTTACTTCTGCTTTCCTAGTCGCTGGGGGGTGTTGTGATACTTACCTTTGTGCTTTTCTGATTCCCCCACCACCCCTCTTCACACTCCACTTACCCAGGTGGGAGTCTAACTCTTGCATTCCATAATTTTTAGTATAATGTTTGTGCTCCTCCTAGGATCCCTTTTCTTTATTGTGTTTTACACTATTTGAACTGTTTCCTAATTATTCTTCTGCCTATTTCTGACAACTAGTGTATATATCTTGTGTATCACTTACCCCCTAACTGAGTATTGCCTCTATAACATTTTTAATGCTGTACTGCCATAATAAAGTACAATTATTTTTGTAACATTGAGTCTATTCTTTCATGTGTGCGAATGCTGTGTGACTACAGTGGTATTGCATGAGCTTTGCATGTCTCCTAGACAAGCCTTGGCTGCTCATTCACAGCTAACTCTATAGAGCCTGGCTTCTAGACACTGCCTACACTACACTAATAGGGGATACCTGGACCTGGTATAAGGTGTAAGTACCTTAGGTACCCACCACACACCAGGCCAGCTTCCTACAGTGATGGCAGCGGTGGGATGAGCACTTGCAATTGTCTTATCACTCTCACCTGGTACTTTCTAAAGGAAAGACCACTCCTTACATAGTACCTAGTGTTATGAATCTAGTCTCTGGGTTTGGGTAACTAGGGGTCTGGGCATAGCCCTTGCTCCAAACTTCTTGATAGAGACTAAAAGTTAGTAGGTTAGGCACACCCTACACCACCCTAACACATGCCATGTATACAACTGGGCACACCTCCGAGGCCGTAGATTCCCCGTATGAGAACCTGAATTGCCAGGAATTGAAAGGGAAGTGTGCTGAGAGGACGTTAGACATGGGAAGGAATCCTAATGAAAGCCTGCTCTTAGGTCTCCTCCTCCAGGATGACCAGGAACAAGCTGGTGACCAGAAGGAGGAGGGAGTAGATTCTAACCCTTCAGAGATAGTAAAATACATTTTAGATCTTGGGTGAGGAGTCAACAGAATATCTCAGGGGGTCACAAGGTCACTAGCAGACCTACTAGAATAGCTGGAAGCACTGCAAGAAGTGAGAGGGGAAGCCATACTAGTAGGGCTCCCTTTACATCCAGAGGGCTAGTGCAAAGGGTCAGTAAGCCTAGGGACAGATCCTCCTCTGTCCATTCCCATGTCACCTCAGTATCTAAGGGGACCAACTGCTCAAATCCAGAGTGAGACTCCCTAGACAGGGAACTCAGGAATCTGAGGCTGCAGCAGCAGCACTTAGACCTAGATACGGAGGCATTAGTAGTTGAGAGGGAAAGGCAAGGGTTGGGGCTAACGCCCAATGGTGGCAGCAGATTTGGTTTCAGAGAGCACAGGGTCAGGGAGGACTCTTTTGACTCTAGGAACCTGCACAAAATTGTTCCCTCCTACAAGGTAGGAGATGATATTTATAAGTGGTTTGCTGCACTTGAGAGAATCTGTAAAGTTCAGACGGTCCCTCAAAGGCAGTGGGCTGCTATCCTCTAGTTGGCCTTTTCTGACAAGGGGAGGGATAGACTTCTCACTGTCAGAAAAGAATATGCAGACAACTATCATATCCTTAAGTCTGCACTCTTAGATGGGCTTGGTCTCACCACTGAGCAATATAGAATATAGTTTGGAAGACCAGAAAAGAGTCCTCACAAGATTTGATAGACTTTGTGGACTGTTTTCTTAAAGCTTTGGAAGGCTAGTTATATGGCAGCAAAGTGTCTGATTATGAGGGCCTGTATAACTTAATTCTGGGAGAGCATATACTTAATAATTGTGTGTCTGATTTGTATCACCACTATCTAGTGGACTCAGATCTGACCTTTCCCCAAGAATTGGGTAAGAAGGCAGATAAATAGGTCAGAACTAGGGTGAGCCGTAAGAGCTCATACAGGGGGTGACAAAGACAAGAAAAAGGAAGCAGGTATGTCACATGAGAAAGAGGGGACAAAGATAAAAAGGAATCTTTATCAGACCCACAAAACCCTTCTGGGGTGGGTCGAAAACCTCTTCCTCTAACAATCAGGTGAAAATCCTTGGTGTTACATGTATAAGAATAAAGGCCACAGGCCAGGAGACAGTTTCTGCCCTAAGAAAAACACCTTAGCTGACCCTAGTAATAGCAGTAGTGGTGGGCATAATAATAACAATAACCAATCCAGAGGTATAGCAGGGCTAACTCTGGGAAGTGTAGTGATGGCTGGTTTGGTTAGGGAAATCATTGAGGCTGTTTTATTGTCTGAATGGGCATGGACTTTGCCACCTGGCTGCTTGTCCCACTAACAAGTACAAGCACCAACCCTTTATAAATGGTGTTCAGGCAGAGGTCTACAGGGACACAGGCACCAGTGTCACTATGGTGACTGAAAAACTGGTGTCCCCTGAGCAACACCTACTTGGTCACCAGTACCAAGTGACTGACTGACAACAATATCGTGAGCCATCGCATGGCAGTTCTTGACCTCAGCTGGAGAGGGGGTGGTTACGGGTTCTAATAAAGTTGTAGAGAGTCTACTAGGGAATGACTTGGAGACTTCAGTTTGGGCTGAATCAAAGTTGGAAGCCCATGCAGCAATGCTGGGTATTCAAGGGCACATCTTTGCTTTAACAAGGGCTCAGCCCTAAAAGCAAAAGGAACTGGGAAATGTGGATTCTCAAACCATGGCCCAAGAGCTTCCTAAAAGCAAGGGTAGGAAGGGTAAGAAATGATCCCCTACCACACCCGTCACTGGGAATTCCCCCTTTGAGGAGGAGGAATCCATTCATGAACAGAACCTACACCTGAAGAATTCAAAGCTCAACAGCAGGACCATTCACCTGCCTCAGCTTTCTCTTTACCTACAAAGCAAGACCTACTACCTTCATGGAACCAGCGCCACTCCTATTTCGTTGACCATGACCACCCAGGTACCACTCAGATGCCTTCTACTCAACACCTGATCCCTCTGCAAATATACCACCTAAGTCTGGGACACCATTGCTACCCTCAGCCCCAACACGATCCTCATCACAGAAACCTGGCTCAACCCCTCCTCCACCATGACCTCGCCACCCCAAAGCCCAACAGCTATAATATGACACATTGAGACTGCACCAACAAACATGGACGAGGGGTCATCATCATCCACAAAGAAACAATCAGCTGCAACACCATAAAAGATGACACCACACCAATCATAGAACACCTCAACTTCTAACTCCACACCAGTGAAGAAGCATCAGAGGCACCCTTATCTTCAGACCCCCAGGACATCACACCGGCTTCTGTGAAACCATTACTGGCTTCATCACCCCACTAGGCATCAAGTCCAAGGACAACATCTTCCGCTGAGACCTCAATGACCACCTAAAAGCCCCCACAGACACCAACTCCGCCAACCTTCTAGAGTGCATGGGCAACATTGGCCTCACCCAGCTTGTCACAGACCCCACACACAGAGCAGGACACACACTAGTCCGAGTTTGCATGGGCAGTGACAGAGACAAATGCAACCATGCCTCAGAACTCACCTGGACTGACCACTCCATCGACCACTTCCCCATTGCATGAATACCATGCACTGCCAACAACCCCCTCAACTGCCTTTTTTTTTTAATTGAGCAAATTTAAACTGTGATGATTAAACAGAGTGAAACATTGAATAGAGATTGACAATGTTGGGGAGTTGAAACAGACTTGCAAAACAAAAAAGAGAACAAGGAAAATCCTTCACAACTGTACAACATTAATCACAATTTTTTTCCTGAATTATTAACCTAGCCAACATTTCATCTTAATATAAAGCAGAAAAAACAACTTGAAGTACTCATTTTAACATCCTATAGTACCATATCTGAATCTTCTATTTTGAAAAGCGGTCCCCATAGGCCCTTAAACTAATGGAGTGCACCTATTCGTTGCGCATAAAGTTTTTCCTGGAAGTGCACTGCTTGCATTTTCGCTTCCCAAGCCAAATAAGTTGGAGGAACAGGCGATTTCCAGGCTTGTAAAATTAAAGATTTGGCAATCAGTGATGCTGTAAAAAAAAATCCGTTTTGCCCGAATAGTCAACTCAGAGTGACAAGAGGTACCAAACAGGACTCCCATAGCATCAGGAATGAGTACAAACTGCACCTCTGGGTTAATCCACTGAAAAATGATATCCCAAACTCTGTAAGCTTGGGACATGTAAAGCACAAATGAAGCCAGTCCTCCTGAGTATTGTTGCATCGTGGACAGAAACCTGAAATGGCTGGGTATGCTTTTTTGAATTGTGCTGGAGTGAGATATAATATCCATTTTGAAAAGAAAGTAATTCTCTTGAAATGTGCCCCCCTTATTGCCTTATAAGGAATACTATTAAGGTTCCTCCATGTTTGTAAATCTATTTGGCACCCAGTAGTGTTTATGATCTTTGTCAGAAAACAAGGGACTACTCATGATGCTCCCTGGGAGCTCAGAATCCGATACCAATTGCCTATCCCTTTCTGCTTCCCATAAAATGCCTGAGAAATTAAAGGAGAAGGTAAGTCAACAAGTGGGCCGTGTGGAAGTAGAAAATGCAAAATCTGGAGATAAGAAAATCTAAGAATGTATGGGATCGGTACTCCACCATGGCATTGTGCCCAGGTCTTAATTTGATTACCAATAAAAAAATCAGAGAATCTAGTAAACCCCAGTTTTACCCATTGATTAACATGGGATGGAATCAAATTTAGCCCCATCACCCCTGAGTGGAGAAGAGATACTGCTGGATGAAAATTGGGAACTTGATATTTCTCTAGAAATTACAAAAGCCTAGCACAGATAAAAGTAGGAACTTTGGGGGTCATTCTGACCTCGGCGGTAAAAGGCCCTTACCGCCGGTCAGAAGTCTGCCATTCTACCGCCGCGGCCGCGGTAAACCGCCACGGTCATTCTGACCCACAACGGCGGAACCGCCAAAATCCCGACATCCAAGGAAGGCCGCCACATCAGCGGGCCGCGGAATACTGGAGATGACCAAACCTCCACCGTCACGCCAACACAAACACGCCCATGCCATTCTGACCCACGAATCCACGCGGCGGTCTTTCAACCGCGGTATTCCATTGGCGGGACACACCGCCGCGGTCAAAATACATACACAGCTCCAAAACACAGCCACATTGGACAATTTGAAATACACACACCTGACACACATACAAACAACACTCCCACACATCCAACCAACTATAAAACACACACCCACATCACCCACAAACCCCTACGACCGAAGATCATAGACGAAGGAGAGAGAGACACATCACAGAATAGAGAGCTACATCACACAGAGGCACACTACACCATCACACACACCACATAGAAGCACAAAGCACCACATACCAACACACTCTTCACCATATACACCACCCCACAACTCATCCACACCACCCCATGGCACCCCAAAGGCACCCACGCTTTTCGGACCAAGAACTCCGGGTCATTGTGGAGGAGATCATAAGAGTCGAACCCCAGCTCTTCGGCTCACAGGTGCAGCACACCACTATAGCCAGGAAGGCGGAGCTATGGCAGCGGATCGTGGACAGGGTAAACGCTGTGGGACAGCATCCCAGAAATCGAGAGGACATCCGCAAACGTTGGAACGACTTACGGGGAAAGGTGCGCTCGATGGTCTCGCGACACAACATCGCAGTGCAGAAGACTGGTGGGGGACCCCCACCCACACCACCCGAATTCACATCATGGGAGCAAGAGGTGCTAAACATCCTGCATCCTGATGGCCTCGCTGGAGTACACGGAGGAATGGACTCTGGTAAGTACAATCTCAACTACTTCACCCCCCCCCAGCATGCCAACCCCCACCACCACCCTCACCCCCAACCCCCATCACACATCCTCCCTGAGAATGTCTCCCCAGCACAACCCACCCAACACCAACCCCTGTATGCCACCACAAACTATGGACACCCATCACCTAAGCATGACCACTGCACATACCCCCCCCCAACACCGCCACAACACCTCCCCCAAGGGAATGACAGCACTGGGGGACAAGGGCACCCATAAATCGCACACAATAGCACACACAGAAACAATAACCATACTCTCTTACCCCATGCAGGACCCGAACGCCAACACACCGTCCAGGAGGGTCCAGAAATGTCCATCCCTCCCCCGGAAGAGGCACCCAGTGATGACAGCAGCTCTGTCGACCTGGAACCTGACGACCAGCCCGGACCATCGGGGACCTCTGGACAGTCGGTTCCCCACACACAGGCCAGAGCAGACCCAACCCCCTCTGGGAACAACAGCACAGCTCCCACCCAGCGGGCCCATGGCTCTGTCTCTAGGACAGGTCAATCAGCGGTGTGTCTGCCACTACAGGGCCCCCAGGCTAACCCACCACCCCAACAACAACAGGGACCTGGGGGCAGTGGTAGTGGGCACACCGTCCAGGGGACAGAGTCCGGGGGAAACAGGGCAACTCGGAGGGCTGCTGTGCGACGGGGGGGGAGGAGAGGCCCAGGGAACCGACTCTCCAAGAGGCCCTCACCACCATCATGGCAGCCTACCACCGCTCACAAGAGACGATGGCGACGGTACTGGCCAGGTTCCAGGAGATCCAGGCACAGCAGGAGGAACGCTACATGGGGTTCAACAATCATCTCACCAACATCTCTACCGCTATGGGGAGCCTAGTCCAGGCCCTCCACCGGATAGAAGACACGTTGCGGGACCATGTGGCACCACACAGGGCCCCTGTCACTAGCCCGGACCAGGAACAGCCTACCACCTCCGCCGGCGCTAGTGGACAGGAGGCCCCACCACAACGACAGGCCACCAGAACCCCACCTCCTGCTGAAGAACAACCACCCCGCAAGAGGAGCCTGAGATCAAAAAAATCGACAGAGTAGGATGTCAAGACCCCCGCCAGCATGAGATACCCCCTGAAGTCATCCCACTGTCCCACATTGCCACCCTGTCCAACCTTGAACTGCCCCTGCTCCATCCTTCCACAGGCATATGGACAATGCACCTGTGAGACTGAGAACTGGACTCTGCCATGGCCATTACTCCACCCCCACCCATCACAGTGTTTATATCATGTACCATTATCTAGCACAAAAAATAAATCACTCAATGCACTGAAATCATGCTGGAGTCAGGCTGTATTATTTACAAATGTAAAACACATTACCGATCAATTATGTTCTGTAAACTTTGTGCTGAACACATACCGAGATCAATAAGCATTAGTCCATGGGCTAACCAAGCAGAAGTCACGCAGTGGGTCATACAGCACTGAAAAGGGAAGGGAGAATCAAACATCAGTTTCAAATAACTGGGGGGTCATAGACAAAGTTGAGAAAAACGAGGCAGTCAGGAAAATTAAAATGGCGTGTGTGATTCTTACCTGTGTGCTACTGAAAATACTGTTGGATAACTCTGTCCCTGTTGTCTGGGTCGTCCTCTGAGTCTTCCTCCTCTTCACTCTCCACAGGCTCTACAGCTGCTTCAACACCACCATCTGGACCATCCTCCTGCAGGAAAGGCACCTGACGTCGCAATGCCAGATTGTGAAGCATACAGCAGGCCACGATGATCTGGCACACCTTCTTTGGTGAGTACATCAGGGATCCCCCTGTCACATGCAGACACCTAAACCTGGCCTTCAGGAGGCCAAAGGTTCTTTCAATGACCCTCCTAGTTCGCCCATGGGCCTCATTGTACCGTTCCTCAGCCCTGGTCCGGGGATTCCTCACTGGGTTCAATAGCCAAGGCAGGTTGGGGTAACCAGAGTCACCTATTAGCCACACACGTTGTCTCTGTAGCTGTTCCATCACAAAAGGGATGCTGCTATTACGCATCACATACGAGTCATGCACTGACCCAGGGAACTTGGCATTCACATGGGAGATGTACTGGTCAGCCAAACAGACCACCTGGACGTTCATAGAATGGTAACTCTTCCTGTTTCTGTACACCTGCTCATCGTCTTTTGGGGGGACTAAGGCTACATGGGTCCCATCAATGGCACCAATTATGTTGGGAATATGTCCAAGGGCATAAAAATCACCCTTCACAGTGGGCAAATCAACCTCCTCTGGGAATATAATGTAACTCCGCATGTGCTTCGTCAGGGCAGACAACACTCTAGACAACACCTTAGAAAACATTGGCTGAGACATTCCAGATGACATGGCCACTGTTGTCTGGAATGAGCCACTTGCAAGAAAATGGAGGACTGACAGCACCTGCACAAGAGGGGGAATTCCTGTGGGTTGGCGGATGGGGGACATCAGGGCTGGCTCCAGCTGGGCACACAGTTCATGGATGGTGGCACGGTCAAGTCGGTATCGTAGTATGATGTGGCGTTCTTCCATTGTCGACAGGTCCACCAGCGGTCGGTACACGCGAGGATTCATCCTTCTCCTCGCAAATCCCAGCGGACGGTGCCTAGGAAGGACAACATGGAGCACAGAGTCAAGATAATCACTGGTACGTTCACCACTGCTTGCATGGCACACGGTTATCTAGGTATTGAAAGGCGTGTATGTGTGGCAATGCCAGGCCTAGGCCTGTGTGTCGCAGTAGAGATTATGCCATGTGGGCCCTTGAAATGGCGGCTGCCTGACCTGTGAAGTGGGACAATGGGATGTGAGGTCACTGCGCTGGCGGAGCACACCGTGGCGGTAGGCGGTCGAAGACCGCTATACGGAGCCGCATTGGATAACATTGAAGCCTATGGGTTTCAGGTGCCAATGACGATGTGCGCCGGCGGTCGCGGTACGCACCGCCGCGGTACGCACCGCCGCGGGCGTGACCGCCATTTTCTATCTGCTTAATCACTCGAGACCTGATCATCCACAGGAGAGGACCTATACTGCAAGTGCTGCTGTGAACTCCGTCTGGAAGTGACAATGGCTGCTGCAACTGGGGAAAGGGCCCCTGCCTTCACGTCTGAAGAGTTGGAGAAGATCGTGGATGGGGTCCTCCCCCAGTATGCGTTACTCTACGGTCCTGCAGACCAACAGGTGAGTACACCGGGTGCACATGGAATGGGCGATGCCTGTGTGGAGTGGGGTGGATGTAAGTTGGTGGGGTGGGGGGCGAATGAGGAGTGCAACGCACGACAGATGAGAGCATGTGCTATATTGCAAGGTTGGGGAGGGGGTCCAATCACATCTAACATGCAGTAAGTTGATGATTGTTTCCTTCCCACCCTGTACATGTCACATAGGTCAGCGCCCATCAGAAAGTCGGGATTTGGCGTGCCATCGCCAAGGAAGTCCGGGCCCTGGGGGTCCACGTCAGACGGGGCACCCACTGCCGCAAGAGGTGGGAGGACATCCGCCGCGGAACCAGGAAGACCGCCGAGTCACTGCTGGGGATGGCCTCCCAACCTAGGAGGGGTGCCAGTCGTACCCTGACCACCCTGATGTCCCGGATCCTGGCGGTGGCCTACCCGGAGTTGGATGGGCGCTTGAGAGCATCACAGCAGACACAAGGGGGTGAGTATCAGCACATTCAGCTATCTTTCTGCGCAGTGGAGGCGCCTGGGTGGGGGAGGAGGGTTGGGGGTGACATTAGGCCAGGGCGCTTTCTGTAGTGTAGTCCTCTCCCTTAGGCATGGCCCTGTGCTCCCGGCCCCCACCTCCGTAGGGTGACAAGTCCAGCTATTGATGGTCCAGCCTCACACATGTGCGCGCTTGTCGTCTCCTGACCTGTTGTCCGAGTCAGAAGTACTGAGTAGTGTGCCCCGAATGCGCGGCTTAGTGCATGCGGCTCCTGTGTCTGTCCTCTCCGCCAACGGTGTTGACATTGCATGCACTCAACCAGGCCTTCTCTTTCTCCCCCCACCCTTCTTATTCATCTTCTTGTGCATGTGTGCATTAGCATCATCAGGCGGAGGAGATTTGGCATCGGAGCACGAGGGAGCTGCAAGCCACAAGGCCCCGGTGGGCACAGGAACAGACACCGAGGGCCCAAGTGAGCCGGAGGGTGAGGGGAGCACCACGACGGGGACCGCTGGTGAGAGCAGCAACAGCGACACGTCCTCGGATGGGAGCTCCCTAGCGGTGGCGGCAACATCCGGGCCCCCCGCCTCTACAGGTACAGCCGCCACCCAGCGCACCAGCCCCGCCCTCCCAGCAGCCCCTCAGCCTACGCTCCGTGCCCGCTCACCCAGGAAGGCGGGCGTCTCCTTCGCCCCAGGCACCTCAGCCCCTGCCCCTGCTACCCCTGCTGCCCTCAGTGAGGAGGTCATTGATCTCCTCAGGACACTCATTGTTGGGCAGACTACCCTTTTGAATGCCATCCAGGGGGTAGAAAGGGAGGTGCATCGGAGCAATGCCTACCTGGAGGGCATTCATTCGGGTCAGGCTGCCCATCAACGATCGTTCAATGCTCTGGCCTCAGCACTGACGGCAGCCATTGTCCCTGTTTCCAGCCTCCCTCTTCTGACTGCCTCCACCCTGTCTCTGTCTCCTGTTCCTCAGCCTATCCCATCCACACCATCTGACCAGCCTTCACACACCTCAACACCCAAGGGCAGCTCATCCAGACACAAGCACCACAGATCCCACAAACACTCACCCAAGCAACACACAGATGCAGACATCCCAACAGTCACTACCACCCCTGTGTCCCCCTCCTCCTCGTCTCCCTCCTCCCTCCCTGTGACGTCTCCACTCACACCTGCATGCACACCAACATCAGCCAGTGCTTCCATCACCACCACACCCTCCTGTACAGTCCGCACGCGTGCAGTCACCACCCCACTGCCATTTACACGTCCCCTGTGTCCTCTCCCACTGTGTCTGTCACCACCCCTTCCAAGACACACAAACGCAGGCAGACACCCACCCAACAGACATCCACCTCACAACAGCCTACAGCACCTGCACCTTCACCCAATGACAGCACACCTGACTCTCCTACAACCACATCCTCTTCCTCCACTTCCATCTCCACTTCTCCTACCTTTTACCTTGGCCCTAAAAAACTTTTCCTGGCTAATCTTGACCTCTTCCCCTCCGATGACCTACCCCCTCCATCTGCAAAGAGTCCCAAGAGCACCACAGCCACCACCAGCCCAACTTCGGGTGTCACTGTTGTGCATGGGTTCTGGAGCCCACCCTTTGCCAGCAGTGACACCTCCATCATCAGCAAGGACACATCCAGCCCCCCCCCGGCAAGAGGACCAGGAAACACAAGGGCCGCCGTGCGAAGACTGACACGGCTGCCCCCAAGGAGCAGAGTTCGCCCACTTCACCAGCCACAACGTCTAGGGGAGGCAAGGGCCCGAGAGCCCCATCTAAGGAGCGTAAGGGCAGCAGGGCGGAGACGTCAGCCAGCAGGAGCGCGGAGCAGGTGGGCCCCACATGCCACATCCCAGCTGTAAAGGAGGACACCAAAGGGCCCAGGACTGCGTCACCGAAGGGCCCAGGAACATCACGGCCGGAGGGCGTCTGAGCACGGAGTCCAGGCCAGGTCTGGCTCCCTTGAACCTACTGGATGTGCACCGCTGAACAGGGCCCACCGTGCAGAAGAGCACCGCTGAACAGGGCCCGCCGTGCAGAAGAGCACCGCTGAACAGGGCCCGCCGTGCAGAAGAGCACCGCTGGACAGGGCCCGCCGTGCAGAAGAGCACCGCTGGACAGGGCCCGGCGTGCAGAAGAGCACCGCTGAACAGGGCCCGCCGTGAAGATAGGCACCGCTGAACAGGGCCCGCCGTGCAGAAGAGCACCGCTGAACAGGGCCCGCCGTGAAGATAGGCACCGCTGAACAGGGCCCGCCGTGCAGAAGAGCACCGCTGAACAGGGCCCGCCGTGAAGATAGGCACCGCTGAACAGGGCCCGCCGTGCAGAAGAGCACCGCTGAACAGGGCCCGCCGTGCAGAAGAGCACCGCTGAACAGGGCCCGCCGTGCAGAAGAGCACCGCTGAACAGGGCCCGCCGTGCAGAAGAGCACCGCTGAACAGGGCCCGCCGTGCAGAAGAGCACCGCTGGACAGGGCCCGCCGTGCAGAAGAGCACCGCTGGACAGGGCCCGCCGTGCAGAAGAGCACCGCTGGAGAGGGCCCGCCGTGAAGATAGGCACCGCTGAACAGGGCCCGCCGTGCAGAAGAGCACCGCTGAACAGGGCCCGCCGTGAAGATAGGCACCGCTGAACAGGGCCCGCCGTGCAGAAGAGCACCGCTGAACAGGGCCCGCCGTGCAGAAGAGCACCGCTGAACAGGGCCCGCCGTGCAGAAGAGCACCGCTGAACAGGGCCCGCCGTGCAGAAGAGCACCGCTGAACAGGGCCCGCCGTGCAGAAGAGCACCGCTCCGCTGGGCCCTTCCTGTCAAGCACCGCTCCGCTGGGCCCCGCCGTCTCCAGCACTGCTCCGCTGGGCCCCGCCGTCTCCAGCACCGCTCCGCTGGGCCCCGCCGTCTCAAGCACCGCTCCGGTGGGCCCCTTCATCTCAAGCACCGCTCCGCTGGGCCCCGCCGTCTCAAGCACCGCTCCGCTGGGCCCCTTCATCTCAAGCACCGCTCCGCTGGGCCCCTTCATCTCAAGCACCGCTCCGCTGGGCCCCGCCGTCTCAAGCACCGCTCCGCTGGCCCCTTCATCTCAAGCACCGCTCCGCTGGGCCCCGCCGTCTCAAGCACCGCTCCGCTGGGCCCCTTCATCTCAAGCACCGCTCCGCTGGGCCCCGCCGTCTCAAGCACCGATCCGCTGGGCCCCTTCATCTCAAGCACCGCTCCGCTGGGCCCCTTCATCTCAAGCACCGCTCCGCTGGGCCCCGCCGTCTCCAGCACCGCTCCGCTGGGCCCCGCCATCTCAAGCACCGCTCTGCTGGGCCCCTTCATCTCAAGCACCGCTCTAGCTGGGCCCCGCCGTCTCAAGCACCGCTCCGCTGGGCCCCTTCATCTCAAGCACCGCTCCGCTGGGCCCCTTCATCTCAAGCACCGCTCCGCTGGGCCCCTTCATCTCAAGCACCGCTCCGCTGGGCCCCGCCGTCTCAAGCACCGCTCCGCTGGGCCCCTTCATCTCAAGCACCGCTCCGCTGGGCCCCGCCGTCACAAGCACCGCTCCGCTGGGCCCCTTCATCTCAAGCACCGCTCCGCTGGGCCCCGCCGTCTCAAGCACCGCTCCGCTGGGCCCCTTCATCTCAAGCACCGCTCCGCTGGGCCCTGCCGTCTCAAGCACCGCTCCGCTGGGCCCCTTCATCTCAAGCACCGCTCCGCTGGGCCCCTTCATCTCAAGCACCGCTCCGCTGGGCCCCGCCGTCTCCAGCACCGCTCCGCTGGGCCCCGCCGTCTCAAGCACTGCTCCGCTGGGCCCTTCATCTCAAGCACCGCTCCGCTGGGCCCCGCCGTCTCAAGCACCGCTCCGCTGGGCCCCTTCATCTCAAGCACCGCTCCGCTGGGCCCCTTCATCTCAAGCACCGCTCCGCTGGGCCCCTTCATCTCAAGCACCGCTCCGCTGGGCCCCGCCGTCTCAAGCACCGCTCCGCTGGGCCCCTTCATCTCAAGCACCGCTCCGCTGGGCCCCTTCATCTCAAGCACCGCTCCGCTGGGCCCCGCCGTCTCAAGCACCGCTCCGCTGGGCCCCTTCATCTCAAGCACTGTTTATGGTTCACTGTGCCCACCATGCCTCCTCCTTGACCAGTGGAGACTGTTATCCACTTGAGAGACTGTGTCTTTGCACTCCCCAGGATGGCAGAGTGGGCAACCCACCCACTGTAGAGACTTGAGAGACTGTGGCTTTGCACTCCCCAGGATGGCAGAGTGGGCAACCCACCCACTGTAGAGACTTGAGAGACTGTGGCTTTGCACTCCCCAGGATGGTACAGTGGGCAAGCCACCCACTGTAGAGACTTGAGAGACTGTGGCTTTGCACTCCCCAGGATGGTACAGTGGGCAAGCCACCCACTGTAGAGACTTGAGAGACTGTGGCTTTGCACTCCCCAGGATGGTACAGTGGGCAACCCACCCACTGTAGAGACTTGAGAGACTGTGGCTTTGCACTCCCCAGGATGGCACAGTGGGCATGGTGGCCCCTTCGTGGATCTTGCGTCGTGGACTCATGTGGCTGTGGTGCCCCCCCCTTCCCTTCCCCCTGAGGTGCCTGTAGTATTTTCATCAGATGCCCCTGCAGTGTTCTCTCCAAAGGACTCAGGTCTCCTGTGTGGGCTTTGCCCTTGTGTCGCTACACTGTAGCCCACGGACTGTTCCATTTGACTTGGATGTAGCGGACTAATTGCCTCGGTTCGCCATGGCAGTGTGTATAGTATTATTTTGTTATGGATATTTTGCATAGTTGCCGATACGTCTCAGAGTCTATTTTTTATATAAAAATTTGGTTCACAATTTAATTATGTCTTTGCATTTTTCAGGGGGGTTTGGGTGGTGTCACTGTGCATTTTTGCTCTGCATTGGTGTGTACATAATTTGGGTGGGTGGGGGTCGCATATGTGTGTGCCCGTAACCTTTCCTCCTCCCCCCTCCCGTGTGTCGTAGGTGCAGTACTCACCGTTGTCGTCTGCGCCGGAGTTCGTACTCGTGGTAGATGAGCAGGTAGACGAGTGCAGGTAGGATGTTTAATTCGGGTTCCATGCTGTCCTCCGTACTCGTGGAGTGTGTTTTGGTGAGCGTTTTCCCGTCCGTAGTCTGTTTCCGCCGTGTTTTTATCGGCGGGGCTCCCGCCCCAGAAAAGGTGGCGGATTGGTGAGTTGTGATAGTGTGGGCGGTACATTGTCTGCCGCCTGCCTGTTGGCGGTGACCGCCGCGCTGCTTGTCTGTACCGCCGTGGCGGTCGGAGTATTAATGTGGCGCCCTGTGTTGGCGGTTCCCGCCAGGGTCAGAATTCCATTTTTTGGGCCGCCGGCCTGTTGGCGGGTTGGCCGCCGCTTTATCACCGACCGCCAGGGTTAGAATGACCCCCTTTGTGTCTGGTAAGTTTGGTCTGTCGCGAAAACTTAAGAAATGGTACAAGCTGCAGGTGCGTTTTGCTAGCATAGATTTCAAGTAAAAGTTGAGATTGGGAGATAAAGCTGCTCTAGTGCCCCAGTCCATAAGAACAGCTTCATAATACATCCTGAAATACTGTAGCGATGTCCTCCCTCTTCAACAAAAAGAGATAAACCTTCAAGCTGTAACTGTGGTTTTCTGTTGGCCCATTTAAACTGCTGAATTATCATATTGAGGTCTCTGAAGAATGTTTGAGGGATTTTCATAATCACACTAGCAATAAACGAATAAAAAAGAGGAAGGATCATCATTTTGGTCAATGCCACACGTCCAATAATTGACAAAGAAGAAGCTTGCCATTTCTGCAATAGTTGTTGTATTTTCTTAAAAGTAGATACATAATTTAAACCAAAATGATCTGAGAAATTATGCAATACATATATACCTACATATCTAATGGCACGAGAGAGATGGAACTGGGCCCTCATATCCAAAGGAAGAATATTGTGGGTGGTATTGAATAACAGAGCTTCGGATTTAAAGTGGTTAATCCTATATCCCCCTAAATCTATTTATTTTTGCAAAAGCCCTATCAATATTTGTGGTTTCTGCTGAAAGATGTAAAATCAAGTTGTCAGCAAACAGTTTCAATTTGGGTGCCTGCGGAACTGGAGGGAGAATAGAATTATTGTGACGCAATGCCATCGCTAGAGGCCCAATAAATAGCGCAAAAAGCACTGGAGAAAGAGGGCATCCAAGACTCGTACATCGATGAACTTGTAAGGTTCCAGCTATGTGTGTGTTAAAAATAATTTTGGCTTGGGCCTTAGAGTAAAGATTACGCAATACTTTAATAAATTGTCTAGGAAAATTAAACTTTCCTAAGATCCTAAAATGCACCGCCTATTGAACTAAATCAAAGGCTTTCTCTGCGTCAGCATTATAATGGCAGCCGGTTTATTATTTTGAGAGTAATAATCAATCACCTGGATTAGGAAGCTAGTATTTGTCGCTAGCAACATACCTGGCAGAAAGCAACACTGTCATTCAAGAATTGACTGTTGTGCTACTAAGGCCAGTCTTTGTGCCAGGATCATTGCTAAGTTTATAATCAAAATTAAGTAAACTAATCAGGCGATAGGAGTCAGGTTGTTAAGATGGCCTATCTTTTTTTAGAAAGCTAATAATTATGGCTCTTGTAAAAGATGCTGGTATCTCTACGCCCTGAAGAATATTATTAAAAAGAGAAACTAAGGACCCAGCTAGTTGGCCTATAAGAACTTTGTAGACTTTAGCTAGAAGGCCATCTTCCCCACATGCCTTCCCATTCGACGAGGACAAAATTGGCTCCTTAACTTCAAAAAGTGAGATAGGTGGTACAAGTTTTGCCCTAGATGTCTCGTTTAATACTAATATGTTCAAAGCATCAAGGTATTGATTAATCTGCTGGACATTGGTTGGAAGAAAAGACGTATATGTTTTTGAATAATGAGATTTAAAAAAAAAAAATCAATATCTTCAGGGTGATTGCCGAGAATACCTTGTCCCTCATCAAACATAGTTTTAAAAGTGTCTTTATTTGATTTACACAGACCCGGCCAAAAATTTGCCTATATGTTCACTTTCTGCTAGCATCTCTGCGAGCTTATATGTTGATTAACTGTCTCGTGAGAGAAAAAGTAATCCCTTAACTTGGCCTGTGCCACACTAAATCTTATGGCTGCCTCTGGATCATGGGAGGTCTCTTGGGCTCCTTTTGCTTGATTAAGCACCTGTTGGAGCTCTTTTACCTTTTCCTTAGCTACCTTGGCAGTATAAGATTTGTAAGATATTGTTTCCCTCCCTGAGAGCCTTGAGAGCATCCCAGATGGAGAATATGGAAGCAGAGTCTTTGTTAATCTTTGTTAATCTTAAAAAATGAGTAACCGAGTGTAGACGGGTCTCCTCGACCGCGTCTTGCAGTTCCCTGGGCTGGCGCCTTTCACGCGCCTCCCTCGAAGCACTCCCGCGTTCCCATGGTAACATGGGAACGCCTTCAGACGCTCCAAACCCGGATTTCCGGGTTTTGCTGCAAAAAGAGAGAACGGACTCAAAAGAAGGAGAGGAGGAGTTTCGGACGGAACCGAGGAAGACGGAGGAGAAAGAGATGCCGCACGCCGAGAAGGTGCTGGTCCACCCTGAAGAGACTCCAGAGACCCGCGAAGCAGATTACACGTGGAACCAAGACGCAAAGACCTACAAATCCCGCCACGACCCTGGAGGGTCGTGGCTCACCAAGGTACGGTCCTTGTTAGGACAGCGACCACCTAGAATATCTTTAAGAGCACAAGGAAAGGGAACCGTGGAAACGAGGGGAGGGTCGGAGGTGGGCCAGGGAAAAGGGAACACCGGGGGCAGCACTTGAGAGCACTCTATTGGACAGAGCTCTGAGAGATAGAGAGAGAGCCTGCCGCAAGTACCCGAGACCCACACCCTCACTACTGAAGTTTTCCTTTCTATTCCTCCACCTCTAACTCCAGAGTACCCTCCCTCCTTGCATGCCAAACACTAAAACCCACACAAAGAACCCCACAACCGACTTACCTTTGTTATACCCTGTGTTCTTTTTTCCGGTACCAACGGGAGACGAGATGAGCTGACGTCCACCAAGCCTAGAGGAAGAGAAAGAGCAGAGACAGTTAAAAGATAAAGGAAGAGCCAACAAGGCTTACGGTCCCCACAGTACCTTTACATCACTTGAACTTCACCCTCTTAATATATAAATAAAAATCACTCACCATACCTACGTCTCAGAGTCCTCTGTACCGCCAGTAGCCTACCACACCGAGGTCTTGAGAATCTGTACCCATCCTTTATCTACCAAAAGAGATTTGTCAAAGCTCCAGCATGGACGACTGCGCTTCTCACCAGGCAAGTCAACATTAGCCTGATGCTCTGCATGAGCCGAGAAAGGGTTAGCATGGATAACAGTGCCACTTCTTGCGAGAAAAAATGAAATTATTATGAAATCGATTCTAGAAGCTGTATTATATTTTCTTGAAAAACAGGTATATTCATAATCTTGTGGGTGGTCGGCCCTCTATGCATCTACTAATGCTAAATCAGAAATAATATTACCTAGCCACCGGGAGACTCTAGGTTTATTCTGCATTTTGTTCTTGAGAGAAGTGTCCATCTGAGTATCAGGAATACCATTAAAGTGTCCACTAATAATGAATAGGCCGAGATGTGCACTCAAAACCTTGTAAAGACACTGAAGGGGGCTTGGATCATCTTCTATTGGACCGTAGAAACTCATAAAATGAATAGGATCATTTGTGATAAGTGTACTATCACCCAGTGTGCCTGCGGGTCTCGATGGATCTGATCAATTTCCCCAGAGAATTTCTGAGACACCATTATACCCACCCTTCGGACCGCTACATTAGCCAATGCATAGTACGCATGTGCGATAAATTTATCTGGACATTTTAAATGTGTCACCTGCAAAAGAAAGTTCTGCAATTGCAAAGCCCGAAGCCAATTGAGAATAGCAGCAAACTTTACATGATTGTTGGTGCCGTTTACATTGCACAAAATAACCCTTAATTCACTCCCAAACCCCCCTCTACCAGGCAATATCATTATGTAGCAAAGTTATAGTCAAACTCCAAAGAAGCTCTCTGTACTTTTTTTCCCCACCCTAGTGAATAGATCCCTCCACCAGATGGAGGATAGCCCCCCCAAGGGTCCCACCCATCATGGTCCCACCAATCTGTGAACTCCCCCCACAAGTGAATTCCTCCCTCCAAACCCAAGAAAAGAATGCACTGACATGGCACTCCTAGAGCCTCAATTTTGGGAAAAACAGCAAGACAGCAGGGCAAGAAATGACTAACACAAACAGAGCACGTAAGTTCATTTGTCCCTAATAACACACTTTTTCCAATAGCAAATCATTATTTTTTCAACAATTCGAGGAAATTCTCTGCATCCTTTATGCCCTGAAAAATATGGGTGTGTCCTTTATGCAACACCTTGAGTTCAGCTAGTTGCACAATGCCAGCTGGGGCTCCCAATCTCTTACAGTCATCAGTAAGACCCACAAATTCACGACGCTGATGCTCAGCTGAAATATACATATCAGAAAACACACGAAAGCTAAAATTATCACCAGAATTAAAGTTTCTTGTTCTAATAGCCTGAGATAATATTTGTTCCTTGATCCTGTAGTCTCCGAAGTTGGCCAGTATGGTGCAAGGGTATTTTGAGTTTGCGGCTCGCATAGAAGGGACCCAGTGCGCCCTAATAATCGAGAGATCTTCTTTGGTTGTGGCTTTTTCAGGAAGGATACATTTGTCCGCGACTACCTTGGTCACGGATCAAGTTACTTTGATCTCTTCAGGAACCCCTATGAACCTCAGATTTGAGCATTGAGATCTGTTCTCCATGTCATCAAGCTTAAATTGTAATTCCTCGATTTCTGATTGGATTTGGGATGTTACAGACTCCTGTTGCTTGTTAGCATTCTCCAGATCCGAAATCCTCTGCTCAGCTTGAGATACCTGTGCAGAGAGGTGAATTAAGTGGGCATTTAGTTGACTAAGTTGATCCTTGGTTTCCTCACGTGCCTCCTCCTGAGATACTTTTATTGCCCGGAGTGCCTCCAAAATCTGATCCATCATACCCTCCATTGAAAAGACAGCAGTTACCCCACCCACAGAGTCTGCGGGAGGATAGTATCATTAGAGGATACCGAGTCTGGAGTTATATGACAGGAGTCTTCTGGTATTGAATTTAATGCTGTAGTGGGAAGTAGTTTACTGCCAAGTAGATTTTCTTTAGTCAGATCGGTTTCTCTTGTTTGCCCTCTCTCTTTCACTTTTTCTGTTTCAATTTATTTTGCTGACCCCTTAGCATTGCTGCAAGTAGTAGAAAACAGAGGATATGCAGGCTTGTCCTTTAGCTGTTGGGCACTAAACGGTAAAGCGAGAGGGGAGGATAGTTGGTACTGCTGGACAAGCCAAGGTTCTCTGTGAATCGCTGGTCTGATTGCTCAACACAGGAATGAAGGGTTGAGATAGAGATTCGATAATCTGAGTTGATGGCGATATTGCTGGTTCTTAATGCTCAAATGGGCTGGACACAAGAAGTACTGGAAGAGCTGGAAGTACTCGAGGAGTAGTTAAAAGACCCTGCAGCCCTGCAGAGTCTTTTAAGGACCCACCTAGATCCTGTTGGCTGCCCGACCCATGCCTTTACCTTTTCACGGCAGGAGTCAAAGTTTTAGGTTTAAATCCTTTAGGGAGTTTTCCAACTGTCCGTGCATTAGACTTCGCATCCCCCACCATGCGCTTCAAGTGAGGTGAGGGGCCGGATATTTGTAGAAGAAGCTCCTATCAAGAGAGTCAAGGGGGCAGCAAGCCGCATCCTTGCTAGCACAAACCACTTCATTTGCACCCTTACCTCCACAATTGCCACTGCTAAGCTGCCTAATGCTGCTGTAGCGGGTTGTTCAATCTCTATAGCCCATTTAGCGGTTAATTCAAGTCTGCTTCTCTCCCCATTACGCTAGTTCAGAGATGCTTATTTACTCCCCACAGTTGAGAAAATACAACTTTGTATATTTGAGTATTATCGCCCTCCACCTTATGGGGTTGTCAATACCCGGTGCCTATTTGACTATTCTGGTCCATGCACATTGACTGGAATGAGGGAACATGATGAGCATGCACGCAGGTACATAGGAGCTATTTCTTCTTCACACTTTTTCTTTTTTTCTTTTTTCCTTCCCCCCCCCGCTATTGCTCTGCCTCCAAAGACTCCAATGAGTCTCAAATAGTCATATGCAGGGTGCCACTACTGGTGCCTGTATAGTCAGATTATATGACACAATGAGACTGCTCACAGCCTTGGGGGGACAACATGTATAGCTTCCTCTAGTTTCAAAGGGGTAAAAGCAATATTTATAATATTGTTTTCTATTGTCCTCCACCTCACCCTCGTGTTAATTCTGTAGGTGCTTGCCACAGTCACATGGAAAAAAATAAAAAATAAAAATGGTACAACCTGCTCCACCAGCCACACATTACAAAGTTACTGTATCCCAGCCTCTTTTCTTTTGTGTTTTGTTTCCTCTAGGCCTCCCGGGAGGGCAATAGGTTTATTCAGGCAGAGAAGAAAACACAGTAGCCACTTTCTGAGATTCCCCTTCCTTCTGCTGTTATGTCATCATACTGCTAATTTAACCAGCGCAGCACTCCCGCGCCGACCTGACGTATATCAAACAACGAGGGCCGTACCTCCAAACATTAGCACCTCTACGAGTGCACTCGGGCTGCCATCCTGCCCTCATCCAGAGCAGCACGCCAGCCATAGTTGTTGAGCCGTACATCGCAGCACCTCTCCTTAGTGTGCGTGGGAAAGTTGGGGTTGTGATGTTGTCCAAGAACCAGCACATCTGCCAGCACGTTCAGCCCTGCCATCTTGCTGCTTCCTGGGGTTCTCAGTCACAGAGCATGATGGGAGCTCCATATTGACCAACAATCTCTAGCCCAAAAAATACCCCTTTTTGAAGCTGGAAAAAATAACACAAACTCTATGGATTGACACCCTCAACAGCACCCACCTCACCCTGCAACCAGCCTAGAACAAGCAGTCCCAAACTTGCCCACCTGGATGGCAAATGCCATCGACTGATTAGCCCTGTCAAACATGCCAAGACCCACAGATCCACTAAACAAGCCAGCTGATACACACTAAAACCCAAGACAATAAAAACCAGCTGCAAACAAATAGAAAGAAGATGGCACACCAGCAGAGACACCATAGATCGAGCCACCTTTAAGGCAGCCCTCAACAAATACCACCAACGACTCAAAGATGTGAAAAAAGATGACCTAGCAAGTCAGATAGAAGCAAGTGCCAACCACACCAAGGAACTGTTCAGCATCATCAGACAGTTCTCCTGCCCTACGGCCACCAAGAACACGATCCCTCCCCAACAGGAACTCTGTGACACACTAGCGGGCCATTTCTACAAGATATCCACCATCTACAAGAACTTCAAACCACAACCAACTAACCTCCACATCCTCCTCACTCCAACAGAAGTCTTCCCTGACCAGTCACTCATCGCATATGAACAGCTCCGCACACAGAACACCACAGCCATCATGTACTGCATGCATTCAGGAGCACCCACAGGCTCCTCTTTCCACTACCTCTTCAACCATGAAGGCAAGGATATCAGCTGCCAACTCACCACCATACTAAATGCAGCGATCACCACAGCCACTTTTCCTGATGCATGGAAACACACAGGAGCCAGACCTCTCCCTAAGACCCCCTCTGCCCTGTAACTCAGCACCTTGATACCCTCACTGGTGATTAGTAGCCCCGCCATGCAAAGTCCATTGGAAAGCTGGTGCTGGCATCCCCATGGGGGCCCCTGAACTGCCCATGCACTTGGCATGGCCAGTACTGGGGCCCCCATGGACAGCTCCATTGTGCTTTCCACTGCCCAAATTATGGGCAGTGGAAAGCGTGACAGATGCCGCTGCACCCGTTGCACCCACTGCACCACCAAATTGCTGCCGGCTCAATTAGAGCCAGCGTCAATGCTAAGGCCCTGTTCACCGCAGGGCCAGAATCCACCCACCGGTCCTGGGGTGAACTTGTAATATGGCCGGTGGTGTTCTGACCGCACTGGTAGTCAGGTGGCGGTACAAGTTTGGCAGGTGGCCTCAACCGCCTGCCAAACTCGTAATGAGGGCTTTAATACTTACCCCTACACCTACTCACACATTGACTTGTTAACCCAAACATCTACTTACAGATCCACTCACTGTCCCATGCAACAAATGACTCAGCCACTCACTCGTCCACAACCACTCGCGTAGCCACTGATACAGGCATTTACATTTATTGGATGATGTGATTGTCATTTTAGATGCCATCAGTGATGTCATCAGTGATGTCACTGACCATGTCATGAGTAATGTAATATGTGAGGTCATAAGCAGCGCATTATGTGGACGCAAGTTATAGTTAGCTCAGTTAACTAATACTGCTGAATTTCACTAGATTTGTAGATTTGAAGTGCTACCCTAAATATAACATCCCTGTAACCTTTGTTTTTTCAGCGAATATATATATATATATATATATATATATCAATCAATCAATCAATCAAGAATTTGTAAAGCGCGCTACTCACCCGGAGGGTCTCAAGGCGCTGGGGGAGGGGGGACCGCTACTGCTCGAACAGCCAGGTCTTGAGTTGCCTCCTGAAGGAGAGGTGGTCTTGGGTCAGCCGGAGGTGGATGGGGAGGGAGTTCCAAGTCTTGGCTGCCAGGTAGGAGAAGGATCTTCCTCCCATGGTGGCTTTTCTAATGCGTGGGACGGCGGCGAGGGCGTGGCTGGTCGATCGTAGCTGGCGGGTGGGAGTGTAGAAGGTCAGGCGGTTGTTGAGGTACCTGGGGCCCAGGTCGTGGAGGGCCTTGTGTGCGTGGGTGAGGAGACGGAACGTGATTCTCTTGCTGACGGGGAGCCAGTGTAGGTCTCTCAGGTGTCCGGAGATGTGGCTGTGTCGGGGGATGTCGAGGATGAGGTGTGCGGATGCGTTCTGGATGCGTTGGAGTCTTTTCTGTAGTTTGGCCGTGGTTCCTGTGTAGAGGGTGTTTCCGTAGTCCAGTCGGCTGGTGACAAGTGCCTGGGTGACCGTCTTCCTGGTTTCGGTGGGGATCCATCGGAAGATCTTTCGGAGCTTCCGAAGGATGTTGAAGCATGATGATGAGACGGCGTTGACTTGTCTGGTCATCGAGAGGGAGGAGTCCAGGATGAAGCCCCGGTTGCGTGCGTGGTCCGTTGGTTTGGGTGCGCTGCCCAGGGCAGGGGGCCACCAGGAGTCGTCCCAGGCAGAGGGTGATGATCCAAGGATGAGGACTTCCGTCTTGTCTGAGTTCAGTTTCAGGTGGCTGTTCATCATCCATTCGGCTACGTCTTTCATCCCTTCGTGCAGGTTGGTTCTGGCGGTGGCTGGGTCGTTGGTGAGGGAGAGGATCAGCTGGGTGTCGTCGGCGTAAGAGATGATGTTGAGGTTGTGTTGGCGTGCGATGGCTGCGAGGGGGCTCATGTAGACGTTGAAGAGGGTGGGGCTGAGTGACGATCCTTGAGGTACGCTGCAGATGACTTCGGTGGCCTCGGATCTGAATGGGGGGAGGCGGACTCTCTGGGTTCTTCCGGCGAGGAACGAGGTGATCCACTCTAGTGCCTTCTCTTGGATTCCGATGTTGCTGAGGCGCTGCACTAGGGTGTGGTGGCAGACAGTATTGAACGCTGCGTAGAGGTCCAGGAGGATGAGTGCCGCTGTTTCCCCGTTGTTGAGCAGGGCTCGGATGTCATCAGTGGCTGCGATGAGGGCGGTCTCAGTGCTGTGGTTGGCTCGGAAGCCGGACTGCGAGTGGTCGAGTGATCCGTTAGTCTCGAGGAAGGCGGCAAGCTGTCTGTTGACTTTGGCAGGAAACGGGAGGAGCGAGATGGGGCGGTAGGTCTGCTGAAGGTGTCTTCAGGAGGGCGCTGAGTTCGGCATGCTTCCAGCTCTCCGGAAAGGTGGCGGTGTTGAAGGAGCAGTTGATGATGTCCCGGAGGTGGGGTGCGATGACGGAGTCGGCCTTGTTGAAGACGTGGTGGGGGCATGGGTCGGTCGGTGATCCGGAATGGATGGTGTTCATCGTGTGGATAGTGTCTTCGGTGCTGACCGGGGTCCAGGCGCGGAGGGTGGTGTTGGGGGGCGTCGGTTTGGTGGTTGGGTGCGTGGTCTGTGCACCAAAGCTGTTGTGTATGTCGGCTATCTTGCGGTGAAAGAACGAGGCGAGTGAGTCGCAGAGGTCTTGTGAGGGAGTGATGTTGTTTCCGGCGCTGGGGTTGGAGAGCTCTTTGACGATGTTGAAGAGTTCCTTGCTGTTGTGTGCGTTGTTGTCTAGTCGTTCTTTGAATGCTGTCTTCTTGGTGGTGTGGATCAGCTGGTGGTGTTTGCGGGAGGCGTGCTTGAGGGGCGTCATGTTGTCTGTAGTCGGGTTTTTTTGCCAGGCTCTCTCGAGGGTGCAGCAGTTCTTCTTGGAGTTCTTGAGGTCGATATTGAACCAGGAGGCTTTCTTGCTGTTGGGCTTGATGGGATGGGTTTTTAGCGGTGCGAGGTTGTCGGCGCAGTTGGTGATCCACTGTGTGAGGTTGTTGGCTGCTTGGTTGGGGTCCGCTGAGCTGACGAGGGGGTTCTGGCTCAGTGATGTGGAGAGCTGGTCGGTGGTGATCTTGTTCCAGCTCCTGCGGGGAGCCTGTTGTGGGTGGTGGTGAGTCGTGGTTCTTCTGAAGCTGAAGTGGACGCAGCTGTGGTCTGTCCAGTGGTGTCCGGTGGAGTGGCTGAAGGAGATGTATTTGCTGGAGGAGAATACTGGGTCAAGCGTGTGTCCGGCGTAGTGGGTGGGGGTGTTCACCAGTTGCTTGAGTCCGAGGTTGGCGAGGTTGTCCAGCAGGGTGGTGGTGTTGTTATCGTTGTTGTTCTCCAGGTGGAAGTTGAGGTCCCCTAGGAGGATGTAGTCAGTGGAGGGGAGGGCGTGTGGGCTGATGAAGTCTGCGATGTCTTCGCTGAATTGTGTGCGGGGTCCTGGGGGTCTGTAGATGAGGGTGCCAATGAGTGTGGTCTTGGGGTCGGTGTGTATCTGGAAGTGAAGGTGTTCGGCGGCTGTGAGGGTGTCGTCGGAGTTGGTCGTGATGCGGATGGTGTTCTTGTGGACGATGGCGATGCCTCCTCCTGTCTGGTTGACGCGGTCCCTCAGGGTGATCTTGTATCCATCCGGGATGGCGATGGCGATGTCGGGTGCTGAGGAGGCGTTCATCCAGGTTTCTGTGAGGAAGGCGACGTCTGGAGATGTTTTGTCGAGCAGGTTCCAGAGTTCCACGGCGTGTCTGTGGATGGAGATGGTGTTGAACAGGATGCACTTCAGGTGGTTGCTGCTGGTGCTAGGTTTGGCGGGTGCAGTGTGGGTCTGGATGCAGGAGAACTTGCAGGATTGGCAGGTGAAGGGTCCGTGGGTGCGTCTTGGGGTGGCTCTGCAGCAGCCGGGGATCCGGCCGGTGTTGAGTGCGATGAGAGTGGCGGCGCTGTAGGTCTTGCGGGTGGACTGGCCTCTGCGGGGGCCAGGGGGACTGGCGCTGGGCGCGGGCCAGGCGCAGACGGGCGCAGACGGGCTTGCCTTAGGCGCGCCTTTGGCGCTCCAGCGGCGCGCCAGCGGCCGCCCGCTGCGCGGCCTCCATAAGAGTGGGAGAGAGAGGGAGGAGCAGCTGGGAGGTGGGAGCGGGGCGGCCAATGGGGAGCGAGGGGGGCGGAGCTACGGGACGCGGCGGCGGGAAACGGGAGCGCAGGGAACCAGAAACCAGGACCAGTACCTGGGCTAATTAGCAGTGCATTGCAGGAGGCTAGCCTGGTTTGTGGTGCGTACCTATGGTACTTACACCTTATACCAGGTGCAGTTATCCCTTATTAGCTAAATGTTGTTAGTGTCTAGAAGCCAGGCTCTCTAGGGGCAGTGTGGATGAGCAGCCAAGGCCTAACTAGGAGACATGCAAAGCTCATGCAATACCACTGTAGTCATACATTACTCACACACAAAATAAAATACTCAGTGTTACAAATCTAAAGGTACTTAGAGACTATACTCCCTTAGGAGGTAAGTAATATACGCAGTATATACACTAGAATTCAGTAATAGCTGTAAAAACAGTTAGAAAACAGTGCAAACAGTGAAAATCACAATAGTTAGAAATGGGTCAAGGGGGAATACAAACCATATACTAAGAAAGTGGAATGCGAAAGTCGGTTTCAAAACTTGACAAGTATAGTGTGTACAGGGGCACTGGGAGTATAAGAAAACACCAAAGGTAAGTAATAGAACCCAACGCAGAGCCCAGGAAAGCAAGAGTAAAACACAGTAAGTTTCCTAGAACACACAAGAATGCATGATAGAAGAACAGTCAGTACTGCACCCAAGAAAACGGATGCAGGTGCCTAGTTGTTGCAGATGATGTCCTTCGCTGAATGGATGATTTCAGTCTGGTTTGCGTTCCTGGATTCCGCCAACAAACCTTGGCATACGCAAAGCAAGCGGTTAGCGGAAAATGGTGCTGCCCATGACCAGGAGGGACCTGGTGGCCTCTACCTAGGAAAGGGAGACAGATGGGGCTCTCAGCAACTCAGAGAGCCCTCAGAAGATCAGTCAGCGTGCACAGGAGTCCCACAGCACAGGGACAAAGAAGGTGCAAAAGGAGACCCATGCAGCACTACACAAAGGGATCCCACACTGCTGGAGAACCACTTGGAAAGCTGTGCATCACAGGATAGAGTGCTGGAGGCTACAGCTGCAGGGTGCATGAAGAACTTTGTGGAAGGATGCCAACAAGCCTTGGCAACTGCAAAACACGTGGTGAACGGGGATACTATCTTGCGTGGAGAGGCAAGCTCTTACCTCCGCCAACGTTGGATAGCTGGACTTCAGGACCATCAGGACCACTTCAATCCACCACCTGTATTGCCAGATCCATGCACCTCTTCAGGAAAGGGAACCCAAGCCACCAGTCGTCGCTGTAGAGGTGTGCCTGCTGAAGCAGGGAAGTGACTCCTTCACTTCAAGGGAGACGCTTTTGTTTTTCTGGTGCAGGATAAAGACAGGCAGTCTTCAGAGGATGTACGACCTGGAAACAGTTGCAGTTGCTGGCAGGAGCTGAAGATACAATATTGCAGAAGTCGTGTTTGCTTCTTTATTGCAGTTTGTAGAGTTCCAGGAGGGTCCAGATGCAATTTCGTTGGTAGAAGTTGAAGTAAAGGATGCAGAGGATTCCTGCTGGAGTCTTGTAATCCGAATCTGAAGAAACACCAAGAGGAGAGACCCTAAATAGCCCTGAAAGGGGGATTGGTCAGCTGCACAGGTAAGGACCTATGAGGGGTGGGCTCCCACGTCACCTGCTGGCACTGACCACTCAAATGCTCCCAGAGTGCCCTACTAACTTGGTATCCAAGATGGCAAAACCCAGCAACACTCTGGAGGAGCTCTGAGCACCACCCCGAGGGTGGTGATGGACAGGGGAGTGGTCACTCCATTTTCCTTTGTCCAGTGTCACACCAGAGCCGGGACTGAGGGTCCCTGAAACGGCGTAGACTAGATTATGCAAGGAGGGCACCATCTGTGCCCTTCAAAGCATTTCCAGGTGCTCTGAGAGGTTACCCTTCTCATGCCTGTAACACCTATTTCCAATGGGAGAGGGTCTGCCTGGAAAATATCAGAAGGCTGATGTTGCAGTACTATGGGGCCCACTGTGGAGACCCCAGAGTGCATGGAATCTTACAACCAATGCTAGAATCAGAATTGGGGTATAATTCTGGGATGTTAGACACCTTACCTGGCCATATTCAGAGTTACCATTGTGAAGCTGGACATAGGTATTGACCTATGTCCAGTGCACATGTAAAATGGCGTCCCCGCACTCACAAAGTCTGGGAAAATGGCCCTGGACAATGTGGGGGCACCTCTGCTAGTGCAGGAGTACCCTCACACACAGGTACTCTGCACCCAGCCTTCAAGGTTGGAAGGCCTGGAATATGGGTGACTTATAAATTACCTGGTGCAGTGTAATTGGGTGTGAGGGAGAGCATTTCACACATGCTGCAATGGAAATTCTGAAGATGCCTGTGCATGGGCTCCCTATGGATGGCAAAAGTAATGTTGCAGCCCTTAGAGATCCCCTGAAACCCCAATGCCCTGGGTACCTAGAGACCATATACTAGGTACATATAAAGGGGCCCCAGTATGCCAATTATGAGTGGAATACTGTGTTAGCAGTATCCAACAACCACATTTACAGGGGAGAGAGCATAAGCACTGGGGTCCTGGTTAGCAGGATCCCAGTGACACAGTCAAACACACTGACAAACAGGCTAAAAGTGGGGGTAACCATGCGTTTGTTATTTAGGGTTACTTGAGATAACTATAAATCGTGAATTTCAGTGATTTCATATATTTAAAACAGCACACTTCAACTGATATCTTTACATAACTATAACATTACTGAAAACCTTTTAATATAAAAAAACAAAGGTTACAGGGACATTAAAGTTATGTTCCAAGTTTACTCATACAAAGGAACTATAACTCTGGCCCAAAGGTAACTATAACTCACACCCACGCCATGCACAGCTGCTTCTTCAAAAATATGACTGCTAATGTTTCATTTATACTTTTAAGAACATTATAGAAATTCTCATGACTGTTGTAATATCTTCAGTAATTAGCAGTGCATGGCAAGGGCGCAAGTTATAGTTTCCTTTAGGCGCGAGGTACAGTTACTTGAAATAACTCTCACTATAACTGCTGAATTTCCATGGTTTTGTATGAGTCAATTCAGAACTTACCTATAATGTCCCTGTAATCTTTGTTTTTTTCAGTAAACGTCTAAGGTTTTTTAAAAATTCTATTTCCTAACTATAATGTCCCTTTAACCTTTTGCTTTTTTGGTGAATTTCTACGTTTTTTTAACATGAAGTAATTTTCATTACTAGACGTTAAACCAACCACCACCAAGCACGGCCTTCAGCCAGGCTCTGCCTATAACAAACCAACCCTGCCTCTGCTGTGCTGGTTTGGGATTGGCCGAAGTGTCTGGCCTGTGGTCAGTCCCTGCGGCCAACCCATATAACAACCCAACCCCTCCCCAAGCTGATCTCAGCCCTGGGGACCCCATCCCCTCAGTCCCATTTAAATATTATTATTTTTTGTGAGGGGAAGGCCACATGCCCTCCCTGCTGTTGCCAGCCTCGGCCAGGCCAAAACATTAAATTATTTTGGGGGGAGGGGGCCGAGTATGGGGGAGGGGGCCTACCTGGCCCCCTACCCCAGTCTGATCTTGGCACCCTGTCACAATGTTGGGGACCATGGGGGGAGTCTGAAGGACCCTATGGTCCCACCTGGCTCTGTGTCTCCTGCAGGAGCCAGAATTGCTGTCACAGAGAAGAAGCTGCAAAAGCAGCTTCCTCTCTATGAGAGCAATTTTCTGTGTCACCTGCCTGTATCTTTGCAGGCAGGGAGACAGAGGAAACTTCTGCTTGAAGGGCGGGAGAGCTGTTTGACAGCTCTTCCTCACTGTGAGCAGAGTGTTTGCTGTGATTTAGCAGCAGCTGTCAAAGCTGCAGCTAAGGCACAGCAAACAGCTATGTCCCAGTGGTTGGGCCCCAGGTACATAGCAGGAGCTGGCCCCTGAGGGGTGGTGGTTCCCAGGGCTATTAGTGGGTCCTCGAGGGGGGTCGTGCGATCACCTCCCACAAAAAGGGAGGGACCCCAGGGCTGGAGTGGTACAAAACAGACCCCCTTTTCATTTTTTAGTCTGTGCCCCAGGGAGGTGGTGTTCCCCAAGGCTGCAGGGGAAACGGCAGTGCAGCCACCCCGCACTGAATTTCCTGAATGCTCCCTTGAGGTGGTGGCCCCCTAGGCTGTGGGGAGCCATGTGGCCCACTCATAAAATTATACAAATGCTTCAGGGAGGTGATGGCCCCAGGGCTGCAGGAGGGCACATTGCCCCCACATAGAATGAAACAAATTCACCAGGGAGGTAGTATGCCTCAGGGCTGTGGGGGGTCTGTGACATGCATCCCCACACACAAATTCAGCAGTTCCCCTTGCATTTTTTTTTTAAAGCCCCAGGGAGGTGGCGGTCCCTGAGGCTGTGGGAGCCATAGGACCCCCCTGCATAAAAAATTGTAAATGCCCCTGAGATCTGGTCCATCCGGGGCTTCACAGAAACAACCGAACAAGCCTGTGCTTGTTCTTTTTAAAATAATTTGCAGAGACTTCGTGAATTTGATGAATTCACAACAAGCATTTTTCAGAAAGTGCTTTTTAGCCCTTGGGTGGTACCTTTGGGACCCCACCACTAGAGTTTAGGGGTCAGGGTGTCCCTACCCTAGCCCCCTTTCCTTTTTTAAAATTTGTTAATGGGTCTCAGCTGATGCTGAGTGCCAAGATGGCAGGCAACATTTCCTGGTTTGAATCAGAGCTGTGCATTTTCTGTGCACAAGCTATTAATCATTGCACAATTGTCAAAGCCAGAGATCTACAAATGTGTTTTACTTTTAATATCTTAAAAACGACTGAATAGATTTACACCAAATAAGCGAAAGCACAATCTGGGTACCGAAAGCTACTTTTCTGCCAAATTTGGTGTAATTCCATCCAGTGGTTCTGGCTGTAGTTGTGTCTAAAGTTCCTATTGAAATTAACATGGAAAACACAACTTTTATTACCCCCTTTTTCTCAGCCCCAGCTTGACAGGTCATCCCGAAACTTTCCATGCTCAACAAGAATCACCGGGGCAATATTTGTCAAATGGTGCCAAAGATGTAGTCCTAAAGTCATAAAGAAACTGTAAACAGTGGTGGTAAAATAAAAACAAAAGTGGGAGCTCAGACACAATAAAAATATACCCCCTTGGGTGTGTCAGGGCCTGGGGGAGCGTATATACTTTAGATGGGTTCATGGCCTTCTTCCACAAGCCTCTAGGAGGCCCTATGACCCCATCCCCTGGGGTCAATTAGTTTAATGCAGGGGAGGGGGCTTCTTGGCTCCTTCAAAGCTCAAAAGGCCATAGGGACTCCATCCCCCTAGAGTCTACATGTTTATAAACGGGATGGGGCACGTGACACAGATTGCTTCTCCCTGGCTGGTGCATTCAGAAATAGCTGCTCCCATCAGGCAGGACAAATGCTGGCTCCTGCAGTAGGCAAAGAGCTGCCTGGGGCTGCAGGGGCCCTAAGGATCCCACGTGCCCTACAACTTGCCAATTGGTAGGTGCCCCAGGCAGGCACCCACCTATAATTAGGAGAGGTTCTGGAGGATTGGGTCCCTGGTGCTCCAAAAGGCTACATATAGATAGATACAAAGTTGGCTAAGGTAAAATAGATGTCCAAATAAAAATTTCTTCCACCTCAGCTCCTTCTTGGAAAGTTTTAGCGTGATCCGTCCAGTGGAAAAAGAGAAAAAAACGGGTTCCAAAACATACAATCTCATGCATTTTCAATAAACTTCTTTAGACACAGCTACAGCTAAAACTGCTGAACGGAATTACACCAAATTTGGCAGGAAGCTAAATCATTGTCTGCAGATTGTACTTTTTGTGGCTTGGTGTAAATCCATCAGTAGTTTTTGAGAAAATAAGGGTGAAAAAATCAAGGTGTTGTGGAGATGAAATACAAAAGCTATATAAGGGGGCAGCTGAAAGGCCTTAGTTCCCTTAGATTTAGAGTGGAGAAGTCTAAAGGGTGACTACTGTTATAAAAAATATATGTTTATTTTTTTTAACTACAGGATTGCAAACAGTAAAAAGGGGTTGAAGATGTTCTGAATACACACCATTAGTAGGAATGCATGTTGTGGTCATTGTTTTTACGAGGAAGTATGTAAGAGATCAGTACTGTGACAAGTAGATGGTTAATTTCTATTTCCCAAAAATGCTGTGCACTCACAAGCTCTCGTGGGATCATGAACAGTAGAAAGGAGTTGGTTATCTTTGAATAGACTGTAGTATGCACATTTGCTACTGTAGGAAGGAGTATTACTGGAGATGGTGTGTGTCAGAGTATTATTTTTGCACATCGGCTTTGTAAGAATTGTGAGTAGGGTATATTTTCTTCCCACTCCCTATAATGAACATCCATTATCAGAGAGAGGGTGGTTAGCATCAAGGAAAGTACCCTGAACAGAGCATACTGTGCTCACCGGTCATCCAAGAGAGAGATCTCAGCGGAGAGGCCACTCTCTCCACACACCCTACTATACACAACTGTCATTTGAGACAGAGTTGTGACAGAAGAGGCCAGTCCATGTACATAGACTAATACGCACACCTGTCATCTAAGAGAGAGGTCTGACAGGAGAGGCTAGTCCTCGTACATACCCTATTATGTACAGTCATCATATGAGACAGAGGTCTGACAGAAGAAGCTACACCATATATACCCTACCAACCACACCCATCATCTGTGACAGATGTCTAACTGGAGAGGTCAGTCTTTCTCCTTGCAGCCTACTAAGCACACTCACCATCTGAGGGAGAGGTCTGGCAGGAGTTTGTAGTCTATGTATATGACCTACTTTGCACAGCCATCATCTGAGACGGACATCTGATGGAAGAGGCCAGTTCATATACACACCTTAATATGTACACCCGTCATCTGAGAGAGAGGACTTAGTGGGGAGACAGTCTCTCTCCGTACAACCAACTTCGCAAACCTGTCATCTGATAGAGATGTCTGGAAGAAGAGGGCACTACATCTACACACCTTACTATACACTCCTGTTATCTGGTGAAAGAGGTGTGGAATGAGAGGGCACATGCAGATACCCTACTATATGTATGTTACATGTCAGAGAGAGGTCAGAGGGAAGACAAATCAGTTCTTCTATACACAATGGAAGAACTGCATGCACATGTCACCTGAGACGGAGGACTGTATGGAGAGACCAGTCTCTTCCCATACCCTACTACACACACCTGTCATGCAAGAGATAGTTGTCTGTGGAGAGAATACGCCATCACACATATTTATATTTCCCTACAAGTTTGTTGAGATTCGGCAAGACTCTCACAAGAGTAGCTTACAAGCTTCAGGGACGAAAGCTTGCTGCATGGACACTTGTGATCTTGTGAGAGGCTTGCAAGACTTGAGAAGGAATGACTGAAACGGTCATTATGAACATGACGAGCTGAAGCCGCCAGCCGGCATGGCGGGCCGAACTGCCACATAATTAAATGGTTGATGGCAGCCAGCGGCAGCCGTCACCCACTGCCATGAACGGCGGCGGGATGAAACACTATCCGATAATGTTTCATATGCCGCCTGCCTTTTCCTGGTGGGATATCCCGCCAGGAAAACGCTGGCGGAGGGGGTGCCCCGGGGCACGCCTGGGGGCCCCTGCACTGCCCATGCACTTTGCATGGGCAGTGCAGGGGCCCGTGCAGGCTCCCGTCGCGCATGTCACTGCCTGGACATGCGCAACGGGTGCTGCTGCACCCACCGCACACCAACATCGGCCCATGTTTGCCACAATGTGTTTTACGATTTTGCAAGACCCTCATGAAAAAATATTGGACCTGCCATGAATCTCACAAAATCATATGGGGGAAGTAAAAATAATGGCCAACACGCAACCAATAGTTACTAATCTTATTGCATGATCAAAGAAATGCTGTGATGTGATTGGGTGCAGATGCAAGGACAGTTCATAATGTTTTGAGTGATTTGGAGGAGAAGGGAGCCTGTTGCAGTAGATCTTCTTGAAGTATATCACACAGTGCAAGGGACCCTAAGAAGAAATTTAACAAGGTCTAGCACACGTGGGGATAGCTATCCACAACCATCACTTCTGAGTGGATTACAAGTTTAAGCAATCTTGGTACCTCTACCTCCAATGGAGGAAATTTAATTGGGACAATTTCCTGACAATGTATTTATGTTGTGTTTGTGATTGCTGTTTATTTAGATATTTGTTTCATAATTGTTGACAATTTGTGAATATTTTCCTGCCATGATGTTCCAGCTGGGTTGGGACATCCTGCCCCTTTTGAGTTTGTTTCTCTTTTTCTATGTCCTGCTTGAATTAATGTAAATAAATGCTGTAAAGAAATTTCTTTCCGAAGAGAGTATTGATCACTTCTCTTTATAGAAAATAGAGTTATTTATCCCGGCCTTTTGACCAATTCTGTGTGATTAATTGTTTCCTTACCCAGGTCAGGTAGGGTATGTTGGGTAAACCTCCTGTTCATCATATGCTGGATTTGTGCTCAGCAAAAGTGAGTAAATGTGGAACTGAGACAGACTGGTGTCTTCAACTGTATATAAGAGACTGTTCTACGTTCAGGTAATTAGAAATATACTTTATGAACCTTGCTGAGAAGTGTCAATAAGTGCACTACTGTTGGTAAATTGATTCTTTACAAGGTGTAGTGAGTCAAACACTGTAGGGGTGCATGTTGAATAATTAAGGTTTTGCGAGGTAGACTTTAGAATGTGGAGAGATATCAACATGTATTGGATGTTATGTTAAAAATAAAAAAATTCAATCTATATGTGGTTGTAAGTAAAAGAGGAAGTGCATCTGAAGTGATAAAACAAAGCATATGCTGTCCGTTAGTACAAGGCTGAGGGTTTTTATGACACTTAGGCCCATATTTACACTTTTTTTGAGACGCATTTGCATCACTTTTTGATGGAAGAGTGGGGCAAATTTACAAAATACATTTGTATTTTGTAAGTTAGCGCCGCTTTTGAGTAAAAAAATTACGCAAATGCGGCGCAAAAAAGTATAAATATGGGCTTTAATGTGTTCATATTTTTCCCTCATAAGATGTTTAAGAGGATATCTTGCAATTTGCAAGTAAAACGCCAAACTCCCTGTTAGGAAAGTTGTACTTTCCTAACCTACTTTACACATTGTTATGGAGCCCTATGTGAAATCATATTATAAATTAATTGTGAAAAAATGCACTGGCTGAGGATGTTGAATTCTACAAAAGAAAGTAGTATGAAGCTAGTTGTACAATACATATAACAATGTGATTGTGGGTGAAAATTGTGAAAACACTTTAGAGTATATAGACCCTCATTACGACTTTGGCGGTCTTGTCAAAAGACCGCCGAAGCCACGGGTGCCACAATACCACCAGTGCTGGTGGTATGCGTGCCAGCTTATTATGACTTCTCCGCTGGGCCAGCGGATGGAAACAGCAATTCCGCGTGCTGGCCCAGCAGAAAAAGTCACATCAACATTAAAGCCGGCTCGTCATAGAGCCGGCGGCAATGTTGATGTGCAGCGGGTGCAGCAGCACCCGTTGCGCATTTCACTGCCCGTAAGTCGGACAGTGAAATGCGCAATGGGGCTGTGCCTGGGGGCCCCTGCACTGCTAATGCCAAGTGCATGGGCAGTTCAGGGGCCCCCAGGGGCACCCCAAGTCCCCCTTCCCACCAGCCTTTCCATGGACAGGCTGGCGGTTGGGAACTCATAATCCCCAGGACAGCGCTGCTTGCAGTGATGCCCTGGTGGATTATGACCGTCTGGCTGAAGCCTGGCGGTATCCTGATGGGACCGGTGGTATGACCGTGGCGAATGTGCCACGGTCATAATACGCAGGCGGAACACAGCCAGCCTGTTGGTGGTACTACCGCCAGAGTTCCACCGTCTGCCTGGCTCATAATGACGCCCTTAGTGAGCTATCACTGTAGTTGGTTTTGTTGTCTTTTCTATGTGGAAAATAGAAAGCAGAAGATTTTAAAAAAAGAAGTTTCAAGCCACAAAATATATGGTTTATTTTGGAAGAAAAAGGGAACAGTAGCTGTATGGAAAGCCAGGAAAAAAAGGTATTGCACAACTGATGTTGTTGTTAGCCCTAAGGCCACATTTGTACCCTTGGAGAAGTTTGTTCTGTGTAGCTCTACTTGTTTCTGATGATAAAAAATGGTCTGCTCACTTAAACAGAAAAAAGGAAGGTTGTTATCTGCTTGAGCAGATGTAGATTCCTGTAATGGTGAAACACAGTGGTTGCTTCTAATTTCCCTGTTGAACACCTTTTTGTAAATTTTATTTTATTTTAAGTGACTCTTTTGTCACCTAACCCGGCAGAAAAAGTCTTTTAAAGCAGATTTTGTTTGAAAGGCTAAGGTGGCTGAAACAAAGGAAAATAATATCTATGTAATCAAAGTCCAGTAGGCAAATGAAGCAAGAGGAGAGGATGTGTTTGTGCTGGAGTGAGGAAAAATTATTTAGATGAGTTAACTTTGTTTTGTTTGTTTAATCCTTGTTGTAGTTTGTTAATGTAGTTATTTTGTTTTGTAATGTTGTCAAATTGTTTTTGTGATATGAAGTGTAAAGTTACTACTGATTTCTTTCCTTAATATGTTTTAAAGATTATGGCCTTCATTACGACCCTGGTGGTGGGTGATAAAGTGGTGGCAATACCGCCAACAGGCTGGCGGTAATTATTGCCAAACTATGACCATGGCGGTGATATCTCCCATAGACAGCTAATATACCACACCGACTGCCAAGGCGGAAACAACAGTCACCACGGCGGTAGCCTCCTACAGCCAGGCGGAAGACAATGTATCACCTACCATATTTTGACACACGAATCCGCTACCTTTTCTGTGGTGGTACCAACACTATGAAAGGCCTGGCAGAAACAGAGCACAAAAGTCAAAGGACTCACCATTGGAGACACAGGGAAGAACCACGCTGCCATGGAACCTGAACTGCAAGTTTTCCGAATGATCTTCTATGTTATGCTCCACCTGGAACAACAACGCAGGCATAGACGACGACGGTGAGTACAGCCCCCTAGCACACAAGGGAGGGAGGGAGGAAAATGAGAGTAACGCACACACACACCACACACACCCAACATACACACACCATACACACAACCATATGCATTACAAAAACAATATGACCATGAAAATCAGCAGAATAATGCAAGGACCACAGGGATTGACGGAAGTGATTGTAATCAGTCCAACAATAAAACCAACAATCTGATTTGGCCATGAAACTGATATGTTGTCTAAAAAAGAGACACTGCCCAGTTTATAGTTCAAAGGGCCCAAATGGCCACAGGGCACAGTCCAAGGCACCACTCGAATCCTGCAGCAATCAGGATCGAACACTGCAGGGACATCAGTTGTCAAATAGGCAGGCACCTCAGGGTAAGGGGAGGGGGGCACCTCAGCCGGATGCGGGAACAGGCCCACTGGTTCTATGGGGAGCAACATACCCATTGTTCTTTGTCCTGGAGAGAGCAAGGCCATAGTCTCTTGAATAGGTGTCTTCCCCACTGGTTCTGGAGGGGACAACATGCCCATTGCTCTTTGCCCTGGGGAGTGCAAGGCCACAGTCTCTCGAATGGGTGTCTTCCCCACTGGTTCTAGAGGGGCGACATTCCCATTGCTCTTTGACCTGGGGAGTTCAAGGCCACAGTCTCTCGAGTGGGTCTGGTGGGGGCAGGCTGCACAGCAGCCCATGGAGGCTGGACCATATGGCGTCCACCTGCAGTGATGGCTGTACTGTGGTGGTGGGTGTGGGAGGCTCCTGCTCAGCCCCTGCACCCTCTGATGGCTGCACTGTGGTGGTGGTTGGGAGAGGCTCTTGTTCAGCCCGTGCACCCTCTGATGGCTGCACAACCATGGCTGGTGGTGGGGGCCCTGTGACAGGTGCTGGTGGTTGCAGTGTTTGGGCTCTTCTCCCCTCTGCCTGCTGGTGCAGGGTCCTTCCCCTTCTTTCCAGCTGATGCAGTCTCCTTCCCCTTCTTTCCATCTGGTGCAGGCTCCTTCCCCTTCTTTCCAGCTGTTGCAGGCTCCTTTCCCTTCTTCTCAGCTGGTGCAGGCTCTTTCCCCTTCAGAATTGTTGGCCTGGAATCCCTACCAACACGAGTAGGAGGTGCTACCACTGGACCTCTAGACTGTTTGGCTGAGGTGCTGGGCTGGGTCCTTGCTAACCTGCCCATACATGCAAGATGGGGGTAGGGGTAGGAAAGAGGTTAATCGTGGAAAGGAAAAGCTTTTTAGGGACGTTGGGGTGGGAAGAGGGAGGACTAATGGGAGTATAGGATGAGGTAGTGGTTGTTGGAGGTGTTTGTCTGCTGGATTTGGGTGCAGGTGCATGGGCTGTATGCTGTTGTGAGGCTAATTGCTGTTGGGTGTCTGAGTGCTTGCGTTTGTGTCCTTTGGGGGGGGGGGCAGATGCAGTGGGAGAGGACATAGGGGACTCGTGCATGGATGTTGTGGAGGTGTGTGCCAATGAGGTGTGTGCTTTGCTTGGTGTGGTGATGATGCTGGTAGTGGATATTGATGGAGTGCATGCAGGTGGCAGGTAGATGTAACTGGGTGGGAGGTGGAGGAGGAGGAGGGGAAGACAGAGGAGATAGTGGATGTTGTCGTGTCTGCAACTGAATGGTGTTTGTGTGAGTACCTGTGGGATGAAGTGTGGTGCTTGTGTTTGCCTGTGACACTGTTGGGTGTTGTCTTGTGTGCATCCTCGTCTGGCTGTGTGCTTTGGATGGGGTGGGTTGAGGAGAATGGGACTGGGAAGTGTAAGTTGGAAGGGGGAACGGTTGAAACAGGGCCAATGGCTGCCACCAGAGAGGAGGCCAGAGCCTGAATCGATCTCTGTTGGGCCATCAATCCACTGTGAATGTCCTCCAGGAATGCCGTGATTGCTGCATGTGGGCTTCCAGCCCCTGGATGGCATTCACAATAGGTGTTTGCCCTACAGAGATGAATCTCAGGCTCAGGGCAGCAGGGCTCAATGAGGCAAGGGCCTGAGGTGCCTGGGGCGAAGGAGATGGCCACACTCCTGGGACCTGAGCTGTCAAGGGCAACTCGCTGAGGGGCTACTGGGAGGGCAGTGCTGGTACGGGGCAGGCAGCTGTACCTGCAGCTGGGGTGGTCCGCCTCCACCTGGGAGCTCCCCTCAGAGGAGGTATCAGAGTCTGTATTGTCCCCTCAAGTCCCAACTGTGGTGCTCCCCTCACCCTCTGTCCCACTGGTGCCTTCCGCGTCGGTGGACTCTTCCCCCAGGGTCCTGCTGGATGCAGCTCCCTCTGTCACCGGTGCCTCTGCTCCTTCACCAGATGATTTTAATGCACTGTACCCCATAGGGACCAATATTAACCAATGAGGAATTGCACAGCGGTTTACGATCGCCTACTGGCACAGTGAACAATGTCAGCGGCATTACCTCACTTCCACCTGTCCCTACACACAGGACAGGCAGTCGCCATTTCAGGGGGGTGAACAGGCCTATTGATTATTGCTGCATCACAGGATAAATGGACACATACTTCAATAATTACACTGTCCCATGACATGTTTGCACATTGCGGACTGCTGTTGTGGCTCCATTGTTTAGTTTGTGACAGCCTAGTCACTCTTGTATCCCTTATATACCTACCGCTGTGGATGAATAGGAGATGGAGACATACCCCCGTGTACAGATCCCTATTGGACTTGGCTACACTGGAGAATAGGCACATAATACTCACCTATAGATAGGACAGGGCTAAAATCACAGAGCTGTGTGCCCAATTAGAACCTGACCTGATATCAGCCATCCGTCATCCCATTGGGATCCCCCGTCTTGTGCAAGTTCTATCAGTGCTCCATTTCCTGGCAACAGGTTCTTTCCAAGTGACAGTGGGCCTGGCAGCAGGAATGTCATAGCCAATGTTCTCAAACGTGCTAACAAGAGTCTTGTCTGCACTGATAAAACACATGTGCAGCTACATTGCTTTCCCCGGGTTGAGGAACTGCCCACTGCAAAGGCCGGATTGTATGCAATGGGACATATCCCCAATATAGTTGGTGCGATTGACGGACACATATTGCATTTGTACCCCCGCCAGAATGAATAGGTGTTCAGGAATTGTAAGAGTTTCCACTCAATGAATGTTCAGATGGTGTGCTTGGCGGACCAGTATATCTCCCACATCAACGCGAAGTATTCAGGGTTGGTGCATGATGCCTTTGTCCTGAGGAATAGCAGCATCCCAAATGTGATGTACCAACTACAGAGGCACAGGGTAATAGGTGAGCCCTGGTTCCCACCCAGTATATGTTGGTGTATATCTATGGTGTTGGCCATATAGGATGTGTGTGGCTAAATGTTGTCCCTCAACATTTGCATGTGACTCTGGTTACCCAAACCTATCATGGTTGCTGACCCCTGTGAGGAATGCCAGGACAAGGGCAGAAGAACATTATAATGAGGCAAATGGGTGAATCAGAAGGATAATTGAAAGGACCTTTGGCCTCTTGAAGGCAAGGTTCAAGTGCCTCCATCTGACAGGTGGATCCCTGTGATACTCACCCAGGAATGTCTGCTAGATAGTAGTGGCATGCTGCATGTTGCACAACCTGGCCCTCAGACGCTGTGCACCTTTTCTGCAGGAGGAGAAGACTGGAGATGCCCCTGTGGCAGCAGTGCACCCTGAGGACAGTGAGGATGAGGAGGCAGAGGATGAGGATATGGACAACAGAACATCAGTGTTATGTCAGTACTTCCAAGGACACATAGGTGAGACAGTGCAACTTCAAAGTTCTATGACTATTGGTGTATTCTGTGTGGCATTGTCATGCTAGCATTACCCACTTCTTTCCCCTACTTACTGTTATCAATGATTATTCATTTTGCAGATGTTGGTGATATGACACATTCTCCTGGTCTGATCACAACAGCCAGCTACAGGTAATTAGTTCAATGCTCATTCTATGTGCAGGTCATTTGCAATGGTTGTAGTTGTCTCAATCAATACAAATTTGCAATACATGAAATACTACTAGTCGAGTTTTAATCAGGGGTGTTTATTGTTGTGTTAAGATATAGAGGAGAAAGTGCAATGGAATGGGGTGATGATGGAGGAAAGTCCAGGGTATAATTCCAGTCTGTTTGTAGCACAGGTGCAGTGTCCATGGAAACACAGGAAGGGGAGCAATGGCAGTTCAAGGTGGACTGGGTGACAGAGTGGGACACAAGGGGGACAATTAGGAGAGTCTCATTTCCTGGCGGTGGTCTTGGAAAGTGTCTCTGTCTTCTGCCTCGGCCACAGGGAACATTTGTGTGGTGATTCTGCAGGGGGAGGGGTGCTGGTGGGCTGTTGGTCCTGTGGCGGGCCTCCTGGCCATCAGCAGCAGCAGAAGTGGAGGACTGTTCAGATGACTGGCTAGTGGTAGGGGCCCGATGGTGTGACACTGCCTCCCTCATGAAGTTGGCCATGTCTGCTAGCACCCCTGCTATGGAGAACAGGGTGTTGTTAATGGCCTGCAAGCCCTCCCTAATACTGTCCCTCCTGCAGCTGCCTGTTTCCTGCACATTGTTTGGGATCTTGCCCATCATGTCCTGGGAATGTTGGTAGGCTCCCAGGATCTCGGAGATTGCCTCCTGGAGAGTCGGTTCCCAGCTCCTGTCCTCCCCCTGGCACACAGCAGTCCTCCCAGTGTCCCTGTTGGCCTGTGCTTCTGTCCCCTGAACGGTGTGCCCACTGCCACTGACCCCAGGTCCCTGATTGTCTTGTGGGTGAGGTGTGGCCTGGGGTCCCTGTACAGGGGTGCACAATGCTTATTAACGTGTCCTGGGGACAGAGGTGTGGGTACGCTGGGTGAGTGCTGTGGTGTTGGATCCTGAAGGGGGAGGCTCTGTGGTGGTCTGTGACTGGGCTTGGGTGACCGATTGTCCAGTGGTCCCGGATGGGCCAGGTAGATCATCCAGATCCAGAAGTCTAGAGTTACTGTCATCACAGTGGGCCTCTTCTGTTGGGGGACTGTATAGTGGTGGCTCCTCCTCTCCAGTGACATTGGTTGGGGTACCTGTGGGGATGTAAATGATGTATTATGCTTCAGGTGTCTGACATTTGTTCCCTTGCCAGGTTTTGCTTGTGTATTTTGGTGTATAGTTGTTATGATAGTTTCCCTATGCTTTGCATGCTTTGGGGACGAGTGTCCATGCAGGGCTGGGAGGGGTGTCCATGCATTGGAACAGCATGCAGCGCTTGGCATTGGGATTAGTGTGATGTGATGGTAGAGTGTGTGGGATGGGACAGAGTGATTGGAATGAGGGTGAGGGTGTGTGATGGAATGCAGGTATGGGGGTGATAATTGTTACAAATTGAATCACCACTGTCCAGGCCTCCTCCAACTCTGGCTAGACCCTCAGGATGCAGTAATGTCAAGACTTGCTCCTCCCATGCTGTGAGTTGTGGGGGAGGGGGTGGGGTCCTCCGCAAGTCCTCTGTATAGCTAGCTGGTGTCTTGCTGCTATGGAACATACCTTCTCCCATAGGTCATTCTACCTCTTCCTGATGTTGTCCCTTGTTCTTGGATCCTGTCCCACGGTGTTCACCCTGTCCACGGTTCTCCCCTATAGCTCCATCTTTCTTGCTATTGATATCTGCTGCACCTGTGTTCGAAAGAGCTGTGGTTCTACCCTTACGATTTCCTTTACCATGACCCTTAACTCCTCCTCAGTGAAACGGGGTGCCTTTGTGGTGCCATGGGTGTTATGTGATGTGTGTTGGTGAGGGTGTGTTGGGTAATGTGTTGGGGTGTGTGATGTGGAGTGTGTGAGGGGTGTATGGGTGTGAGTGGTGTGTGTGTCTAGTTGTTGTAGTGGTCTTGGTGTCAGTCTGGGGCCAAGGACTTGTATTCGTAAAAGGGTTGTGGGTAACGTGGGTGTGTGTTTTATATTGGTGTGGGTGTAGTGTGTGTATGGGTGTCAGGTATGTGTTGTTTGAATTGGCCAATGTGGTATTGTTTCATCTGTAGGTGTCCATTGTGAGTGCAGCTGTATGTACCGACAATGGTTTACCACCGCGGTGATTCATGGGTCATAATGTGATGGGCGTTGTTCTGTTGGCGTAACCGTATGGGGTTTGGGACTGCCACTTTATCACTGTCCTTTGGTCTGGCAGATTTGTGTATGTGGCTGTATTCTGTCAGATTGGTGTGTGTGTGTCATTATTTGGTAAATGGATATTCGCCAGCACAGCGGTAAGTTGGCAGCCGTCAGTACAGCAGTAAGCAGCATTTTCTGCCAATGTCATAATGAGGGCCTTTAACATTATTACAGTCTTGCAACATTGACTTAAAGTGTCAGTTCCATCTTCAAGAACTGTAACTGTGCTGCTTGATGTATATGTATGTATTAGGGTTGGGACGAATTCAGCGGCGTTATCTCAAAATTCAGGCAAATTCTGCAGAGTTCTGCATGTGGTGGAAAGCCTCTCAGTCCTTCTATGCCTAGCTTATCAAGTAAACACTTGTGGTTTCTCTGCACCCATAAAGTGTCCTGAAAAGTGATCTTAGAAAGATGGGCAATCTATCCAGAGATGCCCAGAGCGCATTGTGTGCTGCACTAGCCCCACAGCTTGGTTTTCATGTATATATCCACCTTGTGGGGACATTCAATGTAAACAGCTCCCGAAACCCTAAGAGAGCCTCGAACTCCTACTGTCAATTCTGAAAACAAATGGGGGTCTAGAGACTCCTGAAGACCATTTCTGTGCCAAAATGAACACTTTCTTCCCCCTCCTTACTGGCCATTTTTAATTCCTCACAAGAGACAAATGCTAAAAGCATGAGAACTGTCGTTCTTTTTGAGGGAAATGGAAACTATAACATATAGTGGAATGAGGTCTCCATCAATATTCTTGCGTTAAACATAAACATTTGGATATGCATTACCTGCCTCAAATGCATCCGCTCCAGTTCGTCGTCCCACAAAAAATAGAGTTACAAAAAGAACTAGAGCATAAACGTCAGCATTAGTATTGGAAAATTCAATGTAGAGTTTCTTGCTTCCCACCCCTCAAAAATACCTTATCTTCAGCATATCAAATTAATTAAATACTTTTTTTATAAATAGCCCTGCCACAAACCCTCTAACATAATATCCAAAGCTAGTGATGGGTAAGCACCATTGGCTGGTAGAGGTTTTTTGTTTAACTCCATGCTCCACTTGGAGTGCAGAATGCCAAATCCCTGTGAACTCCACCAGTGGAGAAGAGTTCACCTCCCACCCCTAGTATGTATAAGGTACTGTATAGAGATTAGTGCTTCTTCCTGCTGTAGTATAAAGAATTGTGTGCAACAGAGAGGTTTTGGCACAGAGGCAAATGCATCCTCATTGCATAATTTGCACTGCTGTCAGCTGGTGGTGATGGCAGTTCTTTTGCACAAGCTAGTATATAGACTTGTCACCCTGGAGAACTTTTTTTAGAAAAGATATCTGTCCCTGTGTACACCTTACTACATATGCCTGTCCCCATAAGGCGGTGTCTGAGACAGAGATGAGTGTGTCCATACATTCAAATATGCATACAGGTCGCTCAAGACATAGTTGTCAACAGAGAGGATTCTCCATTTTATACTCTACTAATGACATTTATTATGATAAAGAGAGGTGTGAGCAGAAAGAGTAGTCTCTACTCACAGCCTAATTTGCACATGTGTTACTCTGGAGAGCTGACTGAGCTGACCCAGCAGTCTATACCTTAGTCTGTATGCTTGTCATTCAAGAGAAACTTATCTCTATGGAGCTTAATATCTCCCTACACCATAGTTGTACATTTGTCATTCAACAGAGGTGTCTGAGCAGAGATGTCTCAGCAGAGAGATCAGTCCCTACCAACACCCTACTACGCACACTGATCATCCATGGGAGAAAACTAATGAGTGGCCAGTACTTATCCAAACCCTACTATGCACACTTGCAATCTGAGAGAGGTCTCAGTGTAGAGTCCAGGGGGGGATATTTATACTCTGTTTGTGCCAGATTTGCATATTTTTTTTTACACAAATCCAGTGCAAACTTAACTCCATATTGATATTTTAACATTAGACATGTCTAGCGCCAATATATTGGAGTTAAAGTAATTTTTGCCTGCGGAAAACTACCTTGTGTCAATGAGATGCAAGGTAGGCGTTCCTGGGCAAAAAATGACACTACAGCCCTAGCGCCTTATTTATCCTCCCATGCAAAAATCATGTGCAGGAGGAGGTGGGCCTTAAATAATGGCGCTAAGCCTCCTTAGCACCATTATTTAAAGCCAGGGTCAGGGCAGGCATAAAGGGACCTGATAGCCTTTTTCCATGGTCAGATACTATGGAAACAGCCTACAGGTGCCTTTTCCTGCCCCCAAGGACACCCGCACCCACACCGGGAGGACACTTAAGGATGGGGGTCCCATCCCAGGTAAGTATTTAAATTTTTGTTTCAAAGTGCCATAGGGGGGCCTAACTTGGGCCCCCCCACATGGCACTGTGCCCAATGGCCATTCCCAGGGGACAGCTGTCCCCTGGGCATGGCAATTGGGCTGGGGGGCATCACTCCTGTCTTTATTAAGACAGAAGTCATGTCCATAGGGGTTGTGCATCAAACAAATGACGCTAGACAGATAAGGGTCATTTTTGTTTTTACTCTAACCTGACTAGCACCATTCTTTCCAGCAGAACCTCCAGTTTTCCCTACGCCTCCCCTACCCCGTTAGCGTTATGTATTTTTACGCTGACCAGGCCTTAGTGCCGGCTTGCTTCATTCCTTAAATATGGCACCCGGCTGGCATCCTGGAATGGCGCTAGCCGGCGCTATAAGCAAACCTGCGCTGGCCCAGGTTTGCGTCAAAGAGTATAAATATGGGCCCAGGTCCCTTCTACATCCTAGTACACACACTCTTCATCCAAGAGAGAGTTCTCAGTGTGGAACCCAGTCTTTCCCCTCACTGTATTATACCTCCTTATTGTCCTCAGGAGAGGTCTTAATGGAATGGCCAGTCCCTTTTATAGACTGCTGTGTAGAGTGGTTATTCTGTGGTGTGGTGTTTTTTAAGAGTCCATTCTCTCCTGACTCCCTACTATATAGTGCTGCCATACTTTGGACAGATGGGACTGGAGTTGTAATCTTCTCCTAAAATCTTAGGAGAAGGAAGTAAACGTAATGAAGGAGAGAGTGCATTATACATTAATTGACTTAAAAAACTTTACAATCTTGCAGGAGACTCATGGGATTGTATGAAAAAAGGGTAGCGAAAATCTGGTGCAAATAAACTTAACCTACTACAACAGGATATGTTTAATGGAAATGCAAAGTCCATTATAAAAGTATGATCTTGCAAGATGCTCTTGATCGCAAACCAGCAAACACTGTGTTTACAAGAGTCACCCATGCTATGTATGAGAACATCATGGCTCTTGTGAGTGTCTCGTGAGAATGATCAAGAAGGAAAATGAAAAGGGGTACATACTACAAACAACACACATAATGACTGTATGGGATAGCTCTAAATAGAGATTCTAAAGTAACATATTGAACAACTATATTTTTGTGTTTTTGCCATTTGTAACTTTTTTGTATTTCTTAAAAAACAAGGGTTAAAAAACAATAACAGAACTAGTAAAAAAGAAAAAAAAAATAATCACCTTCAAAACAAAGAGTAGACAAATGCAGAAACAAATGTTTTAAAACATCTACTGCTCAGGTGGGCATTTATAAACCTGGATAAGTCTGTTTCATGCACCATTGTTTGTCTCAGAAGCAACATTATCTGCTTGCATGAAAAGCAAAAAGGGCTTTGTTCAGATATGCAGGGTTGTTATCTGCTAACACAGTGAGTACCTGGGAAGGTACATTATCACCAGATTAATAAGATGTGGGCTCCTTTGAAGAATTTTGAAGCTCTGCAACACGGGCTCACTCAGCTCAATCAAGGTGCTCTGGGTGCAGAGTTCTCAAATGTTGCCTTATCTCAGTGGTACACATGGAATACTGCTTGATCAGGCTGCCCCTGTTGATCTCTTTTTTGGATATGTTACAAATTACATATTTGACAGACACATTTTTCCCACCAGGCCTCATCTGAAAGCCAGATCAAGAACTCCCTCTGCAGCTGAGGTGCCTGACTTGCAGGAACAGGAGTATGGTTCTCATCTGAGTTAGAGGATCACATTCTGAACACAGACCATGAGCAAAGTCTGAGAGCTAAGCAAAATGGTGTAATCAGGTGAAACCCAACAGGCAAATGAAGCAACAGGGACGGAATCTTCATTTGCTAAATAAAGACATCAATATGAACCAATCACAATCCTTCCTTGTGTTGTCTTTCCTCTTCAGGGTGCCTCACAAGTGTCTCACAAGAGCCCCGCAAGACTGAAACCGAAATCTCAAATTCAACAATACATCAAATGTTCTACTCTAAACAACACTTCACATGTCTTAGTTTCTTCAAAACAACAAGAAAACACTGTTATGAACTTAATTGCTAATGTATGATCTCACAAGCAGATTGCAAGAGCCAGACAGGAGGAACAGGTCCCTCATAGTCCATTTAGGGGATTGTGTGCTCTACTCCTGCGATATCTTGTGAAAGATGTAGGTTTATAAACAAAATATCTACAGAAAAAAGAGAGAGGCCCTGTGCTCAAGGGTGCAGAGCACGTTTTTGGACTGTCAAGTCAAATTTCTCCTTGAGAGACCAATGATCCACACTCATATGCTACTACACCCACACACTCCCTCATAGCACAGGCATCCAATGTCTTTTTTTAACCACAATACAAGAAAAGTTAGTACCATGTAAGTATCAGATTGCGAAGCGCTTCAATAACATATATGCCAAAAACACATCTAATTAATAACATATAAATGATAATGTAAGACTACTTGTCTAACTGTCAGCTAACCACTTTTTTGACCTGTCTTGGCATCAACTCAAAAAGTATAAACAAATACGGTGCATAAACAAAAAATACTAAAGAAAACATTTGGTAAAAATATGTAAACAGGGTGAAACACATGTGACAAGACACATATGTCTTTTCCCACCACTAATCTATTTCAATCATTGTCCAGGATACATGATGTTCCCAAATGACAGTCGTCTATTGCTTAACAATGTTCAACAGATTTAGTTAACAGAAAACATTGAAGCGTTTTGGTGGAGTATGTTGCTATTGACCACCTTCTGAATACTAGCTCCCTCTATAAAACACATTAAGGGCCTAATTACAACTTTGGAGGAGGTGTTAATCCGTCCCAAAAGTGACGGTAAAGTGACGGATATACCACCAGCCGTATAATGAGTCCATTATATCCTATGGAGCTCGTAATACGGCTGGTGGTATATCCGTCACTTTACCGTCACTTTTGAGACGGATTAACACCTCCTCCAAAGTTGTAATCAGGCCCTAAGACTCATTAAAAATGTATATAAAAATATAACTATAGGTATTACAAAGGTCTAGAACATCCATAGGATTTACACTGCATTTTTAAAGGTCTCCACAAATCTAACACAAAAGAGGTGCCAAAGAGCAGAATCTCCTCAAAATCATATCCATCATCCATTGATAGTGTGTCTCTTCATATTACAGTACCACTCCACACGACATACATCAATCATATTCCCTCTATGAGCCCAAGCATATAACTCATCCACAAACCACTTCCATTCTATCTAACACCAGGCTCATGTATGTCTCTTTCACATGTAACTCATGTTTATACAACCATCTGCCAAACATTGAATTTTTCACACATCCACTTTTAGTGTTTGGTGTTCCTATTTAGAATTCATATTATAATATTGTGATTCAAAAAGGACGAGATTGTGTATATCTTTACATTTTAAATTTCAAATTCTGAGGGTATTGCGAGGGCTACCATTAAGGAAAAAAATTTAAAGTCTCAGTACCTAAAAGTTAGCGGCTTCTTCATATTTCCTTTTTCTATTGCTCCCAATTTATATATCACCTAACACTTCTTAATACTCTACTGAATATATTAATTTTGTTACTGAACACCATCCCTACTTAAGGAAACCTGGTCCTCCTTGATTTTTATAAAGTCACTATCACCATTTGTGGGCGTGAACAACCTGTGAGAGAGAAATATACAATGTATAGTCTTCATTAAAAACAAAATATCTCTCCCCTACTGATTGTAAAGCATTCTAGCTCAACTTCAAGAGCATTCAATATCTTACCTCTTGCCTGATGTGTATCGGGCATCTATTATAAGATGATCCATTTAATTATCAGATAAGTTATGGCGTCCCCTTTGCCTGAAAAGAAAATATATACCCATGAGGGTCACTAACAGAATTCATATCCTTCATTTCTCACTTCCATATTCTAATTATCAAAATGGTTGTCGCACTAATAGCATACTGTTGTCCAGTCACAGGATATTAATAGCCTTTTATCTTCAAATACAACTGTATATTTAGCACTCTCATATCGACTCATAAAGCTATTGGGCCAGTGAATGATTGGCACTACACTGTATAGGCCTTATACTCTGCCCTCTATCTTGGGAAATAGTTGGCAACCCTTCAACATTCTAGGCCCACCTATATCATCTGGAGCAACTGGTTGGCACACTATCAAACAGGTTACCACACTACTAGAGTACTACTTTTTAACCACAAGCTACTTTAGACCCACATGCTTCCAATAGCCCATTATGACTTAACACAACTGGATGTTCAGTGTTGCAATATCAATTCATACAATTGATGTGTCCCCTATAGAGTGAGTTGCCGCTTTACCTGAGTTATGTGATCAAAACCTCAAACTTCCTATCCTTCCGGTCCAATCTACTCTACCTGGCACCGTACCAAATAACTTTTACTGACGCCACAGTGTGAGAAGTCTTTCCTTACAGATACTTCTTTTTACAAACGCCAATGCAAGTTCACACAGCTAAACCCATTTGCTGCTGCTCTCCTGTTTAACTAGTAGTTCGAAGAACGCTTTCCTCACATGCAAAAACCACGTGTTCCAACATTTTGTTGAGTTATCGGGTGTATACAGTTGTGATATTGGATGGTGTTCCTTCGCAATCACTTATAATTTCGATGCATAATTCATGAAAAAAATACCCCTATCTAGGGCTTCTAACAAGATGTATTTGTGGTTATACACCATGGATCGTAGTTTAAGTGCATGTTTCTCCCTGTTTACATATATTGAACGATTGTGTTCGTTAATATTTTTTGTTTATGTTTATACCTTTTTAATTGATGCCAAGACAGGTCACAGAAGTTGTCAGCTGACAGTTAGATGATTAATGTTACACTATTATTTATCTGTGAATAACTGGAAGTGTTTTGGCAGAGATATGTTATATGGTATTAAATTTCTTCGCAATCTGATACTTATATGGTGCTAACTTTGTATTGTGTTAAAAAAAGACAGTGGAAGACTGTGCTTTGATGGAGTGTGAGCTTTTAATAGCATATGATTGTGTGGAACATTGATTTCTCAGGATGAAATTTAGCTTGAACAAAACAATTACTACAATCTCCATAATGTACTGACTTTATTATTAAATATTAGCATACATTAATAACTGATCAGGTGTAAAAGACCTGTATACAACACATTAGATCAAAATGTACAACTGCTCAATTTTGTGAGGGTCATGGAAAATAGATGTACATAGCAAAAACACATAGGTCCTCATTTACGAGGCCCTATCATCCCACTACACCACCAGAGCGTCATTTTTTTTATGCTCCAGTGGCGCTGTGTGCCAGCCCATATTTATAAGGCCACATAAAGTCATCTTGGGTGCCTTTTCATGGTCATGTTAATATAGGCCTCTTTCACGCATAACACCACGTATTGCATGGGGTGTTCCCACTCCCGGTGATCTTCAGTACACGCTTCATTCTGCAGCACACATAGAAAGTGAAAAACACAGCTTGTGATTGTTTTTGTGCAGGAAGGTGCCTCTTCCTGCACAAAAACAATCATCCCCACATCACAGGCATCCTTGCACCATGGTGGAAGGGTGCCTGCGTTGACACTAGGCAACAATTTGTGACCAGCGCAAGGGGAGAGGACAGAAATGCGCCTTATCTTGTAGATACTGTGCATTTCTGCTCTTTACCAGTGGTACAGAGTGGTGCAGCAAGGCACTTGCTGAGCCACCCTGTGCCACTGACCTCATAAACAAGGCCCATAGTTTGAAGTATGGGAAACACTGAACAATGACTTTTAGAAATATTAGTTTATGTAAAGATAACATACAAAGGCTATGAAAACTATGCTGGGAATAGCTTTGTATATGTGAGTTACAAAAACTATGACGTTGAACATTCTCAGTACAAAGATTGTTGGTGTAGTTACTGTCCATGTATCTTTAAATATTATTTTTTTTAAACTCAAGGAATTAACTGAACAACACAAAGGTTAAGGTAACGTTATAGTAAGGTATAGTAAAAATATGTTTCGAATTTAACCAAATCCTTAGAATCTGACTGAAAAAGTCAAAGGTTAAAGTAACATTATAGTTAGGTGAACTTCTCAGTAGCAATGTGTGAGAAGTTGATTCTGAATATCTAATGTGCACTGATTTTTTGCTTTTTAGTCACCTGGTTTTTTACCTTTTACTGTGTCACCCCCAGCAAACTCGTGGTGAAATGGACTGTGCATATTTAGCGCACACCTTTTAAGACAAGGCTGCTGTGACACAGCAAGTGTAAGACACAGATCAATCAATCAATCTGGATTTTTTTAAGTGCAGTTTATCACTCAACAGGGTATCCAGGTGCTTGTTGGTCATGGAGGCTAATTCGAACAGCCAGGTCTTGAAGGCCATTCGGAATTCTGGAAGTGAGGTGATGGTCCTGAGGTGTGTGGGGAGGATGTTTCAAGTTTTGCTGCGTTGTGAGAGAAGGAGCCTCCTTCATTTCTTCTTTGGTGGATGCGGAGAGTATGAGCAAGTGAAAGGGAGACAGAGCATAGTCTTCTCAATGGTCTGTGGAAGTTCATGTGATGGTTAAAGTAAATGGCCCTTGGTTATGTAGAGCTTTGTGTGCATGGATCAGTAGCTTAAATTGGATTCTGTTCTGTACCGGACTCAGTGGAGTTGCCTTAGGTGGGGTGTGATGTGGGTTTGTTAAGGAAGGCAAAGGATGTGTCTGTCTGCGGCGTTCTGCAAGGTCTAAAGTCTCTGTAGGAGGTGTTTGGCAATTCCAATATAGAGGGTGTTGCCGTAGTCCAGTCAGATTGTGACGAAGGCTGGTGTCATGGTGCGTCTCATGTGTAGGGGTCACTTGAAGATCTTATGTACCATGCGCAAAGTAAGGAAGCAGGCGTAGGAGACGACGTTGGTTTGTGATTTCACATTGAGCTTGTTGTCAATGATGATTTGGATGTTTCTGGCATGGTCGGAGGGAGTGGGTGCGGGTCCTAGTTTTAATGGCCACCAGGAGTTGTTCCATGTGTTGCTGCTGTTTCCAAAGATGAGTACTTCTATCTTGTCTGTCTTCAGCTGCAGGAAGTTCTTCATCCAGTAAGCAATGCTTGTCATGAATCTGTGGAGGCTGGTTCTGGTGGTGGCGGGGTCATCGGTAAGTGAAAGGATGAGTTACACATGGACACTCCCAGAGACTCCTGTCGTGTGCAGCCCAAGAACTGCGCACAGGTAGCCTGATGCAGAAGGGACTACACAGATCAGGTGGTGACCAGGAATAGGCCTCATAATGTGGGTGTACACCTGTAGGGAAAGTGAGTGTGCTTTAGTGTCTTGACTGTAATGACACTCCATTATACTCCTATTGGGAAGGCTGACCCAGAGCACAAATCCAGTTCCCCAAGGTCCACAGAATCCAGAGTCACACTAACGTACACTGTAGCCTGTGTGAAAAGAACACTGCTGTGAAGTTCAAAAGCATATCTGTACAGCTTATTGGACATCCATTAATGTTATATATCTCTGACTCAGCTCAGGATCAGAACCTAGGCCTTTTGTGACACTGCTGGGCTGGGTTAATTACTTTTCTCTCCAGCTGCAGGAACAAAGGCATCGCCCATCAAAGGAAGCAATTAACAGTGCTTAAGTCATCTCTGAAGGAAGAAGGAGTTAGATGAATTGTTCTGCATCTATCAGCCAGCTACCATCCTGTGCGAGGAAAAGTGCCTGCCCCAGGCCTTCTCACAAAGAAAGTAGTCCAGACCTCTGGAGCCAAACCAGAGGGGAGCTCCTTTCAAGATAATGGGGGAAGGCCCTGGCAATGATGTAAACAAGGGGTGGAGCTGAGTCCCCCAGAGCATAGGTGGCAAGTGACTCCTGGGTGACATCAGTTTGAGCTATCCCAGAAGACTGTGCAGGGAATTTGGGACAGGGGCACATTTGACCCAACTCCGGCAGGGCCATATTTTATTTCTGCCTCAGGAGCAAGCCAGGGCCAGGAGGCTGCACCCATGAAGAAGGAATGGGAGGGGGAAGTGCCATAATATTCCCACACCGTTTCAGGGGACTCATGAAGAATATTCACTCAAGGGTGTAGCTGAGTTTTTAAGCACTCCCAAGACTGGAGTATTTCCTTAGGGAAAAACGATATGGCTACATTGAAGTGGCTTAGAAATGTGCCATGAGATTTTTCATGGGCAGAGAGACCCTCTAGGGGTGGGAGGTGATATTGCACATTTGCAAATATGCAAGTGATGTCCTTTAGAGACCATGTTTAAAGTGCAGTAGTTAGTGTTGAATGTTATTACAGGTGTCTCCTGCAAGCACTCTCCAGGGACAAACATTTATAATTGCATAGTGACGTATTTACAAATTTGATGCCCTGTAGGGGCCATGGTTAAATTCTGTATTTTTCACAAAGAGTAATCCTGATAGCACAAACCAGTCATACGTGCCTATAGCCTATTCTTACGAATGCTTTATTTGAATAATGAGACAGACAGACAATCGCGATCAAAGAATATATGCTTTTTTGCAGTATTAATTGCTCTCACCCAAAGTATTCTCAGATGTTGCATTGGAATCCATGTGAATGTTTTAGCATTTTTTTTGTTTGTTTAAATCTCCCCTTGGGAGAGACAAGAAGGATTATGCACTGCCATCCAGACATATTCACATCAGCTTGTGGTGTTGTAAATTGTTGCATATATCGAGAAGTGTGCGTGCAATAAATGTAATTTTTAATTTTTAAAAAAATAGCACAGATTGGACAATCACTTATTTTGTGTTATTATTCTGCACTTGTGAATGGTGATTACCAGCCCACACCACCTCCCTTGAGTAGGCCGTGGACAGCTCTGCTTCAATACTCTGTTAGAGTCAAGCACTATAATAGAGTGGTTGGTTCCCAGTGGAGAGCAAATGTGGACCCATTGCTTGTCCAGGTCACACAAATAATGACCCATTTTCTAACACAATGTTAACATTTTGAAGTAAAAAAAAATAGAAATTAAACAGTTATAGTTAGCAGCAGTAACTATAGCTTGCGCCCCTGGTCTGTACTGCTTATGACCTCGCTTATGACATCACTCATGGCATGTTCTATGACATCATTCATGACATCACTGATGAATTCTCAGATAACACCATTGATGACATCATTGATGATATTATTGATGGCATCACCATGCCATCACTGATGACATCACCCAAACTCTATTTTCCTGCATACACGTGTATCAATTACTATAGCATTACATGTCTGTCAGTAAGTACAAATAACTCGGTACAAGATGAGATATAATTCTACAAACACAGAACCAACTCCCTTAAGTGTTGAAGGTAAGCACTATGCACAACATTCACCAAATAACATACACTGTAACCACAGATGTTTGGGAACCCGTCATGGCACAAGTTGTTCAATATCTAAACATCTGGTCAAAGAAAGTTAAAATAGTGAAGGCCAATTCCAAAACAAATGCCCTATTAGGGACAGACTTTATCTTTATCAAACCTCAGACACACACTGAAGCTACATTAAGAAATATAGGGCCATATGTACGAACACATTTTCCCATTGACACAGAATGGGACAAACCCTTTGCTACATCTGGCCCATAGTTCTTAATGTCCATGAACAGAGTTGATTCTATACCACACTCTTTGAAAATAGTGAAATTCTCATGGGAAGTGCAGTTTGTGGTATTCAAAATAATCTACTAGAACAGTCTACATTGTATGCAGCAGTTGTCAGAAGGGCACCACTTGTTACAGAAAAACAAGGTCTGAAGGTGCTAAAAATCATACTATGTTCACCCTTCATACAGTATACTTTAAATATATATATATATATATATATATATATATATATATTTATATATATATATATATATATATATATATATATACAGCCACTAGAATTAAGCAGCAGGAGAGAACCAGATTATGCAGCATAGCTGAGTAAATTATGCACCAAAAAAGGACACATTATGCTGCATAAAATGGCACAATTTGAACTACTATTACTTCATTATTTTGTCATTTGTAAACTTAGTAACACTGTCTGTGCATTGGTTGTATCTCATTAGTGCATTTTAATAATACCCAAACATAGCAACAAGCAACATAAAAATGACCAGTCAAGCTTTGCAATGGGCCTTTCCATGTGCAGCAACACGTCGCTGCATTTTTTGGAACTTTTGAACCATCTGAATCTGAATTTAAATTTCTAAAAGCACTCAAGCACCCGAGAGAGTTTGGGTGCTAAGAATCTGAGGAGCATACTTACACTAAAGACACAATTGGTTAAAGAGAAAAAAGAAAACAGCCAAGATTTCAATGCTTAATGGAAGCTGAAGAGATTTGATTAGCTTCTGAGGTGTAAAGGCAGTTTATTTCAAAGCTGACATGTGGTATATTCAAAACTGTGGCCATCTTAGGATTCTATATTTATCCTAGGGACAGAAACAACAAAAAATGCAGAAGATTTCACATTTCTGGTTGAGTTAAACCACCTGATTGTATTTACAAGAGTGTTGGGTCTGATGTTATACAGAGCCTTGTGATATAAACAGTGCTTTGAAGGCCATCCTCTTTCTCACGGGAGGCCAGTGAAGATCAGTTAGAACTCTTGACAGTGAATTAAATTTGGGAAGAATTTTTAGGACGAGCTGCATTCTGCAACATATGGAGCTTACTGAATGCTGATTGTCAAATGCCCATATAAAGTAATCAATGACTACCGATTTTTGAGGGTGGAACTGAATAAACAGCAACACCTTCCTAATTGACCTGAGCAATAAGAAGCAGGTTGATGCCAGTTTATTAACTTGCTCTCTGAAAGATAGATCAGCATCAAAAAGTATTCCTAGATATTTTTTACTTTAGGAACAGGCTTTGGAGGGGGGGTCTATGGTCTGTGGCCATGATGAGTGACCCCAGAAGGAGGCATCTTTTCCAAAAACAAGGACCTCTGTTTTTTCTGAATTTAATTTCAATCAATTGGAAGTCATCCAATTGACAATATCCTTTATGCATTTATTGAATCTGTATACAATATCCTCAAGATTACTTGGAATAGAGATGACAATTTGAGTGTCAGCATAGGCCATAGTAGCTAAGGTGTGATAATGAGTCAGCTTTGCCAATGGTGCTACATATATGTTGAAAAGCTTAGGGCTTAAGTGATGTCTCTTGATGAACCCCGCAGGGAAAAGAAAAAGATTTCCAATGGGACTCAGAGCACCCTATCTGCTGCTGTCTCTTAAAAATGAGGAGATAAAGCTACATGCCAATCCAGTAATGCCAAAATCAGACAACCGTTTTAACAGGATGGTATGACTAACCATGTCAAAAGCGGCAGAGAGATCCAACAGGAGCAATGCTGCTCTCCCGCCATTATCTCGGATAGCTCTAATCTCTTCTGAGACACCATTCAAGGCTGTCTTGGTAATAAAGCCTGATCTAAAGCAATATTGAGCATCAACCAACAGACCATTCTCATCTAAATACCTGACACCCCTTGTGCCCGGTACAGGTTCCGAGCAACATTCTAGGATATTGAGGCAGTGAGTAGGCCGATGGGGTGTCTTGGATATTTGACTTATCTGTAACATAGCTATGAGGGAATATTCCTATTATTCTCAGCCATGTACACTCCATTCCCATCTTGATAGATTTATCTGCCCTTCACACCTACACCCTAGTGTTACCCATGCCACATACCTGGGAAAGACAGTATCTGATCATAATTCACTGAGAATAACACTCTCATAAACCAGCACCAATCCCAACCTGGCACCTACAACCACATCTCCTAAAAGACACAGTGTTCAGGGAGACCCTGGCCACGACCATTGATACGGACTTCTCTGAAAACTGTGGTATTTACCACTAGTGGAGTGGGAGGCATTCAAGGTGGTGGTGCACAGCACATCAATTAATATGGTGGTGGGAGGTCAAAAAGAGATTCTTCGGGAACACACACATCCAGAGAGTAGCTTTGGTCCCCTAGACAGAGCAGCAGCTGAGAATGTCAAGGTCGCAACTAAATTACAGGAAGCCAGGACCATGTATGCAGAACGCCTAGAATGCCTTGGAGTAATAAATTACAGGATCTACTCTCAGAAAATACACACAGAAGTGGACAAGTCGGGCACATTATAGGAACACTTAATTCAGACAGACCCATCACCCACATCGATCCTGTCAATAAATGCGCCTCATGAGGGACCAATAGTGACACAGTTGGGGATCAACACGGCATTCTGTGACTCTGACACTGTGTTATAAACAGCCCGCCACCTCCCAACCCTATGGATATGGCAGTGTCTTTACATGAGGCAAAATTCCCTAGGGTGTCTGCAAATGAATGGGAAGGCCTAGGCGCTCCCATTACAGCGGGTTGAATACAAGTTTCTATCAAGGAGCTTGCTCGTAATAAAATTCCAGGCTGTGATGGTATTCCAGTGCATTCTACTCCAAATATGCTACAAGACTGGTCCACAACTGTAGAAACTCTAAAGTTTGGCCCTCGATATGGATTCACTGCCCCCTTCCACTAGAGAAGAGCTTGTAACATCCCTGCTTAAACCTGGCAAACTCCTGCAGTTGGTACATACGAACCAATGTATTTTTTACCCATTACACAATACCTCTCTGAATATTTGGCAGCTGTTAAGGATAATTGATGCCAGTCGAGGACATGCTGGAGCACTGGCTCAGTATGAGATACCCCAGCCTCTCTCTGCTGTGTGAAGTTGCAGTACACAACACCTACAGCCAGAGACAGAACTGGGCCTCCTATCAGTTATTGCGTTGTACACAATAGGGTTGCCCATTTTCTCTGTTTATTTTTATACTGGCATTCAAACCCATAGCATAGCAGATCTTTAGGCCGGGGACGTGGGGATTCTCATAGACCACACAGTGCATGCCATATCATTGGACATAGATGACATGATTCTGTAATTGAATTAATTCTGAGAGGGGTGGGTAGAGATGGCCCAACAGCTAACAAAATTTGGAAAACTGTCTGGTCTTCAAATGAATGCAGATAAATCATGTTCATATTCCATTGCTGATTCCTATGTTAAACAGACATTCCGGTTTGGGGACAGGCAGATACAGATAGCACCTTGCACATTTCAGCATAAACTCACATGTACAATCGATGCACTTAAATCCCAGGTGGATTTTCGGATCACATTACCTAATTCAGTGGCGGCTCAACTGGCAGTGGCAAACATGGTGATGTTGCTGTGGGTACTGTACCACTTTGTGGATTGGCCGATCATAATACCAGCATGGATGTTCTAATTGTTAAATACTATACTGATTGACCTCACATGGGGAAATAGCCCACCAGAGTCAGCTTTTGCCCCATGGTGGTATGGAGGCCCCAGACTTTAAGGTCTATTGCATAGTCGGACAACTACAGTGGTTATCTTATTGGCTGGCTGGACATAACCTGCTAGAGATAGGCTACAAAATGAAAACTAATTAATCATGGTCTATTACAAAGGTTGGTTTGCCCAAAGATCAAACCACTACAATCAAGCTCCCTTTTGCTGCCCACAACTCTGGCCTACTAGAAGATGGCAATGAATAGAAATACCTCACAGGGGCCCCGTGTACTGAATGTCCCATTCTGTGGCCTGCCTACAACTTGTGTCACACTGATGACGTGTAGGCTGGGCCCATGGGAACAGATGGGACTAGCAATGGTAGGTGCACTATTTGTGGACTGCACATTGATGATACATACTTATTTTGTACACACTCATGGGTTGCCGGAAACGATATTTGGAATGCATGCCAGTATCCAGCACTACGTCTGTAAGCACTGGGCACCAGTTGGAAAATAACCCAGGGCACATGAGTTACTCCAAGCACTACATATAATGGGACACAGTAGACACCCAATAGAATGGCTCAATTGGGGACTCTGGGAACACCTCATGACACCACTCACTTCACTAAAAACGAACTGGGAGGCCGACCTCGCCATGGACCTTTCGGATAAAGAATAGGCCAGTTTATTGGAATATCCCAAGAAAATCTTGCACAACTAGAGATTTAAATGCATTCAATTATCCATAAAACACAGAGCATAGCTGACTCCACATAAAATTAGCTAGATGTTCCCTACAGCTTTTTTTGCATGTCCTCGATGTTATGCTCATGATACTGACCTACTGCACATGTTATGGACATGTCCCTCACTGTCCGGCTACTGGAAGGAAATCTTGGCAGCCATAGGGGAATTGACTGGCCTAAACCACTATATTGTACCCGAGAACAGTGTATATTGGGGCTGTACCCGCAGCCCAAATGCTCTAGGGTGGTAGAACACTTTAGGGGATAAGCATTATTGTTAGCAAAAGGGCTATTAACAAGATGCTGGAAATCCCTATTGGCCCCAAGGATGGATAGATTGCTGGAGGAAGTATTGCAATGCGGACAGGCTGAAAGTGAGGCTTTATGATGCGCTGAATAGAGAGGTCTATGTAAAAACCCCATACAGATGGAATGGGACACATTATTAGAAGGGTTCAAAGCACAGGAGGGGGAACCCTGAAGTGAGAGGGAAACCAAACTACTCAAGTTACCCAATACCGCAGCCTTGTTGTCGGGTTGGGTGTCCCACCAACTGCTCCTAACAAGGGGGTTAGCCTAAAAGGCATCTATGCCTGTGTCTTTATACGTGAATTTCTCCTGTTATACAAGCACAACATGCAATAACATTTGTGTTAAAAAAGTTTATATTACCTGCCTGCACTCCCTGGTCCTGTTAGGTCCAGTAAGTTAAACCTGCACTAAACCCCTGACAGCTATGGCACAGAGCAGTCAGACTTCACTCAAGAAAATGTGCAAACTATTTAGAAGCACCAAAACAGTTTGAAAGTCAAAACCACAACATAATAAACATCCCACTGCAATTACAGAAAAAGAGAATAGTTTAACCCCTTCGCTGCCAGGCCTTTTCCCCCAAGGTGCCAGGCCTTTTCTTGGCTATTTGGGGCAGTTCGCGCTTTGGCCCTCATAACTTTTTGTCCACCAAAGCTACCCATACCAAATTTGGGTCTTTTTTTCCAACATCCTAGGGATTCTAGAGCTACCCAGAGTTTGTGGGTTCCCCTGGAGGAGACCAATAAATTCGCCAAAATACAGCAAAATTGTTGTTTTAAAAAAATATGGGGAAAAGGGCTGCAGAAGAAGGCTTGTGATTTTTTCCCCTGAAAATGGCATCAACAAATGGTTTGTGGTGGTAAAATCACCATCTTCCCAGCTTTCAGGAACAGGCAGATTTGAATCAGAAAACCGAATTTTTCAATACAAGTTTGGCATTTTACTGGGACATACCCTATTTTTACTATTTTTGGGGTTTTTAGCCTTATTCCAGTTAGTGACAGAAATGGGTGTGAAACCAATGCTATATCCCGGAAAGCTAAAAATTTCGGAAGAGCAGACAAAATTCAGAATTCGGAAGGGGGTAATTTGTGTAGATCCTACAAGGTTTTTCTACAGAAAATAACAGCTGCAATAAAAAAATATTGAAATTGAGGTGAAAACCCCCAGCCATTTTTCTCCACATTTCACTCTGTTGCTCTTTCCTGCGATGTCAGGTTTTTAAAAGCAATTTACCATTACATCTGCTGTACTTTTTTGATTGCAGGGATATATAGGGCTTGTAGGTTCATGAAGAACCCTAGGTAATGGGTTTTCATTGTATACCAGGTACACAGCAATTAATTTGTTGAAATATAACAAGTGAAAAATAGGTATCAAGAAAACTGTTGTATTTCCAAAATGGGCACAAGATAAGATGTGGAAAAGCAGTGGTTATTTGCACATCTCTGAATTCCGGGGTCCCCATATTAGCATGTGAATTACAGTGAATTTCTCAAATAAACGTCTTTTTTACACACCGTCTTACATTTGGAAGGGAAAAATGTAGAGAAAGACAAGGGGCACTTGTTCTTCTACTCTGTGTTCCCAAAAGTCTCTCGATAAAAATGGTACCTCACTTGTGTGGGTAGGCCTGGTGCCTGTGACAGGAAACGCAACATGGACACATCTTTACATTGAAATCTGACGTGTTTTTTGCAAAGTGGCTAGCTGTGGAATTTGGCCACTAGCTCGGCAGGCACGTAGGGAAACCTACCAAACCTGTGCATTTTTTAAAACAAGACACCTAGGGGAATCCAGGATGGGGTGACTTGTGGGGCTCTCACCAGGTTCCCTTACCAAGAATCCTTTTCAAACCTCATAATGTGGCCAAAAAAACACTTTTTCCTCACATTTCGGTGACAAAACATTCTGGAATCTGAGAGGAGACACGAATTTCCTTCCACCCAGCGTTCCCCCTAGTCTCTCAATAACAATGGTACCTCACTTGTGTACATAGGCCTAGTGTCTGCAACAGGAAATGCCCCAAAACACAATATGGACACATCACATTTTCCCAAAGAAAACAGAACTGTTTTTTGCAAAGTGCCTAGCTATGGATTTTGGCCTCTTGTTCAGCAGGCACATAGGAAAACCTACCAAATGTCTGCATTTTGAAAACTAGACACCTAGGGGAATCCAATATGTGGTGACCTATTGGGCTCTCACCAGGTTCTGTTACCCAGAATCCTTTACAAACCTCAACATTTGGCCAAAAAACACCTTTTCCTCACATTTCGGTGATAGAAAGTTCTGGCATCTAAAAGGAGCCATATATTTCCTTCCACCCAGCATTCCCCCAGGTCTTCTGATAAAAATAATACCTCACTTGTGTGGGTAGGCCTAGTGCCCACGAAAGGAAATGCCCCAAAACACTATGTGAATACATCAAAATTATCAAATACAAAACTACCTGTTTTTGCGTTGGGGGGGCACCTGCGTTTTTGGTCCTAGGCTCAGCAGCAATATAGGAGAAATCTACCAAATCCAATCATTTCTGAAAACTAGACACCCGAGGGAGTCCAGGGAGGTGTGACTTGCGTGGATCCCCCCAGTGTTGTCTTACCCAGAATCTTCAGCAAACCTCAAATTTCCCATCAAAAATCAAATTTTTCCCACATTTTCTACCACTTAACGTTCCCCTCAGTCTCCTACTAAAAATTATACCTCACTTGTGTAGGTGGGCCAAGTGCCTGTGACAGGTAGGAGCCAAAAACATGTCGAAATTAAGAGGGAACCAAAGTGGGTCCAAAAGGGCAGTTTGGAAAAAACATTTTTAGGCTGACAAGTGTGGCCGAATTTTTATCGGTATAGATGCGACAATGCTGGGTGGTAGGAATTTTGTGGATTCCTGCAGGACCTGGAAGGTTCCATCACAAAAATGTTGTAAAATATGTGATTGCCATAAAAGTTGGAGGTTTGCAGGGCATTGTGGGTAAGAAAATGGTGCTGGGTGCATGTGAAGCACACCACCCTGGACTCACCCAGATGTTTAGTTTTCAGATGTGTCTAGGTCTTGATTTTTCTACATGGCAGAGTCCAAAATGTGCAGCCCTCACCATTCCAAGTGGGACGATTTTGAGAGTTAGACAAGCTCTCATGGCCGAGATATAAAACCAAAACCCAAAATAATGAAAGTCCTTTTGCTTTCTATGGGATGAGATGTTTTAGTGTGCAGGGGAGAGCTGAAAAACTATTACCCCATTAATTTGAGGTGGGGGGATAACCATGCCCATACTGGTTGGTAGCCACCACCCCACTATTTTTAATTTATTTTTAATTCCCTATCATCTAGTAGGCTTTCTGCCCCCCCAAGGAGTGGATCGGGGGTAATTGCCCCATCTGCTCACCGGTGGGCAAAACAGATTTGGGCCCTTTTATTTGGGGTGGTGTATGGCCATACCCCCACCCTCTTTTTTTGAAAAAAAAAATCTTCCCTGGTTTCTGGTGGGCTTTCTGCCCCTCTGGGGGCAGATGGGCCTTCCAAAAATAGGCCGATCTGCCCCCAAGGGAGGTAGATATGGCCAACAGTAGTGTACCCCCATGGGGCGGGCCCTTGCCCAAGGGGCTGCCCCCCCCAAACAAAACACACACATACACACACACCAATCCCTGGAACCCAAGTGGTTTCTGCCCCCGGGGCAGATATGGCCTACAATACATTCCCCCCCCCCCGGGGAGCAACCCTTGCCTAAGGGGTCACTACCCTAGCATGAAATTGGCACAAGAAAAAAAATCCCTGGTGCCTAGTGGTTTCTGGCCCCCTTGGGAGCAGATCGGCCTAATAAAAATAGGCCGATCTGCCCCCAAGGGGGGCAGAAATGGCCTAAAATAAATTTGCCCACCAGGGGAGCAACCCTTTCCTAAGGGATTGCTCCCCTTGCATGAAATTGACACAAAAAAATAAAAATCCCTGGTGTCTAGTGGTTTCTGCCCCATGTGGGGGGGGGCAGAAATGGTCTAAAAAGATTTTTCCCCCCAGGGGAGCGACCCTTGCCTGAGGGGTCGCTCCCGGCATCTAAAGAAATAAAAAAAATAATTAAAAAAAAAGATCCCTGGTGCCTAGATGTTTCTGCCCCCAGGGGCAACAGAATACCCTAAAACAAATTTAACCCCCAGGGGAGCGACCCTTGCCTAAGAGGTCGCTCCCCTCATGTGAAACTGACCTAAAAAAAAAATCTCTGGTGTCTAGTGGTTTCTGCCCCCTTTGGGGGCAGAGTGGCCTAAAAAAATAGGTTGATCTGAAATGGCCTATAGTTAATTATGCCCCAGGGGAGTGACCCTTGCCTAAGATGTCACTCCCCACATCTAAAAAAATAAAACAACAAAAATATATATTCTTGGTGTTCAGACGTTTCTCCTCCCCCCGGAGGCAGATCAGCCTAATTATAATAGGCCGATCTGCCCCCTGGTGGTCAGAAACGGCCTGAAAATAATTTGCCTTCCTGGGGAGCAGCCCTTGCCCAAGAGGCCGCTCCCCTTATTCAAAAATACAAAAAAAAAACTCCCTGGTGTCTACTGGGCATTTCTGCTGCCCGATCGCATCCTGATCGGACAGCAGAAATGCTGAAAGAGACATCAAAGGAAAGGAAAGGCCATTCCTTTCCTTTGATGCCTCTCTCGCTCCCTCCACATGATCGAAGGAGAAATGCTAAAGCATTTGTCTTCTGATCCGCGCTGGAAGCTCGCGCGGTGGGTGCAGCCTCTGATTAGGTCAGCGCATGCCTTTGGGATAGCGGGGTTGGAGGGGGAAGCAATTCCCCTTCCATCCCTGCCCTGGTGGCGTGGAGGCGAGGCTCATGGGAGGAGCCCATGAGCTGGTGCAAGGACGTGACAGTTAAATCCTTGACACCTCAGCACCGCAGGCAAGGATGTAACCATTACGTCCTTGGCTGCGAGGGGGTTAATGAACAAAATAACACCAAAATGACAAAGGTCCAGTAGGGGTCACCAGAGGTATGATTTTTTAAACGTTTTAAATAAAAATAGCACTATACAGCATGAAGTGCTAACCACAGGCAACTGGTCACACTAAATTGGGACAAGAATTAGTTTTTAAATCCAACCGTGATGGAGCAGAGGTCAGCTACACAGCTCTTATTTGTCCCAGTATAGAAGATACCTTCACACATAGACAATTTCAAGTGAGATAGAGTCTTCGGCAGGAAAGTCTGCAAGCTGATACTGAAGACAGGGTCATCACCGATAGGCTGATGAAGGACGAGGTCTGAGCGAAGCTGTTGTTGAAGACAGAAAAAAGTTGTCGATGTTGATTGGATGCTATACAGGGTTGAGCACGGTGAAACGTTATACCTTATGACATAGACTCTTTTCTGGAAGTCAGATTTCCTTAGTGGGGCAAGGATGCTGACTTTACCAAGGAGAGTTCCACATTGTTGGATGTCGGTTGGCATTTACCAAGCTGAAACAGATTTCCTGCTGCAGAGAAGAGCATAGAAAGAGCTGCAGCAAAGTCAGGCTCGCCATTGAAGACCCTTGGTGGATGGGCTGGCAGGTTGTTCTTGGTTCCTTGACAGTTCCCTAGGCAAAAAGTTAGCAAAAATGATTTTAAGTCCTAAGATTTTAGGTTTAGGCAGGAGAGGTACACTCTGGTACTTGCCTAAGGTTCAAGGACCACAGGAGAAGGACTTGGGGTCAGACACGACCATCAGAGCCCAAGGTGAGTCCAGTTAAAACCGGTCTTCTGGACTCTTCCTGGGAAGTGAGATTAGTGTCTCTGTAGCTCAACATGAGGTTAGTCAACTGACCTTTGGAGGCCACTTTTCTTTCTTGGGTACAAGTGGGAGAAGGTCCAGCCCTTAGGGTTCTCCTCAAAGGTCTCAACAGCAGCTGAAGTCCTTATTCTGTTTTCCACAGGTCCAGTAGTGTTGTGAAGCGGTTTACCAGAGGTGCCGAATGTATTCTTTGCACTAGCATGTGGTTGGGGGTGACTCATGGCCTATCCATAACAAATACCAAAAAGGTTTCCAGGGATAATCATTCCCATCTTTGCAGCAGTTACTGTGTGCCCTACTGTAAACAATCCACAATGCCTCCTGCTACTTAAGTTCAAAAAGGCAGAACCTTTATCCCCTGTGCAGAGTTCCTGTGGCCACCCCTGATGTGTAGCCCTGGAAATTAGCAATATGTACTCTGTGGCCACTCAAAACAAGTTCTGTGGGCAGGTTCTCTCCCACTGGGATTCGTATCCAGCTGACTGCGGGGACAAAGGATGGGGCAGGCCCTAGTGTTAGCTACATCTGCCAGTGACAGGCCTCTTTGAAGTTAAGTTGTTATGCACTGTACAGATGGTCATCCTTTCAATGGAACGGAACACTTCCTATGTCTCAGCTCTGGGAGCAACTCCACAGATCATCAAAAAAGCTATTCAACTCTTGGATGACAGTTGGAAGCTTATGCAAATATCATTTTAGGGGCTTAAGGCAGGTAGAAGGTGACTTTTTAAAAATACCTTTGTACTGGTGACTTTACCAGTGAATTAGGCTTGTAATAGATATTTTAAAACGTCCCAAAATTAATTTTGTAGCAGGTTCCTAGCCGCAGATTTCATTATTAAATTCAATATTGTAGCCCAATGATTTCCCATGGCACAGCTTACCTTGCTACAAAGAAAATAGCTTTTATGGCCCTCTCACTTTAAGGACATGTTTAACATTACACTTTTTCATGTCCTACTTTTAAATACCATGGATCTGCCTTATTGGCATTTATGAACTGCTTAAGGGTGACATTAATATTGAAAAGGAGAGTTATTTACAAATATGAAAAATACAAAAAATACAAAAGGAGGGTTAGGGCCTGGTAAATCTGGGTTATTTCAACTAGTTGAAATTTGTAAACTTAAAAATGCATAGACAGGCTACAATGGAAGGCTTGCAAACATATTTAGTGCTGTGACAGGTGGCACCGGTGGTGCAGCGGTCTACTTGTGACATTTAATTTACAGGCCCCAGTGACGCTATCTACCATACACTAGGGACTTGTAAGTAAGATACATTTCGGCCAATAGGATGTACACCAGTTTAACTTGATTTTAGGGTTCAGAGCATGGACAACAGTGACCCAGTGTGTTGAATCAAAAATACAGCAGTACAATTGACCATAGTGTCGCGGTAGGACACAAAAAGAAAAAATTTCCTGCAACCAGCTTTATAGTGTCAAAAAGCACAAACAAAATCTACTAAACATACATGACATGAAACAAAAAATGAATAACAATCACTGTACCAAATGTATGCAATTCCACACAGATGTATCTTTTATTATGTTTTCAAGTATCACTTCTTTACTCCTTTACTGAATATTGTTTAACAAGGAAGGGAAATTGTTCCACAAATGCCAGAACTTGCTACATATCTTTTAGGAGTATGTTCCTAGAAAGTAGTGATTGCCATAAAAAAAAATGTCAATCACATTCAAAGGCAGGATTTATAAAAACATCAAAAACTGAGGCCCATATTTATACTTTTTTAGCGCCACATTTGCGTCGCTTTTTTACGCAAAAGCGGCGCAAATTTACAAAATACAATTGTATTCTGTAAGACTCTGCCGATTTTGTGTCAAAAAATGACGCAAATGCAGCACTGAAAAAGTATAAATATGGACCTGTCTTTTTTCTGCTTCGAATAAGCTATCCTTTTCACTTAAGAAAGAGGTAGTACAAAAAGACCTATAATAGTAACATTAACAATTTTCCAAATTGAAAATCCAGTATAGAAGAACAGAAGATTAACAAAAAGAAAGGAGATTCACCATCAGTGTATTAGCTAGCTTTTCTTTAGTGAGTACATTCAATAATTTAGTTTAACATAAATGATTTTGGTGGCTATTTTACCAGACTTTCAAGTTTTTAATCCGAGGCATTTAATATTTGCTCTTGAATTAAACAACATGGGTTCCAATATACTTCTGTTTTTTGCATTTCAGTGCATGTAAAATGGAGTGGAAATTTGTGTTTTTATTCTTTCCAAGGCTAGTAATGATATGGAAAAAAATATTTAGCTTCTATAGAAGTAACACTCCCTTGCAATTTCTTTTCCCTCATGTGTTATATGTTGGTGCCGTACAGTGTATGCTGCTTGTAAGTGAAATCGAAAACTTGCCATGTTAATAGCTAGATCACTGGAGTTCATTCACTGCTCAGTGGCCCTCCCACTGATACATATCCATACTGCCCTCGTCAATAAATTATCACTAAAAATCATATCAAAGCAGGGTTTTTATGAACTAGCGCACAGTAATGCTTTTCCAAATTTCTGTTAGAATTGACAGTATAGCACACATCATAAATACGCTGCACTTTTTGGATTAAAAAGTCAAATTGGAGAGTCAGATATCTTTGCAAAGTAATGTGGCTATCACCTAACGACGATTTATTTGGAATATGCCAGAACAAGTACCTGCTTCCAGCTTGAATTATTAATCTACATACATACTATGGCACTGATAGATTGGTGATTTACAAAGTTTATGATAATATGCACAAAATTTAATTTGTAATAAATTTGCCAGCATTTTAATGCATTTGTCTCTCAAGGGCCAACCCACAGGAGTGTCGTGCAGAATTTAAGAATGCATCAGTCTCAGAACTTTCTATGCTCCAGCAGATAAGCTGAGAAGGATGGTATTTTCACCCAAAATACCTGAAAATGTATTTTTTACTTCTATTTTCCTTACTGAGGTGAAGACTTTTGGATTGTAACAATCGCCTTCGCTTATGACATCATTTTAGTTCTCGTGTCTACAAAAAATATTTGAAAAAAATGAAATATCGTAAAAGGGCTAATCCGGGTGCCCTGGCAAAATTCGTCAACAAGAGTAATTTACATCAGTGGCACCCAGTTCACAAAAGGGTGGTTTTCTTGCCACAGCCCTCCTATTTTTGACTGGTAAGTATCAACCGTACTAGCATCAGACTCAAATGAAGAGCGCTACAGTCAACCTCCATGGCACATAGGAAATAGGGATGGAAGATTGGTTTGGCTTTTCAGTCCATGCTCCTATCGAGTAAAATCTATTTTAGCAGACTCTGGTACGCATTCAGGGCCACAGGAAGTCAAAACCACGAATAGTCTCCCCTTAGAGAAACTACATATACCTATTTAGTTCACAACCAAAAGCCCATTCGCATTGAGCACACAATAATGGTAACAGTGCACGATACATGAAAGAATAATAAAGAGAACGTGGACTCCAAGACGTGCTTCAGCGCCCTTCTATAAGTCTGCATCCTCACATGTAATTCTGTTCATGACTTTTTCAAACAAATGGCACATTACTTTCAGCAAAAATGTGGACATAAATTTCCTTTAGACAGTGAAATCTCACAACAAAAAATTGACTCTGCTTGTAATTTAACATATAATATAGTAATATAATGTTTCTGAAGCATGCCAATCTGTTTAGTCTTTGCCAAAAGCAAAGGCCAATTTAGCACTTCATATAATCAAGATAACATTATATTTTATTTTTGAAGAAAAATATGGCGCCTATTGTGGAAAGAAAATCATGATGTCCTGAAATCATTATAATTTTGATATGTATGAGCCCAGTTGCAGTCTTTACCCTTTCAGAACCAACCAAGAAGGAGACTGACAGATAGGTACTTGAAAACTAGAAGAATATATTTATCAGGAATAATGTGCGCAAAGTGGATTCTGCAAACCTCTATCTAGTTTTAAACGTGTTGCAACCTGAAAGCTTTTTTCAATACCATGTTATCACTCACTTGCACATAAGAGCAGATTGTCCCTTCGTGTAGTACATCTAGCAAAATGTAAAAAATGCATACCATAAATAAAATTCGAATATATTACCTACGTTTGAAATATGCTTTGGACAAACCTTACTGTGCCTAATATCTTACCTAAAGACACCTCTCTGAGGTGCACACATCAGAAACTGGCGGCTCGCCAAACCCACTTAAGAAATATGTTTAAAAAAAAAAAAAACGAAACTACCATTAAAACATTATTGTTGTTACATCAGTATCCTAATGGACATAACGTATCATACAAGGGAACGAAAATTAATTCAGCTAGCAAATACTTACATTCGTTGTAAGGTGAAATTCCCTTATTGACAAAAGCATTAGCATGGATCATTTTAAAGAATCACAGTGTGACATAGAAATCAATCAGTGACTCTGACAGTTAACGCGCATTCCACCATTCCACTACAGTGGATGCATGCTTAAGTACAATCATTGTTGGGAAGTCTACACTCAACATAGTAGGCAAATGCATTCATACAATTAAAATTAATACTCAGCCATGCTAAATACTCAAATAATTCACATACCTTTAACACTTATGCTACTCTTAGGTGAATTAGAAGGCCATCTGCGGATGGTGCTTTGTTTGTAAAAGATTAAGGGCCAGATGTAGCAAACGTTTGCGAGTCGCAAATGGGTCACAACCTCGCAAAATGCGAAATGGGATGTACAAATCCCATTTCGGAGTACCAAATAGTGATGCAACCCATTACCGACTTGCAAAATTTGCAACCTGAATTTGCGACTCGCAATTAGGAAGCCGCAAATTGCGAGTCGCAAACCGTACGCAAAAGCCAGTCGCAAATTGCGACTAGTCGCAAAAAGCCCATTTTGCACACCCAGATTACCACTGATTCAGAATAGGTGTTAACCAGAACCAAAGAATAAAAGGAGACCCAGAAAGCATCTGGGTTACTCAAAATGGCTACACTCTACATGATTGCATGGAGGAGGAGAGTCCAGGCTGCCCAGCAGAGGAGGAGGAGGCAGAGACAGGAGAGGATGTATCGAACCAGGCAGACACTATTCCAACAAACTGAGGACGAGATTTATGATAAATACAGACTGAGCAGCGCTGTCTTCCTAGAAATCATTGAACTGCTTAAACCTCAGCTAGAATGACCAGACAATGCGCGGCAGCGCCATCCCCACACATGTGCAAGTGCTATGCTCACTGCACCTCTTGGCCTCGGGTAGCTATCAGAAAGTGATTACAGTGGCAGGTGGGGTAACCCAAAGTGCCCTCTCAAGATTCTTCAGACGTTTCCTAGATGCCATACTCACACACATGTCCAGATATATATACCTTCCCAGGAATGAGGCAGAAATGAACAGCACCAAGTTGGACTTCTACAGAATTGCCAACTTCCCACATGTAATAGGGTGTGTGGACGGGACACATATACCAATTTGCCCACCAGCAAATCTGGAATATGTGTTCCGTAGTAGGAAATGTACCCACTCACTAAACATCCAGGTGGTATGTGACACCCATAATGTCATTACTGACATTGTGGCTAAATGTCCACGGAGTACACATGATGCATATATATTCAGGCACAGTGGGATACACAAACGCCTAAAGCGTGGGGAGTTTGGAGAAGGATATTTATTAGGTACTGGCGAGTACACTCTGAAGCCTTACATACATGTTACTGCGTAACCCCTATGATGCCCTGCTAAATTTGCCTCTTTTGTCAAACAGGTGACAGTGCTTATGCCCTGAGACCATGGATACTCACCCCATACCTAACACCTGGCGATCAGAATGAGATGCGATACAAAATTGGACATCGGCGGACCAGAGCTGTAATTGAAAGGACGTTCAGCTTGTTGAAGTCACGATTCAGATGCCTGCACAAAAGTGGAGGAGCACTTCAGTATGCCCCAGAAACAGCATGCAAGATAGTTGCCACCTGTGCCATCCTCACAACATTGCCACCAGACGTGGGCTATATCTCACCCCTGACGACACAGATTTGGAGGATGAGGAGCAAGAGCAACCACACCGACAGCCTGGGGATGGAAGCATTGCAATGGAGGGCAGACAGAGACGGAACCATATGCTACTTTGGCAGGTACGTAGCAACCGTGCCAACACTCATTAATGTAAGAAACATATTGCCCAGTTGTGTAGTTCACCAAATTAACCCTTTTATTGCAGAACTATAATATGGAAACAATAGTCAACTATACTACAGAATGCAAAACAAAAGTGTAGTCTGACACATTACGTGCATGTGCCTCTGTAACACCACATATCAGTAGCTCACAGCCTCCTGCAACTGCCGCCACCATGGCTCACTCCAGGTTGGTCCCCTGATCCCTGACATGCACTGCTACTCCGCAACCCACGTGCATGTACACCTTGCTACCTGTCTGGTCTCCAGTAGGTCCACCGCATGGCTGATGCGGCCACGTCCTCGAGCCACATCTCCTGCAAAATGGCCTAGTTCCACTTGCAGGCCGACAGTGCGCCTTGACAAGCAGGTTTTAGTGGTAGCTAGGTGCCCTATAGACACACCTAGCTTGTCTAAACGGGCAGCAGTGTTGCGCTCCCTTTCGGCCACCATTTCCCTGACCAAGTTGTCTATGGAGGTAGTCAGGTTACCCAAGTGAGCGTTCATTGTAGTGAACTGGTTGTCCACATTTGCAAGCCCATGCGTGAGTGTGTTCTGCAGTCTTGAAAGGTTACAGTTCATTAACTGCATTTGTCTATTTTGAAGCCGGTGACTCTGTAGTAAGAATGCCTCCAGTCCCGACAATTCCTCATCGGTAACATCCTCCCTACGCACAGACTGCATTGTGCGTCGTCTAAACACCGAGCCAGCTGATCCCGGTGGTTGACTCTCCCTAGGCATTGGCCCCGGTGTCACAATGGCTGCCTCTATACCCAGAGCAGGATCGTCCATGTTCTCTTGTGCCAATTGGACGGGTGGTGTTGTCCTGCACTCCCCTGCGGTGTCTGTGGCAGCCTCCTCCTATGGTTCAGTGCATTGATCCTTTCTCTGCACAGTGGCGCTGATGGGGGGTCCTTGTGGGAGACCTGTGGGACATAGGGGATACACTGTCAGTGTCTCACATATGTTTTATGCCTCGGAATAAACATTTGCCTATATTTGGACTACTGTACTACATTGCCCATAATGCACTGTTCCATAGGTTGCAAAACTGGGAATGGAGCTAATCTGGAGGTGCATGCTGATGTGTACTGTGATTGTGTTCATGGTGCAAAGGCTAGTGTGAATACGTTAATTTTGGTACTTACTTTTTGATGTTCCTGGTGCTGAACTCTCTAGGTCTCCGATCCCCATTACAGCCTCCGCCTCCAGAGTGGTCTCCACCATGGTTTCGATGGCTGTAGGGGGTCGTACAGTAGATGGCCCTCCTCCAGTGCCATGCATCTCCCTCATGCGCTCCGCCATACTTTCCTTGGTCCTGGAGCGAAGGTCATACCACCTTTTGCGGACCTCATCCAGGGTGCAGTGGCTGATATTAATGGCATTTATTTTGTTGAGGATGTCCTGCCAGATCTTTTTTTTGTGGCTGTCAGGGACACTCACTGCTGCCTTGCCAAATAATTCCTCATGGTGCAGGCAGCACTCCTCAGTGAGCACCTCCAACTCCTTGTCAGAAAACTTAAGTTTTTGGTTTCTGCTTCGACTGGGTGTCTCCTTCTCCTGTGTAGCCATTGTTGCTGCAGCTCCATTCACCTGGGTGTGCCTCTGCAGTTTGGGCTGGGTGGGCTCCTCCCTGTTCCATGGGGTTACTTCCTGTTTCTGATGTCATCACTCAGAACCAGGAAGTGGGTTTTAAAAAGTTTAATTTGCACATGCGTGCAATTTGCGAGTCAGTCGCACTTTGCGACACTGGACAACACCCTTGTGCAATTTGCAACCTCACAAATTGCGGTGCGACTCCACACCGAATCGCTATTTGGTATTGCAATTCTTCCTGGCAAATCGCTTTGCGAGTCGGAAATAGCGATTCGCATGGAGTCGCTATTTCCGAGTCGCTATTTTTTGCGTTCCTACATCTGGCCCCAAGTGTTGGAGCCCATAGTTTAGGCCAGATTCCTGCAGTCAGTGCTATCAAATGTCAGAGGTGCTGCATGCCAAGGCTGTGTAGTCCTGATCCTGCATTGTGCCTCTTTCATCCGCCACCAGGCACCTCTTTCCCTTTAAGGCACTCTTTCAGACATTACATTTTTCATCTTTTCTTGCCTTCTTTGCAAACAAAGGTGAAAAAGAATTATTTATCCCACGAGAAACCCGTAAAAAAAAACAATCATGTACCTTCTCAAACGTTTCACACCTGTGCTGTGGGATAACTAATTATAAAGGTAGTTGTGGTCAGATTTACATGATTTTTGCAATGCCATCTTGTGGATCAAATATCTCACTGGCAGAAAAGCTGAAAACAAATTCTAAACATCTGTGATGTCATAGGTGGACATACTTAATATTAGTTTCAGAAGTAAATTGCATTTGAAAATAACCCTAAAATTCAGTGACTCTTTCTTTATATATTAATTTTACCTTGATGAAATATGCAAGTAGAGGTGGAAGAACTCATGGATTTACACTCTGCAGAATTCTGTGGAGTTACCTAAAAACTGCAAGACTCTGTGAAGTTCTGCGAGGAGTGGAATTTGGTACACTCCCCTGCTCACCCTGAGTTTTAGCGCCAGGAGCCTGACCCGCACTGTACAATCAGTGCGAATGGCACCATATGGCATGCAGGAAGGCGCTACTTTTTTCTGATACTTCTGTAGATTTCCTACTCAAGCTGCAGCTTTCTCAACTTAAATTGCAACTTTCTAAAACAGAGCGGTAGAGATGCGCCTCAACCGCCCACATTGAGAAATCTGACCAGGTTCAGTCCAGTGATCGATTTTTTTGCTTGCACTCACCAACTTAACGTTGGAGAGCTGTGCATGAGAAAAAGCTCTGTAGCGCAGCAGTTGACAACATTTTTACAGAACTTCACACTCTGAGAAGAGCACAGAGTGGCAAAGACTCCACAAACTCCCCCATAGGAGCAGAGCTTGCTGCCCACCCATAATGTAAAGTTACTAAGTCTGTGATGGCACTGACAATAATGCATGTTTTATTAATTATGCCTGAAATTTCAATTTCTGTACACATTAAATGGTCAAGCTGAACTTTACAATTTGTTCATTATTTGTATTTCTCTTATCAGCCGAATGCCACTTTAAAATACATGGGCACTGAGGGGGAAAGATTGTGGGGATTGGTGTAAATAATTTGCTGTGGGTGGATGAGCAAAACCAGGTCTAGTTTAAAGGTGATCATAGTGGGAACTGTGCTTGTTCAAACACATATATGCTGTGGGTGGAGCTCTGCCATCCATTTTGTTCCTTTTAGGTCCTGTTCACACCATCTTTGACTCTAAGAGTGTTGGGTCTAAGTGCTCTGCAAATATACAAGTATAAACCATGAACAGCTGGTCATCCGACACCCTGTCAAAGTAAAAAAAATATGGCTGAGTTATGTACAAAAAGTGGGTTGGGCCTGGTTGGCGCAACTTGCAGACTTATAGGAAATTTCAGTAAAAGCTTGCCTGAGAAGGTAAAGTTCAGCGGGACAAGGCTTCAGGCAGAATCTGAGGAGGTGGCAACATCGTCAGGGAGTTGCTGGATGAAGTTGTGGTGAAGAATTCTACATTTAGACTTGGTCTCTTTTTGGAAGTCTAAAATCTCCAGCAGTACTAAGCTAGAGGTTGTAATCAGCGAAAGTTCCACAAAACCAGATACCACTTTGGTGAGGGACCACTGAACAGAATTTGCTGCTGCAGAGAGGAACGTAGCGGGAGCTCATACAAAGTCATGTCAGCAGACAATGCACCCTGGGTAGATAAACAATTATGTTTTCCCTGGTCTCCTCTCAGTTCTTAGGGGAGGTTATAACCAAAAAAATATCCAAGTCCCAAATTTTTGATGTTGGCTATCTAGTCTCCTTTAGAGACACTACCAAGGGTCCAGGAATGGAAGGGCACCACTTGGTTAGTTAGGACTCCTCAGGCTGGGCCCAGGTTGAAGATGATTAGAGCCTTTTCTGGCCCTGAGGCTCTGATCAAGAGGCCAGCCAGATTTCCCTTGAAGTCACTCTGGTAATCCTGGGTTCAGCAGTAGAACAGGGCTCAAGCAGCATGGCAGGCCTCTGAGGGTTCAAGGCAGGCTTCCAACAGCATAAAATTCATTTCAGGTGTGGCAAAGGACACCTCCAGAGTACACAGCATGTCACAGCATCAGGTAGTCCTCTGATAGTCCTTCCACAGATCCAGAAAGGGAACTGGAGAGTGGGTCTGAGGGTCCCTTTTTTAATATTATGTATTTTTTGAAGTAGGAGAAGTTTCTTAAGGTTTCTCTTTGAGGTGCTTGGAATTTCATAATTCACCTGCACTGGGTCCAAGCTGGCTGCAGCAGACAATACAATGGTGACAAGCTCTTTGTGTGAAGGCAGAGCACAACCTTTTCGGTTGCAAGTGGGGCTGTGCCCAGCTCCTCACCCTCGTGTCAGTTGATGGCCCATTTAGGCACATCTAATCCCTCTATTATGTGATTGTCTGGAAGGAATTCACAATGCCCTACTGTAGGCTGCACCCAGTTATATGACCTAGACTAAATAGCAAAGGCCAGGAAAATGGCACTTTGTAAAAGTGGTATTTTCAAAATTGTAATTTAAAACAATCCCACTTTGCCATTCCAGTTGAGGTATGACTTGGCTTGGCAGATCAGGCTGGACTGTTCCTATTGGCGCAGGGTCGATACTGATTTCCAACTTGGTCCAACCAGAGGTTGCATGGTGTGCAAAATAATGATGGATTAGAATAGGGCCTGAGTGATTTCCTGTGCCAGAGATTAATGAAAGCATTCCATCTATCATTGCGGTGTTTATTTATTGTGTCACCCTAAGTGGGATGTGTTAGACCTGACAGCCTTTGGGTGGTCACCCCTAACTTTGTGCCTGCCTTCCTCCACTTTTATGACCCTGTTTTTGCTGGTTTGAGGACTCTGTGCACTTTACAACTGTTAACCAGTGCTAAGGTGCATATGCTCTTTCCCTTAAACCTGGTGACATTGCCTCATACCCAATTGTCTTATTTAATTTACTTGTAAGTCCCCAGTAAAGTGCACTATATGTGCCCAGTGCATGTAGATTAAATGCTACTAGTGGGCCTGCAGCACTGGTTGTGCCCCCGCATATGTAGCACCTTAACCATGCCTCAGGCCTGCCACTGCACTGCAAGGCCTATGTGTGCAGTTTCACTGCCACTTTGACTTGGCATTTAAATGTGCTTGTCAAGCCTTAAACTCCCCTTTTTCTACAGATAAGTCACCCGTAAGGTAGTCCCTAGGTAACCCATAGAACATGGTGCTATGTAGATAAACGGCAGGTCATATACCTGTGTAGTTCATATGTCCTGGTACTGTAAAACTCCTAAATTCTTTTTACACTGCTGTGAGGCCTGCTCCTTTCATAGGCTAACATTAGGGCTACCCTCATATACTGTTTGAGTGGTAGATTCTGATCTGAAAGGAATAACAAGGTCATATTTAGTATGGCCAGAATGGTAACACAAATTCCTGCTGTCTGGTGAAGTTGTATTTAATATTACTGTTTTAGAAATGCCACTTTTAGAAAGTGAGCATTTCTCTGCACTTAAATCCTTCTGTGCCTTACAATGCACATCTGGATAGGTTAGTTGACAGCTCCCTTGTGCTATTCACTGAGAATACCCCAAACACAGGATGCTCAACCACACCTGCACACATCTGCATACCGAATGGGTCTTTTTGGGATGGGAGGGCGGAGAGCCTGACACTAACATTTGAAAGGACAGTGGCCTGCCCTCACCCAATGGACTGCCAAACCCCTACTGGGACCCTGGCAGACAGGATGATGTGACCCCCCTCTTTGGAGTTGGACTTCCACCCAGAAATAGACAGAAGCCCTCCAAAGACTCCTAATATGGTGGGCAACAGACCACCAGCACTGGCAAAAAGACCACCAAAGTCATAATGCAGCCCTTAGCGTCTAATTTTAAAAACTCTAAAAATTCATAACTCAAGAAGTACCCACCTGACTCGGGTGATCTTATTATCAAAGTTTATATAAAGGTATGTGTTATTTTTATAAATTGGTGGCAGATTTGTTTATTGAGTGTGTGTCTCACTTACTGTACAAGTGTGTGCCTTACATGCTTAGCACTGACCTCTGATATGTCTTACTGCTCAATCACACTACCCAAAAAGAGAACATTTGGGATTTAATTTGTGCCTCTGTGATACCTCTGGGGAGTACTTGGACACTTTGCACATTGTACCTCATTTGGTCCATGTAGGAGGCTGACCTGGTTTGTAATGGGTATCTTGGGTACTTACACCTTATACCAGGTCCAGTTATCCTTTATTAGTGAAATGTAGTAGTGTTCTAGCAGCTTAGGCTGACCGAGGTAGCTATAACAGAGCAGCTTAGGCTGAACTAGGAGACATGCAAAGCTCCTGCAATACCACTATAGTTACACAGTACTTATACACAAGTAAAGACAATACTCAGTGTTACCAAAAATGAAGGTAGTTTATTTGGGTGACACAAGGCCAAAAATATCTTAGAGGCAATACTCCTTCTGAAAATATTGCACACAATACATACACTAGACACCAAAATAAGGTAAGTAATTAGACATAGGATAGTGCAGACAATAGGAAATGCTATAGAATGCAATGGGAAAAATAGGTCTAGGGGCAACACAAACCATATACTAAGAAAGTGGAATGTGAATCACAAATTCCCCCCTAGACAAGTGTAGTGTGTAGAGAATCACTGGGAGAGTAAGAAAACCACAAAGGTGAGTAAAATACCCCACCCCAGAGCCCACGAAAGTTGGAGTAAAGTACTGCAAATTTCCTTAGGACACACTACAAGTCATGATTAGAGTTATTGAATGAACGAAGCAAGACTGCAAACAACAAATGGTGGATTCCTGGACCTGAAGACCTGCAAGGAGAGGAGACCAAGTCCAGAAGTCGGAAGAAGTTCCAGGAAGGCCAGGAGCCCCTGCCAACCTAGAAGAGGGTGCTAAAGAGTCCCCAGTTGGACGAAGACTACAGAAATGCACCAAAGGAAGATGGCTGCGGGTTCCTGTGTGATGCAATGGATGTCCAATGAAGAGATGTTGGACACAGGTGAGTTTTGGCGCTGGATTTGTCCAACAAGCCTTGGTTCAAGCAAAGCCGCAGATTGTGTCAAAGTGCCGCTGCCTGGACTCAGGAGGGACCTGGGGGCCTCAACTCAGACTGAGAAGGCAGACTGGGGCTCCCAACACTGGAGGGAATCCACATATGACCAGTCAGCACCCACGGAGGTCCCAGGACACGGGGACAAAGAAGGTGTGAATTGCGGTTGTTGCAGCACTACAAAAGAAGGTCCCATGCCGCCAGAGGACAACTCAGTGAGTTGAACATCCCAGGATAGAGTGCTGGGGACCTAGGCCAGGCTGTGCACAAAGGATTCTTGCAAATAGTGCACAGAGGACTCAGGAGGTGAAGATGATGCTGTGCACAGGAGTGCTGTCGCAAATGGGGAAGGCAAGCTCTTACCTCCTCCAAATTTGGACAGCAGGACCCTAGGACAGTCTGTGTCGAAGGGATCCACCACCTGTGTTCCAAGGAGCATGCTCGTCACCAGGAGAGGAGTCCAAGAGAACCGGTCGCTGACTTAGAAGGTGCCTGCAAGAGCAGAGAAGTGACTCCGTCATTCCACAGGTGATTTCTTTGGTCCTCCTGGTGCAGGGTTAAAACAGGGAGTCCCTAGAGCATGCACACCATGGAAACTGTTGCAGTTGCTGGCTGTAGCTGAAGTTGCAGAGGAAAAGTAGCCATTATGTATACTTTGTTGCTGTTACAGCAGTTCCTGGAGCAGTCTGTGGTCAATCCAAGATCAGAGGATGAAGTAATAGTTGCAGAGGATTCCTGCTGGATACTTGCAAGTAGAATCTGAAGAGAAACCCACAGGCGAGACCCTAAATAGCCCTGAGAGAGGGATTGGCTACCTTATCAGGTATGGACCTATCAGGAGGAGTCTCTGATGTCACCTGCTGGCACTGGCCACTCAGAGGCCACCAGAGTGTCCCCACACCTTGGAAAACGAGATGGCTGAAGTCTGGGACACACTGGAGGAGGTCTGGGCACGACCCCTGGGGTGGTGATGGACAAGGGAGTGGTCAATCCCCTTATCTTTGTCCATTTTCGTGCCAGAGCAGGAACTGGGGGTCTCTGAACCGGTGTAGACTGGTTTATGCAAGGAGGGCTCCATCTGTGCCCTTCAAAGCATTTCTGGAGGCTGGGGTAGGCTACCCCTCCCCAGCCTTTAACACCTATTTCCAAAGGGAGAGGGTGTAACACCCTGCTCCTGAAGTAAATGCTTTGTTCTGCCTTCCTGGGACTGAGCTACTCATACCCCAGGAGGGCAGAACCTTGTCTGTGAGGTGGCATGAGCTGTAGCTGCAGTGCCATTCTCAGAGAGCTGGTTTGGCAGTACTGGGGGCCTATGGTGGAGCACCCAGGATGCATGGAATTGGCTCCCCAATACCAGATTTGGAATAGGGGGACAATTCCATGATCTTACACACCTTACCTGGCCATATTCTGGGTTACCATTGTGAAGCTACGTATAGGTATTGACCTATATTTAGCGCCCGCGTGTAATGGCTTCCCCGCACTCACAAATTCTGGGAAATCGGCCCTGGATTGCATGGGGGCACCTTTGCTAGAGCAAGGGTGTCCTCACACTTAGTAACTTTGCACCTAGCCTTCAGTAAATGAAGGTTAGACATATAGGTGACTTATAAGTTACTTAAGTGCAGTGAAAATGACTGTGAAATAATGCGTTAACTCTTTTAAGCAGGCTGCATTGGCAGTCCTGTGAAAGGGTTTGTCTGACCTCCTTATGGGTGGCAAAAGAAATGCTGCAGCCCATAAGGATCTCCTGGAACCCCAATGCCCTGTGTACCTAGGTACCATATACTAGGGACTTATAAGGGGGGTCCAGTGTGCCAATTGAAATTGGTAAATGAAGTCACTAGCATGTAGTGACAAATTTGAAAGCAGAGCGAGCATATGCTCTGAGGTTCTGATTAGCACAGCCTCAGGGACACAGTCAAGCACTATTCACAACACATACATTAGGCCACAAACTATGAGCACTGGAGTCCTGACTAGCAGGATCACAGTGAGACAGGCAAAAACATACTGACATACAGGTAAAAATGGGGGTAACATGCCAAGAAAGAGGGTACTTCCCTAGAGTACACTTTATAATGAGTTAGCTTCCTACACATACTTTCTAAATTTGTTTAATGCATGCCTGTCAGAAAATATCACCATTAAATGTGTTTTCTTCCGTAACTGACAGTAAGTGCACATATAATGTTTTTCCTCTGTGACCTCTACATACCTCTTCTCAGGGTATACAAAGTATTGAAATATTGTTCATTGTGCTAGCTGTCACAGTGGCTTGATAAGCTTGATAAGCATTGCACTGGTTTAATAGGGTTAATAGCAAACCATCTGCCAGACTAACTGTAAGGCTTGCAAGCTGTAGGAACTTGTTACCATTATAGGCTCAGTCCTGGGGACCACAAAATGATATGGTAAACAAAATAACAACAAAGAATGTTTACTAAATTGAACTTTCAAAAGAGCAAGTACACCAACAATGGGCAAATTAAGCAGTCTTAATAGCAGTCCAGAATTGTTACAGTCTAAAGAGAATGCTTGTGCCTTGCTTTTTTTCTCACTAACATTTTCAGAACAGAAAAGCAAGCAAAACCACCTACATGGCAATTGTCAGGTCAAAGCAGGAGGCAATGTAATTTACTAAAGTGACTTTAAGAATTAGACCCAAAACACAAAAAGATGAGTGCTAGGTAAGCTACTTCTAGCTTTTTTTTGTTATTGAGAAGGAATTTTCAGTACTTCAGTAAAAATTCCAGGTTTCATAAATTTGGGAATATTTTACCCAGTGTATTTCATTTACAAGAATGGGGGGTATGTAGTGGGTGCATCACTGTCTGAGTGTATCTGTAAGTGAGTGTGTGAGTGCCTGAGTATGTCTGTGAGTCGGTGCATGAGTGTCTGAGTATGTCTGTGACTGAGTATGTGAGGGTCTGAGTGGGTATGTGAGTAGTGTGTGTGTCTGAGTGGGCCTGTCAGTGGGCTCATGGGGGTCTGAGTTGGTCTGTAAGTGGGTGTGTGAGGGTCTGGGTGGAGCTGTGAGTGAATGTGTGATGATCTCAATGGGTCTGTGAGTGGGTGCGCCAGGGTCTGAGTAGATCTGTGAGTGGGTGCATCACAGTCTGAGTGCATCTGTGAGTGGGTTCATCAGTGTTTGAGTGTGTCTGTGAGTACATGCATCATTGTCTGAGGGGGGTCTGTGAGTGGGTCTGTGAGGATGTGAGTGGGTCTGTGAATGGGTGCATGGGTGTCTGAGTGTGTCTGTGAGTGGGTACATGAGGGTCTGAGTGGGTCTGTGAGTGGGAGCATAAGTGTCTGAGTGGGTCTGGTAGTGAGTGTGTGAGTGTCTTGTTAGGTCTGTGAGTGGGTGTGTGAGGGTCTGAGTAGGTCTGTGAGTGGGTGCATCACAGTCTGAGTGCATCTGTGAGTGGGTTCATCAGTGTTTCAGTGCGTCTGTGAGTACATGCATTGTTGTGTGAGAGGGTCTGTGAGTGGGTCTGTGAGGGTGTGAGTGGGTCTGTGAGTGGGTGCATGGGTGTCTGAGTGTGTCTGTGAGTGGGTACGTGAGGGTCTGAGTGAGTCTGTGAGTGGGTGCATAAGTGTCTGAGTGGGTCTGGTAGTGAGTGTGTGAGCGTCTGGTTAGGTCTGTGAGGGGGTGTGTGAGGGTCTGAGTGGGTTTGTAAGTTGATGAGTGGCAATCTAAATTGGTCTGTGGGTGCATCTGTGTTCGAGCGGGTCAGTGAGTGGGTGTGTGAGGGTCTGATTGGATTGGTAAGTGGATGTGTGGGGGTCTGAATGGATCTGTAATTGGGTGTGTCAGTGTCTGAGTGGATCGATGAGTGGGTGTATCAGTCTCTGTGTGAGTCTGTGAGTGGGTGTGTCGGTTTTTGAGTTGTACTGTTTGTGGGTACATCAGTGTCTGAGTGGGTCTGTAAGCGGGTGCCAGAGGGTCTGAGTGGATCTGTGAGTGAGAGCATGAGTGTTTGAGTGGGTCTGTGAGGGAGTATGTGAGGTTTTGAGTGGGTATATGAGTTGGTGCATGAGTGTCTGAGTGGATCTGTGAGTGAGTGCATGAGGGTCTGAGTCAGTCTGTGAATGGGTGCATGCAGGTCTGAGAGGGTCTGTGAGTGGGTGTATGAGTGACTGAGTGGGTCTTTGAGTGGGTGTGTGAGAGTCTGGGTGGGTCTGTGAGTGGGTGCATGAGTGTCTGAGTGAGTCTGTGAGTGGGAGCATGAGGGTATTAGTGGGTCTGTGAGTGGGTGCATCAGAGTCTGAGTGGGTGTGTGAGTGAGTGTGTAAGAGTTTGAATGGGTCTGGACTGTGTACATGAATGTTTGAGTGGGTATGTGAGTGGGTGTGGGAGTGTCTGATTGGATCTGTAATTGGGAGCATAAGTGTGAAGGTGTGTGAGTCTGAGTGGGTTTACGAGTGGGTGTGTGAGTCTGAGTGGGTCTAGAATTGGGTGCATGAGTAGATGAGTTGCCTTTGAGTTGGTGTGAAAATATCTGACTGGATCTGTGAGTGGGTGTGTGAGTATGAGTGAGTCTGTGAGTGTGTATGTGAGATGATGAGTGGGTCTATAAGTGTGTGTGTGAGTGCCTTAGGCCCTGATTTATACTTGTATTTTGTAAGTTTACGCCGCTTTTGCGTCAAAAAATTACACTAATGTGGTGCAAAAAAAGTATAAATCAGGGCCTTAGTTTGTCTGTGAGTGGGTGCATGAGTGGTTCTGTGAGTGGGTGTGAGAGTGTCTGACTGGATCTGTGATTGGGTGAATGAGTGCAATATTTCAAACACAACAGAATGGATTTACACCAAGAAAAGGAACAGGCTTCTTCTTGGACCAAAAGCTACCTTTCTGCCAAATTTGGTGTAAATCCGTCCAGCCTTACAGGATGTAGTCATGTCCAAAATCTCACTATGAATTACAATTGCAAAATGACATTTTTTACCCCCCCCCCCTTTTTCTCAGCCCCCGCTTGACGTATCACCCCAACGTGATTTGGCGACCACCTTCAACTGGGCCATAGAGTCATCCCATTTCTATATCACTGTTGGAAAGTGGATTAATGGTAAACCCAGCTCAACCCTTGGTATCTAGGCAATGAGCGACAAGGCTTAACAAGTGTCCTCAGATCCTCAGAGAGTCTAAATCAATTCCTTCAATCCTCCACAGATCCTATGCAGAAACCAATCCAAACTATGATATACCCTTCGACGTTTTGACCCCTCTGTATCTTGGGCCACATCACAGCTCCACACTTGGTCTTCATCAGGACTAGTACGATGGGAGTGCCTTAGTATGTCCTCTGATTCCTCCACTTTTTTTATTTGTCTATTTATGAGGGGATCAAATCTGATTCTAAAATGCCATTTCCCCCACACATCAGGTCTCCAGTCAACTCCAATGCACTCCTCATTCATCTGTGAGCCTTTGAAAAACTGAGCGTTCGCTACTAGTCCTGATGAAGACCCATTGTGGAGCACTTTTTCTCACACTATCTTTCCCTCGGTGTGTTGGTTTTTAGATGGGTTGTCCATAAAATATATTAAATTGATATTTATGTATAAGTAAATGAATGAATATGTTTATATTTATATGAATAAATAGTGTGTCTGTTTTCACCTATGTTGTTCTATGATGTATAAATAACTTGTTGTTCTTTCCCCGTTTGGGCATTGTTGTATGTAATGATTATTTTCTACCCAGCCCGGTCGGGTCTTTGGGTTACCCTCTGTGGTGTATAAGTACTCTTTTGGCCATGTGCGGCAGGAGTTGGACATGACCTCTCTGCATGTAAGAATAGGTGTGAGAGGGTTATCTGGGGTAAGAGTGGCTGTGAGAGTATCTGGGTGTGACAGTGCGTACATCAGTGTTTTAGTGGGTGTGTCTGTGTGTGTGGGTCTGTGTATGGGTGCATGAAAGTTTTAGTGAGTCTATGAGTGGGTGTGTGAGAGTCTGAGTGGGTCTGTGAGTAGGTGCATGAGGGTCTGTGGGAAAACTGGGCTGATTGCAGATGCCCTCTAACTTTTTGCCCCCATTTCTCCCTTATACTGGTGTTTTTCTGGCCCTGATGGTGCCCTGGGTCCTGCCAAACAGTCCCAGCACCTGTGCTCTGATCAAAATGGATATGCAAATTAGGTCATTATAATTGGCTGCACCAACCTACCTATAAGCCCCTAGCATAAGGTAGCGCATGTAGGTTTAGGAGCCCCAGCATAGGTAGTACACCCATAGGTGCACTGCTGTAGTGCCCAGTGTCAATTTCATGGCAGACCTGCCTTGCTGGCTACTTTTAAGTTAAAGTTAATCCCAAATTCAATTTTGGAATTAAAAGTACTTCCAAAGTCCCAAGCTACTTTATTTTTACATATAAGCAGCCCCTAAGGTGTGTACTAGGTACCCCAAGGGTTGGGTGCAGTACAACTATAGTCAGGGACTTTATAAAATATGTTTTATGAGCCCTGGTGAGGGAAAAATAGCTAAATTAGTTTTTCCCCATTATAGTGAAAGGGCTTCATAGGCTAACATGTAGAGACTTCATTTTAAAATAGTGAATTCTTATTTTCCATAGGAAGGAGCTAAATATCACAGTTTAGTATCAAACTAAAAGTTATAATAAATCCAGCAACTAGTTACTATTGATTTTAATATAACTTGTACCTAGAGCCCTATAGTGCCTTTCTCTGATTGGTCAGCCTCTGGCAGCCTGACTCAGTCTGCCTTGATGACGTGAGAAGTGGCCTGGACTGAAAAAAAGGAAGCATCTGGTGGGAGGAGATCTACCTCAGCAAATGGTAGAGCAGGATCAGGGGAGAGCAGCCAAACTAGACTTCAAAGGAGGGGAGGACATTTGGGACAGTCACTGCACCGCCCCCATTTCCTGCAGCCCCAGACAACCAGATGCCTCCTGATTGAATTAAGGAAGGGGTGTGTTAAGGGAAACTTAGCCACACCAGTGGGTGGGCTCAGCCAGATCTGAATGCTGAGGTTGAATTTTTGCCATCTTGGATTTTGGAGGAATGTTACTCCATGGGATTGATTGTTGCCACACTTCCCAGGAAGTGGTAACTCAAGAGGGTAGTGGCCTGCACACGATTAGACAGAGGCCTCCCCTACTTTCCACCCTAGTTGCAAGGATAAAAGTGATAGAGCTGCACCCCACCTCATACCTCTACAAGAAGCAAGACAAGAAGAAGAAGGACTGCCCTGCTGGACTCCTGGCCTGCACCTGGACACTGCACTCAAAAGGACTGCACCAGCTGCACACTTGGGCTTCACCAAGAGGAGGAGCACCTCAGAACTTCTGGAACCATGAGGTGAGTTGTGGATACCTAAAGAACCTTAGTAGAACTTCTGAACAATGATCCAGAAGTTTGGAGAATTTTTGAGCACCTTTGGAAAAAAGCTCCATACGTGGACTGACCTGATGCCCTGAGTCAAGCCGGCCAACGTCAGCCGAGACCCGGCCTGACTTGTAGAGGCAATCCAATGACGTTGCATCACAATTGACTTGCTGTGGAGGGTCGTCTGGCATCAGAGAGAAAAACCTCAGAAAATATTTCTAAGTCTGAAAGTAAAAAGCTGGCCAAGGCTTCCCACACAGTGGATCCGTGGAGGGCTCCAGGGAGGTTGGCTTCAATTTTAACCTGGTCCCAGATGAAGATTTCCATCCTGAAAAATCATCTAAGTCCAAACGAAGATTTCCTTCACCTAGGCCTCCTGTGATGCGTATCCAAAGAGGACTCCAGGGAAGTCCGCTTAGCTGGTGATTTTGTCCCAGTCCAGAAAATCTTCAAGAAAAAGACTATGGTCGTCATTATGACTTTGGCGGTCTTCTTTAAAGACCGCCAAAGCCACAGCTGCCAGAAGACCGTTAGTGCTGGCGGTCTTCCTTCCACCATATTACAGGTACTGCTAAATTTCTGCCACACTTTGGGAAGAAAACCAGCAGTAGTCGTGCTGGCACACGGAGGCGCTGGGGCAGTTCCACCACCGGCCCGACCCACCAGAAGGACACCTCCCACCATATTATGTGCAATAATACAGCCTGGCCGTGTCCTGCAGGTGGGGCGCTGCCAGAGGTGGAAGCGCCCATGCCTGACGACTGCCTCCCTGGACCAGATAAGTTGATTGTCCAACAGGGGAGGGGGTGGGAGGGTGGGGAATGTTGTATGTGCATGTGTTAGTGTGTGTAGTCTGCCTGTATGCATGAATGTGTGTATGAATGGTTGTATGCCTGTCTAAATGTAGAAGTGAGTGTGTGTATGCATGTAAGTGTGTATACATGTGTGTTTGCGAGTATGAATTTTGTGGTGAATGTGTGTTTGTCTGCATGTGAGTATGCATGTTTGTATGGGTGTGAGTATGTGTGGTTTAATGTGTGTATGAGTGCTGAGGTGAATGCGAGTATGGATGTGTGTAAGTGAATGCGTGTATGTAAGTGTGGGTGAATGAGTGTATGTGTGGTGCATGTGGGGGGGTCTGTGTGCGTGTGCATGTATCAGGAAGGGGGTGGGGGCGTTCTGCCTGGAAGGGGCAGGGAAGGTTTAGTGCTTTCTGGGGGTGGAGTCATCTGCCGGTGACAGGGAAAAAAATCCCTGTCACTGGTAGCCTTTCCGCCAAGGTTTTGTTGGCGGTGCTACTGCTGTGGAAACCCTGGTGGAAAGGCGGCTCCTAATACCACTGGCGGTCTTCTGTGGACTCCTGGATCAGAGATGCACACCTCTGGCCCAGCGGCTCAGACCACCATAATGTGGCGGTTTTCACTGCTAGCCTACTGGCAGTGAAACAGCCACTGTCAGGAGACTGCCAGGGTTATAATGACCCCCTATGTCCGATGGTAAAACTTTGACTGAGGCCTCCCATACACAGTTGGCCTTAAATTTCGACTTTGCCCCTATCAAGTACGACCAGACTGGCGCTTTTGTTTTCTATGCACTAGAAAAAACATAGGGGGTCATTATGAACACAGCAGTAAACACCACTGTGTTCATGCTGGTGGTCTTTCCATAGACCCCCAGCCCCCTTGAGACCCCGCCGGACGCATTATGCACATTCTGCTGGGCCGGAGGGCAGAACCATTGTTGCCTATAAATCGGGGAGTGACCTGCGCAACGGGGCACTGCAAGGGGGCCCATGCACTGCCCATGCCAAGTGCATAAGCAGTGCCGGAGCCCCCATAGGGGCCCCGGAGCACCACTTCCGCCAGCCTTGCTGTGGCGGGGGAACCCGCCAGGGAAAGGCTGGGGAAAACATGGTACATTATCTGGATGGCAGCGCTGCCCTGTCGGATAATATAATCCGCCATCATCAGGCTGCCTGTTGGCATGTGTATATGTGTAAATTATATGGTGGTGCAGACCGCCATGCCGGTGGCAGTCTTTTCTGCCACCGCCGGCATGGCGGCCTGAACCTCCTGGGTTCATAATGAGCCGCTTAATCTTTAAAAATTCATATCTCCCATTATTGGATTTTTGTCATTTTAGTGTAATTTTAAAAATAAATATATTATCTAATTTTTATAAATTGGTGTTAGATTTTTATTATGTTTTACTTAATTACTGTTTTGCGATTATTGAATGCTTTACACACCTGTCTACTAGGTTTAGCCTAACTGCTCATTGCCAAGCTACCAAGAGTTGAGCTGGGATTAATTTCTTAAGACCATGACTGGACATAGTGGGGGGCTGAGGCCTTTTGCCAAGGTCAGGTACTTACCTGCCCTTTCCAATAATTCACTTTTAATAGAGTCTGGCTGGGGCTGTGAGTGGGTGCATGAGGGTCTGTGTGGGTCTGTGAATGGGTGCGGAGGTGTCTGAGAGGGTCTTTGAGTTGGTCTGTAAGTGTCTGAGTGGGTATGCGAGTGGAAGAAAGAGATTAAAAGGGAGAGAGAGTGAGAGGTTTTATCAGGCTTTGACGTATGACATACTTAGAATGAGATGTTTCTGCACAATTTGAAAAGAAAAATGTATTTGTCATTTGAAAATAGTAAGCTCTCCTTTCAGTGTGAGTCTTAAACATTTGCAATTGAAAAAAAATTAAAGGAGGGAAATGAATCCAGATACAATTGGAGTCAAACCCTCAACGCTCGGTGTGAAGGTCTGTGACATTTGCCATTACACTATGAGTTTTTTTAAAATAGTTATTCTTGCCCTTTATGAGCTATCTGAGACTGTGGCAGGATCCTCAAGGCCAACTCCATGGTCCCCGCTGAGTTTTACATTTTTTATTAATTTTTAGCCCTTTACGAGCTATCTAGGACAGCAGGGAGAGCCTCAAGCCACCCCCACCCCCCACTGTCCCATTGCTCCAGCCTGCAAGGAACTGCTTTTAATAGCAGCACCCTGGTTGCAACAACCAAAGCTGCAGCCAAGCCAAACAGCAATGTCTGAAGGGTGGGCACCCAGGACATGGCAAGAGCTGTCCGAGGGGAATGGTGGTCCCCAGGGCCATCAATAACTCCTTGAGGAGGGCTGCACAACGCCCCTTCAAATTGCATAGCCCCGGGGAGGTGGTGGTTCCCAGGACTATGGGGATACAAAACAACCCCATTTCCTTTTGTTACTATTTGCTCCAGTTTGCTGGTGGTCCCCAGGGCTGTGGGGGGTGGGGGGGGGGTGCACTAGGCCCCCAGTACAGTTATTAATATATTGCCCTGGGGAGGGTGTGGACCCTGGGGCTGGTGGGGAGGCCACTGTGCCTCCCCCACATAATAAAAACATTTTTCACCAGGGAGGTGGTGGCCCTGGTGTGCAGGGGGTCACAGCCCCCAGTACGTATTTCAAACATAGCCATGAAGAGGTGGTAGTCCCTGGGGCTGGGGTGCCATGTAGCAAATACCTTGGGGAAAGGGTGGTAACCGGGGCTGTCGAGTGCCAGGAGGCCCCCCATTAAAAAGAAAATAATGCCCCTGGGACCTGTCGCACCCAGAGGTTATTGAAAAACAGCACAAGAGATTGTGCTTTTTTTAAAACAATTTTACTGCAAATTTGTGGTAAAAATTTAAAATAAAATGCTTTTTAGATCTGGGGGAGTCCCTCTGGCACCCCAGTACCAGAGCTAAGGGGTCAGAGTGATTCTACCCTGGCACTTTTTAAAAAACATTTTTTAGTGGGATTCAAGTCCCAAAATGACTGTCAACACTTCCTGATTTTAAGTGCTGGCAGCCAATCAGAGCTGTGCATTTCCCTGCACGAGCTTGTCATTGTTCACAAAGTCTTCACAATCACAGTTAAACAAATTTGGATTTTCTTTAATATCACAAAATCTACTGAATGGACTTACACCAAGTAAGTCAAAGCACACTCTGCGTACCGAAAGCTAGCTTTCCCCCAAATTTGGTGTAATTCCGTAAAGTGGTTCTGGATGTGGCCTTGTTGAAAGGTCCTATGGGAATTAACATAGAAAAAATAACTTTTTTTGATATCCCAGTAGGGATTGCCCGTAAGACCGGGCCTGCGGCCAGTCCCTCCAACCAACCCCCCTAATCACCAAACCCTACTCTGCACACAGCCCATTGGACATGCGCGCCGGTAGCTGGCCCCAGCCTATCTGTGTTTGTGTGAGAATAGGTGTAAACGTGTATATCTGGGGTTAGAGTGGCTGTGAGAGTCTCTGTCTCATTGTGACAGTACATGCATCAATGTCTCAGTGGGTGTGTCAGTGTGTGTGCAGGTTTGTAGTTTGTGCATGAAGGTGTCAGTGAGTCTGTGAGTGGGTGTGTGAGTGCTTGAGTGGGTGTGTGAGTGGGTTCACAAGGGTCTGAGTAGGTCAGTGAGTGGGTGTGTCAGCGTCTGAGTGGATCTGTGAGTGGCTATGTAATTGTCATAAGTGTCTGTGAATGGATGCATAAAGGTCTGAATGGATTTGTGAGTGGGTTTATCAGTGTCTCAGTGGGTCTGTGAGTGGATATGTCAGTGTCTGTGAGTGGGTGCAAAAGGGTCTGAGTGGATTTGTGGGTGCCCGTGGGTCTGAATGTGACTGTGATTGGGAGTATGAGGGTCTGTGTGGGTCTGTAAGTGAATTCCTGAGGGTCTGAGTTGGTCTGTGAGTGGGTGCATGACAGTCTGAAAGGGTTTGAGTGGGTGTGTCAGTGTCTGAGTGGGTCTGTGAGTGGGTGCATGAGGGTCTGAAAAGGTTTTGGAGAGCGTGCATCAGTTTCTGGGTGGGTCTGTGAGTGGATGCATGATAGTCTGAGTTGGTCTGTGAGTGTGTGTGAGAGGGTCTGAGAGGGTCTGTGACTGGGTGTGTGAGGGTCTGAGTGGATCTGTGTGTGTGCATGAGGGTCTGAGTAAGTCTGTGAGTGGATGCATGAGTCACTGAGAGGGTCTGTGAGTGGGTCTGTCAGTGTCTGAGTGGGCCTGTGAGTGAATGTGTCAGTGTCTGAGTGGGTCTCTGACTGAGTGCATAAGTGCCTGAGTGGGTCTGTGAGAGGGTCTGTCAATGTCTGAGTGGGTCTGTGAGTGGGTGTGTGAGGGTCTGAATGGGTCTGTGAGTGGGTGCATGAGGGTCTGAGTGGGTCTGTGAGTGGATGAGTAAGTGTATGTGTGCATCTGTGAGTGGGTGTGTGAGAGTCTGATTGGGTGTCTGAGTGGGTGTGTCAGTATCTGAGTGGGTCTGTGAGTGGATGTGTCACTGTCTGAATGGGTCTGTGGGTGAGGGCATCAGTGTCTGAATGGGTCTGTGAGTGGGTATGTCAGTCTCTAAGTGGGTCTGTGAGTGTGTGTATGAGGGTCTATATGGTTCATTGAGTGGGTGTGTCAGTGTCCAAGTGGCTCTGTGAGTGGGTGCCGAGGCTCTGAGTGGTGTGTGAGTGGATGTATGAGTGAGTGTCTCAGTAGGTCTGTGTGTGGTTGCATCACTGTCTCACTGAGTCTGTGAGTGGGTGCATCAATGTCTGAGTGGACTTAGAGTGGATGCATGATCGCTGAGTGGACCTGTGATTGGGTGTGTCAGTGTCTGAGTGGGTCTGTGACTGGGTGCATGAAAGACTGTGTGGGTGAATGAGTGTGAGCGACAGTGTCTAAGTGGAAATGTGTGTAGGTGCATGATGGTTTGAGTAGGTATGTGAGTGGGTGTATGAAGGTCTCAGTGGGTCTGTGACTGGGTGTGTGAGGGTTGGAGTGAGTCTGTGTGTGGGTGTGTTAGGGTCTGAATGGGTCAGTGAGTGGGTGCATCAGTGTCTGAGTGGGTCTGTGAATGGGTGCATGAGACCCTCTATGAGTGGATGACCGTGTTTTTTTTGTTGTCGCCGATATTCGCGATGGTTTTGCAAAGTTACACTGTGGGCCATGCTGAGCATCACAATTTATTATGATTATCACTACACTCGAAGAAAAAACATTGTAAGGTCTTATTTAGACTACTATAGTCTCTTACATAACAGCCCTGGTGTCATGGTAACCCCACCCTGACCCCTTATGCCACTTTCTACACCATATTTCGGCCCCGGGAACCATAACCTGTTCCCTAAGATGATGGCTGCAACTTTGAACACAGCTCAACCCCAGCGAATCACAGCATCTCTGTTGTCATGTCCATTTGCGAATACGTCACGATAATCGCAAAATCGTAGTGAGCCCAGATATACAAATTAGTTTTCCCTATAATATCTCCTAAAGTACTGCAGATTTTCACAAATTCAACGAAAGTTTAATCTGCATACTGAAACCTAGCTTTCTGCCAAATTTCATGTAATTCTGTCCAGTAGTTTGGGTTGTAGTTGTGTCTGAATGTCCCATAGGAATTAATATGGGAAACACAACTTTTTGACCCCCCCCCTCTGTTTCTCGGCCCCTCGCTTAACAAAACACCCCAAAACATTTCATGAGCAACAAGAATCACCAGGGCACTTCTTTTGGAAAATGTGTAGATGTAGACAGGTCAAAAAACGCCTTTTCTGTGGAAACTAGGTCCTAACTATAACTACCTACTGACAGTCGCCATACATATATATATATATATATATATATATATATATATATATATATATATATATATATATGTATTCCCCTTTGTAGATACCAGCAGTGTCGCCGAGCTCCTAACTGCAGCAGATGCTCCGCTCAGAGTGACAGTCTGCGTGCTAATTCATCTTCCAAACATTCCCTTGTAAAGATAAAAGATGCACCAAGTTTGTGAACAAGGTCTGGTTGGGACCTAAATGCATTGATTCGTAATGCCTGAATAAACAAGATTTCTTTTAAACCTCCAGTGTACAGTGAGTGCCATGCGATGTGACCCCCCTCATTGAGCCAATAATGTCCCTGGGGACTAACACACCCCAGGGCTGGCTTCACTATGTCTAGGGGTGCCCACCCACGGGACCCACTCAAACACTCATGCACCCACTCACAGACTCACTCAGAGTCTCACACACCTATTCACAGACCTACTCAGAGACTCATGCACTCACTCGGAGACTCACTTAGACAATCATTCACCCACTCAAAGAGCAATTCAGACATTCACACACCCACTCAGAGACCCACTAAGACTCTCACACACCCACTTTTAGACACAGACAATCACACACTGACTCACAGAGACACTCTCACACCTACTCTTACACCTGGAGACACCCTCACACACCTACTCTCACACGCAGACAGCCACTCTCCCACCCACTGTCGCACCCAGAAACATCCTCATACACATAGTCTCACACTCAGAGAGACAGGCCCTGTGACCAACCCCTGCCCTAAGGTAACTATAACTCACAACTTCGCCATGCACTGCTAATTACCCTAGATATTACAGCACTCATGATAATTTCTATGATGTTATTAAAATATAAATTTATATTAAAAATATAAAAAATGTATTTTTAATAAAAATGATAAATGTTTATATACTTAATGATGTTATATATTAGCCACAACTGCTTTAAATTATGGGGAAATTAGCAGTGCATGGTAAGAGCATGAGTTATAGTTACCTTAAGGAGCGAGTTATAGTTATGTGTAAAAATGCTAACTATAACTGCTGATTATATCTGGTTTTGTGTGAGTGAATTCAGAACCTAACTATAAAATCCCTGTAACCTTCACTTTTTTCCGGTGAATATATATATATATATATATATATATTCATTTAACAGCAAATGTCACAGGGACATTATAGTTAGTTTCAACCTAACTATAACGTCCCTGTCACCTTTGCTTTTTTTCAGTGAACATAGTCATGTATATATAAAACTCTCTCTCTTTATATATATATATATATATATATATATATATATGTATATATATATATATATATATTACGATCTCATGCAGGGAAATGCATAACTTTGAAGTGTTGGCAGCCACAAAAAATGATTTAAAAAAAAGAAAATGACCCAGGGGACACCCTGACCCCTTAGCTCTGGTGCTGGGGACCATGACGGATCCCCCAGGACAAAAAAAGCATTATTTGTTTTACGTTTTCACTGGGAGTCAGAGCAGATCTGGCAAACATTTTTAAAAAAACATGCTCTGACTCCGGTGCTTGTTTTAATGAAGCCCCTGGGTGGGCCAAGTACTGGGGACATGTGAATATAAATGAGTGGAGTGCACGGGGCCCCGCTCCCAGGGCATTTTTATGCCCCCGTGACCAGCATCTCCCAATGGATTTATTCAGAATGAGTACAGGGGGGCTGGGTTACCCCCCCCCCCTGCAGCCCCAGGGACCACCACCTCCCAGGGGCTGAAATGATAATGAAAGCAGGGGGTAATACAGCCACCCCTCAGACCCAACGACTGTCACCTCCCTGGGGCTTAAATCATAGTGAGTGCAGGAGGTGCTGCAGGGCCCCCTGCAGCCCCGGGACCACCACCTCCCCTGGGCTTTAATGATGAGTATGGAGGCAGCTGTGTGGCCCCTGCTGCAGCCTTGGGGACTGCCACCTCGCTGGGGCTTAAGTGATAATGAGTGTGGGGGGTCATGCATCGCCCCCAGCCCTTGGGAAGGCCACCTCCCAGTGGATTAAATGATAATTAGTGAGGGGGCCACTTGGCTCCAGCAGCCATGGGGACCTCCATTTCCTGGGGCTTTCAAGATAACGAGTACGGGGTGCCACGTGGCTCACCCATAGACACGAGGAACACCACTTTCCTGGGGCTTAAATGACAATGAGTGTGTGGGGCAACCTTGCCCTCCGGCAGTCCCGGGGACCACCATCTCTCCAGGGCTTTAATGATAATGTGTGTGGGGTCCCATGCGTCCCGCCCTCAGCCCTGGGGACTGCCACCTCCCTGAGGCTCAAATGATAATGAATGTGGAGGGGCGCACAACCCTCCCTCCACAGATGTGGGGACTGCCAACTCCCTGGGACTTAAATGATAATGATTGTAAGGGGGCCGCGCAGCCCCACCAGCCCCAGGGACTGACATTCCCCCAGGGCTTAAATTATAATTAGTTTGGGGAGCCATGCAGTCACCCCGCAGTCCTGGGGACATCCAACTGCCCAGGGATTTAAGAATAATGAGTGTGGGAGTCCATGTGGCCCCTCACAGCCCTGGGGATCTCCATCTCTCTGGGGTTTTAATTATAATGAATGCAGGAGGGCCAAGCAGCCCACACCACAGCCCCGGGGAGTGCCATCTCCCCGGGGCTTTATTGATAATGAGTGTGGGGGGCTGTATGCCCCTCAGCCCCAACAACCACTACCTCCTTAGGGCTTAAATCATAGAGTTGGGCCCCCCAGCCCCAGGGATCGCCAACTCCTCAAGGCTTTAATGAAAATAAATGCAGGGGCTGCATGGCCCCCCATCGCCCCGGCATTGCCACCACCCCAGGACTTAAATGATAATGAGTGTGGGGATAATGCAGCCCCCCCATCCCGAGGGACCACCACACTTTGTCAGCACGTTCTCTGTACAGGCTCCACTGCCTTTCATGTATGTGGTTGTACATAATGCCCATCTTTGAAGCTCGGGATGCTCCTGGTTGCATGTAATGAGTCATATGCTGTATTTTTCCACCATGTTATGACGCACCATCAAGAATTTGATGCCACTTTATGAAACGTTTTGTGACTGCCACACCTGTTAACTGCCTGTCAACACGTGTTTTCTTCAGCTTATACTCTTCAAGATTTAACCCGTGACAGGCAGACCTCTTTTCCAGGCATAAACAGTTACAGACACAATTATTTTGTTTTTTGTGTGCTTTCCTTCTAAAAATATACTATTAGTGACTATAAATCAATTTTATTGTTATATTCACTTGTTTTGTAATGGCAAGTTCTAGCAATGTTATGCATCTGCCATCATTTCTACAAAATCCAGGTAGACCACCTATGTCATGGACAAATTGTCTAAGAATCTTTGAAAACTACCTAGTTGTTATTGATGCCACTGGATATAGTGCTACTCATTACACAGCTCCACTTTTCAGCCATTTAGGGTAAACTGTTCAACAGGTGTTTGACAATCTACCACAACTTGAGGCCTCCACTGAAGGCAAATCCTGGGATGTATGCACTGAGCGTTTAGCACACATAAGTAAACAAAACACCAATGAACCTTCGATTATGCTTGAGAGGCATAACTTCTTTAAAAGAAAACAATTTGTTGATGAGTCGATAGAAGATTATCTAGCTGTTCTAAGAGTCCTAGCTGCACAGTGTGAATTTGGTACTGATTTGGATATATATTTACGAGATCATCTTGTTTTTAATTGTTATTATGAAAAAACTCAAGAACGCATTTTACTTTGAAAGAATCCAAGAGTAAGTTAAAGAAAGTAGTTGGTAAAAAAGTTACTACTGTATATTACAGATGTGGATCTAAATTTCATTTAGGGAGTAATCCATTGTGTCAAGCTCAAGGAAAGAAGTGCAGCAATTGCAAAAAGATTGGCCATTTTCAAGTAGTGTGCAGAGTAGTTATATCCAAGGCAAAAGTTTATCAAATGAATGGGAAGATGAAAACGTGTGTGAAAGTGAAACAATGTTTTGCTAAAATTAGATGTAATTGATACAAATTTATCACTTAAAAAATGTTAAGTGACCTATTTGTGATATGGTGATTGGTTCAGTTAATTTGAGTATTATGGCTGATTCTGGTTCGTCTATTACCATTCTGTCTGATATCACACTTCCAGGTTATGGTCACAGAAATTGTTGAAGGCGACTGATGTCAATCTGAAAGCATTTGTTGGTTACATCATTATTATGAAGGGATATTTTGTTGCCAGCTTGAAATTGAAGAGAAATATTAACTAAGGTGTATGTTGCAAGGAACTGTAAAAATCTAATGGGTTTGAAAGATCAAGCCAGGTTAGGAAGTATTTTAAAATCTGCATGTCATGAACCAGTAATAATGGGGGACGCACCTATTTTATCATTAGAATATTCACAAGGGAAGAGTGATGACAGCAAACTAGATGCTTCATTTACTAATTAGGAAAGGGTGTTTAATGACAGCATAGGATTGGTAAAGGGTTTTGAACATAGGATCAGTTTAAAAAAGAGGCCATTCATATCACTCGGAAAGTTAGGTCTGTGCCCTTTTCTGTTAAAATTTTTTGTAAAAATGGTTACAAGAAATGTGAGACCAAGGAATAGTGACACCTCTTATATTATCTGAATCGGTTTCAGTGTCAGTAACAGTCAGGAAAAAATCAGGAGATATACACTTATGTGTTGATCTGAGAGCACTTAATCCCAACATTGTATTTGACTGCCGTCCCTTAACTGGAATTCATGATATGTTGGCTAACTTGGGCAATAGTAGATATTTCTCTACTATAGACCTTAGGGTCAGCGCATCATCAAATTCCATTGACTGAGGATTCTATACCTTTGGGAAAATCATTTGGGGCATATACTTTTGGACAGATGCCATTTGGGTTGGCATCCGCTGCAAGTGTTTTCCAGAGATTTATGGACAATATGTTTGGTGATAAATCTTCCATCCAAACATTTCAAGATGATATAATCATTGATGCTGAAGATCTTGAACAGTATTATGAATGTTTGGAGTTGGTGTTGTGTAAGTTAGAGAAACATGTTGTCACAGTTAATAAAGAGAAATGCAAGTTAATGGTCAAAGAAGTTGATTATTTGGGACATATTTGGGCAATGTTCTAGGATATGAATGTTATGTTCTAGAATGAATGGATATGAGTAGAAGCTGTGCTGTGTTGCAGTGGTGGGTCTTTTTTCTCTAATAAACTTCCAGTCTTTTTATCAATTACTTTGAAGCCCTGGCTTATTGTTAAGTGTATGCAACAAGCAGTTCGGGCTGCAGTTGTGTGTAAAACCGCTATAGGAAGTAAAATGGGAAACTCGCTTTTTTTACCCCTCCTTTTCTCGGCTCCCTCTCAACGGATCACCCCAAAACTTCCCATGTACAACAAGGTTCTCTAGAACACATTTTATTAGAACATTTTGTGAAGATTCATCAAATGGCGCCAAAGATCTAGGCAAGTCAAAAAACGTTTTTTTCTACGGAAACATGGTCCTAATTATAACAACCAACTGGCGACCGCCAGTAGGATATATCAATTTAACATATATATATATATATATATATATATATACACACACATACACACATATATATATGTATGTATGTTAAATTGACTACCTCCTAGCAACTGACCGCCAGCCAGTAGGTAATAAATATATATATATATATATATATATATATCACTGAGAAAAGTCTTGCTATTCTTCCTGCACTCGCCTATCCAGGTTGGTGCACAGAACAATGGGCACAGGACCCATTTAATATTAACCATCACTTGGTAATCAAACGCTGGCTCTCCATGCAGTTACTGTTCTTTATTCACTCCAAGAGTCCATTCCATATCAAAGGACCATCATAACACAAAAACAACAAAAATAGGCCAATGCTTTTTAACCTTAACGGTCTTCTTCCTTGGCCCACAAAGAAGAGAAAAAAAGAATAAAAGCACAAGCCATGTGGCCCCTCCTATTTCAAGTATAACTATCACCCCCCATCATGGACATAGAAGAAATTTGTTCTCCTTTTTTTTTTTTTTCTTCTTCCTCTACTGTTCTTCTTCTTCTTCTTCTCACCCATATATCATGTATTCCCAATTTACTTCTCTAATTACATATTTTTAATCTTATCTATCCCATATGTAAAATACCAACATGCCCACAATTTTGCCTTCTTAACTAATTAGATGCCACATGGACCGTACTATAAAATAAAATTAAAGTGCAAAATAATTTAGAACCCCGAACAAATCTACTCTATCATACCTCATAAAGTCCGACTAGCCAATATGCACATACAGTTCCATCCTCGAACAATCCCCAAGGATGGCGACTATTTAATTGAATAATGGATTCCGATTCCAACTTCCTCAATTGCCTCTCTCTATCCCCACCCCTTGGGGTATTTGGCACCCTATCAATGCCAAAAAAAATAATCTTTTCCACCTTCCCACCATGAGCCAGATTGCAGTGGCGAGCAACCGTGTATGTTACATCATTCTTCACTATTTCTCTCCAATGCTCAAGAATACGCTTCTTGAGGGGAAAAATTGTGCTCCCCACATATTGTAGTCCACATGGGCAGACAATACCATAAATAGCAAAATCTGAAGTACAACTTAGAAATTTCCTAATGTTCTCCTTTTTCCCTGTAGATAACAAATAATCCTTTTGGTTAGTGCTGTGTCTGCATGCTTTACATTTGGCACATTTATAGAAACCCTGTTGCTTGTCCAAGAAAGTTCCCTTCAATTTACTCATATAACTATGTACCAAAATATCTTTAAACAAGCTACTCTTCCTATTAGTTACCATCGGAAGAGGACTCACTAACTGTCCAATCACCTTATCAGCCTTAATCAAATGCCGATATTTAATTAGAATCTTTTTAACTTTCAGTGAACACGCATTAAAAGTGTTCACAAATCTTGGGGAATTCATATCAGTGTCCTTCTTTTCCGGGGTCAATAACACTGCCCTACGAACTGCCTCTGCCTTTCGGCAGGCATTCTTAATAATTTTGTTTGGGTACCTAGATCTGAACCTTTGTACCATTATCTCTTGTTCCCTTTCAGAACTTTGAGATGTACTACAGTTTCTCTTGGCTCTAAGCAATTCCCCATAGGGTATGCTCCATTTGACGCTAGACGAATGGTGGCTTAAGGCATGTAAGATACTGTTGCCAGCTGCAGTTTTTCTGTTCAATATGGTTTGTAAAGTGCCTGCTTCGACCCTGACCTCCACATTCAGGAACTCCATAACCTGCTTGTGTATTTTATGCGTGAAATTTAAATTCTGACTATTTTTTGGTAGCCAATTTAGAAAATCTAATAACAGTGGTTCAGGACCATCCCAGATCATAAATATATCATCAGTATACCGTGTACAGAAGATGATATGCTGGAACCATTTTGAATTTTCATCCACCATAACAAATTACATTTCCCACCAACCCATAAAGAGGCAGGCATAACTTGGAGGAAAGCAACTCCCCATCGCAGTCCCGGTTGTTTGCCTATACCATTGATCTTCATACATGAAAAAATTATTTTCCAAACAAAACCTTAAAATATTCAGAAGCAACTCAGAATGCTCCAGGAGTCTTATAGGTTTGTCCCTAAAATTTTTTTTACACGCCTGAATTCCCTTATCATGTGGGATACAGGTATACAATGATACAACATCAATGGTTCCCATAATATACTGAGTTTGCCAAGGAATATCTTGTATTTTTGTTAAAAAATCTGTGATATCTCTGCAATAAGAGGTCAGACTGAAGACATAAGGACTTAAGAAGTGTTCTAAGTAGATAGAGGCATTTTCCAAAAGACTCCCTCTCGCTGACACTATAGGTCGACCTGGGGGATTTTCAATATCCTTGTGTATCTTGGGTAACATGTATAAAACAGGGTGCCAATGGTTTCCGCACCAGTAAAAACTTAAACTCATCTTCAGAAATTAGTCCCCTGTTAACACTTTCCGATAGTCAGTCATGAAACCTGGTTATTGATTCTCGATGCAATGTCACAGTGGATATCTCATAACAATTAGAATTTAACAATTGTCTTTCTGCTTCCTGTTGGTACTTCTGTGCATCCCACAGCACCACATTACCCCCCTTACCGGCAGGCTTAATAACAAAAGAAGTTGCTTTCTTTAAAGACATTAGTGCTGAACATTGACCTGAAGTTAAATTCTGTGCGAACACATCATCCGCCATCCTCCACAACTTAACAAATCGATAAATCACCGCTTTATGAAAAGCATCAATATTATCATGTGGCAATACTGGATTACATCTAGATTTTAGTTTGACATTGTTACCACTCATACTACCTGTTTGCAAACCCAAATCACCCAATAACTCAGTTTCTGTTGCCCAAGTTCTTTCCCCTACTTCCAGCTCACGTAAAGCAGCTAGACCATCTATATCACTGATAGTCAATTCTGAGGGGACATCTGTGTTGACCTTGATCTGTGTGATAGATATATCTTTCTGTTGTGCAAATATTTTCATTAACTTTAGTTTCCTTACTAGATGAAAAACATCAATTTGTGTTTTCGTATAATTGAAGTTGGCTGTCGGGCAAAAAGATAAACCTAGTTCCAATACTGTTCTTTCATCCTGGGATAATACGTGAGATGAAATATTGATAACTGTCAGTTTTCTATCAGTCTTCATTTCTTCCTCCTGTTCTGACGCGTGTTTTTGCCATTCGCTTTTTCGCTTTCTTGCTGACATGCCACCTCTCCTGCTCTTCTTGTTTCTCCGCCTTCTGCCCTGCCTTGCTGGGTTTTCTCTGTGGTCTTTAGCTCATATGTAAAAAACAATATTCTTCCAAAGTTGTAAACGGTTGCCCTGTCATCATGCTTGAGCCCGGTACCTCCACCACATCTGAGATATTCACAACACTGGACTCTGGTGAGGACACCTCCTGTCGTCGTAAGGCTTCACCCTGTCTATAGTCTCTTCTTGCTTGGTCAAATCTTCTACTGAAAGTAAGGATACATCCCATTGTGTAATCATTTTTATCACGTATGAATTTCCTCCTCTTCCTCACCTTTATTTCTTCTTCATACTTTTTGAGTCTCTCCTCCATATCTTTACAGAATTTGTTTATGTCATCTTGTGCCTCGTGCAGTTCCAAGTTTCTCCTTAACTTGTCAATTTCCTCAGTGATCTGTGTTAATTCCATCAACGCATATTTCGACAACAGTTTTAACATTCTCTTGCATGTTGACACCATTAAGAGCGACCATTCCTCCAGCAACTTAGGATGTGGATTGATATGCATTGGAGTTTTCAATGTTCTCAAGCCACAAGGGACCCGGCCAACCTCAATGTAGTTATCAAGTGAGATTACCTCCCATGCTCTGTTGATCTCTTTTTTCTTAAGTTTCTCAAGTTGCCATAATTGTTGTTTAAGGGGTGCTACCCCCGTGAACCCCCATCCTTGCTCCCATAAATTACAGGTGTCGCACTGGTAACAGATTCATCATATAAGCTACGTGCCTCCTCCATTCTCTGGCGCATAGCCTCACTCATATTTGTGGTGTTGGTGGAATGACCTCCAACTCCACACCACAATGGAATTCCAGTAGTGCACACAAAAAGATTTGAAAAATTAGCAGTCAATTTCACTTAGTAACAGTCACTTCAAATAATGACAGTACTCTGCTCAACACTCTCTTCTACTCTACTGTCCTACACTCCACTTAATGGCACTACTTGATACCACAATTTTTATTAATAATTAAAAAAAATGTAATTCAATCCAAAACAAAAACTAAAGTTAAGCCTTTGTTAGAGTTAGTTATTCTTTCTATACAAACCAAACAAAATTAGGGGCAGAATTTTTAATTCTGCTGGTGGAATTGGAGTAATTTAATAAATCTGTATTATTCACATAACATGGAATTACTAATTAATTCAGCTGTTCCACTTGCAGAATTAAATCAGCACTGTAATTGTTTTAAACAGAACTGAAGGATGGAGTAGTCCCTCTGTGTTTAAAAACCACTGCAGATTAAACTTTAATCTTCAGTGATTATTACGCATAGAGCGAGTGATCCCTCTTACAGCTCAGTTTAAATCACTGCAGTGCAGTGTATACCCCTTGGCGCCCTTACGTAAGTATTTAAGGGCACTGAGTGGTATGCACTGAAGTGGACACCCCTCAGTACCCTTACATACTCATGCAAGGACACCAACACTGCACTGTAGTGCACTGCATACCCCTCAGCACCACTACATTCTTATGAGTGGGTGTGGGTCTGAGTTCGTCAGGCCCCCATCGGAGTCCAAAGGTGAGCTCTTATTTCCAAAGACCAGCACTTCAGTTTTATTTGTTTAGGGTTTAAGGCAGCTTTATTTCATCCATTTGGCCATGCTGGCTTTGTCATGGTGGTGGTGTTGTCCTCTGAGATGAAAGAAATGAGCTAGGTGTCATCAGCATAAGTGATGATGTTGATTCTGTTGGATCTGATGAACTTAGCCAGAGGAGTCATGTACATGTTGTAAAGTGTGGGGCTGAGTGATGATCCCTGTGGGACTCCGCAGATGAGTTCCTTGGGTTCTGATGTGAACAGCAGGAGCTATTGAATTGATTGCTAGTCCTTGTATTCCTATTGTATGTAGACTGGTGATAAGTGTGTGGGGGATACATTGTCATAAGTGGTGGAGAGGTCGAGGGTAATGAGGGAAGTGGTCTGTCCATGGTTAAGGATGGCATATATGTCATCTGTGGCAGTGATGAGGGCTTTTTTGGGGCTTCCTCATTTCAGAATCCTGATTGAAAGTCCCTAAGAGTTTGTAGCATTCTAGGTGGTCAGAGAGTTGTCTGTTGATGGTCTTCTTGATGACTTTGGCTAGGAAGGAGAGCAGCAAGATAGGTCCAAAGTAACTGGGTACTTCAGGGTCGGCTGAGGGATTTTAAGGAGAACGGTGACTTCGATGTATTTTCAGCTATCTGGAAAGGTGGCTATCTTGAGGGAGGAATTGATGATGGAAGTGAGGGTGGCATTAATTCTGGCTCTTCCCAGGTTGTAAATATTGTGGGGTCAATGCTTTTTGGGCCCTGAGTAGACTATCTTCATTATTGCTTTAATGTCCTCAATGGATAGAGGGTTCTAGGCAGTCAGTTGTAGACTTTGAATGATGAGGTTAATGGGCTAGGGAAGTTGATGGGGAGTGGCTGTAGTTTGAAGTTGCTGTAGATTTTGCTGATTTTTTTCAAGGAAGAAGTCAGAAAGGTTGTTACAGAATTTTTGTGTAGGGGTGCTGATTGTGGCTGTTGGGCTGGTGAATTCCTTGAGGATGGGGGAAAGTTCTTTGTAGTTCGTGGAGTTAGATTTGATTCTTAGGATCAGGGCCTCTTTCTTGGCCTACTTTACTTGATGGTGATAGTATCTAAGTGTAGCAATGTAGGTGTTTCTTTCGTTTGTTCCTCTGATGGTTCTCCATTTCTTTTTGAGTTGCAAACTTTCTTGGATTCTCTGAGGTCAGCATTGTACCAGCTATCTGGCTTGTTGGATGTTTTGGGTTTTGTGTTTTTCAGGGTTGTTAGCTTATTGGTGCAGATGGTGATGCAAAGTTAAAATTGTTTGTATCATTGAGTAGGTCTTTGGTGTGGTCTGGGTAGTTTATTTGGAGGTCGTTAAGCCAGTCCTTCTCTGTACCTTTCTACCAGCAATGGCTCATGGTGTTCCTAGACTCCGTAGGAGTGGTTAGTGGCTCGGTTTTGCGAAAGTTGACGATCAAGTAGTCTGTTCCTGTGAGTGGAGTGACAGGACTGACTTTAACCCTGTTGCTGGAGGAGAAGTTGGGGTCCAGGGTGTGTATAGCAAAGTGTAGAACTGGGTGAGACCAATGCTCTGTAGACTTTCAACCAAGTCCTTGGAGTTGAAGTCAGTGGGGTAATTGAGTTAAAAGTTGAGATCAACTTGAATATGAGGTCTATGGTGTGCATGGCAAGGGAAGCATTGTGTTTGGTTAGGAGGTTACTGAAGTGGGTGCGAGGGCATGGGAGCCACCAGCAGGGGGTACCTTAGATAGTGGTTTTACTGTCTGTCTGAAGCTTGAAGTGCGTGTGTTCCATAAAAGTGGTTTCCTGGTCAGTCTAAAAGGTACTCTTGATGGTTTTTCTGTGGATGATAGTGATTCCTCCTCCTGATTTATAGGGTCGGCCTTCGTGAATGAGTTTGTGTACAGCAGGTTTAGGTGAGGAAGAGGAGGTCTGGGGCTGGGGGTTTCATTTTATCAGAGCACTTTGTAGAGGAGCACTTTTAAAAGAATTTGATATTGATGTTGAGAGGATTCACAATTTCAAAATTAGGATACCTTTCCTCAGTTTTCTTTGAAAGAGGCCTTTAGAAATCATGGTTCACTTAAAAAAACAAATTCATCTAATTTAGCTATGCATATTGTGTTATCTTATCAGTTGAAACAGTTACAGTTGCTAATTTTGTGTGCAAAGTCATATCTTGCTAACTTTGTGAAGATCCAATTAAGTCTGCCTAACATGTGCAGAGGTGATGTAGTGCCATTGCCGTACTAGTTGCATGACATAAAAAAGTTATAAAAGGAACTTCCTCTGGGACCCAAATCTTACTTGATGTATTTAGTTACTGCACTACACGTAACACTACTTCAGAGAATTGTCACTGGGATGTTTTCTTACATTGGAACACTAAGAGATTATCTCAGGTTAAATAAACAATCATTTATGTTTCAAAGAGAGTGGATTAACAGCTCTGTTATGTACTTGAAATGTGTTGGTGGGTAGGAATTGCTCTGTAACAAGTGCCTCCTGGCATTATTACTGTCTATAATTTCCCAAGAATGGTCATCATATTTTTAGATCCATCAGTTTCTATTCAGTGTAACTTCATTCTGATATCCGAATATTGTTTCATGCTGTCTTGTCAGTTGACAGGTTGTGATTTGTATTTACTCACTGTTAGAAATTGGGTCTCTAGTTCGCAGAGGTACAAACCCTTTTCCAAGTAGGGGCCACAATCCTAGTCAGGTCAAGTCACAGCACAATCTAAATTATCCTGTGCTCACCCTCAGGTAGCTTAGCACAGAGCACGCAGGCTTAACCTACAAGGCAATGTGTAAAGTATTTGTGCAATAATTTATACAGTAACACAGAGAAAACACCACAAAAATACACCACGTAGGTTTAGGAAAATAGATAATTAGATAAAGTACGATAAAAATTGCAAAAATCCAATTTGCAGAACTTGAGATACAGATTTGTAAAGGTTTAAAAGAGTCTCAATCCTTAAGAATCAGTGTATGGTTCCTTGTATAACACAGTACCTGGGATGTGTCAAAAATACCAGTGCACGGAGGCTGCAGAGGGGGAGATGTGTTGAAAAATCAGGGGCTGCGTAGGAGTTTCCGGTGCGGCATGGGCTATTCATTGTTCCTTCCCACTCCGTAAGGTGATGAGATGATTTCTAGGAGCACAGCCTTGGGTCCTCACTGTGAGCAGGGATACTTTGATGCCCAGGGACGAAGTGCTGAAAATCCTTGATGCGTTGGTGAGAAGGAGCAGATGCTACGTTGATCTGGGAGGTGATGCAGCAAATTTTCAGCCATGAAGCAGGTGCTGTATCGAATTCTGCAGGCATTCCATCCATTTTCCAATACACAGGAATTTTCTCCTCTGGGTGAAGTATTTTTGGCCCTGACACTTTAGACAGGAGGCAAGATCAATCCAAGCCCTTGAAGAGCACTTGTGGGAAAGGCAGAGTCCTTCCAGCAGAATCAGAGCCCAGCAGACAGCAGGGCAACAAGCAGGGCAGCAGTCTTTCTCAGCAAAGCAGCCCAGATGAGTGCTTTAGGCAGCCAGGGTCCTGGTGTAGATCCAGAAATGTCTGATTTGGTGGGGTCAGAGACACAGTATATATACCCAAAAGTGTCATTGAAGTGGGGGAAACTTCAAACAGTGGTTTTGAAGTACACAAGTTCCTCTTTCAGCCCAGTCTTGTCTGCTAGGATCCCTGTGAGGGATTATCAGTCCTTTGTGTGAGGGCAGGGCATTGGCCTTTGAAGTGTAAGAGAGAACCCCTCTACCCTTCCTACCCAGGGGGACCCATTCAGTATACAGATGAATGCAGATGTGACTGAGTGTCCTTTGTTTGTGGCTGTCTGGGTGAAATGCACAAGGGGAGCTGTCAAACAGCATAGACCAGACATGGATTGGAGACAGGCTGTAAGGCACAGATGGCAGTATATGCCAGAGAAATGCCCAGTTTTAAAAGTGACATTTGTAAAATAGTAATATTAAATCCACCTTCACCTGTAAGCAGGATTTTCTATTGCCATTCTGGCCATGCTAAACATGAAAGGGCCACTCCTTTCAGATCAGAATTTACCACTTGAAAGTACATAAGGGCAGTTCTAATGCCAGCCTATGAGGGGAGCAGGCCTCACAGTAGTGGAAAACTAATTTGTGAGTCTTCCCCAACAAGGACATGTAAAACACATAGGTACATGTCCTGCCTTTTACGTACATAGCACCCTGCTTTATGGGTTACCTAAGGCCTACCTTAGTGGTGACTTATATGCAGAAAAAGGTGAGTTTAGGGCTTGGCACGACAGGCTAGAGACATTGTTAAGGGGCTTCCTATGTGGGTGGCACAACTATTGCTGCAGGCCCACTCATAGCATTTAATTTTCAGGTTCTGGGCATCTCTATTGCACTTTACTAGGGGCTTACAAGTAAATTAAATATGCCAGTTGGGTAGGAACAAATGTTACCATGTTTAGGGGAGAGAGGCACATTCACTTTAGCACTGTTTTGCAGTGGTAAAGTGTCTAGAGTCCTAAAGCCAACAAAAATGAGGTCAGGAAAATAGAAGGAGGAAGGCATAAAGTTTGGGGTGACCCTTCAGAGAGGTTCATTTTCCAACATGCACCTACAAGCAACATACACTGCTTCTATTTCCCTCCTTCAGACCATCACTATAAATGCTGTTGCTTCTTTTCCCCTGTAGGCGTACATGAAATACTCTCTGGTTTTTGCCCTATCTAGTGGCTACTTTTTTTAATAAAAAAAAAAAAAGGTATTTGTGGTAGTGCAATATCAGCACTGGTACTGGGTACCATATGAGGGGCCCACGCTGTGTCCATAGTACCACCGCTTTAGTACTGTGTTTCACACTGATACTTCAGGCGAGTTCCAGAAAAAAATTACAAAAAATAACTAGGGCCCAGGGTAGGAACACCCTGATCCCTTAGTTCTGGTGCTTGGGTCCCAGAGGGACATCCCCAGGGCTAAAAAGCATTTTTAGTAATTTTTATGCTGCATGTTTATGATATTGTTGAAATTGTGGCAAAAATGTTAAAATAAAACAAGCACAGGCTCCTAATATTATCCACCTAATAAGACCCTGGGTGAGCCATGTCCATGTCAATAGGATACAGGGGCCCGTGCAGCCCCCCGCTGCTCCGGGGACCATCACATTCCTGGGACATTTAAAAAACTTCCTAAGGTCACTATAACTTGCACCTTCGCCATGGACTGCTAATTACCCCAAATTTGTCAATTGCTATAACATCATTGAAAATATAAATCAAACATTATCCTTCGAATTATTGAAGAACAATCTGTGCATGATGTTGGCATGTGTTATAGGTACCTTAGAGAACAAGTTATAGTTGCTTGAAAGAACTCTATCTATAACTGCTGAATTTCAATGTATTTGTACCAGTAAATTCAGAACCTAACTCTAACGTCCCTGTAACCTTTGTTTTTTTCAGTGAGCATATATACATATAACATATATATCTATCTCCTATGCCTACTCAATGGTGTAAATGTGCAATAAAAAACAAGCATAAGTTAGTATGCATGTTTGTAATTTCCTTGCAATGCATTCTGCATTTCAAATTTTCCTTCTAAAAATGCAAATGAAACCCATTTAAATTGGCAGATAATCTTCAACGAAAACACACAGGCCCTCATTCTGACCCTGGCGGTCTTTGACCGCCAGGGCGGAGGACCGCGGGAGCACCGCCGACAAGCCGGCGGTGCTTCAATGGGGATTCCGACCGCGGCGGTAAAGCCGCGGTCGGACCGGCACCACTGGCGGGGTCCCGCCAGTGTACCGCGGCCCCATTGAATCCTCCGCGGCGGCGCAGCTTGCTGCACCGCCGCGGGGATTCTGACCCCCCCTACCGCCATCCAGATCCCGGCGGTCGGACCGCCGAGATCCGGATGGCGGTAGGGGGGGTCGCGGGGCCCCTGGGGGCCCCTGCAGTGCCCATGCCACTGGCATGGGCATTGCAGGGGCCCCCGTAAGAGGGCCCCTACATGTATTTCACTGTCTGCTGCGCAGACAGTGAAATACTCGACGGGTGCAACTGCACCCGTCGCACAGCTTCCACTCCGCCGGCTCGATTCCGAGCCGGCTTCATCGTGGAAGCGTCTTTCCCGCTGGGCTGGCTGGCGGTCTGAACGAGACCGCCCGCCAGCCCAGCGGGAAAGTCAGAATTACCGCCGCGGTCTTTCGACCGCGGAACGGTAACCTGACGGCGGGACTTTGGCGGGCGGCCTCCGCCGCCCGCCAAGGTCAGAATGAGGGCCACAGTTCTCAAAAATTGACAGTATTGAGTAACGAACAGGGGCGGAGTGGATTGAGGAACTAGGGCAGGGCCGTGGCTCTGTGACCAGCATTAGCCTGCTGACCCTCTGAGCAAGGACTGGATAGGGTCATGACTCCCCCCACACTGGTACATCATCAACGCTGTGCCTGACTGACTTACCTACATCTCAGCCTGGGACTTATTGTAGTTGGCATTAAAGAGTACAGACGGACTGGGCTGCATTCGCAGGCCCCTCATTGACTGGACTCATGTGAGGAGAGGCAGGACCCCTAGCCCTTCTTAAATGACTCAAGCCTCCAATCCTGATAGCAAAAACCCACTGTAGCGTGTGGATAAAACCTCAACAGCATCCCTCTGGGACACATCATAAGCTGGGTTACCTGAGGACCATTTGGAATGAGGTCCTGGCTACAACCTGCCACTAGCTAAACAGAGTTCTGTGCCCCCGACATGCATGTTTGCCTGTGATTCTTCCTACATAGAGGTACAGAGTTGTGATACAAGGACCTGCCTTCTTTGTGGGCCCTGGGAGCTGATACCTGGGGAATGATGGTGAAAAAAAAACAGTTAAAATGTTGTCTGCTGCCCCTCACAGCAATGGTGTTTCCTCCTTGACACAAGTGCTTAAGAGGGACACACTGCACCAAATGGAGCTGACTTTGGAAAACCACTCTAACCAGTTTAAACTGACTCTGCTGTCCACTCAGGAGGCAAAATCCATGCTAGCATCCAAGGTTGACACTGTGACCATTAAAATGTCCCTGCTCGAGGCTTATCATAAGAAGTTACATGAGAGTACAGGACACTAACTCGACCCTAGGGGCTCTCCGACCTGCAGTACATAGGATGCAGGATAAGTGGGTGAAAGACGCTGAAGGCCACTCCGTGTGCCACAGCATTTGCTATTGGGAATTCCAGAATGTACTGAGGACCAGAGTGTGGAGTTTTTCTTGAGACGTGGCTGATAGATGGTACTGGCTGTAAAAGCCCCCTGTCTCTTCTCCATAGAACGTGCACCCACTGCATCCGGGAGCACCCACCCAGGGCCATTATCACATATCTATTGAACTATGGAGACAGAGACCCAATCCTGCAGCTATTCTGCACCACAGGGCCCTGGAAGCTGGATGGCTCAAGTAACACACCCTCTGTCAATTACACAGCACTAGTCCAGAAACAACATTCCTCCTACACTACACTGAATCACCAACTATGAACGATGGGAATTAAATATGCTCTTCTCTTCCCAGGAAAACATTGGACAGTGGAAGGAGACTTCACTCATTCCTTTACTACCCTGATGAGGCCTGCACTTGGCTCAGCTCTAGGGGTGCTGACACACACTTGGAGAGTGAGGCACCCACTGACTCCTAGGAGAGCAAAAAATCAAGGAAATAGCAGAACAACAGGCCTGAAATCACCCCTTCAAAGAGCAGGTGGCTAGGGCCAGGACGCAGGTGGCAGCTGAGGTGTCATTAACACAAATATCACTTAGATCTTCTGGATCCTGAACAACGCTCAGACTTGGAGGGAAGCAGCAGTGGATCAGGTGCATTGGATTGTGTACGGCAAGAGGGCCCAGCACTGACTCCTCACGTGGCGGATGACCTCTGTGAAATGAACATGGAGAATGCCAAACAGTTCTGGAGGTGTCAGCATGAGGGGTTGCGCGCAGGAGATGGGGCTGAATGGCCCTGCTCTCCGGAGTGCCTGGACTATCAGGATTGCTGTTCTTCTACTAGATTGGACATGTTCTGATCCCCTCAGCTCGGAGGGACTGGTTCCCTCGTGCCTGGACTTGCATTGGACCTTGTTGCACCATAATGACTGTTACTACTTGTTTGGACAGAGTGTTTCATCTTCTCTGTACTGGGTAAGGGCTTTGGGAATGTTATGGTTGACTGTTTTCTTACAGCCCGTTTTAACTGCAGTGAGTGAGCACATTATCAATCATGAGGAGGTACATATCGGAGCAACACTTCCTAAGGTCACTATAACGTGCACCTTCGCCATGCACTGCTAATTACTACATATATTACAGCATCCATGACAACTGCTATAACATCATTAAAAATATAAATGCAACATTATCCCTCCAAGTATTGCAGAATAAACTGTGTATGGCAATGGTGCAAGTTATAGTTACCTTAGGGAACAACTTGTAGCTGATTTTGTGCTGTTTTGCATAATGTCATCTATAAAAGTCATAACCTTGAATGTGCGTGGTCTTAATTCCCAAATAAAAGGTGCAGTTTACAGGCATTTGTTAAGCACTGGAAGGTGCATGTCGGCATTCTCTAATAGACACATTTGACTAAAGGAGAGAGTTTTGCACTGCATAAACAATGAAGAGGGAGGGAGTATTGTATGACATATTCAGCTCACACAAGGGGTAAGTCATATGGATATGCACAGCTGTCCCTTTCTGCCCTCTCGTGGAGGAAATAGATCATGAGGGATGATATGTTTTACTGCCAGGGCTGCTGGATGAGAGGGATGTTGTACTGCTTAAAATCTATGCACCTAATGTGGATCAATGCACCTTCTTAGATACACTGGCCACATTTCTGGCAAGAGTCAGTAATCATGCCTTGCTGGTGGGGTAGATTTTAACTGTGTAGTTGATACACTTCTGGACAGATCACGTCCACCCTGCCCAATGCCCCCACGTATCCTTGTGCAATGCTTCCACTATAATCCAGCTGGTAAACAGTCAAGAAGTTTAGCAACTGGATGACACATTGGAATTTAACGAACACTTGTTGGTTCTCTTACCCCCTGCAGAGAAAATACTCCGATCACTTTTGGATGCATGAGCTAATTTTGCACATAAACAAAATTCTATGCACGGCACTCTTGTAAGACAAAGTCTTGTCTATGGAATATTTGTCAGAACAAATCCACTGTTGGTAACATTTTCTTGGGACACGGCCAGGCCCTCAATCCCCATATGGAAATAAAATCCACTGCTGTTGGAGGACCAGGTTTTCAACAACACCCTGGGAAAGGCTGTGGCTCACTACTTCTGAGAGAATGATTGTTCTGCCTCTTCCAAATTGTTAGGATGGGATACCTTTAAGGTTGTGTTGCATGGGCACTGTGTTGCAACAGTGAATGGAGTATGAGCGCAACTGTACGGGGACATCCAGCTCCAAGAACACCTCCTTCTGGGCCTGGAAAAGGAGATAGGAGGGAGACCCTCTGTGGAAAACAGGCTGTGTAAAGAGAGAGAATCCTTTCTGACTTTGACTGACCGACTGAGAGGGTATCACTATTGCTCATACATTTCCAGGGCTCACCACAAGCATGATAATAAATTAATTGGTGGTTTATTATCCTGGCTCATCAACTCTGAAAAGAGCGGGGTGCAAATTCTGGGTATGAGAACAGCCCAGGGTGACATGATTTACTCACAGGCAGCAATCAATCAAGTCTCTTTGGACTTTTGTAATGTGTGGAGCACATTCTCCATGACTATATTGTCAGGGCCAAATTAGGCCATGTTCATGTACAGGAGGTGATGCAATCGGGTCAGGCCACCTCAGAGCAAGAAGTCAGGGGGGAGCGAATAAAGGCTTTGACGTGGGGCAATTTACAGGACACGGACAGGCTTGAGTTTTCCACGACCCTCTCCGATCGCTTGGTGCCAAGGCTCACTACCTTGTTTAATGCAGCTAAATAGGCCAGGGAGCTACCTGGCAGCATGCAGGAGGCAGTGATTACAGCCTTGCCTAATGCAAGGTGGTATGTAGAGAAAATGGGTTAATATCAGCTGCCCTTTCTATTAAATTTAGACTACAAGACTCTTAGCCAAATCCTGGCTGATAGACCCCTACCCCGCACCCCGAGCCTTGGGCACCAGGACCAGGCTGGGTTTATTCCCACACATAATAACTTCCAGGATATCCAGCGGCTCATACAAGTATTGAACTTCTCTGCAGAGCTCCCCCCATCTGCCTTGGCCTTGGCCACTGAAATTGAGAAATCCTTTTACTCCCTGTTGTGTGCATTTCTTTATGCAGGAATGACAGGAATGTGGCTGGGCAATGGGTTCATTTGCTGGACAAAACCACTTTACACTAAATCAAACAGCCAGAGTCAAAGCAGGCACTGGACACCCACCATAATCAATTATCTTAGGGTCCACATTTATCACTAGGAGGACCCACTTCTTGAGGACAATATATGGGACAGTGAGACGGCACTGGACCCATGGATCAAGTTTTGGTTAACGCTTCAACTTTTGGTTATGGGCAACATTGCCCTGACAAAGATGATCATCCTCCCTAGTCTAATAAATTTCTATACAGCCCTTCCTGTGATGCTCCCCAAACAGTTGTTCAGAGACATTGCTGTATTAACCATGAAACTAGTATGAGGCAATAGCAGGATAAGAGTAGAATTAGGAGAAGCTTTTGTATCCCATGTCAGAGGGAGGACTGGTGATCCCAGACTTTAAATTGTACTACCTGGTGGTGCAGCTGCAGTAGGTGGTATTCTGGTAGGAAACCTCCCCCGGGGACGCATTGGTACATTAATTACTGAAGCCTGATGGCCCACCTCTACCACAGAAGGACGGAATACTGTTAGCATCCCTTTGATATGTATGGATAGGAGCAGTACAGCATTGCAAAACTGAAACACCTTATGGAAGAGACCTCCCATTGCTCATGCTCCTTGTCATCCCCTATAGAGGTGACTGGAGGGAATTGAGAGATTGGGCGACATGCTACCTCACCAGGATTGGTGGTTTATATTTTAACAGTAGTGTGGCTGAGTTTGTTGCTCTACAGGACCAATGTGAGATCCCACCATGGGCACTTTTTGTTACTTGGGTCACTGATGGCAGCAATTCTACATTTGTGGAACACAAGGTTCAGAGGTTCCCCTGGGCTTACCATGCATATGAGAGATTGATGGGCGGTGGCATGCAGTCTTGCTCTTATAAAAGGCATTGCTCAGACAAGCAAAAACAGATTTGTGGGCATAACAGGAGAGGTAGGAGTCAGATCTTGGTATTTCCTTTGTCGAGGTGGACTGGGCTAAACTACTGAAAGATACTTCAAGGGTCTCCTGCAATGCATGATTTAAACTAATCCAATATTACTTTCTTCATAGGGTATAGATCACCCGCAACAGGTTGAATCTAATATCCTCAGTAGTGATTCCGGGCTATGCGAAATACGGAAAGCCTGATGCTGCATTCCTCTGCATGTTGTGGGAGTGCCCAGTTCTCTCCCTATTGTGGAAAGCAGTGTGTTTAACTCTGAAAGTGGTCACATAATGACCTTTGCCAGCATCTCCTGTGACCTGTCCCTTAGGCTGGTGTCTTCGACCTAAGGCAGAGGAAGTCACAAACAAGTTTGAAGACCTGGCATTAATCCCACCATCCAGGGTTGTTTTTCAGGGCTCCGGAAATAGGCTTCTTGCGAGAGTGCAGTACTGAAAAGAGAAGTGAACAGGGAGCTGCGGCCTGGGAGTTGAGTGGTGGCTTGGACACAAATACTCAATGATCTGCCACATGTTGGACGAGATGGACAATTAGTTAGGCTGATTGCAAAACAGTTGGGCTAGGCATCATTCTTACGTGTCTAGGAATTCTGTATTATTAACACTTGCTCCTCTTACAATGTAGCATCCTAGACTAGTGGAGATCTAGCTACTGATGCCTGCACATATTGAGACATATCTACCTCCCTGTACACTACATACTCAATCACACTACCTGTGACTCTAACCCTTGCACCTCCTAAACTTACACTGCTGGTTCATGGTTGTAATTGTTGTTTTTGGTTTCTGGTTTACTTCACTGCACTATTACATGTCTTTCCATATTTTACAGAACACCTCCTGCACGTGAAGGGTTCTAAATGTTGACACAATTATGCATGTGATTCTATGTTGGCTCAGTGGGTATAGGCAAACGTGAATCTAACCCTATCATGTCTGGTGCAGAGGGATGTAAAGCAGCTACTATGTTATTTGTTTATATGAAATGTGAAATCTCAATAATGCATAGAAAAAACAGTACATAATGAATAGACGATACATAAATCATCTAATCTTTCTAAAAAAATACTAATTTCAGAAAATAAATCCTGTATTACAAAAATACATAACCAGTAACATATGCAATATGGTTCTATGTTGCCATCTCTGGGTGCAGGTGACATTTGTAAACCACAAGGCAATCAGCATCATGGTTTATGAATGTTAAACTTAGGTCAGAGTTTCCATAGGAGGAACATTAGTTTTGTTTTACTAATAACTTTGCAGCAGTTTAATGAATCTTTGTGAAACATTCCAAAAAAAGAATCATCCAACTCAACTCCTTCCTAGAACGTTTACGGGTAATTTGCCAAGTGGGGATGAGAAAAAGGTAAATCCTAAAACATCATTCCATGTTAATTCTCAATATGGTACATTTTGTTATTTAATATAAGTTCTCTCAACTTTTTTGAGAAATTCACATTTAAAGAGTTGCTCAGTGATTTTGAAGGGGTTAAAAAGCTAGCTGTATCTTGACTGTTGTTGTGCAGATATGCTCTCATTGGCCACTTTAAAGATAACTAGTCAATCCTGATTGGTTGGCTACAACCTCAACAGTACATTGTTCTAGGAGGCTGGCCTGGTTTGTAGTGGGTACCTTGGGTACTTACACCTTATACCAGGTCCAGTTATCCCTTGTATTGTGAAATGTAGTAATGTTCTAGCAGCTTAGGCTGATAGAGGTAGCTATAGCAGAGCAGCTTAGGCTGAATTAGGAGACATGCAAAGCTCCCGCAATACCACTTATAGTTGCACAGTACTTATACAAAAGTAAAGACAATACTCAGCCAAACATATCTTAGAGGCAATACTCCTTCTGGAGGTAAGTATTATACACAATATATACACTAGACACCAAAATAAGGTAAGTAATTAGACATAGGATATTGCAAACAATAGGAAATGCTATAGAATGCAATGGGAGAAAATAGGTCTAGGGGCCACACAAACCATATACTAAGAAAGTGGAATGTAAATCACAAATTCCCGCCTAGACAAGTGTAGTGTGCAGAATCGCTGGGAGAGTAAGAATACAGTAAAGGTAAGTAAATTACCCCACCAAAGAGCCCAGAAAAGCAGAAGTAAAGTACTGCAAGTTTTCTTAGGACACACTACACCTCGTGATATGGATTATTGCAGTAACCAACCAAGTCTGCAAACAACAGCTGCTGGATTCCTGGCAGTACTGGGGGTCCATAGTGGAGCCCCCAGGATGCATGGAATTGGCTCCCCAATACCAGAATTGTAATGGGGGGACAATTTCATGATCTTAAAGACCTTACATGGCCATATTCGGAGTTACCATTGTGAAGCTACATATAGGTATTGGCCTATATGTAGTACATGTTGTACTAGTGTGTAATGGCGTGCCCGCACTCACAAAGTCCCGGGAAATGGTCCTAAACTATGTGGGGGCACCTTTCCTAGTGCAAGGGTGCCCTCACACTTAGTAACTCTGCACCTAACCTTCAGCAAACGAGGGATAGACAAATAGGTGACTTATAAGTTACTTAAGTTCAGTAAAAATGGCTGTGAAATGGTGCGTGCACTATTTCACTCAGGCTTCAATGACAGGCCTGTGGAAGGGTTTGTCTGAGCTCCTTATGGGTGGCAAAATAAATGCTGCAGCCCATAAGGATCTCCTGGAACCCCAATGCCCTGGGTACTTAGGTACCATATACTAGGGACTTAGAAGGGGGGGTCAAGTATGGCAATTGAAATTGGTAAATGAAGTAACTAGCCTACAGTGACACATTTCAAAGCAGAGAGAACATAAGCACTGAGGTTCTGATTAGCAGAGCCTCAGTGACAAAGTCAAGCACTCTACAGACACACACATTAGGCCATAAACTATGAGCAATGGGGTCCTGATCATTAGGATCCCAGTGATACAGGCAAAAACATACTGATGTACAGGTAAAAATGGGGGTAACATGCCAAGGAAGGTGGTACTTTCCTGCACCCATTACAAGAAACAGGGATAATGTCCATACTGCCTGAAAATGAATTAAATAGCTATATAGGCTCAGAGTGAGTACAAGGTGACCCCAAGAGTCATGTGGTGGACCCTTGATTGACTGACCACAACATGTACTGCATGTCATGGCAGTCATTACGGGACTCAGCAATATGGTCCCCGTAGAAATGCATGTAGTGAAAGCCTGCTGAAAAAGGTAACAAAAAGAGCTCATGTAAGGATGACAACAGATTTAGTCACATGTAAAGTCATTTGTTGGTGGTACCATACTCATTTTAGGAATTGTGGTGTGTTCTAAGGTAATTGTAAACTGTGGAAAAGCTGATTCATTGATGAGATTTTAAGATTTCTGAGAGAAGTCTGGTGTGAGCCCTTCTCAAGTAACAGTCACAACCCCAGTCGGGTGAACCACAAAAGGAACTAAGTTAACTGGTGCTTAACCCTCTGGTAGCTTGGAACAATATAAGTTAGGTTCAAATTAGAGGTAATGTGTAATGTGGAAGGTACTTACACAGTACACATGGAATATTAAAGCGAAAACACAATACAAGAAAAAAAAACACCAATTTAGAAAAATACTGGTAAATTGTTATAAATTATTTGATGCAAGAATGACACATATCCAATCAGTAAAACTAGAGTTATGAATGTTTGAGAAGATAAAGTTATTTTTTTTTTTTAATTCTTTATTGGGGATTAAGGTATGGTACAAAGTAATACAGTATGTAGTGTACATTAAATGATGTCACCCATATGTTTCTGACAATTGACAGTGGCTGATTTCTTATCAGCATATGAGGTATGAAGTCAGGAGTAGTTAGAACAAACAGTAGAGAATAGGTGTGGAGGGGGGAAGGGGTGAGGGGAAGGGGTTGGGTAGGGTAAGGAAGGGGAGGTGGGGGGAGGGGTTGAGTCGGCGTACCAGGGTGGCTTGTAGTGTATATTAGTGATTCCTTTTATTGTGCAGACCATCATGGAGGGTTTTGTATAGGTATGTGTGCGGATATTTATGATGTGAGATATAGTATCCGGGATGATGAGAAGAGGGGAGGGCAGATGAGGAGGACAGAGTTGTTGATTAAGGTTGTGAGCCTTGTAGAGTTGGAGGATTCCGTCTGGGGTGGGTGGTCTAAGAGTCAGGAACGGAAGGGGAGGCAGAAGTTGACGTGACAGATAGAGATGAGGGTGAGTTGGATTAAGGCTGGTGAGCGAAATATACGATGTAAGATGTTGCGAGAAGGGGAGGGAGGAGAGAGAGGGAGGGGGATCTAGTTGGTATCTGTCGACTGTCCACGAGCTAGTGGAAGGTGGGGGGGTGAGGTGTTGCGGGTTTCAAGGATACTGAGTGTAGTGTATGGGGGAAGGGTTCAGACATCTATGGTCCTGTCAGGTAGGGACTCCAAACTTCTGTAAATAGGGCCACCTGATCTTGTAAGTTATAGATTACCCGTTCATGGCCAGCAGTTTGTATCATAGTGGTCATCCATTCTGTCGGTGTGGGGGCGGTGCTAGTTCTCCGGTTCCGGAGTATACAACTTTTGGCTGTGGAGATTGCTGTGTGCAGCAATCTCTGCTGAGAACGTGTCAGGGGGGATATGGGCGCATGTCGTGAAGAATGTTGAATGACGGTGGGATCGGGTGCGGTATTTGAAGAGAATCCGCCAGGGTACGGCACACCGCGTCCCATAAAGGTTGTACTGATGGGCAGCGACAAAGGATATGTAGCAGGTCACAGTGAGGGTCTGTGCATCACCAGCAGTTTGTATGTGGCATTAGGCCCGCTTTGTAAAGCTTCGTTGGTGTCCAATACCAACCCTGGAGGATTTTGAATAGACAGAACTTCAGTCGGGCCTTGCGGACGCCTCTATCAGTGACTCCAGGATGTCCGACCAGTCCTCCTCAGTATATGTCGTCCCAAGCTGGCCTTGCCATTTTAGGCGTAGGCTTTCAAGAAGGGGTTGTGAGTAGATGTGATTAACTAGCACTCTGTATAAGCCTGCCATTACACCTTTGTGGCGCGCCTATGTCTTTAGATAGGTAATGATTGGTGAGGCCTTGATATTATGTAGACAATGCTTAAGTTGCAGGTATCGCCATTCTTGGTTATCATGTATGTCGAATACTTCCTTTAGGTCGGCAAAGGATCGAGGCCAGTACCCCTCTATGATTTGGGCTATGCAGTGGACACCAGCATTTTTCCATTCTGGCCATTTTAGGGTGCTGCCCTCTATTCTGATATTTTTGTTACCCTCTATCGGGGCTTGAGAGTGTAGCAAGGGGTGTACACCTAGGAGGCGGTGAGCCCTGCACCACGCTGTGTTTGTTGCCGCAAGGACAGGATTAGACAGTTGGGGGCAGTCAGTGTAAATCCCTTCTAGTCCTTCGCATTGGTCTCGTAGGAGTTTTTCTGTGGTTACCCATTGTGGAGTGCCTGGGTTTTCAGGAAGTAGATATGCCAATTGTGATAGCTTTAGAGTGAGCGAGTATTGTTCCACTGAGGGGAGGCCCAGGCCACCATAGGATCGGTGTGCCATGTCTTTTGCTGGCGTCAGTCTCGGGTGCATGGAACCCCAAACAAAAGTCCTTATTGAGGCATTGATCGACCGAAGCAGGGTGAGGGGTACAGTTAGGGGGAACATACCTAGTATGTATGTGAAGCATGGGAGAGTGACCATCCTGACCGCCTGTGTCCTGCCCCACATTGAAAGGCCCAGTAGTGACCATTTTGCAAAGTCCTGCTTCATCTGGGATACAAGAGGGTCTAGGTTGTCTCTAACCATGTGTTCCAGGCCCCTGTTGATGAGTGTTCCAAAGTATTTGAGGCTCGTCGGGGTCTATTTGAACGGGAGACCTTAAATTTCAGCCCTCGTTGTTATTCGTGAGAGGGGTAGTGATTTGCTCTTGTCCCAGTTCATCCGATATCCGGATAGGGATGCAAAGTCCTCTATGGTTGAGAGTAGAGATGGTATAGACCGTTCTAGATCAGACAGGGTGAGTAAGATGTCATTGGCGCAAAGGTAGATTTTGGAGGAGCCACCTGGTAGGGGAATGCCTTGTATCTGCTTGGAGTTCTGTATGGTAGCCGCCAGGGGTTCCATTGCTAGTAGGAACAGGAGCAGTGACAAGGGGCAGCCCTGTCTTGTGCCTCTTGTGGAACGGGTGCGAGAGGAAGCCCCCGCAGTTAACCTGCGCCGTAGGGTGGTCATATAGTAAGCAGACTTTGGAGATAAATTGTTCTCCAAGACCGAAGTATTTCATGATAGTGAATAACTAGGGCCATTCGATACGGTCGAACGCCTTCTCTGTGTCGAGAGATAGAGCCAAGACTTCCTCTGGCATTTTAAGGGATTCATGTAAGGTGTGGCAGACAGTGCGCATGTGGTTTCTAGACAGGCGGCCTGGTACGAATCCCACTTGAGTATTATGAATCAAGGATGGTAGCACTTTGCTTAAGCGTGCCGCCAGGACGCTGGCCAGAAGTTTAACATCTCCGTTCAGAAGGGAAATAGGGCGGTAGCTGACGCAGAGTAGGGGGTCTCTACCTGGCTTGGGTAAAATGACGATTGTGGCCTTGTTGGACAGTGCGCCTAGGGAGCCCTCCTGGCAAGCCTCTGCGAGTGCCTTGTGCACAGCAGAGACTGCTTCTTCCCCTGCCCATCTATAGAATTCAGCGGGGAAGCCACCCTAGCCCGGAGATTTATGGCAGGGAAGGTTTTTGATGGCTTGTACTATTTCTTCTCTGCTTATATCGCCTTCCAGGAGAGCTCGTCCCGCTTCCGATAGACGAGGCAGGTTGGCCGAGGAGAAAAAGTCTTTGGTTTGTGCAGTAGTGGCCGCTATTTCAGGAGTATAAAGGTGGTGATAGAAGGCTGCAAATTCATTTACAATGTTTTGTGGGTGGATTAGTACTGCTCTTGAGGAAGATGTTATAGCCGGGATGGCGGAGGCAGCTTCTCTCTGTCGGAGTTGTACCGCTGGAAGTCATCCCGCTCTCTTGCATGGTTCATAGTGACGACCGCGTAGTCTTTGCAGTGCATATTCCGCTTGTGAGGTATAAAGCTCGTTGTGTGCCATTCGTGCTTGTTCGAGGGAGTGGTGCAGTGCCAGAGACGGTTGTGAGGTATATTGTCTGGTGAAGCTCCGGATGTCACCTTCTAGGGTTTGTTGGCGAATCATCCTATCCTTGTTAGCCAGTGCCACGTCTCACATCATATTGCCTCTCAGGGTTGCCTTCACTGCTGCCCAAAGGACACGTTTAGAGGCCACAGTACCAGTATTATCGGTCATATAGGTAGATACATGGGTCTTCAGGTTTTCTTTCCCTTGGGGGAGCGGTATCTCTGCACTGCAAAAAGCCATGGTTTGCGGCTAGAGGAGGCGAGGCCCACCTGAATCTGGAGTACAATGGGGGAGTTATCTGAGAGTCCGTTTTCAAGTATACTAGCGTCTTGAAGTTGGGGAATTATAGTGTGCGACACTAAGAAGTAGTCCAGACAGGACTGGGTACCATGGACGGGAATGTATATTCCTTGTCCTTTGGGTGCATCAGTCTCCAACAGCCTGCCAAGCCTGCATCAGTTATTATGTCCATTAGTAGCACCCTGTCGTGGTTATTGCCCGTATCAATAGGTCCCGTTCTGTCTAGGATAGCGTCCCGGGCGAGGTTTTCCTCCTATGATGTAGAGAGTGGTCCCAATTTCAGTCAGGAGGCGGTTTAGTTGTAGGAAGAAGGATCGTTTAGTACCGGTTGGTGCGTAGACGGAGCCCATGCATAGCGAAGTGTCTCCCACCTTCAGTTTTGCGATCACCTACCTCCCCTCTGGATCATTCCCTGTTTTGATGATTGTTACCTAGAGGGTTTTACATAGTAATATTGCTATTCCGCATTTGCGGGGGGTGCCTCCTCCAGGTCTCTGGTCTGTCGTGCAACAACTAAAAGAAATACTTCCCACCCAGTCCCGACGGAGCTTGCTTGTCTCTGCACTGTCCAGGCGGGTCTCCTGTACCAGGGCTATGTCCGCTCTTTTAGATTGGAGATAGGACAGTACTTTTTTCCGTTTGATATAGTTTGTCATGCCATGAACATTCCAGGAGATAATTCGTAGTGGATGTATCGTGTGGAGGGCGGTTCTTGGCATTTTAGGTAATGGGATGTGGTTTCGACAATTCAGGGGGTTTGGCAATTGACTACCTCTATGGTTGTTGTTGGGAAGGTGTCTTAGTTGTACGGCAGTTAGAGGGTGGGGTTAGCTGGTGGACGTCGTATGATCTTTTGGGAGGGCAGAGGGAGAGAGAGAAGGGAGGGTAGGTAAGGTTGAGAGAGGGAGGGAAGAGTAGGGGTAGGAGAGAGGGTGAGAAGAGAAAGGGGGTAAGTGGCAAGTGTTAGGATGTAGAGTGGAAGGTGAGAGAGAGCTATACGGTCAAGGAGAGAAGAGAAGGAGAGGAGGAGGGGGAGTTAGGGATAATAAAACTTGGTTGGGTAAACTAGGGGGACAATATCCCTAGAGGGATCTAGATCTGAAGACTGCAGGCCTTTTCCCTATAGGAGCTCTCGTGTCGTTGTCGAGTCCCTGTTGGGGGGGGGCAGGGGAGAGAAAAGAGGCAACCGCCGTTGCCGTTTGTTTGGGGGTTTTCTGTCTAGCTCTGGAGAGAGGAGGAGTGTCATAGGCTTGTCATGAAGGGGCTTGGGGGTGTAGCAATTAAAGGGTTGTGTATTCTGTGTTTTGGGGGGAGGTGGGGCAATGCATATCAGTGGTTGTTGGGGGAGTGGAGTCTTGTTGTGTGGGTGGGGAGGTGGCTGGGGGGGAGAGGGGCGGTCGTGTGTAGATAAAAAAGGAAGGCAATCCTGTTGGTGGAAGATGGCGAATGGTGGCTGACATCAGTTATGTGTCTCTAGTGCTGGTGTAAGTAATTTCTGTGTCTAGTCGTTGTCGCTGAAGTGCCCAGTCCTGTGTCATAGGGACCGTAAAATAGTTTGGTGGGAGGAGAGTGAGGGTGGGAGAGGGAGGAGGGGGGAAGAGTGGTGGGAAGGGCAAGTCGGTAGTCGGTCAGGGGAGAGGTTGTAGGGTTTACATAAATATACTTGTGCATGTATAGATATTATCTCTTTGGTTCATTGTCACAATATTGCATGCATGATACTAGGTTCAAAGGTATATTTGTGATTAATATGTGGGCATGTAAACCTGTAAACATGTAGACAATGGGGGTAGGCGATATCTTATTCGTGATACAGACAATATAAGTTCGGCGAAGGGCCAAAAGTGGTTTCTACTGCATTGTTTCATCATACTACTCTATGTTGGAAGGGTCGAGGCAGACAGACAACGCATTCGCCGTGTTGTCATGGGGCATAGATCGTGAACCTGTCCCTTGTGTGGGCCATAGATATAATCAGGGTCGGGCCTGGGTGCAAACAATATGTGTACAGGGTTAAATCGTGTTCATGTGTATTGTCTTACATAAATAGCATCTCTATGGTTTGGTATCATGGTATTAACTCCAGGGCTTGAGGGACGATGACGTATCAGTGGCTCATGAATAGACAGTGGTGGTAAACAAGTTCTTAATCTTAATATAGGGAGTGTGGAGTCAGCGGTGGATTAGAATTAGCTTCTAAGGCATTGTCGCATTATCCTGCATCACTTTGAAAGAATAGGGACTAGTGACCGGTGGGTTCACAACGGCAGCATGAGGCATAAACTTGACCCTTGCATGAACAGTGGATCTCAGCTGAGTCTGGCCTGGTAACAGGTGGTGGGTGTCCGGAATTGAGCTAGAGATGCATGAGCTCAGCGGCGGGTCAGAGATAGTGACCATTGCATTATTGCATCATAATGCTTGGTGTCAAATGAGTGGGAACTAATAAACAGTAAATTTGTAACAGCGATAAGGGGCATAGGCCTGCCCCATGTGTAGACAGTGGTCATCTGCTAATTCTAATCTAGCTGCAGAGGGTGCGTGCACCATAAATTAAGCTAAGGATAACCTGCATTGCGTCAGTACATTGTGTAACCTTGTGTAATAGGAGTTAGGGCAGTTTAACAATTCAATAATAACATTATCAGCACCTAGAGGGAACTTGTGAAAACAAAAATACAGAAATACAGAAATACAGAAATACAGGGTCCGGGCAGATACTCATTCTCCGAGGCTCTCGTCGTTGTCTCATGCAGTCTCGTATAGTCCCTGTGGCAGTTCATTGACTCGGGGGTACAGGAGTCGGTTTCATGGGTGAGCGGGATTTGTCTCTTTCCGAGAGTTGAGTGTGGAGTGCCACTGTGTGTAGGACCTGACCCCTGTCGTCATATGCCTTGGTTAGTTTCTCCAGGTCCCTGCCTCTAGGGCAATTGTTGGGGTCATACCGTTCCACGCCTCCCCTCTCTGGTCCTACGGGAGGAATATAGCCATTGTCTCCCAGATTGTCCTGTGGTGGGGTCAGGGTGGAGGGATCCTTGGGTTGGTGTTGGAAGGAGTCCAGAAAAAGTCTCAGGTCCTCAGGGTTGTAGAAGTCTTTGGATTCTCCGTTTTTGGTGACCCACATTCTCGCTAGATCAAAGAGGCCATATTTCATCTCTAGTAGGCGGATTCAGGGTCTTAAAGACAGGAAGGCCTTCCTGCGTTCGTTGGTGTCTTTGGAGTAGTTGGCCGTTATACGTACTTTATATTTGTCCATCCGGAAGGGTCTGTGGTTGCGTGCTACTTGAAGAAGTTGGCGTGTCTGGACATGGCGTAGTAGGCATGCAATGATCAGACAATGTCTTTCGCTCCGTCGGGGCGTTTTGGGCCCACTCTATGTGCTCTCTGGAATTCCAATGGAGGGTCAAAAGTCAGGGAAGTCAACTTGGGTAGGGCAGAGCTAAGGAAGGCCTATACATCTGAGCCCTCTTCGTTTTACGGGATTCCGAAGAGGTGGATGTTATCTCTTCGGCTTCTATCTTCCAAGTCTGTTATTTTGCTCCGAAGGTAGAGGAGGTCCTGGTCTCTGCCCTGGATTGTGGTCATTTGGGTTTCTAGAGTCCCCACACGGTGGTCCAGCCCCGTCACCTGGGATTGGAAGCTTGCGATATCTGACTGTATAGATTTGGTCTCCAGGGTAAGAGAGGATATAGAAGCGTTCATCCTCTCTATCTGACGGCTGACGGCGGTGATCTCTTGAAGTATCCTTTCCATGGTTGTGGACTGGTCTTTGTCAGTCATCGTGGGGGGCTGGGTTAGAGTTGAGGCTGCGTGGGGTCCCACTGGTGGGGAGGTAGGGCGTTTGTGTTGGAGCGCTTCTGAGAATAACAGTTGTCGTGCCGGTTTCCCTATATGTTTGTGTCCTGACTTGCCTCCGGGCATCTCAGTGCCAGCCTTTGGGAGAGGCCTTGTTGAATCTGGGATCCTTTTTCCCTTCACTTCCGTCTTTCTCGGTGGCTGGTGGGGATGGTAATGCGTAGGTCAATCTGCCAGTCTGTGCCCAACCTCTCCTGCTTATGACGGTGGGTAGATCTTGTCACTGTATAGCTGCTTGTTTTGCGTTGTTCATTTGTTTTGTATTTTGGGCTGGCAGATGCTGTTGGAGAGTGGGTGGGTGACCGTGCCCCGACTTCGCCCTCCTCTGTGTGACATCTGGGACCGTGTGTCCAAAGGTATATTTATCTGGGGGGGTCCTTTCCCTATTTTCTTTTTTGATCCGGTCCGAGGGGCCGCCCGGGGTCCGCTGTGGGTGGTTTAGAGGACCACTGATGAGTCCTTTAGGAGGGGTGGGGTGACTGTTCAATGGGATAACTTTCTTTTCCATCGGGTCAGTCGAGAGTCATCATCTACTCCCGTTCCTAGGCGCTCCGTTTCCTCTCTGGCGTGGTTACTTTGCTGCCTCTGCTCGGTCCTGTGTGGCCACGGGCTGAAAGCGTTGGCGGCTGGTCTGTGCCCATAGTGTCTAATGCTGTCAGGGGTCAACTGCCAGGTGCTTTGCTCTGGTTTCAGAAAGCCTCAGGTAAGTTAGCTAACCCAGTTCGTGGTGGCAGGTGAGTCTCTCCCAATGTCGTGTGAGGGCCTTTGTGGTTATTCTAGTGGCTTAGTATCCGGAGAGGGTAGATGGTATTGAGCTATGTTTGTTCCTCGGTGCCCTGAGTCATCCTGAGAGAGCGGATACTCTTCCCCCTCCGGTCATCGGGCTTTATCCTCAGAGAATGGAGAATGGGTAGAAGGAAAAAGGGATCCGGTGTGCCGGCGGGCGTCACCGCATTGCTGGCCTTGGGGTATGGCAGTAGGAATGCGCGGAGTGAGATCTCTGTTGCTGGCAAGTCAGTCCATTCCAGCCTCTAAGTTACAGTTCTGCTCCCGGACTAGGTCCTTATTTTCCAAGAACGCAGTGGTTCTTCGGGCCGTAACCTCTGGGATTTGGATGGAGTGAGATCGGGGCTCTGTGCGCGTTAGAGAGCCTACGAGGATGGTATGACCCCGCCTGCCCCGGTTGCGGGGTCTCCGCCGCTCTATCAGGGTTGCCGCCAAAGTCTGTTCCCTTAGGTTGGGGAAGGAGGGAGGCATGGGGGAGAGAAGCACCACATCTCACCGGTCAGCGCAGCGGTACTGACTCAGAGCGCTGGAGTGCACAACTCGTTGCTCAGTGTCTCCGTTCTGTTCTGACAGACCAAGTTGTTCCGGCCTCATGGGACGCTGCTCTGCCCCCGGACAGGGCCTTCCTTGATAAGGCACTTTGCAGTCATCCCCGTCGCTGTTTCTGAGGTTCCCTTGTATGGGCCAGTTCCTGGTATGTTGAGGAACCCTCCGGAGGGTTTGTAGTAATATTTACGGCGGTCACACGGCCCCTGCTGCCCCCTCCAGTACGACGTGGCTCAGAGCTCCCAAATTAGGCGCCCATCTTCTTTCGTGGCCCGGCCACGCCCCGAGAAGATAAAGTTCTGCTGGACAAGGCAGCTGGTGTTGTCCACGGAGGAGGTGTCATTGTCAGGGAGCCGATGGATGAAATTGCTTTGAGATTCCTACGTTCTAACTTAATCTCACTTTTGGAAGTCAAACGTTTCCAGCCAGATGAAGCTCCAGGCTGTAGCTGAAGAGGGCTTCACAAGGCCAACTTCCCCTTCTGCAGGGAGCCCCTGAATAGGATTTGCTGCTGCAGACAGGAACACAGTGAGACCTGCAGCAAATTCAGGCCAAACAGCAATTCCGTTTGGGCACAGTAATGGGCAGGTAAGGCTTGGTGTTCTCTCAGGTCAGTACTTTTTGGACAGAAATGTTTAAGTCCAAAATTTTGGTTTGGGGTTTTATTATCTCCTGCAGCACCACTTCCAAGTGTTCAGAGCTGTAGAGGCTTCACTTGGAGAGGTTAGGACTCACAGGAGGCAGAGTCCAAGTCCAGGGTTCAAGACCTTTGGAGCTTTTTCTGCCCCTGAGGCTCTGATCAGGATGCCAGCCAACTAGCACTTGAAGTCACTCTAATGGGTCTGGGATCAAGGTGTAGGCCCAGTCCTTCCTACTCAGGAAACAGGCAGCAGAGAAGCAGGGGAGCAGAGCAGCAGGTCAGCAAAGCAGTCCTTCCTGTAGTACAGCATCAGAGCAGTCCTTCTTCTGAGTCTTCCATGGATACAGAAGTGATCTGAAGAGTACCTCCGAGGGTCCAATAATCATCCCTGATGCCAACAGTGAAGTGGTAGAAGGTTCTGGAGTTTCCCTCTACAGAGGTGTCAATAACTTCCTGTCAGCTTCCCTTGATCCCATTCTGTCTGGGAACACAATACCCTGGTGAGAAGTCCTTTGTGTGTAAGCAGAGTCAGTGACTTTGAAGTGCAAGTGTAGAAGGTGACCGCTTGGCCCCTCCTAACAAGTCAAATATGGTCCCTTCTGTCAGCACCTAGGTCCACTATTGTGATGTTGTCTGGGAGCAATATACAAACCCAGCTGCCAATTACAGCTAGTCATATGATCCACAAACAATCTGCAGACACCAAATGGTTAGAACAAGAAAATGCCCAATTTCTAAAACTGGCATTTTTATAATTATCTGACTTTACCATTAAAGAGGATTTTAAATTCCAATGCCTCAGATACCAAACATGATTTTGTATCTGCTCCCAATCAAAAGTTCTCAGCATTTGAAATATGAGGCAAACAGGCATTGGAGAATTAAAGGTTTTGTGAAATATTGGCTGCTAAAAAGTAATTTTTTGATTTGTCTATCATTTCAGCAACGTTTGGTGAATTTGTGTGAAATATGGAAAATTCTTCGCATATTTGCATTACTATTTTAAATTGATGTATGTTGGCCAAAAGGAGAATAGTTTAGTGTTAGTTTTATTGTTACTGTGACATCCCTTAATGAATTCACATTACATTTGGCAGTGATTTAGCATGTTTAGTTTTCTCTTGCTATGTCTAGTTTTGTTTAGATTCTTAAAGGAGGTTAAAAGCAGAGAACTAAAAATGTTTTCATATGTCAATAACTTTGGCTCAGTTTAATGAACCCAATTGAAACTTGGAAGGCTATTTGAAATTGAATCCCAGTGTTGTTGGCCAAGCACTAATGCTGTGCTTGCCTAATAGCAATATGTGGGGGTTGTGAACATGCAGAATGGTGGAAGCAGGACCTGGCCACAGTCCAGGCCCTGTTATCAAATGCCACCCCACAATGCCTGCTCAAATGTCCTTGACCAGCGAAGGTTGTCAAAATGCAGAAGTTAGAGTCCAGGTCTGACCAGAGGCCTGGCCCTGTGACCAACCTAATTTCATATTGGGGTTTGGTACCACACAGTGAGGTGAGGGAAAAGCCGGACTGGGGGTCAAACAATGCAGCCAAAGCCTACTGCACAAAGACTGGTGGCTGCCCACAGAGAGTCAAGTGCAGGGCTGGGCAGAGGCTTTATTGCCCTAATATTTGAAAAATTAATTAATTAAACATATTTACAAAAAAGACAAATGTGTTTATACCCACCTAAATAGAAGTTTGGGCTTTTTTAATAAAAGCAGAGTCATAATAGCCACAAATATTTTAAAACTATGACCATTACAGCATTAGCTTTCATTGAAACAAAAACTACATTCAATAAGCATTTTAAAACTAAAAACGTTCTAGAAATTTTTGACCAAAGAGAACATTAGTATGTCCCATGGGTGTACCTTTAATTTAAATGAAATGATATTTCAAAACACTGAAAACCACAGTAACCTGAGGTTTTCTGACAAAATATCCTTCAGGGAAACATGTTTATTTCCAATTGTCATCTAGTGAACTATGGGGCATATTTAGAAAAAAAGTGGTGCATCGGTCCCTATGCGCCACTTTTCTTGCATGCGCCTACCGCTACCGAACAACACCATGGTTGTGCCATATTTACAATACGGCACACTATGGGGGTCATTAGCCTAATGCCATCAACATTTTTGATGCTACTATGGCACTTTGCTGCCTAGCGGGAAAAATGTTGATGCTGGTGCAGCAAAGCACAGGGATGCCCATTGATTCAATTGAATGCGTTATTTTAATGCCTGCTCTGACGCTAATGTGGCCTTTTCCCTGCTCTGAGCAGGCTATTTTTTCAGGCCTCCTAATGGGGGAACTCCCACTTATCATACATTATTCCTGATGCAGGCATAATGTGGAACAAGGGGTTACAAAGTGGCATAATACTGCATTGTGCCACTGTGTACATGTGGCTCAGGGAAAAGGTCAACTTAACATACAAAAAATGACGCTATGGCAGCGCTAAAGCGGTTCAAGTCCCTATAATTCACATTTTATTGTGTTGTCCTAGCCTCTGCCTATAACTATTTATGTTGAGAAAGTTCAAGATCATATTTTTCATATCAACATGCTCCTGTTTGTTTTATGAACACAAAAATCAAAATTATTTGTCCTGGGTGGTCTATTCAGAAATGATGGAGCTCTACTTTAGCACAAGTAAAATATCGGTAACAAAAGACCTGGTATTCATTTTTCAATCTAATGTATTTCTTCTCCGTTTGATTTCCTCATTCACCCCTACTGAAATAACGTATGTCTTTCACTTTGGGTTGATAATAATCATTTCCTGCTGGTGGCGTGCCGGAATTTTGTTTTTGTTGGTTGCAAATATACCTAGTAGCCTTGTTATTGCACCATGTCCAATATTGCCATAGAGACGGTAACAGGAAAAGTGCGGGATCATCGAGCCAGTTGTTATAGTTCTGGACTGTCTGTATTTTGCCGGAAAAAAGAACAAAATGAATCCTTTCAGTCTTCCTTGCTACCAGAGACTCATCAACGTCCCAGCAAGAAATATTTTGTACATATGAGACTAGGGAAAATCTACCAGAAAATGGGCATGACCATGACCCACCGATTAAGATTCTATCCTGGAATGTGGCAGGCCTGACTCAGAAAATAGCTAATCCTGACTGGTGCAGACTTATAGATCAACACCACATCATTTTATTACAGGAGACCTGGGCGCCATCTGTAGTAAATAGAGAAGGCTATTGGACCTTCCAGAAGGCTGCATTACCATCACCATCAGGTAGGGCTTCAGGCGGCCTGATAATTTGGTTAAAACACGACTTGTTCCCAAAAGTTAAAGAGATAGTATCCCCTTTGAGGGATTTATTAGCCGTTGCAGTTGAAATTAGTACTGTTAAAGGTCTTGTTAACATAATAATTGTAAATTTATATATTAGACCTGGCACCCAAAGGACCCAGACCATCCAGATGAGTTCAATAGTAGAATTTCTTAACTGCTTACCTATTGGGCGGGGTATAATGGTTGCGGGCGACTTCAATATGCAATTGAACCGCGGAGATGGCAATCAGCAAGAGGGATCCCAGTTCACAGACCCATGGGATAGATCAGGGCCGGTGCAAATTACATCTAAGAAAGAAGGAGGAGCCCTAGACCTACTGGAAGACCTAATAAAAATAAAGGGATTAAGAATAGTAAATGGGAATACCAGATCAGACAATCCGGCGTCACCTACATATAGGAGAGGTGTATATACTAGCCACCTGGACTATGTCTTAGTAAATGACGCCCTCTGGAAATCCCTAACTGACATGATAGTTCTCCCTCGCATTGATAGTGACCATCTAGCCTTAAGTACCTCCTTTTCCACTATCTTATTTAGTTCCAAGAAACTATCAACGTGGACTTCAAATAGTGCCCTCATTAGGACCAATGACCGTAAAAATGTGAAATGGGATCGGGTTGAAAGTGATGTAAATTTCCAGCTAGCGATTTATAGAACAGTTGCAACAACACTTTCCCCCCTGAAACATACAAATATCAAATGGGTTGATTTGGTCTATCTTCATAATATCTTGGCCATCCGACTAAAACCACACTTTCAGACGGTAAGGAGGCGGACAGAGACTGTGATTAAAACCTCTAGGTGGTTCTCCAACTCCTGCCGTCAAGCTAAGATACACTTACTGGGAGCACTTAAGGAAGGGAATTTAAGAGAGATAAGGAAGAGCAGGACTGTATACAAAGATGTACTTAAAAATGCAAAAAAAGAATGGGCGAATAGGAATTGGAACAAGATGGTTGTGGCGCTCCAGGAGAAAGATCTTAACCTATTCTGGAAACTAGTGTCAGATAAGAGTAGCCCTCAAGAAATGGAAAGTTACCCTGTCATCCAGCCAGAAATTTGGATGACGCACTTTTCAAATATATACAGAAAACCACATACCAATAGCACTATTACACCCCTACTAAAACCTAATGATCCTGTTGGCAATACCCTAACGTGGGGGAGTACAACACCACCCAAATTTGACCTGGACTTATTCTCCATAAAAGAAACAACAGAGGCTCTCCAATCCACACGCAAGGGAAAGGCCCCTGGTCTTGATGGTATCCCAGGAGATTTATATCTTTCTCGTCTGACAACGTGGTCATTGTATCTAAACGCACTTAGTAACGAAATACTGAGGGGGGGAGGACTCCCTACTACATGGCAAGGAGCAGTTATAGTCCCTATTTATAAGAAAGGGCCAAGGGAACAACCTAACAACTATAGACCTATCAGTCTTATTGATGTTAGCCAAAAAATCTTCGCTAAGCAAGTGCTGAACAGATTACAGACATGGATAGATGATGCCCAAATTCTCTCAGAATCCCAGGGAGGCTTCAGAAGAGGAGTGAGTACAATAGACCAGGTATTTAGGTTTAACCTCCTCTGCTGGAAATATCTGTCATTCAACAAAAGTCAACTGTATGTAGCTTTTATCGACTTAAAAGCTGCTTTTGACATGGTACCTCGGGATACATTATGGGAAGTTATGGAGAGTTATCAACCCAATAGTGAACTACTAAGACTGATTAGATATCTCCATGAAGGGACTTACGCTCATGTACGTTGGTCAGATAGTGGCGACCTAACGGAAGCCATACCCGTCAATAGAGGGGTTAGGCAGGGCTGCATCTTGGCACCAACACTATTTAACCTCTACATAAACGGTGCTGTGGACCAATTGCTACACTGTAATCATGATGCCCCTAGATTAGCTGGAACCCCAGTCCCTATTTTAATGTTCGCCGATGACACCTTACTAATTTCAAGAACACCTATGGGCATGCAAAATGAATTGGACACTTTTTATAATGTTTGCTCTAACAGAGGACTTGAAATTAATTCAACAAAATCTAAGTTTATGGCCTATAACCCACACAAACTATTTAGGGGGAAAATGATGATAGCAGGCCAACCAGTGGAGAGAGTCAGACAATTTGATTATTTGGGGATTAGGTTAAGTGACGACCAACGTTGGTCGGCACAGATTAAGAAGAGTCTGACAACACTTAGGCAAAGGTCTATAGTGATAGCTAAGAAAATAGCTAATACTTGTGAAGGGGAGATAACACCTGCCATCACCGTTTACAAATCAGTGGCAGTAGCGGCCTCAATTTATGGTGCCGAGCTTTGGGGTCATACCAACTCTAGGTGTCTGACCACTGTAGAAAACCGGTTTATTCGAAATTTCCTAAAGTTGCCGATGAGCACCCCTCTCACTCCACTAAGATTTGATTTAGCCCTAAATGAAATACACAATGAAATTGCATTAAGACCCCTAATGTATTGGATTAATCTTTGGTCCTTAGAGGACCGGTCCATTCTCCATAAAGCACTAGATGAATTTCTTGCAAATGACAGCGTATTAAAGATCCCTTGGTTCAGATACATCAGAGATACGTGTAAATTTCTTAAAATGGAGGAGGTGTGGAGTGCTCCCCACAATTTGGCAAAGGGAACAAAGGAACGTGTAAAAAGGTGTTACTGGGAGAGCATTTTGACCCAAATTTGGTTGAAAAATCATGGTAGTCTGACTTTGCAGTTCTTAGACCATAAATGTAGTCCCAAGTTCGAGGCCTATATGGATAATGTAAATCCTCCATATACCAAAACACTATTTATTAAATTTAGACTAGGGACTCTTCCGCTTAAGTCATTTACAGCGCAATGGAGACCGGAGGACTGCAATTCAATATACTGCCATCATTGTCAAAAGACAAAAGAGTCACTCGCGCACTTTATGTTTTTCTGCCCCAGATATTTGGTACCTAGGAAAAAGTGGATTGCTCCACTATGTAGGGCTATTGGGATAAGGGAATGGAATACGGCATTACGACTCCTAACAACTGATACAAATGATAAAATAGTTTTTTCTGTGGTGGGATATCTGCGAAGTGCATGGTTACTAAGAACAAAAGAACTATTATAAAAGTGTAATTTTAATACATTGGTTCTAGACTATATTCACTTAATACATCAGTTTTTAACCGGATGAACCTAAAACCTAAACGGTCTGGATTTTAGTTTAAAGAATAATGACGATTTGTATGTTTTATAAATATATGACCTCACTATTTAATTAGGGTTCTTAAAAAAAAAAAAAAATAAAAAAAGTAAATTATGCAATTTTCTTCTTTTATCTCGGATAACAGAGACAAATGTTAAAATTGGTCACTCAGCGGCAAGGTTCTTGTAAAATACACAGGTGACACGAACTAGAATTCTGATAATCATGTCCTTCTAATGTCCTGATTTTAGATTATATTTAATTAGTTTGATAAAATTTTAATTAATTGAAGTTACATTTTAACAACCTAATACTTTTATATGTCTTTGAGATTTCGTAAAAACAAAAAATGTTTAAAAATAACGTTGTCTATACATTCTTAAAATTTTTAAAGTGCTATGCTTCTTAATCATGTTATGTCTTGTATTGTTTACTTTTATGGCTTATAGCCGAAATAAAGTTATATATGGAATGGACTCATCAATGCCAATTATACGCCAGGTAACTGACGTAATGCCCATTCTGCTTTTCTTCCTAATCAGCATCCTCGGATTGTTTGATCCCTAAAAGTCCTGATCATTTTCTGGCTTCTGTAACATTTGACTTTATTAGGAACAACTGTAAGTACTTGAACGTCTGGCAAATATGTCTTTTTATTATTGTTTATTTTTGTATCTTTTTGGTTACTCATAGCGCGTCCAAAACTCAGACTTGGTAGCAGAGCTCTTCAGTATAAGGTAGGTAAAAAGCAGGCAATGATTGCTAGTGGGTAGGCTATGTACAATGAACGCCTTCTCCATACTTAAAAAATATCGACATAGTATACTCTAATAGCCCTTTTCAACTCTCCTTTTGACTTATCACCGATCAATGTTAAACAAATAAATACCAAGAAGGAACGTTTTGGCGTTTTGGACTGTTTTCTCTGTCTTTGGTTCCTACCAGTACAGTAGTCCTGAGGTTTAATGTTCAATCTTACCTCACCAATTGTACTTATCCTCCTATTATGTAAGCTACCGAATATTTAGCTTTTTCTGCACCTCATTTTGCCCCTTTTTGCTTGAGTCCTTTTATTGTAGACTATTGTGCAACCACGTACTGTTTTTCATTTTATGTTCTCTGGTGTCCTCCTGGATGTATTGTTCATATTTGGGACGCTGGTTGGTTGTTACACCTGTGAGTCCTTCCAAAATAGAATTCAACGCCTGGTGCCTGTACATTAATTCAATGAGGGACTTAAAGTTTTCTGCAAGGAAAGGGGGCTGGCTGTGAAGAGAAGGTCCACAACAGAGGATCTTCAGGCAGCCCTGTTTTGTTATAGGCTAAAGCACTTCCAAACATTACCTGATGATTCTGAGGAGGAGAACTGCTCTGAAAGGGAGGGCATCTGCCCTAAGAGGGAAACAGAGAAGGAGGGATGACTTCTAGCTTGTGAGAAGAGGCTGAGAGAGCTGAATGTAGAGCTCAGGAGAAATGAGGTTAGGAGAGCCTTAGCCAAGGAATAATAAATGTTTGTAGCTCATGAATTGAGCCTTAAAGAGCTGAAGCTGGCAGCCATGAGGGCTGAGTCCGGTTCAGAAGGTGACAGCAAAGTGTTACATCCAGTACTATGGGAGAAGTGCACACACCCATGACTTGGTGCCCAACTTGAAGGAGGGGGAAGACATACACCAGCAAGTTAAGGTTTATGAGGTAGCTCCAGTGGTGTGCAGGGTTCCTAAGGTGAATTGGGGAACTGGCACAGGAGGACATATTTCTAGTGAAGGGAGGGACGCTCTACTGGCTGTAGGTGAGAGTGACAGGGAGAGCGGTTCTCCCTGGTAGAAGTCCTAGCAGTGAAGTATGGATACATCCCAGAAGAGTGTGGGTTGAGTGTCAGGGACAGTCAGATACTATCTCACAAGTCTCAGGAGGGTGATGTGGGTTACTTTTTCAAGGCACTGGATGGTGAGGTGGATTGTAGTTTGGTTAACACATGTGAGGGGCTGTGTGATGTGATTGCTAGAGAACATATGTTCAGTCCTTGTTGTTCAGAGCTACACCAACACCAGGTGGAGTGTGAGTTCTCTGGGAATTTGCACTGGCGGCAGACCTCTGGGTGAGTACCAGAGCATCTGAAAAGGCATTTGGGAGTGCTCCTGAAGGGAGTGCTCAGGGTTTCCCCAACCAATCAAAGGTAGGGGAGATTTTCAGTGACCCAGATAGGTCCCAGTGTAGTGGGATGGGTGAGGGGTCCCATGTTTCGTCTCAGAAGACAGGGAATGGGGATGGGCAGAGGCCCAGGTTGCCCAAGACCCAATCCCAGAGCCTGGAGGGTTCCATGAGAGAACACAGGGGGGGGAAGCCTAGTCTGTATCAGGAAGCCATCTGCTGAGTGGGAACCGATAGTGCCAGAAGATCTTTTTTGTGGAGTGGCTGTCACAATCATTCCACCAGTTCTGGTGTCTGGCAGTACCAGTCCTGGTGGGAGGGTACAGAATTCCAGAGAAAGGGATGAGGGGGAAAGGCACTCCCCAGAGGTAGGACCAGGTGGTCAGGGATTGTCAGCCATGAGGTCAGAGCACCCCTAGTGAGGCCACTTCTGTCTTAGGGGACCTTCACACAGCATCAGATGAACAGGGGACTGGAGACCTTTGATAGGCCCACTCTTACCCAACACATGAGAAATGTGTTTCCTTTGGTGGGGATAGGGTTACTCCCCCGGAAGCCCTGGCTTGCCAGGCACACGTCCAGCCTAAGGGTACAGACCCTAGGTTGAAGGGTGAGGTTCAGGGTGTTCCCCCTCATTTGGGGGGAGTGGCGACTGCTAACAGTGTTCCTACCGTGTTGTCTTCTAGGGGGGTACCACTACAGGTGAGAGAGTGCAGAGCACCAGAGGGAGGGGGAGGCCTCATCCTTTACTCCTGTCCAGCCTACGGGTATGGGCCCTGGGCTGGAGCATCAGGGTCAGAATACCATCCCTGAATAGTGGGAGAATTGTGCAGGGCGGCTGCCGCAAGCACCCTGACAGTTCTGGGTTCTGAGGGTATCACTTCTAAAAGGAGGGTACAGAGCACTAGGAAAGGGGACAGGGGATGGAAGAACTCACCGCTGACTCCTGACCCCCCTAAGGGTACAGATCCTGGGCTGAAATAACAGTCTCAAGATACCACCTCTGAACTGGTGGGAGGAAGAGTGGACGAAAGGTGCAAGTCACCTGGGGCTACTACCCCCTACTGAGAAACCACAGAGTTTAGAGAGCCCTATGAGGGCAGAGGCCTGGCTCTCATCAGAGGCTACTGTCAGGGACCCCTGTGGGTAGCTGTCCTAGTGGACAGAGTTGCCCTTGGGATGGGGACAGGAGTCACACCCAAAGGGGGGAATGGGCCAAACTCCTATGGTGGCGATGGTTGTACTATCTTCCTACTGCGATACATCTGTGAGCAAGGTAAGGTTAGGTGCTGCACAAATGGTGTTCGCAGGTGAAGAGAAGTCTTCCCCATGGGTTAGCTTAGTGAGACTATGGTCAGAGGAATCCAACAGCGTTCAAGGAGGCTGAGAACTGGAACCCACCCCTGCTGTTCCGGGCCAGGCTCAATATTCTATCACCCCAAGCAGGGAAGCCTATCAAGGTATTGATGTGTCTCCCGTGGCTTTAGGCTGGTGGGGGGTTGTTGGACCTGGACCTTTTTTCAGGGTCATTCCCAAACGTTTTGCCTCCTTCCTCCAAATTTTCTGACCTGTTTTTGTTGACTTTAGGACTCTGGTACTTTACCACTGCTAATTATTGCTAAAGTGCATGTGCTGTCAGTCTAACTTGTATTGGGAACATGTTTATACATGATTGGAATATTTGATTTACCAGTAAGTCCCTAGTAAAGTGCTCCAGAGGTGTCCAGGGCCTGTATCTCAAATTCTTCTAGTGGGTCTTCAGCACTGTTTGTGCCTCCCACATGAGTAGCCCTGTGAACATGTCTCAGACCTGCCACTGCAGTGTCTGTGTGTGCAGTTTTTTACTGCAAGTTCGACCTGGCAAGTGCACCCACTTTAAAGCATTGAAGAAAACAAATAAAATGGATTCAAATGGAAGACGTTTGGTGATTATATTATGGTTGCTGCATCCTGGGACGGCTGCATGTTAATGCATCAGCTTTTGTTATGAAGTTTCTCCAAGTGCAATGGAACATAGCACTAACTGGGATATCACACCTAAAGACCTTGCCATTGAGCATTAAATATATTTTGATAAGATTTGATTACAGAGGAGTGTGGTTCACCATTTTTGCAGGAATTGTCAATTTTCTGTCCCACCAAGTAGCCAGCACCCTTTTCATGGACAAATATGTATTGATAGAAAGGATTGTCAAGTGACAATATTCTGGTTTTTTTAGCATACCAGCAGGAGCCAATCTTTATATGTCAAAATTTAAATAGTAGGTAATTTGTGCAGAGCAATTTTCAATTTGCCATTGTCCCAGCTGATTAATGTACATGTTGTATTATTTATACAGTTTTTTTTTTACAACTGTGTACTGTTACATGAATCACTCACTTCAATTTGATGGTTACGATTATGCATGATTTGTTGGTGTATAACTGTGAAAAGCAGGGATTTTGTCATTAATGCACAATACAATTGTGATTGATTTTGGATGTGATTCATTTTACAGGAGCACTAAGTATTTTGTTTGTTTCTATGCAACACAGGGGTCACGGGTCACGTAATTTAATCTGAGTTCACGCCACCTTAAATAGGTTATCGTTTGCACTTGCGGAAGCACAGAGGTTTAATCAAGAGGCTGCTCATTTCTACCAGTCTATATGTTGGAAACATTTTTGTTTTGAAAGGTATAAGTTTAAGTTGTGTTATATTTGGGAGCACTGCACAAGCACATTTTAGTCATAAGCACATGTTTTGAGTTGGCGTTGCTAATTATTTTGCTTGGTTTATTTTTAGTGGTAAAAACAATGCATGTATTTCACTGAGTTTTTAGTGTGTACTTTTCACACAGATTTACTCGTGATGCATGTGTTTTTCATTATGAGGTAGTTACTTTGATTGTTTGATACGTTTCACAAAAATGATGGTATCTGTTGAATTAAAGTTTTTTTTGCCATAGAATGTGGGAGGGTTTCCCTGCTGGTCATGAAGTGTTGTTTTTGTCCCATAGTTAGCACTAAAGGAGGGCTGAACGCCCGAAATGGATTGGATTGATCACATCGATACTTGCAGAGTTGTGAATTTCAACACGCTGTAGAAAACACCGGGATCAGAATCATGATGTATGGATGCAAATTGAAGAAGTCAAAATAAAGTTTGTGAATTATATTATGGTTGCTGCATCCTTGGTCTGCTGCATTTTAATGCATCAGCTTTCGTTATGATGTGTACCCATTTGCCAGGTCCAAACCTTCCCTTTAATTACATGTGAGTCACCCCTAAGGTAGGCTCAAGGCAGCCCCATGGGCAGGGCATAGTGTATTTAAAAAGTAGGACATGTATTGGTGTATTTTACATGTCCTGATAGTGAAATACTGGCAAATTCTTTTTTCACTTTTGCAAGGCCTATCTCTCCCATAGATTAACATGGGGATTGTCTTGAAATATATTTAAGTGAAGTTTCCCACTGGGCGCAGATAGAGATTTAGAGTATGGGGTCTCTGAACTCACAATTACAAAATACACCTTTTTGTAAAGTTGAGTTGGTTTTTAGATTGTAAGTTTGAAAATTCTACTTTTAGAAAGGGAACATGTTCTTACCTAACCATTCTGTCCCTCTGCTTGGCTGCTGAATCCACGTCTAGGTCAGAGTGACAGTTGGGCTGTGTTAGACCTGGCATCCTTGGTGTGGTTTCCCCTGTCTTTTTGCCTCTCCTTCCTGTGTTTTTGACTGTGTGCTGGACTTGCTTTTTGCTGGTTTTTGTACTCCGGGTACTCTACCACTTCAGACAAGTGATAAAGTGCAAGTGTTCTCTGTGTTAACTATACTTTTAATTGGCTTTTCCATGATTGGCATATTTGATTTACTAGTAAGTCCCTAGTAAATTGCACTAGAGGTGCCCAGGGCTACTAATGGGCCTGCAACACTGATTGTGCCACCCACATGTAGTCCTGTAAACATGGCTCAGATAAGCCACTGCAGTGTCTGTGGGTGTAGTTTTAAATTGCCAATTTGACCAGGCAAGTATACCCACTTGCAAGGCCCAAACATTCCCTTTTTGTACATGAAATGCACCCCTAAGGTGGGCTCTAGGTAGCCCCATGGGCAGACGGCTGGTAGTACATTTACAGATGTGTTTTAGAAATCCTGATAGTGAAATACTGCCAAATTCAGTTGTCACAGTTGCAAGGCCTATCTCTCTTATAGTTTAACATGGGGGCTGCCTTTAAATATCTTTTAAGCGCAGTTTCTCCTTGGGAGCAGATGGAAATTTGAAGTTTGGGGTCTCTGGACTCTCAATTTAAAAATACAGCTTTTGGTGAAGTTTGTTTTTGGATTGTCAGTTTGTAAATGCCACTTTTAGAAAGTGGACATTATTTGCTTAACCATTCTGTGTCTTTGCCTGTCTGTGGAATCCAAGTATAGGTCAGACTAACAGTTAGGCTGTTTGTGAATTCCCTTTAGACAATGACACAAAGGGAGCTAAGAAGTGACCTGCATATCCTGATGAAACTCTTGGGCTAGAGCAGGGAAATAGGAGCTGACACACCTGAAAGGGCCCTGCCTTTCCCTACACAATGCAGTCTCCAAGCCCCCAGTGTGTGTCTGGGCCAGGCCTGTGCCAGGCAGGATCTTGTTAACAAAAGAGACTTTCCTTTGATGTTTGTCTAGTTCAAAGACAGAAAGGGTATAAGTACTGGACCCAGAACTCCAGACTTTTAGATTACTTCTGAATCAAGAGGAACCTCTGCCAAGGAGAAGAGCTGAAGAGCTGGCGGAGGAGAACTCTCTGCCTGTGAGTGTGCTTTGCTGGGTTGGCTTGATGTTGCTGCTTCTGCATTAGAGAGGACAAAGGCTGGACTTTGCTGTGTTTTTCTGCTTGCGAAGTGTCTCCTAGGGCTTGTACTGAGCTTGCCCCCTGTTTTGAAATCTCAGGGTCATCAAAGACTTCCTCTGCCAGCAGCTGGACTTTCTTGCTGAGCCCTGCCCTATTAAGTCCCTGGTCCCTTGGAAGGAGAATCTGCTGGAACTAAGGCAGAAATTCATGCACCAGAGCCAAGCGGAAGAAAATTGATGCATCACCTGCCTTGTGGCTGAAATTCAGTGCACCAACTATATCGCTGCTGGAAAATAGATGCAACACTCGCTTGTGGCAGCCAAAAATGATACATCACCCACACAGCATGGCTCTTCACCAACATGCACCAGGATTTTGCACACATCATCCCTGGGCGTCAAACCACAGTGAACCTGTGCGGAGCCGGGGTTGCCCATTTGGAAATCGACACACTGCTCTTCTGCAGGAGTGAAAAATGACACATTGCCTACCTGACCGGAGAAGAAATTATGCACTTCCTCACTTGTCAGACAGGAATCGACGCATTGTTTACTTTTCTGATACACACTCTTCCATGCAGCTTTATTTTTAATGCATACCAGGTACTGTGTGTAAAAACAACACATCCATTTATTTCTATGGAGTGAAGCTCTTTTTAATTTCAAAATTCATATCTTTGCTTCTGTATGTTTGATTTTTGTCATTTTGGTCTTCTTTTAATCAGATAAATAATGGATATTTTTCTAAACTGGTGTTCAGTCCTTTTGTGGTGTTTTCTCTGTGTTACTATGTGTGATTGTACAAATACTTTACACATTGCCTCTGGGATAAGCCTGACTGCTTGTGCCAAGATACCAAGGGGGTGAGCAGGGGTTGATTGAGGAGTGTAACTCCCTTACCTTGACTAGAGCGAAAGTTCCTGCTTGGATACAGTGCAAACTGACAGCCAAACATAGACCCCATTTCTAACAGGCTGTTTGTGAATTCACTCCAGATAGTCACACAAAGGGAGCAGAGGTGTGTCGTCCATATCCTAATGGGTCTTCTTGGGCCAGAGTGATGGGAGTATCTGACATCTGCACAATACTGTCCCCAACCCCCTAGAGTGTGTCTGGGGCCAGGACAAGGAGAGGCAGTGTCTTGTGCACGACATAGACTTTCCTTTAAAGTTGGCCTACTTTCAAAGGCAGAAATGAGTATAAATATTGGACCCAAAATCCCAGATTTTTAGAACACATCTCGATCAAAAGAAGACTCAATGAGAAGAGCTGAAAAGCTGTGAAGAGGAGTACTGCCCCTTTGCTGTGTGTACTTTGCTGGGTTGGTCTGCAGTTGTTGCTTCTGCTTTGGAGAGGACAAAGACTGGACTTTGCTGTGTATCCTGCTTGTGAACTTTCACCAAGGGCTTGAACTGAACTTGCGTCCTGTTGTGAAGTCTCTTGGACATCCTATGCTGGGAGTCCTGACTTGTGGGTGTTGCCAAATCCAGTCCCTGGGCCCTTGGAAGTGGAAGCTAGTAACCGGAGTGAAAATCCAGGCACTAGAGTCATTGTGGACGAAAGATCAAAGCAGCACCAGCACCGCGGCTAAAAAGTTGACACAGTGACCGTCTCGCAGCTGCAAAATCGACACATCACCTGCTTCAGCACAGATCCTTCATTACTGTGCACCTGGATTTTCCACGCATTGTCCTGGGGTGTCAAATCATCAACATCACAGCATGGATCTGAGTGTCAGAAATTGACTCACTGTTCTCCTGGGAGAAAGAATCGACACATCGTCTACCCAGTGGGGATGTAATTAGTGCACTTCCTCACTTGCGAGTAAGGAATCAATGCATCACTTGCTTTTCTGATGCATCACCTCTCCTGCAGCTTTATTTCTGACGCATACCAGGTACTTTGTGCTGAAACAACGCAACCATTGACTTTTATGGATTAAGACTCTTTTTAATTTACACAGTGATATCTTTAATTGCATAATTTGGATTTTGTCGTTTTAGTCTTGTTTTAATTAAATAAAAGTTGTCTATTTTTCTGAACTTGTGTGGTGTCCATTTGTAGTGGATTGTAGCAGAGGTTATCTTAGGTGTGTGACTCCCTTACCCTGACTAGAGTGAGGGTTCCTACTTGGACAGGGTGTAAACTGACTGCCACCTAGGCACCCCATTTATAACACACACCTACTAAACCTTGGTTTACTACCTAAAAGACCCATAAAACACTTAGGGCCTGATTTAGATGTTTGCAATAACTGTTACGTCATTAACTTTTAGACCCTAAACCTGCCCACCACTGCAATGGTCCGCCTGCCATCTTTAGATGTTGACGGTCCCACAGACAAAAGACTGCACCTGTGTCCACTAAGGAACATTGCCCATGTCAATGGCTGGAAAGGGAAAATGGGATGCTGGCAGGACCGCAGGCAGCTTTCCCACTTTGCAGACTTAGATGTCCCTTAACGCCAAGGAAAAAGTGTCAGTCTGAGCACCACACCTTAAAGAATTGGAGGGGGGACTCTCATTTTTACCACTTTCCCGTTCCTTCTTTGACTGGCCACAACTGGACAACACCTGCCCTCACTGCTGCCCCTGACCCACAGAGAAAACTGCCCCTCCATCGGCGGGCTACATTGTAGGGATGCCGCATTGAAACGGTATGTTCGGTGGGCACTGTGTGGGAGGTGGGGACCTCTGGAGACATATACATGTCTCAGTATTTTTTTAAATCACTGTGACATGCATAAGTGAGGGACACGAGTGGCTCAGACATGGGGAGACACGCGCGTAGACAACACATATTGCACACATACACAGCTGCCGTTATGTTGCTAGTATTCATTGGCAAATCAATGCTGGCACCACAATGATGGTACATGCACACCTGTCAACTGTGTCCACGTATGCACATTGCCAGGATACTGGTACCTGTCATGTGCTGTGAGTTGTGTGTGTAAGTCAGTACGAGTATGTGTGTACGTGATGCAATTGGCAGGGTGAGATGCGTGTGTGTGTGTGTGTTTGTGTAGCTAAGTCTGTAGTTGTGTTGTTTGTTGTGGTTGTATGGCATGCGATTTCAGTGTCAATGATGTCTGCATATTGTGTCATGGATGAATGTTTATGTGTGTTTTCAGCATGCCTATGTTGTATTGTGTTGGACTGTCAATGGGTAAATGTGTATATGTGTTGTGTGTAGTGCAAAGGTGCACCTAAGGTTAAGGGACTGTGTGTTTATATGTCCCTCACTGCCTTCGTATGAAGTCCACTGAGTGCTGTGCTACCTCCCACTGTCAAGGAACCACCTCCAGTACACCACCTGGAGGACTGTAAGATCTAAATATGGTGGGCAGAACACCACTGTCTTGACGGTCTTCCCATGCTTGCTGCTGACGCAGCTTGGTGGTAACACCACCAAGATCTAAATAAGGCCCTTATACATTTTATGACCTGTATTCAATTTGAATAAGATAATATCCTTTTTAATAGATGCATAGTCTGTCTCTCTCACTAACATGCACTGAAGTAGTGAGAGCATTTTCCTGTAATTGCCCTTTCAGCAATATTCTTGTAATGTGGTATGTAGTTAAAGTATGCCATGGGAATAAATACTTGAACAATATGCACCAAAGTTGAGGGCCACCAAGATCAGAGATTCAATGTATTGTTTGTGCGCCCTCTCCTTTTATCTGTTTAATTGTTCTATTTTATCAAATGTGAACATATCATCATCAAATTAAAAAGGGTAATCTGGTGCCAGTGGCAAGTTTGACAATTTACACAGCTATTTTCTGGCATCCCATGATCTGCTGGTGGCTATGGTTGTGTGATGGTGCTGAAGTTTAAGTTCAGGAATTATTTTTCAGCTTTGTAAATATCATTAACTTCACAAAGTTGACTTTTTTTTTAAGGGTGGGGTGAGCGAAAAATCCAACAAAATATTAGTTGTGCAGGTGAAAAAAATGTGCAACAATCTGATTTTATGGGAAAATATGCATGCAAGCAACTTATGCAATGTTGACAAACATTCCAACTTCACACAATTTATGGGTGCAAACTGTTAATTTAATTCACTCCCCCACAGTGATATCCAGTGATTTTGGGATTGGAGGGCAGGCAGTTTGAAGTGAGGGCATTTCTTCTCTGAGGCATGACATGATCTCAGATATTGTTGATGTGAGAATTATGACTTCTATATCTACAAACATTTGCAATTGTTTCATCACACACCACTAATTGTTTTTTTCAAGTGCTGTTCAAGAAAGGAGAACTACCTCCCAATATGCAATGTAAACGGAAATAGGAAGACAGCAGAATAGAATCCATTATGGATTGGTAGGACCTTCATTTGAAATGAACTGGTGTCCATAATAGAATTCCAAAACCTCTACATTTCTTGAGATGAAGAGTCATTGCAAGGCAAACCTCAAATGCAAGGAACCAAATATGAATAGGAGAACATCAATCGCAACATGAGTTAACAGTAGCAAATGTTATAAATGTTCAGACTAGAGTAACAGCAACTCAGTGAAAATATATAGGAAGTGTGAGTGCTTTTGAGGAGAGCTGAAGGTACTAAGGGCCAGATGTATTAAAATTAGGAATGTTGATTTCCTAATCGCAATACTCTCCAGATGGCAATTAGGAAATCAGTATTCCTAATGTGTGAAATTAGCGATTTCTAGTAGGTTGCAAATAGGCCTACCTCATGCATATTAATGAAAAAGGTTCCAATTTGTGACTCATTAGTAATACCAGTCATCACAGGGAGGTTGGCCCGCTGGGCTCGGCAGACCACCATGTATTCATGCATTCTGTATTTGGAAGGGATGCCCTAAACATGCCCCTTCCAAATACTGAATTGTAAAAGCAAAATGTGATTCAGTAACAAGTTGCTAAATCGTATTTTGACTTTAGTATGTTGGTCCATTTGCGACTAGAGAAATTTTTCATTCTTCTGGCCCTAATTGTAGATGCTGGGATAGCACAGTTTATTAAGGCAAAAGCTACGGATGTTCAGCAATGTACCATAGGGAAAGCTCAGACCGGAAGTGCATGTACACAGTGAAGAAGTACAACTTTTGCATAGGGAACTAATATATATGGAGAAATGAGAAGAGTAGAAAGATCACTATAGGGAGGGTAAAGCAGATCATGATCCAGACTAAAGATAGGGCGACCCAAAGCAAGGAGTCCAAATAAAGAGGATGGGATACTTCATATATTCAAAGAATGCAGACAATGTATTCTTTCAAATTTGAAAATTGTTAGTTTCATTCACTCATTAAGCTTTCAAAAATTTCCATTCATTTGTAAAAGCGTATATGTGTAACCAACACATGTTTCACATTTTTACTGCTTCAACGCTACAAAAATTCAATAGAAAATGCATATGCTAAGTGTGGATGGAGTATGAACCCCTGATAAATTAAAGATCAGTGTTCATGCATGCAGTCAGAATTTGCCCCAATTTATCATTAATTAGAACATTCGAATGTTGGCATGTCCATTGAAGACAATGGACTGCTGCAGGCTTTTACAGGCCGGTAAAAGCCTGCCGCGGCTCGGCTCGGGCATTTAACGTGGGGAGCGGGCCTTCAATAGCCGGTAGAGCCCGCTACGGTGGGTTCTAAGGCTATATTGTTACTCATGTCCTAGTCTTCTAATTGATGCACATCATAGTATTGTTCAGCAAGCATAAAGGAAAAACATGTTCAAGATCATCTACTTAAAATGCCCACCCCAAATCTGTCCTCAATGTTAAGATCATAGAAGGCAACCTCAAATTCAGTCACAACATTTTAACGTCACTTTAAACTAAAGCATTACAAGATCTAAATGACAACAAAGTGCACTTCCTAAATATTCACCAACATATGACATGATTAAATACCTATATCTCATAGACAACAAGATATTACAAAGCAGGGAGCTCAGCAGCTGGTGGACATCAATGAGAGGATGCCCTTAATGGCAAAAAGAAGAATGAAGTTAATAGTATTCTCGCTAAGCGATAGAAAATTGTATAATCCTGATTGTCAGAAACTAAATGCACCCTAACATTTTAACTAAAACAGTTCCGTTGAATTTAATTGTGTAATGTACATTGTTTGATCTAATATTCCTTCATCTTTAATCGTAATCTTTACCTGCAAATGATTGATGATTTCACATGTCACTTTCAAGTTCACTGTTTGCCTATGGACATGTCCCTATTATGGCCCTTTAAAATAAACAGGAATGCCTATTATTTCAATAAAATCTACAGTTATCAAACACTCTCTGCTTAGCTCCATTGAAGACAGTATCTTGGACACATCTTGAAACTGTACATATTGAATATTGCGTATCTATCTATCTATCTATCTATCTATCTATCTATCTATCTATCTATCTATCTATCTATCTATCTTGTTATATTTCTACCGCTCCTATATACGAACTTTGTTCATGCATTCAGACGCAAATGCTTTGCTATGTTTTCTATTTGTTATTTTTCTTTCTCGTGTAACTTCTGATCCAGATCATATTTAAAGCGCTCAATTACCCTTTGGGTATGTTTCTCGCCGTTAAAACGGCAAATAATTAATTACATTGATAAAATAGTTGACAACACAGGTCAAAGAAATCAATCATGAGAAATTAGGTCTTAAAGCTTTTAAAATGTGATGGAGATGCAAAATTGAAACGCTCAAAAGTTACTGCTAACACCTAACCATGAAGATAAGAAAACATTTGGGAATACCTAATAGAAAATGTTTCCTATTTATCTTTGCTTGACTCGTCCTGAGAAATATTTTGTGCTAACCTTCAAACTTTCACTTCACAAAGCTGTTGAAGTATAAACATTACCATTCCTTTAGGGGTTTTGTGCTTTCACGTCCTTCACATAAACTGCATTTCCTCAACATGGTATTATTTCATCAAGGTAAACGTAAAGCTAACGTAAAGCTAACAAGCTAAATAAGTCTACAGTGGTGTAATCTAAAGTGGAAATGAACTTCTAAAGAAGACAGATAACATGAGAAAACAAGATTTAACTATATTATTAGCAGGATCATCTTTGAATTGGTGTTTGTTCATGTTTTTCCTTTTCTGTAGCTAAGCAGTGCTGGGATCATTTTTTTAAATAATGTTATCTTTTCGTCTTTCCAGTGTAAATAAATATCTTCTTTTCTTCATGATTATAGTGGAATTTTGTTTTAATGAATAGTACATTCACAAGACAACTGCAGTATGCAGACTAGTGTATATCTTGTTACAGGCAGTGTATGTTTGAAGAAGGCAAAGAGAAGCTTGTATTGGAAGAAACCTTGAGGATCTATTGAGTATGTAATTGTATTATTTTATTTAACCTAACTGGACAGTTTTATGAGAACCGTGCGTAGGTGTGTACAATGTTAGAATTTGTGTGTCTTTAGAACAGAAGAGAGCGGAGTGGGACAATTTTATGGAACTTTCTCAGAGAGAGGACTGACTTTTCTTTGTCCTTCCCTTTGAGATGAACCCATGCTGGATCATACTCTGATTTATAAGATTTGGATTTAATTTGAATTGAAAAGTATTTGATGCATGCATTCACGTTTTGATTATTAAAGTATACAAATCATATTTTTTCCTTCTATAAACCATTACCTTTCAATAAACTTTCATTGTTTGATACTAATATATTCTTTGTCCTTTATTGGTTTCATGTGTTTCACGTGTTATTGATGAGGCTCAGGTGTGATGCACCAAAATTATTAATGGATTAACACCAACATCATTCAAGGCCCATCCAGAGAAGAGCTTTATGGTTCTCACATTTGTGACTTAGAAAATCACTAACACAGGTTACTCTTAATCACCAAGAGAGGAGGCTCTGAAGCAACAAGAGCAAGAGCGGCCATACAGTGTGCGTTCTGTACATAGTGGCAGTGGCAGCCGTCTCATGGGGTCTTACAAAATGTTTCCACCAAAACAGCATGTATTTGGGCAGCGCAGAACCTCCAGCAATGTGTCATACCCTGGCTCTCCTAGACTCTACAAGTCTGCAAAATCTGGATGGCCCCTCCTCCAAAGAAAATCCGCTCTACACGATACTGAAGTAGAAATCTCATTACAAGGGAAGAATGAGCCCCAGGATAGTGGCACCGGGCCAAGCTGCAGAAACGTATTTGTATGATACACACAGCACCATAAGCAGTCCTAATGGATATCCTCAAGGTAGTCCACCCATGTCAACACGTCTGCACCCACATTGTACTCTAGCAAATACCTGCCCTAGACAAACTCCCACAACTGCATCATTAAACTCTTGACATGCTAGGGAGGAAGGTTGGAGTGAATCACCAATTTACCTGGTGTGTGTCTGACTGGAGTGGAAGAGCTGTCTCCATTAAATGGATCTTACACTTCAGCCCATGTTCATGCTGCCTGGACGATGTCAGTGAAAGAGTAGCCTTGTCATAGCCAAAAAGGAGGGAGGGGAAGAAATGGCTGCAACAATATGGACTTCAAATGCCATCAGAAAGTGATTTTTCTTTATTACATGTCAACAATATTTCATTTACCCATCTGAGGCCTTGTCAGTAGTCATGTCACTGAAAACAACTAAGCTCCAATGGTGCCGCTGCATGGCACATTTAAAGTCAAAGAGAAAATTGTATTCTTACGATTTCTACGACTTGGATCGTTGCTATCAAAAGATCATTATGTGGTGAAAGGGAAAAACGTGACATGTAGATAAGTTAAGGAAGCATTGTGTGGAGGGGAAGCTTTATAAATAATAATCATTACTCAAAAGTTTCTGACGTGTAAAGTAGAAAAACTTTTGCAATTATACCAATTAAACTCCCAAAGGACATTTGTTATCCTGATCGCATTCCTCTATGAGACTAGGGTGAAAGTGCAAAGTAAATGTTTTTATGTAATTAGGATAATTGACAAAATGCAAAGGAACTCATTGTAACAATCCGGTGATTAACACAAAGCCTTTGTTAATTAAGCCATGAATTACAGCACTAGGTTTTAAAAGGCTGTATCTCGTAAATCAGAACTGAGAAGACTTGTATTTTTTCACTTTTCAAATTTACAGGCTAGAATATGGCAAAATGGCGTACAGATGGCCTTCTGTCATCTGAGAAATGTTCAAGCAATTATTTATATATCCAACAAGCCATTCGAGCAATGCAACACTCTTTGGGTGTAAAACTCTGAAGAAAGGTGCCGCACATGACATAGAGTACCCTGGTATTAAAGTATTTTTTTCCAATTTGAGCTATAAGAAGTAAAACATATTTCCCATTGCACTCAGTGACTCTCAGCGAGTCACTGACTATCGAGGAAAGAACAATGAAGAACAATAGATTTGTCTTCGTTTACATCTTATGCAAAGTGGGTTCTAGTTACAGTTATATTGTTAAATTTATAGTTGGGAGCAATTTTAAACTGGACTAAACTTCCCACAGTGCCCAGTTTGTAAACTCTTTGCTTATTGGAGAATATTTCCATAATAGTATTTCCTTGCAAAAAACTGGTTTTGCTGGAGAATTCTTCTTTGAAGAGTCGTTTAGCTGTAGAATCCCTCTTTAGCAAATGTACTTATAATTGGTTCTGTCCCACTATTTGTGTATTTTAAGCTCCGCAAATGTGTTTACGTTCAATAACAATGCTCAAGATTGCAAAGGGAAAATCTTTGCAAAAACGGTTTATCAACAAGTTTTGTTCTAGATTTTTCTTTTACAAATCATTGTGTACATTGATGCAATTTGTTCAAATAAAATAAGCCATGACTATGAATCCAGAATTCAGTTTATTATGTATTTATACTATACAACTGGAAGATGGTATCACAGGTGACACAGTTTGCTTAGGTCTAATGAATTGTGAAAGAATAAAGATGAGCTATAGCAGACAAAAACATGTGACCATGACTTCTGAAAACGGTCCTGAGGAAAAGCCGGTGTTTTTCAGGCATTTACTAAAAGGGTTTTTACATAGCGGAATTGTGGCTGTGTAACATTTATCACCCCTGGGCTTTTCTTTGAGAATTCATTATCATTAGGTTCTTGGGCGTTTATTCACAAAATTGCCAGGCCTAGCTAAGGTGCGAGATAATTGACACTTTTACCTTGATGATATCACAGTGTTGACCCATTGCCCTATACTTAGCCCCACAGCCTCCCTCCAGTTTTTGATTTGCTGTTCAGCAGTTAAGGCTAAGGAACAGAAACTACAAAATGTAATAAAGAGGTATCTTAGAGCCTCAGCGTTGATAACGCGTCCCTTTCTAGTCTGGGGCTCGTTTTAGGCCAATGAATCTTTTGACCCTGATTGAAGACACCTTAGAACGAAGCAATTAATCAACATGCCAATCAATATATCAATAACGCGAACAATATTTTCAATAACAAATCGATTTAACTCAGATAATGACATCAGTAAGAATCGGAAACCACCATGACCTTCCAGTCATGAATAACCACACCAAATTTAGCAGATTTTATGATGTTTATTCCCTATTGATTACACTTCTACTAGCAAGTTTATTAGTCTCAATCCAGAAAACACATCAACACGGTAATAATATGGCAACTCGAATAAGACTTCAACAATGCAAAAATCATAAACATTAGAACAAAGCACGAGGTCAACATGGATTGATCTTAGCAGAGCATCGATAGCGCATTAGTCAACAAAGCATAGATTCAGTCATGTGTCTATTTACGTCAGTTTTAGTGGACCTCTTAACTAACCTCGAATTAGCATTGGCATGTCGGGCTTCATGCAAAACAATTTAGCAACACAAATTTGAAAACATCTAACTATGGCCTCCATCAAAAGGAAGCAGTTGGTACCTAGAAGAAAAGGCAAACAGACAATTACAATTTCATCATTATATAGTTACCCTCCGTCATGGGTCAGAATACAGAGTAAGTCTTCGTCCTCAGGACATCAGTTGATTTGCCATCAGCCAGGAAACACAGCAAAAGTTCAGCAAGGCGGGCAATAAGGAATACCTCCCTCATAAGGAGGAAAAGTATAGAATGAACTAGGCAAGGGTGAGGATGGTTTGAAGAGTCAAACAGCAAAGTATTTAGGCAGAGTGACAAAGTGGCTGGGTAATAGCAAAAGGCACGTAATGGCAACTGCATAAAGTGGCTCGGAATGGCAAGGATAACAGCAAAGAATGGCTGATTTCTCTTTGTATTCAAGAATTATATCGATCCTGTTGTACAGTCCCCTAATTTCCAATTGGGCAGGTTTTGGTGCATCATTATCTCCATCCAATGGATTACTTGTTGCCCCATTAAGATTGTCACCTTAGAACAGTTCTCATGTAGTTTATTGGTTCCTGTAATTGACGTCTCTAACGGGTAGAATGTCAGGTACAAACCTTTAGTCTCTCAGGCTCAGTCCGTAGCTCCATTGTCTTAACCAGTTCAGGCGACCTTGTACCTGTTGCAAGTTTAAACTGTTGCATTCGACAAGAATGTCTCCTTGAGCAAGTCGAGTCTCACGAGAAAGAATTTACTACAGTTACACAAATCTTCTAACTCCTGGAAAAGTACGGCTACATGTCCTTCAGGAAGTCAGCACATTAGAAAAACACATTTAATATGAAACGGGCAGCTAGGCCTCGACTCATGCTAACTAAGGCCTAATGATTAATTTGGCAAAACCTTAACATATAACTCTTAATGCTAGTACAGAATCATACATTAGTATGTTAATAATTCATTATTGTTCCATTTCATTTAATCATCGTATATATTGGTGGTCACTCCCCGTGGGCACATTTCAAACACACGTTTAGTACATTTGCAACATCATTATGCATTAATTCGCAAACATTTCATGTTAATTTTGATTATAAAACTACACTCCAACAGTGTCTCTGTTGCTCCTCCCTTCTTGATCCATGGAACCAGGAGAAAAGAGATTACTGCCAGTGGTGTGGAATGCAAAGTTAAGGGTGGGAGCGGATACACCTGGCCATGCCTAATTGAGATCCTTGATGAGTATTAATAATGCAAATAGTTAAACAAAAAAGTGTTCCAGTGACTTCCTATATGGTAAAGGAGAACTTTGATTCTATCCCTAATTAAGAGTCACCTGGATTATGGTAATGCTGTTCTGGTAGCAGCCAGTGAAACTTATTTTTCTAAATTGTGGGTGGTTCAAAATACTGCAGCACGACTAGTCTGTAAATGTCTTCCTGGCTCACCTTGTGTACCTACCTGAAGAGCATTACACTAGCTACTGTCAGGTAGTACAATCTGTTCAAGCTTCTATTTATAATACATAAATCCTTGATGTGGAATGCCTTTGCTTACCTTCATGCTAGGCTTACCTTGTATTTTTTCAGTAGGAAACTGAGGTCTAAGGATAAAGCCTTGCCAAGTCCTTGTCACATCCATACCTCCAGACTTGGTGGTCAGTCATTTTCTTACTTAGCCCCTCATCATTGGAATTGCATCCTTCACCACATATGATCTTGTGCTGATTCTGGCAGATATGAAAAATTATTGAAAATGTGGCTCTTATGAAATGTCATCTTCCCTTTGTTCTGCAAAGCACCAAGATAATCCTTTAGGAGTGAGTCGTTTGAACCATAAAACCATTTTTAACATAACATAACGAAAGATCACCAAAACGACAACTTCTGGAATTAATTTGATTGCCAAATATGTTGTAAGGTTCCCTATATTAATTGATTCTGATTGGAATATCTACTAATCATTGGTATTCCTACTTCTTCTTGGACAGTTGGAGAATGACAAAAAACAATTTTTTTCAGATTTGACTCAGTTTGGAGAGAAACAGTTACTAGGAGATCAAGATAGGTATAACCTCAAAAGATAATTCCATGTGTCCAATTCTCAAAAAGACTAACACCTACCTTTGGAAAAAATGACAGACATTTTTTCAGAATTGCTAAAGGATTCGTTCAGTAGCCATGGAAAACGTAGGCATTCACTGGTTTCAAAGAGTAGTCCTTGAATTCTTCTTTGAACTCTGAATTACTTCCATGTGAGTTATTTGTAAATGAATAAAAATAGCGATTGTACTTTTGTGAGTGTAAGAATATTCTGCACAAATGTAATCCCACTTTCAACCATGTTTTTTTTCTCTAAATTGAGAAATAATTCAATAATGCTATCCCTCTTGAGAGGAAATATCTATTTTGTTAAAAGAAAGTGGATTTAGGGCAATTAAGGGTGTTTTTACTGAGGGGAACATTTTTGGTTTAACCATAAAAAATGTAACTAAAAACAATATTGATGTATATTCGGGACATTCCTGAGGAAATAAAAAAGATTTTGCATAGCATACCATTGTAAGAATATCTATATCCTAGTCAGCACAAACACAGTATGATGACTACCTCAAACATGACTTAGGAACATAGGAGTTGAGGGTGCAAAAACGTGGTCTTTATCCACAGATATTTTATCTGGAGGAAATTAGGAGGTTTATTCGCAAGGCACCTAGGGGTCACCACTTACTATGACTTTATATATTCTTTCTATACATACAAATTGTAGAAATTCTAGAGTAATATTTATACTTTTAATTCATAATTTATGCAACGCATTCAAATTATTATTTCTCCATTCAAGTTCAAGTCGGTAGCCGCAATGCCTTAGCTATAATTCTCACCTTTTTCATGCACTGCTTGTACTCTTTCATATCACATCATTTAGAACGTCTAAAATTATAGCATTGTCAGCATTTATGACATTACAAATCATATCATCTGTGAGAACAGACTGCACGGTTAAATGTTGAGTAAACTACCATAAATTGAAGTTGCATCTTGTACGTACAGTGGAGTAGAGTGTTAAACATTGCAGTGTAGGGGCATAAAGTGGCGTATAGCATGGTATAGTGGCACATAGCGTAGTAGAGCCTTGTACAGAAGAGCTGTATAAAGCGGAGTAGAGTGTGGTAGTGTGGAGCTGTATAGAGTGAAATGTGATAAAGGGTTGTGCAGTCAAGTGCAGTGGAGTGGAGTCCAGTGGAGTGGCAATAGGTAGGAACAATATAAAACTTAACACTTATCTATATCTAAGGCTATAAACAAGAATACAGCCAAAGTGTACTTAAAATAACATGGCCACCTTTTGTAAAGGCAGTTATTAGCCAATAACATAATGTCTTGACATTGCTATGCACCATGGTACTTTTGTGAAATACCTTGAAATTTCATGCAATTATAGCTTCAACAGATATTACTAACTTAAAATACCTACTAACGTTAAAAATGCTTACTCTACTTACTTGTACTACCCAAAAGAATCCTCTATATTCCTGCCAAATTTCCTTCAAACCTGTTCAAAATGTTTTGCATTTCAAGTGAGTTTTACAGTCTATGGTAAATGCATTAGTACCAAAACACAATTTACAACCCAGCTTTTTTCTTTGCATCTCCTTGACGAATCTCTGTAAAACTTTTCATTGCCTGCCAATGTAGAAAAAGCAATAGGTCTGGAAAGTTTTGTGGAGATTCTTCAAATGGGCACCACTTTCTGAGCCTCAAGAGGCCCTGGGGATCACTTAGCCTCTGGGGCCAAATACCTTAATATTTGGAGTGGAAAGCACATGCCTCGGCTCGACAAGCCAAAATGAAATCAATAACCATAATCAAATGTATTCATAGCACTGCTTATTATAAGCCACAAACTTAAATATTTTAAATAAACAATTCCTAATCAATCCAACCTTAAACATATGTTTGAGTCTTTAATTAACACTCTTTGGACCACAGAATGAGAACATAGGACTAAAGAGCAAGTTTCCCAGCACTCCACCTGAAAAGCATACTGGAGTACTTGGAGTACTTTGAAAAATGATAGAAAGAACTACTTGGGTCATGCATCTAATGACCCAGCAGACTTGCTGTTTTTTTAAAACACAACCCTAGAGTGGCCACTATGCTCCTTGCTGCTCCCCACAACATTACATTAATGTTGGTGGTAGCCCTGCCCCTCCTTGGTGCACCACATGAACTAAAATATTTAAAAACAAAACCCAAACTGGGCATTATAGGGCACTCTAGACAGAGTTTTTTTATATTGTTGATGCCCTGGTTCCAGCCATGGAACCCACAAGTTGTTTTTTATTTTTAACTAACAGCAGCACAGTGAGCCCTCTCCTGCGCAGCCAGGTTTTGTAGCCTTAAACCACAAATCTTTTCTTATGCTTGGGTTCCCCAGGCCCACCTGGGGCATTCACAGATTTCCATTTTTTTAATTAGTGGCAGTATGGGGAGCCCACTTTTGCACTGCTGAACTAGCTCCCTGTCTTCTAGCAGAGTACCTTGCTGACAGCTGCAGCCGTCAGCTTCCTTCTCTTTTCCTGCTCCATGCGAGCAAGGTGTGTGAAGTGTGCATCCGGCTCCCCCAGTAACAAGGAGCAGGAGGAGCACAAGATGGGGGTGCATGATGATGGCCCCTACTATTTGTGCTAAAGTCCAGGAATCAGGTCCTGGGGCCTCTAAGAACATGTACCTGCCACAGTGGAGTTGGGGGCCCCTGAGGGAATGTTACAGTTCAGGGAGGGGTTTCCACACATGCCTCCTCCTAAAATCATTAAAAAAAAGTCTAAAATGTGTTAATGTCCTGGGCCCTTGATCACCCCAGGGGGATTTATTGAAAAAGGGCATCCTGCACACAAGGTCTAGGGAGCAAGGGTATCATCATTTGAGATGTCATCACTGATGTCACAAATTATGTCATAGACTTACCAGAGCTAATTATAACTAGTGAATTTCAGTGGTTTTGTATGTTTAAAATGTTAAGTTGTCACTGAAGTTCTCACCTAACTATAATGTTACTTTAATCTTTGTTTTTTCAGTGAATGTATATAAAAGGGGGCGCATGTAGCAATTATGCATACTGGGATGTATGAGAATGAAGCCTTCAGGCAATTGAGACAAACTGGTTGTTGAGATCATTTTGCTTGAAACATATGAAATAATATGATTCCCTTCATAAAGAAACTTGTTTTTATCACCTGACCAAAGTCCATAAAAACCTAGAAAACCCACCTGAAAGGCCTACAGTGTTGTCCAGTGTTGGAGTACTTGAAAATACCACAATTTATGCCATTGATCATTTCCTTTTCTCTTCTTTATTACCCTTGCCATCTTAATTTAGGGACAGTACAGATTTGAACTAAAATAGAGCATATCAGCTGAGAAGGTACTTGCATAACGTTCACAAAGAACAGCACATCCATCTATAGATGGATTGACAATGAGCTGGTAATAAAAGCTTGGGATGGGCATAACTGGCATAATTCGGGGGCGTGGTCAAGATGGCCGCTGAGTCGGATGCTTAAAGAACGCTCCACCTCAGGCCCAAGAAAAATCCTGCGAGACATCGTCCATCCAACAGCCACAAACATCCACACAGCAGCGGAAGAAAAGCAGAAGTGGTCTGGAACCGTGACACATCCATCCAAGCACTGGGGCCGCTAGGACTGACGGTGGCTGCATAGATCTCGTAACGCCAGAGGAATGCCATCTGGGCCTGGGCTGACAGTGAGTGAGTCATCAGGCTGTGGCAGTGCTGGCCCAGCCCCCGCCTGTGCTGTGATACCGCAGACCAGGCCGGTGACCTCATCGGAGATCCTGTTGCCTGGGGCCATCGTCCCCCAGTGGGGTATTTCAGTGGCCATTACGTGCTGTGATTGCATGTGGGAGCCCAACACGAGGACCAGCACTGGGGCTGGGAGCACGTGGAGATCGGATCCATAATAATGACCCCACTCACATCTCAGAGGGGGTGGTGGAGTTTAACGCCGGCCACGACGGGGTAGTTCCACCCCAGCGCTTTTATCCTTGGACATGCTGAGCTATCATAGGGGATACCACCTGCCCCACCACATTAACCTGAGACAGTGCATGATGCCTCCCCCATTTGTAAGGGGTGATTGGCGCAAAAGGCTAATGAGAGTCACACCCCTATAAGTGCCGCACCCCACATTGGAGGCCTATTCCCTGGAACGCCACAATCTTTCTCCGATGCCCGAAGGCAAGGAACAATCTGTAGGTGGGGATCACAGAGGTCGCACAGCCTGACATAACTATCTGAGTGGCAAAGGACATCACGCAGGGAGCACAGCTGCTGCTGAGTCCTAACCTGAGGGGCTTTCTTGGGGGGAGGTTTTCCTCACGCTGTCATGGGGAATGCCTAGATGACCCATGGTCCCACCCACTCTACAACATCTGGAGGCCACTCTACAATCGCATTTGGGACAATTCAAGAAAATACTGTAATACTGGACACCAAACTGTCCCTAGAGAATTAAAATAGATTCTGTCTTCCAAGATGTTAATTTACTCAGAGCCGACCACCACAAATTATTAGATAGGGTAACGGAGGTGGAGTCGACCATAGACACCATGGACCCCACTGTTCAGGAACTGCCGGACCATGTGAAGCATTGAGGCTCAGAAGTGAAAACCCTACCCTAATAATATGCACTTCATTGGATTTCCAGAGAAGGTGGAAGGTCAGAATGCAGAACTTGTACTAGAACATTGGCTCATGAACACAGTACTGAAAGGGACAGTACCAAAATTCTTATCTATGGAACAGGCCAATAGGATCCCCGGAAGACTGCTGCCCCCAGCGGTGCCTCCTGGCCCACTCATAGTGTGTTTTCTCAACTATAGAGACAGGCACATGATACTACAATGCTTCTGGAACCAAGACCCTGAGTGTTACGAGGGGGGCTCCCATCACGGCCTACCCAGATTTTACAGTGGAGGAGCAATGCCAACGAAATTCCTATGTAAAAATCAAACAACAGCTCTTCGAACATAACATCAAATATGCTCTGATGTTCCCTGCCAAGACCCCGCCAGGAAATGAGACCCCCCCTGAATGTCACCCTTCTGTCCCACTATGTCACCCTGTCCATCCTTAAACTGCCATTGCTCCCCTTCCTATGCCCCTTTGGACAATGCACCTGTGAAACAAATAGACTGGACTCTGCCATGGACATTCCTCCACCATCCCCCCAGCCCATTTTACAACACCCTCCACTTATTAGCACAGGAATAAACACACTTCAACCACAAAACAATCTGGAGTCAGTCTGTGCTTTCACAAATGTGTAATTGCAATACATATGGAATATAGCAATGTCAATTTACTTGTTCGCATACCAATGTAACACAGCTGTAGGCCAGCAGTAAACATAGCAGAGGGCACAAAGTGGGACGCAATCTGTGAAATGGAAAGTCAACGTGACAGGTCAGGGTCCATACACTAAATGGGGGAAGCAGTGGCATCTTCTTCCCTTTGTCTCACTTGAAGTATTGCATGATGATGTTGCTTCGGTTGTCAATATCCTTTTCTTTTGCCTCCTCTTCTTCACTGTCCACAGGCTCCACAGATGCCACAAGACCAACATCTGTCCCGTCCTCATGTAGAAAAGGCACCTGGCGTGGCAAAGCCAGATTTTGCAGCATACAGCAGGCCACGATTATCTGGCACACCTTCTTTGGTGAGTAGTATAGTGAGCCACCTGTCAGGTGGAGGCACCGGAATCTGGCCTTCAGGAGGCCGAAGGTTCGTTCGATCACACTCCTAGTTTGCCCATGTGCCTCATTGTAGCATTCCTCTGCCCTTGTCATGGGATTCCTCACTGGGGTCAGTAGCCATGACAGGTTGGGGTAACCAGAGTCTCCTGCAAATGTCGAGGGACAACTGATAGACACACACTAACCCTTAAGGACAGCCCCATACCCAGAAACCTATGTCAACTGTATTGGGACCTTGGTCTCACCTATTAGCCACACACGGTGCCTCTGGATTTGGCCCATCACATAAGGGATGCTGCTAGTCCTCAAAATGTAAGAGTCATGCACAGAGCCAGGATACTTGACATTGACATGGGAGATGTACTGGTCTGCCAAACACACCATCTGCACATTCATAGAATGGTAGCTCTTCTGGTTTCCGTACACCTGTTCATTTCTGCGGGGGGTACAAATGCCACATGTGTACCATCAATGGCACCAATTATGTTGGGGATATGTCCCAGGGCATAGAAGTCACCTTTCACTGTGGGCAAATCATCCACCTGAGGGAAAACGATGTAGCTGAGCATGTGTTTCAGCAGGGCAGACAAGACTCTGGACAACACGTTAGAGAACATTGGCTGGGACATCCCTGATGCCATGGCCACTGTTGTTTGAAAAGACCCACTGGCCAGGAAATGGAGTACAGACAGGACCTGCACTAGAGGGGGGATTCCTGTAGGATGGCTGATAGCTGACATCAGGTGCGGCTCCAACTGGGCACACAGTTCCTGGATTGTTGCACGATCAAGTCTGTATGTGAGGCGGATGTGTCTCTCTTCCATTGTCAACAGGTCCACCAGGGGTCTGTACACCGGGGAATGCCGCCATCTCATCACCTGCTGCAGCGAACGTGCCCTTTGGAGGAGAACAGTGAGCAGAGACACTGAGGTATCACAATGCCTTATTTTCATAAATGTTATTAATCCGCAATGTGCCGGTATCTGTCTATATTCCCGGCCTAGAAAGGTGTGATGCAGTTAACATCCATCCCATGTGACCTCCTGAAATGGCGGCTGCTTGACCTGTAAGGTGGGACAAGGGGATATGAGGTAACTGCGCTGGCGTTGTACACCGTCGCGGTGGGCGGTCGAAGACCGCGGCGCAATTCTGCATTGGTTAACATTGGGCCCTATGGGCCCCAGGAGCCAATGACGATGTACACCGGCGGTGACGATACGCACCACTGCGGACGTGACCGCCATCTTCTGTCTGTTCACTCACTTGATACCTGACCTTCAACAGGAGAGGACCTACACTGCAAGTGCTGCTGTGACCCTAGTCTGGAAGCGACAATGGCTCATGTGTTTGGGGAAAGGGCCCCTGCCTTCACTTCGGAGAAGTTGGAGAAACTAGTGGATGGGGTCCTCCCCAGCACACGCAACTGTACAGTCCTCCAGACAAACAGGTGAGTACACTGTGAGCATGCTGCATGGGCAATGACTGTTTTGAGTGGTGTGGATGGAAGATACATGGGGGGGCTGAGGCCTGCATATGCGGATGGGGAGTGTATGTGCGTGAGGGCAAGGGTGGGAACTGGGGGGCAATGAGTATGACAGTCCGGACAGGTAAGTAATTTCCTTTACCCCTGTACCATTCCTCTAGGTCAGCGCCCACGAGAAGAAGGGTATTTGGCGTGCTATCGCCAAGGACATCCAGACCCTGGGGGTCCACCACAGACGGAGCACCCACTGCGTAAAAGATGGGAGGACCTGCGCCGCCGGAGCACAAAGACGGCGGAGGCCCAGCTGGGGATGGCCTCCCAATGTGGGAGGGGTGCCCATCGCACCATGACCCCCCTGATGTTCCGGACCTGGCAGTGGCCTATCTGGAGATGGATGGGCTCTTGAAGGCATCACAGCAGCCACAAGGGGGTGAGTACACTCTCATACTCTCATTCAGCTGACTCTGCACGCATAACGAGGTGTCTGGGTGGGGGAGATGGGCAGTGGGTTCCCCTAGGCCAGGGCGAAGTTGGTAGGCAAGGTCCCTTGTGAGGCAGGCTATATGGCACCCCAACCCCACCAGTGATACGAGCCATCTACACCTAGTCAGACTCCTGTAACTTCCAGGTGTCCAGCAATTGGTCTTAGGCCTCGTACCCCATGGTCAGCTGTAATTTCTAGGAACTGTTAGTGCATGGCGTAGTGCAGAGGGCTGCTCCCTGTGTGTTGTGTCCGCCAACGGTAGTGGTGTTGCATGCAATGAACATGTCTTTCTTATGCCCCCCCCTTTTTGTGGTCTCCCTGTTCTTGTGTGCAATAGCATCATCAGGTGGAGGAGCATTGGCACCGGAGCAGGAGGGAGCTGCAATCCACTTGGCCCTGGAGGGCGAAACAACGGAGTCTGAAGCCACCAGTGGGACAGAGGGAGAGGGGAGCTCCACAGTGGAAACATCTCCTTCACCCCAGGCACCTCAGGCCCTGCCCCAGTTAGCCCTGCTGCCCTCGGTGAGGAGGCTATTGACCTCCTGAGATACCTCACTGTTGGGCAATCCACCATTGTGAATGTCATCCAGGGTGTTGAGAGGCATTTGCAACAAACAAAGGCATACCTGGAGGGCATTCATTCTGGGCAGGCAGCCCAACAGAGAGCATTTCAGGATCTGGCCTTAGCACTGATGGCAGCCATTGTCCCTGTGTCCAGCCTCCCCCCTCCAACTTCCTCCACCCAGACCCAATCCCCTGTACCTCAGCCTATTCCAAGCACACCATCAGACCAGCATGCACACTCATCAACACACGAGTGGACATGGCAAGCATAAGCACCACACATCCCACAGGCACTCACACAAGCACCATCCCCATGCATACACAGCAATATCCACTGCCTCCACTGTGTCCCCCTCCTCCACGTCTTCCTCCTTCCTCCCTGTCTCGTCTCCACTCACACCTGCATGCAGTACATCCTCAGCCACTGTCTCCATCACCAGCATGCCCATCACCACACACAGCTCACGTGCACTCACCATATTATTCGCTAAGGGGTGTATTAATGGGGAAAGAAGGGCGCTCAAGGGAAAAGGTTACGCAGTCACTAGAAGGTGCCCTCACAAGGGACAACACCCAACCCTATAAATGTTCGCTAACGAACCATAACAATAAATACTAGCGTGAGGCACTCAAACACATGTAATGATACTGTAGATACAATATTATAATACCGTAATCTGTAATCAGTAGAAGGCACAATCCATTCATAAATCCGTAGTCAAATTCTTGAAATTTATTGAAGAAGAATCATCATGAAGCTGAAGTCCCAGCACTTCCAATCTTCAGAGATTCACAAAGTATTTTGAAGACACGTGTTTCGTCATGGGAAAACATTCCCAAGTGCACTCACCACCCCCACTACCATTCACACATCCCCAGTGTCCTCTCCCTATTTGTCTGTGAGCCCTCCTCCCAAAGTACACAAACGCAGGCACACACCCACCCAACAGCCATCCACCTCACAACAGTCTCCAGCCCATGCACCTTCACCCAAATTCAGCTGACGTACACCTCCTACAACCACTACCTCCACTCCCACACCCCCTCCATCTTCCCATCCCAGTGTGTCTAAAAAACTCTTCCTGGCTAACATTGACCTCTTCCCTACACCTCCCCCCGTCCTTCCCCTAGGACCAGGCTTTCCAGGTCCCAGCCCAGCACCTCAGCCACCAAATCCCCAGACATAGTGGTGTCAGCAACTGCGGGGTCATGGAGTGCACCACCCATCAGGGCTGCCAGTGTGCCATGCAGCGAGGGCAAGGACATTCCGCCACCTGCCAATGTGAAAAAGGTGCCCACATCCTGGAGGGAGAAGCCGAAAGTACCAGCCACCAAGGGCTCAGCAAAAACCAAAGGGGATAGTGGCAAGACAACTGCGGCACCATCAAAGATGGAGAAGGGCCACAAGCTGAAGAGCAGGTCAGGTGAGAGCATGGTGGCACTGACTGAGGGACAAGTGTCACACTTTCGTCCCACGACCACGCCAACCTGTACGGCGGCGGACACCGCTAGCTGCCCTGCCACCACAATCGCCACCTGCACCGCCACCTGCACCAACCTCAGCACGTCTACAGCCTCAGCCCCAGTAGGCAGCCGTCCGAGGCTGCAGGAAACATCCTGCTGTGTCCCTCTGCAGGTGCTGACCCATGCACTGCCGCCAGCCCCACAGAAAGCACCGCCACAACAGACACCACCGCAAGCACCGCCGCGACAGACACCACCGTGACAGAGACCGCCGCAAGCACTGCCATCTGCACCACCCCTGGCATGTCTACAGCCTTAGCGACAGTCCCCACCTCATCCCCATTGAGCAGCCGTCTGAGGCTGCAGGAAACGTCCTGCTGTGTCCCTCTGCAGGGGCTGACCCATGCACCGCCGCCAGCCCTGCCAAAAGCACCGCCGCAACAGACACCGCTGCAAGCACCGCCACTGGCCCCGCGGCATCCTCGGATATAGGCACCACCGCTGACATGGCTACCATCCCCAGTGGTCAGTCGTCTGAGGCTGGAGGAGAGTTCCTGGACCCTGGGCAGCTTCCATGAGGCATTTATTCCATCACTGTTTCCACCTGCAGGTGGAAGGTGCAGCCACAGCAGTGTGGGGTATGTCGCTGCCTCCATGGCGTATCATGCTACCTGAACCTCGCAAATCTCGTGGCACACACACCCAGGTGAGGGAATTGTACCGGCCACACTGCAAGTGGAGCACTCTGGGCACCAGGCCCCCTCCAGAACCAGTGGAGAGATACATCCGCTACCTCAGTCTTTGGCAGGATGAAGCACTCTGGGCACCAGGCCCTCTCCAGAACCAGTGGAGAATGACATCCACTACCTCAGTCCTTGGCAGGATGAAGCACTCTGGGCACCAGGCCCCCTCCTGAACCAGTGGGGAGATACATCCACTACCTCAGTCCTTGGCAGGATGAAGCACTCTGGGCACCAGGCCCCCTCCAGAACCAGTGGAGAATGACATCCACTACCTCAGTCCTTGGCAGGATGAAATACTCTGGGCACCAGGCCCCCTCCAGAACCAGTGGAGAGGTACATCCACTACCTCAGTCCTTGGCAGGATGAAGCACTCTGGGCACCAGGCTCCCTCCAGAACCAGTGGAGAATGACATCCACTACCTCAGTCCTTGGCAGGATGACATACTCTGGGCACCAGGCCCCCTCCAGAACCAGTGGAGAGGTACATCCACTACCTCAGTCCTTGGCAGGATGAAGCACTCTGGGCACCAGGCCCCCTCCACGACCAGTGGAGAATGACATCCACTACCTCAGTCCTTGGCAGGATGAAATACTCTGGGCACCAGGCCCCATCCAGAACCAGTGGAGAGGTACATCCACTACCTCAGTCCTTGGCAGGATGAAGCACTCTGGGCACCAGGCCCCCTCCACGACCAGTGGAGAATGACATCCACTACCTCAGTCCTTGGCAATATGAACTACTCTGGGCACCAGGCCCCCTCCAGAACCAGTGGAGAGATACATCCACTACCTCAGTCCTTGGCAGGATGAAGCACTCTGGGCACCAGGCCCCCTCCCCAACCAGTGGAGAATGACATCCACTACCTCAGTCCTTGGCAGGATGAAGCACTCTGGGCACCAGGCCCCCTCCAGAACCAGTGGAGAAAGACATCCACTACCTCAGTCCTTGGCAGGATGAAGCACTCTGGGCACCAGGCCCACTCCAGAACCAGTGGAGAACAACATCCACTTGAGAGACTGTGGCTTTGCACTCCCCAGGATAAAGCAATGGGCAAACCACCCACTGGAGAGACTTGAGAGACTGTGGATTTGCACTCCCCAGGATAAAGCAGTGGGCAAACCACCCACTGGAGAGACTTGACAGACTGTGGCTTTGCACTCCCCAGGATACATCAATGGGCATGGAGCCCACTCGTGCAGCAGTGGCATCGTGCGTTCATCAGGCTGAGGTGCCCCCCGCCCCCTCCTCCTGAGGTACCTGTATATTTTCAATCTGATGCCCCCGGAGTGTTCTCTCTGTTTCCACTCAGGTATCATGTGTGGGCCTCGCCCATGCATTTTGGGCCCAGTGGTCCACGAATAATGATTAGTATACTATCTGGACTTGTGTAGTTGGTGTACATATTTGTATATTCTGAATTTTGACTTTGGAATAATGGATTTTTCTTGATTAGAATGGTTACAATCATTTCCTTTTGTCCTTGCGTTCTTCCAGGGGGTACAGGGGTGTATATGTAATGTTGCTGCATGTATTTGTGTGTATGTAGTTGTGGGTGAGGGTGGTAGTGTTGCGTGTTGCGTGTGCGTGTCACTCTCTTTCCTCCCCCCTCCCCTGTGTTGTAGGTGCAGTACTCACCGTGGTCGCCGCCCCCGCTGTTCGTACTCCTGGTAGAAGAGGAGGTAAACCAACATGGGCAGTACGTGTAGTTCGGGCTCCATGGCATCCTGGTTTCTCGTTGGGTGTCGAGAGATGAGTATTTTCTCTTCTTTGTACTGTTTCCGCCGTGCTTTGGATAGTGTTGGTTCTGCCCCGGAAAAGGTGGCAGATAGGCCTCTTGTAATAGGGTGGGCGGTACTTTGTCTCCCACCTGTCTGTTGGCGGTGACCGCCCCGCTCTTTGTTTCTACCGCTGTGGCGGTCGGAGTGTTAAAGTGGCTGTCTATGTTGGCAGTTTCCGACACGGTCGTAACCATAGGGTTGTAATGAGGGCCATAGTGTTTTAAAACCAGATGTGAGGTAGGGGACGCAGAGGAATTGGTAATGGAAATCGTAGTCCTGATTCAAATACTGTAGTGGTTCACAATGATGTACAGGCAATAAAGTGAGTGTTGCCTTGTCACTCTTGTGGAGCAGTCGGACACTGGAAGCAGGAATGTCCGATGATTGTACAGGAAGGTGTTGTTCAGCAAAAAGGTAACATAAATTCTTTCCAAAACATGAGAGGACCAAGAATGAGAGGTCATAATCCGAATTTTCATAACAATGTAAATCAAATGCAGAATTTTCAACCCATGCAGCAGGTGCAAATGCCACCTGTACAAATGACGCAGATGCAGCCATGCAACAGCAGGTTCAAATGGTACCTAGACAGCAAATTCAAATACCTCAAGCCCCAATGGAACAGCAGCAGATTACATTTTTATAAGTAAAACGTTTTTCTCTGAAAGTGCAAAAAGCATGCGCATTTTCAGTACATTCACATCTGCTCCCAATTTTACCACTGGAAAGTTGAAAAGTCATTAATCATCTCGCAAACGCAATATTGGAGTTGAATTGTTGATACATTTAACAAACGCACTGTATGCACGAGCTGCCTTATGCACTAATTAATATGTTGGCTGACGTTTTCAGAGGTATTTTTTAGAATTTCCAGCTCGTAACTTTATGGACCTGATAAAAATATGAAAATTATTTTTGTCTTTCCTGACAAGCATACTGAGTTCCTAAGATAAACAAACAGCAATGAATAGAAAATCTCTTCAGCTAATGGAAAATTGGAGTTTAAAATGGGACATTACCATTGTTGTAGAACAGAGTTGTTGTTTCCACTAGCAGGTTAAGATTTAACAGAAAAAATAAATCAACTTTCTACTTTAAGGGGTATTATCACCAGATATTCCACTCTATTGTTGGAAGAACTTAACCAGTGAGTGTTTGAAATTCGTATTCACTATATTCCCAATGGATATAACAATCTTGCAACTCTACTGTCTAATGTTAACAATTACATTTATTTTATAATTAATGTAATGGATCAGATGAATCACCAGTAAGAAGCTATGTTTGCTAGTTTTAGGCCCACTGGCGTAACGAAACTTGAGAGGGCCCCCTGCGAAAATCTTGGAAGGGAACCGCTCCTCGGCCCACCACCTTGCAGTGGGGGCTGCGGGGGGCTAATGCTACACCACTGCATAGGCCTTCACTACAAGTTTGTAGGAATACGTTAGGGCATTTGCTGCATGTGGCAAATACTATTACCCCTAGGTGACGTATTAACCACATGTGTTATATTCAGCCTTTTCAAGTTTTCAACAGGAAATGAGGCATAACATGCTAAACCGGGTTTTAACTCAATGATTTCTGCATCTTTTGCATTTTTTGGACCTTTTACCTAGTTTAAGTTTGGCAGGTTTGACTTGCTGGATTTTTTAAGGGAGAAACGGTGGGAGTGTGCTAATCATCACCAGACAAATACATGTTTGACCATGGAGCAGAATTTCGCTTTTAAATATTTATGATGGAGTTAACATAATAATAAAAATAACAAATTAACTCAAAGTTATAAAATGGTAATTAAAATAGACAAATTTGCACAAGTTACCAAATTTCTTTGATCTTTAGATTGGAATCTCACACCCTTGTTGTGAACTGATTATGACCTCACGTATTACAACGCTGATAACATGTTCTGTTACATCATTGATAACATCACTGATTACAACGGAAATGACATCATTGACAACAACACTTTACATGGGGTGATGACTTATAGTTACTTGAAATACATATAGCTTTTGAATTTCAGTGTTTTTTTATTTCAATGTTACATTTAAATAGATATTTTCACCTATTATGTCACCTTAACCTTTTTTCAGTTACTTTCAGTTTTTTTTTAAAATGCAATGTAAGATATTATTACCATACCTACCTATAACATCACTTTCACTTTCACTTCTGTTTTAATTATTCAGTATACATATGTTACACAGTGGCAGTCCACTTTCACAGGAAGAGGCTTTTTTTGTTCTGCTAATAGCATTGGAGTCTTGATGAATCTTCACAAAAATTTCCAAAAGAAAAGTTCGTGCACCTCAGCTCCTTCCTGAAAGGTTTTAGAGAATCTGTTAGAAATGTGGTCTCTGGTTGGCAGTCAGTTTGTACTCTGTCCAAGCAGGGACCCTCAGTCTAGTCAAGGTAAGGGAGCTACAGTCCTAAGACAACCCTGCCCACCCCCCTGGTAGCTTGGCACAAGCAGTCAGGCTTATCTCAAAGACAATGTGTAAAGTATTTGTAGCAATACACACAGTAATACAGTGAAAACCCTACAAAATGGACACCACACCAGTTTAGAAAAATAGCCAATGTTTATCTAAATCAAACAAGACCAAAACGATAAAAATCCAAAATACATCAAGTCAAGTTATGAATTTTTAAATATTAAACTTCAATATAGCACTTAGAAACACAAGTGCTTCAATTTGATGATATCACGGCATTCTGATGGAGTTGTTCCCAACAATCGGATGCTAATGACGTCGGTCATGGAGTCACATGGACCCCCAGGTACAGTACCTTGTGAAAATGAGGAAACAAGCCAGTGTCGGGGATCAAGGCGTCGCTGGATCAGGTGCGGTGTTGGTTCGGGTACTGAGGAGCGAAGGAGTGGCAAGAGGGAGAGGGAGAGGCTGCAGGTCATGTCCATAGGCCAGGCACTGTGGCCAAACCCACACTGTGCATAACTTGGGTAGGCCAACCAGCGTGCAAGAGTAAAGGCCGAGCCTGGTTCTGTGTTGGTGCCCGAAGGAGTTTGTCTGCTGGGCCATGCTCAAAACTTGGCCCTACAACCCACCCCATGCCATGCATCGCCAAATGCAGCATGCAAAGCTCACAAAGTTCTACTCTGCAGAATTCCGTGGAGTTGATTTAAACTCCATGGGATTCCACAGAGGCAAAGTTCTGTGAACGGCAGAATGCCACTGCCACCCGCCCTGGTGGCACCCTGTCCTGAATGCGCCCTATTATATGAACGCTAGGCAGGGTTGGGCCTAGTTAGCCGGCCCGACCCTGCTTAGCTCTTCTGAGATCAGGGGCATTCAGGACAGGGTCCTAGGCAGCAAAGGCTTCTGTTTCAGGCCTCTTGTGCACTGGCCTGCCCCGTGTGCAGTGCACAAGGGGTCTGAAACTGCAAGCAGCTAAAGCTGCTGTTTTGGGCCTTTTGTGCACCAGCCTGCCCTGTTGTGTGCACACAGAAGAGAAAGAGAAGGGTGTTACCTGGGTCCAGGTAGACTCTAGGGTTCCTGTTCCGACTTGTCAGCGGAATAGCTCTCTGCCTCCATTTGCCCCCTGCTCCTGGGCTATCCCTGGCTTCTGGTGGAGGGAGGACAGGATACGGAGCTGGCACCGGCAGCAGCTCCATGCCACTGATGTGGGGCCGAGAGTGCCCACTGCAGCCCAGTTATGGGCCACATAGAGCAAGCGCAGACTGTCTGTGCTTGCACTGTGTGGCCCATAACTGGGCTGCAGTGTGCACGCAGTGAGCTCCACTCCGCTGGTAGGGCTAGCGGAGTTTTTGATTGAACTTCACGCTCCAAGCAGAGCACCAAAGAAACTCCATAAGCTCCACCAGAGGAGCTCGCTGCTTACCTCATTAGCCACTCATGATGGGGTTGGCTGGAGGGCCTGACACTAGGTCAGGCCCTGTGGCCAATCCTCTTCTGCACACAGCCAAAGGCTGGGGGATTGGTTTTTCCAGATGTAAGGTAGGGTAAGGTCTTGGCTGTAGACAGGGTATTCTTTTGGCCATCATGTGTTGGCTGGAGATCCTGGGTGCAGGCCCTGTGGCCATTCCTCCCCAATGCATAGCTGAAGGTTGGAGGCTTGTGTTTGGTGCTGGGCAAACCCCCTATTGCACACAGTCAAAAGCTATGCTCAGTAAGTGAGTAGGATAAATACTATTTAAAAAAATGAATTTACTGAAAAAGAAAGGTTAAAGTGTCTGGAATGCTAAGTATGGTAATAAGGTCTTACTTTACATTAAAAACCCTAGAAATTGCAGACAAAAACTATGTTTAAAGTGGCATTGTAGTTAGGTATGGTAATGGTACCTTACTTTAGGATTATTAGTTTAAGTGGATGGTAATTCTCCTCATGTAATAATGCCACTATTCCTGATTAGGTCCAGTTAGGTCTTAACAATTTAAACCTGAGTTTAGTCCTTGGTAGCTATATCACAAAGCAGACAGGCTTAACGTAGGAGAGATCAATGCCAAGCAGTAAAAAATCGGCAAATAGACACCAAACTGAAAAAGTCTGATGTAGGAAACTGGATTTATATTGTTCCAAAGAATATAATTTTCCAGTGCTAAAAAGTGCAACGCACCAACTGTTGGTATCTGATTGTGCTATACCGGGTCAAAGTCAAATGTTATAGCTGACTGCAATGAAGCGTGAGTCAGGTACAAGGACCAGTATTGGTCTGATGGAAAATCTTACCTTCTTTCTCAGAACCGCCTTTAGAAGTTTAAGGTCCTCACTGGGAACTAGGCAGCTTGCTATCATAGAGATGGGTTCCACGAGGCAGGATTGCTGTTGGATGAAGTCCTGCTGAAGCCATTTACTTTAGGTTAGGACTCACTCTAACAGGATATAATTCAGATGCCATTGGAACTGGTCAGCTGGGCTCTTAGGGAAAATGGGCTTCGTGCAGCTTTTGTGTCCCTGTATCTTAACAGAGGCTATCTAACTAGCTATTAGAATCCACCCTTCTGTCCTGGGTTCAAGTAGGAGCAGGTCGAGTCTTGGGATGTCTCTCCAGCAGGTTACAGCAGATGCAGTACCCTTTCTGAGGTCTGGGTTCAGCAGTTGTAGGTCTTCTTCTGTTTTCCTCAGGTCCAGGAGTGTTCTGATGAAGGTAGACACGGGTGCCACTTCGGTGCCTGGAACTAGCTTGTGGGTAACTTCCTAACCATTATGGCAAAGTTACCATAAGCAACCACACCCAATTTGACATAATTTCATCGGGGGTTGGCTCTAAACAACCCAACAGTGCCCTGCTCCACCAAACTCCAACATGGTTGAATCTTACCTTGATCAGAAGTCTGGACACTCCTGAGGTGTCTCTAGAGAAATGAGAAACCCCCCTTTGCAAAACTAGATCTGGCACAGGTAGTCTCCCCTTTAGGGATGGTGAGCCCCGGCTATTTTGACAATGACACAAACAGGCTTAGGTATGCGTTGCATCCCTCTGTGACATGGGCTGACCCTTTGAAGCTATATCTGTTGATGAACACAGCTCCAAGGCCATCCTGTCAGGAGTAGATCATGTCTCCTCCCAGCCAAGATCCTTTTGTTCCATTTCCTAAGACAAATCATATTTTCAAGCCAGCTGCGAGGTGACAGTTTGGGATTGCATTAGAAGGAACTACTGCTGGCTTTAGGCAGGAAAATACCAACTTTCTTAAAGTGGAATTTTCAAAATAGTAATTTAAAATTTGACTTTACCATCAGGTCATCCACACTTTATAAATGACGACACAAACGAGAATTTGTCTATAGCATTGTGTTTAAATGTAATATGGCCAAATGCCCAAAGATTCACTGGTGGATAATCAATTGTGAGCAGAAGATGTGACCGTCCTCACAGATTTTTTGGAATAGTCTTTGGAGTTAAGCCTCAACCTTCTTTCAAATATACCTCTGAAATTCTCAATAGGTGCGCTCAGCTTTTATAATGATTAACAGGTAGTAATACTTATACCACATACTTTAGTAATTTGTAAATGATACATTACATAACTTTCAATATGCACAATTATGCTTGCCTCCAGGGTTTCCATGCTATGGACTCACAAATGTATTCTCAGTAACTCTGCTGTATATGACTATGGTGTTATCAGTGATATCAAATTTATATGTCATCAATTATGTTGATTAACATGTCATACATGGCAAGAGTGATACTTAGCTTAACTATAACTGGTACATTTATTTTTTTAAATCTTTCTAAAATAGTTTTTATATCATTACAAGAACTAACTATAATGTAAATATAACCATACATATATATATATATTTTTTAATATACATATTCACTTATAAAAACCAAACCTGTTAAAGTGATCTCAAGAAACTATAACTCGTGCCATAAGGTAACCATAACTCGCGCTCCAACATTTTTTTGTCACAAATTTTACTGAATATATTTAATTCATGTTACCAATGATGTTATCAAAGATGTCATGAGTGCCATACTTTGTGGGTTAATTAGCAGTGCATGGCAAGGCCGTGAGTTGTAGTTACCTTAGGGCACAAATTATAGTTTTGAGATAACTTTAAGTATAACAGGTCAATTTCTATGTTTTTTTTCTGTTTAAAATGTGAGCCCAACTATAACATCCCTGTAATCTTTGGCTTTTTCAATGAATTTCTATGGTTTTTATAAAGCATAGTCATTTTTATGACCATACTTTAATTTAATCACCCCCACACATGGCTTTTGGTTGTGCTTGGCACTGGTTGGTTGCATGTCCCAATCCCCTATAAGCACCAAACCTTGTGCTGTGTACAGACTTCAGCTGTGTATGGCGGAGCTTGCTGCAAGGCCAGGCCTGCAGCCAGAACCTAAAGCCAACCCCTCTAACCATCAACCCAACACTCTACACAGCCCTTTGGAGTTGGTTGTGGCCTCTCTCTTGCTGTGAGAATAGGTGTGAGACGGTGTATCTGGAGTGAATGTGGCTGGGAGAGTGTCTGTCTGGGTGTGAGAGTGGGTTCATCAGTGTCTTAGTGGGTGTGTCAGTGTGGGTCTGTTAATGGGTACGTGGGGGGCTGAGTGGGTTCAAGAGGTTCTGAGTGGGTGCATGAGTGTCTGAGAGTAACCTTTAGGCCATTGGTGAAGCCTTACTCTAGAGAGAGAGAAAGAGAGAGAGTGATAGGACTGTGTGGGGAACCTCAAGAACCTTGTGGTCCTAGCCAGCTCCCTGCATACTGCGGGAGCTAGCATTGTTTCCACAAGCAGGGAGCTGCTTAAAAAAGCAATGTTTTCCTCAGTTTCTCTGCACACCCGTTTGTGTGCAGAGAAACAGATGAAAACTCTGCTTTCTGTCTCCAGGAGCTGTTGGACAGCTCCCGCTGTCAGAAAGCAGACTTTGTTTGCTTTTGCTTGGTTGTAGCTGTCAGCTCCTACCATGCAAACCAAACAGCTATGTCCCAGGGGTGGATACCACCGGACATAGCAGGAGCTGGATCTGGGGGTCCCCAGGGCCATTACTGGCTCCAAGGAGAATTGCCCTGGGGTCATGGTGGTCCCCTGGTTTCGGGTGTCTGCTACCCCTTTACTCTAATATTGTGGCACCGGGGCTGCGGAGGGGCCTTGCTGACACCCATCATTTTTGGTTAAATCCTCAGGGAGCTGGTGGTCCCCAGGGCTGCAGGGAAGTAAGACGGTCCCCTGCATCGTATTAGTTTAAAGCCACAGAGATGTGGTGGTCCCCATGGTTGTGGGAGGGCTGAGGGGCCCCCCTATATGTGTTTAGTGCCAGGTGCCCCCGCATCAATTTTGATAAAAGCCCCAGGGAGTTGGCAGTCCCTGGGGCTGCGGTGGAGGCTGTGCAGCCCCCCCATTCAAAATGTAATTGCCCCCGGGACCTGGCCTGGCCTTACAAAACAAGCACAAGAGCCCACACTTTAAAAAAAAAAAAAATCATTGGATCCACGCTTACATTTAAAAAAAAAAATGCTTTTTAAGCCCTAGTAGTATATATTTACTGAAAGAAACAAATGTCAGAGGGACGTTATAATTGGGCTCATATTTCACTTGTACAAAACCATTGAAATTCAGCAGTGATAGTTACCTGAAATAACCATAGGTTATGCCTTCGCAATGCACTGCTTATGGCTTGACATATTACATTACTCATGACATGGTCAATGACATCACTGATGACTTCTCAAATGGTGAGTGAGTGCGTACATGAATGCCTCTATTGGTGAGTAAGTGGGTACATGCATGTATGTATGTGTTAGTGACTGAGGGCATGAGTGGTGTATTTGGATTAAGAGCATCAGTTTGTGTATGGGTGTGTGAGTGAGTGTATGAGTGGTGTATGGGTCATTGCCTGAGCACGAGTGGTGTATGGGTCAGTGAGTGTGTGAGTAGTTACATGAGTGTATGTATGTGTAAGTGACTGAGTGCATGAGCGGTGTATTTGGATTAAGTGCATCAGTGTGTGTATGGGTGTGTGAGTGAGTGTATGAGTGGTGTATAGGTCATTGCCTGAGCACGAGTGGTGTATGGGTCAGTGAGTGTGTGAGTGGTGCATGGGTGATTGACTGAGTGTAGGAGTGGATGTATGGGTGGGGGGTGAGTATGAGTGCAGTATGGGTGATTGACTGAGTGCTTGAGTGCTGTATGTGTGATTGAGTAAGTGCATGAGCGCATGTAGGGGTGGTTGAGTGCATGACTGGTGTTTGGGTGATTGACTGAGGGTATGAGTGGATATATGGACAAGTGAGTGAGTGCATGACTGGTGTATGGGTGAGTGAGAGTTACTGAGTGCACAAGTGGTGTATGGGTGATTGACTGAGTGTATGAGTACATGTATGGATAATTGAGTGAGTGTATAAGTGATGCATGGGTGAGTGAGTGAGTGCATTAGTAGTGTATGGGTGAGTGAGTGTGTGCATGTATGAGTGACTGAGCGCATGAATGGTGTATGGGTGAGTGAGAGTGACTGAGTGCATGAGTGGTGTATGGGTGATTTACTGAGTGTATGAGTACATGAATGTGTGAATGAGTGAGTGTATAACTGATGTATAAGTGAGTGAGCGAGTGAGTGCATGAGTGGTGTTTGGGTGATTGAGTGGGTGCATAAGTGCATTTATGAGTGAGTGAGTGAGTGCATGCGTGGTATATGTGTGATTGACTGAGTGTATGAGGGCATGTATATGCAAGTGAGTGAGTACATGGCTGCTGTATGGGTGAGTGAGTGACTGCATCAGTGGTGTATGGGTTATTGACTGAGTGCATGTATGGGTGAGTGAGTGCATAAGTGCATGTATGAGTGAGTGCAAGCATTTGTGTATGAGTGACTGAGTGAGTTTATTAGTGGTTTTTGGGTGAATAATGTATGGGTGAGTGAGTGAATGAGTGCATGTATGAGTGCAAGCATTTGTATATGAGTGACTGAGTGAGTTTATTAGTGGTTTTTGGGTGAATGAGTGAGTGTATGAGTGGCTATATGTGTGAGTTAGTGAATGAGTGATGCACGCTTGACTGAATGAGTGCATAAGGGGTGCATGGGTGACTGTCTGAGTGCATAAGTGAATGTATTGGTGATTGAATGAGAATATTAGTGCATGCACAGGTATGTGATTGAGTGCATGCATGGGTTAGTGAGTGAGTGCATGAGTGTTGTATTGGTGATTGTCTGAGTGCATGAGTGCATGTATATGCGAGTGAGTGAGTGTACCAGTGTTGTATTGATGACTGATTGAGTGTATTGGTCTGCAAATGTGCTAATAAGTGAATGTATGAGTAAGTGCAAGCATGTTTGCATGAGTGACTGACTTATACAAGTGGCATGTGGGTGACTGAGTGAGTGTATGACTGCATGTATGAGAACCTGAGTTAGTGTATGAGTTATGTGTGCTTAACTGCATGAGTGGTGTATGGGTGATTGACAGTGCATGAGGATGTGTATGAGTGAATGAGTGATTGCATGAGTGGTATATGGGTGATTGAGTGAGTGCATGAGTGTATGTATGTGTGAGTAAATGAGTACATGAGTCATGTATGGGTGATTGACTGAATGCATAAGTGCAGGTATGGGCACATGAGTGAGTGTATAATAGATGTATGCTGAGTGAATGAGTGTATGAGTGGTTTATGTGTGATTGAGTGAATGCATGAGTGTATGTATGTGTGAATGAGTGAGTGAGTGCATGTGTGATGCGTCAACTAATGGAAGAGTATAGCAAGAGTAGTTTATGTCTAAAAACACTATCCAGGGTATTTCTGAACAATATGTATGTGCTTCAAAAACTGTTTTGAGACATCCAATGTTGTTCAACTGCAGCCACTACTGGAAAAACAAAAAGATAAAGACATGTTAGTATTTAATCTTCATAGTAACACAAATATAAGGAGAGTCATTGCTTATACTGTAAGACTGTATTACAATGTATTAAAAATATCATTTTCTCTTTTTTTACTGTTCTCAGCTTTTATACTTTTTCACCTGTAAATGATGATCTGTAAACATCATCATCTTTGAACAGTGGAGAAAAAATGAATGGATTGTTAAAAAAACCTCACAGCTGCACAGTAGATCATTATACATAAGTGATAATATGCACTGCACGGACTACAATTCATTAATCAGTGGTTTTCTCTATAGTCACTATAGTAACCAAAACAAGTATATCATAATATGTTTCTTGAATAATTGTATCTGGTACAATATCAGAAATACATGGAAAGTACTTTTTCAATTTTAAATATCATTCTGATAAACATCCATGGTAGGATATTTGATGCTTAAAGTGCTGATAATCAGTTTATACAAAACCCCATACAGTAATTTTGTTTCTTCAATTAGGATTGGTATGTTGGAGAAACAAAGGGGACTTTTTTTTAGTTTCAAAGGAATTTTATTGTTTCAACTTTGCACTGCGCTAATTAGAGTATGTTCTTCTGGTTTCAGACTTTTGTTAGACAGTGTTGCATAGACTTGATATATTAACTCTTTTATGGAACATTACAATGACTCTTGACATTTGAGCATCTTTTCAAATAATATTACCCTTAATAGGCCACATAATGTATAAAAAGCACAAGAACCATGTAGAGGTAAGCACTGCATGTAACTTTATTAAACATGACTTTTCCTTAGAACTTTGGCTGAAGAAAGAGAAGATGTGAGTTCAGTAGTTTGCAGGGAAGATTTGGTTTGTATTTTAGGTTACTATCATTGCATTCTGTCCATCCAGTTTCATTCATTAAATATACAATGTAGTGTCTAGAGGCTCTATTAAATCCTTCATGAAAGATGAAAGCCAAAGGAGTAAAAGTTCTTCCTGAAATCGATATTTGCCCAGCTTTGAAGTTTGTAATTTGAGTTTCCATTTTGGCCCATCTGGTCTGCATCGTTGTAGAATTACTATAAGGTATTTCCTGTTCATTGTAGAAACAATGCAGAGATAAGGTCAGATCTGCACTTTGCGCAGCTCATATTTTGATTACCATTCCTATCCAATTTGTCAAAAGGCACAGTTTTACAATCCGGTAATGTTAAGTAGATGAATCATTCAGAATTTATTTGAATGCCAGGAGTTAAAGAGCAGTCTTCACAGTCATGGTTACATCTGTATGAAATAGATCATCTATAATTACTTCTTTTTGTTTTAAGAGTCCAAGGATGGTCATAATAAATTATTTTGTGTCTTGTTGAGTGTTGGCAGTAAACATTATTGATCCTGTATATATATAAAAAAAGAAGCAGAATGTGTTACAGTTCTGTCACTTAATAAATGTTGTAGAAAATGATATAGTGCAGAAGACATTCTCTGTTCAATTTGGTTTACTAAGTGATAAATGAAATAGTACATTGAGAACAACATTTGCATAGCAGTTGACCCCTGAACTGTTTTCCAATTGATTTGAACCTACAATTTCACCATCATTTTCCAGTTCTCTCTTCTTAATTCCTTTTCTTGAGGATCCCTATACTGCTTTGTAATCTACCACTTTGGACAGAGTACTAGTTTCTCATAAACAGGTTAGTGGTCTAAATGATGAGCATATATACTGCTTAACCAAATGTACTCTCTTTACACAGCTTACATAAGCACAAACTTTGCTCTCATCAAATTCAATCAAAATCAAACCCGATAGTGTTCTAATTAGCAACACTGCTACATATGACATTCCTTCTTTGAATATAGAACTTCCAATATTAAACAAAGCTGCATCTACACTTAAACCTTGTGCTTACAAGCATATGCTAAAGAGAGAGGAAATTCTTGCTGTCAGATAAATGTCTTTCACAAGGAAAAAACATACAATACGTTACTCAATCTTCTTCACATCATCTATCTGATCAAATTTTATAGCCAAATATACGACCTCATCTCTATTTGGAAAATGAATGAAATCACTAACTTTACCCACCATTTACTAAGCCTTCCTCAACATTTAAATTGCATTGCAAAATAGCTTGACAATTTTTGCAGATACATAAACACTGTTCTAATCCTTCTGACTTGGATACTGATTTCTCCAAAGAATCCAATTTTGCTTGTAGTTTGTCTTTCAGTAGTATTGTGACTTTCCGATGTTCCATTTTATCAATAGCTATAATTCACAAAACCTCTTTTTCTCCAGTGGTAGTAATGTTTCATTGAAGTAAGAGCACTCGTCACGTGCTGAGATGAAACAAACTGTAAATTGCTGATCTTTAACAAAATTAAACATTATTTCTGTTGCTGTAATGTTAGGTGAGAATAGACTCTTGATAAGGTGACTTTCCAAAGTATGTTATCTCTTTTTCATCAGGACTCCCACTCTCATGTGTTTTAGTATATCTCTGTATTCCATATCAGATGCTTGGTGCATGTTCTTCACTAATACTTTGTATTCAAAGTTTATCTAAATGTTCACGTTGCCAATATTTCCCTGGGAATTCCTTGTTTCTTCATGCAAAATTGTTTTGAAAACAGGTTGTCCATTTACATGGGGAAGTTTGAGTAGATCACCAAAGACAATGAAATGCTTTCCTCCAAAGAGTATATCATAGTTAGTTCTTAAAATCTGCTGCATCCTTCTGTGTATGAAGGCAAACATTATGTTTAATACCAAGCACACTTCATCAATGATTAGTAGCTTCATTTTTTTCAATGCTCTTTATACCTCATGGCAAGCATCACCAGATAATTTCCAATATTCGAATCTATTTTCAACAGTTAGCATTAGTAGCTGATGTAGAGTAACTCCTTTAATGTTTTCTGCAGCTAATCTTGTTGGTGGCTTTTACTACACGTAACACATTTGAATATGTAGCCGTCTGTAGATAACTGGTGAATACGTAATAAGAAGCTTTTACCTGTCCCACATTGTCCACTGATACGTAGTAAAATTGGTTTACATGAAGAACATTCACATAGTTTATTCTTGTGGAGAAATCCATGCTCTATTTTACCTTTAATTTCATTATAAATTTCCCTTTGCTCAATTGTTCCACTAACTGTTCTAAATCAACAGTTTACACTCTTACCTGTTGCATTGCATTCTCCACCTCATTCATAGCTATCACTGCTTCATTATGAATTACTTGTTCTCCAAGAGCATTTTGACTTCCTGATATAGAACTTTGGCTGCTTTGTGAACTCTCCCTTCCTATCTCAGCAGTGAAGGTTTCTTCTTGTTCAGTCTCATCTTTCAGCATCTGCAGGTACATTGGAAACACAGAACAGTGAATACAATCTTTTACAGCGTTGAATGAGTCTTCATAGCAATTGATTGTACAAGTAAATATGATTCAAAACAAGGGCTGAAGCGTTGCAAATGTGCCAAATTGAAAAACTGTCTTCTCTTTGTAGTTTGTCAAGTAAGCTTCCTAGGGTTAATTCTATTTCCTTGGTTGTGTCTCACCAAACAACCGTCACATCCTATGACTGCAGACCTTCCTTCTTCTATATTTTCAGTTGTGTTACTTCTATACGTATAATGCTGAAGTACTTCATAGAGACACATACTTTCAAGATGATGACTCCTTTGGTAGTATGCATCCATCATATTAGTTTTTAGAATGTCTTTAGTGTCGGGATCAAATTCTGCAAGCTACTGTATTTCTGGGAAAGGCTACAATACTGTTTTATCACTGCTTGCAAGGCCTAGGCTTACCGACACAATTCCGCTAGACTTGGAGAACAAATTTACAGAGATCCAATTTCTCTGTGGGAAAGCATTTCCAAACTGAAACTGTACAATTTCTTGGCAAGACTCTTTTCGGCAGAAATCTAGTCCCAGACTTCTTTCATCTCTGTCGTCTCTGACTTTGTGATATAAGAAGTCACATGCTGAGCAACAGCAATGGAGTTATCTGCTACAATTTTTATATCCATATTTGCATTCCACATCTTCAGAATAAAAGGGTTGTCGTCATTTATATAATTTGAAGCTTCTGTTCTTTTGAGACTATAAGTATATTTTTGGTGATTTCCGGGTTATAGTGTGTCTCACTATTTACAAAAAGCTGCTCACTCTTCCCTCTGAGATGACAGGTCGTGGGAATCCAAATGGCATTGTGTGTAAAAGTGTGCTTTAGATCTATATTTCTGACAACAGTATTTACCACTCCTGTGATTTTGAAATTGTATAACTTGTTTTCTCAATCCTTTGTCAGCAGTCTTTGTAGGGGTGGCACATCTTTATACTGTTCTATGAAAGACAAGGCAGACTCAACTGAGTCTATTCCAAATTTTGGGGCATTTTTTGCCCATAACAGCATGTGAGTATGTGGAGCACCTCTAGCTTGGTACTCTTTGTGCCAAAACAAATCAGTCACTTCGCCAAGAGGAGGATTAGCTTTCTTGCAGATGAAGCCATCATTACTTGAAAACTGTGGTTACAATATCTGCAAACATTTGGTGGATCCAATGAACTTTAGATTGTTTTTAGATTGATGTCTTCTACATTTGAATTTGCTTCTCTTAAGAAATTAAAGAAGGAAGTCATCCCAATAATACTCAGTACAACTGAGTGTCAGAAACCAGGTGGGCATTCTTAGTTTTCGCAATATGCTCCAATACTCGTTGGTGCCATGTTGTCACCTAGTGATAGGTGTCAATGCAGGTTTGTGAGTGGTATCCATGCATTGGTGGTGCATGCAGGGCTTGGGATTGGGATGGATGAGATCTGAAGGTGGGATGTGTCGGAGGTGGTGGAGTGATGGGAGTGAGGGTGGGGGTATGTGATGGCATGCAGGTAGCCGGGTGATAGAAACAGTATAGAGTTGACTTACCAGAATCCAGTCCTCCTCCTACTCTAGCCAGGCCCTCAGAATGCATGATTGCCGAGACCTGTTCCTCCCATGTTGTTAGCTTTGGGGAGGGAGGCGGGGGTCCACCGCCAGTCCTCTGTACAGATAGTTGGTGTCTTGCTGCCACGAAACGTATCTTCCCCCGTAGGTCGTTCCACCTCTTCGTGATGTCATCCCTTATTCTGGGGTACTGTCCCATGGCGTTGACCCTGTCCACGATTCTCCACCATAGCTCCATCTTCCTCGCAATAGATATCTGCTGTACCTGTGATCCAAATAGCTGAGGCGCTACCCAGATGATTTCCTCCACCATGACCCTCAGCTCCGCCTCAGAGAATCTGGGGTTTTGTTGTGGTACCATGGGTGTAGTGTGAGTGGTGTGTGTGAGGGTGTGTAGAGTGATGTGTTGGGGTGTGTGTTGTTAAGTGCGTTGGTGGTGTACAGGTGATGGTGGCATGTGGCTCTTGATGTGTGGATGCTCTCGCTGTCTCTCACTGGTGGCAATTGTTTGTAATGGTAAAGGCGTGTGGATAGTGTGGGTGTGTGTTTTATACTGGTGTGGGTGTGGTATGTGTATGGGTGTCAGGTGTGTGTAGTTTGAATTGTCCAATGTAATGTTGTTTTGTTTGAGTGTGTGTATTTTGAGTATGTACCGCCAATTGTTTACAGTCGTGGAATGTCCGCTGTGGTGATTCGTGGATTATAATGTGATGGGCATAGTTCTGTTGGCGTAACAGTGTGGGTTTTGCTACCGCCAGTTTATCACTGACCTTTGGTGTGGCAGAGTTGTGTCTGTGGCTGTATAGTGAAGGATTGGAATGTGTATGTCATAATATGGTAAGCGGATATCCGCCGCGGCAGCGGTATGTTGGCGACAGTCAGCATGGCAGTAAGTGGGATATACTGCCAATGTCATAATGAGGGCCATAATGTTGCTTACTTTTCTTTAGTAACATCTACTAACTCTTGCTATATCGTCTTATTCTTGGTAGGGACACCACTGACTAGAATTACAAGTCCTTCTTCCAAATGTTTCTGCACCCCAATGAGTTAAAAATTCGGCTTGACATCTAAGTGCAAGTTCAGAACTCTACCTTTAAGACCTTTCTGCAGCTCATTTGGAGGTAACTTTCCTGTCTTTGGCTCCATACGGACTATAGCTTGACATTGATATACACATTATATAAGTATATACTCATAAACATTCAAATCTTGAAACTCCTGTGGAATTGAAAGAAGTTCTAATTTGTTATACACTGCTCTAGCTGGCATTTTATTGTCCTATATCTTATTATAACAATACTTACATAGAGTTTGATGTGTGAAACAATCAAATTGTTCCTCTACAAACAATTAAGCTGAAAAATCTTGCCATCCATTTATCTCTATTTCCTGAAGGCACAATAACATAAGGAGTTTGAGTTTTTTAGCGAGTGCGTCAACACCATGTACAAACACAGTCCAGTTTCTCTGAACAGACTGTTTTACATTTTGTAATCTCATCATGAAGTTATCCACAGTAATTCCTATTCTGCTACAAGTGCAGATATCAAGTCTTCCTTTTTACTGCACTCCTCTTCAGGACCAATTACATCATTGCATACCTTTTCTGCCTCTGCCACTGTACCATGCAAAAGAGATCTATTCATTTGTTCTAAACATAGTGCAGGAGTCTTCACATGGCAAAGCATCCCACCTAAAGTTTGCATTTGAGAGTGGTGTACTGGAAACATTCTAAATTGATGAAAGGTACATGGAAAATTCCTCAGAATGTAAATTGATTGCTGCTGAACACTACAAATACTGCTACAGTTCCAATTATATACAGGGGCCTGTCCATGCCTCGCCTGTAACTCTTCAGCTATGACTTCCTCTACATATCTAGGTACTGCTAACTCTTTTTCAATAGATGAACCATCGTTAACTTCATAATATCGTCCAAATTCATCAACTGCATTCACTAATGTGTTCTCTTGTAAGTAGCTCTCTTCATTAAAGAAAGAATCAGTACTAGAGGTATGTCTCCATTCACCACTGAAAACTTTGCAACAGTTAGTTATGTTGACTAATGTTTTCCTTTGACTCCTCGTGCACTATTTTATCTAGTGTTTTCATTCTGTTTACAATCAGAATAAATAGTTTCCTTTTCAGAGTAAACACCTTATCAACCACACCCCCAACACATTCCTTTTCTGCAACAGTTTCTCTCCTTCTTTTATACTTCTTCATATGACTCTTTAGGCTCTGAATTACTCTTCTACAAAATATTATAACTCTAATTTCCTTGAATTGGCTCTGCCTTTTAGTTAAACTCTGTGCATCATTGTAGTACTTTTTACTTTTCTTATCATGTACTTTTACTCCTTTCTTATTTGAGATCAAATGTTGCTTCTTATGTACTTAATTTTTCTATTTTAAGAAATGTCTTTGTTTTCTTACCAGCAGTTATTTAATCCTTCCTGCTTTTTCTGCATTTTGCCCTTTTTGTTTCTCAGTTTCTCTGTTGCAAGGAGATAGTATTGTTGTCTCTTTCTCTGACTTTTTAATGGCATTGTAAGCGTGCGTAATTGAAAAGAAATGAATATCTGAAAACAAACAAAAAAACTGTAGACTTTTATTTTACTAATTATAATACTTATACCATTGTTCTATTAATTGTGATGTTTATATTAATATTTATTTATCTTGACAAAGCAGTTTGAGAGCCCAACTTGAGATAGGCAGTGACAGAGCACACATAGGCTCCCCACTACTAGGCCTCACCCATAATTAAAGCAGTATTTGTCTGCATACATGATTAGAGTCTGTCAGTACTTGCCTATATATCTCAGTCAATGTAGGAGTCTACCTTTAGTAGTGCTCTGAAATGTTTCAGTATATCTACCACTATGTGAGTATCTGTTTTATTACCTCTCTGGCTTTGTAAATCTGTATGTAAGTGACTAAAAATATACATTAGTGCCTGTGCTAGGGAATATAGGGATATATGAGTGTATCTGCATTTGACTTTGATAGTGCTACACATATAAGTACTTACTGAGTTTGTGAGTGAATGCAGAAATCTTTCTGTTGCATTATCACTAGCTGAGAGACAGGATCATGCTCTGAAAACATGAATGTCAGTTCTTTGATGATTGCTATGCTTTATGTAGTGTTTGGCGTAGGGGTCTGCAACTGTATGACAAAGGGGGTCATTACGACCCTGGTGGTCCCGGACCGCCCAGCCGGAGGTGGCGGTAGTACCACCAACAGGCTGGCATTGTCCACCAGGGGTATTATGACCGTGGCGCATTCGCCACGGTCATACCGCCGGTACTGCGTGGCGGTCGTAATCCGCCAGCCTGTCCATGGCAGTGGAAGGCTGGTGGTAAAGGGGGCTTGAGGTGCCCCTGGGGGCCCCTGCATTGCCCATGCATTTGGCATGGGCAGTGCAGGGGCCCCCAGGCAAAGCCCCATCATGCATTTCACTGCCCGAATTACGGGCAGTGAAATACGCGACGGGTGCTGGTACACCCGCTGCACATCAACATTGCCACCGGCTCGATTACGAGCCTGCTTCAATGTTGTTGTGACTTTTCTGCTGGGCCAGCGGGCGGAAACGCTGTTTCCGTCCGCTGGCCCAGCAGAAAATTCATATTAGGGTACCAAGTATACCGCCAGCAGTGGTGGTATTGTGGCGCCCGCGGCTTCGGCGGTCTTTAGAAAAGACCGCTGAAGTCGTAATGACCACCTAAGTTTATAAACTGAAAAAAAATCTCTTAATCACATAAGCACAATGCACCATACTTCAGGTATACCTTTTTTTTTGTTTATCTATCTTTGGGTTTCTATTTTCTATTTTCTTTGTTTGGTTGGTCACTTTTTTAAGTGGTGTTTTGATGGAGAGCATTAATACTTTCAGTTTCTCTGAGGCTGACTTTTCTAGGATCGTGGGAACCACTTCCAATGTTGAAAAGACAATTGGATCAAGTTACTTAATTTGAAGAAGAAGGCACTCAGAACAGAAGCCCATGCTGAGTTCATTTTGGAATACCTTAAAGCAGGGGTTATCCCAAATGGACTGAAAATTAGGAACATACCGGGCCTTTTTGTTGAAATTAAAACCTTTTTAGAAAAATGGTCCCATATTTCCAATAGATGCTCCAGAGACTGGATGCTATTAATTATTGAGACTGCACATGAAATTTTGACCCTTTTGGTCAAAGAGATTGAGGAAATAGATGATAAACTAAAACAGACCACTGCATTAGAAGCCAAAAAAAAAGCTAGAGGAGGTTACCACAGAGTTCGAGCCATTTAATCAGTATCTAGTAAAAAGGAAGACTGAGAAATTGAGGAAAGGCATCCGTTATTTTACCCTAGAAAGAACATACCCACATCTATCTGAGAACTATGATAAACAGTCAACTCAGATGTTCCAAGAGAAACAGGATTGGACATCGAAAAAGATAGTCACCTTTTTTGATACATCATACTCAGAGGGCGAGGGTAGCTCGCATCATTCTGATACTTTTGGTAACAGATAAAAGCCAGACAGACCAGATTTAGACAAACACTTGTTTTTTAGGCAACAGGCAAAACAATTACAGGTCCAGACCTCGCTACAATCGAGGGAACAGATTTGTAAATTCAGAACAGCCTCCTCATTTCTTACAAACAAGATGCAACCAATATTGGCGGGATTAGACAACATCCAGATCTTTAATCTAAGCACAACGACCCTGGATACTAACTCGGAGAGAGTATTATCAAAAGGACTGTCCTTTGTTCCGAGCACTCATATCAATACATTTTAACTTTTTAGAGATATACATGCTTTTTTTCATGAGGATTCATCTTAAGAAATACTTTGATACATCGCCTTTGTCAACAGAAGAAAATAGACCCGGTTTGAGACTGGTCTCTTTGTTTATTCCAGATATTGAGTGTCTAGGACCGGAGGTTGTGATTTTTGAAAAAGCGGTCCTTAAGAAAGTGACCAATGTGTTGAGATCGGTCCCTAAACCCCAATTTAATTTAACCAAGGATGAATATCTGGCTTTAAGACGTTTGCAGGACAACAAACAGATTACCATTAAACCCTGCTACAAAGGAGGGGGGAATTACTGTTTTTGATACAGTACAGTATACAGATAAAATGATGATAAAATGCAAAACAATTTATAGGAGGGTACTCTTAAACCCAGAATTACAGATTAAGAATATGATAAAAGAAAGAAGTTATCTAGCATTTCAACAGGGTTTGATTTCTCAGAAAGGATTTGAGTTTCTTACCCTTAAAAGCACTCGACTTCCTGTAATTTACGGGCTCCTCAAAATTCACAAAGATCTGAGTGATCCCCCTTTGCGACCTATTGTGTCGATGATTGGTATTGCTATTGAACCAATGTCACAATATGTTGATAATTTCATTAAGCCTTTGGTTTTCGATCTTCCCTTCTATGTTAGAGACACAGGTGATTTCATTTCTAAAATAGAAGGTGTCCAATTTAATCCAGAGAACAAAATTTTGGTTACAATGGATTATGAAGCATTGTATACAAGTATTCGGCAACAACAAGCTCTTGAATGCGTTAAACAGACTCTGATAGACACTGAATCTAGCCCCTTGGATGAATTTATCAGTGACTGTCTTGAGATAGTTCTTTACTACAACTATTTTGAATTTAATGTGAACATTTTCCAACAGATCAAAGGAGTTAGCATGAGAGCAGCTTGTGCTCCCAGTGTAGCTAACCTTTATGTTGGACACTTCGAACAAAAGTTTATCTACAATGAGATTGCTCCCTTTTTTGAGAATATCTTTTGGTGGTCTAGATACATAGATGATGTTTTCTTCATATGGAGGGGAGAAGAAGAACGATTGGAAGAATTTTTTGCGTGGCTTAATTTATGTGATACAAATTTGAAGTTCACGATGAAGAGTGACAGAAATCAGGTGGAGTTTCTAGATGATTGCATCATACATAAGGAGAGATGTCTTGCAGTATCGCTGTGTGTTAAAACTACAGCTAGGAACGCTCGTTTGCATTTTGACAGTTATCACCCTAGATGTCAGAGGCAAGGCATTCCACCCAGCCAGTTTTTGTGAATCAGAAGAAACTGCACTGATATGAATGACTTTTTGGAACATTCCGAAATTTTGACCAAGAAATTCTTATTAAGAGGTTATCCTACAAAACTGACAAAGGACTCTTTGAAAAGAGCAAAATACTGTGACCGTCAATCTGTGTTTCAAAGGAACAGTAAAAAGGCTAGTGAAAGTTTAGTATGTGCCATTTGTCATTCAAACATAAATGATAAAATCAGATGAATTATGAATTCACAATGGCAAATCATTAACATTAGATCAGATTCGGAACCATTAGACAAAAAACACTTTTTGCTTTCAAAAAGAATAGCAATTTGAGAAACATTCTAGTCAAGTCAGGAATGAATATCTGTAAGGAACCTGTACAAAAGTCCATCTCAGGTTTGGAACCGATCACTGGTAAATAAATGTGGAAACTGTCTAGCGTGTATGGGAGCTATTGTTTCTAATAGAATCATGTGCAACAATAAGCCTATTGATCTGAAAACGATGTCAAACTGTAGATCAAAGAATGTGGTCTATCTGATTCTCTGCCCATGTAACTTAGGGTACGTTGGCGAAACATCAAGGGAGTATAGAACAAGGTATTATGAACATAGATCGTCGTTGAAGACCCACAAACAAAATGCTCCCTTAGTCGCTCGTTGGTCTGAACACAATCACAAAGAAGATGACATAAGATGGACAATCTTGGAGAAGATCATCCCTAAAAGTGGCTATGATATAGACAGGGTGAGGAAGAAGCAGGAAGTCTTTTGGATTTTCTGTCTATATACATTTTGTAAAGGATTAAATGAAGAAATACTGTGGCAGAACACCCTATAGGAGGGCTCAACTTAATCATCATGTTTAAAAAAAGTGTAGATATCTTTCTTATAGCCTCCGACTATTCTGCATGATTCTCCCACTTAATGCCATGAAGGCAGTATATTTGGCTTTGTATGTTCAAAAGTTGCCTTTAGGACTACTTTTGATTACTACTTAGCTTGTGATGAATTATTCTGCAACTATTAGTTGTGTAGGTTTATACCTTCTAAACATGGCCGCCACTGTTTAGGTGTTTGTTAGCTTTTACACTCGAATAGTCCTTCCTCTATGTTTTGGTTCCCCTTGCAGCCTTGTTTGAGCTGCCATAAGAAAGATGTTGAAGTGAACCATCGCTGTTTTCAGAATGGACTGTGCAGTTATAGTAGGAATTCGATCATCCCTCTCTTACAAGGTGAGTGTTAAAACCTTGAAATGTGTCTCTTGCAATAGTTAATTGCAAAATGTAGGTATTGTGAGCCACTTTGTGCCCTTTTAGCGGTACTTGCTGGGCATATGACAGGCATGCAAATTGTTTTTTCCCGACCTTTTAGCGTTTAGTTCAACAATAGGATGCCGGTCATGTTACCAGTGTGATTAACGGACTTCATGTAGCTTTTTTACTGTGCGCTATTGCACAAATTCACACTATAGGAGGTTCCAGTTAATTGTCATATTAATCGCAGTCATACATGACTTGGATGCTATATATGCAAGATATTTTATCCGAGGGCTCCTGAACTATGAGCTAAATGCTGTTGGTAGATTTTGACCCTGCAAGCCTAAGTTAAAGGTCAATTGCTATTAGTTTCCCTTTTGTAGTTGTTACTTAATGTCTCTTGGCCTTTATGTAGTTGATATCTACTTTTTTGTAGCGTGACTGACAAGAATACAATCGACATACTATTGAAGGGAGAAACTTCACTAGCTATGATAATCAGCTCGTAGTCTGTGTCCTTTTCATGTAATAGATGTCTTTACTTATCGGGGTTTTTGTTTTCTTTTTTTGGGGGTGTTCACATGCTCGGTTTGGTGTTGGAATTTGTTGTCCTCCTTACTGGTTTTAACTATACGGTAAATGGGCTAGAAGTCTAATCTTTTCACTGTTTTACTTTATTTTGGGGGTTCTTAAGTCTTTGAAGGTATGAGTATTCACATCCACTTCTCTCTTATATTGGTTACCATTGGATGACACCAAATTATTTATTGTAATATACAACACCGATATTACATAGACATTCATATTATTGAATAATACATCTTCTTTATCCTCTTGACCTAGATGCATCCTTTTGTCTTTGGTGCTTTTAATATATGTGCCCTGAGGAAGGTGGCTGTGGGATTATTAATATATTAGAAAGTTTAAATCCACTGAATCCCGCATTGGCAACGGAGTACCAAAGTTGGCAAAGGAGTACCCAAATTCAGTATATTTAGTGTTGGATTATTACAATTAGATCATTGCATAAATAAACAATATTGTGAACTTGTGCTGTTTTCGAGAACCAGGAAGCGTTTGTCCACTGAATAACCCAAAAAAAAGTCTTGAACCATGCAGAGACTTTGATATATATTTTGGAGATCTATAAGAAATTCGCTAAGTACAAATGCATATGATTTTGATGGACAATATATAAAAAACCTCCACATACAAAAAAGGACAATTATTTTTCTATATCTGCTTACATTGAGAATTATATTGAATTTTCATGTACATATATGTTATTATATTGAAGAAATTATTTGTGTTAAGATTGTGTTATTTGTTTTTGATTGTTTGATTCCTTGTGATAGTGTGTTTGTTCTCGATATAGTCTGTCATATGTTGTCTTGACTGTGTTCTGTTTAAGTCTATGTTGTGTTGTCAATTATATATTTGATTTTTGGTGTATGTTATTTGTCATGTTAAGATTGGGTATTTATTGTTAGCTTTATTTGATATACAATAAAAGGTACTTTTTCTATGTTTGATTTGTATTTCATAATAACGTTTTTTCTTCCTAATTTAGATAAGATAGTAGCTTTCGTTGCTATTTATACCTACAGCATATCACAGAGGGTAGTCATTTGTACTATAAAGTGAGTTTGAGACTTGATAATGGGTTTTTACACGCCAACTTCAGTTATACAGTGACAGAGAACATACAGGCTTTGAACTAGTAGGCCTCACCCATCACTAAGGCAGTATTTGTCTGAATACTTGACATGAGTGTGTCAGTACTTGCCAATATATCTTAGTGAATGCAGGTCTCTACGTTTAGTAGTGCCATAACATGTTTCAGTATATCTGCCACTATGTGAGTTCCTGTTTTTGTACCTCTATAACTGTTGAAATGTGTACATAAGTGGCTGAAACAATACCTTAGTGTCTGTGCTAGGGAATACAGGGGTGTGTGAGTGTATCTGTAACTACCTTTAATAGTACTGCATATATAAGTACTTTCTGAGTATTTAAGTGAATTGAGAAGTTTCTCTGTTGCTCTGTCACTGGCAGACACACAAGAGCCATTCTTTTGAAACCTGATTATCAGTTCTTTGGTGTGTAGTATGAGTCTGAATACCTCTGTGACTGGGTGTGTGAGTGCCTGAGTGGGCCTGTGAGTGAATGTGTGAGTCTCTGAGTGGCTTTCTTAGTGGTGGATCTGTGTCTGAGTGGGTGTGTGAATGAGTCTGTGAGGCTCCTCTGAGTAGGTTTGTGAGTGTGTGCATAAGTGTCTGTGAGGGTCTATAAGGGAGTGCCTGAGTCTCTGAATAGGTCTGTGAAAAGTGCATGAGTCTTTCAGTGTGTCTCTGAGTGGGAGCATGAGGGTCTTTCCTGGAATGTTTAGCAGTGATGTGTCAAGTAGGGCTGAAAACAAGCTGGGTCTCTAAATGCATTTTCCTCATGCAATTTTCAATAGGAAGTTTGGCTGACCAAATTGAGACATAAGGGGACAGAGTATGGGGAACCCTTAGCCCCGGGCCTTGTGTGGTGGTCTCTGAAGTACCCTCCTTTGGGAAAATATTTTTTACCAATTCTGCTGATCCACTACAGTGTCCAGGGAAGCCCTCTTGGAGAATCTTGGGTAATCCACAGATCTGCACACAGCAAAATAAAAAAGGGGGGTCAGGCCCTTTTAGGGGGTTGAATGCAGGGCCTGGCCACATGCTGAACACTGCAATGGAAATTTTACTTTACATTAAAAAGACCATAAAAATTCCCTGAACAATGGTTAAAGTGATGCTATAAGTAGGAATTGTGATAATATCTTACTTTAGCAAAGGTTAGACAGACATCAAAGACATCAGTTAAAAGTTAATATTTTAAACTGAGAAAACCACTAAAACTAATTAGTCATAGTTATCTCAAGTAACTACAATTAATTCCCTAAAGAAGCTATAATTTGCACCCCCATTATCCAAAGTGTTATCAATGCACTGCTTTTACCCTCACACATTATATCACTCATGAGAAGTTCAATGACTGCATTGATAATATCCCTAATGACATTTGAAATGGCATCACTCATAACACCACTGTGACAGTTGAATGTGTTATTACCTCCAAAGACTAAAAACACCCTGTTAAAAAGAATTGTAATCTCCCATTTAGAGTGACATTATGTCATAATTACATTCCTTGTACCTCTACATATATAATCAGTCCACAACAAGGAATCCGCAATGCAAATACCACTGATCTTTTTCTGTTCAACTAGATGGTAAGAGGACACTAAAGTCATATTTATGGTCTGATGGATAAAGTCCCTTGTGGTCGCAAATGCCATGATTCGCAAAAATCTCAGGATTTTTGCAGTGGACACGTGATTTTTTTCTATATAATAGACAGATTTTGTGAGTCAGAAAAGCCTTTTGAACTTGCAATAAGAGTTTTGCAATGTATTTTCAGTGGAAATTAGGAGGGGTAGTGCAAGGAACACCCACTCCTAATTGTTGGTCTCAATGGTATGTATCATTGGTTTGAGTTGCACACTGTTAGATCTGTCAACCATAGGGTGGATTTCCCCAAACAATTTGTCATCACATCTCTTATTTTTGCTAATCTGCCTTTTGTTAGCCTTAGGACTCTGTGTACTTTGCCACTGCTAACCAGTGCTAAGGTTCTCTCTCCCCTAAACCTGGAAGAACTGGTGTATGCTCAATTGGCACATTTAATTTACTTATAAATCTCCAGTAAAGTATTACCCTGTGAGCCCAAAACAGGTAAACTAAATGCTACTAGTGGGCCTGCAGCACTGATTGTGCCACCCAATTAAGCAGTCCTACAAAACAGCACAAAACCACATGCCCTAGCAGAGACTGGGTGCCTCATCTCTTCAACAGAGCCGCTGAGCAGACATCTGGGGATTGCCAACGCACATGTTTGAGCAGCTTAAACATAATGGCTGCCATCATGGTCTGCACAAAATGGAGCAGGCCTTGTGATGCCTAGCACCTCAAGTGGTGCAACTGATAGACATTTGCAATGCCCCCCAGGGAGATTGCTTAAGATTAAATTAGCTGCCCACTCAAGCTGATTCGACAAGATCCTGGCAGCCGTGCTGGAAATTATAACCCCACTAGACCTAAAGCATGATGTCCCCAAGTTAGACATGAGGCTACTAAGGAAAGACCACAAATAGCTGAAAGATCGATTTGGGAATGCGGGCTCTAGCCTAGCCTCGCTCAGGCTGACAGTGTCTGACACCACAAAGTCCTACAAGAGGAGGTGAACTACCTTACGAAGCAAACAGATGATCAAGGAGACAGGTCTCAGAGCAACAAAGTCCAAATAGTGGGTATCCCTGAAAAAAGGTTTTAGCATGGAACTCTATCTCAAAGAGTTGTTTTCAACAACAGTCCTGCAGGGCAAGCACTCCACCGTTTTCTTTTTGGTGCACTGGGAAGGGGTGTTCAAAGTTGGGTATGGGTTCATTTTTCTGGGGTTTTCCCCTTTTTTCTGTTTGTTTGCTTAGCATGTTATAGGAATGGTATGCAATCTACTGGGTGGAGAGATGGGAGGTGATGGGTGGATGGGGTTGGAGTGTTTGACTGGTCACAATTTTAAGTTTTATACATGGTAGTAAATGGTCACACCACACATTAGAATGGGGACCAAATATGTTACTGACCTAGAATGTGAGTAGGTTAGCCAGTTATATGAAATGTTATCATGTACACCGGTACCTGCATAGATGCAAGATTCATATTGCACTCCTGCAGGAGAGTCATCTAATGGCCCCAGAACTGGATGGCATGTGTAGGCACTGCTGCAGCACACTTGTGGGGACCTCATACTCTGAATATGTTAGAGACGCGCTGATTAAATTTCTTATGTGCCCCCAACACCAATCAGGCGTTTTCCTCAAATCTCTTACCCCAGCATTGATCCATAACGTACTGGCACCCTGTTACTGGTCAGGAGATTTTAATTGTGTCCCAGACCTTGAGTGAGAGCATTCCTACCCCTGGTTCCAGGGGAACACTCACTGCCACTAACCCAACAACTCACAAGCTGAACCTTACATACTCAAGTAGCAGACACATGGTGTAGCCTCCTTGCCCTACTTCAAGAGCACTCATTCTACTCTGGAATGAGTTCTCTTTCTACTCTGGACTTCACAATGTCCATACAGGGATTGATCTTGTCTGCTGCAGCTCAGAAAACCTTAAAGAGTTACCCAAGCTCAATATTTATTATGCACCCTGTCAGATCACTGCCTGCTGCAGATCCAATTTACCTGGGAACACGGGCATCCCTATGCACCTACGTTGTATCTGCTTACAGAAGCTTTGCATGACCCACCCTATCGCAACACTCTATCTCACCTCATCACCTCATACTTCACTGAAGGCGAGGGCAGGACATCAGGACCTGGTACTGAATGGGACACGTTTAAAGTGGTACTGCAGGGACACACATATAAAGCACTATATGGCTCCCATACGACACTGCAAATGTAATTACACACCTTGGAATCAGAGATCTGAAGACTTGATTGCCTAGTCCTAAGTGACCAGACAATAGGTGCCCCCCACCACAAGCCAAAGTTGCAAAAAAAAATACAATGGAACAACTAAGTAGAATTGATTACCAGCAAAAATAGGCCAAGAAATACACAATGGGCAATAAGGCAGGAAGGCTCTTAGTCTGGCTGCTGCGCTGGTACTCCCCCAGGGTACCCATCACTGCCATCCGAGATGAGACAGGTTCCATACTCAATACCCAAGATGTCATCAACACTGCTTTTTGCTCCTGTTATGCTAAACTCTACACAGCCCTACTTCCCATAAATAAGGCCCATATTTCAATGTTTCTAGACACACTACGCTTACCACAGCTTCAGGCATCCCAGCAGACAGACCTTAAATCCCCCTTGTCAGTAACAGAGATTACAGCAGCAATCAAATAAATGACTTGTGGCAAATCCCCAGGACCATATGGCTGGCCGATGGAGTTTTACCCCGCCTTTAAGTCCTAACTCACTCCACACATACTTAAGGTGTATCCTTCCACCTCCACCTCAGGTTTGCTCCGAGCCTCTCTCCAAGAGACAGTAATGATAACATTGCTGAAGCCAGATTAAGAAACCCTACTAATTGGTTCTTACAGACCCCTCTCCCTATTGAAACTGACTACAAGATCCTGGGAAAGATACTAATTAAGCTACTGATTCCCATAGCCCAATCCATAGTACACCTGGATCGAAATTGGTTTATACCAGGAATAAATACATTCCTGAAAATGTGTCGCCTATTCATGCTGATGGATTGGGCACAGTCATTGGGTGTCAGCCCCTGGGTTGCATCGCTGGAAACAGAGAAGGCGTTCAACACCCTGGGATGGGAATTCCTGAAGGAAGTTGTCTTGAGACCTGGGATGCAACCCAAGTTCCTTCAATGGATTGTCATGCTCTATAATATGCCTCTAGCTCGGGTGGTGACTGGGCATGTAATCTCAGATGCATTCACTATTGGATGCAGCAACTGGCAAGGTTGCCCCTTATCCCTGATAATCTTTGCACTTGCCATGGAGCCCCTTGGCTAAGCACTCCGGATGCATGCCTCCGACTGGGGGATTTGAGCTGGGGGAAACTGGCATATTATCTCATTGTACACTGATGACTCCTTAGTTTATTTGTGAGACAATGCCACAGTGCTTCCCTGCCTCATGGTATTACTGCAGCAATTTGGTATGGATTCTGGTCTGAAGGAGAAATAGGACAAGTCAGAGTTGTTCCGACAGTTGGCCCTTACAGAGCTCCCGGGTACCCCACTCACCTGGTCCTCTAATTCTACTAAGTACTGGGGCATCAGAGTATGTCATTCAGACACCAATCTGATAGAGGGGAATACAAGCCGGGTCCTTACTGGAGCGAGGTCCTCTCTGTCATTATGGACGTCTCTGACACTCTCACCGACAGGCAGGATGTTGATCCTCCCCCGATTGTTGAATTGTTTTCCACCCTTCCGCTGCTGTTGCCCGCTAGGGTATTTGCAGACATGAAAACTCTCCTGTCAGTGTTAATATGGGGCAAAGACAGGCGATGAGTGGTACTAATCAAATGATATGCCCCCTCGGGCCATGGCGGGTTGGGTGCCCCAAACTATGAACACCACTATGTGGCAGCCCAATTACAATGGCCCATGCATTGGCTTACAGGCATAAATAAGTTAGAGCTAGGTTACTAGCTTGAGGGAACACCACCACCATTGTCAGTATTGCACTGGCTGCTGTGCTTCGATGTTGTGGTACTAGGTAAGAAGGGCATGCACTCATGCACATAGCTAAAACCTGCTGGTCTACATATGTGACAAAAAAGCATGCTTGTCTTCCATGTGCACCTGAACTGACCCTATGGGCACTGCCGGGATGTCACATTTTGCAAATGTGACCAGACGTGACAGCCACGCTTGAAGCAGGGCTGTCTGAGTTGGGCAACTTGTTCACAGATAAGATTCTTAGTATTTTTGAGAGTGTGGCAGATGTTTATGGTATTCTGCAGGGCTCATTCCTTATCTACGCCACAATCACATGTTCTCTGCATGTGACTGGTGAAAAACGCATGATAAACCTGAAGCCGAAAAATATTATTGGCACATGGAGGTGCTGGCAAAGTCATTACACATCTCTATAACTCTGTACACATAGCTAGAGAAGCTCCCCTTCAATCTGTCCAAGCTTATTTGGACACTGCTCTTAATGTCACGCTGACAGATAAACAATGGACTCAGTGCCTGGAGGTACCAAAATGTATGTCTACAAATGGCAGGTTAAAATATACACAGTTCAATTATTTGTATCATGCACACTTTACACCAGAACTCCTAGTGCACATGTCCCCAGGGACCACTGATGTTTGCCCTCGCTGCCGCACTGCTCCTTCAGACGTTTCACATATGGTGTGGTTTTGCCCCCAGCTTATCCGCTGCTGGGATGAAGTTGTGAAAAAAAATTCTGAAGCCTCAGGTATCCCATACAGAGAGATGGCATACATTGTCTTTTAGGCATCACCTCTCACATGCCGTGCACAACCTGGTTAATATATTTATAGACCTCGCTTGTGTGCTGCTATATAGGACAATAGCCATGTGTTGGAAGGCATCTATGCCTCTCCCTACTCAATTGTGGCTCTCAGACCTGTGCACTGGCAATCTAGGGGAACTACAGGCACTATGTAAAGGTGGACTGGGCCATTCAATGCCAACTACACCCCCAGATAGGCACCAATATTTGGAAAAGGTGGAGGCCAAGTCTGATACCTGGCAATTATAGATCACTACTAGGTCTCCCTGACTACCCTGCCTGCATGAATGTCACAGGCCCTTGGCATGGGCCTCCTGCCACTAGCCCCCCACCCTGACCACCCATTGTGTCCACCATATTCATATCCTTCCTACACCTGCACTTATGACCCCACCACAGACACAGTGGAACTTCATGCAATTGATTTCTTATAGAATGTGAGTTATCGAAACTGTGCTCCCGAATATCTAATGTATACTTATATTATGCTATTAATGAACACCCCAAGTTGAAGATACACGCCACTCTGTCTACAATTGTTAATTACATGTTATGGGGAATGGAATTCTGCTTTACTAAATATCAAGTACTGTAGTGTGTGGGATGTTTAGGGACATAAGATTGTTGCTTTTTGTTTGTTAAAACAATAAAGAAATATTTTTAAAAAGTAGCCCTACAAAACATGCCCCAGGTGCATTATTGCAGCTACTCTGTGGAGTTTAGAACTGACATTTTATCCTGGCAAAATAAACCTTTTGGCAGTCCGAGTCCTTCCTTTTTAATGCACATATGTCACCCCAAGGGTAGGCCGTAGGCAGCCCAGAGGGAAGGGTGCTGTATATTTAACAACTTGGACATGTTACTTTTACATTTTATATATCCCGGTAGTGAAAAACTCTAACATTCATTTTCCACTACTTCAAAGCCCACCTCTTTCAAAGGATAACATTGGGGTTTGCTTATTACATTTAGTAAGTGGTAACTTCCAAATGGGAGCAGGTGGGCAGGTCCAGTTTGGTGTGTAAAGAATTGTAATTTAATGCCCTCATTAACTGTAAAGTCAAATATTTAAGTCACAATTCTGAAAATGCTCCATTATAAGGTTGGAATTTTCTTGTCCTAACCATTTGGTGCCTGCAGCCCATTTCTGGGTCATATGACTAGGTGTAGCTGGCAGTTGGTCTTCATGTATTGCTCCCAGACGGTGAGACATAGGGAAGGTAGTTGTTAGCAGGATGGAATACTCTGACTTAATGAGGGGGAGGAGCTGTCATCTTCTACACTTGTCCATCATAAGGGCTCTGCCTGAGTACCATCACAAAGGGTTTGTCACTAGTCTTTTGTATCCCCACACAGGCAGGGGCTGTGGCAGTGAAGAAGGGATTGCCTGATACCTCAGTGGGGGTGGAAGCCCCCAGAACCATCTCGTACTTCAAACTAGGCACCAGGTATAAATAATGAACCCTAAGACCCAATTCATCAGTAGACTTCTGAAACTGTGGAAGAGTCAGAAGAGGGACTTCTGTGCTGCTTTGCTGCAAAAAGTACTGCCACTCTGCTGCCATTCTGTGCTGCCCTGCCGCCCTCTAGCCTTATTGGGAAGGACTGAACCCACATCTTGAACCCAGGTACACCAGAGTGACTCCAAGGGCTAGTTGGATGGCCTCATGATCAGAGGTCTTAGGGACAGAACAGGCTTCCTCCATCTTCAGCACTGTTCCTGGACTCTGCTAGCAGTGAGTCCTGCCCTCCCGAGCTGTGCTACTGTGAGCGCATAGATTTTGTACAAATATTTTTCTTATACATAATCATACTTATATTTCAATCTATAGAGTATTACATGCTAAATTTAGCCACCGACTAACGTGAGGCCCACATGAAAACTAACCATAAAAACTAAATGTGATGTTAAGAGTTAAATTGTCTTCTGTAGAATTTAATTTATGAAATAATACTAGCATTTCTTGTTCTCTACTGGGCCTCAAGCAGACAAGGCCACAGTACATGGTTATGTAATTCTTGATGTTCTTGTAATGGATACATTTGTGTATTCTCACATCCATTGTTTAACAGACTCCATTTATTGATTTCACATACTTGTCTGTAGTTATGTTTCTAACCCATGTGTTCTTTTCGAGGGAAATGGTGCGGAAGAAAATGTTTCTATATCTTTGAAACTACTATCCAGCAAAAGTGCATTCGGAAGGAGCCTGTAGCTGAGCGTCCACAGAGGACGCAACCCTCAGATGCCCCGAGGGTATGTTCCCGGACGTCCGTGGCCCCAGGGGTACTTCTGGTGCCTTTTTTCCTAACCCAGAGGTTTTTTGCTCGGCGCCGAGGAACGCCGAGAGGCTGACTGGTGCGGGGACTTTTAAAACCCTGGAAGAAAAGGAAAGGCAACAGAACCAAATGACGATGGAAGAGCCCACCGCGACGCCAGGGAAAGCAAAGACAACACCGCATCCAAGCTTCAGACGCGACGGACAGGAGGCAGCAGGACACTGAAGCTGGCCACGCTTTAGGAAGAGCGTGGCCTAACCAGGTAAGAGGAAAAGGGGGCGAGAAAAGGGACTTTTTTCTTTTTTTGTTTTATTGTTTTTTTTTACTTTCTGTATTTAAACGGATACAGACAGGGGCTGATATCAATATAAAGTGAGTTTCTGCATTTCCAGACAAAGCTTGTTTTTTTTTTTTTCTTTATTCATTCCTGTTTTACTTTTACATATGGTGTGTACATATGGTGTGTAACTAGAGGTCAAAACAAAACAAAACAAAGAGAAAAGGAAAAGCAGGTTATGCTCTCTCTGAATTTTTATTCACATATATATATATATAAAATTGTATTGCAACATGTTGAGAAAAGTAGGAAAATAAGCTCAGCTAAAGAAAAGGAAAATAAACTAAGACAAAAAGAAAAGGGAAATACCAAGAGAAGATACAAAGAAAGAAGCATGGGAGGAAATAAAGAAGGCTACAAGATAGAGAGAAAGACTATAACAGAGAGGAAACCGAAAATAACAACCCAAAAAAAGAAAAGAAAGCAAAGAGGTAAAAAGAAAGAGTCAAAAACAGTGAGGGAAAGAAGGAAAATAAAACAAAGTAGAACATACCTACCAACCCTCTGTGTTCTTCTTCCTTTACATGCTCCTCCTGAGTCGCCATCAGGATGAAAGAACAAAGAGAGTAAACGTGAAGATAAAAGAAGAAGGAACAGACGAAGAGCCAAGACAGACCACGGATAAAAAGATTTAGAGACTGTTAAACTCTTATTTACCTAAATAAACTACTATGTATAAGACACGTGTGTCCCTCCATTACTGGCAATCTCTTACAGAGCCAAACAATGGATCTACAGACGCAGCCGGAGAAGGAAGTGTGCAGGATACATTTTGTATTAGTTCGAGTTTGTCAATAAAGCAGAAGCCAATGAGTGTTTTTAATGTTAACATTTTATACAATTTATTATCAGATATGTCTGTAATTGGATGTTTCTCTTTCGTACGATAGTTTTTGTCCAATTAGAATAGTTTAGTAAGTTTAATATAAAGTTGGAGAGAGATTTGCCATTAGCCATTACTTCCCTGGTTTCCAGAGACTTCACTTTGTATATCTGTTGTAATCTGTCACTTTGACATTTCATACTTTACCAGTTAGTCTATTGACATTCTTGTGTTTTATTATTTTCTGAGTTTATTATGTCTGTTCAATACTGAACTAATGCTCTAATGGTTTAGTAATCTTATAGTCCAAAATTCTAAACCGTTCCCTTTTTCCTGTTCCTGTCTCGATGCTGATACTGCTGTCCCCTTGATGAAGCCGAGCTGTTTGCTGTTTCCTTGGGATAGGTAATCTTATTGAGAAAATATCTATTTCTTAGTCTTTTGTTTTATAGGTATCAAAACTACTGCTTATAGTATTAGCACCATAGCTAGTTGTTTTCTAAATTCATGTTACTAAATCTTTTGCATGAAGCCCAACATGCTAATGGTAATTAGTGGTAAGTGAGGTATTACTCTTATGCTCATGAATGTCATTGACTTTCTAATTGTTGATTTCAATGTATTCAATTTATCTTGCTCAGATTCTATTGTTATTGATTTGCATTTTCTCTATTGAAATAATAATTTTTACTGCATTGATCAAGCTTAGATCTATTCACCAACTAAATCAGCCTATATTGTTTCTTTACATGTATCAATTGACTTTGAGAATAATATTTGTGACTTTAGCATTGATATTATAGGGAAATAAACATAAACTTTTTAATAAACTGGTGTGGTTATTCATGATCACATTGATCAAGGTGTGTGATTTCTATTGACTCAATAACTATGTGTATAGTATTGTTTGATATTTGATTTGATGCCTCTGACATTTTCTTTAAAGCAGGCATGTGTTGGTTCATCATCCTATAGCAGGAAATCCACTATCTAGTCAGGTGTAGTTAAAATATAGCTGAGATTTCTTCTTTAACAGTGTTGGTAGCAGAGGATGGTTACTGTGTCTTTAAATAACGTCAGAAGTAGTGTAAATTGATTTGATTGGTTTGATTATTGTTTTTGACATTGTTGTTTAATATGGCAAAGATTTGTCCCTAAATGCCCAAGGTGACTTTCCCCAGTCCTTGGAGTTTGCCTATGTTAATGGGGAGTGTTCTCAGCGTTTTATTGTCAGGTTGAATGGAGTGGATTATGCGCTTGCACAGCTTCACTAACTAACTAACTAATTCACAGTTGAGTGAGTTGTTTGGGGTACTTTAGAGAAGTTGGCATACTCCAAATATGGTTAAAGAAAGAGTCGGTGTACTCTAAAGTGTGAGAGTAGGGAAGTCGGTGAACTGTCCATGCGGTTGTTGGTATACGGACCTCACAGGATAGGTCTAAGACTCTGGACTATATCAAAAGTGTATTGAGACACTTGGTTTTCTTTGTTGTAATTTGTCTGTTTAGTAGACCAATCGGGCATGATTGGTAAGTCGAGTTTGTGAGTTAAAATTGAGTGTTGAATCTTTTCGACTGAGATTTGGCAAGTCCTATTTTCACTAGGACAGTATCCTATAATCAGTGGAGAGTAAAATTTGAAAGTCGAATTTTGCTTTTGAATCTGGGGAACTGAGAAAGATAGACTAGCTGCAAGAGCGAAAGCCGTCAGTGAAAAATCTGTAAGGTTCCTGAAGAGATTCTTATTTCCCCTACCTGTAGTAAACAGACAAATTTGTTTTATTATTAGTTTTGATTAAGTGCTTGCAATTAATTTTGCATTCGTTTTTGTGTTTTTGAGTTCAGGAGGACAAGCCGAATGACTTTGTCAGCCGATGTGTGTAAGTGTGTCATCATAATAGGTTTGGTTAGATAGAAGGGTCGTGCACGGATTGGTGGACAACTATGAAGTGCAATTGGTTGAGAAGGGATACAAAGAGAATTGTGGGATTAAAGGTCACTTCTTGAAATACATTTGGGAAAATTAAGTTTTTCAAAGGTTTAAAAAGTGCTCTTAGAGGAGATGAGTATAATCTGGCTAGGAGAGGAGAAATTTTACCACCTGAAGGTACTCCGGCATATATTGTAATTGAGGAGAAAGGTACAAGAGCATGGCTTTGGCTAAAACACTGGATTAAGATCACAGAGAAGGTAGGGCGTTTGATGTTTTACTGAAAATGACACATCTAATTTGAGAACAGGTGATGTATGGCCTAAGAACTCCACCAAGACCAGCTTAGTTCAAGGCATTAGCGAGCTGGGAGCTAGTAGCATTGAAATTTAAGCGAAAAATTAGAAAAGCAGAGAAGACATTTGCAGAAGCTAGGTGGGATAATGACCAGAGGCAGTAGAGATTAGATACCTTACATGGTATTACATTGTTTCCTGCAATCTCTAAAGGCAGTGAAAAAGATGCAAGGAAAGCTTCAAAGAAATATAAAAAGAGTTCTTCTTCAGATCAAGAGCGGACATCAAAAGAGCCTGAAAGGTCTTTTACTAATGTTGATGAATCGGACGATGATGAGTTTATTCTACAGATATTGAGAAATTGCCCACCACCTTATGTGCCTCAAGGGGGTCTGAGTACAGCTGGTATAAGCCCTACTGCACAAATACCAGATGCAGTGACACAGAGTCCAATACATTTAGTGCAGAGTCCTTTTCAGAATAGCTTGATTGAGAGTTCTGGCAGGTTAATCCTGACAGAAACCACAGTTTAGTACAGACTAGTCTTTCTACACCGATACCGATGCAGAGCAGCTTCAATCTGCCAATTAATAATAGACAGCTGCCACAACATAGTGTTCCAAGGGTTTATCCAGATGTTCCGATTGTGAATACAGCTATTAATCTGGCAGCATCTTCAGGACAGACTTCACAGGAGCTGATGTTGATTCAAACAGAATCAACTCCACTGTTGTTGCCACAAGCACAGGCACAAGAAACTTGGATCGTTACTCCCTTAGTGAGTACACAGACTCAGATGACTGTGTTATTGGATCAAGGCACTGGTGTTACACAAACACAATTTGTAGTGAAAAGATTAAGGCCATGTGCAATAACAGTTACTATTTTAATGTACCCATGTTTTCCTGTATATGCTCAAGACAATATTAATGCAGTTGACCAAAGAACTCTAATTTAGGTTGGAAACACTAGATTAATTACACCTGAGAGACAGACTTTAAATAGATCAAGATTGCTGATAGATTTAACTCCTACTAGGAATTCAAATTGGCAGGATTATAAAATGGTTCTAAGTTTAAATGTTTAACTCCTCAAATTGTCAGCTTGAACCAACAGCATTTACTGAGTATGCAACCTGGTAATATTTCATTACAGGGTCTGAAGGCACAACAATTAAAGAGGTTGTTAGAGGAATTGAGTGCCTTAGATAATTTATCCAGAGGTGAAGAACTAATGGATCAGACAAGATTGTCAATGGAAGCATATGATCTTCTTGAAGGGACAGTAGGAGTAAAGAGACTTGAATCTTACACTGAAGTTGAGCTGAGATATTAATGTTCATTAATTACAGAGGGGGCAGTTGAAGAGCATCAGTAACTACAGGAGTTAGCAGATAAATACAAAATTGAACTTACAAAAACGAAAAGGCTGAAAAGAAGTTATAGATTAAATTTTGAAGCTGAGGATTTTGAACACATGAGGTCTACAGGGATGAAAACACATCTTAAAGAATTACTTGAGAAAGTACAAATTTGGACAGCATTAGAAAAATGGGAAGGCTTATGGGTCAAGAAAAGAGATAAGCCGATGGAAAGGTTCAGATACTCCTCCTGTAGATGTGTCATAAATTAAAGAGCCAGTAAAAGTCTTACCAATGAGAGAGATTCCAGGAGGGAATTTTGTACATTTCCCTTGGAACAGGAGTGATATTTGTCATTTACAAATGACTACCCCAGGTTGAGGGAGAAACCAGCAGAATAGTATCAGCAGACAGATATATTTGTGAAACGTACAAAATGCCTGTGGGAGGATTTAAAGACTCTTTTTGCGATAGTTGTTCCAGCTGACTTGTGGGTCGAGTGTCAGAGGAGTGTAGATTGGCGAACAAGTGAACCGCCAAGAAATCCATCAACAGGTGGCCCATCTCCTGAAGTAATGAAATATTACTATAAGGTCATTGAGTTCCTGAAAACAAGAATTTCACCGAAAAACTTTGATGGGCACTACATACATAGAACAGCTCAGGAAGAGAAAGAATCAATCCATGCATACTGTGAGAGATTGTTAAATTTAAACATTACAGTGGAACTGAAACAATTGAGCCAAAAGACATGATTCATTTTGTTTTCAGATTTGTTGAGGGGCTCAGACCAGAAATTAGTCAGATGATCAAGAACCCTTTGATTTGTTGACACGCAAGCGATTAATGAGGTGTTGCAGTATGCGAAATACTGTAGTGATGAGATTGAATTGAAACAGAAAAAGGTTAAAGAAATAGCAATAGTGATGCAGATTAAGGCAGCACGAATGGGAATTCAGGGAGGATTTGCACTTCAATAGCAGCAGCAGGAAAGTGGTATGTTTCAGAATCAAGGCAGAGGTAGAGGACGTGGAGACATGTTGATAGGAAGTGTCAATCGAGGTGCTGATTTGAATTTTGTCATGACACAGGAAGAGCCTCAGGGAAAGAAAATGTTTCCTTGTCACATTTGCGGAGGCATCGGTCATTGGAAAAGGCGGTGTCCAATGTTGAACCGGAGGTGTTGTCGAACAGATGGATGCTTTTCAGAATATGAGAGGTCCAAGAATAAGAGTTAAAATTCAAATTTCCAGAATAATATAAATCCTATGCAGGATTTTCAACCCTTACAACCCATGCAGACTATCCTAACTGTACAACGACAGGTACAAAAAGTACAATTGCCCCAGTGGCAGCAGATGCAGCCACAGGTGCAAATGATGCCTGCACAACAAATCCAAATGCCTAGAGAATTGCAGCTACTGCAATCCCCTATGGATCAGGAACAGGTGATGTTTTCTCAGGTGGTCACAAGTCAGAAAGTGAATCAGAGTAATAATGCAGTACACCAATGTCCTTTACACAGTGAGAATGGAATAAACAATGTTTTGCTGTCGGATAGTTCAGATGAGGAAGAATGTATAATGGCTGCTTCTTTAGAAGTGGATCAGAAGGGTTCTTATGTTAAAGAAAAGGTGGATGATCGCAAAGGCTCTTTTCTGGTTGATATTGGAGCTACACGCTCAGCAGTGAGATCTGCAGAGGTTCCAGATTTGCCTTTGTCAGGCAAAACAGTTCAGATTGTAGGAGTTGCTAATCAATATTTGACGAACCCAATTACAGAACTAGTCTTGGTTAAATTTGGCAATTTGAAAGGTCTGCACAAGGTTGAGGTTTGCTATTTCAAGTCATGTGTCCTTACTATGAAATTTACTGTGCAAAACAAGATGTTCGATTACTTGTACAGATGAGGGAATTGAAATTCAAACAAACAGTGATGATGAGGAAGACTCAACACTTAGGGGGTGATTCCGACCCTGGCGGTCCTTGACCGCCAGGGCCGGGGTCGGCGGGAGCACCGCCAACAGGCTGGCGGTGCTCCTAAGGGCATTCTGACCGCGGCGGTATGGCCGCGGTCAGAAACGGAAAACCGGCGGTGTCCCGCCGGTTTTCCGCTGCCCTGAGGAATCCCCATGGGGGATTCCGACCCCCTCACCGCCATCCTGAACAGGATGGCGGTGAGGGGTGTCGTGGGGCCCCTGGGGGCCCCTGCAGTGCCCATGCCATTGGCATGGGCACTGCAGGGGCCCCCGTAAGAGGGCCCCACAAAGATTTTCAGTGTCTGCCATGCAGACACTGAAAATCGCGACAGGTGCAACTGCACCCGTCGCACCATTCCCACTCCGCCGGCTCCATTCGGAGCCGGCTTCCTCGTGGGAAGGGGTTTCCCGCTGGGCTGGCGGGTGGCCTTCTGGCAGTCGCCCGCCAGCCCAGCGGGAAACACAGAATAACCGTGGCGGTCTTCTGACTGCGTAGCGGTATTCTGGCGGCTCTCGCCGGCACCGCGGTTACCGCGGCCGGCGGGAGTCGGAATGACCCCCTTAATGTCAGCAATGAGTTAGTGTGTGAAGAATTTTCCTTGATTAGTTTTAATGAGCAAGTGATGGAGGAAGCTCCTTTGTTAGTTTCTTTCCAGTTTTTGAAATGAAAGATCTTCCTGCTGATTTGCAGAAGACTGTAAAGTCTAAAGTTTGGGATCTTTCACGGAAAATGGGTTAATAAAAGGAGTACAACCAATCAGAGTATCAATCAAGGCCAGTGTAGTGTTCCCTCGGACTCCACAATATCCAATGGATCAGACAATTGCAATAAGTATAGTGCAGAGCAAATTGACATTTCTTAAATATGAGAATTACACACCTTTTAGCAAAATGTTGACACTATTGAAAAATATCGAAAATGTTTTTAGAAAATAAATCAAACTTGTAAATGCTCCTTCCCTTCAGCTCCTTTCCACTTCCGCTCGGAATAAGGAATAACTATGAAAATGGATGTTCATCTACTGATTTTCGTTAGCTTTTTCTAGCTTTCGTTAGGAGGACTTGACTCCTGGACATATTCCGCCAGTGTTTTAAAAACTCAGAAGGCGAGAATTTGCTGCATGACGCGCAATTCCAAATCGGGAGGTACTCTCATTTCGGCTGCTATTAAGGATGTGATGCCTTTCCTGTGCTTGATAATCAAAAACCGAATACATTTATCCTAACTAGTGACCTGGAGAGAGTCTCACTTTGGAGCTGTACGTGGTTTAATACTACCCGAGAGGCATCATGCGGCTCATTTATGTCTTTTGAAGAAATGTGAAGAACAGAAAATACATAGAATATTTGAATTTATATTGCTCCCAATCATACTGAAGTGCACAACATGGTCCATGAAAAGACAGCATTTGTATTTAAAAAACGTATGTGTAGTGGCAGTGCAGAATAAGTGAAGCCGAAAAGCAGAATGTATATTGTTTGCACAAACCTGTGCAGCATCAGAGCACATCTTGTACCAACAGTGCTGAATTCGGATTGATGACGCAGAAATGAAGGTTTTACATTTATTAGCGCATAAACGTAGTGCTGCAATAATCAAGTGTGACTTTAACCGAACTAATAAAGATTGTACGGGGACAAATGTGCCCTCAGAGTAGTTCGTCAACATTTATAAGCGTGCTTTATATAACGTGATGTATTAGAATTGTACTAATCTGACATAACCGTAAACGTGTGCTATGATTTGCTTGTTTGAAATGTTTTAACTTAGCATAACTTTAGTGGAGGCTTCGGCCTAGTTGCCTTGTCTCACGATTTAGATGCTCGTGTTTTTCCAATGTGCTAATAAACGTGTATTCTTGCTTGAAGCTGTACTTTTCCAGTGAGATCGGTTCACATGCTTATCTTTAAGGTTTCGTGCCAGCCTGGCATCTTCTTCTTTGCTCCAAGGTCAATCTGCAGGTGCAGACAATGGACGCTCTGAAAGTGAGTTAATTGGTAAAATATGTTGCAACTTACGTTCCCGACTCCAAGGATAATGTATGCCTAGGTAGAAGCTTGTGAACTGTTGTTTTTGATTGGACAATTTGAAGCCAACCTATGAACCCTCCAATGGAAGACCCTACTGGATTTGAACTGTTGATTATTTAAACCCGGTGCACAAGAAGAAAGTAGCCATTTTTGCTATTACGGACATTTTTCCATCGGACATTGCCCATTAGACATTTGCCATTACCCGCCATTTGCAGGACATTGGCCATTATGGCCCATCTTGCCGACTTCGTCATTTTGCCATCTTCTACGATGCCAATTGATGTTCGATGAGACTTTGATGCTTTCTCTAATCGAGAGAAAGAGACTTTAAGTAATTCTTGTCCTAGAGACTTTAACTTTGATTCGTCCCTTTGCATGAAGTAGTAGTTTTGTCCTTTTATCTTGCCGCTGTGAGGCAATTGCCCCGTCCACCCTGCCCCCTTTGCCCCCGTCCCATGCTGATCGAAACCGGTACCTGTGAGACGAAGACTTCCCTGAATGCTGATTGAATTTGGTAAATATGAAGGAAAATGTACAATTGCATTGTGTTTCTTTTTAGGTAACCAACTGCTGATTTTTGATAAGAGCCCTAGTTAGGAGTTTTCCAAATCAATGTTGCTAAATTGTTTTTGCATGAAGTCCCACATGCAGATGCTAATTTGAGGTTAGATGAGGATTCATTTGATGCACGATGCAATTTGAGACCTTGTTATGCTGACTAATGTATGCAATTAGCCCATTACAGATTATAGTTTTAGTGGTTTGCGTTGCTATTATCGAATGCATTGTTATTCAAATGCTGCATAGATTGCATCTGTTTCGCCGTTATGGACAGCTATTAATGTTCATTTACATAGATCATTTGGTGTTGAGACACATTTATATCGTGCTAGCTTTGTTAATATAGGGAAATAAATTCATTAACTTTGAATAAACTGGTGTGGTTATTCATGGCCGAAAGGTCATGGTTCGCCGAAATGTTTTCTGGATTAATTGTGAAGTGTTATGTTGATCAGGGCATTGCTTATGTTCGTTATTGATTATTGATTTGATTAAATTGATTACTCTCGGGTGAAGAGAGCCCCACTTGGTCAAAAGATTCATCGACCCAAGAGCGTCCAGATACAGGTAATTTATTAGGTACGGAACGCTCTATCAGTAGATGGTAGCAGAGGACGGTTTCGCCCTTTGGGACCCCATTCGAGAGGTAACGGTTTCGACTTTTGGGACCCCGCTCGAGAAGTATATGGTGTTGAATTAGATTTTTCTCAGGATGCACTTAGCAGCTAAAGCGGGTGGCTGCCACTGGGATGGTGAACTTGGTCCAGAAAACCAATTGTTAGGTATTCATTGACCTCTTCTTTCCGTACGTCTGCAGACGAAATTGAAATAAATAACACTCTTAAGGAACACCATGACAAGGATCATGGGCTCAAATGCACATTGCAGGAAATACAAAAATAGAAATGATGGAAATAGGAAAAGTAGAGAATAACAAATAGAAGAAGGGGAGTACTGGAGAGCATGGAAGAGAAAGATGACAGAGAAAATGTAAGCATGAGAAAAGGAAGAGGAAATTGGAAGTGGAAAGAAAGAATGGGATGTTGAAGGAAAGAAGGAAGGAATGGCGATAGGAAAAAAGAAGATATGAAAAGTAGAATGTAAGAGTGAAAGAAAGGACTGATAAAAGACAGAGTATGTGAAAGGGTGAACGGGTAAAAGGGTGAAAGGAAGAATAGATGGAAGCATGAAAGAATGAATGGAAAAGTGAAAAGACCATAAGGTAAAAGGGTTAATGGATGAAAGAAAGGAAGATGGAGGGATAGTGACAGTATGGATGAAGGGAGGAGAAAGGGTGTGTGGGTGAAAGGATTGATGAAATATACATGCATATATGGATGGATCGATAAAAAGACGAACGGAAAGGTGAAAGTATGGAGAGATGGGTACATGAATAGATGCACGTGTGAAACGATAGATCGATGGAATGAGGATGAAACGTTGAAATAAATTAGGAAAGTAAGGTCAGGTTTGCTCACTTCACATGCTATTGTTATTAGAGGTAGAGATACAGTGCTGGTATTTACATTTTTTGGCTACTTCCTTGTGTGGGTCTGATGAATGGGGTTGAAAAGAACCTTATTTCTCTGCAACTGGTGCTAATAATGGTGAAAGACTATAAACTGTAGACAATAGAAGCTATATATGATTTGGATTGGAGAGATGATGCTGTAACAAAACCAATACTGTACTATAAATTTGGGACATAAGTGGAACAAAAGTATCCAAGTTTTTATATTGCTTGTTTAGCGGTCAGTGGTTATATGCACCAAATGCTACTATAACATGACAGATGGAAACACATACTAGGCCAAATTCACAAAGCTAATTTCAATTAGTGTGTTTTATTACTATGGCAGAAATAAGTAATAGAACAAAACTGCTCTCAGAAAAAGCTTTGTGACTTGTGCCCACTTTATCTGACGTGTTTTTGATCCGGAAGATATGAACTTTTTAGATCAAAATGCTTTCCAAATCATCAAACAAAGCAATATGGCCAGCCTAGGTATTACGTATTGGAAGGATAGTTTAGTCACCGATGTTTGGGCTCTATAATGAAGTGAAGAAGGGCTCAAGGTTAGAGCAGGTTTGGCCCACCAACATTATGAATCAGTATTAGACCTGGGGAGGTCTTCCCCCATACATTTTGCCTGCTTGATTCACATTTTTGCTGTTTTTTTTGTTTGCCATTGGACTCTGAGCACTTTACCCCTGCTTACACTTAATGTGTTCTCTCCCTAAAACACAGTTTAATTGGTAAATACCTAATTGGGATGTTTTAATTTACTTAAAAGTCCCTAGCAAAGTGCACTACATGTGCTCAGGGCCTTTGAATTAAATGCTACCTGTGGGCCTGCAGCACTGCTTGTGCCACCCACTTAAGTAGCACTTTAAAACATGTCCCGGGCCTGCCACTGCACAGCCTGATGCAGTGTTACACTGCACTGTTGACTTGGTATTTAAAACCACTTCATAAGCCTTAAAATTCCCTTTTATTACATATAAGTCACCCCTAAGGTAGGTCCTAGGTAGCCCATTGTTATGCAGGTCCAACTCAGATAATAGGACTGCTTGTTTAGGGCGGCAGAGTGTAGGAGACTACATCTATCCACACCATTAGTACCTGTTGGCCTAACTCCTGGCTAGATCACAGTGCCTCATCCTAACCACTAAATTCTTCAGATCGAAGATGAGTATGGCAACCCGAACATGACGCTCAGACTCACCAGGGATGTCGTGGGAACAGATCTAATCCCTTTCGTGATATTACTCATGCATGCCAAGGCAACACACAAAAAATGTCAGATACATTGTCAATACATTTATTTAAACTATCACAATATTGCATATAAAGAGTGAGCTGCAATAATTAGGCAGATGAAACAGAGCAAAGTAATCAGCATTACAATCATGGTAAAGAAGATAAACAATCCAACTATGGTGTATGTGCTTGTAGAGGTTTTATAGGTTCCTACATAATCCTAAGTCTACGATGAGAGTGTATGCAGTGTGCCCTTCTGCCTGGTCTGCTATAAGGGATTAGCCCCAACCTCATACCTGGAAACAGTGTCAGCAGTCGGTCTGTGGTGTAGATGGCAATCCTCTCAGGAGGCTTGTAGATCAGCGTGAGCCCATCTGCATGTTGCACAGCATGCGCCCAAGGATAGTCATGGCTAGAATGCCCTCCCCCCCTCCCGGGTCAGTGCACTGTTTATATAATAAACCATACGGTGTTGGAAGGATAGTTCTGATGCAATGCTGAGTCTAGGTGTTAGAAGCTTTCTCCTGAACAGGCCACACAAACCAACATTTCATGTACAGTGTTCTTAGCCTTGGACAGAAAGTACTGACTAAATAAGCAACTCATACCATATATTCCTAGAAAGCTATCATAAATAAATATATGTGAATGTCTTTTTTAAAAGCAGCTTAGCTAAAGAGAATAAAATACAAGGATGTAAAATGAAGATAAAACAGGGGTGACCAATGTGGGTCCACGAGGTCCTCATGGTACCCTCCATATGCCAGTTTAAGAAGACAGATTCTATAAACGCATCTCAAATACTGAAGCAATAAAATATTCACACTGACAAGCATAGCAAACAATAACAATGGGTCAATTAAAGCAATCAATTTGCTTAAAAACAAAAACAAAAATAAAAGTAATGCAGCCATGATGTCATCCAACACGTCCGTAGAAAGGGAGTCCATGGAGGATCTCACATTAGAGATGACATAACCATCAAAGCCAATCAAAGGAACAGGCCTGATCCAAGGTCGGTGCCTCTGCCGAGGAGATAGCATCCTGCACCATGCCCTCAGTTGTTGAGCCAGATGAAAACATATTTGGAGCAATGGTGTACACATCCATACAGTACGGCTCATAAAAGGCATCTTGAAACAACTGTAGTCTAATATGACAACTCCAGAAATGAACCCTCAATGGGAACATCACAAGATGCATGTCCATAGATAGTTTCAATTGCTGTGCAGGACACACATCCAGTATGCAATTGAAAAGGCATTAAAGACAGCAGAACGCAGACTGCACGCAGTATAGCCGTACTGGCTGAAAAGACAAAGACTAGCTGTTGTTTAGTTCCTCCAGCAAATAAATATTCTAAAATTCTGTATCACACATTCACAACACAGATGGATGTGCAGTAGTTCCACTTCCATTCAGTTTTGATATGGGACATCCATTATGGAGCAACAGTAGTAATAATAAAATACCGCCAGTGAATGCCAATGTAAGCGGTATGCCCCTGAAAACACTGGAAAACAGAGAGAGTGTGAAGGATGGAGTTACTCCAAAGACAGTCTCAAAAGTGCTGACAAAACCAGACCTGATTGCTTTAAAAAAGTGCACAACACCCACGGTGTTGGAAGCATTAAAAATATGTCTCACAAGTTCACTGAAGTGTCTTGAAAAGTTGGCATCTAAAAGTGACTGTGTCTTAGCCGATGACCTCACCACTTGGAAATCAAATGTTTCACGGGCAGATGTAAGTGCCACATGTTTTTGAAACAATAGTGCTTTTAGTCGGTTCAGCTTGTCGAAGTTAACATTAAAGGGAGGAATAGAAGGCCACAAAATTGCTACCCTAGTCTCATGTGTGGGGGTAAATAGCAAGTTACCACAGAAGGTCACTATTTGAGAAACAGAAATCACACAACAGCCTTGATCACTCAACATTAAGTAACTTTCATTTGAAAGTAACTGAAACACTGGGTGAATCAAGGGATGGGAATTCCCTTCAAATAACAGCTGAATTAGCCACCGACTTGTTACATACTCCGTACATGTCATTGAGTGGCTTACAGATGTTTCACAATAGCTGGCACTGAGAAAGACTTAATTTTTCTCGCTCATACATTGGAAATCAAAAGGTAATTCCATAGAGATCTGCAGGGAGCTAATTCCATGTACTATCCACACTGCTGCTGGTATTTCAGCCACTGTGGAAGGCAACTTTTCTAACTTTTCTATATTAAGCATTGTGCATGTTGAATCCTTCTAGTCATTATTTGTTGTTTTCATGTTAGAATAAAAGGCAAAAACAACTCAAGTTCACGTGCTTCCAAGGTAGGCAGTTCGATTTCAGAACCTGTAGTGTCCAACACAACTACATTATGGATCTACGCTGACTCTGTCCATGTTGTAAAAATACTGTGTCATTTTGTATGATATCAATTGCAGATTACACAATGTTGTTAAGTGTGTAAATATGAATGGACAATGTATTCATCCCATTGTCGACAACGGATAATACTTTCTTCAAATTTGCTTGTTTTTTGGGTCTGGTCAGCTTGCTTTAAAACCCTGTGAAGAGTTTATAAAATATGCAAGACAACCATTTGTGTTCATTGGCCAGAATAATCACCCATTGGGACCTAAAAGTTTTAAATTAAATGTACCACTTCTAACTATACTATTGAACTGGTCTTCTGTGTAATCTACCAGACTTTGCCAATTGTAAATTTTTGCAATTAAAGGGATACTGGGAACATTCATGTCTTTAATTTTTGCTAAACCTAGACAATCTGCTGAGTAATGTCATTAAGAAAAATCATTTGTAATGGAGTCAGAAATGCTTTAACCCCTTCGCTGCCAGGCCTTTTCCCCCTCCTGTGCCGAGCCTTTTTTTGGCTATTTGGGGCAGTTCGCGCTTAGGCCCTCATAACTTTTTGTTCACATAAGCTACCCACGCCAAATTTGTGTCCTTTTTTTCCAACATCCTAGGGATTCTAGAGGTACCCAGACTTTGTGGGTTCCCCTGAAGGAGACCAAGAAATTAGCCAAAATACAGTGAAAATATTGTTTTTTTCAAAAAAATGGGAAAAAAGGGCTGCAGAAGGCAGCTTGTGGTTTTTGCCCTGAAAATGGCATCAACAAAGGGTTTGTGGTGGCAAGATCACCACCTTCCCAGCTTTCAGGAACAGGCAGACTTGAACTTGACATTTTACTGGGACATACCCCATTTTTACAATTTTTTTTGCTTTCAGCCTCCTTCCAGTTAGTGACCAAAATGGGTAAGCAACTAATGCTAAACATTTCTGAAAAGTAGACAAAATTCTGAATTCAGCAAGGGGTCATTTGTGTAGATCCTACAAGTGTTTCCTACAGAAAATAACAGCTGAAATAAAACAAATATTGAAATCGAGGTAAAAAAACAGCCATTTTTCTCCACGTTTTACTCTCTAACTTTTTCCTGCGATGTCAGATTTTTTAAATCAATATACCGTTACGTCAGATGGACTCTTCTGGTTGTGGGGATAAATAGGGCTTGTAGGTTCATCAAGACCTCTAGGTACCCAGAGCCAATAAACGAGCAGCACCTTGCAATGGGTTTTTATTCTATACTGGGTATACAGCAATTCATTTGCTGAAATATAAAAAGTGAAAAATAGGTATCAAGAAAACCTTTGTATTTCCAAAATGGCCACAGGATAAAGTGTTGAGAAGCAGTGGTTATTTGCACATCTCTGAATTCCGGGGTGCCCATACTAACAAGTGAATTACAGGGCATTTCTCAAATAGACGTCTTTTTTACACACTGCCTTACATTTGGAAGGAAAAAATGTAGAGAAAGATAAGGGGCAATAACACTTGTTTTGCTATTCTGTGTTCCCCCAAGTCTCCCGATAAAAGTGGTACCTCACTTGGGTGGGTAGACCTGGTGCCCACAAAAGTAAATGGCCCAAAACACATCATGGACACATCAAATTTCTTCACAGAAAACAGAGGTGTTTTTAACAAAGTGCCTACCTGTGGATTTTGGCCTCTAGCTCACCCGGCACCTGGGTAAACCTAGCAAACCAGCACATTTTTGAAAACTAGACACCTAGGGGAATCCAAGATGGGGTAACTTGTGCGGCTCTGACCAAATTCTGTTACCCAGAATCCTTTGCAAACCTCAAAAGTTGGCCAAAAAACACTTTTTCCTCTCATTTCGGTGACACAATGTTCTGGAATCTGAGAGGAGCCACAAATTTCCTTCCACCCAGCATTCCCCCAAGTCTCCCGATAAAAATGGTACCTCACTTGTGTGGGTAGGCCTAGTGCTCACGAAAGGAAATAGCCCAAAACACATCGTTGGCACATTACATTTTTTCACAGAAAACAGAGGTGTTTTTTACAAAGAGCCTACCTGTGGATTTTGGCCTCTAGCTCAGCCGGCACCTGAGGAAACCTAGCAAACCAATGCAGTTTTGAAAACTAGACACCTAGAGGAATCCAAGATGGGGTGACTTGTGGGGCTCTGACCAGGTTCTGTTACCCAGAATCCTTTGCAAACCTCACAATTTGCCCCAAAAAACACTTTTTCCTCTCATTTTGGTGACAGAAAGTTCTGGAATGAGAGAGGAGCCACAAATGTCTCCCGATGAAAATGGTACCTCATTTGTGTGGGTAGGCCTAGCGCCCACGAAAGGAAATGGCCCAAAACACATCGTGGACCCATCACATTTTTTCACAGAAAACAGAGGTGTTTTTAACAAAGTGCCTACCTGTGGATTTTGGCCTCTAGCTCAGCCGGCACCTGGGAAAACGTAGCAAACCAGCACATCTTTGAAAACTAGACACCTAGGGAAATCCAAGATGGGGTGACTTGTGGGGCTCTGACCAGGTTCTGTTACCCAGAAATCTTTGCAAACCTCAAAATGTGGCCAAAAAAACACTTTTTCCTCTCATTTCGGTGACAGAAAGTTCTGGAATGAGAGAGGAGCCACAGATTTCCTTCCACCCAGCGTTCCCCCAAGTCTCCCGATAAAAATGGTACCTCACTTGAGTGGTAAGGCATAGCGCCCACGAAAGGAAATGGCTCAAAACACAACGTGGACACATCAAAATTATCAAATACAAAACCACTTGTTTTTGCAGGGGGGCGTCTGCATTTTTGGTCCTGGTCTCAGCAGCCTTCTACGGAAACCTACTAAACCCAGACATTTCTGAAAAGTAGACACCCGAGGGAGTCCAGTGAAGTGTGACTTGCGTGGATCTCCCAATGTTTTCTTACCCAGAATCCTCAGCAAACCTCAAATTTAGCTAAAAAATCAGATTTTCCCACATCTCGGTGTGGGATCACCGCACTGGGACACATTTCATACTACCCAATGTTCCCCTCAGTCTCCCGGTACAAATGATACCACATTTGTGTAGGTGGGCCAAGTGCTTGTAAAAAGGGAAGGGCCAAAAACATGTAGATATTGAGGGGGAACAAAGGAGGTCCAAAAGGGCAGTTTGCAAAGAAACATTTTTAGGCTGACAAGTGCAGCAGAATTGTTATCGGGATAGATGAGACAATGCTGGGTAGCAGGAATTTTGTGGATATCTGCAGATTCCGGAAGGTTCCATCACAAAAACGTGGGAAAAATGTGTGATTTCCAGCAAAGTTGGAGGTTTGCAGGGGATTGTGGGTACAAAAATGGTTAGGGGTGCATGTGAAACACACCAGTCTGGAATCACCCAGATGTTTAGTTTTCAGATGTGTCTAGGTCTTGTGGATTTTTCTACATCGCAGCGTCCCAAAGTCCATAAAGTGCAGCCCTCACCATTCCAAGTGGGACGATTTTGAGAGTAAGCCAAGTTCTCATGGCCCAAATGTAAAACTAAAACACAAAATAATCAAATGCCTTCTTGCTTGCTGTGGGATAAGATGTTTTAGAGTGCGGGGGAGAGCTGAAAGACTGTTACCCCCTTCAGTTGAGGTGGGGGTGTAACCAGGCCTATACTGGTTGGTAGCCACCACCCCAATATTTTTGTTTAAAAAAAAAAATTTCCCTGGCATCTAGTAGACTTTCTGCCCCCCGTGGATCAGGGGTAATTGCTCCATCTGACCACTAGTGGGCAGAACAACTTTGGCCCCATTTAGTTGGGGTGTGGGTAAGGCCATACCCTAACCCTCTTACTTTTGGAGAAAAAAACTTCCCTGGCCTCTGGTAGGCTTTCTGCCCCCCCTTGGGGCAGATGGGCCTTCCAAAAATAGGCCCATCTGCCTCCAATGGGGGCAGATATGGCCAACAGTAATGTGCTCCCATAGGGAGCGACCCTTACCCAAGGGGCTGCCTCCCTAAAGAAAGCACACGCATACACACACACCAATCCCTGGTGCCTAAGTGGTTTCTGCCCCTAAAATCGCCCGATCTTGCCTAATGGGTCGCTTCCCAACTCTGAAAAAACAAACAAAAAAACTCAATTTTTTTTTTTTTAGCCCTGGCGCCTAGATGTTTCTGATCCCCTCGGGGCAGATCGGCCTTATAACGATAGGCTGATCTGCCCCCGGGGGGGCATAAATGGCCTAAAATAAGTTTGCCCCCCCCATCCTCCCCAGGGAGCGACCCATGCCTACGGGGTCACTCCCCTTGCGTGACATTGGTGCAAAAAAAAAAAGATCCCTGGTGCCTAGTGGTTTCTGCCTCCTTTGAGGGCAGATTGACCTAAAATCAGCCGATCTGCCCCCAAAGGTGGCAGAAATGGCCTAAATACAATTTGCCCCTCCAGGGGAGCGACCCTTGCCTAAGGGGTCGCTCACCATCTGTAAAACAGCAAGAACAAAAAATCCCCGTTGCCTAGTGGTTTCTGCCCCCGTTGGGGCAGATCGGCCTAATTAAAATAGGCTGATCTGCCCCCCAGAGGGGCAGAAATGGCCTAAAATAAATTTGACCCCCAGGGGAAGGACCCTTGCCTAAGGGATCGCTACCCTTGCGTGAAATTCACGAAGAAAAAAAAAAGTGGTTTCTGTCCCCCTTGGGGGCAGATTGGCCTCGTAAAAATAGGCCAATCTGCTCCCCAAAGGTGACAGAAATGGCCTAAATACACTTTGCCCCTCCAGGGGAGCGACCCTTTCCTAAGGGGTCGCTCACCATCTGTAAAACAACAACAACAAAATCCCCGTTGCCTAGTGGTTTCTGCCCCCCTTGTGGGCAGATCGGCCTAATTAAAATAGACTGATCTGCCCCCCAGGGGGGCAGAAATGGCCTAAAATAAATTTGCCCGCCAGGGGAATGACCCTTGCCTAAGGGGTCGCTCCCCTTGCGTGAAATTCATGAAGAAAATAAAAACTCCCTAGTGTCAAGTGGTTTCTGTCCCCCTTGGGGGCAGATTGGCCTCATAAAAATAGGCCATTCTGCCCACAAGGGGGGCAGAAATGGCCTAAATATAATTTGTCCACTAGGGGAGAGACCCTTGCCTTTCCACATAGAAAATAAATCGCTGGTGTTTGGTGGGCATTTCAAAAGCCGGATTGCTTTACAATCCGGCTTTTGAAACGCTCAGAGAGACTTCAAAGGGAAGGAAATTAATTTCCTTCCCTTTGAAGCCTCTCCGGCCTACTCCATGTGATCAGAAGAGAAATGCTTTGCGTGGGGCCTATGTGATTGTCAGCACGCGATGCGCGGTGATGTCACAGGGGGGTGGGAGGGTCGGGGGTGGAAGGGGAAGGGATTCCCCTTCCATCCACGACCCGGGTGTGTGGGGCCCATGGAGGGAGCGCTAGCGCTCCCCCCGCTTCCCGGGTGCAGGACGAGGTGATCTCGTCCAAGGCACCCGGGAACCGGTGCCTTGGATGAGATCACCTCGTCCAAGGCACCCAAGCGGTTAAATAAGACATTCATGCCCTGCACTTGCCAATCTTTTAATACCCACACTGATTTAAAATCAGCTGTTTCTTTTGAATATTCACAGCCCTTTGATGACCAGTTGGCACACAGATGAATTTGAATACATTAATTTGGTAGAGGTCAGGATGTTTTTCTTTGCTTTAGTTGAAGGTAATTTAAAATATGAAGGTACTGGATCAGTACAATCATACCCTGAAAAGTATGTGAATTTATCTGAATATGTTTTAGAACTCCCTACTGGTGGAGTTGGAAATGTTTCAAATACAATATAATATCCAAACTCAGAAAGCAGTGAAGGAACGGTTTTTCCATCCTAATCATCAGACACAACAAGTGACATTATTTTATTGTCTGTAGCAATCTTAAAAGCATAAGGGATCTGAATAGTGTCTTAAACAATCCCACCAGGAAGTGGAGCAGCAGATATGTTCACTAGGGTCATGTATTTTTGCACTTTGTAGGAAGACAAATAAGGCTTCACTACCTCATCTACCAGTTCAGCAGCAGAGCATTCAGAAAGATAGCGCCCACTTATAAGCATTGAAGAAAACAATCACAAATACAATCCACAAGAAGTGAGCAAGCAAGACCAGTGCAATCCACAGATAGGACCATGGACAGATCAGATAAGTGTGTTTAAGCCGCTGAAAAAGCTTATGTATTCCATTCAGAGAAGAGGTGGTTGAATTTGAAGGGAAGTTGTCAATGTCAACAAAGTACTCAGAAGCAGTCTGTGTGAACACAGGAGCCCCTGCAGGTGAAAGGGAACTGGTAGACATATTGAAGAAACATTGAAGGGTGGTACATCATAAACCACTCCATTGTCTTGAGAAGTAGTTGAAGACTGTAGACGTTTTTCTGGTGCATTTCTGGTACTTGTAGAGGCAAATGGAATTGACAAAAGTTCATTCTATGCTCTCCCCAACCTAGGGGAAACGATTTCAGCATTGCTCAAAGGTTGAAGTGGTATTTCCTTTATAGTAGTGATAGGAGTTAGGCAACTATCCAGGAGACGTAGGGGTCTCCTGTGTAGGATCTGCCAAATTAAGCGATTTGACTTGATCAATGGAGACAAAACATTTTTCTTTACAGCCAACCACACTGGCAAAATCACAGTTCTGGCACCTTGAGTTCTAAGGACTGGCACTGGTACACAGTATGATGGGCCAAATTCCTTCTTCACCACAATCATTTCTTGAACTAGATCCCTAACTTCAGTAATGCAGCCTGTAGATGCTGATGTATACCTCATTCCTCAGTGGGTGCATGTGTAGTAGAAGACTCATCTTGGACGTGCTGTAGTTCCTGTAAAACAATGAAACATTCATTTATGTCTAAAATAGTTTCTGACACAACTGCACCAGCACCATGAAGTTTGGACATATACAGTGATGCCAAACAAGACTTCATTTGGGGTATGGCCACCCAAAGATCTTCTAGATGCTGATACTGCATATGTCTTGATAAAGTCTTGCAAATCTTCCATAACAGTGCGAGTGTCAACAGATCATTGTGACCACATCCAAAGAAATCTATAGCAAGAATCTACAGCAAGTAGAATGTATCTGTATTAACCACCCAAACTCAAGGGACCACAATTGTCCAGGTACACACTCTGCATAGGTTTGTTTAGGACTAAGAGGGATGTTTGTGGTGGATGCATAACAGTGGAGCCTTTCATGTGTTGCCAAATGTCACATCTAAGGACATACTGCTTTGTCTGTTGATATAGACCATGCCACCAACAGCATTTTGTAACAAGGAAATTGTAGCCTCCACACCAGCATGGACAGAAGCAACAAACTCATGCACTGCTTTAATCAATTCCTCCCTATGTTCTTGGTTAGTGATCACCCACCCATGGAATGGTTACATTAGGAATGTTTTGGGCACTTAAATGGTAGGAATATTTTGCTGTATATGCTTTTGGTAAATGGGTGTCATCATCCAAGGCATTCACAGCAGCCAGTATTTCTTCATTAAACCTCTTATGGGAATGAGTAATCACAGGTACAGTCACACTAATGACTGCAGATTTGCCTTCTTCATCAGCTACTGAATTCACTACAGCATATTCCAACAATGTATGTATTACATTAGTCCACAGCAGTTTGTCTTTGAGTCCTGCCACCATTCCCCAAAGCATTGTATGCTTGATGGAGTTGTTTTCTTTGGAGTCTCTGAATAAATTGAGGTGGCAGTAATGCAGAGTTTTACTGAAATACTGAACACAATAGTATGAATCACACATTATAAGTGTTGGGGATTCAGGCTCCATATGTTCCAGTGTCAAAATCAATGCTTTTAGCTCAGTTAGTTGTGCAGTGCAATCCCCAAGGGGAAAAGTCCTTAACAATGTGTCCTTCAGGATGTGGACATTTCCCACCCAAGCTCAAGGGGTGGGTAGGAAGTCAGGGCGCGCTATTCTTTTTTAAGGGGTGGCATTGGGGAGTTTGGGTATTTTTTTAAAGGGCTTAGGGTGGGAGGTTGGGCGATTATTTTTTTAGGGGCTCCCGTGGGGGTATTCTTTTTAGTTAGGGCTTAGGGTGAGGGGCAGAGTAGTTTATTTTTGAAGGGGTGGGGGAAGGTTTAAGAAAGGGTGGGAGGAGGGAAGAGGAGAAATGATTGGGAGAGGACATGGTGAGGTAAAAGGGGGTGGGACATGGTTGGTGGGTAGTTTTTAGCGGTGGGGTGGAATTAGGGCTTAGTTTTTAGGGGCACGGGTGGGGAGGGTTGGGGTATTTTTTTAGGGCTCAGAGTGGGTGGGGGAGTCAGGGTAATTTAGCTTTTGGGGATGGAGTGGGGGTCAGGATAGTATTTTTAGGGCGTAGGGTGGGTGGGGGGATCGGGGTAGTTTACTAATTAGGGGTTAGGTTTTAGGGCTCAGGGTGGGTAGGCGTATCGGGTAGTTTCGTTTTTAGGGCTGGTGGTCGGGGTAGTTTATTTTAAGGCTCAGAATGGCTGGAGGTCGGGTAGTTTACTTTTTGGTGCGAGAGTGGCAGGTCGGTATAGTTTTTTTTAGGGCTCAGGGCGCGTGGCGTTGTTGGGGTAGTTTAGTTTTATGGGGCAGGGTGGGTTTTTTTGGGATTCAGTACTATGAGGGGGTTGGGGTAGTTTAGGTATTAGGGGTGGGGGTACTTTTGGGTCTCAGGGTTGGTGGGGGGGCTCCATGACAGAACCACGCATGTCATTTAACATGGGTTTCCACACATGACTTTACTAGGCATGCTTTTACAATGAAATTAATTGTAAAGGCATGCATGGTAAAGGCATGCATGGAAACAACGCAATCACTGTTCTGACCGCGTTGTTAAGGCATCTGTTGTTCCAGCATGTGTGGTTCCATCATACAACCATCCCCAAGGGACTGTGTGTAGGCTTGTTGAGGGTGGAATTCTCCATCCTTCTTTACTCCGTAAACAGCTGTACGAGCCACAGATTATTGATGTTTGGTACTTACAGTAGGTTGAGCTGAACGAACAGTAGAAATATATTTATACTGATCAAGAGGCAACCTGTTAATGGGCGTGGAGTATTCCAGTTCCTGCTGGAGAAATTCTTGAGTTTGCAACTCAGGGTCAAATATATAGGGGGTTATTACAACTTTGGAGGAGGTGTTAATCCGTCCCAAAAGTGACGGTAAAGTGACGGATATACCACCAGCCGTATTACGAGTTCCATAGGATATAATGGACTTGTAATACGGCTGGTGGTATATCCGTCACTTTACTGTCACTTTTGGGACGGATTAACACCTCCTCCAAAGTTGTAATAACCCCCATAGTCTTAATTAGTGTCAGTCAGGGAAGTGACCCATTTTATCAATCTTGAATGTAAGCCTTTTACTTTTGAAAACACTACACTTTGTGACAGCCTTTAAATCTGATATCGGGGTTACAACTACAATGCGTTTCCCAGAGCCAGTGGTCTTTTCTTAATGACAGCCATCTTAACTGCAGTCAGTATTTTTTCAGTGGATGTAAAATACATTTCAGCATTGGAGTACAAATGCAATTTATATGCAGTCCGCACTGTGTCACCTTCATTGAATGTTACATAGGTAAAGCCAATGGCACCCGGATTTATCCAGATGAACAGATTTGTTTTGTTTTCACATGTGTGTAGATGTTTTGTTTTAAGCATGTCAGTCTGTAGTGACTTCAGTATTTGTGCATGTTCTGGTTTCCAATGTTTACTGAAAAAATCTGATCAAATTTAATAATAAAGGTATTTTTATGTATTGTTCATAATTTGGTATGTACGTTCTGACAAAATTAAAAAATACTAAAAAGGATGGTAGATTTTTTAATGGTATTTGGTAGTTGTAATTGTGCACACTTCTCAAGGAAGTGGGGTGGCAGACTCTTTCCACTATTTGAAAGCTTGTATCCACAAATAGGACACTGAGTAAATCAATTTTTGTTTTCTTAAATTTAAAATTGTAGCCATGTCCAGCAAATCCCAAAGCACTGTGATCTACTCTGGCCAAATTTGTGTTGAAGTCATCATCTGTCAGATATATGTCATCAACATAGGACAATGCTTTTGGATCAATATCATGTAATATTGATGTTACACAGGCAGAGAACAGCCCTGGGTTGTTCCTATACTCTTCAAGGAGTCAGCAGAAATGGCACTGAGGGCAGAGCATGGAAAAAACAGTGAGATCCCTACTTTCAGGCATTAGGTTTTGGAAAAAAAACATGTTGGAGCTATCCAAATTTATTTTGTATTTTTTGCAGACAATATTGTTCATTAGTGCTGAACTATGTGAGTTTTGCATTACAAATGTACTTGTGTGACTATTTAAATGGCTATTCCATAGGAATGATTCGGCTTAGCTACTGGGATCAAGGGATTGCTCATAGCAGATACACAGGGTAGGATTACCCCTGGCACTTGAGTTGTGAGAGAATCTCCCTCACAGGAGCCTATGTTTCATGTTTTATGGGATATTGTTCTTGCACTTGTTGGCTGGACCTTATGGGTATTAGACAATAAGGTGAGTCAATAGCCCAGCCCACATGGTTGCGATACATTACAGGGGCTTGTGCAACAACCCAATCTGCAGCATTCACTTGAGTTACATGTTCTGGAACAAGGACTGAGAAAGCTGGTGGTGAGTCTTTTTCAGCCAAGGGAATGTCATGGCTAAGTGTTAATCTCTGTCAGAAAATTACTTTAATTGTGTGGATTATGTTGCCTTCAATTTGTATGATTAAAGTATTGACTCTGCCTGCAGGAGTGACTCGCCTGTCTGGGGTTTTGACTTCTATGTAGATATTAGTTGCTCTCATATCAAGAAAATCCTAAAAATTCTGGTGAACTATTGTGACATGTGCCAGTCTGTCTAGCAGAGTCATTGCCCATGTCCTGTTCCGCAGTAATGTTTTCAGTATGTGTGGCATATTTTGCTGAAATTCCTGCAAACGTCTTCTTTTTGAAATAACATTTTTGTTGAGGAAGTTTCCCCTTCCTTCTTTATGATAACATCAAACAAGCACTGTGAGTACTTTTTTGGGTTCAAGTACTCTTCTTGTCTGTGTTCTGACCAACCTGCACTCTAGAACTTTTTGTTGAATGGAGAGAGAAGGGCATGTATCCATATACTGATACCTGTCAAGTTGTTTCAGATTATCACAGTTATGCAAATTATAATGTTTTTCAGAGTTCTTCAGCAGCAGAGATTCTCCCTGTAATTGTATTTGATCTGTTTTTGATTTTTGTTTGCCCCAGCATTTTGGAAAAGATTCCTGTACTATTTGGTATTATCCTTTTCAAGATAACCTTTAAACTGTGGCTTGTTCAGTCTGTCTACCAAATTACTTCGACCTATACACATTTACGTCTCAGCAATTATTTTGATAACTCATGTGCCTAGTCTATTAAAGGAACCAGCACAAGACGTTGGTGAACCACCAATGCCTCTGTTTCCCATTTTGTATTTCCTAAAATATTGAGGACACTGAAGCAAAGTTGCTTATTAATTTCTTAATTTCATCCCCAAATCCATATATAGATATATATATTTGTTTTAAGATCTCCGCAAAACCCTCAAGAAATGGTGTACCATGAGTAACAGTGCATAGTGCAGCAAAAACTGTGCCCTGAGTAGCAAAATCATTGATAAAAGATACCATCCTGAGTGGCAAGCACATTGTGGGAATTCTATGTTTACCTTGGGGTCCCGCATGGGGTAAATACTGCTCCCATTTGATTTGTTTTTTTGAGCAATCCAAAATGGAATTTCCTCCAATTTGGTGGATACCTTACCCATAATAGCATTAACAGTTACTAGGTTAATGGCAGGTGCAGTCAAATGTTGATGGACAGCTGTAGCACCCCTTGCTGGGGCAGTGTTCAATGCTTTTGTTACAAATTGTGTTGTTCATCTATATAGTCTAACTATATTTGCATATATAATGGGTGCAGATCTGCTGCCACTAAATTTTGTATATTTGGATATGGGGTATAGACAGCCAGAACCGACTATGTGGCCCTGTCATTACTCAGTGAACACAATCTAACATGTAAATCAAGATGTGTAAGGGTGCCTTGGAACCAATTTTGATGTTTCTGATATGTCAAAGGTATTTTTAAATAGTTCTATGATCTGCATTGTGCTGGTGGGTTAGCCACAGTGTATGTATGGAATGTACTTATGATGGCATCAACTGCAGGAAAATAGAGCCATGAGTAAAATGTGTCAGTTTTGTATGCTTTGTGTGCTCCAACCATGCACATAACATCTCCACCCTCATTTGGTAGCCCGTTTTGAAGTAAATGTGTGACACCGTGTCTACAACTTACTGGAATAACAACTGAATTTGTCATTTTAGAAAATGGAATTCAGAGAAGGAAAAACTAAGTGGGGTTAACTTATAAATGTTCATGCTTGAACAAAGAAGCCACATATAGGTACTAATTATACTGCTGAGGGGGATATTTACTTAACACCACAGATGTCTCTGTATAAATGTGAATACGGCACCTTAGACATACAAGAGAATCTACTCAAGAGATCCATTAAGTAAGTACCTGACTTTGATACTTTGATGGTGCAATGTTACGCAGTTCCTACTGACATAATAGGAATGTGTGTTTAGGATGGCAGAATGCCAGAGCATTGGATAATAAGTCTATCCACACCATTACTACCTGTCGGCCTAACTCCTAGCTAGGTCACAGTTGAGAAACCCCAAACCTATCAGAGTTTGAAGTTGATTATGGCAACCTAAACATGACACTCTGACTCCTCAGGGAAGTTGTGGAAACCTTTCGTGATATTTCTTATGCATGCTAAGGCAAGACACAAAAGATGTGAGATAAGTTTTCAGAGCATTTATTGAAACAATCGCAAATTGTCAAATAAAGAGTAAGCTGCAATAATTAGTTAGAATAAACAAATCAAAGTAATCAATATTACAATCATGGTAATAAGATAAACAATCCAACTATGATATTTGTAGTACTAGATGTTCTAGAGGTTCCTACTTAACCTTATGTTTACTTTGAAAGTATAACAGGTGTACACTTCTGCCTGGCCGGATCTAAGGGATTAGCCCCATACCTGGAAACAGTGTAATGAGCTGGTCGGTGGTGTAGATGGCAATCCTCTCGGGAGACTGGTAGATCAGCACCAGCTGAGTTTCATTTTGCACAGCATGCATCCCAGGATAGTCATGGCTGAAATGCCCTCTGCACTTCCCTGGTCAGTGCATTGTTTATATAATAAACCATCCTGTGTTGGAAGTGTAGTTCTGTTGGAAGTGTAGTTCTGATGCAGTGCTGTGTCTAGTTATTAGAAACAATCTCCTAAACGGGCAACACAAACTAGCATATAGGTACAGTGTTCTTTGCCTTCTGGCTCCCCATCGATAAAGGATGTCAATTCAAGCTGCTGACAAGTGCCTACAACTACGGACCTGACTGCATGGACCCCAGATTGAGATTCCAACTACCTCCACGGATCCTCCTCTCTTGCCACCTAGCCCTCGCTCAGCTACCCAGCTTCAGATGCAGCTGCACCGGAGGTACCTCACCACCAAGTCATGGAATGCCTTCCCTCTTCACCTTTGCACATCACTCATGCTGACACACTTCAGAAACGAGCTCAATACCTGGCTCTTCAACCGATACAGAAGCACCTGGATACCCACTCGGGTGACAAACAGTGCTCTATAAATACAATTTGATTGTTTTGATCGAACTGAAAGTACTGTTTACATGTTGTGCAAAGGCTAACTAAACAGGCAACTCATACCATAGATCCATAGAAACCTATCATGCAAGAAATTCTAAAGCTGCTTATCTAATATGAAAAAATATAAGGAGTTACAATGAAGCTAAAACAGGGGTGATGAATGTGGGTCAAAGAGGTCCTCGTGACACCAAAGGGCAGGGTGCTATGAAATTAAAAGGCAGGACAAATACTTTAGAATTTTATGTGTCCTGTTAGTGAAAAACTTTCAATTTTGATTTTCACTACTGTGAGGCCCACCCCTCTCATAGGATAACTTTGGGGATTTGTTATTACATTTAATAAGTTGCAATCCCTGTTTAGTACCTATGGAATTATATTGACAAATTATCTTCAATGGTAAAGTAGGATTTATAACTACCATTTTGAAAATGCCACTTTTAGAAAATTGTCATTGTCCTGCTCTTTGTCCTGTGTGCCTGCAGTCTGTCTCCAATACACACCCGGGGTGGGGTGTCAGCTGGACCTATGCATTCCCTCTGGAGAGCCCACAAAAAGGGAGCTTAGGTGTGACTGATGGGCCATCAGAATCCTGCTAGGCCATCCTGGACAGAAGGGAGGACCTCTGAGCATGTTACAGCCTTTCTTTGAAGTCCCCCCACTTCAAAGGCACCACTGGGTATAAAAACTAGACTTCTGACCTTACCTACTAAGTACACATCTGAACCTTTGGATACTGTGTCAGGAAGAAGGACTACTGTGTTGCTAAAATGACTGCTATAGTGCTGGACTGCTGCTTTTGGAAGAACTGCTTTCTTGATCTGATGTATCCTGCCTTCCTTGCCTAGGTGGGAAGAACTGGAGTCACTACTCTTGAACCCAGAAGCAAAGTGATTCCAAATACTTGCTGGCTTGCCTCCTGTTCTTCTGAAGTCTCAGGGACACAAAAGACATCCTCCTCTTCACCTACAGCACCTTGACTTTGCTTGCTGCAAGTCTTGACCTGCCAATTGTTACCAATCCAATCCTGGGTCCCTGTAAGGGAGTAAAAAGTGCTGCTCCAGTCCAAAATTTCATACATCAATGCTGTTGCGCCTCTTGGAACCAGCTGATCTTGATTGAAGTGATGTATTGTCACTTCTGCAAGAAATACGGACGCTGCATCGCCGTTGGCGCTGGTGCATCACTACTGATGCGAGGATCGTGAACATTGCATTTTGGACTACGTGACACATGGCCTCCATTCCAGACACATCTCGGAGCCCACATATCGCCTATATCTTTGGGATCAGCACTGGTGCATCACCTCCTTTGCTCATTACATCTTGTTCTCAATGTGGATGCATCTCCTAACCAAGGTACTATTTCACTGGGCCAAGGCTGATCCCTATATCTAACCCAAACTCCATTGCGGTCAGCCTGACTTTTCAAGTTTGACATGGTCTAGCATGACTAAATAACCCCTGTTGATACTTTTAATCAGTATACCAAAGTTAATTTTTTTTAAATCATATCTTGAGGTCTGCTAATTGAATGTTTGTTCTTTGGGTCTTGTTTTGTTCATTAAATTAAGATCTATTTGTCTAATTTAGTGTGGTATCTTTTTATGTGGTGTTGTCACTATTTTACTGTTTGACCTGTTGCACAAATACTTTACACATTGCCTCCTACGTTACGCCTGACTAGTGTGTGCCAAGCTACCAAGAGGTGAGCATAGGTTAATTGACGGTGTGTATCTGGCTTACACTGAATAGGATAAGGGTTCCGGCTTGGGTATGGGGGCAGAGCACTGCCAGCCAGAAGCCGAAACAATCAGGCTCGATCTTCTGGGCCTAATTAACAGGATTCATTATTGAATCCACGACTCCTCATGAGAACATTATCTAGCACCTCATAATTGGAGTTGTGTACCTAATCTTCTAAAAAACAGTCTGATTTTTGTATGCAAAACATGTCTACTGGGGACAGGTGAAATCTGGTCTGGCTACCATGACCTCGTTACTCACCAGACCATACTTAAAATTTATATTTAAAGTCTTTAAGTTTGACAATAAAAGAGTGCATAACTTACCAATAAGCAATAATCAATATCCTGACTCGCCACCTGTATTCAGCCACATTGCTAATCCATCCCACAAAGCCTACAATGATCTATGGATCCCGCAACCCACTATATGGAAGTTGAATCCCCTGTTACCTAGCTGAACTATGAAGAAAAAGATAATTTAAATTGTTCACGGTTTCTAATACAGTGGAGCTTTCAGCACTTATTTGCACCCATAGATTCATATAAAATGTGACTTGTATTTACTACCACATTCAGTTAAAAAACAACTAGTGGAGAGAATAAAGCAATAATGTATAAAAACTAAGGTATAGAATTAAAAGGGCAAATTATAATAATTGAGATGCCTTCAAGAGAACAAAAAGGGAAAAAAGTGCAAAACGGTTGGATGCTTTAAAATGTTGACTTGTATAGGGGAAAATAAAATTTCCAATGAACCTAACCTGAAACAGGCCAACATAAAGATCAAAGTCTGCTAAGGGAAAGGTCTTTACTTTTGTGTATCCTAAATCTAGCAGACTTGATAATCTTGTCTACTCTTGTTTACTGACAACTTCACTTCCCGGACATTCAAATAGGATCATTGACAGGACTAATATCATCCCCAAGAGATTAGAAAACTACTACCAAAAAGAAATAATGAATGTACATTGAGGCCCTAGCTACAAACTCCTATTTGTGCAGGGATGGAAATTCGAAGGAAGGGGACGTTTGTTACACTTGTTAATCAAGTTCACATCCTCTTTTAAATTACAGCAGGTCAAACCTGGAGGAACATAATAGGGAAAAATGCATAGTAATTGGTGTGATGAGCTGGAAAATGTGCATGCCATTACCAATTATTATGGAAAAATTCATGAGAGCCACTGTTTATCACACCTGACGGGTTGCAACTCCTGTGGCATCACCTTTCATTGAGTATAATAAATATCGCACTGAACACCCCATCCCTCATAAGAATGGCCTTAGTTGTAGAAGACACTTGGGTACTGTCTTCCATAACTGTCTTTGAAGGCAAGACTCATCAAACCAATGAGACCATATACATGGTTTTCTGTAATATATTGTGTCAATTTTGTGCCTCAGTACAAGTTTATCAAAGTCAATTCTTGCTATCCCTTCAGGCCTTCAATTTGACAGAGCTTGCAAGAGAGCCAACCTTCATTCATCGGTCAATAAATTGGTGAACCCATCTGTGTTAATCCATAGAAGATTATGGAAAGTCAACTCCAGGTGCTATTAATCAAATGGATGAAATGGAAAATGTGGCCTGACTACAAATATCTTCTGTGTTAAATCCCTTTCAGGCCAAGCAGGAAATACTTGTGAACAATTGGATGCAGACTACATGTTTATTAATTACTCCCTTATTTAATCCTTATAACACATATATTTCAACAGGAATTAAGATTTTGCAAAGCATTCAACTTGATAGTGATGTAATAAATTTGAGTTTTAATCTGTGTAATAAACACAGCAAGATGAAGGGGGTCATTCTGACCCTGGCGGCCGGTGACCGCCAGGGTCACCGACCACGGGAGCACCGCCAACAGGCTGGCGGTGCTCCCGAGGGCATTCTGACCGCGGCGGTTCAGCTGCGGCCAGAAAGGGTAAACCGGCGGTCTCCCGCCGGTTTACCACTGCCCTTGTGAATCCTCCATGGCTGCGGAGCGCGCTCCGCAGCCATGGGGATTCTGACACCCCCTACCGCCATCCTGTTCCTGGCGGGTCTCCCGCCAGGAACAGGATGGCGGTAGGGGGTGCCGCGGGGCCCCTGCAGTGCCCATGCCCAGGGAACAGGAGGCAAGCTCTATCCAAGCGCTTGGAGAGCACTTCTTCACCACAGCTAGAGTGCAGCAAGGCAGCAGGGCAACAGCAAGGCAGCAGTGCTTCACAGAAAGCAGACAGGTGAGTCTTTTGGGAAGCCAGGCAGTTCTTCTTGGTAGGATGCAGGTTCTGGTTCATGTTTCTTCTCCAGGAAGTGTCTGAGTTGGTAGGGGCAGAGGCCCTGTTTAAATACCCAAATGTGCCTTTGAAGTGGGGGAGACTTCAAAGGGTAGCTTAGAGGTGCACCAGGTCCCCTTTCAGTTCAATCCTGTCTCCCAAGGTCCCAGTAGGGGGTATGGCAGTCATTTGTGCGAGGGCAGGCTACTGTCCTCTGACATGCAAGCATCAGGCCCTCCACCCTCCCTGCCCAGGAAGACCCATTCAAAATGCAGATGTATGCAAGTGAGGCTGAGTATCCTGTGTTTGGGGTGTGTCTGAGTGAATGCACAAAGGAACTGTCAACTAAACCCAGCCAGACGTGGATTGTAAGGCACAGAAGGATTTAAGTACAGAGAAATGCTCACTTTCTAAAAGTGGCATTTCTTAAATAGTAATATTAAATCCACCAGTCAGCAGGATTTTGTATCACAATTCTGGCCATACTAAATATGACCTTCCTACTCCTTTCAGATCAGCAGCTACCACTCAAACAATGTATGAGGGTAACCCCTATGGGTTACCTAGGGCATACCTTAGGGGTGGCTTATATGTAGAAAAAGGAGCGTTTTAGGCTTGACAAGTACTTTTAAATGCCAAGTCGAATTGGCAGTGAAACTACAGACACAGGCCTTGCAATGGCAGGCCTGAGACAAGGTTAAGGGGCTACTTAAGTGGGTGGCACAATCAGTGCTGCAGGCCCACTAGTAGCATTTAATCTACAGGCCCTGGGCACATATAGTGCACTCTACTAGGGACATATGAGTCCAAGTGGGTATGATCCAATGTTACCATATTTAAAGGGAGAGAGCATATGCACTTTAGCACTGGTTAGCAGTGGTAAAGTGTGCAGAGTCTTAAAACCAGCAAAAACAGTATCTAAAAAGTGGAGGGAGGCAGTCAAAAAGTTTGGGGTGACCACCCTAAGGCTGTCAGGTCTAACACGCTTGTCAATTTGAGTTAGCTGCTTGCTCACAATATAAATTGTCTTCTGCAGCTGTTGGTTTACATTGGTCATAGCTATGTATTTCAACTTTGTTTCTTTCTGGTACTTAAGTAAGTATGGTAACCCATATGGATTTGTCATACATTGTCTTTTTAGGAAAAACGGGTAGCAAATAAGTTCCAGACTTCCATGATTTTGGGGATGTGAAGGCAAGGTGCCACCTTAAATTCCCAAGTTAGTAGCCACACCCATCATCTACTACCAAGCTGGGTTTCTTCTTAGGGTGGCATAGTGATAACGATAATTAAATGAAGGAGGAGCCACATTTGTATATCTCTCTCTCTCACACTTTCTTGCTATTTCTCTCTCTCTATGTCTAGCTGAGATATCAGATATAATATAACTGATCATCAGTATCAAAAAGTATCATGCATTTTTCTGCACATGGGGGGGCATTATTTTACTTTGGGTGTTCTGATTCTTACTATTGTGAGCACCTCCACCAACTAATGAAATCATTTCATCTTACTCCAATTCCCAATTTTCCTATTGTGACACCTTCTGGGCAATTTTATTGGGCTAGTGGAAATATTTTCACTTTCAAATAAACTTTACTATTCATGATGTTTGGAGCTATCAATGTTTTTTTTTGTTGTTTTTTTTTTAGATTGTGTCCATTCAGTACATAGAGAAAGACCTCTGGAGTCATCTGACCTCAAGGATCAGACAATCATTCCATAAATAGAAGAACTGATTTGCTGAAAATCAGAAATGGGAAACATTGAGGGTTATGTACTAACTGTGCTGCTTCAGCATTAGTTGACAAGAATGATACATATTCAGTGCAGGCTAGCCAGAGAGGATTCAAGTGTGCCCTATCCATTCAAGGTGTCAATCTAGTGGTTCAGTTGGTGTTGGAAATGGCCCTTTCTGCAAACTTATCATCAAACATTTTGCCTTTCTCCTCCTATTTTGTTGACCCTCTTTTTGTTGGCTTTAGTACTCTGGGAACTTTACCACTGCTAATCAGTGCTAAAGTGCATGTGCTCTTTCCCCTAAAACTTGGCTTACACCTGTTTGGCTTATTTTTTTTTTTACTTGTAAGTCCCTTAAAAAGTGGTATACCATGTATCCAGGGCCTGTAAATTAAATTTTACTAGTGGGTCTGCAGCGCAGATTGCGCCACCCACAGAAGGAGCCTTTCAAACTTGCCCCAGGCTTGCCACTGCAGTGCCTGCGTGCGAAGTTAACTGCCACATCGAATAACGTTGCCTAAACTCCCTTTATGCTAAACTTAAGTCACACCTAGGGTGCTGTACATGTAAAAGGCAGGACATATTTTCTTATGTGTCACATGTCCTAGTAGTGACAAACAGCCAAATTCATTTTTTACTACAATGAGTGCTGCTCCTCACATAGGTTTGAATTTGGAATTCCATTATATGTGTCTAAGTGTTAATTTCTGATCTGTAAGGTGTAGTGTGGGCATATTTAGTATGTTTGGAATCATAGTGAGAAATCCTGCTTACTGGTGTAGGTGGAGTTGACATTACTATTTTTGAAATGGCAATTTTAGGAAGAAGGCATTTGTCTGTGCTTATAACCCCAGTGCTTTGCAGCCTGATTCTAATCCACATCTGGGGCAGAGTGACAGCTCCACTTTGTGCATACTCTCCAGACAGCCATCAGTCAGGGATAGTTTGGTGGGACAGGGTTAGATCTGCATTCATCTACATATTGATGGTCTTCCTGGGATGAGAGAGGCAGAGGGGGCTCACACTTTACACTTGTATGGGCTCTGCTCTGCCCTTACACCCTACTGATGTCCTAGGGGAGGATGAAAACCCCTGGAACTGGTCAGACCTTGCTGGAAACTTCACCCACCTTCTACAAGCAGGACACCTTGGTATAATTACAAAGGCTCTAAACCCCTGATTTTTGGGACTGAACTGTCAGAAGGACTGTTGGACTGCACAAAGGACACTGCACAAAGGAGCCACCTGGACTGCTCTTCTGTGGTTTCCCTGCTACCTGCTATTGCTGAGTGGCGTAAAGGACTCCCTGGATTGCTTTTATGCTTGCTGCCCTGCTGCCAGCTGCTCCCTGACTCTGGACCACCTTGGCCCTGCTGGACTGCCAGGAGAAACTCCCACAAAATAGTCATTGTGCTGGCCTTCCTGTCCATTGCTACCTGCCTTGTGTCGCCTTCAGTGTTCTCCCAGGGGCCAGCATGGGATTACTGTTGTGCATTGGCTGCCCCTGGTGCAGCAACTATAACATCTGGAAAAGACTTATACTGTGTACTTGTGCCAGAAAGAAGTGCTTCATCTTGGTATTACCCTACTTTGCTGTGCTACTAGCTCCTGGTGAAATGCTTTACATCCTCTTCCTTTCCCCCATTTTATGCCCAGCGCATGTTGAGCATTTACCACAGGATTGACTGCTTCACCTCAGGTGGCGTGTGGTATACACGGTTGCTTGCCCCTGAAATCAGCACAGTGTCTGGCTGGAAGGAGAGCATAGAGGGCCCTCCACGGCTCCCACAAAGAAGTAGTGGCTGAGCTTGGGCTTAGCAGTTCTGCTGTGCGTGGACTTCACTCCCCTCATTAAGCTCCAGAGCGCAGCTGCAGCACTCACCTGATCCCGGCCTTCAGGTACGGTACGTGGTGATTTCCTCTGGGTGAGATGGGGCTCTGAGGTTTGGGTGACCCGCCAGTGCCCCTGACATCCCTTGCATGAGGTGACATGCCTCCATCCCACATCAAGAGTTCACCGATACCCTTCTCTTTTGAGGGCTGGTACCTGTGGCAAGCCCTGGAAGTCCCAACACAGGCAACAGAGATGAGGCAGCCCTCCGTGAGCAGCTTGGGGGTAGGGCCACAGTCTCCCTAGTAGAGGTACACACTGAAACCTCTTCCCATGTTATGCCAGCCACCTCGGCACCCCACTGCAGCATGAATTCCCAGAATGGATTTGGGCCTGTTCAACCTACTTCAAGTGTTGTCTCCACCTCAGGGAGACCTTATCCATGGATCATTGTTGTTGTGTCGGGTAAAACCTCAGTGGAGGTCCGCAGTGGCCTTGAGTGCTTTTCATGGGGAAACTACTGTATTTCCTCTTATACGATTGTAGGTACGCTGATAACTATGTTTTATGGTGATTCATATACTTGATTTGTGCTGCCCATGTCCTGTTGCCCTACACTCTAGGATCTCTCAGTGATTGGTGACTCTTGTGCTGTCTATAATCACATTGTCGGCTTTACCTTAGTGTGGCTATTTATGTACCCTATGACCTGAGGTATTTCAGGACCAATGGATCATCTGATCTTCCTTAGTCCTTTTCGTTTGGCATTATCAGAGTATTGGGACACACTACAGAACTTGCAAGTTGTTGACATTATGGATGATAATTGCACTGGCCATTATAACGTGTACTGTTTCAGGGGGGTGCATAATATTGACAGTGATATTTTCTTTCATGATGTTTAGCAACCTAACAATAGTTCATTTGTTGCACTCAGTGTGATGTTTATGACAATTGTTTAGTTGGCCAAGTAATCACTGATTCATGTTGTAATGGTCTATGGTTTATGTACAATATACTTTAGAGTTATATTTAATATTGTGCGGTGACTGATTTGCAGTGTATTTTATTGTGTCAATGTTGTAAGTGTATTTTCAAACACTTTACACATGACATCTGGGGATAAGCCTGACTGCTCTGATTCAAGCTACCAGGGGGTGAGCAGAGGTTGTCTTTGATGTGTAACTTACTTGCCCTGACTAGAGTGGTGAGCTCTGCCTGGCTTGTTTGCTAATTGTTTATCATTTAAATGTATTTCCTTTAGGAATAACTTATGTCTCTTGCATTGCTAACATATTATTGTTCTTGCCATCCTGCCCCTATCTGTCTACCCTAAATCCACTCTTGGGTCTCTAGTCTCTCAAACACATGTTCCCATACAAAGTCAACCTTATTTAGTCAGGCAATAATTAAGTTGAGTTAATGTAAATGCCAGATCTTTTAAAGAACATATTAAATTGTTATGTGCAGAAAGCACTATCCTGAAATTATTAATTGCTGGCAACTATCACTGCTCCAACTCGGGTAAAATTGAAATTGACCTCCCCTTTTACTAAAGAGTGAAAGAAACTACTATTGGAGACAAATTTCCATTTGAGTATACCATGGTCAAAATTATAGTCTTCAAATAAGTATTTATGATAACAGGAAGGTTGTCTTTCAGACCACAGATATAACCCTACAAAGTTTATTTTTATTATTCCCTTCTATCAAATCCTTCAACAATAATCCTTATTTGACTTATAGATGTTGACCACACAGTGATTGACATTCCTAAAATCTCTAGAAATCACACTTCTCTGGAACAATATATGCCTTAAGTTTTGATATGTCTTTGCAATGTTGTATACTTAGTAGGCTTTTTGTATAAGCTGCCACACTGCCACATATGCCCTTGCTGATCACTTCCTTTCATTAATCTACACTCTTGAATTAATCCCCTTCCCCTAGGCATTTTATGCCACCGCTCATACTAATATCTTTGAAATTCTACTACCTTTGACTCCAAACATCTTAAAGAAATGTTCTATCATTCTCTAGCAATTTTCTCAAGAAATGTTCTATCATTCTCCAGCACTGAGACACTGAAAGGTGAAATCACATGCCATGAACCTAAATTCTATCTAGTAAACCGTAATACGATTAAAAATCTTATTACACTCGACAGGTTTCTAAACCTTTCTCATTCCAGCTCAATATCTGATCTTAATCTCTCACTCCTTCACAAAAATCCTACTTTTTCACTCTGTTTTGTACCAAATACTGATAACTCATTGGCCCACACAGAGATCAACTAGGTTACTAAGCTTCTAACCAATATAAACTAGAGGAGGCATGAGACATTATTATCCTCCCTTCCTCACAACAGAAATGTGGTTCTCTCCTTCCCTAGCCTTCTTCTCGTACTCTTTGTGCCTTTTAAATATAACACCTTTGTATTTCATCTTGATAAAATGAAAAGCTAAAATCACAGATAAAGTACTGATCATTGATTGTTGTTTCTGTCAATGTTTCCATTCCTGATGAAATGTCTTGAGAAGAGTCATTCCTCATGGAGTAACTAAGAGGCTTTTTTGATTGCTATCCCCTATATTTAAGCACACAGGTATTTTTCAATTGATTGTTTTTGGATTTCTAAATTAATATTGATACAAGTATCAGACCCAGGCATTTTCTAGCCATTGTTTTATTTGAAAAGGTAGAGCAAATTGTTTAAGTCCATATGGAAATTTTACATTTAATTTGGCAGTATAAATTGGAATTTGGGAATCAATTTTTCTATCAGGAAGGTCAATTGCCCAATTAGGAAATGGCATACTTATTAATGAAACCATATCTTTTTTTGAAATCTAATCACATGTCTTTAGTTTTGTTTCATAGTCATCTGCCTTGTTTAATGCTATGGTGCCATATTTCATAGTGGAATTAGGCCACTTGTTACTATTTGAACCAATGAATTGTGAACTTTATAATTTTTAAGACAGAATTCAGTCCAATTACTGGTCCTTTAATGATAAAAGTGATTGAGACCTTTTCTTTGTACGAACCTCTATTACAAAATTGAACATCTGTCACAATTAGGACCTCATTGCTAGCGGCCCCAAAAATCTAAAGGAGCTCAATACAGGAATAACCATACTCACTGGAATTTAAGGGGCAGACTTATAAAGAAGTGATGCAACACAGTAAAGCAAGCGAAATTATTGTGCTGCATTGCATCACCTGGGGAGAGCAGAACTGCAGCATATCCTCCAAGAATTGTCTCAGTCCTGCTCTCTTCATTTGCTGGCACACTTTGGGGTGCCCTGTACCCTTGCATCATAGTGCAATGGTGTCTAGACTGTGGTTAGGATTGTTTTTACCCAGCTACACAAAAGCTATCCCTTGAGACTATTTCCTCTTTGTATGTGTGCTGCTTAATGCAGCAGCACACTTGCAAAGAGAAAATAACAAAAAGAAACAAAAGTGTTTCTTCACATTACACCAGTTTTGGGCAGGATGCAAACCCATATTTGCAAAGAGAATAGACAAAGGTTTGCATAGTTGTGCTGAAAACCCATGTTTACATCTCTTTGTAGGTATCATCTAGTACTCAAGAAATAGTATTGAAGGGAGAAGGCCCCCTCAGACCAGAATAGAGTGGAAAGGCCTGATACAAACCAAGTATCCAACTCCATCCCATTCAATAATTTCCTGGTAGTACCCTCCTTTCTAGAATATGATTGCTTTTTTAAATCAATCCCTAAGAACTTCAGAATTCTGGTGAGTTCCAAAGTGATTTCAACCTGTGAAAAATGCTGATCCTTTGATGAGTTCCACCAGAAGTATAAGGTCAGGCTTTTCACAAAGCCTCAAACCTGGCTCAGCCCATACAGGTCCTGCTTCAGCTCCAGGATACATTCCCAGGTGAATTGTGCACTGTGAAAATAAACTTGACCTTAAGAAATTGGGTTACTGGTTGAGGGGTGTGAAACCCCACTCAAGTAGGAACCACAGTCCTTGTCAGGGTGAAATCAGAAACACACACTACATTAACCTGTGTTCAACTCTCAGGCAGCTTAGCACAGAGCAGGCACGTTTAACTCAGAGGCCAAGTGAAAAGTATTTGTGCAGCACTTTCAAATAGTAATACAATGAAAACACACCAAAAAAGAATTCCTCATTTGAGTAGAAAAATAGAGCACACTTTCATAAACAACACAAGACTAAAATGCCGGAAAACCAATCAGTAGAACTAGGGATATGCATTTTTAGAGATTTCAGTAAAATAGTGCAAAAAACACAAAGCGACAACTTTGGATATCTGGTCATAATGGACTGGGACAAAGTCACAATTTCTGGCCAACAGGGATGGAGCAGGGGCCTGCTGCAGTGACCCAGTTAGGTTAATTTAGCAAGAGTACCTTAAATCCTGGTTGTGGAGCATTACGAGGTCTAGCACCTAGGATGCATCACACAGCTGAGGCGATGCATCAGTTCCGAGGTGCTGCAAAGCTGTGACGGGAGGTCTTGCATCGCCATTGAAGACCCCATCCATGAGAGCTTGCGATACAAAGTCTGGTGTCAAAGATGTGTCATGCAGTTGAAGGGATGTGTCAGTTCCAAGGAGCTATAAGGTTGTGATGCAGGAACATGAATTGTTGCCAAAGTTGTAGTTGACAAGTGATTTTTGATGCAAGGACCTGCATTGGGAAAGCTTTGCAGATGTGGTGGTTCTGATGTGGGGTGCAGACTGGGCCCAGGTGGAAAACTCTGCTCTGCTGGCACAGTTTTCAGAATGCGGGCACTCTGTGCTACATGGGGTAGCGCAGAGTTCCCTAATTTCATGTAAAGCAGAGTATTCGTTTCTGTTTGTGCACACAAAATTTGCTTCTGGCAGCTTGCTTGCAAGTGGCATGATTTTCACAGGCTGCTAGTGAGCACGCATGAGATGTGGTGCCCACTTCCATTGCTTCCGGCTGCAATGGGGCCAAATAGATTTTATACATGAAAATCAGCTGATTCTACTCAATGTTTTCAAGTTAATTTTCTTCTCCAACAGACCATTCAAGTTATTGTCCACAGTATGAAAAGGCTTTAAAAAAAAAAAAAAAATTCCAACAGGAAGGAAGTGCCTCAGAGATTCCAACTTCCTGTTCCTGTCCAGCAGGCTCCTACCATTGCTTTGTCCATCTCCTGTCAATTTTCACTTTGATTTCGATGGAAGGATCACTGTTTTTGCCTGCTGGAAATACATCTTTGGATTTAAGGACTGTTTTTGTGGTATCACACAAGTAAGTTCTATTGTTGAAGGGTGTTGTTTGTTTGATAGGGCATGCACCAGTATTTCTTTGTACATTTATTTGATTATTTAAGTTTCATTGTGGTGGGTGGCCTGGAGTTTAAGTAGGGGCCTAGTTATTGTTTTTTCTTTTTTTTTTTTTATCTTTTGTCTGGGAAAAATGTTGCACAGTTCAGACCCTTTTCTCTATGTTTGTTACATTTGCAATATTAATTTATTTCACTATGTGGCCTAGTCTTCCATTAGGGTTAATCAGCCAGTAGACCCAGTACTAGTCATCAGTGCATGAAAGAAATTTTTCTGTGGCATATGTTTTTAGAACATCCTTTAGGTCAGGCATGGCATTGGTTTAAATTATTGCCTATTGTTTGCAATTCATGTTTTTGCTGCAAAAAGTGTGTATGTGGGGTAATATTTGATGCAATAGGTGGATGTGAGTTGTAAAAGTTTTATAGCACAGAACATTTTTTGTGTTTTGCATTGCTGAATTAATGGTAGTGTTTTTTTCAGTATTACCACCATGCTCCTTCTTCTGGCCAGTGTGTGTGTGGTAGGGGGGTGTATGTTTTTTATCTACCATCCTTTGTCTTTGTTCTCCATGCCATGTGGCCAGGCGTCATTTTGTGTAGTCTGTGTCCATAGGCCTAAATGCGAATTCTGTTCCCCATGCCTCATTGCTCTCTGCTGCTGTTTGACCATGTGACTGGTAGCCATTTTGTGCATACAACCAGTGTGCCTTTGCCATAGACTTGAATGTGTTTTTTGTTACCCATGCCTCCTTGCTCGCTGTTGTTGTTTTACGATGTGGCTGGCGGCCTTTTTGTGCATCCAGCCAGTGTGCCTTTGCCATAGGCTTGCATGTTTGTCTCTGTCACACCCTTCCCCAAATCCCCTTTCTTATCCATTCATCAAACCCCTATCCTTCTACCCTGGGCTGTGTGAATTTTTTACAGGCTGTGTGTTAGTTTAAACCAAATCGATCACGCACTTGGTGGGGCGGATGTGGTTATATGTGATACCACCTCACTGCAGGATCTTCTATTACCTGAGCAATAGCCCACACCAGCCCCACTTACCCATCTAAGCATAAGTAAGACCATCATTCCTCAATGCCAACAACATAATTCAGGCCTTTGTTATGCATAAATAAAACACTTAACCTTGTTGACTTCAGAATAAAGACTTTGAGTATATTTTACCTGATTTGAGGATTTTATGACTTTGGTTTTCAAATTCAATGCTCACAGATGGTCAGAATATTTTACCATTGCTAGTTTTTTATATAAGTGGTACTCTTTGATGTATCATGGAGGCAGTGGTCTATCCTCAGTCTTTCTGAAGCTATAATATAAATGCATATGTATAAATGACTAACTTTCATTTTTTCTTTCAAAGCAGTTGCCTGTGATCCTTTTGATTAATCTTACAGTTGGAGATCACACATAGGAAGTGGGACCTCACAGTGATGTTTTCCCTGTTAGTGCTCTACCACTACCATAAAGAAGATACCTTGGGAAACCCTCCAGTAAGGTGCTGGAACTTGAAAGATTGACAGAGGGAACAGCTGCCACCCATCACTTTATCTATTCTGTCTGTGTGAAAAGGTATCAGTGCAAAGTTAAAGTAATGAACAAAAAAAACTTCAGACATAAAATGATTTGTGAAGATTTTCCCTTTAATAACATAAATATAAATTATAAAATGTGAAACCCACCTTCTCCACCCACAACAGACTCAGTTCTCGTCCACATCTTTCTCCAACCCCAACAAATGTCCAAAATAACTATGTCCATGACCAAAATGTCCAGAAGAAAAATACCCTTCCCAAATTCCCACCCTCTCCTCCTATAACTCCCTCCCACCAAAACCAAAAATGTTAAAAAGGCTAATAGAGGGCATTTTATGTGAGGGTGTGGGCCTCAAAGTGTACCATCCTATGGCCCAAGTGCACTAGTTCATGCAGCACATGGCAGTGGTGGAACTAATCTGAAAGGGGGGGCATGGGAAAGGGCAACTCCAAGCTGTGCTGGTGTGGCATGGAGGCTGGAGTTGCAGGCAGTTGACTGGTGGAACCGGGCTGAAGTCCAGCAGCAGGGGTATTTGCCAGGCCCTCCCCATCCAGCAGTTGCTGGGAGTGCACCCTGGCAACCTCCAGCCTCTGCTGCCAGAGCCGGGCTGCGATCTCCTACTGGGTCAGTGTTGATGGTGGTAGACCAGCAGGAGTAGCTATATCAAGAAAGTAAAAAATGAGAAAAGACAAATTGTAAAGAATGCTCTGTGCAAACACTTTTTTTTAAATTACATAATGGCACAGTATAGGCCCATTGAATTGTTGATGTGATGATTAGGAAAGCCAGTCACAGGGAGGGAATGATTTTAATAACCCATGCCTCACATAAAACCACTGACTGGCTAAAAGGAGGCAGCATACGATTAAGAAAACAGAGTGATTTTTTTCTGGTGAAGGATCTCCAAAAAATGTAACCACACAGACACTTTCTGTGGAAAAAAATAAAAATAGCTCCTGTTAGAAATGGCATTCTTGGTGTGGTTTCCCCTGTCTTTTTGCCTCTGCTTCCTGCATTTTTGACTGTGTGCTGAATCTCGTTTTTTCTGGTTTTTCGTATCCTGGGCACTTTACCACTGCTAGTCAGTGCTAAAGTGCAAGTGTTCCCTCTATAAAGTGTGATTATGATTGTTTTTCCCTGATTGGCATATTTGATTTACTAGTAAGTCCCTAATAAAGTGCGCTAGAGGTCCCCCGGGCATGTAAATCAAGTGCAACTATTTGGCCTGCAGCAATGAATGTGCCCTGTAAACATGGCTCAGACCTGCCACTGCAGTGTCTGTGTGTGCAGTTTTGCACTGGCAGTTCGATCTGGCAAGTGTACTCACTTTCCAGGCCCAAACCTTCCCTTTTACTGCATGTAAGTTACCTCTAAGGCAGGCCCTAGATACCCCCATGGGCATGGTTCAGTATATTTAAAAGGTAGGACATGTACTGATGTGTTTTACATGTCCTGATAGTTAAATATTGCCAATTTCGTTTTTCACTATTGTAAGGCTTATCCCATCCATAGGTTAACATGGGGATTGTCTTTAAATATATGTTAAGCACAGTTTCCCACTGGGAGCAGGTGCAGATGTGGAGTTTGGGATCTCTGAACGCACAATTTAAAAATACATGTTTTGGTAGAGTTGATTTTTAGATTGTCTGTTTGAAAAGGCCACTTTAAAAAAGTAGGTATTTTCTTGCTTAACCATTATGTACCTCTGCTTGGCTGCTGAATCCATGTCTGTGTCAGACTGACAGTTAGGCTGTTTGTCAATTCACGTTAGACAATAACACAAAGGGAACTGTGTTGTGTCCTGCATATCCCAATGAGTCTTCCTGGACTAGAGTAAGAGGGAGGAGCTGTAACCTGCACTGGAAAGGGCTGTGTCTGTCCCCTCGCAATATAGTCTCCAACCCCCTAGAGTGTGGCTGGGGTAGGACAAAGAAGAGGCAGGGTCTTGTGTACTCGAAAGACTTTCCTTTGAAGTTTGCCTACTTCAAAGGCAGAATTGAGTATAAGTAGTGGACCCAAAACTCCAGACTTTTAGAACCCTTCTGGATCAAGAGGAACCTCTGCCAAGGAGAAGAACAGAAGAGCTGTGAGAAGGAGTACTGCCCTTTGCTGTGTGTGCTTTGCTGGGCTGGCCTGCAGTTGCTGCTTCTGCCTTAGAGAGGACAAAGACTGGACTTTGCTGTGTATCTTGCTTGTGAAGATTCTCCAATGGCTTGGCCTGAGCTTGGCTCCTGTTAAGAAGTCTCAGGGACATTAAATACTTTATCTGCCAGCACCTGGGTTCTCTTGCTGAGATCTCTTGACTTGCCAGTTGGTGCCACATCCAGTCCCTGGAAAGAGAAGCTGTCAGAACCAGAGTGAAAATCCCTGCACCTGAGCCGAGCGGCAGAAAAATCGATGCAGCAGCTGCACAGTGGCTGAAACATCGATGCAGCGCTGGTGAAATCGATGCATCGCCAGCTCAGCTCGGGTTCATCACTACCCTGTGTCTGGATTTAGCACACATCGTCAACATCACAACATGGACCAGAGGCTACTTGTCTAGAAACTGACTCATCCATTCCCTGTGAGTAAGGAACCAATGCATTGCTTGCTTTTCCCATGCACACTGGCTTGTGCAGCTTTATTTTAGATGCATACCAGCTACTTTGTGCTGAAACAATGCACAAGGATTTTTTTTCAATTTGGTCTTGTTTGATTTAGATAAATATTGGCTATTTTTCTAAACTGGTGTGGCGTCCTTTTGTGGTGTTTTCTCTGTGTTGGTATGTGTGGTTGTACAAATATTTTACACATTGCCTCTGAGATAAGCCTGACTGATTGTGCCAAGCTAGAACGGGATGAGCAGGGGTTATCTGAGCTGTGTATCTCCCTTACCCTGACAAAAGAGAGGGTCCCGACTTGGATAGGGTGTAAACTGACTGCCAACTAGAGATCCCATTTCTAACATCTCTGTTTAATTAGAAGTAGTATTCCATTCTTGTTGTGCTAAATGACTGGAAGAGTATTAGCTAGTCCATCAGGTACAAATTTGCTACTCTCTGCAGTCTGCAGCTCAAGCAGATGCAATGGACAAAAAAATATCTTTGATTCTAATGGCCCTGCTCTTCTACAAATGCCTTTCAATTCAACCCTGACTCAAAGAGGGAGATGATGATTAATATGTCACACACATCATGTATAACAGGCAGATAGAAAGTATCCGGTCTGGCATAAGTAGACGGTGGAAAAAACGATCCCGTCTACCGGATTATAAATTGTAATACTGCAGAAGGGGTATCCATCACATTGTTTTAAGTGTAACTCCCTCTAAATCAGGCCCAGAGATTGCTGCAGCAGGGGAAGGCACAGAGAAAAGACAGGCAAAGGATGGGAGAGGTTTTGCTACAGATGAGTGGAGGTGGTTCACTGATGATGTAGCTTAGACCTCATCAGTCACTGTAGTTGAATCTGAAAGTTGATGAATATAAAATTTGAACAGGCATAAATCCATTATGGAAGTCAAATGAAGTTAAAGTATGAACCACTTGTTGGGCTGTAACAGTTGATACATGCCAAAAATATTTATTTTTCAATGTGGACAGATCTTAGGAACGAATAAAGTCATGGGGTACTAGGGGAGGTGACTGAGTGCGCACTGGTAGGGAAAAGAAAACTTGTTTTCAACTTGTTTTGCAATCCATTTAAAGCTTTCTAAATGCTATATTACCAGAAACAGATGCAAATTACAAAGGCAACACTGCAGTGTCGGATTGAACCATGCTGCAGTTGGGTGCGGTCAAGGCCCATAGGTTGCGACTCATGAAGTGCCATGGGCAGGGAGATCATGGATCATGATGGAAGGTTGGGATCTGCCTCCCTTAACAAATACAGTGGGTATACTAATAATTTTCAATAACCAAGAAATTTGACTTACCATCACTCATCCTCGCTGCCTGAGACTCCACCTTCAGGTGCTGCATTATCTGCTGCTCTGAAGCTGGCCCAGACACTAGTGGTCTGTGCAGCTAGAAAAAATATTGCACATTTTAGATGCCAGCTACACCTCCCCTGTTTTTTTGTTAACAAAATACAACCACAACACATGACTACAGTTCAGTTCGGAGTACCTCCTCTCCCATCTGAAATATCCCTTTGGACATTGTACTAGTTGACAATGTTAGAAAAGCCAGTAGTCAAGGCAACCGTAATGGAGGGACAGAGATGGGATGATGACTGTGAGTCATTTGGAGCACAATGAAGGGGTAGATTAAATTGGTCAATGAAGGGCATATTGTTTTTCTGGCAATTCTGGCAAATGTAATGGGACCATCCTCATACTACTTTTCTGCCATGCTGCACTGTCATTAGAACTGCTGGGATGCTGAATGATAATGCATACAACACAGCATTGGCAACAGGTCACCATAACCTTAGCTACTCATCATTTGAGCATGAGCAAGAAATAGAAAGCCTTCTCAATAAATGAGCGTAGAGGAGCTTGCTTGTGTCTGCAAAGTCTGAAATCTTCACAGTATACTACATAACCTAATGTCTTGGTATTACAGTACCAGTATGATTACGTTCAGGGAGTGGGACAGCATAACCAATCAGAAGAAAGCTTAAGCTTCAGATTAGCACAGAAACAGGAGGCAGTCAGCAACAGAAAAAAGAAATATAGATAAAAGGATAATGCAGGGCTGGGTATCAAGAATAAACATTAAATAGAATGAAGAGCATTTTTTTAAAAAGTCACAGTATAAAAGAAGGGGGAAAAATCTAATGGGGAGAGGGAAAAGTTAAATAAATAAATAATATTAATGAAAACTTACTGGGACCAACAGAATCATCTGCCACGGCTGTGGCACTGGTGGTGGCAGTGGAACTTCCAACCTTTGCGGCATTGGTGGTGGCACTCTCCTTAGCCCCCATCTTCTAATGTCTTACACTTGCCCCTGTGCAGATATTAAAAATAAAGAAGACAACAAAAATCGATTAGTGGTATAGTTAATCTTAAAGAAAATATTTTGAAAGGGAAAGGCAAATGCAGTAACATATTGTAGTGAAAATTTCAACATTTGAGTGCACCATTTTTTCCTTCATTTTTAATGCCTCCTCAGAGCAGGCATTAAAATGACAAACCCATTTTAGTCAATGGGCCTCCCTGAGCTTTGCTGTACTAGCATCTACATTTTAGATGCTATTGCAGCAAAGCACCACAATAGTGTAAAAAATGTTGATGCTATTGTCCTAACGACCTCCACTGTGCACTGTATTGTAAATACAGCGCAACCACGGTGTCGTTAGGTGGGGCAGGGGCAACACAAGAAAAATGGCGCATCAGGACCGATGCTCTACTTTCTTGTAAATATGCTCCTGAGAACGCTAACTCATTTATTTATATATATATATTACCACTACTACCACAGTACCACTATCTCAGTGACAGGAGGACAAAGGAGGCAGCATAACCTCTTAAATAATCAGCCCAGGTGTGCACCTACAGCAGCGAGCAGAAATAGGTTACACTGAGCACCTAGCTCACTCAAATTGGATTGCATAGTATTTGTAACATTGTGTTACTTGATCTTTATTTACCTCTGAGTGTGAGCAGTATGCTGTTTGAAAAAAAATAACCTTATAAGATAGTACACAACAAAATTAGTAATAATTAATTACTAGTACTCACCAAGTCCCACAATCTGGACATCCAGCAGGCTGAGCAGGTCCCTCTTGCAGTCCAGGATATCAGCTCCGTGGTGCATCAGCTGCTGCTCGGTGCACCGAACCCCAGTACTTTGGCAGACGCAATGGCACACCCTCCCCTACAGCAGCTGGTACTCTCACAAGCTGTACCCTCTCCTGGGGTTGCAACCAACATGGATGGGAGGTAGCGCAGCATGAAAAAACAAGGGTGGCCACCTTCTCCTCACTAAAAATGGCTCCAGGCTGGTGGCGCCAGTGTCTGCAGGGTATGCAGTTTGCTACACCCCCTGCTCTGGCACCACCTCATCCCCAACATTCTGCCAAGGCACTGGGTGGAGGATTAAAAAAATGACAGGGGAGAGAAGGAATAGAGAGGGAGAAATTAGGAAGCTAGGGAAAAACTAATAAAGGGACAAAAAAGTCACAGGAAATAAAAAAAAAGAAGAGGCAAAGACTTAAAATACACCAACACAAATACACACACTAAGGAAATAGAAGTAAAACTGGGGAGGATAAGTTGGATAAAGTAAAGATGGGATTGAAAAGTAGGCCCAGCACTATGCACAGAATAGGCCATCCAAGATGGATGCGTGTGACCACTTTGTGCTTTTCACACTAGTGTTGCAACACAGAGCGCGCTAATCGTGCCAATCACTGCAAACAGGCAGCCGAGCACAACTCCACCTGCTTGCATGGAGTTAGGCGGTGTTTGTTTGTTTTTTTTCATTCTGCAGAATTCGATGTAGCGGAACTTTGCCCATCGCTGGTGCAGGCTCTGCATTGAGAGAACCATTCCAGCAGAGATGATGCATCAAATCTGCTTGTTTTTGTGCCATGCAGCAGAGGAGATGCATCAGTCCAGCTATGTCTTCTGAGGGCTGGCAGAACACTTTAAGCTGACTATCAAGGGTCCAGGATTGGTTTGGCACCAATTTGCAGGGTAGGACTCACAGATGGTAGAGTCCTGGTGCTGTGTTCAAAGTTGTTGAAGCCTTCTGTCCCTGAGGCTCTCGTCAGGAGGCCATCCCACTTGCCCTTGGTGTTCAATGTTCAATAGATGCAGGTCTAGTCCTTCTCACCCAGGCAAGAGGGCATTGGGTCAGCAAAGCAGGGCACCAGTCCTTCAGACCAGCAATCCAGCAGGTAGAGAGGCAGTCACTTCAGCACCAAAACCATAATTCCTGGAAAAGTATCCAGAGTTCCAGAAGTGTGCTGAGAAGTTGATGTCTGAGGTCTAATACTTATACCTTTGAAGTACACAGACTTCCTGCTTTGCCTGCCCTGCCTCTAAACTAACTATAGGAGGTATGAAGGGCTTTGTGTGGAGACAGGACACAGCCTATTCAACTGTAAGTCAGGTTGTGCCCAGCTCTGACTTCCCATCCTGCCAGTGATTGCCCATTCAGGCACACCTAAGCTCTCTATTGTGTGTGGCTGTCTAGGAGTAATAAAGAAAGCTTAGCTATCAGCTATACCTAGTCATGTGCCCAGAGGCAGACTACAGCACTAAATGGCTAGGGCAGGAAAATGCCAACTTTCTAGTGTATTTTCAACATTGCAATTTGAAATCCAACTTTACCATAAGAGAGGATTTTTCATTACAATTCCAAAGACACCAAACAGGAACGGTTTACCTGTTCCCGTTTGGAAATTACAGCTTATTAAAAACAATAAGGTAACTCCAATTTTATTCCCTGGTAGAGGTAGGCCTTGCAGAGGTTAAAAACAAATATAAGAGTTCTTTTCAGTACAAATGTAAAACATCAAAGTACATGTCTATCCTTTTAAATACACTGCACCCTGCTCTGTGGGTTGTTCAAGGCCTCCCTTAGGGGTCATCTATGTGTAATAAAATGATTGGCAACATGGCATAAATGCCAAGTCGACATGGCAGTTTAAACTACTCACAGAGGCTCTGTAATGGCAGGCCTGAGAAATGTCCAAGGGCTACTTGAGTGGGTGGCACAAGATGTGCAGCGGTCCTACCAGTAGCATTTAATTTACCGATCCAAGGCACATGCAGTGCACTTTACTAGGAACTTATAAGAAAATTAAATATGTCAATTAGGCATATACCAATCAAACCATGTTTTAGAGAGTGCTCAGAGTCCTAAAGCCAACTGAAACAAAATCAGCAAAAATGTGAAGCAAACAGGCAAATGTTTGGGGGTGACCCTGTAGAGACAACCATTTTAAATAGTAGAGGAGGAAGAAGTGGACTTCGAGGAGGAGGTGGGTGCCTGCCCATAGAGCCTGAGGAGGAGGATGACAACTTGGTTACATAAATTAAGCTTCCTGCCAAGGCAGGAAATATTGTGTTCTCCCACAGTCCTTTCCCTGAAGGGTTGACAGATCGAATGAGAGAGAGTTCATGGCGCTGCTGGCCAAACTTAAAATGCCAGAAAGGAGGGCAGATGCAGATAGAGCCCTAGAGGAAAAAATTGGCTCTGGAGGAAAAGAAAATGGCTCATGAGATGAGTCAAAATTAGCTGGACATGAAAGCCAAGCAAGCAGCAGGGTATAGCAGCAATTGTGGAAGCAATTCAATGTCCAATGTTGAGGCGAGGGTCTGCATATCCCAATACACGAGGCCCAGTTATGCAGTGGGGGGTGATGTAGATAAATTGTTTTCTACATATGAGATACCGCTGAGGATGCACAGTGTCCCAGAGGAGGATTGGTGCGCCAGACTGTGGGAACAAATCATCCTGGTGGAGGGGGATACTCTTCCTACATTAGAGGTGGGAGACAAAGAACCCTATATTTGAAACAATTTTGCATTTCTTAGTGGACCGAATAGTTATTTCAGGCCATTAAGAAATGAAAAACAGCCTTTCAGCATGTACAAAAGGCACATGCATGTTACAAAATGCGATTTCCACCCAGTAGACATTGCATTCACAAATCGCAATATAGGAAATCGCTAATAGTGATTTCCTATTTACGATTCATTAACCCTATGTACGAAGCATTTCCTAAGTGTGACTAGTTACAAAATGGCCATTTAGGAAATACAGTTACCATTAATCCTGACCAGGTGACAACCAGGAACAAACTATAAAAAGAAGGCCCCCAGAATGCATCAGAATATTCTGGCAAGGAGCTTGAGGATTTTTGTGGAGAGGCAGAGAAAGAGGAGGAGACAGGAATGGATATTTAGGGTGAGGGTCACTGTTTGACCAGATGTAGGAGGAGAATATTCAGAGGTACAGGCTCAGTCTACAGGTAGTGCATGGTTTAATTACTGAGTTGTAACCTACGCTATTGGCCTCAACTCTCAGAAGCAGTTCATTCATACCACATGTACAGGTATTGGGTTGCCTACACCTCCTAGCTTCGGGCAGTTACTAGGGAGTCATTGTAGTGGCGGGGTTTTCTTCAGGTTCCTGGACATTATGGTGAGCATAATCAGCCAACATATATCATTCCTCGATGACCCTAATCATTGCAACAAACCAAACTGATGTTCTACAGGGTAGCACAGTACCCCAATGGCATTGGCTGTGTTGATGACACATATATTGCCATATGTCCCCTGCCCTCAGCAACTAAATACATTTACAGGAACAGGAAAAGCTCACACTCATTCAATGTGCAGGCAGTGTGTGATGTCGCCTGCATCAAATGGACCTTTTGGCCAAATACCCAGGCAGCACCCACAGCACATACTGTACATTTTCTGCCACAGTGGAATACAGAACTGACTTGCACAGGGTGAATTTGGCGATGGTTTCCTACTTGGAAAGAGAATCGCTAACTCAGTGTCTACAGTGGTCAGGACAGTGTGGGTGATATGACCTAATGGTTTCCCGTTTCATGCTCTTAAGGTGACAGTGCCTATGCATTATGACCCTGTCTACTCACACAATACCTGACTCTGAGAACAAGAAGTGAGAGGCAATACAACAGGGCACACAGGACAACATGCTTAAGCATCAAGAGGAGAGCATTCTAAAGTCCTGCTGCTGTTGCCGCTGCCTCCACAGGAATAGCAGGGCACAACTATGCAGATCGGACACATGCTACAAAATAATCGGAGCTTGTGACATACCATGAAGAAGGGTATGCACAACATCCCCATAGAGCTTAATTCTGCCTCTGATGATGACTTACCACCACTACAGATGCAGCAGAGATGTACACATGCAGCAGAGGGAGGTGCACGACACATAGAGATAACCCATAACTATTTCCGAGGTAACGTATATAAGGTATAGAGATGAAACATCACACATGGGGTAGTTTCTGGTGCACAACAGAGTAACCATCTTTTATTCAGGTGGCTACCACATCATAGCCAGCAAGGGCCAACTCCATCCTTGTAGATGAAACATTGTAAACAAAAGATAAACCAAGTAAGCAATGTGCTGGATGGATAAAAGCAACTCATCCAGTTACTTGGGAGTCACTTCTTGCGTAGCCTTGGGTTGGTTGCTTTCTCTCCAGCAGTGGTTGGTGGGGCTTATGCCAAGTCAGTTTCAGAGGGACTGTGGCTTGAACGCCAAACGAATGGCTCCTGGACAGAGACGACACTTAGGCTGGAGCCCTCCTCACTCTCAGGTGGTGAGGGATGTTAGGGATGCATAGTTTGTAGGTTTGGATGTTCTCCAAAGCAGTTGTGACCTGCACCAGCCCACAAGCGACATCCTGGCAGCAGTGTTCCATGTCTATCTGTAAGCCTTGCTAGGTTCGATGTTGCGGCTGCCAGCTAGTTGATTGACCTGATGAAAGTGTCAAAGAGGGCAAGGTACTGCCCGTGCCACTGATTCTGCACCCAGTCCTCCTGCTCCATCACTGCTAGCCAGTGCTCCTGCCCTTTTTCCATGTTCTTTATTGACTTTGCCATGCATTGCAGCTGTCTACTCACTGTGCATACCATTTTGGTTTTGCAGGTATTGTGTGCTGAGGATGGACCTGTCCAGAGCACCATCCACAGGCAATGTATTGAACATTGCAGTGATAGTGTCTGTGTGCCTTCACAGTGTCCTGGGCTCTTCTGTTGTGGGGTCCCTTCAATATGACTGTCCCCCATTGCTGTCCTTAGGATCGGGCAGTGGGAGATGGTGACTATCTTGCCAGTTGGCGTTGGTGCCATCAGCTGAGGGGATAGTGTTGTGGGCTCAAGGGCAACTTCACTGCCAGTGGCTTTTTTGGCTGCCACGAATCCTGACTCATCCGGACTGTGATCTGTGGAAGTGCATTTATATGGTTAGTGTAATTAAATGATTAATGTTTGGCCACAATATAATTGTGACTCTGCTGCATGTGTTTGTGACATGTTTGTGTTGTACACATATGTTTGATGTGGTCATCAACACTCAGTGCTGCATGCTAATGCTTTGCACTGCAACTCCCATGATGCATAGAATGGGTGGGCCAAGTACCTCAACAGAGTAATTCATGCTGTGACGCATGATATGTAGATTGACTAACATTATGTTATGGATGGTACATGAAGGGAAGATGACTTGCCCTGGCTGGTGCCTGCTGGGATGGAGTGTCGATGACGTACGACACTCTCTCAGTTTGAGGCTCCCCTCAGTTAGCATCCACGTTGGGAGCCAGAGAGGGGGTGTTGTGAGGGTCCACCACCTATCCCACGTCCCTCTGCCTTCCTGCTGGCCAGCCTCTCCTTGGCACAGGACCTCTTTCTGATCTCTGGGATGGTCCTCTACTTCACTCCCAGGCAATTCACCTTCTCAAATATCCAATTCAAGTTCCTGGTTTTCTGGGCCTCAGGGACTGAGGAGGAGGCCTTCCCAAACAGCTGGTCCTGTTGGCAGCACATTCCTCTGTCAGGATCTCCAGCTCCCTCTCTGAAATCTCAGCCTTGCGCCTCCTGCTGCTCCCAGTCTCCTTCCCCTCTTCAGCAACCATGGTGTTGTTTGCTATTAGTCAGTAGCACCGGCAGCAGTGATACAGAGGCACTTCTTGCATGCAAAAGGTGTATTAGTTGTCTGGCTGGAATCTGACATCATCATCCTGCTTTCAGAACTTTTGGGTCTTCATTTCCAAAATTGCACTTTTCTATTAGGAAATTGTAATTTTGCAATTTCCTAAATTATGATTTCCTAATAGCGAATTGGAATCCGGAGGAACCAAAATTAGGAAATTGCAGGGTATGTGCATACCAATTTGTGATTCCCAAATAGCGATTTCAATAGGTTTGCTATTTAGGAATCACAAATTAGGAATTTTGTACATATGGGCCAGAAATGTGGTGCACTCCCATGAAAGCCATTTAACTAACCAAGTTTAGGCTGACCCCTGAGAAGTAGCACACTTGGTTCAGAGACAGCCAGAAAGTGCCAAACCAGTCTTGGTTGGATTTCGTGGACTACTCCAGCAAGGCACCATTTAGTTGGGTAAAGGGCAGTAATGTTGGTGACTTTAAAGGGCTGCATAATCTAGTCTCCATTAGCTGGGAGGTAGACTCTAAGAGTGACTTGTGATCCCTGGGGCTGGAAGCCATCGAGCAGGTCACAGTGAATGGATCCCTACCACTGCTCTGAGAGTCACCAGGGCCAGCCAGATCATGGTAGTGGAGAGGCTGGTTTCCCCAGACCAGGACACAAGACATAAGATAACTTGTGCCCTGGGGTAGTCCTTTTTCTGCCCCATGGCTGTGGTATATCTGGAATGGGGTGAGTAAGTAACTCAGAGGAAGGTCAAAGTTATCCCCCCATGTCCATTTACTGCCTTCTTGGAAATGAGTTGTCACTGGTGTCAAAAGAACTGGGAGGGGCAGCTGCTGAGTGAGCCCCGAATGCTGTTTTCTCTGGGTACTACATCCAAACAGATGGTGCAGGGGCCCAGATGGATGAATTGGGGCAGAAAAGTTTCCTGTGTAAGTCTTGGTTCAGTCTCGGAGTACAGGTTTAGACTGACAGGCTAGTCTCAGGATGTGATCCTTGGACTAGTGGGAGTGGAAGTAGGGTGCCTCACACCCAGGGCTATTGTGCCTCACCCTGAGAAATCCCAGAGGTACGAGAACCCTCAAGAACAGTTAAGGCACTTCTTGCCCAAAGGGTAGGAGTGAGGCCTACCCAAGGCCCCCCGCTTAGATCTTCCACCTGGTGGTGGTGGATAGTCTGGGTGATGGCTGTTGACACTGACAGAAGTCAGTGGCCTCAGCTAGTTACTGTCTTTATCAGCAGTGTTTTCCTTAAGTTGAAGACAGAAGTCTGATTTAAGAGGCGGAGTGGGCCACATCACCTTGTTGGCCATGATGGTACTGTCTGCTTACTGGGATGCATCTCTGAACAAAATATGGTTAGGTGCTTTAAGGATGAGGTTAACAGGTCATATGAAGGATTTCTCATCGGTCAGTTCGGGGGCTGAGGACAGTAGTGACAGAGGTACCTAAATGAGTTCAGACGGACACAGAACTAATAAGGGCCAGTGCATGAGAGATCCAATGTCCTTGTTCAAATGCATATACAAGACATCCCATCAAGGTATCGATTAGTCTCCCCAGGATTTTGGTTGGAGGGGGGTCATGTTACACTTGGTCCTCTCTGCAGGGTCACCCGCAAACATTTTGCCTCCTTGTCTCCTGGTCTCAGAACCCAATTTCCGTTGCATTTTAGGACTATGTGCATTTTAGGACTGCTGATCAGTGTTAAAGTGCATGTGCTCAATCCTCCAAACATATCAACACTGGCTTATCTACAAATGGCAAACTTAAAATACTCATAACTCTTCAGAAAAGTGGTGCTACATACACCCAGGGCCTGTAACTTTAACACTATGAGTGATGTTGCAGCACTTATTGTTCCACTACCTTCAGTAGCACTTTATACATCTCACTTGACTGGACCCATCTCACTTGAACCCAGTCTCAGGGAAACAAAAGACTTCCAACTCACCTGCTACAGCTCTTGGACCCGGCTTTAACCAGACCCTGACCCCAGTGAGCCGCCTTTCATGTTCTTCACTCTTGAAGTGTTTGTGCCTCCTGAAATCACGCTTTTGGGCTCTTTGTGAATGGACCTTTTCGAACCGAACTGCCCCCTCACCTGAACAATTAGTACAAGCCGCCGCAAGTGCATCCCTTCAGACAGCAAGCATTGGCTCTCATGATGGAAAGGGTCAAGTCTGCCCATCGTGCCACCCATCTGACTCCCTGCACCCGTGCACCACTGCTAGAGGCATTCTCCCTTGCTCAAGGTGAACTTCTTCCCCACGAATGGGACTCTTGGCTTAATTCTTCAGAAGGTAAAACTTCAGCAGGACTTGTCTGGGACTGTATCTGACCCACACTCTATCACTGTCAGCCAGAACTTTATGCTTTTAAGTACTACATTTCAGGTTATTCTTTAAATAATTATATCTTGACTTGACTACTTATTATACTTTTGTCATTTTGGTCATGGTTTGTTCATAAAATGAAGCTCCATTTTTCTAACCAGGTGTGATGTCTTTTTCTGTTGTGTTTTCACTGTTTTACTGTTGGAAGAGATGCACAAATACTTTACACATTGTCTCATAAGTTAAGTCCGACTGCTCTGTGCTAAGCTACCAGCGAGTGATAACAGGTTAATTTAGGATGTATATATAACTTACCCTGACTACAACTGTATCTCCTGCTTGGACAAAGTGCATACCCATACCAAACAGAAACCTGATTTCTAACATTGGTGATCAATGGTGAGGATAGGCCTTGTGTTTGTGCAGTGTCATAGACTGACTTGGTGTACACTACTACTCCACATCAGACCAATTCTCACTGACTGACCCTTTTGATTTTTCAGAATTTTACCTACTTTTATTTTTTCCTAATGTGTCGGTGCCCTCACCTGCCATAAGAGAGTTCAAGATGGCCAACCTAGAGAGCTACACTGTGGCCCAACCCAAAGGATGTTTTGAGCAGAGGAGGTTGCTTACTAAAGGGAAATCTAGGAAGGCAGAGTTCCAGAAGGCTTTCCGAGCATCGGCAGAGTCCCACCAGATCCATACAGACAATGAGGAGGGGTCAGAAAATGAGGAGGAGTTTGAACTGGATCTGCCAGAGGATCTTGACATGCAACCTGTTTGGGATGAAGGAAACATCCTTCCAGGACTGGAATCCATCCACGTGCAGGGACCAACATGTCATCCAGGAACCTGTCCTCAGAGGATCTGGATGACAAGAAGGAGGTGGGCAAATTGAGGTTGGAGCTTACCACATTGGAGCAAGAACAAAAGCTTGCAAGATTGGAGAAAGAACAAGCTTTAGAGGGAAAGAGGCTAGCCATGCAAGAAAGGAAGATGGCTGGGGTTGGGGATGACGTAGATAAATGGTTCCCAGCCTATGAAGTGGCTCCAAGGGTGCACAAGGTTCCTGAGGAGTCTTGGCGTGGGTCGCTTCTGGAGGTAGATGCCAACAGTGAGGAGGGACACACTACACTGCAATCAAAGCCATTGTTGTCAGCAAATTAGGTCTGACCCCTGAGAAATATAGGCAGTGATGGAGAGGCATCCACAAAAGCTCATCACAAACGTGGTTGGATTTCCTTGACTATGCCAGCAAGGAACTGAAGGGCTGGGTGAGGGGCAGCAAGGTTGATGATTATACTGGGCCATACAACTTAATTTTAAAGGAACACATGCTAGGTACTTGTTTTCCATAGCTGCACCCACACCTGGTTGATAGCGAGCTGACAGACACCAGGAAGCATGCCGGGGTGTCAAACATCTGGGTCCAAAAAGGTGCCTGGGAGTGACCCCATTAAGTGTCTTTCAGGATCCCCCCACAGAGGGAGGGGAGTCAAGGGAGACACAGACAGTTTCAAGTTAAGGGTAAAGGGAAGGGTTCCCATGTCCCTTCTAGAGGAAGGAGGGAGGTTCCAGTGGGTGGTGGCCACGGGTGCCCCATTTCCAACGCCACTGCTTTGATTGTTCCCAGCTAGGGCATCAGCAGGGGGACTCTGGTCATCCAAAGAAACCACCCACTGGTGGGACCGCTTCAGGGGTAACCAATATGGTCTTGGACCAAGTAGTTCCCAGGGACAGGTCACAGTAAATGCCATGATCTCCCTTAGTTGGGAGACAGACTCAGAGGGTGTGTTGGTCATCCCTGAGGGTAGAAGTTGTTACTCCCACCAGGTAGAAGTGAATCAAATCCCAGTCACTGCTCCGAGGGACACTGGAGCTAACCACAGAATGATACTGGAAAATCTAGTTTACCCAGAGCAGTACAATATGCAGCTGTGTTGGTTGACCCCAGCCCATGTGCAGGTCTTTTTCTGCCCTATGGCCCTGGTGTCCCTGGGGTGGAGTTGAGAGGTGACCCAGGGAAGGGTCATTGTTCGGTCCCAGATGCCCATAGATTGCATTCTGGGGAGTGAGTTGCCCCTGCTTACAGGAGAACTGAGAGGGGAAGCCCCCAGGATGCCCTGACAGTTCGGTTTTCTGAGGATACCACTCCCAAATGGAAGATACGTGAGCCCATCTGGAAGAAAATACTAAGGGAGGACTCAACCCCAATCATCCTCAGGGTACAGACACTAGATTGAGTAGCCAGAATCAGGATACCACCCCTGAACTGGTGGGAGGAAGAGTGGAGTAAGGGTGCAAAACCTCTGGGTCTACTGCCCCCCACTCTGAGAAATCACAGAGGTATGAGACCCCTGGATAACCTGGGGCCTGATTGGTAACAGTAACAGCAACAGCTGTCAGTGGCCTCTGCTGGTTGTTGTCCTTGTCCACATAGTTTTCATTGGGTTGAGGACAGAAGTCTGATCCACAGCATGGAATGGGCCACATCACTTTGTAGGGCATGGTGGTACAGTCTGCCTACTTGGATGCATCTGTGAGCAAATTAAGGTTAGGGGGTCCACAGGTGAGGAGAAGTGTTCCCCATGGGTCAGACCAGTGGCTCAGGGAAGTATAGACAGAGGGATCCAAATGAGTTCAGAGGTGTAAAAATGACAAGTGCCCTAGCAGTGATTGGCAATTTCCCATGTTCTATCACCCAAGCGGAGAGGTCCATCAAGGTATTCATTAGTCTACACTGGCTTTAGGCTGGAGGGGGGTTGTATTGAAAATGGCTTTCTCAACAGGGTCACTCCCATTTTGCCTCTTTGCCTCACATTGTTGCTGAATATGTTTGTGTTAGCCTTATGACTCTGAGCACTTTACTACTGCTGTCCAATCCTAATGTGCATACGCTCTCTCCCTAACACATGATTTGATTGGTATATACCTAATTGGCATATTTAATTTACTTATAATTCCTTAGTAAAGTATACTACTTGTGCCCAGGGCCTGTATATTAAATTATACTAGTGGGACTGCAGCACTGCTTGCATCACCCACTCAAGTAGCCCTTAAACATGTCTCAGGCCTGCCAATGCAGAGCCTGTATGCAGTTTATACTGCCATGTCAACTTGGCATGTAAACCTTCTTAGCAAGCCTAACACTTCCCTTTTATTTCATATGTTACCCCTAAGGTAGGCCCTAGGAAGCCCATAGGGCAGACTGCTATGTAATTAAAAGGCAGGATATATATTTTGATGCTTTACGTGTCTTGGTAGTGAAAAGCTTCCAAATTTATTTTTCACTACTGCAAGCCCTTTGTAAAATGGTATACCATATACCCAGGGCCTGGAAATTAAAGGCTGCTAGAGGACCTGCAGCACTGATTGTGCAACTCACTTCGGGAGCCTGCAAACAAATCTCAGGCCTGCCACTGCAGTGCCTGTGTGTGCAGTTTCATTGCCACCTAAACTTGACATTCATAACCTCTTGCCAAGCCTTAAACTCCTTGTTTCTTACATATAAGTCACCCCTAACATAGGCCCTGGGTAGCCCAAACGGCAGTGTGCCATGTAAGTAAAAGGCAGGACATGTAGTCCTAAAATCGTTTTTTCATTACTTTGAGGCCTGCCCCTCTCATAGGCCAGCATTGGGAATTTCTTAAAATAGTTTTAAGCTGTGATTCCTGATCAGAGATGAGCTGCGGCATCATATTTAGAATCATTGGACTGTTAATGATCAATCCTCTTTACTGGTAAAGTCAGATTTACTGTTATAATTTTAGAGATTCCAATTTTAGAAAGTGGGCATATCTCTGCTCTCACTGCCCTGTATGCTTACAGCCTCTTTCCAATACACGTCTGACCTGGGCTAGGTGACTGCTATACTTGTGCATTCCCTCCAGAGACCTACAACACAGGATACTCAACTGCATCTGCATTCATCTGCATACTGATAGGTTTTCCTAGGGAGGAGGATGGGACAAGCATACATTTCAAAGGGTAGTGACTGGACCCTACATAAATAGGCTGATTACTTCCCATTGATAGTCTGGAGCTGGGGCTGGGCTGAAAGGGGACCTGTACACTTCAGAGAAATCTTTTGAAGTCATCTCCCACAACAAAGGCACTTTTTAGTATAAGTATTGGGTCTCTGATCCCCAAAAGACACTTCTGAACTCAAGGAAACTCTGCTGGAGTAAAGACTGCTGTGTGCCAGGATCACCACTTTGCCAGGACTGACTTTTCTCAGGAACGGCTGCTTTGCCTTGCTGTGCTGCCCTGCTGCCTTCTCATCTCTGCAATGCAAACCAAAGACTAACATTAACCCCCAGAGTGTCTGCAAGAGATTTCTGCCCCCCTCTGGTTCTGCTGAGGGTCTCCAGGACATCAAAGACCCCATCACCCTATGAACTTTCCCCTGGGTCTCACACTGCGGAGAGGTGGAGAGCAGCATTCCCCCTGTACTTGCTATAGCCAAGTGCCTGTCCCTGGAGCCGAGCATGCTGCACTGATGCTGTCCCACCTCACTGGATTGAGGCAGCGCAATGGTCTCTCTCACCCGCTTGCACTCTCCCAATGCAGTGAGTGGGAATCTGGCCAGCAGCCCGGGCTCCGGGAGAGAGATCAGTGGCGACCAGGACTCCAGCTGCCAAGCCCACCCACAGTACCCAGAGCCAAGTAGCAGTGTGATGCAACATCTAGAAGCCAGAAAGAAGTGCAAAACAGTAATACTCTGCCGTGAAGCACACAAGTACTTCCGATGTGACAGGCAAGGTAGTGTTGACATTCTGGCCAATACATATCCACATGTTAGGCGGCCAGCATAGTGAACCAGGGGACCACCGTAAATCTCATATATGGAGCGTACCTGTTGTTTGTCTGAGTAGCATCATTACCGGTGCACATTGCTCCATTCTCAAGCTGCGTGGGGTTTGCAAGAATGTTCTCCCACATGTTAACATTATTAACTGGATATTCCAAAGATAAGCACTCCTTTGTTGCCATGAGGATCATACAGAGACTAAGGTGGAATACCGATATTCTAGACTAATACTGCTTATTGACCTAAATCTTTTTACATTACACAACTCTTAATTTATTGATTGCATTTTTGTAATTTTGACCTTGATTTACACAGATACATTATCCTTTATTTTTTATAAACCTGTGTGGTGTCTTCTTGTAGTGGTTCCATTGTGATTGTTGTATGTGTTGCACAAATACTTCACACATTGCCTTCTAACGTAAACCTGCCTTCTTTGCACCAAGCTGCCAGAGGGTGAGCACAGGTTAAGTTAGGTTGTGTATTTGCTTTGCCATGAAAATAATTTGGTCCCTACTTAGACAAGGTGCATACCTCTTCCAACTAGACACCCAATTTCTACCAGAAGTTGAATCTGGTATCAAATTATTTTTGGGATATGTAAAGTTCCACAAATCACTGCATGAATAATACAAGCACAAGTTCTGAATCCCACTAAAGCGCACCAATGTTAGAATTTAGTTTTTTAGATTGAGGGGGATGAAAACCCTTTTCAAGAAACATCGACAATCCTTGTGAGAGTAAATGCACAAAAGTCACTAAATTAACCACTGTTTACCCTCTGGTAGCTTGACACGAAAGCAGCCAGGCTTAACATAGAGGCAATTTGTAAAGCATTTATGGAGCACTCAAACAGTAATAAGTGAAAACATCACACAAGGAAAATTCCACACTAAGGGCCAGATGTAGCAAAACGCCAATTTGCGACTTGCAAATTGCGAGTCCCTGCGAGTCGCAATTTGCAAGTCGCAAATTGGTATGCAGTACGGTGTCTCAGACACCGACTGCGACTCGCTATGGGGTCGCAATGACCCACCTCATGAATATTCATGAGGTGGGTCGCAAATTGCGGCCCCATAGCGAGTATAGGCACTCGCAAACATGGAGGCCTGCTGTCGTCAGCAGACCTCCATGTTCGTGACTGCTTTCAATAAAGCAGTTTTTTTTTTTTAAGTGTAGCCCGTTTTCCTTAAAGGAAAACGAGCTGTACTTTAAAAAAAAAACGAAACCTTTAGTTTCGGTATTTTTTCAGGGCAGGGTGTGGTCCCTTGGACCACTCCCTGCCCTGAAAAAATATTTTTGGGTCCATTCACAAAGTGGAAGGGGTCCCATGGGGACCCCTTCCAATTTACGAGTGGGTTACCATCCACTTGAAGTGGATGGTAACTGCGATACCATTTGCGACCGCGTACGCGGTCGCAAATGGTATTACATACCACTCAGACTCGCAAATAGGAAGGGAACACCCCTTCCTATTTGCGATTCTGAAATGCATATTGCGAGTCGGTACCGACTCGCAATATGCATTTCTGCATTGGGAAACGCGTTTAGCGAGTCGCAAACGGCAATTTTTGCCGTTTGCGACTCACTAAAAAAAAACCTACATCTGGTCCTAATTCAGAAAATAGAATACATTTTAATAAATACAACAAATCCAAAATGACAAAAATGTCATCTATAGTACCAGACATATCCTATTTAGTTTTAAGTAAGAATAACATGTAAAAGCAAAAGCACAAAGTGCCACTCGTGTTCAGGCTGATTGTGCTGGAGTGTGGGTTCGATATAGGAACCAGATTAGTCCATCTGAAAAAGTGACCTTCTCAAAATTCCAGTGCAAAGAGTTCAGTTTGCAATGGAGGAGGCCGTGATAGCGTCACAGAAGGTCATCATTGTAGTGCAAAGAGCAGGTTATAATTTGCAGATAGTGGTCACTATAGCATGTAGATCCTGTCAGGCATCATGGACAGTCACTGCTGGAGCTTCACATTGGCAGTCACAGCAAGCGGTCATTACTGTAGTGCAATGTACAGACCTTGCGTTACTGATCATCGCTAGTGGTTGGGTTCACTGGAACGTTGTGTTGGCTATTGTTGTTGGCAGTAAGATCTGGACATAAACGGGCCAATTGCAGTTGTGAAGAGCCGTAAAATTCAGGATTTATCCCTTTGTCTACAGGAAAACCTCACCTGATGCCTGTCAAGGTTTCAGGACCCGGGGGCACCTGTTGGGGCTAAAGACTCACTCCAACCTAGGACACTAGGGCTCTGGCAGATCCAGCTGCATGTTTCAGGATGTCCAGTGGAGGAAGCCAGCTAGCCAATTGCAAAGAGGACTCTGGAGCTTGTTGTGTCCCTGTAGCTCGGAACATGGTGTCAGCCACCTGATCCTTAGAGTCACTCTGGTAGTCCTGGCATCAGGCAATATCTCTGGCATCAAGCAGGAGGACAGTCCTCTTTGGGTACAAGGCAAGCTTGAAGCAGCAGGATGGTCCTCTGAAGTACAAAGCAGTCCTCTTGGGGGACTTCCACAAGTTCAGGAGTCAACTGAGAAGTGGGTCTGAGAGTCCTAATGTTAAGCCTGGTGCCAGGTTTGAAGAGAAAGAAACTTCTTGAGTTTTCCCCTCACATTTATTTCTGAAATTTCCTTCCTCTTTGCCCAGGCTTCAAAAGGTATAGGGTGAAAAAAGAATGGTGTGAAGTTGTTTGTGAGTGTGCTGATATAGCCTATTTGAAATTGAAGTTGGACAGCGAACAGGTCCACTAGCAGCATTTAAGGTACAGGTCCTGGGTACATGTAGTACTATATACTAGGAACTCAAAAGTAAATTAAATGTGGCAATCAAGCCAATGTTACCATACTTTAGGGAGATAGCACAAGCACCTTAGCACGGGTTAGCAATGATAAGGTTCACAAGCAAACAGTCCTAAAACCCTCCAAAAATGGGTTAATAAAATAGAGTGACCTGCAGAGAGGGCTAAGTCCAGCATTCGTGGAAAACAACCACTCAACATGTTAGACTTAATCATTAATTCCTGTCATTTTGTTGTGTGCATTGCTACAAACCAGTTGTGTTTCTTACTGGAGACATCATTTGCTTTACATTTATACTTTCAAGTAAGACAATGAGAAAAAGAGATCAGCCATTGGTACAACATGTATCCAAGCACATTATGTTTCCTTAAGGATTGAGACATTCAATAACATTACAGTGTTAACATTAGAGTGGCCTCTTAGCCCTAAGTTTAATATTAAGTATGTCATCATGCATGAGGCAAAGCCCCCATCCATATGCAGACATTTAAGATACATCAACCAGCGCAGTCCTTAGCTGATATAGAATCATCCAGGCCTGTCCTATCTTTTTATGTGTGGAGTGCTCTGCCCAGAATGCAGAGACTTTGTAGCTGTATACCTATTATTAACTTACTGTTAGTGAATAAAAAAAAAATGTAAACGTATACAATAGCGTATGTTTACCTTTGTATCGAGCCGGGAGTTTATGAATACTAAAAGTAGGAAACCTACTACAAAGTGTAAACTTACTCAAACATGTAACTTATCTTTGTGAATCAGGCCTTGCATCTTTATGTTCTCATAATGCACTAGACTGGGATTTGTTTTTTGTGTTCACTATTTAGAATGTCTTTCTCCCTTCGAATCAGGCTCATTTAGCCTTACATAGAATATAAAGGGACAATGCTTCTAAAACAATTTAATTTTTATAGTGTTCTCTTCCTGTTTTCTTGACTGAAACTTTATCTTTACCAATTATTCCTACTTGCCCCTCAACTGATATCGCATAAGCTTTATAAATGACCATCAATGCATGTGCGATAATCACATCATATATAGAATAACATATTTTTGGTGTTTGTTTCATGACATTCATTTCAAAATATTTTTACCAGATTCATAGTGTCAAGATCATAAAAAGGCTGTGACACCTTTTTGAGCGGGAGAGTGATTCATAGCATCAAGCAGCGTGCCTGCAAAACAATATGAAATCAGCAAGATCCTTAGACATTTCCTTGACATACTAATTATTATTTCCTTGGCAAATACTTGCTGGAACTGTTTACCTAATCTTGTTACCTCAGCTCCCACACTTGCACCTTCAGCTTGCATTGCCTGTGATCTCGTCCATGCATCATTATTTTAAAGATAGAGAACAGACACTGCTGCCTGTCCTCAATTTTCTTGCAGCTATTGTTTCACATGACAAAGCGCGAGGTGTTTCGTGGTAAATAATATGTTTACAACAACCTGCCCTGGCAGCATAGGTCGTAAATAAGCACCGGTTTTGAAGCATTATGGGCGAATTATCTATGACGAGCGTCAGTTTGTAATTTATCAATCCATCAGTCAATCATAAAGGTACATGTCCACATTGCTTTACATTATTCTGCAAGTGTCGAAGCAACTGGGATAACATAGTATATAATTATATTGTTAAAGATAGAAACACCAGATGAACCTAATAATCCCGGCCCCCTGATATACTCTGTTGTCCAGAGATTTTCATTTTTGATTTGTGTTTTTGGATCATTAGGGAAGGAATTTAGCTTAGGTAGACATTGCTGATCCTGGCTGATTTTTTCCTGGGCGACATTTTTAAACATTGTGGAAGTGCTACAGTGATGATGTGATATTTCAGGAACTATGAGACCTATATACTTCATTTTGGTGTCAAAAAATAAGATTTAGGGGTCAATTAGTCTTATAGAGACAGGAAATAACTCCTCAGAGCAACCCTTCCAAAATGGCAGCTATAATATAGGAAGAAGAAAGATATATAGAAATGAAACAAATAATAATGGTTTTTAATCCCTTTAAGTATACACCGAACAATGCTTATGATGTGAATATGAAAAAAATAATGTTTATCTCTCCTGTTTTAGACACACTTTCATAGTTTGCTTTATTTATTAGTTTTGGCAATCACACGTGGCACATTTGCAGAATGCTGAACATTTGAAAAGAGCATATTGACAAGAACATCTTTTTGTTTTTTGTAGCACAGGTTTAGCAAGTACATGCATGTATAAGTTCTGTGGGTAGAGGCTTTAGAAATTTAGCAGGTTATATCACCCCATCAATATCATCTCAACCAAATTCATGTGGATCTTTCTTTACAAATGCATGATCCAAAACATTTATACATGTTCTGATCAAGTAGAACACTCTTTTAATGTGTCCTCACACAGAATATGATGATCGGTGAAGGGCTACTTAGTACGACTGATCTCTTGAACTCAATATATAAAGTTGCACAGGTATAGGTGTCAATTTTGTGATGCAGGCAAGAACAATTGTTCCACTTGTAGACATTCGTCTGATTCTCAATGTGCAGGTCTTGCAAGGTGCACACTGACTTTGATATCTGTAGAACAGTGTGAACGACCTCTCTGAAGTTTTGCATGGATGAAATCTTGAACATTCAGAATTGTGACATATAGGGGGTCATTATGACCCTGGCGGAAGGCGGAGAAGCGGCGGTAAGACTGCCAACAGGCTGGCGGTCTTTTTTTCTGTATTATGACCATGGCGGTTACCGCCATGGTCATCCGGCGCTTCTCTGTTCCGCCTGCCAGGGCGGAGACGACCGCCGGGCTGGAGACCTGGGTCTCCAGCCCGGCGGCCGTCACAATACCGCCGCCGGTATTTTGACCCGGCTTACCGCCGTGGATTTCCTGCGGTAGGAACCGCCGTGAAATCCATGGCGGTAAACACTATCAGTGCCAGGGAATTCCCCACCCCGGGAGGGGACAGGAGCCATGGAGGCAGCTCCGCCGACACCACACCGCCAACAGAACACCGCCTCGCCGAATCACAGGACGTGATTCGCTGGGCGGTGTTCTGTTGCCGTGGCCGTGGAGGTGGAGCAACCTCCACTTCCCCGCCGCCCGCCAGTATGGCTGTTGGCAGCTCTCCGTCTGTAAAAGGACGGAGAGCTGCCAACGGTCATAATAGGCCGAGCGGCAAACCGCCACCACTGGCGGTCTTCCGCGCGGCGGTCCCTCGGCGGTCTTGTAAAAAGACCGCTGAGGTTGTAATGACCACCACAGTCCACAACAATAGCAGTTTTCAATGGGAACACCTTTGCGAATTGCAATTCTTCAGGTGAAAGGTTTTTTTCCCAGCTCTTCTTTCACTTTGTGCTTCATTGATTTGGTTGCAGCATCTTCATCAAATAATGCATTTGTTGGAAGAAGATAATGCAACAGATTGTCATTGATACATCCACACCTTTATTTTGCTACATCCATCTCTCTATGTGCTTGCAAAACTTGTTTTTTGTACCCTATTTTGTAGTGGCTGGTTGGATAAAACTCTTAATATAGCAATTAAAGTGTGGAAGTTTAGCTTTAGTGATTATGTTAAACAGTTTTTTCTCTATCAATACAAAGCTCTACTGCTTCAGTTCTGTGTATAGTTTCAATCCATGTTCCAGTACATCTAGTAGATGTGTCTTTATATCTGTATCCACATACGCTGTGGTTACTAAACTATGTAGGAACAACATTTAAGTTATTTCAAAGGGGTTTGCTTGCTGCTGTATGAAGTGAAGAAGGCTGTCAACATGTTAATTATAATGTTCCCCTCTCTTTCCCACGAGTTCATGGTGAGGAAAAGTTTCACAATGGGCCATTAATTGTGAATTTGTCATCTCTCTGAAAACATTGTAAATAGAAAGGACTTCATGGTGAACAAGCTTCCATTGAGCAACATATTCACTTTTATGTGACTGTCACACAATTCTCTTAGAGCTTTTCTGTGATCTCTGGATCATCTGTTCCAGTTTTATATCTGGAGCTTCAGCTGTAGGAGGCTGGCCTGCCTTATAGTGGGTACCTGATGGTACTTACACCTTGTGCCAGGTCCATTTATCCCTTATTAGTAGATCAGTAGTGTTCTAGCAGCTTAGGCTGATAGAGGTGGCTATAGCAGAGCAGCTTAGGCTGAACTAGGAGACATGCAAAGCTCCTACTATACCACTTATATCATATAGCACTATATCATAAGAATCACAATACTCAGAGTTACTAAAAATAAAGGTACTTTATTTTAGTGACAATGTGGCAGAAATATCTCAGAGAATATACTCCCTTAAGAGGTAAGTAAAATACACAAAATATACACACAAACCAAAATCAGGTAAGTAAACAGTTAGAAAAGTAGTGCAAACACTGTAAAATACAATTGGATGCAATAGGCCTAGAGGCAACACAAACCATATACTAAGAAAGTGGAATGCGAACCACTTAGGGACCCCTGGCCTAGTGTAGTGTGTAGAGGGTAACTGGGAGTATAAGAAAACACTAAGGATGGCCAAGATACCCCACCATAAGACCCTGAAAAGTAGGAGTAAAGTGACCCTACTTCTCCAGAAACACACTAAAGTCATGATAGGAGATTCTACAAAGACCACAACTGACTGCAAACCACTGAAGGCGTATTCCTGGACCTGAGGACCTGTGAAGGACAGGGGCCAAGTCCAAGAGTCACTAAACCCCGGATGAAGGTGCAAAATGGCTGCCTCCGGGTGGAAGAAGCTGAAGATTCTGCAACAACGGAAGGTGCCAGGAACTTCTCCTTTGCACAGAAAATTTCCCACAGAGTGCTGGAGGATGCAGAGCTGTTTCCTTGGAGAAAGACTGCAAATAAGCTTTCCTAGCTGCAAAGGTCGCAGTTGCAGAAAATGGGTGCTACCCGGGCCCAGGAAGGACAAGGAGGTCGCCACTTGAAAGAGGAGACAGAGGGGGCCCTCAGCAACAGAAAGAGCCCACGCTGAAGAAGGCAGCACCACAGAAGTACTTGAACATGGGTTCAAGAAAACTGAGCACAGCAGTCATCTCAACACTACAAAGGAGGGTCCCAAGAAACCGATGGTCAACTCAGTGAGTTGAGCAATGCAGGACAGAGCGCTGGGGACCTGGGCTGTGCTGTGCACAAAGGATTCCTTGCAAAAGTGCACAGAAGCCTTAGCAGCTGCAGTTCATGCAGTACACAGGATTACTGTCTGGCGAGGGGAGGCAAGAACTTACTTCCGCCAAATCTGGACAGATGGACCACTGGACTGTCAGGGTCAGTTGAATCCTGCACCTGTGTTTCAGGGACCACGCTTGTCATGATGAGAGGGGACCTAGAGGACCAGTGAAGCAGAAGTTTGGTGCCTGTGTTAGCTGGGGGAAGATTCCGTCGACCCACAGGAGATTTCTTCTTGGCTTCCAGTGCAGGGTGAAGGCAGACAGCCCCCAGAGCATGCACCACAAGGAAACAGTCGAGAAAGCTGGCAGGATTAGGAGCTACAATGTCGCTGGTAGTCTTCTTGCTACTTTGTTGCAGTTTTGCAGGCATCCTGGAGCAGTCAGCGGTCGATCTTTGGCAGAAGTCGAGGAGGTTGATGCAGAAGAACTCTGGTGAGCTCTTGCATTCGTTATCTGAGGAAAAGCCCATAGGAGAGACCCTAAATAGCCCTCAGAGGAGGATTGGCGACCTAGTCAAGTAAGCACATATCAGGAGAGGTCTCTGACGTCACCTGCTGGCACTGGTCACTCAGAGGCCTCCATTGTGCCCTCACACCTCTGGATTCAAGATGGCAGAGGTCTGGGACACACTGGAGGAGCTCTGGGCACCACCCCTGGGGTGGTGATGGACAAGGGAGTAGTCATTCCCCTTTCCTTTGTCCAGTTTCACGCCAGAGCAGGGTTGGGGGTTTCCTGAACTGGTGTAGACTGGTTTATGCAAGGAGGGCACCATCTGTGCTCTTCAAAGCATTTCCAGAGGCCTGGAGAGGCTAGTCCTCTCAGGCCCTTAACACCTATTTCCAAAGGGAGAGAGGGTGTTAGTGTAAAAAAAGCAACACTAAACCGACGCTAAACCTTTGAGAATCTGGGGCATGGTTTTCAGGTTTTCTGATTTTGAACTGAGTGTATTGAACAATGCCTGGCATTACATTATGTCTTTAGAACAAAGTACACCCTGTGCCTTGCTCACTTCTGAGATAAGATATGCAAAACCTAATTTGTCATTCTTTTTCCAAAAAGCATTCCAACACAATGTTTCTGTAACCTCAGATATGATAAGCATACCTTGTAACAAACAAACATACGGAGTTCCCCTAAATAGTGACTGGACAGTTTTGCTTCCAAAGATTCTGGCCTCAATAAGTGCATTGTCTGCCACATCGACTATGATATCTTCCTGCATACCTCAGTGCAACTGTTGTCATGTGGAAAACACCCGTTATTTGATAAAGATCGTACATTTTTTACTGAATCACTTATAAAAATGTCAGCTACAATACAGAAAACACCTTCATCACAACAAATTGGCAGGTAGGCTGGTCTTCAAGCTGAGTAAGCACATTTTGGATTTTTTTTAGAGTAGTGTAAACTGTTGCGTAGTTTGTGACTGGAGATGTTAATACTGGTAAAACCTAACCTTCTTCAGTGTGATGGTATTTTGGGAGATCAGAGCATCAGTTCCAGCCCACGGAGGAACTGGCTTTTCTTCATTCTTCAGCCAGCACCAAGTAAGTGATATGATAAATTCAGTTAAGTCAGCTTTGCGGACCGCAGCATCAGGTAGAAGAAGATCCATGTCCTCAATCACTTTGCAACTTTCTGGTAGACAGGGACATGTTGATGGCTTGTAGTGATTTTACACTAACTGGCAAGGCAATGGGGTATAAGTTTGCAGTTTCATTTGTTTATGCCTACAGCTGACACAGCTTTTTTCTGGCAGCAACTTCATTGGTACAGTCTTTAAAAAGCATCATGGCTGTATCATGTGTGTTGGATACTCCAGACAGAGAAGAGCTGTCTTCAAATTCACAATTGTCAAGAGCAGCAATTGTAAATACTTTCTTGTAAAGTGGCGAGGAAGTGGTATGCTGTCAGATTCCCAAGATTTTACAGCATGAGCTGCTAACAAGTTCCTGCTGTGTACCATGTCATTATAACTTGTTGATACACCAATCATATTCATTGAAGTGATTAGCTGTGTTTACCGGAGTTTTCATTTTGACGTGATGTAATTAATAAAACATGATTTGGAAAAGACAGTACATTTGCACAGGATAAGCCTGTTAGTTCATGGGATTGTCTTCCACTACTTCGCTTATATCTTCAAAGTCATCATCAATGTTGTGGGCTTTTCTTCCGAACTCACACACTTTAGTCTGTAACAGTTGTGCTTTGCTGATATTAAGCAACGTGATCCTATTTTGGCAGCAGGAACTTCGGGAGTTAAATCAGCTGAGAACACCATAAGTGGCTCATGCTTTTTGTTAGACTGACAAAAACAAATTCTGTCACTGTACATTCTCACCAGAAAAGTCTTAATGTAAATATTATGGATCAATACAGTTTCATCAATATTGACCATTAATTATTTCTCTGATCTTACTGAGTGTGAGCTCACAGCAGCACTCAATTGTGACTTTAAATCTTCATTTACTTTTTCAAAGAGTGCAAATTTACCTGAAGACTGATGGTTGCATTGCTGCTCAGAGCTCACTGTATATTCATGCTTTCAAATGTATGCATGCATGCAGTTTGAGTGGGCAGACAAATCCACTGCAAATACGTTCACCTCACTCTTTAGATCAGCTACTCAGCTGAAAATGTCATCTTGGAAGAAACTAGCTGCAGATAAAAACAAGTTTGCCCTTTGAGACTCAAATATTCTGTACTTTGCTCTTTCATCAATCTCTTTGGCCCTTGTTCTGGCTAAACTGCAGATAACACATTGAAGATCCCATGCTTTCTGATCAGCTGTTGGGGGTGGGCGAACGGTAGCCATCGCTCTTCTAAGTTGATGGGCACTGGGTTTGGCTGTCATCGCTTTCTCAGAGGACTCAGATTCTTGTTGTGATTCACTGGTTTCTTCTATTTTTTGACATTTATTCCCATTGTATGCAACTTGTAGCACTTCCTACAATGATAACCTATTTGATCTTCTTCACCCATCAGTTTCAATCCTTTGTGAACTTTGTATTGCCGTAATTCTGCAGCATCTCAAACCATCTTTTGTTCAGTTGCAGCTGATGTTAGCTTTTCTTTTGCATTTGTTTGGCATATGACACATTTTTTTGTTTAAGGAATCCTCAGATTATGTAGTTAGCAGCACTCTGTCATTAGGTAAAGATCTTCTGCTACCACCTGCTTCACTCATGTTTATGAATTTGAATCAACAGGAAAACCTGAAACAAAAACAATATTGAAATAAATTACCAATGTAATGGCTAAAACACATTATTATAGAGCTGCCATTTTAGAAAATGGCCAAAGGGAGGCTCTGAGGAGTTATTTTCTGTCTCTATAAGACTACTTAACCCCCAGAACCTATGTTTGGACACCAAACTCAAGAATATAGGTTGTATTGTTCCTGAAATATTACATAATCACTACAACACATATACCATTTTTTTAAAATGTTGTCCCAAAAAAATTGGCCTGGATTAGCAATGTCTACCCAAGCTAAATCATTTCTCTAATGATACGAAAACACAAATCAAATATGAAAATCTCTGGACAACATTTTTTCACAGAGGTATTTCAATGGGCCAGGGCCATAAATATTCGAAGCAGTCAAACATTTTTTCACTGGTGATGCAAGCACTTCACAAGAATAAAGGCATCTACCAATAGCCTAGGGGAAGTAAAAGAAATAGACATTGAAGTAGGAGCATGACTAACCAAGATAAGGTCTATGCAGCTGAAAATATCCCTGCACAAATATGTGTGCTACATGTAACTCAAATATACATGAATGCATCCAATTCGATTAGGAAACTGCTACATGTAGGTTACATTCGATGAAGAAAGCACATAGGGCATACATAACACAATAATGTGCCACCATGAAAGCTAGCTTGCCATTTTCGGACCCAGCATGTCTCCCCATGAGCATCTGCTTAGTTGACAAGATTAAGGCCCATAGCTATAGTGGAGGCTTTCTGTTAAACCATGATGCATGCCAGGCATGGTGCTTCCATGGCTGCATGCAATTAAACATTAAGAGTTACAGACATATATGTATATGCACCTGATTTATTGTTTTATGTCTTCGATATCAAGCCCAAGAGCCTGATTCTGGAAAAAAATTGTTAATTTTACCTCCATAAATATGTTCATAATCAGAAGTGTAATTACAAAGATTTAAAAAAGAGATAAGTGGGGCTTTACTCGTATGCCTGGGGTCTATTGGCTCTTTAAACATTTGTCCAAGTGGCAGAATGCTGAGGCACATCTGACCTGCAGCAGAATTAAGTAGGAGGTAGTAGCCCACTTTAGGAGATGTCGGGAGCGAAAGAAGAGCATAACACTTCCCACTTTTTCGGTGCAAGTTAAGTTAATTTGGGCTGTTTCTTTTTTAGTTAGGTAGATTCTGTTAAATTGTTTTAGGTTACTTAATTTACATTTGTTGGTCAGAGAAACATATTGGGAATGGAGCAAATGAGAATGTGGATCTGAATTACCTCCCTGGTGCAGAGTCCTGAAAAATGCCCCACTCCAGAAACAATTAGTAGCTAGCAGGTCAAAATGGTGGTATGTGCTCAGCAGAGATGTTTACAGCAGGAGGAAGAAGTAGGTGAGATGAAAAGAAAGTTGCCAATGATGACGGAAAGCATGCATTAGGGATGGAGCTGGGTTGTGTGTATTGAACAGGACAGATGCAGCAGTGTCTGAAGGGTTTTGTAAAGTGATAAAGTAATGGCTTCACCACCATTAGACTGCTTGGGGCCTATTCACCAAAGCATTTTTGGGTATGAATTGTAGTCAATAAAGTTACTTTAAATACTCACAAATGCTATCTTCTAATCTGTGGCCTGAGATGTCCACCTTTGCCTCCCCTAAATCTTTTGTGCAGAGCTCTCGGCCAGTAGTGTGAAGAGCCCAGCCGGCAGGGTTCTCAGTTTTTGGTGTAAATGTGGAAAAGGCATGGCAAATTGCCTGGAATACAGAGAAGGTTATGCAAATATAAAAACATACCTACAAAAGCATAACACAATTTCTATTCACAAAAATTAAACCCACATCCGCTTCAGAGGTACTACTGACCAAAACCTACTGCACTCAATCCTTGGAGTAAGTCACACACTGATGGTCAACCACTGATACAAGAAGGAAACAACATAGACATCATCTGAGCCAGGAAATTACATAAGGGAAATAGGAAAACAAGGAGAAATGGTTTTATATGTTGAAAAGGAAAATGGTACATTTAGAAAAAACATTCTTAAAATGTAACACAGGTACACCACACTTTATATAGCTACAATCAAAACATATATCATATTATAAGAATGCCTCCTTCACAATCAATACCTGCTAATGCAAGGTAGGGGAATGATGAAACAGTAATCCACCACACCCATCAACATGTGGAACTCACTACAACATCAGACAATAACACACATAAGAAGCCAACTTACAAACAAAACCATGTTCTATCATGTTGATAGACATCCTTGCACAATTACTCCTCATTTAAGGAATAATTACCTGAGGAGTAAGGAAAAGAAATACAGGCAGACTATACCTTTGGGATGAACAGGCAATCAATCATTGTTAAATACTAATTGTCACATGTTGAGATTCTTGTCATGGCTGGATGATTGGACTAGGAGCTCAGTTCAACTACAGCCCTACCAAGGCCATCCCTACACATCTGTCAAAATATTGTCTGTGCTTCCTTTTCTGCCACTGGCACTTTGCAGATGGTTAGTGGAGACACCTGTGGGCATCTCACAGGTAAGCCAATCATGGAGCCTGTGACAGATACTGAGGTGTCTCATCAGACCACTGCACTAGTTTATTGCCATGCTACAGTCACTGATATAAAGACAATGGGTGAAAATGTGAAGTTATTCCATTGCTAAGTTCCATTTGACATTAGGTTCCATCAATGGCACGTATTTGGTACTTCAACCACCCTTCTATAGAGAACACTGTTGCTGGTATATATCTGGTATTCCACTTCATTAGAATGCAAGTTGACTGCAATGCCAAGGGCTGATTTACTGATGCATTTACTGCCCTTCATCCAGCAGCCTTTGATTCAGTTCTCCAGAAAATTAGTTGTAGCTTGTTGCACATTGCAAAACATCATATAAACTTTAAGATACCCCCAAACGCAGAGCTTTAATATTTGAAGGCCAGGGAGTTCGGGGGAAGTAAACATTGTTACTCAAGAATTTACTAATATGTCAATTTGAATTAGTTGTGGATACATTTATAATTTTCACTTATTGCAATTATTTTGATTAAATAACAGGTAGACACAACATACTATGGCCCTCATTATGACATTGGCGGTAAATCCCACTTACCGCCACACTGACTGCCGCCAACATGCCGCCACCGCAGACATCCATTCACCATATTATGACACACACAAACCAAACCGACAGAATACTGCCACATACACAAATCCACCAGCCCAAAGGTCAGTGGTAAAGTGTCAGTACAAACACCCCTACCTTTATGCCAACAAAACAAATCTCACCACATTATGACCCACGAATCACCACGGCGGACATTTAAAGGCAGTAAACCATTGGCAGTACATACTGCTATGCTCAAAAGACACACACACACTAACAAAACAACACCACATTGGACAATTCAAACAACACACAACTGACACCCATACACACACCATCACACCGATTACCCACAACCCAAACGAGTACAAACCATTGGCATGAGACAGACACCACAGACAAGAACAGAGCCACACACTACCATCTCCTATAGACCAGCCATGCACCCCACATCACACACCCCAACACATCACCCACACAACTCACATAACACCTATGGCACCACAAAGACACCCTTGATTCTCAGAGGAGGAGCTAAGGGTCATGGTGGAGGAAATCATTAGGTTAGAGCCACAGCTCTTTGAAGCACAGGTGCAGCAGATATCCATTGCTAGGAAGATGGAGCTATGGTTGAGGATCGAGGACAGTGTCAACATCGTGGGATAGCACACAAAAACCAGGGATGACATCAGGAAGAGGTGGAACGACCTACGGGGAAAGGTATGTTCCATAGTAGCAAGACTCCAACTCGCTGTACAGAGGACTGGCGGTGGAACCCCACCTCCTCCCCCACAACTAACAACATGGGAGGAGCAAGTCTTGGCAATCATGCATCCTGAGGGCCTGGCAGGAGTAGCAGAAGGACTGGACTCTGGTAAGTCAACTATCTATTACTATACTTTCTGCATGCCATCACATACCGCCCTCCCCCTCACTCCCATAACTCCACCACCTCCCACACACCCCACCATTGCATCTCACTCATCCCAGTGCCAAGCCCTGCATGCCATACCAAAGCATGGACACCACTCACAGACCTGCATGGACACCTATCACAAAGCATGCACACTAGAGAGAACTATACATCCCGCCATACACCAATGTACACAAGTGAAAGCTGCCAGGGCAAATACAACCAAGGAGGGCAACCCACTGATGCACAATATGTCATACACAGAAACAATAACACTGCATTTACATCCCCACAGGTACCCCAGCCAATGTCAGTGGTGAAGAGGTGATAGCACTACCCCTTAACAGAGGAGCCCCACAGTGATGACAGCAACTCTGATCGCCTGGATCTGGATGACCTACCTGGCCCATCAGGGACCTCTGGACAGTTGGTTACTGAGGCCAAGTCACACACCACCACAGAACCTCCCCCCTCAGGAAACACCACCACAGCACCCACCCAGCGTACCAATACCTCTGTCCCCAGGACACGTCAATCAGCAGTGTGTCCACCTCTACAGGGACCCCAGGGCACACCTCACCGCTAAGACAATCAGGGACCTGGGATCAGTGGCAGTGGGCACACGGTTCAGGGGACAGAGGCACAGGACAACAGGGACACTGAGAGGAATGCTGTGCACCAGGGGGAGGACAGGCCCAGGGAACCGACTCTCCAGGAGGCACTCACCGAGATCCTTAGAGCATATCAACATTCCCAGGATACGCTGGACCAGATCCTGGCCAATGTGCAGGAGAACAGGCGGCTGCAGGAGGGACAGTACCTGGGGATCAGGGAGGACTTGCAGGCCATAAACACCACCCTGGTCTCCATAGCAAGGGTGCTGGCAGACATGGCCAACATTATGAGGGTGGCAGTCTTACAACAGCGGGCCCCTGCCACTGGCAAGACATCAGAACTGCCTTCCACCTCCGCTGCTGCTAGTGGACAGGAGGCCCCACCACAGGACCAGTTCCCTGTGATCCAGGCAGAAGCCAGAGACTATTGCCAAGACCCCCCCAGGAAATGAGACTCTCCTGATTGTCACCCTTGTGTTCCACTATTTCACCCTGTCCATCTGGAACTGCCATTGCTTCCCTTCCTGTGTCCCCTTGGACAATGCACCTGTGCTACAAACAGACTGGAACAATACCCTGGACTTTCCTCCATCATCACCCCATCCCTATGCACTTGCCCCTCTCCTTCTTAGCACTTCAATAAATACTCTTTGAACAAATACAAGTATGGAGTATGTCAAATGATTGAAGTATGTATTTGTTTAACCAGGTTCAAACATTGCAATTCAACAGTAATGTTCACATAGGAAAGACTTGTAGTTTCCTGCAGTGATCACACCAGGAGCGATAGTGGGGCACCAACATCTGCAAAATGAGTTGCCAAAGGGTACAGTGAGTGTGCATAGAAGTGGGAAACAACAGCATGCCAGTGACAAAGAAAAACTAAAAATATGAAGCAACACTGTCTTACCTGTGTGTCATTGGAAGTATTGTCGAATCACTGCCGTTCTGTTGTCCTCATCCTCTGCCTCCTCATCCTCATTGTCCACAGGGTCCACTGCTGCACTCGGCCATCTCCATCCCCTTCCTCCTGCAGAAAATGCACATGGCGCCTCAAGGCAAGGTTGTGCACCATGCAGCATGCCACGATTATCTGGCAGACCTTCTTGGGTGAGTAGCACAGGGATCCACCAGTTAGATGGAGGCACTGAAACCTGGCCTTCAGGAGGCCAAAGGGACGTTCGATAATCCTTCTTGTTCGCCCATGTGCCTCATTGTAATGTTCTTCTGCCCTTGTCCTGGGATTCCTCAAAGGGGTCAGTAGCCATGATAGGTTTGGGTAACCAGAGTCACCTGCAAATATCGAGGGACAACATTTAGCAACACACTATCCCATATGGCCCATACCATACCCATACATCAAAATCTACTGGGTGGGAACCAGGGCTCTGTAGTTGGCCCATCACATTTGGGATGCTGCTATTCCTCAGGATAAAGGCATCATGCACCGACCCAGCATACTTAACATTGACATGGGAGATGTATTGGTCCGCCAAGGACACCATCTGGACATTCATGGAGTGAAAACTCTTTTGATTTCTGAACACCTGTTCATTTTGCCGGGGGGGGGTACAAATGCAATATGTGTACCATCAATTGCCCCAATTGATGTTGTGAATATATCCCATTGCATAGAAGTTAGCTTTCACTGTGGTCAAATCCTCCACCTGAGGGAAAACAATGTAGCTGCACATGTGTTTAATCAGGGTAGACAACACTCTTGTCAGCACTATTGAGAACATTGGCTGTGACATTCCTGCTGCCAAGCCCACTTTCACTTGGAAAGAAACAGTTGCCAAGAAATGGAACAAAGATAGGACTTGTACAAGAGGGAGGGTCCCAGTGAGGGATGTGTGTCAGTGGGTCCCACTAGGCCAGGCCTGACATTGCAGAGTAGGTCCGATGTTGGCCAGGGTTCTGAAGTGATAATCCTGCTACCTAGCTTGTAGGCATCTACTACTGGTCAGGGCTGTGCGGGTCCCAGATGTGCTGCAGTTGGCGGTATGTGCCTCTCCCATTCCCTGGTGGATAGCATTATTACTGGTAGTGCATTGCATAGTGCGTAGGGCTGCTACCTATGTGTGAGAGTGGTGTGTACGCCAACGATGGTGTTGGTGCAGCCATTGACCCTGTGTATCCTTTGTCTCTTCCCCCCCTTATTGTTTTGTCATCCTGTCCTTATGTGCATTAGCATCATCTGGCGGATGAGCAGAGGCACCTGCAATGGAGGGAGCTGCATCCCAAAGGACCCTGGAGGCAGAGTCCACCGACGGTGAGGGCACCAGTGGGATGGAATGTGAGAGGAGCACCACAGCAGGGACTGGAGAGGACAGTTTGGACACATATACCTCCTCCGATGGAAGCTCCCTGGTGGTGGCGGATACTTCTGTGACCACACCAGCTACAGGTACAGCCGCCACCCCGTACCAGCACCGCCCTCCCAGCAGCCCCTTCGCGAGTTTCACGTGCCCGCTCACCCAGGAGGGTGGGCATCTCCTTCGCACCAGGAACCTCAGGCCCTGCCCCAGTGAGCCCTGCTGCCGTGAGTGAGGAGGCTAGAGACCTCCTGCGATCCATCTCTGTAGGGCAGTCAAACATTGTGAATGCCATCCAGGGGCTGGTAGCCCAGATGCAACAGACTAATGCTTTCCTGGAGGGCATTCAAACAGGCTTGGAGATCAATCCAGGCTCTGGCCTCCTCTCTGACCTTGTTGTCAGGACAGGACGCTCCCCCCGCTGCGCAGCGCACCCTGCAGGTGCTCTGTCCCTGACTGCCGCTGCTGCCCGGGTTCAAGACCCTCCTCCAACCGCAGGCCCCCGTCTGCGCCTCATCCCTGGTGGCCCAGTGGTGGGCAGTAAGGTTTGTCCTGTTGTGTCTGTCTCTGTCTCCTCACCGTCCCTCACTGTTGTGTATTCTCTGTATTGTATTGTAATCACATTGTCACTGTTATTCACTGTTATTCCATCTGTGCCCTGTGTCCTAGTATCTGTATGTGTTACCTAGTAGTCTCGTTATTTGTGTGTTGTACCGCTTTTTGCTCTCTCCCCTTGCGCGTCTCCCTCCTCCACTGACCCCCCCGCCCTCAATCCAGCGCCATCCGCCCGCTTCCCTGACTCTTTTCTCCCCCTCCCCTCTAGCTACCTAGCGGTTTTTTTACCCCCCATCCCTACTCGCTGCTCCCTTGCCCATTGCCCATTTTACCGCCGCTTCAGCCCCGCCCCCCTCCCGCCCCCAGCTCCTCCTCCCTCCCTCCACCCCCTCTTAATGCAGGTCACTGCGCTGCGAGGGCGTGTTCTCTGACCTTGTTGTCAGGACAGGACGCTCCCCCCGCCGCGCAACGCACCCTGCAGGTGCTCTGTCCCTGACTGCCGCTGCTGTCTGGGTTCAAGGCCCTCCTCCACCCGCAGGCCCCCGCCTGCGCCTCATCCCTGGTGGCCCAGTGGTGGGCAGTAAGGTTTGCTCTGTCGTGTCTGTCTCTGTCTCCTCACCGCCTCTCCCTGTTGTGTATTCTCTGTATTGTATTGTAATCACGTTGTCACTGTTATTCACTGTTATTCCATCTGTGCCCTGTCTCCTAGTATCTGTATCTGTTACCTAGTAGTCTCGTTATTTGTGTGTTGTACCGCTTTTTGCTCTCTCCCCTTGCGCGTCTCCCTCCTCCACTGACCCACCCTGCCCTCAATCCAGCGCCATCCGCCCACTTCCCTGACTCTTTTCTCCCAGCCTACACCCCCTGCCCTCCCACCTCCCCCTCCCCTCTAGCTACCTAGCGTTTTTTTCACCCCCTCCCTTCTCGCCGCTCCCTTGCCCATTTTCCCGCCGCTTCGGCCCCTCCCCCCTCCTGCCCCAGCTCCTCCTCCCTCCTTCCACCCCCTCTTAATGCAGGTCGCTGCACTGCGAGGGCGCGTTCTCTGACCTTGTTGTCAGGACAGGACGCTCCCCCCGCTGCGCAGCGCACCCTGCAGGTGCTCTGTCCCTGACTGCCGCTGCTGCCCGGGTTCAAGGCCCTCCTCCACCCGCAGGCCCCCGCCTGCGCCTCATCCCTGGTGGCCCAGTGGTGGGCAGTAAGGTTTGCTCTGTCGTGTCTGTCTCTGTCTCCTCACCGTCTCTCCCTGTTGTGTATTCTCTGTATTGTATTGTAATCATGTTGTCACTGTTATTCACTGTTATTCCATCTGTGCCCTGTGTCCTAGTATCTGTATCTGTTACCTAGTAGTCTTGTTATTTGTGTGTTGTACCGCTTTTTGCTCTCTCCCCTTGCGCGTCTCCCTCCTCCACTGACCCCCCTGCCCACAATCCAGCGCCATCCGCCCGCTTCCCTGACTCTTTTCTCCCAGCCAACACCCCCTGCCCTCCCACCTCCCCCTCCCCTCTAGCTACCTAGCATTTTTTTCACCCCCCCTACTCGCCGCTCCCTCGCCCGTTTTCCAGCCGCTTTGACCCCGCCCCCCTCCCGCCCCAGCTCCTCCTCCCTCCCTCCATCCCCTCTTAATGCAGGTCGCTGCGCTGCGAGGGCACGTTCTCTGACCTTGTTGTCAGGACAGGACGCTCCCCCCGCCGCGCAGCGCACCCTGCATGTGCTCTGTCCCTGACTGCCGCTGCTGCCCGGGTTCAAGGCCCTCCTCCATCCGCAGGCCCCCGCCTGCGCCTCATCCCTGGTGGCCCAGTGGTGGGCAGTAAGGTTTGCTCTGTCGTGTCTGTCTCTGTCTCCTCACCGTCTCTCCCTGTTGTGTATTCTCTGTATTGTATTGTAATCACGTTGTCACTGTTATTCACTGTTATTCCATCTGTGCCCTGTGTCCTAGTATCTGTATCTGTTACCTAGTAGTCTTGTTATTTGTGTGTTCTACCGCTTTTTTCTCTCTCCCCTTGCGCATCTCCCTCCTCCACTGAGCCCCCCGCCCTCAATCCAGCACCACCGCCCTCTTCCCTGACTCTTTTCTCCCAGCCTACACCCCCTGCCCTCCCACCTCCCCCTCCCCTCTGGCTACCTAGCGTTTTTTCACCCCCCCTCCCTTCTCGCCACTCCCTCGTCCGTTTTCCCGCCGCTTTGGCCCCACCCCCAGCTCCTCCTCCCTCCTTCCAGCCCCTCTTAATGCAGGTCGCTGCGCGACCGCGCAGCGGGTGCGCCAGAGGCAAGCCTGTCTGCGCCCGTCTGCGCCCGTCTGCGCCTGTCTGCGCCCGTCTGTGTCTGGCCCGCGCCCAGCACCAGGACCCCTGGACCCCGCACCGCACACCGCCCAGGCTCAGCTACGACGCCGCCTCCCTCCACGCACTCAACAACGGCCGAGACCAACACTGCTAACAACACCCCCCTCAGAGGTACGCTAGCTTACAGACCCCCCGGTCCACGGGCCCAGTTCTGCGACACCATCGCCGAACTCGCAAGCACCCACGCACTCGCCTCCACGGACTACATCCTCCTTGGGGACCTCAATTTTCACCTCGAGAACAACAACGACCGCAACTCCACCACGCTGATCAGCAACCTCAAGAACCTCGGACTCAGACAACTCGTCATGTCACCAACCCACGCCGCTGGACACACACTGGACGCCATCTTCTCCACCAGCGACCACGTTACCTTCAAAGGCACCACCGAACCCTACTGGACGACCACCACTGCATCCACTTCACCTACAACAAAAACACTGCACACCACCACAGCCGCCAACTCCCCCGCCGCAACTGGAGCAAAGACACCAAAGAACAACTTCTCAGCACCCTCTCCCAGAACCCACCAAACGAGCCCCCCGACCCAGACACCACGGCCTGCAACTTCAGACAATGGATCAACAACTGCGCCAACGTCCTCGCCCCACTGAAGAAATCCCCCAGCAACCTCGCCAGCAAGAAAGCCTCCTGGTTCACCGACGAACTCCTGGCCTCCAAACGAGCCTGCAGGAAACTGGAAAAGAAATGGCTCCAAGAACGCACACCGGACAACCACGTAACCCTCAAAGACGCCACCCCGACACCACCACCTCATCAGGACCACCAAGAGGTCCTCCTTCAAAGACCGCCTAGACAACAACGCACACAACAGCAAAGAGCTCTTCCGCATCGTAAAGGAACTGTCCACCCCCAGTCCCAACGTCAACGACATCCCGCCCTCTCTGGAAATTTGCGACTCCCTCGCCGCTTTTTTCCACAGCAAGATCGCCGACATCCACAGCAGCTTCAACACCCCGACCACGCCCACCTCCGTCACCACCTCGAACCCAAGCATCGCCAACCCCATCACCGCCTGGTCCAACGTCGACGGCGAAGCAACATGCAAAATCATGAACTCCATCCACTCCGGATCACCGACTGACCCCTGCCCCCACCACATCTTCAACAAAGCCGACTCTATCATCGCGCCCCAACTCTGCAAGATCATCAACGCCTCCTTCGAAACAGGCACCTTCCCGGAAAGCTGGAAGCACGCAGACATCAACGCCCTCCTCAAGAAACCCAAAGCCGACCCCAAGGACCTCAAGAACTTCCGCCCCATCTCCCTCCTCCCCTACCCAGCAAAAGTCGCTGAAAAGATCGTCAACCTTCAACTGACACGCCACATCGAAGACAACAACGTTCTCGACCCCTCACAAACCGGATTTAAACGCAACCACAGTACCGAGACCACCTTCATCGCCGCCACAGATGACATCAGACGCCAACTCGACCACGGCCAGACCTCCGCCCTCATCCTCCTAGACCTCTCAGCGGCCTTCGACAGGGTCTGCCACCGCACCCTACTATCACGCCTCCAAGAAGCCGGCATCCAGGAAAAAGCCCTAGCCTGGACCTCATCCTTCCTCTCCGGCAGAACACAGACCGTCCGCCTCCCACCCTACCGCTCAGAAGCCAACAACATCATCTGGGGTGCCCCCCAGGGCTCCTCCCTGAGCCCAACGCTGTTCAACATTTACATGGCCCCCCTCGCACAAGTGGCCCGCCGTCACGACCTCAACATCATCACCTATGCCGACGACACCCAGCTCATCCTCTCCCTCACCAACGACCCCGCCACCGCCAAAGCCAACCTCCATGAAGGAATGAAAGCAGTCGCCGACTGGATGAGAAATAGCCGCTTGAAACTCAACACCGACAAGACAGAAATCCTCATCCCCTCCGCCTGGAACGACTCGTGGTGGCCCACCACCATTGGAACGGCTCCGACGCCTACCGACCACGCCCGCAACTTGGGATTCATCCTCGACTCCACACTCTCCATGGACAGACAAGTCAGCGCCGTCACCTCCTCCTGCTACAACACCCTCCGCAGGATCTACAAGTGGATCCCGACCGACACCAGGAAGACGGTGACCCACACCCTCGTCAGCAGCAGATTGGACTACGGCAACGCACTCTATGCAGGAATCCCAGCAAAAAACCTCCAACAGCTCCAACGCATCCAAAACGCCTCAGCCCGACTCATCACCAACGCACCCCGCCACATCAGACCTCACCTCAAAGAGCTCCACTGGCTTCCCATCGACAAAAGGGTCACCTTCAAGCTCCTCACCCACGCACACAAAGCACTCCACAACGCCGGCCCCACCTACCTCAACGAGAGACTCAATTTCTACACGCCGACCCGACAACTGCGATCCGCAAGCCTCGCCACCATCCCCCGCATCCAACGAACCACCTCCGGCGGCAGATCCTTCTCCTACCTCGCCGCCAAGACCTGGAACATGCTCCCTACCTACCTCCGACAAACTCAAGACCTACTCGCCTTCAGAAAACTCCTCAAGACCTGGCACTTCGAGCAGTAGCAGTCTCCACCCCCCCTCCCAGCGCCTTGGAGCCCTAACGGGTAAGTAGCGTGCTCTATAAATGTCTGTGATTGATTGATTGATCTGATGGCAGCCATTGTCCCTGTTTCCACACTCCCCCCTCCAACTTCCCTTCCCAATCCCATTCCCCTCAACCCCAACCTATCCCAAGCACACAGGCAGACGAGCACTGGACAACACACAAGAGTGGCACAGGCAATCTCAAGCACCACACATCATCCCACAGGCACTCACACAAACACCATCCAGATGCGGACATACCAACATCCACTGCCTCCACTGTGTCCCCCTCCTCCTCCTCCTCCATCTCCCTCCCAGTTGTGTCTACACTCCCACCTGCATGCACTACACATCATCCACTACAAGCATCACCAGCACAACTAGCAGAACACACACCTCACTGGCAGACACCACCACAACAGCAATGCACATGTCCCCTGTGTCCTCTCCAACTGTGTTGTCCCCCCTCCCAAGGTACACAAATGCAAGCACTCAGACACCCAACTGCCATCCACCTCACAATAGGATCCAGCCCATGCACCCAAAAACAGCAGATAGACACCTCCCACAAACACCCCCTCTTCCTCCACTCCCAAAACTTCTCCCTCTTTCCGCCCCAATGTCCCTAAGAAGTTTTTCCTCACCACCATTGACCTCTTCCCTCCCCCCTGTCCTTCACGTCTGGCCAGGGTGGCAAAAACCCAGGCAAGCACCTCAGCCACACAGTCCACGAGCCCAGTAGCCTCCACACCCACTTGTGGTGGGAAAGGATCCAGGGCACCAGGCAGTCTCAAGGAAAGGGTGCCTGCCCCAAGTGCTGCCCGGAAGTGCAAGTAGCCATCCCCAGCTGCTGCCAGGAAGGGCAAGGAGCCATCCCCAGCTGCTGCCAAGAAGGGCAAGGAACCTGCCCCAAGTGCTGTCCGGAAGGGCAAGGCGCCTGCCCCAAGTGCTGCCAGGAAGGGCAAGGAGCCATCCTCAGCTGCTGCCAGGAAGGGCAAGGGGCCTGCATCAGCAGATAAGAAGGACAAGGGGCCTGGTGCAGGGACTCAGTCGGAGCTCCCTCCACGCCATCCGAAGCTGCAGGGGATGGGCTGGAGCCTCCACCCACCACCAGCAGCAGCACCACCATCACCAGCAGTGGGCAGCCGTCCGAGGCTTCAGGAGATGGGCTGGAGCCTCCCACCACCAGCAGCACGACTACCACCAGTGGGCAGCTGTCCGAGGCTGCAGGGGATGGCCTGGAGCTTCCCCCCCACCACCAGCAGCATCAGAAGCACCACCACTGAGCAGCCATCACCGCCGGCGGACGGTCTGTATTACTGCCTCAATGGGCTGCTGTGCGCTCCGTGCAAGTCCTGTGGGAATGACACCCAGCTGAGAGACTGTGACCTTGCCCTCCCTAGGATCAGAAGCATAGGGCATGATGCTCCCTCCAGAACCAGTGGGTAAGACACACACTCACCCCATCCTCCCTAGGATCAGAAGCACTGGGCACAATGCCCCCTCCAGAACCAGTGGGTAAGACACCCACTCACCCCATCCTTCCCAGGATCAGAAGCACAGGGCACGATGCCCCCTCCAGAACCAGTTCACCCCATCCTCCCTAGGATCCGAAGCACAGGGCACGATGCCCCCTCCAGAACCAGTGGGCAAGTCACCCACTAGAGAGACTGTGGCCTTGCGATCCACAGGACCAAGCATAGGGCATGTTGCCCCCTCCAGAGCCAGTGGGCAACTCATCCACTTGAGAGACTGTGGCCTATCACTCACCAGGACCAAGCACAGGGCATGTTGCCCCCTCCAGAGCCAGTGGGCAAGTCACCCACTTGAGAGACTGTGGCCTATCTCTCCCCAGGACCAAGCACAGGGCATGTTGCCCCTCTAGGAACAGTGGTGTTGTTCCATCTGCCGGCTGAGGTACCCACAATCCCCATGAGGTGCCTGCCTATTTTCCAACTAATAGGCAGTGTTCTCTCTGTGTTGCTGCAGGTGACAAGTGGGGCCTTGGACTTTGGCCTGAGGCCCTGTGGCCCACGCACATTGAGGACTGGGCAGTGTCCCTTGAACTGTACTCACATTCCTGTTGTCCTTGCATTATTCCTGAGAGGTACGGGGTCAATATGTTTTATTACTGCATCTGATTCTGTGTATGGTGTTGGGGGTGGAGGGGTGTTGTGCGTGTGTGTGTCACTCACTTTTTCTCCCCTCTTCCCCTGTGTGCTAGGCGGCTGTACTCATTGTGGTTGTCTTCGCCGTCATTGGTGTTCGTAGTGGAGCAGAACGTAGAAAATCATTGGGAAGATCTACAGTTCAGGCTCCATGGTAGCGTGGTTGTTCTCTGTGTCTCCAAAGGTGAGCTCTTTCCCTTCTGAGGTCTGTTTCCGCCAGCCTTTTGATGTTGTTGGTACCCCCTGGAAAAGGTGGCAGATTTGTGTCTCTTAACATGGTGGGTGGAACATTGACTTCCGCCTGGCTGTAGGCGGCTATCGCTGCGGTGCCTTTTGGTTCCGCCCTGGCGGTTGGAGTGGAAAAATGGTCTATCTGACTTCGCAAAGCCATGGTCATAATTTGGCAGTAGTTACCGCCAGCCTGTTGGCGGTATTACCGCCACTTTACCACCGACCGCCAGGGTTGTAATGAGGGCCTATTTATATATTATATAATTTTTTTTCATTATATCCTTTTATGACAATTTTGATATGATACATCCTATTCCCCTTTAAAAAATATACATGATACACAATACACTTACACACAAACTCACATACCAACTCAAAATGTTTTCTAAAATTTCATATCATATTACAAAACCATTTATATCATAATCCAATTCTTTGTATATCTCCCTGTTTTCACATATGTAATCTAGTTATGTATCTGGTTGACACATGTTTCTCTGCTGGGATCAAGATGGAAAGTGTCTTCTTCAGGACCAAAGTTCATTCAAACAGGACATAAGTATATCCCTCAAGACAGAAGATGTCTAAACCAACACAGATTAACCATATAATGTTATTGTTTGCCCACGTGCTTCTAAGCATTTTAGGCCAGATTTACAAGGCACTACTGCCTCCTTGTGCCACACTAACGTATTTTTTTTACGCTATGTGGCTCAAGGAGGCAATTTTATCCACACCATATTTACAAAGTGGCTGAGTCAGGCATAATGTATGCAAGGGGGGCGTTCCAGTGTTTGGAGGCCCGCAAAAATGGCACAGTGAAATCTACAAGATTTCAGTGCACCACTTTTGGCATCATTTTGACGCACCCATTTTAATCAATGAGACTCCTTGCACTTTGCTGCACTTGCGTAAAAAGTTTTGACACTAGTGCAACAAACCACCACAATAGTGTCAAAAATGTTGACTGCGTTGGCCTAACGTGTGCCATGGTGCGCATATTGTAAATATGGCACACTTATGTGGGTAGGTGGGGCAGGGGCGACACAAGAAAACTGTTGCATAAGCACTGTTTCTTGTAAATTTGCCCCTTTGTACCTTAGCATACCATTAATTTTACAAGCGAACCTGTACATCTTTTACCATTGCACCTTCATGATTACTTTCTATATATCAGTTATGGTGTCCCACCACCTATGCAAAGACATAAAATTCATATTTTACAACACACTGCTTATGTAACCCTTGTAAGTGCTGTATTTCAGACATTTTTTATATTTTATTTTTTCTTTCTTCCACTGCGTTCACTGCATCCATCTGATAGATCAATATAGATTCAATATGCTATCTTATAAAATATGGGCCAACATTCTTAGGTAACTTTTCATTTTAACTTTCAAGTTTGTATTAATTATCCCCTTAATTTTAACAAGGGTATTTTATTTAAGGATGAGCAGTAAATCCGATGGGGAAAATAATTTTCTTCAGCGGTATTATTAGATCATATGAAATTTTTCCAATTGTTTACAAAAAAAGATTTTTGCTATCAAGAGGCGACTCTCTCTACAGAATTTAACAGAAGAAATCAAATTTCTCACATGAGTGACGTATCTTTAAACATTACCTTTCTTAAAAAATGGGCACTTTAGAATTCTTTTTTTTGTGCACTTTAGAATTCTTTTTTTTAAATATTCTCCAAAGGTGTTTGAGGTATTAACCAACACATTTGTATCTCTTCATTTACATGAGGAAATCTTTCAGTGAGTGGGGCAGTTCGTTCAATCTATTTCATCCCCCCTTTATTAAATTCACCCATTCATATTTCATTTCACACATACAAAGTCAACATTACACTGGTAGTCACATTAGTCTATATGGACCTGAACAGCCCAACTAGCTTCATTGAGCCCTCTCATGTATGCATCCTTTACTAAAGTGTTATGATAACCTTTGTTTAGAGCACCTCTCCCCTTTGCTTTTACTCCATAGGTACCTTCTTTGCCTTTCCATCAATGCTAACCCACTCTTCAACCAACCTTTCGGGTCTGGCCTTTAAGTCAGCTATAGCTGTCTTGCCAGAAAATTCACACATAATACACACAAATAGAGAGGTTTTGTCAGTGGGCTTTAGACATTGGTATATTTAATGGTCATTCATATTTTAGTTCCACCACCACAGCAAAGAGTGTGGGGCAGAGAATCAGCACACTCAACCGATTGACTTCATTCACTTTTAGTGACTGTACACATCATGTGAAATTTGTTCACATCCACCTAAAATAGGTTATTTCTTTTGATTGTCAAAAGTGGTTCAAGGAATACATTTGTTTTATTTATTTCAGCTTTAAAATAATGTCTGTTCATGATGTCTGCATTTCAAGTGCCCAGTTAGGCAATTTATTTTCTAGTACTTTTATTAAAAGTTGATGTACTAAAGTGATGTTTTAAAATAGTAGCTGTCTGTTATTTGAGTGCTTGGGTTGGTGGTGATTTATTTGTCTCTCCCTCACTAACAACTAAAAGCTTTGTTATTTAAATATATATGCCTAATTAATCAGTAACATCAATCAATGTTTTTAAAATGCACCTCTTTAATTACAAGCATATAGAAATCTCATGTAGAAGGCAGTAGACTTTCTTTTTTTTCCTTTTTCTTTTTGTGCCATATGCATGCAGTGTAAACTGAAACTATTGTAACCACATAAGCCTGCCAAGGACAGACCTAATGAATTTGGCAATACTTGTTTCCACTTTCTGGCACTACTTAATTATGCTATTGATGCAAGAACTCAATCCTGAGAGCATTCTAATGCCTTAACATCTTCTTCTCCTATTATCACAGTTACTTCACCTTCCCTCTCTCCATCACACTCCAACCATTACTTGCATCTAGATTACTACATAACCTTGTAACAACTGCAATACTACAGTTTTGTCTAGTAAATATTTCTACAAGAAGTATTTAGAACACAATTAGTTGTAGCAATCAAACAATTATATAATCCAAAAACTGTTGTCTAGAAACTCATGTTATACATAAGGATTGTCAAGGAATTTGAAAAGAAGCAACTGCCCATTGGTCATTAATTCCACTACTATGTATTTTCCTAAACTGTAAAAAATACCCACAGTGATTCAATCTATCATTTTTATAATTACTGTATCCTACAACTAGACCATAATCAAGGGATTAAAACTCCAACCACATGTAATCCTGAAGGGCCTGCCAAGCTGTCACTCCAAGCTTATTTCATATTCAAACCATGCTGCATCACTGACAGAGGAACTGAAGCACCAGCATAACTCATCTCGAATGTAAGACAGTAAACACGAAGCTTGAAACTAAGCCCAAAGAAGAGAAAAACATAAATCAGTCCTTCACCTTTACTACAGTGAGGGTCTAGTGTAATAGTTCCTTCACATTTGCACACACACCTCTGTAGTTAATGAAGGAGCTAAGACCAAACTGTTCCAAAGAGTACTTCACTGGTGATAGTAAAATCATCACAGCTACTCTGGCCTCTGTCCCTGCAGCAGATGTTCTCCATATCTTACTGCTGCACACAATATATAGGTACCTGAACTTCACCTCACATCCTCCGTTTTTTTGTGGAGAGCTCTTTACATATGTTCTAGCTATTCTTTTTGTTTAGTTATCTATTATTTCCTTCATGGTATAATTCTATTACAATCCTAATTTGTCATTTTTCATGTTCAAGTGTGCCACGTTTTGTGACGGAAATATTTATTTACAGAAATGTAAGTTTATTTTCTTTCTTTCTTTATTTTTCTTGAGTCAAAAGGTGCTTAAAACATTACAAGAGGTAAGATACTGATTTATGGTAAAGCAATGTTTCTAATATACTCAAGAAAGGTCCGAATGCATATGAAACATCCAAATATGTAATTACACAACCAACTCCATCACGCATAACTGTGTTCAGCAGACATATTTTTAAAGGACAGGACATAAACATAATTATATAGTATAATAAAAATCAGATACATTTCTATTTATTTATCAAGCAACATTGCACTATCTTTGTTTCATTGTACACCACTTGTTTCAAGAACTTCACTACACTGCTTTTGATAAGGTCTTGCAATTTACAGATGACACTTCACTGAGGATGATCATCTGAAATCTCATCTTGATGTCTTGTCTGAGGGTTAAGGCAATTTTCTCCCTAATTATGCTGTGTCGATCTTTAGCCAAGTGAATTGTGAGAGTGTGATCTACACAGATACTCTACTTTTTTCAAGCAAAACCGTTCTTTAGGCTGTTCTTCTGTGTCAATCTTTAGCCAAGTGAATTGTGAGCTTACGATTCAGACAGATACTCAATGTTTCCAAGCCAAACTATTTGATATTATATCTGTACTCCAATCTTTTCTGACTTCCATTTATTATATTTTGTAATTTTGTGTGTTCATTCAAGTTTAACAATTTAATTGTAAGAAATAAAATTTCTGTTTAACACATCTATGCAATTTCTACTGTGGGTCAGAGGCATATTTACATGCTTCTTATTGACTGGATTAAAAGCCTTGAGCTAGCTGCCTTTGTTGGAGCACATTTGCTAATGAAAAACAATATTGTTACATGTGTGACTTCAAATAACTGGCCCTAAGAGTGCCCATACTGTAATGCTATTTTATTCTTCAAATTCAAAAGGCCTGCTGAAGGTCTTTTCTATTAACAGGAACAGAGTCAAATAGGAAGTGCTTTCTGCTGCAGCTACTTGCACTGTATCCAACTTATGCTTTAAAGAAAGCCATGCTGGAAATGCTCTTGCAATGTTGCAATAAACAAGGCTGTTGCTGCATGTACCCACAACTGTATGTGTATTCATTTTAAATGGGTTATTCATCAATTGAGCAATGTCATTTCCCTTATAAATAGGATAAAGGAGATGTTTTACTAATAAAACATAACCTATAAAATTTCTGGGGTGTTTGCCACAGCTTTTTGCCTATTCTTCAGAGGCAGCCTTCATATTGAACTTCTTGCTGACTTTGTACTTAGATATTTTACAGACCTTTCTTGGCTTTAAACTGAGCAGTCCCTGTGTCAGTTTGCCATTTAATATTGTACTTAGAATATTTTAATTGCCATTTCTTTGAAGGCAATCTCTAAATTGGATTGTCATTTGACTTAACACTTAAACATTTTTTTTTAGTTAATTATATTAATGTTGATTTCAACTGACTAACTAACTACCTTTTTGCTTTCTGTTGTGATTTACTAATTTTCAATAAACGTTTATAGTTTTGACTTTGAATTTTGCCTTGGGAAGGTTTTCATTTGTTTGTCTTGGGCCCCCATTCACTAGACTCACACAGCCCCAATCTTCCGTATAGTCCCTCGTAAAACTTACTAGTGCAAAGTGGCAACACCATTTCATAAAGAAACATCTGTTTAACCCCAAGAGTGTGGGTAGTTGTTTTTGAAGGGTGCAGAGAGGTTTTCAAAATGTATTACCGTAAAAGAATGTTTCTGCCACAAATTTGTACCAAACCCATTTAGCCTGTGGCAGTGTACTTCTTCTTCTTACATACCCTTAAACACATATATATATATATATATATATATATATATATATATATATATATATATATATATATATATATTCAGGAAACATATTCACACATTTTAAGCAAACATGTAGACTTATGTATTGCTCCAAACAATGACTGCTTGCCAGGGAAATGTATTTGGATACACCGGTAGACATACTCTCCTCCCGACAGCACCCATACAACAGCTTACTTACATTTTCAACTAGCCCAAACCACACAGCAGAAAAGTTTCCAGAAACAGAGAAAAGAGACTAACAATTCCAGATTTGATGTTACTCCCTATTCTGGAGAGTTTATCTTATAATGATGGTATTTTATTGTGAGATGCCATCTGGAATTGTTATTTTTAGCCCTCATATCTCCATACATTAAATCCAGCCAACTCAGAATGAAAGTAGTAAGAGTAACTGAAAACAAAATCCCAATAAAACATTATCAACTAACATCATCATGAATCCAGAAGATAATAGTAATGCTGTGCTTATTCACAAATGTTTTGAGCATGTGTCTCTTGTTTGAGCATAGCTAAATTCATATACATTAGTAAATGATACATCGTGATTCACTCAAAAAATTAGTGTTCATTTTATGATTGCAAATGGCCCACATTGTAGCAGCGAAGTTCCCAGCGATGGGTAAAGAAGTGATCAATGGAAATTTGGTTAATATCCACAAATCTGTAACATTTTGTGTACACAAACATTTCAAAAGGATGATTCCACCCCATTTACACTCCTAAAACGACTCCAACAGATGCAATTGAAGACTACCAATGTGCTTGCTAACTTAACATTTTGTGCATTGCTATGTTTAGTGGCATTTGCATAGCAGATAGGTTGCTGTTGGTATGACACCCAAACACTTTTTATAAACCAGGGCCCACTTTCATTACGTTTCTGAGGTTCCCAACAAAACTAGGTTATTCTTTCAGTAGTTTCAGTGGGTATGTTTCTGTGTTAGGTCAATGTGCCAGCTAAAACTACATCTACTTTTGGGTGAACACTCTTTGTATTTGATGGGTGAGACTGGAGGCCTGTGCAACATCACTTACTCAGCACCTTTGATGGCTGGTGCACCCACTACCTGGTAGATTTATATATCCAAAATCAGTTTTTAGAAAATGATGCTGAATTGTGTGATAGCTAGTTAAATGCATGCTTGGGCTGCACTGGATCTATTCTTGGACTTCTGTAATAAATTGTTCTTTTCAGCATAGTGTCTGTGTTCCATTTAATAATGCTATTGTGGGTATTGTGATACCAAAGCATATGGTATATTTGTGTGTGTTCTGCCTAAACTGCTCTGTTTTGTGTGATTCCTGATCATTGATTACTGCTATTGGGAGCACAATGAAACATAACTACATGGCATATTTTTGCCATTTAGAAAGTTTGTGGCACATACCACGTCTTCCTATAGGTCACAGCTTTGAATCCTAGTAAGACCAAATCAGTTTTTAATTCTTCTAAGTAAAATTGAATACCCTGACACTAGGCTATAATCATACCCATTATAAACGTTGCCTAAAAACAGTAAGACTGCAATATGAAGCGCTATCTCAGATAAGACTTGCCAAGGTAATATGTCTAGATTTAACATGCTAAAGCAGCACAAGCTTATTAAAGCCAGACAAATGTAAGAAATGAAATAAGTTATTTGCATTAAAAAAACTTTGCCTTAATTGCAGTCCTGTTTCTATGTCAAATAATGGTTGTATGTCAATGGAGCCTGTATTAATCCCTTTCTTTCATTTATATGACATCAACAATCAGAAAACTATAATGAAGACTGCCGTGCATGTGGCCTTTATTTGGCATAAAAACAAAAATAGGACTGTATTGAAGAAAAGAGAGGTTTCAATAGAGACCTCCTTTCCTTTTCAGCAAAAGCATAAAAAGAAACATACTCATAAGGGGAAAGTGGAAGTGGTGGGAAGAAGAAATGTGAGAGGTGAGGCATGAGTGATGAACTGCACAAGTTGAAACTAGGAGGTGTGGACACACTAGTGAAAAATATGGGGGAAGAAGTGACAAGTAGCCAACAGAGGGAAAGGTTGGTCAGCTGTTTGTCATACAGTCCCTCAGGCTTTGCATTGCAACCACTTGATGAAATAAATGAATGGATGAATGAAGGAATGAATAAAAGTACTTATAAAGCACACTGTCACTCAAAGTAGAGCATCCTGGCACTAACTCAGACACAGAAATCAGCACGCCAATACAACATGTTAGAAATTGGGTTGTTGGTCGACTGGTGTGTGAGCCCTGGTCCAGCAACAGTCACAATCCCTTGCAGGATGAACCACAAACAGTCACTAAATAATCCTATGCTAAATACACCAGTTTAGAAAATTAGAGTAACATTTAGAAAATGATTTGACAACAAAAAGACAATAAAATCCTTTATTTGACTCAGAGTTATGAATGTTTAAAGATTGCAGTAAAAAACAGCTCCTAAAAGTTCCAAGAGCTAACTGGAGAAACCCAGTCGCATGAGACTGGATAAGAGTTAAAAAATATGGCTGACTACGATGGAGCACAGTTCAGATACAAGAAGTGGATTAGGCCTGATCAGCACTTATCTTTGGACTAGGATGAATTTCCAAGAAAAATGTTCCGAGAAGGGAAAGTTCAGTGGGGCAAGGCTGCAGGCTATGTTCAAGGAAAGAGTGTGATCGTCGAGAAGCATTGGGTTTGAGCCTCAGTGAAGATTTCTATGATCTGACTTTGGTGGTCATTATGAACTCGGTGGGAAAACCCGCCGAGTTCGGCGCTGGCAGTCTACAAAAGATCGCCAGCATGTTGAAGACCCCGCCGGCCACATAATGATCATTCCGCTGGGCCGGCAGGCGGAAACACTGTTTCCGCCAGCCAGCCCAGCGGAATATAAGGCCTGTACATTGATGCCGGCTTCACATGGAGCCGGTGGCAATGTAGCAGTGCGACGGGTGCTGCAGCACCCATAGCGCATATCACTGCCCATAAATCAGGCAGTGACAATCAATGAGGTTGTGCACGGGGGCCGCTGCACTGCCCATGCCGAGTACATGGGCAGTGCAGGGGCCCCGAGGGGGACCCTGAGGCACCCATTCCACCAGCCTTTCCCTGGCAGAGTAAACCGCCAGGGAAAGGCTGGGGGAAAACAGGTACATTATCCGGCAGCCAGCGCTGCTTGCAACACTGCCCTGTCATATATGTAACTCTGCCATCACCAGGCTGCCTGGCGGTGGCGGAGTTACGCCAGTGGCGATTCTGCCACTTCTATAACATGGCGGTCTGGGTGCTAATAACTGCCACCCCTGCCATGTTCATAATGAGGCCCTTAGTCTCGTTTTTGGAAGTCAAAAATGTCCAACGGGACAAGGAAGAGGGCTGTAGCCAAAGTTCCACAAGGTTGAATACCCCTTTGGAGATGAACAACTGAAAATAATTTGTTGCTACAGAGAAGAACGAAGCAAAGAAGAATGTAAAAGGAGAACTCACAAAGTCAATCTGACCAGCAATGCACTCAGGTGGGTAGATGAGCAGATTGGTCCTGGTCTCCACCTGGTTCTCAGAGCAGTTTTTGGGCAAAAACCGTCCAAGTCTGAGGTTTTGGGTCTTGGCCATCTGGGCGCCTTTAGCACCACATACAAGTGTTCAGGACTGGTGGGGTACCACTTGGGGGTTCAGAACTCACTCAGGCTGAGTCCAGGTGTGGGTTCAAGATGGTGGGAGCCTTTTGTGTCCCTGTGGTTCTGAACAGAAGGCCAGCAAATTAGCCCTTGGAATAACTCTGGTAGTCCTGGACATACCAGAGATATGTTTTTTTTAAAAACTTCCTTAAAAGTGTTTTTATAATTCAAAGTCATTACATAAATAAATATGTGGTCACACTCATACATGTTTTGCCACAATCAATAAATAGTGTCTAATCAAGTCAGTGAAGCTATTTTTTTTCTTTTTGTACAATTATACAGTGGCCTAACCTCTTTGACGTAAAATTGACCAAAACCTAATTTATAGACTTAACTTTCTAAAAGTGGCATTTTTGAAATTGTAATAAAAAAATCCAACTTTAACATTAAATGGGGATTTGCATTATAGTTCGAAAGACAGCACATATGGTGTAGCTATCTCCTCCCAATTGGAAATTACAGCTTATCAAATGTAATAAGGAATCTCCAATGTTATTCTATGGCAGGTGTAGGCCTCACTGTAGTAAAAAGTGAATTTAGAGGTTTTTCACTACCAGGACACATAAAACTAAACAGTACATGTCCAACCTTTCAGTTACAATGCTCCCTGCTCTATGGGCTACCTAATGTCTACTTTAGGAGTGATATATATGTAATAAAAGGGTAGCGTAGGGCTTGGCAAGGGGACTTTAGTGCCAAGTTGACCTGGTAGTTTAAAACTGCATTCTGGCTGCAGTGGTTGACCTTGAACACATTTTAAGGTGCTACCTAAGTGGCTACCTAATAAGTGCTGCATGATAGCATTTAATCCACATGCCCTGGGGATATGGTATACCACTCTACAAGGAAAGCAACTTATAAGTAAATGAAATGTGCGAATCGTGTGTAAGCCAAACAAAGCATGCTTAGGGGAGTGACCACAAGCACTTTACAAACAAACAAATTTCAGAACAAAAGTGGAGGGAAAAATGCAAAAAGTTTAAGTGTGACCCTGCAGGAAGGGTCACACCTGTTCAACAGAACCCAAAAAATAACTCAGTGAAGAGCAAAGCCTGAGTGAAAAGCATTTAATCAGATGATTACACATCTCATCAGGAGCCAGGAAGAAACAGAACAGGTTTTCAGTTGTTTCTTGAAGAATGCTTCATTTTCCGCAAATCCAAGGGAACAGGGAAGTTGATTCCAGGCTGTAGATCCTAACGTTGCAAACGTTTTCCTACCTTGGCATTTCACCCTGAAGTTAGGAGTCTGCAGTACTTATCATTTAAAGATCTAACGACCCTTTGAGTTTTGTAATGCCAGAAATCATTCTAAAGATTTTTCAGGTCAGTCAGATGGAAAGCTCTGAAAACCAAAATCAGAAATTTAGAAAGAACCCACTTATGAATAGGTAGCCAGCGCAATTTTTGGAGCCGCTGGGAAACTGAGCATTTGCAAAGAAGCTTAAGAACACATCTTGCACCTACATTTTTAACCACTTGATATTTATAGAGTAACTACTTAGCAATGTCTAGGTAAAGGCTTTTGCAGTAATCCAGCCTTGAAGAGCTAAACACAAAGGCTACAATTTTCCTTGCTGCCAAAGTGAGAAATTAAAAAACAATAGTGATTTAATCAGGCAAAAGCACATACCAGCCAATGATAGAACATGTGATGATCAAAAAGACAGGAAACTATCACATTTTACTGCTAGATTTTTAGCCACTTCTACTGGAGGCAGTGGAGGTGTCCGATTATCAGGCCACCATGTTTACGGGGAAAACATGTATTTCTGTTTTTCAGCATTGCCCTTGAGATTATTAATTTCCATTTGTCAAATAATAATTATGAAAAAGTTCTTGAAATTTTGTTCTGAACTCAGACAATTTTTATCCAGAGACATGATCAAGTGAGTGTCACCGGCATAGGAGGTGGAAGAGCTACCAAAGGAGTCAATCAGTGGGGCCATATAGTTGTTAAATAAAGATGGACTGTGTGATGAGACCTGTGAAAAACCATACTTCAATGATTTCTCACCTGGGGTAAATTGAATGAATACTATTTGTCTCCTGTTTGTGAAAAATAACTGTAACAAAGTCCAGGCTTTGCTGTTAATGCCAATTTCAAAGAGGGATGCTGAAGAAGTACAGAGGCCCATATTTATACCTTTTTAGCGCCACATTTGCATAATTGTTTGACGCAAAAGTGATGCAAACTTACAAAATACAATTGTATTTTGTAAGTTTGCGCCACTTTTGCAACAAAAAGCGGTGCAAATGTGGCACTAAAAATGTAAGAATATGGACCCGAGTGTCAAATGGTATCCAACACTGCTGATATTTTCAGGACAATAAACACCCCATTTTGGTTACTGTCCACTCTCACTTTTATTGTTACCAACACCACAGGGAGGGCTGATTCTGTGGAGTTTCTAGACCTGAAATCAGAATGGTACAGATGAAGGGACTTGAAACTTTCCATAAGATCCATCAATTGTTCATTAACAAGTTTTTCCAGCATTTTAGTGAGAGTAGGGAGAAATGAAATGGACCTAAAAGTGGCAAGAATAGACGGATCAGCCAATGATTTTTTCAAAAAGGTTTTATTACCACCAATTGTCAAGATTCTGGCAGTACTGCTGAAGAAAGAGAACTATTTAATGTGTAATTGATCATATAATTAATCATCTCAGTTGCCCTTCTATAGATAACTGGTGGAAAAGGGCACAAAGGAGAACAAGGTTTACAAGGACGTGTAGCACATTTAGATTGCTGCAAGGAAATAGGCTGAAAATCAGTCAAAGTGGACTTAGAAAGAAAAAACAATTGTAAGGGGCATTGAGAGCTGTCCACCACTACATTCTTGTCATCAAAGCCTTTCTGAATCATATTATTTTTTTTCTCAAATAAACAGCCTATCACATAGAGATTGAGATGGAAAGATATCTCTTTGAGAGGCTTTAGGTTGCAAGAAGTCCTTTACAATGTAAATAATCTTCCTTGGATCATTATTTTCAATCTCAGCTTGCGAAGTATAAAACATTTTTTTGATGCCCCTAATTATTTGTGGTATCTTTTCAAAGGTACCTTATATCCAAATAAAGTGTCCGTTTTGTAGGACAATCTCAATTTCTGTTCAAGCTGCTTACTGGTTAGATTTTCCATGGCTAAAGATATCATAAACCAAGCATGGAGATATCTCAGCAGTCCGGCCAGGGTGGACTAATGGAATTAGATAATCTATAGCTTTTGTTATCCAATGATTAAATAGCTCTAAGTCATTGGATAGGCCTCCAGTAAAAGAGGGGTAGAGGAGAGCTAGCTATATAACCAAATTAGAACAACTTATTTCCCCCCACTTGAGAATGTGAATTGTTAGAGTCCATTTGTCTAATAGAACATAGTCAAGGATTCAATAATATATTGAAAGTAACTAACAAGTGGTCTGACCATACCTGTACTTCTGGCACTGCCAGGAACAGCAATGGAAAACTGGCAAAAACCAAATCAAGTTTAAGACCTGAATGTGTGGGGCCGACTACATGTTGATGGAGGTCAAGAACAGCTAAATTATTAATAAAACACTTTGCACCTGATTTCAAAGTATCCTGAGTGTCACAGTTAAAATCTTTTAGTAAAGTAAAATCAGAGCCCAAGGAACTGGAGCATGGGCCCAGATGGCAATAGACCAGGATTCAAGCAAAAGAACAAGACTGGTCTAATGCAAAGCAGAAGCCAAGACTCACTGGTTCCTTTAAATTGTCAATTTCAAGTTTGTGGTACTGGAAAACATCCCAGAAGATAATAGTCAGACCTCCACCTCTGTCTCCTTTTCTGTCCCATCGGAGAATAGAATAACTTAAAAGTAGAGCAACTGCAATGTCTTGGTCTTATGACTTAGTGGAAGGTGGAAGGCGATACACCCAAACAGTAAAAGCATTAGGTGAGAGAGAAATATTCCATTAGGCTGAACCAAGACTTGACTAACAAAGTATCGAACCAGTGGTTCAAAGAAGCTGGTTCAAGAAAGCCAATAATTGAAGGGATAGACCTCAGGTCCACTGTAAGGAAATATTAAACATTAGGCTAAATGACAGCTGTGCTACCAATCCCCTAGATCTAAAAATAAGATATTTTAATTCCTACATATATGTGCATAAAAAAGAATAAAATGTGGAGTACAGGCTTTTTACTAATACGTGTATTGATTCGCCAACAAGTAAATATTCTAGAAAATCTTCTATATTAACCATGGGAGCAATTCATTTTTAAGGAGACACCCCTCCAGCCCTTGACATTTCTTTTTATTCTCTTAGAGGATTATTATCTTCTAACGTTTTGAAACTTACATCATCCATGTTTGAGTAGATGTCAGCCATAGTTTGTGCTGCATTGATTTGTGTGATCTGTAGGACAGGCCAGATCCTACTTGTTAGGAATGGGGTCTTTGGTTGGCAGTCAGGTTACCCCCTATCCAAGCGAGGACCCTCACTCTAGTCAGGGTAAAAGAGAATCACCCTCAGCTAACTCCTGCTTACCCCCTTGGTAGCTTGGCATGAGCAGTAGGCTTAACTTCGGAGCGCTAGGTGTAAAGTATTTGTACCAACACACACAGTAACTTAATGAAAACACTACAAAATGACACAACAAATTTTTAGAAAAATAGAAAATATTTATGCAAACAAAACAGGACCAAAATGACAAAAATCCACAATACACAAGTCAAGTAATCACTAAAAATCCAAAAGGAGTCTTCATGTAATTTTAAACACAACGCTAATGCTGTTAGCGTGAAAATGTACCTTGGGCGCATCAGAAATAATACCGCTTGGGCAAGTCTGCATCAAAAAGGGCTTGCGATGTGTCGATATCACTCACGAGCGAGACCTTGCGTCGTTTCTCCTTCAGTCGGGTCGGAGTGCAACATTTCTTCCCTCCGCAGGAGAGCGATGAGTTGATCCGGTCAGCACTCTCGGGTCCGGGCAGGCCTTGCGTTGTTTTCACATGCCCAGTGGTGTTTGCGTCAGAAATCCAGCCGCGCGATGATCTGAAAACCACACAGCACGGGTTGCGATCTCACCAGCCTCCGTCAGCGATGCTGCGTGTCGTTTCTCCAGCCATGGGTGTCGATCTTCCGGTTGTGTTGCAGGCAAGCGTCGATATTCAGCCTCAAAGCCTGCGACGCGTACATTTTTCAGCTGCAGATCTGAGTTACGTCGATCTTTTCCCCGCACAGCAGTCGGTGTGTGGATTTTTCACTCTTGTCCTGCCAGCTTCTACTTTCAGGGCCCCAGGAACTGGATGGGCACCACTTGGCAGAGTAGGAGTCTAAGGGGAGTTCTTGACAAGATGGAAGGCACACAAAGTCCAGTCTTTTTCCTCTAGCACAGGCAGAAGCAGCAACTGCAGGATAGCTCCACAAAGCACAGTCAGGGGCAGGGCAGCTCTTCTTTCTCAGATCTTCAGGCAGAGGTTCCTCTTGGTTTCCAGAAGTGTTCTAAAGTCTGTGGTTTTGGGTGCCCTACTTATACCCATTTTGCCCTTTGAAGTAGGCCTACTTCAAAGCAAAGTCTCTCTTGTTTGTGAAATCCTGCCTCACCCAGGCCGGGCCACAGACACACTCCAGGGGATTGGAGACTACATTGTGTGAGGACAGGCACAGCCTCTTCAGGTATGAGTGACCACTCATCCCCTCCCTCCTAGCACAGATGGCTCATCAGGAAATGCAGACTACACCCCAGCTCCCTTTCTGTCACTGTCTAGTGAGAGGTGCAACCAGCCCAACTGTCAAACTGACCCAGACAAGGAATCCACAAACAGGCAGAGTCACAGAAATGGTTTAAGCAAGAAAATATTCACTTTCTAAAAGTGGCATTTTGAAACACACAATCTTAAAATCAAATTTACTAAAAGATGTATTTTTAAATTCTGAGCTCAGAGACCCAAAACTCCACGTCTATCAGCTCCTAAAGGGAATCTACACTGTAATCATATTTAAAAGTAGCCTCCATGTTAACCTATGAGAGGGACAGGCCTTGCAACAGTGAAAAAAGAACTTAACAATATTTCACTGTCAGGTCATATAAAACACATTACTATATGTCCTACCTTAACCATACCAAGCTTTGGGGTGTCTTACATGTAAGAAAAGGGAAGGTTTAGGCCTTGCAAGTGGGTACATTTGCCAAGTCAAATTTACAGTTAAACTTTCACATACAAACACTGCACTGGCAGGTCTGAGACCTGATTACAGAGCTACTTATGTGGGTGGCACAACCAGTCCTGCAGGCCCCCTAGTAGCATTTTGTTTACAGGCCCTGGGTACCTCTAGTGCACTTTACTAGGGACTTACTAGTAAATCAAATATGCCAATCATGGATAAACCAATTACATACACATTTTATAAAGGAGCACTTGCACTTTAGCACTGGTTAGCCAGGGTAACAAAAACAGCAAAAACAGAGTCCAGCACACATCAGCAACCTAGGAAACAGAACCAAAAAGTTTTCAACTTGATTGTCAGAATGGTTATCAATGGCCATGGACATAGAGGGGGGTTTTGGGCCAAAAATGAGGTGGTTGAGGCTTTTTACCACTGATGATCCGGGGTCTGACCTACTTTGGTAACTAGGTATTGAGCACCAGGTACACTCTTTCAGCATTCCTAGACACATATTGGTAGCCACATAACTTTTTACTGCACCATCTGTAGCATCCATAAGGAACAGAGACTTGCTGCCCACCTCCATAGACCAGCTACCAGATGTTCCAACATTAGAGACATTTGTTTTACATTAGAGAGGCACCATTAGTAACACATGTTCTTGTTATTGTGGATTGTGAGTTTCTTCTGTCCCATTGTGTATTTTACAATTTTCTGTTTCACAGTATGGTTTTTGTTTGTTTAAATAGAAATATTGGAGCATCTTTGTTTGTAAGATGCTGCAATCATGTTTTAGCATGATGTAATTACTGTGAGTTTTACTTTTGTATTTTTTGTATATTGCAGCCTGGGATTGGGGGAAATGCGTTGTTGTGTCGCGTAGGCTCTCATTATTATAATGAGACTACTGGATTTTGAGTGGCAGAATTGCCTGTGGTGTGGGAGACTGAGTCTGACCCACTACAGGTGACACCTGTCGCTCCAATCCGGGTTTTGCTCCGGCTAACTAGTAGTGCTTCATCTCTACCCAAGGGCAGAGATGATTGGGCAGCCGAGCGAATGACATAACTGGTTTCTCAGGGAAGCCGTGGTCACTCAGGTCCCACTGTTTTATACATTAAAGAGAATAAAAGAATATAAATTATACAGAAAACTGCCTGATCATTATTGTGACCCTGACTGATTCTCCTATTAATCTCGTTTAACCTTGAATTATGTTGCCTCTCTAAAGTAAAAATAAAAAAAATACTCTTTCAGCATTTGACTCTCAGGGTAGTGATCACTCCATGGCTTCTCAGCATGGTAGCGTGGCTGTGGAGTTTCAGAACCTGCAAGTCAGGCAAGGTCACGGTTGAGGCAAGCGGGCTAGACTTGGTGCGCTGGGTTGGTTCCTTTATGGAGCTTTTTCAAAAAGTTCTCTAAACTTCTCCAAAACTTCTGGATCTTCTTCCAGAAGGTCTTTTGAGGTCTTTCAGGAGTCCACCGCTCACCCCAAGGTTCCAGAAGCTCTGAGTTGCTCCTTGAGGGTGCGGACTACAACTCCCAGAATGCACCTACTCCAAATTGGACACTGGACAGATGATCAGTTTCTTCAGGATCTGAGACAGGGGACTCTGGTTAGCAGTTTTTCACCTGTAGCAAGCAGGGAGTCCCTCCTTGAACTAGTGGAAGACAGGCAAAGTCCTTCTTGTGGAAAAGCCCAAGTGTGCAGCTGGTGCAGTCCTTCAGAGTTTAGTGTCCAGGTGCAGGTCAGGGGTCCAGCAGAGCAGTCCTTCTTCTGCTGATGTTCTTCCTCGTAGGGTTCTGAGGTGTGGGTGCAGCTCTGTCGTATGTATCCTTGCTCCTGGATGCAAAACAGTAGGTTCCTGGTTCTCCAATCAGATGCAGGGTCCTTTCCCCCCTGATGACCACTTCCTGGGAAGTGCGGCAAAAAATCAATCCCAGGGCGCAACATTCTTCAAAAATCCATCATGGCTAAAACTGATTTTTGAAGGTTAAATCTGGCTGAGCCCACCCACTGGTGTGGCTAAAAACCCTACACACACCCCTCTCCTGCCCTCTCCTAATCTAATTAAGAGGGCACCTAATTGACTGGGGTTGCAGGATGTGAGTGAGGTGCTGGGATGCTCCAAATGTCCTTCCCTGCCTTTTAAGACCAGTTTGGCAGCCCTTCCCCTTCCTGCTTCACCATCTGCTGAGGTTGTTCTCCTCCCCCAGGCACATCCTTTGTGTTCAGCCCAGGCCACTTCACACCTCATCAAGGCAGCCTGACCATGCTGACAGAGGCTGGCCAATCAGAGAACGGCACTACAGAGCTGAAGTTAGCAACTTTTGAGGTGGAGTTTTAAAACTCTTTACCTGAACTAGTTATATTAAATCCAACAATTGAAAGTTGTGGGATTTATTATAACAATTATTTGATACCAAACTCGATTTATCTGACACTTAGGGAGACATTGTTAATTAAAACAAAGTCTCCCCATTTTAGCCTATGGAGGCCATTCACTACAGTGAGGGAAAAACAAATCCAGCTATTTTCCCTCACCAGGGCTTATCAAAGAAACTCAGAAGAAGAAGGTACTGCCTAGGTGAACCCCTGGTCTGCACCTGAAGGACTGCACCCACAAGGACTGCACCAGCTTCACACTCTGGAATTCACCACAGAACTGACTTTTCCTTGCTTTTAAAGATCCAGGAGTGGACTCACTGTAATCAACAGGAACAAAGTATTTACCAAAAGCCACTTGCATCCAACTCCTAGCAGAAAATCCCAGCTGGACAGCATTCAGTGGACTCTCAAGGATTTGGCCAGGTACATTGTAGGAATTGTAGTCTGACATCCCAATGAGCAACTCACAGATTCTGGATCCTTGGACTGGTGTTGTGGACCCCCTTAAGACTCCAAAGAAACAACTGGAGAAGAAGGACTGCACTGTTGGACCCTCAGACTGCACAAGGGAGGACTGCACTCATAAGGACTGCATCTGCTGAACTCACAAGGCGTCTGTCTCAAGAAAAGGAATTTGCCTATATTTATGGATAGGGATTGTAATCCCTAATCAGCAACAGATAGAAAAGTGCTGAAAGGGCTACATGCAACACTAACAACAGGGACAGCTCCAGCTGACAAGCTTCACCTGGATTTTACTTGGATTGACCAGATGCATTGTGGAAGTTGTAGTCCCATACCCCATGATGCAAACAAGAGTGCCTCAACTCTTGGATGGTGCTGTGGGCCACTTTCCTGTATCAAGCAACACGTCTGGAAGTAAATGTAAAAATGTTACATTGCGGATGGCTGGAAAACTTAAACTTTGTCCCGGTTCAGCACAACCTTTTTTAATCTTTCAAGGGATATTTGCTTCTAAGCACTAGTTTTACTTTTAATCTTTAAAATTGTATATGTCTGGTTCCTTGCACTGGATTTCTGTCAATTTGGTGTCATTTTAAAGGTAAAAATATTCCTATTGTTATAAATTGGTGTTGGAATTGTATTGTGTGTTGTGTTTTACTTATTTACTGGTTCGCTGATATTCAATACTTTACACACTTGTCTCCTTAAATTAAGCCAAAGTGCTTGTGGGCCAAGCTACCAAGAGTTAAGCAAAGATTAAGTTATTGAGACCTTGACTGGACCTTATATGAAGTTGTGGCCTAATACTAAGTGCAGGTGCCTATTTGCCCTTACTAATAACTGGTCCTCTTGGGAAGTGAAAGTCTGGCTGTAGTATTAGCTTGTTTGAATCTTCTAGTAGTTCTTAGTCTTGAGTTCAGAATGGCTAGAAGTTAGCCCATGGGAGTATCTTTTATAGGGAACTTTATTGTAGCATTTACTATGCTTCACATCTCTGATGGGGTTCTGAACTCTCCAATTTGCTTGGTTTCCTCTGTTCCTTTCAGAGCACATGGTTATTGGGTGCTCAATGCAGTTTGGCCAATATGGGAAGTGTTGGATGAGGCATTTGAGGTTAAAAGACATGCTCCAAACATGGTGCCAGAAACATCGATGTATACAACAATGAGGTATTTCTGAGAGTGTGAGAAATAGATGCTGCCAGACAAATCTACCATTTTAGGAGTCAATCATTTTCTACACATTCATAAGTAGGTATGTCAGAATATCTTTAGTAAAAGAATGTTTGGACGGAAATGTTGCGGTCTAAATATTCTTTACAAAACTATTCTTCAATTGTTGAAGATATTCTAATATAACTGCAATAGGGAGATTTTTTGGAAAAAGAAATTAAGGTCACATTTCTGTCAAATTATATTTGGGCTATGATATGCTGGTATCCCACCATGTTTTATGGAGTCGACAACCAGGATATATACACTGTGATGGTCCACCCAGAAGAAAGTGAGGAACAACCTGTGGAAGTACTGTTAAGCATCCAGGGTATTTGTGGCCTGGTTAGAGGAGGAATAGCACATTGAGGCAGTTACATAACACTAGCCTAGCCCGAGGAGCAGCACTTGTACTGTATTATTTTACATTAAAAAAGTAGTAATAGTTGACCAGTGTGAATTGTATGTGGGTAGTAGATCAAGTTCTAAGTATGAATTCTCATGGTTGGTAGAATGTGGGATTCTGATCTGGCTCTGTGCTCCGTTTGTGTTCATGAGCCTAGAGATTATGTTTTTTCTCATTTCATGAAGCTGGTGATTCTTACGTCAGTCACTGTGCTTTTTTAATGACAAAATTGGAGATCAGAATCACTGAAGCAAGCTGTTGAGCTACTTATTGTAGATTGGATTTCTTGTTTGGAAGGCACATTCTATTCCATTCTATTCTATTCTGACTCGTGGAATGCGTGGCAACCCGAACACATCCCAGCGCTGAAGAAGCAACACTACTCAGTTACGTTGTATGGGGTTAATTGCCAAATAACCATGCTTTAAGTAATTTCCAGAAAGTGAGTTTATTGCCTTTTGACCACAATGCTAAAGGAATTCCATGGTGCAGGGTCCATGAGTCTAAAGGATCTGCCTCCGCTTCTAGATCTTTGGATGTGAGGGACAACAGCCTTGTAATCATTAGAAGAGCAGAGGGACCTCTTTGGGGTGTATAAAGATATTAAAGCCTGGGCAATGGGAAGTCCCTGTCCTTAGAGTGCTCTATACACAATACATAGTTTTAAATTTGATTCTCCGGGAAACTAGTAGGCAGTGAAGGTCCCTGAGCTCTTGTCTCGCTGACATATGTCTTGGTATTTGGAACAAAGTACGCTCCTCTGCAATCTGTGCAACATGTAAACTGTTAATGACAGCCTCTGGAGGTCCAGAAAAAGTGAAATACCATAGTCCAGACACAAGAGGATGAGTGCTTGGACAAATAGTCTTCTGGATGTTACAGGGAGCAATAAAATGATTTTCTGGATCATTCTAAGAATAGCAAAACAGCTTGATTAGAGTTTGGTAGCCTGAGTCTCAATTAAAAGAGTTAATCCAACTATACACCAAGACTTTTTATTGATGTTTTAGGGTTGGGGGACCGACCTATGCAGTCAGGCCAACCAAGGGACCGTTCAAGAGAGTGTTTGTTCCCCAGAATCATCACCTCCATTTTATTCCCATTCGACTTCAAACAGGATATCTCCATCCACCCAGCGACTGCCTCCAAGCAAGGCCTAAGAGCAGGAGCGGACGGCTCTTGGTTGGGGTGAGTGAGACCACCAATTGGGTATCATCCACATATGACATTATGGAGATCCCAAAAGGTTTGACAATGCCCGCAAGAGGCTGCAAATACAAATTGAAAAGTGTAGGGTTTTATGAGGAGCCTGTGGGACTCCACAATGGAGAGGAAATTATCAGAGGAAGAGGGGTTCTCAAAAACCTAAAAGGATTTATTGAAAAGGAAAGACCTGAGCCAGCCCAAAGCAATTCATACAACTCAGGCCCTGTAAATCCATTCCAGGAGGATATTATGATTCAGAGTGTCGAAAGGGGTACTTAAGTCAAGAAGGATAATGACTACTGTGCCACCTTGGCCAAGCGTTATTTTTGCTACCTCTCCCCTACCACTAGGAAAGCGGTTTTAGTACTGTGTTTGGGTTGGGAGCCATTTTGGGTAGGAAGAAGCATGTTGTTAGATTCAATTATTTCAGAAAAGTTATTGCGTGTTAACATGTCTTTCCAGCAATTTGCTCTGTACTGGAAGCAAAGAAATTGGTCAATAGTTTGTCAAGCAGGTGGGGTCTGCATTTGGTTTCTTTATAATGGCTTTGAACATAACTTGCTTCCACGTTCCAGTGACCAGTCCATTCTCTAAAGAAAGATTGGCCATTTGGAGGAGTTAAGGGTAAATAATTTCATCTCCTAAGTCTAAAATCCTGGTGGGAGCAGGATTTCATTGGGAGCCCGATTTGACTTTGGCTAAACATGGTGACATAACTCTAATAATTTAGAGGAGGAAATTCTGAGAGGACCTTGGTTCTGCCTTCCATGCTTTTAGACTGATCAATATGGATCAATACTTCCTCTGAGAAATGGGATGAGCTAAAAATTTCAGTTATTTTATTATGGAAAAAAATAGCCAGTTTGTTACACCTGGCGTTTGATGAATTGGTGACTGGACCAATGGACATAGGTTCCATCAGGGCTTTAGTGATAAGGAAAATGTATTTTGGAGAATTTGCAGCCTCATTGGTCTGGCTTCAGAGTAGGCAAACTGGGCAAGTTTTAGCTCAGCATGATAAGTCCTAACTGATACCCGATATTTGACCTATGAAAGTTCCCCATAGTCCTTCCTCCAAATTGTTTCTGCAATCTTTCATTTTTTTCCTAAGTTCTCGCAGTTGAGGGGTGTTCTAGGGGCAAATTTTGTGTATATTTTTGGTCACTAGTTTTTCAAAAGAGTGGTTTGATCAAGTGAATGGCTGAGCCATTCAGAAATGTTGGTATTGGCATCTTGTGGATCCTGGCCTACCTTCTGAATAGTCTAGTTCAAGACATCTCTCCAATTAGCTAGATTAAGATTTAGCCAATTATGATCTATTCGGACTGCAGGTTTGAGGGAGAGGTTAGGTCCTGGAATCTCCATGTCAAAAGGAACCAAATAGTGATCAGATCATAATTTGGGGGAAGGATCTACAACTTGTAGATACAGGTAATTTGAAAATATAGGGTCGAGCAGATTTCCCTTTATATGAGTGGGCCCTCTTACCCTTTGTGTAAGTTGGATAGTTGTGAGACTTAGCAGCAGTCTAGTTGCTTGCATGTCCGTGAATTCATCAAAATGGAGGTTGAAACCCACCAGGACTGTTAAATGGGGTTTCTTTACTAAATTGTCAAGGGCATCTGGACAGTCCTGAGAGAACTAATTATATGAGCCTGGAGAACGGTAAATGAGCATTCCTAAAAAAGTGAATGTGGCAATTGCATAAGCCAAGCTTTCACAACTGAGAATGAGGCAGTCTTCCATCAGACAGGGGAAGGGTGTTCTTAGAAACATACCCAAATCTCTGCTTTTCCTGTCTTCCCTATCATTTTGAATTATATAATAGTTTTAAGATGAAGCCAATACTATGTCAGGTGCTGACTCATCGTGGAGGTTAGAAACACTGCATCTGTTTTTTTCTTCTTCAAGAATAGTGAACATTTCCAAATTATGGCGGAGGAGGGACCTACAATTAAAATGGAACATTTTATTCCAGGTCTTGGTGAGACAGATTATATAAATTAGGCGAGCTTTATTATTTGTGTTAGGGAGTGCACCTAACAGGTAAAAAGCACGGCCTTTACATACAGAGTTAGTTTCCTTCCTTAAGGTTAAGTGAATGCAAACGTGTCAATAACGCACCCCTAAGGGTAACCAGTTCCTGGGCAGAGTAGCTAATTCGACCTAGGGTCCTAGATGCACTGTTCCTGCTCCCATTCAGGTGCAGACGGGCGTGCCTTTGGCATGCCTTCGGTGTGCCTGCTGCATGCCCGGGACTTCATAATATAATGTCTGTTGAGCAGCTGGAGCGCTAATCAAAATGGCATCTCTAAGCATGCTTGTTGTTCTCCCCACCCACACTAAATAAAGTGACTAGTGCGGCAAAGAAGTGCTTGGACAGGCACAAAAACAAGGTGCCCCAACGTTTTGAAAATATGCAGAATTACAGGTGGAGTCAGAGTGTTACACTTGAATAGAGTGACTAGTGTAAACAATGAAGCTCTCTAACAGGCGCAATTACTTACTGTGTCCAGACCTTGTAAAACCAAGTAGCAATGTGGAAAGATGAGGACTAAACTAAAAATAGTGAAATAACAATAAAAAATTGCTAGAAAACTGTAAAAAGAGCAACAAGTTACCCCAAGAAGCACAGTTGATCTTGTGTTGCCTTAACTTGGCACCCGGACCCTGGGCTTCATAATATAGTGCCTGTTGTGCAGCTGGAAAACTAACCAAAATGGGGTCTCTCGGCTTGCTTGTTGTTCTTCCCACCACCACTGAATAAAGTGACTAGTGCAGCAAAGAAGCGCTCTGACAGGCACAAAAAGAAAAGTGCCGCAACCTTTTGGAAATGTGGAGAAGTAGAGGCGTAATCAGAGTGTTACACATAAGTAAAGTGACTTGAGCAAACAAAGAAGCGCTCTGACAGGTGCAATTTCATGCTGTGTCCAGACCTTGTAAAACCAATTAGCAAGCGGAAAGATCAGGAGTGAAGGAAAAACAGAGAAACAAACAATAACATATGGTTGAAAAACTGTAAAAACAGTAACAAGTTACCTTCAGAAGCAAAGGTGAGCTCGTGTCAAATGATGGTGAGTGTGGTCAGCTATCTGTATGGGTCAGATGAGATGTGTAGAAGGGTTTAGATGCATTGTTATTTATTAGTTTGTCTGGTAGTATTGTTTTGAGTATAAGCTTGAATCTTTTAATTCACTGACAAGCATTGCAGCATTGATGGGAATACTGTTCACATGTATGGTGAAGAAGTTCGGTGGGATCTAACCTGTAGGTTTAAAATGAGGCTCCAGTATTTGCCTTTTTGAGGTGTTAGTTTTGTAGGCTACAGAGGGCATTAGAGTCCATGTGTATTGGACTATGGAAATTTGGATAGTTTTCCTGGGTCTGATGAGTAATGGCACTGACCATGACAAAGTTCGGGTGCTTTTGTCCCTTGATTGTTGGTTTGTCATTTGTAGGTTATTGGAATGTACAGTTGCATGTACAGGTATGTACTGTTGATTATCTTGTGCACAGAGCATAAAGCACACTACATCATTGATTTATGTGCATATATGTATTTATTTCCCTATATGTTCATTAATCTGCTGTCTTGAAATAACTCTGTATCACTTCTTATGTCCGTAAAGAGGAATAGGGTCATTGGAGTCCATCAAGACGAGGTGAAAAACGTCAGCCCACATTTTTCAGTCACAACACCCATAAAAGTGGATTCAGGAAAATGCTTCCTGGAAGAGTTACGTTTTAAGAAGTAGGGCGAAAAAAGGCAAGAGGTGGAGTCTACGGAGCAAAGATGCAAGGACAGGCATGATAAGATAACTAAGGATAGGTAAGAGAGGCAGGAGTGAAGAATATAAGAGTAGTGTGTAGTTTTTTATAAGCAGCAAATGTTTTTTTGAGGTGGGTTTAAAAAGGGACCTGAGAGTTACGATGGGGTATCAGCTCAGCAATGTAAGTGGGAGAAGGGTAAGAGTTCCAGAAGCAAGTGAAAGAGTTTTGGGATGAATCAGAAGGCGTAAGAAATGTGGAGTTCGGTTGGCTAGAAAGTGAGAATAGAGGTGGTTTTAAGGACTGAGATAGGAAGGAGAAAGAGGACAGAGACTATCTGAACTGTGAGTTCTCAAGTGTATTGAATGGTGAGAGAATTTGAATGGATGTTGAGTGACGTGCTAGCATGATGATGAGGGGAAAATAGCCAGAAAGGGAAGTTAGGAAGGAGAAAGAGGACAGAGACTATTTGAACTGTGAGTTCTCAGGTGTTGAGTGATGAGATAATTTGCATGGATGTTGAGTGAGGTGCTAGCATGATGATGAGGGGGAAAAATGGGCAGAAAGGGAAGTTCTTGACATGGCTAATTCTGTCCTTCAGTTAGCAAGGCAAGGTTAGTTTGCAAAAGGATTCACCGAAGCCAAACCGTCTGCTTAGGTATAGTCTCCTGTTCAATTTCTCAACATTCCAAACGTGTTTACGACTCCCTTATCTATCAGAAACAGGCAACATATACAATGAGATGAGGGCAAGTGACTTCATATGTTGGCAATCGAGTTTCAAATCCGATTGCCTTTAATCCCGGCAAGCAAATGGTACTCCACAAGATCTAAAGAAAGTATGGAATATATAGAATAAGAAAGGTCCATTGAGTCACATTATCATGTGTCCTCGCCCTCTTAAGTGATATTCTGCTATAATTATTGTGATGAGTATATCCAGACATGCGTTCGTGTGTACTCTGTTCTACAACACTCAAGCTTCACCTCATTCGGAAGGGCCAACAATGCTGGGGTTGATGGGATCATATTCATTCTCATGCAGAGGATCAAGCTGTGCTGTTCTGATTGCTGAAGGCCAATGCTGATTTACAAAAGGACGGCCCCTGTCTGTGGGACTGGAAGTCTTCTGCCCGTTATTGTTTTGCTTCCCAACAGTGTTACATCATTCAATATCAACCCTGTGTTGAACACAGAAAACCTTTCTACCAACCTCAGAACCAGAGGTTAATCTTTTATTCTTGCTGATGAACAAACTGCTCCTAGTAAATACTGCTTGAATGAAATACTGTAAGCCCTTCTTCACCTTCACTATTAAATCATTATCTCTTAACCACCTTCATCTAGTTTGTAAACAGGGGTTTCCTGAGCACCATTGCTTGTTCTGAATCACTCAATCAGTTTCCTGGCAAAACATTACTATGATTATATATGATGTTCATCTAATTTAGGGTGATTTATTCAGCAGCTACATAAAAACGCAACACACTTACTAAAATACACGTGCCAAATAATTTTGTGCATCAAAACATCAACTAAAGCATTTTCTGAAACACAAGTACATAATACTCCTTTTATATTCTGTTTTGCAACTTGTTACTAAGGAACACGTTGTACCAGGTGACCAGGTGTTAATGGCAGAATCCATCTGAGATTCTGATCTCTGTGACACTCATCAAGTGTGTTGCTGCTGAGATGATTTTATCCTGTCCTTACAGAGCAGCTATTATCTGTAGCTCATTCAGTATAATGAAAGGTAATTTTTACAACGTTTTCTGTGAGCCATTGCTTTTCGGATCTCCCTTATTGGGCTAATTGTAGCTGCCAGGGGCATTTATGTGAATATTTAGTATGAAAGTGGGAGAAAGAGAAATTAAAAGATTTCGCGGTAGAATAGCATGCCAAGTAAGATCCTGCTCTAATTGGTGCTTGGATATTTCAACACCTGGGCAACATGGGAATAAAGAGCAATGTTCTCTACCGTTTAAACTGTTTTCATCTCTCAGTTCTGTTACAGTGCGTTTACAAACCTTTTTGCTCAGTCACTTTTGTACTCAAACAGTCTTAATCCACGTCATTCTTTATTTCTTGAAAGTTTAGTTAACAACTTACGCGAAATGGTGCCGATTCACAAAGCAACTCTTTCAAATTTGTGAGTTGCAACATGTGCAATGCAGACGCTTGAGCAGGGTGAAATAACCTCGAGGTCGGATTTTAACAAGCGGTATGTATATTTGTTAAAGGGGCAGGCGGAGAAGTCAGCACTGTGCAGTTTAACCAACCTAGCGTGCTTATTTGGAACCACCACAAATCCAGTGGTGATTGAACAGTTGTCAAGAGTGGGGGTGCTGCCATCAATGTTAGATCAATAAAATGTGGGACTGACAACAATCCAAGTTGTATTCGAAAAGCGAGTGAAGTAAATGAGTCACGTCCATTCAGCTGGAGAGTGGTAAGGGTGTGTTATGTAGCTCGTGTTGTATTTTTGAACACACAGCTGCCAATATATTACTAAAACATGTACCAGTGCAATGGTGTTTACAGACAGCACATTTTCCATAGAAATGGCCACTAAATTGGCATAAACATGCAGTTTTACTTCTAAAACTGTATAGTGCACACACAATATTAACTGGAAATAGGGTTCCAGCAAATATTTATCATTTTGCATTACCAAACAAGTGTCATGATTTGTTTTGATCCCATTAAAATCTTTGTTTCCAACACAATTCAGAGTTACAAAAAAATGCGCTTCATGTGCGCTTTTTTATTTGACTGATATATTTGTAAATATGCATGCAGTTCGTTTGCAGGTTTTGTAAAAGTTATTGTATTTTAGAATAAAATTTACATTGTACAGCCTTTTCTTTCACAGTTCTTGTACATAGCAAGCTTGTCAGTCATTTTTCAAAATCCACTCTCTTTTGCAGTCAGGAAGAAAAGCAGGCACGAATCTGTGTGAAAATACAGGGAGTGCAGAATTATTAGGCAAGTTGTATTTTTGAGGATTAATTTTATTATTGAACAACAACCATGTTCTCAATGAACCCAAAAAACTCATTAATATCAAAGCTGAATATTTTTGGAAGTAGTTTTTAGTTTGTTTTTAGTTTTAGCTATGTTAGGGGGATATCTGTGTGTGCAGGTGACTATTACTGTGCATAATTATTAGGCAACTTAACAAAAAACAAATATATACCCATTTCAATTATTTATTATTACCAGTGAAACCAATATAACATCTCAACATTCACAAATATACATTTCTGACATTCAAAAACAAAACAAAAACAAATCAGTGACCAATATAGCCACCTTTCTTTGCAAGGACACTCAAAAGCCTGCCATCCATGGATTCTGTCAGTTTTTTGATCTGTTCACCATCAACATTGCGTGCAGCAGCAACCACAGCCTCCCAGACACTGTTCAGAGAGGTGTACTGTTTTCCCTCCTTGTAAATCTCACATTTGATGATGGACCACAGGTTCTCAATGGGGTTCAGATCAGGTGAACAAGGAGGCCATGTCATTAGATCTCCTACTTTTATACCCTTTCTTGCCAGCCACGCTGTGGAGTACTGGACGCGTGTGATGGAGCATTGTCCTGCATGAAAATCATGTTTTTCTTGAAGGATGCAGACTTCTTCCTGTACCACTGCTTGAAGAAGGTGTCTTCCAGGAACTGGCAGTAGGACTGGGAGTTGAGCTTGACCCCATCCTCAACCCGAAAAGGCCCCACAAGCTCATCTTTGATGATACCAGCCCAAACCAGTACTCCACCTCCACCTTGCTGGCGTCTGAGTCGGACTGGAGCTCTCTGCCCTTTACCAATCCAGCCACGGGCCCATCCATCTGGCCCATCAAGACTCACTCTCATTTCATCAGTCCACAAAACCTTTGAAAAATCAGTCTTGAGATATTTCTTGGCCCAGTCTTGACGTTTCAGCTTGTGTGTCTTGTTCAGTGGTGGTCGTCTTAAAGCCTTTCTTACCTTGGCCATGTCTCTGAGTATTGCACACCTTGTGCTTTTGGGCACTCCAGTGATGTTGCAGCTCTGAAATATGGCCAAACTGGTGGCAAGTGGCATCGTGGCAGCTGCACGCTTGACTTTTCTCAGTTCATGGGCAGTTATCACACTCTTCTTGCGACCCTGTTGACTATTTTGAATGAAACGCTTGATTGTTCGATGATCACGCTTCAGAAGCTTTGCAATTTTAAGAGTGCTGCATCCCTCTGCAAGATATCTCACTATTTTTGACTTTTCTGAGCCTGTCAAGTCCTTCTTTTGACCCATTTTGCCAAAGGAAAGGAAGTTGCCTAATATTTATGCACACCTGATATAGGGTGTTGATGTCATTAGACCACACCCCTTCTCATTACAGAGATGCACATCACCTAATATGCTTAATTGGTAGTAGGCTTTCGAGCCTATACAGCTTGGAGTAAGACAACATGCATAAAGAGGATGATGTGGTCAAAATACTCATTTGCCTAATAATTCTGCACTCCCTGTACATAGACTGACATTGGACATCTGTTCTTGAACACACAATATACTGTATATGACAAGCTAATACAAAATGATAAAGGCCTCTTAATTACTCATTCACCTTCTGAACTCCAGCATGGGTATTTTGGGGGGTGCTGAAGTATACTTCACACCCCTATATCAAGTGCCTATGCCCAAGTCACTAAGGGGCATATTTATACTTTTTAGTGCAAAACTGCACTAACACAGTTTTGCACCAAAAAGTTTAGCAGCGGCTTGCACCATTTCTGAGCACCAGCTGGGCACTATATATATGAAATGGTGCAAGCCGTTGCAAAGGGTAGGCTAGCGTTTAAAAAAATGACGCTAGCTGGGTGGGGCTGACACTATGGGAGAAGGAGGTTTTGCACCAAAAAATGACAGTAGACAGGTTAGAGTAAAAAAGAAAAAGACTCTAACCAGCCTACAGTCATTTTCGGGGCAAAACAAGAAATATGCCCCTAAGTAGGCTTAGGTTACCATTATCTACAATGGTCAGGAGTCAAGATCTGCTATCAAATATAGAATTCGGGCTTCAGACCTCGTAAGTGTTGTATGTGCATTACAGAACACTGCTACTAGTGGGGCCATCCTCTGCAATAATATATTTTATTAAGAATAGAAAAGCAGTGGATATAAAAGTGTGTACATCGATTTGTAGGCACTCAAGCACCACTCATAAAAAAAAAGCATGCAAAAGCGTGAGCTTGCTTCCAAGTGCACTTCTTCCGTGTATCATAAACTGCTTATTTGAGTGCTATTAGTGGGAGAAGTGTGTGCATTTTGTGTATTTGTAGCCAGTGAATGACGCATAATGTCTCTTAAATGCTATAGTCATAAAATAAAGGATGACATAGAGTCATCTATTCCAGCTCATTCTCAAGTTAAACTGCAGCCAGTGATGTCAAAGGAAAAACAAGCATTTGCTAAGCATTAGGTCTCACTTTTGTGACAGTTAGAGCTATTGGTGCTGTAGATGATATGTTTTTTTTACATATGTGTTTTGTTTTGTAGTGTAGTGGATGTATGAGGTGTGCAGTGGAATTATATGTGTTTTACTGGAACTGTTAGTTGTTTATTTGTGCAGTGTGGAATTGTGTGTTGTGTAGTGTATTTGTGTAGTAGAATATGTGGCATGGTAAGTAGATAATGGTGAGAGCTGTAGAGAATAGATAGAAATTAATTCTTAAAAGTATAGGTAGTTTGTGCAGGTAGTGGTTATTGATATTGAGACAGAGGAGCAGAAATCGTGTGTGAGAAATAGGGAACTTCGAAAAGGGACAGAAAATAAGCTCTGTGTGAAGGTCTAAAGTTAACTATATTAGTGAGGTGGGGATAGTGCATGAGAGAGTGAAATAGATGGGTGAGAGAGAGTGTAAGAGAGATATAGAGGCAGACGTGGAAGGTGCTTATGGAGGAAGTGAGGAATGGGAGAGGTTGATCAGTGCACAGCATTAGGAGGTATATAAAGTTGTATGTGTTAGGAGGCAGTATGAAGGAGATAGATAAAAACATGGAGGGATGAGCAGTGGTATTGGATTCAGAAGAAGAAAGTGGTTATTGGCATTGTGAGAGAGAGATAAGAGGGGCTGTTAGTGTGTGTGGAGGAGATGACAGCGCTGATAGAAGTGCAAGTGAGACGTGTTGTATTTGAAATGCTGTGGAAATGTGTGGTAGTGAATACATTGTATTTAGTGTATTAGAATTATGTGCAATGAGAATGTGTGTTATTTAGTTAATTAAGTGTTATTATGCGGAATAGTAGTGTGTATTGTGCAGTGGCATGTTGTAGAGTTTACTTGTGTGGTGTGCTGTTAAATTTTGTAGTATGATCTGGAAACATGTGTGCATTGTAAGTATGTGGTGAGTTGTGTAATTGTATTGAGTATTTGAAATATGTTGTTTTTTGTTGAGTTATGTGATGTGTATTTGAAATGTGTCGAGTTTATTTGTGTGGTGTGTATTTGTGTGGCGTTTAGGGAAATTATGCTTATTTGAATTATGTGTTATGGTGTGTAATGCCTTCATGTGTATTGCTGGTATGTGGAATATAGTGCATTTGTGTGTGGTGTATTTATGTTGTATTTATTATAGTGTAAAGAGTAGTAAATATGTGTAGTACAACAATGTGTTCTATGTAGAGCATTGGCAAAGGAAAGTTGTTTTGGCAGTGCAAGAGATATTAGCGTTGTCAATATCAAGTCTTTTAGCTATGTTGTATAGCAGCATGGCTGTTGCTAACCATGTCTGAAAGTCCTTGAAAAAAGCCCTATGATGTAACTGGGTTCTTAATGTGGAAGTGTACTGTATGTGGAACCTGCAGAGCACAAAGGCTGAGTAGATATTGGATATTGGTAGTCAGATCAGCATTAGGGATGATTATAGTTTTCACTACACATTTCCTGCTTAGATAAGGGCAGCAGGCACCAAGAGATCTCTTTGGGAGGGTGCTAGCAGTCCACCATGTTGAAAAGAATGGAGGCAAGGAACCTTTTTGTACACTGCTGACTTTGAATTTTGCTGAACATTTCAAGTAATAAATACTTAAGTAGAATTTCTGATGGTCTTTTTTTGCTTGATAAAACAGGGTTGAGCAAGATTGTCTATGAATGGTGCATCTGTAAAAACGGCTATGAGCTACATGTATAAAGTGTCTGCTCAAGAGGGATGTGTTGGAGGCTGGCCCGCTATGTAGGGTGCAAAATCGAGTACACTATGCAGAGGGTCCGAGCAACCACACATTGGTTTCCAGAGGTACAAAATTAGACCACCTAGTGCTCCAATGTTCAAGGTAGCTGGTCAAGCAGCTGGCTAATCCAGAGGATGTGCTAAACATTTTCTGCACTCACAAATCCAATCATGCACCACCTACACTCACTGAATAACTCAAGACCAGATTTTATAAAAAATACCTCAGACTTTTGTAAAAATTTAAGACCAAGATCTTTGGAATGCGTTAGGTACTTTTCAATTTATAGCTTTTCAACGTTTTGGAAAAGGTAGTCCTTCTGTGCGTAATTACACACCATTGGAATCAATGCACAGTCACCTTTAAAAATGTAGTAAAAATCATACAGTTGAGTTTCAAGTCTCTTCTCTTGCATGGTGGTTGCAGCAATCGGTGGGCACACTATGCCAGCTGGAGAGTCGGGGTGGCTCCTGGTTCCGACGGGAGCAGTGCCGGAGAGGTTCTTGGCACAGGCACAGGGCCACCTGCTTGGGCCACTTTGAAAAGGAGCTGGTTTGCAGATTTAAAGATGGAGCCTTGGGGTCCCCTTGGGCTGTTGAGGTCATAAGGGGTTGGGATCCAGTACACAGAGCAGTTCCCGTGATGCAAGGCCGGCTGCATGCAGGGCGAATGAGGAGATCCAGGAGTGTGCGCAGCAGAGTCCTTTTGGAGCTGGAGGTGAGTCTCTTTGAGGGCTGCTTACAGGAAAACGGGGGCACTCTGGTTGGCGGTCCAGGGTGTTCTGAATTCCCTTGATTGGGGCTTCCTCCTGATCCTTTTTCAGCCCTGGGGGAGCTAGTTTTCTGCTTGTCCGATGTCAGCTGACCAATACCCAGGGTATTAATGTAACTCAGCCACTTGAGGGAGCAGTGCCACCAAACTTGGCACACTTGTAGGTCACATCTAGGCGAATATTGGTGTGGCGTCGAGTCTCGCTATGACTTCTGGTCGCAGAGATATCAGACGTTTGGTGAAGGGACCGTCACCAGTTTGTTGGTTCTTGCTTGGTTTTTGAGTGGTGCCTCCACTCAGAAGGAAAATCTAGGATGATTTTAGAAGCCTTGAGGAACCATGAGTTTCTTGGGGTCTGTCCAGTGTCTGTCTCCTCCTCAGCTGCAATTTTCAGGTCCTGGGTGCAGAAGGCAGGGGTTGGCTCCTTTGCTTGTGCCGGAGGTAGTCAGTTCTCTTGCTGTAGTCTTCTTTTGGTGCTGGTCTTCTATGTCTCTTCCAATCTTTTTCAGATCTGTTTTCTTGGACTAGGGTAGCCCAATAAATTCAGAATTTAGTGGGCATTTTAGGGGCAACCTGGTAGTGTCCAATGGGACACTTACCCTTGGGTGGCTACAACCACTACAGTGACCACTTCCTGTGGGAAGGTTCACTTCCCTAAACCTAATTGGCTATTTTCTTGCCATCCAAAAATGAAATGCAGTGAAGCCACTCCTCTGACCCTTTGTGTGGTTTTCTGCTTTTGCTCCCTCCAGAAGTAGAGTTTGCAGAGGGGGAGGCCATCTGCTGCTAGCAGCAGGCCTGGGAGTCGAGTTTCAAGGATGGTAGCAGATCAGTGCACATTCCTGAGGGAGGTGGTGTTAGCTCCTCCACCCAGGAAGGGCATTGTTTCACAAACCATAGAGACAGGGCTCTCCCCCAGGGTTTTGTGTATTGGCTGTCTGGATGTGGCAAGCTTGCTGGAACCAGTCAGCAACCATGCCAGGATAGTTAGTTTTTGCATGGGGCCCCTCTAAGGTGACCCCTGGGTACATTTTATAATAAATGTTGCTGGTTGTCATTGGCACTCACATCCCATGGCACTGACCAACCATGTGCCCTATACAGCTTCACAAAGTACCTTCCTCTTTGTCAATTGTTGTTCACTGTTCACTCATAAGCTGGATATTAACCTCCTTCTGAGCTGCTTAAAACCTACAGCTCTTTTTCTTACCGAAACTTGGCTTCATGAGGGATCGACATCCGATGTAGCCCTAGCTCTGCCTAAAGACTACTCAATAATCAGGCTAGATTGAGCCTCTGAAAAAGCAAGGGGAGGGAAATTGCCCTCTTCTTCAGGTAATCAGTCAAGATCACCTCTTGCTCCCTTCAGTTACCAGACTGTGAGAGTATGTCTTTCTCTATCCAACTAAACTATCAGTGTAGTTTTTCAGGGGCCCTAGTATATTGTCCCCCTGGCCAGTGCAACATTTCCTACAATCATTCCCAGAGCAAATTGCTGAACTAATATGCCACAAGCCAAATTTCACTATTCTTGGAGATTTTAATATTCACGCAGAGAACCAAGAGAACGCTGCAGCTAAACGATTCTTGTCAGATATGGCTGCCTTGAACCTAACACAATTGGTCAGAGGCCCTAATCATAACACAGTCACACCATTGACCTGGTTTTTAGGAATACAGTTGGTTTAACCACCCTGCCCCCTACCCCTGTGGCTTGGTCGGATCAATTCTTAAACTCCCTTAATCTGCCCACCCAAGCACTAGTTAAATCCTCTCAAATTATAACTCAACCTTACAGGTGCTGGCACACGCTTAATGCTAGTGAGTGGATTAGTACTTTAGAGAGTCTGAAACCTGCCTTGAGGGTAAATATGGCCTGTTCCCTAGAGCTATTTAATGATTGGATTACTAAAAGTCTTGATATTGTCCTCCCCTATACGTCAAGGTCGGGAAGACATTGAAAAAAAAGGTGCCCATTGGTTCTTGGCCCAAAGTACCTATTATGCACCTATTATGCTGCTAAAATAGAACAAAGTTCTAACTCCCCTAAAGAGATTTTTCATCTACTAAGATAAATTTCCCACTCTCATTCTTATACTGAATCTGTGGAAGTCTCTTACAAACATAGCAATGATCTAGGTTCATTCTTTCAGGAAAACACTTCAGACATTTATTCTGCCTTCCCGATGGGCACTTACAGCCCCCAAGTTCCGAGGGAGGAATATCTAAAAGGCACAGTGGTGCTCTCAAAGTTCCCGCCTCTCTCTCAGGATCTGGTTTCAACATTGTTGGACACTCTCAAATCCAGTTCCCATTTGGACCCTGCACCCCCTTCAATCTTAACTCTAGGGTCATCTGTAATAATTCCTACTCTGACCGAATTGTTGAATCTGTCTCTGTCCAGTAGTACCATCCCCTATCAGTGGAAAGACACCATACTGAAACCACTGCTTAAGAAACCCAATTTAGATGCATCCATACTCAATAATTATAGGTCTATTTCCTTGCTGCCAGCCCTTTCTAAGATTCTTGAAAAATATGTGAACATTCATCTCTCCAACTTCCTCGAAGATAACAACATTCTCCATCCCTCTCATATGGTCTTTAGGCCTTTACACAGCATGGAATCAGCATTGATTGGAGTTACAGAAGAAGTTAGGAAGCACCTTGACCAGGGAATGGTGTCAGCAATTATTCTTCTTGACCTCAGTGCTGCATTTGACACTGTAGATCACAACATTCTACTTCAGAGAATGAGGGAGTCCAGAGACACAGGCAATGCTCTGAGATGGTTCTCCAGGTTTTTAGAGGCAAGATCATTTCAGGTACTAGATTGTTCCTTTTTCTGCAGCTGCTTCAAAAGCAGCTGGGGAGTGCCATAGGGCTCTTCTCTTAGCCCCACTTTGTTCAATATATGTATATGCTGCCATTGGCAAAGATAGTGGAGCCATACGGGCTCCTCCTTGTTTCATATGCAGATGATACCAAGTTTGTGGTCTCTTTTTCAACTAAGGAGAGCTTATCTGAGACAGTACTTGCCCCATGTCTACGGGCAGTGCCCAAATGGATGTCAGAATGTAAACTCAAGCAAAATGGAGATAAGACAGGGGTCATGATTCTAGGTCATCATGCTTGGCCGAATCTTATTCCCTCCATGCTCCATTCTTTGGGACGTCTGCCCACCCCCCCAAGGAATACATTAAGAGTTTAGGAGGCTGGCTTGACCCTTGGCTGACCATGGGCCAGCAGGTGAAGAAAGTTTCCTCCAACTGTTTGGGTATAGTCCGACTCCTTAGAAAGGTGTTTAAAGTTCTCCCAATAATCACCAAAAGACTCATCATCCAGGCACTCATTATCTCTAGTCTGGATTATGGTAATGCCTTGTATCTTGGTGTTCCAAAATATGTTATAAAGAAATTACAAGTTGTGCCGAACACTGCAGCCCACCTTCTTTTCAACACACCTAGGCATGAATTGGCTAAATCAGCTCTTTTTGCTCTGCAATGGCTCCCAATGGAGCAATGGATAAAGTTTAAAATGATGCGTTGCATCCACAGAGCACTTTACAATAAAGGTTCTCTGCTTTTGTGATCCCTTGCCTCCTTCCATAATCCTGTTAGACATCTCAGGTCATCTTTGGCAGCGCTAGCCATAATCCCTTTAGTAAAGAAGTCTAAATGGAGTGGAAGATCTATGTCCTTCCTTGGTGCCAAGTTGTGGAACTCTCTTCCCCTGGTTTTATGACAAACCAGCCACGAACTATCTTTTCATTGTCTACTTAAAACATGGTTGTTTTAACCCCTGTCACTAAGTCTGTGTTCTGAAGACTTCTGCTTAGCGCTGGGAGGCCTTTGGGTAGCCATGCACTCTGTAGGTCCTCATAACATAACATAACATAAATCCAGTACTGGTGCCAGTTTGGATTCATCATTCTCAGTTGGTTGATACCAAACAACCTAGGTTCAGAGTAGCTATTATGCAGCTGAGAAACTTGTGTTGACCAGTGTCCAGCACATACATTAAAATGGCTGCCCTGTTCACTCACTATGTCCCAGGTTTGGCAAGGACACAGTGGGGGCATATTGCTCATGCAGTGATGCCCTCACATATAGTATGGTGCACCCTGCCTTAGAGCTGTAAGGCCTGCTAGAGGGGTGACATACCCATGACATATGAAGTGTAGGGTGGACAGGGCACACAGGGAGAGTGCCATGTTGAGTTTGTATTTGAGGTTTGCACAAGCTATTGTAGTGCTAGGTGCATCCAGATGCATAGCCCTTGAAGGTGGCACAGTCAGTGCTGCTGCCCTCAGAGGCTTACCCATAGTACCCCATGCCCTTTGTACCTAAATACCTTTTACTAAGGACTCATAGTGGTAGCTAAAGGTTTTATCCAAATACCTTTAGTAGGATCCCAGTGCACTCCAGTCCAAGTTGCATTCAGAAACCAGGCACAAAATGTGTGTGTGGGGGGCGGGTATTGCAACAAGATGCCAGTTTCTCACAGGATGGAGTGTGTGTGTGCGTTTAAGTGAAAATGGCAGTACCTGTCTATATACTGGCATGCGCATGGGACTGGACCATGTACATATACTTCATCTCAAAGTTCTCAGTGCTGATATCTGTTCTCCTGTAACATCAGAAATCAATGACATAAGTTAGTATGCAAATGTGTGAAAAACAAACTAACCCCAGATGTTTGCTCCCTTCCTTGTCCAAAACACACACACTAACCTTAGTCAATGAAAGGCAGTAGAGAGAGGAGACAAGATTTGCAAGAGACCGATGAAAGAAACAGGAATGACCTGTTGCAGGCTTGAAAGCGATGTAGTTTGAAGTGGTGTGTCCAGTAAATACCAAAAAGCCAATTGTGTGTTGTACCAAATAGGCATAAATAGCCACTTGGACACATTAGCATGTGCTGCAGACATAATGCAGTGACATTTCCAGAAATATGTGAAACTTGTGTAGTGTCTGTTTTAAAGTAGCTAAACACAAGTCTGTGTAACCATAGTATATGTTGCCACGCAGACTGAGTCCACATATGAAGTTTGTGCTTGTTAGCAAATATATAATAGCCGAAGAAGCCAATAGGTCTACTGTGAGGCATATTCTCAGGACTGACTTCCAAGTTACACCGCAAGCAAATAAAAAGTGAATCCACATAGCAGCCAGTATGCAGCTTTACAAGCCTGTGGCACATAAAGAAAGTATGTGTGGTGGAAAAAGGGACAGCTATTAGATGCTGCCTCGAGTATATGTAAACCTCCTCCATACACATTAACACACACAGGAGGCCACCACAAACAAGAGGTGCATGCAAGGCATCATGGGCAGACACCAGGGTTTGTGGTACACGTGTAACACCCCTTGCGACAATACAACATAAATAGCCAGTTTTATGCAAAGGGTGGAATTATTTATACCCCAGAGGCAGCCTGCCTCAGAAGAAGGCACAGCTGCTACCTCGGGATTATGCAAACACATGTAACTTGACATTTTGAGGCCTGCAACGAGCGGCTGCCTTAGAAGTAAGGTCATGTACTTAACAAATCCACCCCAAGTGTGTTTGTTTCCCAACATCCCTGTGAGCTTGAAACACAATGCTGCTGAAATCCGGCCATCCCAACCGCTTGGCCAGATTCTTGAATCTATTAATTACTTTTCTTGTCTCTGGAGCCTTTTGGTAAGACATGCAGAGGGTTTCAAAATGCACATATTAATGGAAGGACTGAGAAAGCAATCTTGTCTGTGACAAATCACAGATCAGTAAGGGCTCAGAACAACACTGTAATGTAGGAGATAAAACACATGTTGTACACATCATGCCTTCCTGCATGCCAGGCAGCAAAAGTGTAAAAAGTGCATGTTGTTGCTAGGCCCCATGTTTCCCTTGGTACCTTTAAGTTGCAGTAATTTAATAAGAGTGACTGGGAGCTTGGCAGTCCTCAATCAGGAGAGTCACACGTAGTCTGAAAAGCAGAAACACACCATCAGACCAGCACTGGGGTGCTCTACTTTTGCAGCAGACCCAAGACGTGGTGGTGGATGCACAGCTGTTCTTGCATCCTCTGCCCGGTGTATAGAGAAAGGAACAAGTTGTAGCTGGGAGGGGCCCAGAGCGCTGCAGCCCACAAAAAACATTGCCTGACATTTGACTGGTTGGTGCTATGCTGCTTAAAGCACTGGGTCACCAATTCTTTGCTGCTGCTGAGCACTGCTCAGTGCCCCAGAAGCCCAAGTGCCACCCCTTTGCCCCAGACCCACTGCACTAGACCCATATCCAGTCAGCTGCAATTCAAGAGAAGCCATTAAGCCACTGACAGCTTTTTCGTTCATCTCAGAGAACAGCATCTCTTCCTGGGGATCAGAAGGGCCCACCATCTTACTTGTTTGCACTCTCTGAAGCCTTTGGGGTTTTATCTCAGTGTGCCTACCATCATGCCTGGGGTGTTATGGGAATCTGGTGATGACATAGGATCCCCATCCCAGCTAATAGTTTTCCTGCAAAGGGTCACAGGTGTCGCTGCTGTAAACAAGGTGGCAGCAAGCAGAGTCTGTGCAGGTGGACGTGTGACTGTGCAGCATAGTAGCTGCTCTATCCCCACAGGAAAAAGCAACCACAGCAGCAGCTTTATCAACTTTTAGAATCAACAGTGTAAGAAAATTTCACTATTTGACACACTAGTCATAGGGGCGCAGCCAGATCCAATCTCCAGGTCTAATACAATTGACTAGTAGCGGCTGATGTGGAGATAGACTTGGGCTCAGGGAGAGCTAACAGAGCACTTCCTGTTCTTTTTGTTTTCAGCATGCAGACACACTTGCATGGCAAAACCATGTTGCCGCCGTAACTCCTTGCCCCCGCCCTTCCCCATGGCAGTCAATAATATACAGAGCAAATTAAATGAAGGACGGGCTAGCAGAAAAAAAGGTGCTCAAAGTTAGAAACAACCTTTTGGACAACCGCAAAATAAACAAAAGAAAACAGACACAACCTAAAAACAAACATGAGCAAAGACACACAAGTGATAGTGTGCTTTTACAAATACATTTACGCACAGCCACAACATAAACAAACAAAAAAACACATACACCGAAAAGAAAACCCAAGTGAAGACACATGAATGATCGTAATAATCCCTTTCACAACAGCAAAAAAAAGAAGTTCCACAAACTCACGCTATATTACTAACCAGTGGACGGATATTGTACTTGGTCACTGTGCTCAGGGAAGGATAAACACCAAAGGAGGCATGCCATAAACAAATAGAAAGCAAAGTAACAAGAGTCGCTGTTGGACTTGGCCCTTTTTGCTGGGTCATCCCCAATCTTTTTGCCTCTTTCCTCCTATTTTGTCTGATCTGTTTTTATTGGCTTTAGGACTCTGGGCGCTTTACCACTGTTAACTAGAGCTAAAGTGCATGTGCTCTCTGTGTAAATTGTATTGTTGATTGGCTTTCCATGATTGGCATATTTGATTTACTAGTAAGTCCATAGTAAAATGCACTAGAGGTGCCTAGGGCCTGTGAATCAAATGCTACCAGTGGGCCTGCAGCACTGGTTGTGCCATTAACATTAGTAGCCCTGTAAACATGTCTCAGACCTGCCATTGCAGTGTTTGTGTGTGCAGCTGTAAACTATCAATTCGATTTAGCTAGTGGGCCTACTTGCCAGGCCTAAACCTTCCCTTTTTACTCATGTACGACACCCCTAAGGTAGGCCCTAGGTAGTCCCATGGGCAGGTTGCAGTGTATGTTTAAGATGGGAGCCGTACTTATGTGTTTTACATGTCCTGACAGTCAAATACTGCCAAATTCTGTTTTCACTTTTGCAAAGCCTATATCTCTCATAGGTTAACATGGGGGCTGCCTTTAACCTTTATAGTGCGGGCGTCGGCCAGTGGCCGACGCCCACACTCCCTCCCTGGTGCGGGTCACGACCAGTGGCCGACACCAGGAAGGGTATTAATAAATCCTCGGGTGCGTCGCACCTGAGGATTTTTTTTTTTTCCATTCCCCGGGAGACACAGAAGCTTCTGTGTCTCCCCCCCGCCCCCTCTCCCTCCCGCCCCTTTGTGACGTCAGCGCGCCGCGAGGCTCTCCCCTTTCTTACGAGGCCTTCCTGAAAGAGTTTCCTGGCCCCTGGTCGCAGCTGTGCTGCGATCGGGCCAGGAAACACTTTGAGGTTTCTTGGCCTCCCGATCGCAGCACAGCTGCGATCGGGGGGCCAGGAAAACTTTCAAAAGGCCTCGTAAGAAAGGGGAGGCTCTCCCCTTTCTTACGAGGCCTTCTGAAACTGTTTCCTGGCCCCTGATCGCAGCACAGAGGATTTTTTTTTTTTTTTAAATGAATAAAATAAAAAGACAGGGGGTCGCCCGTGGGCAGGGTGACCCCCTGTGGGGGCAATATTTATTTTTATAGATGTTGTAGGGTTTCCCTGGGGGCCATTTTGGCCCCAAGGAACCATACAACAACTAAAAAAATATAGAACTATATATAGATCTATATATATATAGATATATCTATGTAGATATATCTATGTACATGGATATATCTATAGATATATCTATGTAGATATATATATATATATATATATATATATATATATATATAGTTCTATATATATCAATCAATCAAAGAGATTTATAAAGCGCGCTACTCACCCGTGAGGGTCTCAAGGCGCTGGGGGGGGGGGGGGCGGGGGAGGGAAAGGGGCTGGGAGGTTCACTGTTTGAAAAGCCAGGTTTTGAGGCCCTTCCTGAAAAGAAGTAGGTTTTGGGTCTTGCGAAGGTGGGTTGGGAGGGCGTTCCAGGTTTTGGGTGCAAGGTAGGCGAAGGATCTGCCCCCGGTGGTGGTGTGTTTGATGCGGGGGACAGAGGCGAGAGAGAGGTCAGCTGAGCGGAGGTTTCGTGTAGGGGTGTGGAAAGTGACTCTCGTTGAGGTAGGCAGGGCCTGTGTTGTGGAGTGATTTATGTGCGAGGATGAGGATCTTGAAGGTGATCCTTTTGTCAATGGGGAGCCAGTGGAGAGATTTGAGGTGTGGAGAGATGTGTTCGTGTCCGGGGAGGTCGAGGATGAGTCGTGCTGCTGAGTTCTGGATGCGTGTAGTTTGCGCTTGAGTTTTAGAGTGGTGCCGGCGTAGAGGGCGTTTCCGTAATCAAGTCTGCTGCTGAAGAGTGCGTGAGTGACAGTTTTTCTGGTCTCTGTGGGGATCTATTTGAATGTTTTTTTCAGTATACGGAGTGTGTTGAAGCATGAGGAGGTGAGAGCGTTAATTTGTTGGGTCATCGAGAGGGAGGAGTCTAGGATGATGCCGAGGTTGCGTGCGTGGTTGGCGGGGGTGGGTGCAGGGCCTAACGTGGTGGGCCACCATGAGGGGTCCCAGGTGTTTTTGTGTGGGCCAAAGAGGATTATTTCGGTTTTGCTTGAGTTGAGTTTCAGGTGGTTGGCTGTCATATATATATCACTTTTGTCAATATGTGTGTGGTTTCCCTGGGGGGAAAAGGGTCAGACTTGTCTAGTGGCAGTTTTAGTGCCATAAAGAAGCGCAGAAGGTTTATATGCCTACTGCAAAGAGCAGATCTGTATTTTATGTAAATAGCTGAGTACATTAGTAAAGTCAGCTATTACCTGCGCTATAATACCAATGAAATGTATGTGTGTGGTGGAGGGCGGCTATGGAGAGATGAAGGGCACTTTTGCTGGGTGGTAATGAGGGAATCCTAGGAGGAGGGAGTGGGAGCACCAATAATGATTGTTGGACTGGGCGCAGGAGGTGCTAAAGACTGTGACGAATGGTATGTGACAAGGTGTTTTTTGAGTGTCTTGAAAGAACGTGCTGATTGAGGGAAGAAGCGCAGGTAAGGTGGCCTCTACTGTTGCACGTATCTCACACACACCATCGATTTTGTGACTGTCTACGTAGGCTAGTGTTTTAGAGCAACAGTTTAGCCAATAGCAGAGATGGCATCTTGATGGATGACTGCTGCCTAAAACTCGGGTTAGAGAGGACCGCTCTGACATAGGATCAGAGACTGAGACATCAGATACTGAGACAGCATCTGAGGGATAGGACAATGGCGCAGACTCTGGGTGTGATTTTTCAGTCGGAGGAGTCCCATTTGATAACTCCTCTTCCAGTACATTATGAGGGAGGTGATGAGGACAGTCCTGCTGTCCCTTCGCAAGCCGTTTGTGCAACTGGGTAATAGTGGGTTAGCCCAACCCAAAGAGCAGGTGAATGCGGCGGCAAGCAGAGAGAGAGAGAGTACTCTCTTGGGAGCTCCCCAATTTAGTTCAGCCCCAAATTCCACCACCCAAATCGTATTGTGGAGACATCAAAATTATCTATGGCAAAACAAACTGGTTTTGTAAGGACGGCACCTGTGTTTTTGGTCCTGGATTCGGCGGCCATTTAGAGAAACACACTAAACCCAAACATTTCTGGAAACTAGACATTCGGGGGAGTCCACAGAGGTGTGACTTGTGTGGATTCACCAAAGTTTTCTTACCCAGAATACCCTGCAAAGCTGAAATGTTGAATAAAAACTCTATTTTTCTCGCATTTCTGTCACACAAACTACAGGAATATGCTGGGATCCACAAAATTCCTACTACCCAGTGACTCTTCACCTGTCCTGATAAAAACACTACCCCACTTGAGTGCCTACACCTAGTGCCTGCGTCAGGAATGGATCACCCTAGGGTCAACAGCTGCCTCACATAAGGACCAACATTGACCGTTGTGTGATCTATTCCTGTTGCGGGCACCAGGCCTACCCACACAAGTGAGGTATCATATTTATCGGGAGACTTGGGGGAACGCTGGGTGGAAGGAAATTTGTGGCTCCTCTCAGATTCCAGAACTTTCTGTCACCGAAATGTGAGGAAAACGTGTTATTTTAGCCACATTTTGAGGTTTGCAAAGGATTCTGGGTAACAGAACCTGGTCAGAGCCCCACAAGTCACCTCATCTTGGATTCCCCGGGGTTTCTAGTTTTCAAAAATGCGCTGGTTTGCTAGGTTTCCCCAGTAGCCGGCTGAGCTAGAGGCCAAAATCCACAGGTAGGCACTGTTTTCTATGAAAAAATTTGATGTGTCCACGTTGTGTTTTGGGGCATTTCCTGTCGCGGGCGCTAGGCCTACCCACACAAGAGAGGTATCATTTTTATCAGGAGACTTGGGGGAACTCTGGGTCGAAGGAAATTTGTGGCTTCTGTCAGATTCCAGAACTTTCTGTCACCATAATGTGAGGAAAACTTTTTTTTTTAGCCACTTTTTGAAGTTTGCAAAGGATTCTGGGTAACAGAGCCTGGTCAGAACCCCACAAGTCACCCCATCTTGGATTTCCCTACGTCTCTAGTTTTAAAAAATGCATGGGTTTGGTAGGTTTCCCTATGTGCCGGCTGAGCTAGAGGCCAAAATCTACAGGTAGGCACTCTGCAAAAAACAGCTCTGTATTCTGTCAAAAAATATGATGTGTCCACGTTGTGTTTTGGGGCATTTCCTGTCGCGGGCGCTATGCCTACCCACACAAGTGAGGTATCATTTTTATCGGGAGACTTGGGGGAATGCTGCGTAAAAGGAAATTTGTGGCTCCTCTCAGATTCCAGAACTTTCTGTCACCGAAATGTGAGGAAAACTTGTTTTTTTAGCCACTTTTTGAGGTTTGCAAAGGATTCTGGGTAACAGAACCTGGTCAGAGCCCCACAAGTCACCCCATCTTGGATTCCCCTAGGTCTCTAGTTTTCAGAAATGCACAGGTTTGGTAGGTTTCCCTATGTGCCGGCTGAGCTAGAGGCCAAAATCTACAGGTAGGCACTTTGCAAAAAACAGCTCTGTATGCTGTCAAAAAATCTGATGTGTCCACGTTGTGTTTTGGGGCATTTCCTGTCACGGGTGCTAGGCCTACCCACACAAGTGAGGTATCATTTTTATCGGGAGACATGGGGGAACGCTGGGTGGAAGGAAATTTGTGGCTCCTCTCAGATTCCAGAACTTTCTGTCACCGAAATGTGAGGAAAACTTGGTTTTTTAGCCACTTTTTGAGGTTTGCAAAGGATTCAGGGTAACAGAACCTGGTCAGAGCCCCACAAGTCACCCCATCTTGGATTCCCCTAGGTCTCTAGTTTTCAAAAATGCACAGGTTTGGTAGGTTTCCCTATGTGCCGGCTGAGCTAGAGGCCAAAATCTACAGGTAGGCACTTTGCAAAAAACAGCTCTGTATTCTGTCAAAAAATCTGTTGTGTCCACGTTGTGTTTTGGGGCATTTCCTGTCGCTGGCGCTAGGCCTACCCACACAAGTGAGGTATCATTTTTATCGGGAGACATGGGGGAACGCTGGGTGGAAGGAAATTCGTGGCTCCTCTCAGATTCCAGAACTTTCTGTCACCGAAATGTGAGGAAAACTTGTTTTTTTAGCCACTTTTTGAGGTTTGCAAAGGATTCTGGGTAACAGAACCTGGCCAGAGCCCCACAAGTCACCCCATCTTGGATTCCCCTAGGTCTCTAGTTTTCAAAAATGCACAGCTTTGGTAGGTTTCCTGTTATGGCTTCATGTATACTATGATGTCATATGGTTCTTTGGGGAAGCGAGATGGAGTGGAATGCGATGACGAGAGGATTCCGGAGAGACGGTTGGAGAAGTCGGAGGAGAAGAAGGAGAGGTGAAGTGCGACGGACTTTCCCGGTGGATGTCGATATGATTATTGAAGTTGCTTTGATGTAATAAAGATATCTGAAATACATCTTGGCATTTGGCGACGAGGTGTTCGACATCCACATTTGAATCCACGCTGAGCAGAACTGAGCAGGCTGCCAGTAGAAGGAAGAATTGCTGTTGATTTTCCATCAACAGGCGGAGACACGGCGGACACCGGTGTGGGCGTCGCGATCTTTCAAAGAAGAGCGGTTATTTTTTTTCTTCCATGGCTGCCTAACGCAAGAAGACGGGAACAGGCAGAAAGTCGGGGGACACTGGCGCGAACGCCGAAATTTTTTTTTTTGGTTTCTTTCCCCAGCAGCGCCACTCACCTCAGTCACTGGGTTTCCTTGGGGCGGCCGGCAGCAGGATTCCTGGTTCCAGGAACACTTCTTTCTCCGGGAGGCTCCTGTTCACGCTGGAGTTGACGCTGTGCTGACGCTGCACGCTGTGTGTGGAGCACTTAACTGGGAGTGTGCTCACCGGATTTTGCTCGCAGGAAGTAGGAAATAAGGAAAAAAACCCTACTAAGATATCTAGATATCTAGAGTGCTAACTTTACGTGGATGAACTATAGCAACTAGAGTGCTGACTTTTACTAGAACTTTAGGACATTATAAGGACATGAGACAATGTATGATAACTATAGTTAATTAATATTTTCTTTATTGGTTTCATTCATTTCAGTACGCAGTTTATTATGTCTCATCATTCTCCCCTCAGTATGTCCCAACCTCCACAATTTTTATCAGAACGTAGTGAACCAATTTTGCCATGGAAGAAATGGATAAACTTATTTGACTCATATTTGATTGGTATTGGTGGTGAAAAGTTCTCACCAGCAAGGAAACAAGGAATTTTACTGCACAATTTGGGAATTGAGGGACGTAATATTTATGATAGTCTTGACCTTATAAGCATTGGCTTGTACTTGGGCAATAACCCATTTCAAGTTCTATTTGTGGGGTTTAACTTTTACTCTCAGAAGTGACCATAGACCTTTGGTACAATTGTTTGCATGTAGAAATAATGAGAACACCACACCTAGGATTAAACGTTGGGTTGAAAGTTTGTGGGATTTTAATTTTTCATTGGAATATTATCCGGGGAAGAAGAATATTCCTGCGGATTTCCTTTCTAGATTGTCGGTTTTGGATCCAGGCATGATTGAGCATCCTCCTATTTTGTGGGTTAAAGAAACTGCTTTTGGTGTAGGAGAATGGAGTGAAGAATGTGATAAAGATATTGTCCGCAGTTCAGTTATGAATTTTGTGGTGCATGGGTGGCCGTGTTTGAAGGAATGTTTAATTGATGTTGGAGCGTTCTGGTGTGTTAAAGATGAACTTAGTATTATAGAAGGTAACCTGTATAGAGGAGATAGATTAGTTCCACCTGCGGGATTGTATAAAAAATTGATCAACTTGGCTCATGATGGACATTTGGGTAGAAATCTTACCAAATCTAGCATTAGGGAACGTTATTGGTGGCCGGGATTGGACAAACAAGTTGAAGCTGTGGTAAAGGAGTGTTTCCAATGTGCCAGTAATGACAAATCTAAAATAGTGCGAACTGCTCCTTTGTCTCCGATATCTGTTCCAGATGTGCCATGGGTCAAGTTAGGTTTAGACTTGGTTGGACCTTTTGAGCTATTACCTCCTGGTGAGAAATTTGTAATTGTTCTTGTTGATTACACTTCCAAATGGGTTACTGCTAGTTGTGTGAGTTCCATCACCACAAGAAATGTGATTGAGTTTTTAACTGATGTATTTGCATGTGAAGGTATCCCCAAGGTGGTTATTACGGATAATGGTGTACAATTCACTTCTTTGGAAATGAGGAATTTTCTTAATAATTTGGCAATTTCCCATCATCGAACTGCGTTATATGCTCCACAAGCAAATGGTTTAGTGGAAAAGATGAATCAGTTAGTGAGAGCGAGTGCTCAGGTGGCCCTTGAACATAGGATAAGTTTGAAAGTGGTTCTGAGAGAGAAGTTATGGGCTCATAGGAATGCACCTAATGTTATCACAGGAATGTCTCCTTTTCGAATTTTGAAGGGTAGATTGGCGGGTTCCAAATTGAATCCTTCTTGGTTGCATTCTGGATTACAAAATCTGAAAGAGTCACTTATTTCTAAATCTGTTCGTGCCAGAGTAATTGAGAATCAAAATAGGTACAAGAAAAGGTTTGATGAGAGGAAGTGTGTAAAACAGAGGGATTGGTCTAAAGGGGATTTGGTGTTTATAAAAAAACCAGTATGGTGTAATAAAGGTGTTTCCAAATTTATAGGGCCAAAGAAAATTGTTGAAATAAGGAAAAATGTTGTGGTACTTGAGGATGGTGAAGTTTGGAGTATGTCTCGCTTAGCCAAGTGTTCTAATGGGAAGGAATTGAGTAACACAGTACCTGATTCAGAGATGAGTGAGAAGCTAAGAAGGAGTGTGAGGAACAGAATTTTTCCAAAGCACCTATCAGACTTTGTGAAGTAAATTTTGAAAGTCATATTTTGTTGTGTATATAATTAGAATTAATTAATTGTTTTTTGTTTGGGTTATGTTTTGTTCCCTTAATTGATACAATGTTGAATTAATCGTCTTAAACATTCCGATATGTATTTAGATTGTATTATAGTTTTATGCAATATTATTTTGTTATATTTTGTGAATTGTAAGGGGGAAGATGTGTTATGGCTTCATGTATACTATGATGTCATATGGTTCTTTGGGGAAGCGAGATGGAGTGGAATGCGATGACGAGAGGATTCCGGAGAGACGGTTGGAGAAGTCGGAGGAGAAGAAGGAGAGGTGAAGTGCGACGGACTTTCCCGGTGGATGTCGATATGATTATTGAAGTTGCTTTGATGTAATAAAGATATCTGAAATACATCTTGGCATTTCCCTATGTGCCGGCTGAGCTAGAGCCCAAAATCTACAGGTAGGCACTTTGGAAAAAACAGCTGTGTTTTCTGTCAAAAAACGGGATGTGTCCTCGTTGTGTTTTGGGGCATTTCCTGTCGCGGGCACTAGGCCTACCCACACAAGTGAGGTATAATTTTTATCGGGAGACTTGGGGGAACGATGGGTGGAAGGCAATTTTTGGCTCCTTTCAGATTCCAGAACTTTCTGTCACCGAAATGTGAGGAAAACTTGTTTTTTTAGCCACTTTTTGAGGTTTGCATAGGATTCTGGGTAACGGAACCTAGTCAGAGCCCCACAAGTCACCCCATCTTGGATTCCCTTAGGTCTCTAGTTTTAAAAAATGCACAGGTTTGGTAGGTTTCCCTATGTGCCGGCTGAGGTAGAGGCCAAAACCTACAGGTAGGCACTTTGGAAAAACAGCTGTGTTTTCTGTCAAAAAATGGGATGTGTCCACGTTGTGTTTTGGGGCATTTCCTGTCGCGGGCACTAGGCCTACCCACACAAGTGAGGTATCATTTTTATCGGGAGACTTGGGGGAACGCTGGGTGGAAGGAAATTTGTGGCTCCTCTCAGATTCCAGAACTTTCTGTCACCGAAATGTGAGGAAAACTTGTTTTTTTAGCCACTTTTTGAGGTTTGCAAAGGATTCTGGGTAACAGAACCTGCTCAGAGCCCCACAAGTCACCACATCTTGGATTCCCCTAGGTCTCTAGTTTTCAAAAATGCACAGGTTTGGTAGGTTTCCCTATGTGCCGGCTGAGCTAGAGGCCAAAATCTACAGGTAGGCACTTTGCAAAAAACAGCTCTGTATTCTGTCAAAAAATGTGATGTGTCCACGTTGTGTTTGGGGCATTTCCTGTCGCGGGCGCTAGGCCTACCCACACAAGTGAGGTATCATTTTTATCGGGTGACTTGGGGGAACATAGAATAGCAAAACAAGTGTTATTGCCCCTTATCTTTCTCTACATTTTTTCCTTCCAAATATAAGAGAGTGTGTAAAAAAGACATCTATTTGAGAAATGCCCTGCAATTCACATGCTAGTATGGGCACCCCGGAATTCAGAGATGTGCAAATAACTACTGCTCCTCAAAACCTTATCTTGAGCCCATTTTGGAAATGCAAAGGTTTTCTTGATACCTATTTTTCACTCTTCATATTTCAGCAAATGAATTGCTGTATACCCAGTATAGAATGAAAACCAACTGCAGGGTGCAGCTCATTTATTGGCTCTGGGTACCTAGGGTTCTTGATGAACCTACAAGCCCTTTACATCCCGCAACCAGACGAGTCCAACAGACAAAACGGTATATTGCTTTTGGAAATCTGACATCGCAGGAAAAAGTTACAGAGTTAAACATAAAGAAAAATGGCTGTTGTTTTCAGCTCAATTTCAATATTTTGTTATTTCAGCTGTTATTTTCTGTAGGAAAACCTTGTAGGATCTACACAAATGACCCCTTGCTGAATTCAGAATTATGTCTAGTTTTCAGAAATGTTTAGCTTTCCGGGATCCAGCATTGGTTTCATACCCATTCCTGTCACTAACTGGAAGGAGGCTGAAAGCACCAAAAATAGTAAAAATGGGGTATGTCCCAGTAAAATGCCAAATTTGTGTTGAAAAATGTGGTTTTCTGATTTCAAGTCTGCCTGTTCCTGAAAGGTGGGAAGATGGTGATTTCAGCACCAGAAACCCTTTGTTGATGGCATTTTCAGGGAAAAAACCACAAGCCTTCTTTGGCAGCCCTTTCTTCCAATTTTTTTGGAAAAAATGAAATTTTGACTGTATTTTGGCTAATTTCTCGGTCTCCTCCAGGGGAAACCACAAACTCTGGGATTAGAATCCCTAGGATGTTAGAAAAAAAGTATGCAAATTTGGCGTGGATAGCTTATGTGCACAAAATGTTAGGAAGGCCTAAGTGCGAACTACCCCAAATAGCCAAAAAAGGGCTCAGCACTGGGGGGGGAAACGGCCCAGCAGCTAAGGGGTTAAATATCATTAAGGTGCAGATCCCCTTTGGGGGCAGATAGAAATGTGGAGTTTAGGGTCTCTGAATTCACAAATTAAAAATACATCTTTTCGTGAAGTTGGTTTTCAGATTGTGTGTTTGCAAATGACACTTTTAGAAAGTAGGCATTTTCTTGCTTAAACCATTCTGTGACTCTGTTTGTGAATTCCCTGTCTGGGTCAGTTTGACGGTTGGGCTCTTTGCACCTCTCCTCTAGACAGTGACACAAAGGAAGCTGGCGAGTAGTCTGCATATCCTGATGGGCCATCTGAACTGAGGGGAGGGTAGAAATGGTCACTTACACCTGAAATGCCTGAGCCTGCACGCACACAAAGCAGTCTCCAACCCCCTGCTATGTGTCTGGGGCCTTGCCGGGAGTAGGCAAGATCTTGAAAACAAAAGAGACTTCTCTTTGAAGTAGGTCTACTTCAGAGGCAGAAAGGGGTATGAGAAGAGCCCCCAAAACCCCTGAAATATAGGTTACTTCTGGAACCAAGTGAAACCTCTGCCCAGGAGAAGAGCCGGAGAAGCTGGAGGAGGAGTATGGCCCCTTTGCCTGTGACTGTGCTTTGCTGGGTTGGCCTGCAGTAGCTGCTTCTATCTTTGAGAAGACAAAGACTGACTTTTGTGTGACTTCCCGCTGGTTAAGAATCTCCAAGGGCTTGAACTGAGATTGCCTCCAGTTGTTGAAGTCTCAGGGACAACAAAGACTTATCTCTGCCAGCACTTGGGCTTTCTGCAGAGAGTCCTGCCTGCCAAGTGGTTCCCTAACCTGTCTCTGGGTCATGGAAAGGTGCAGTTGGTGGAAAAGGACAGAAATCGGCTCACAGACAGCTGTGAGGGGAAACTTTCAACGTACCACCCACCCCACAGCTGAAAAAAGGCACGCCGTCGGCCCCCCGGCTAAAATCGTCTCTCTACCTCCAGCGTGGTGGCTGGGAGATCAATGCAGCGCCGTTGGAAAAATGACACACAACACCCGCAGCAGTTGCTGTTAACGGCGCAAGCCCCCACACAACATTGCTGGGTGCAGAAAAATCAATAGAAAGCCTGCCTGGACCCGAGGTGCCCATCCGGGATTGACGCATCACTCTTGCGGGAGAAGACACAACACACATTGACCCGAGGGGAGGAGGAATGACCTTTTTCAAGCCCCACTCACCTGTGTGGCTTTATTTTGATGCTACTCAGGTATGTTTGTGAAATAACAGCGTTCTCAATTGTTTCTAAGATTAAGACTCTTATTTTTAAATTAATAACTTGATTTATGTATGTTGGATTATTATCATTTTGGTCTTGTTTTGTTCAGATACATATTGCCTATTTTTCTAAACCTGTGTTTTGTCAGTTTGTAGTATTTTCACTGAGTTACTGTGTGTGTTGGTACAAATTCTTTACGCATTGCTTCTGAAGTTAAGCCTTCCTGTTCGTGCAAAGCTACCAAGGGGGTGTGTGGGGGGTTAACTAAGGGTGATTCTTTTTTACCCTGACTAGAGTGAGGTTCCTTGATTTGACAGGGGGTAACCTGACTGCCAACCAAAGCCCCCATTTCTGACAGTGACAATAGAATCCTACTCATCACATGCCTATGGGTGAGGTTTAACCCCATATACTGAATACAGCACGTCTTACAGAGACAGGGCATGCGCTGTCTTGGCTCGACCTAAAAGTTACTTGGAACACATAATTGGGGTCAAGGTGTGGCAACAGAAAGTGGGTAAAGTCATGAAAAGACGAGTCTGAAAATCAAATTGTATATATTGTTTTTTAAACTCTGCCACAAGAAAATTGACAGTACGGACACATGTGACAGTAGATTTGTTCTTGTTCACTTAATTGATCACAAAGGGGCTTCATTTGAAAATATCTCATGGGGGTACACCTCTTGCTGCATAGATCATTGGTTGCACAGTTTTAGGGTATTATAAAAGTAATGGTAAGATAAACTGGGTGTTTAATGCAGTTGCTGGAGAGACCTTTGTTTTGTCTAGTCACAGTTTTGACTTAGAGTATCATAGAGGGTTACTTTTGTTGTCAAAAAGCACATCCTGCAACATGCAGATCACAGATTATTTATGTAGGTAAGTGACTTGATGAGTCTGACACACAGATGAATGTGTTACTTGCAGTTCATAAGAAGCAATCCTTATGATATAGGGAGATATGAATTAGCATTGAGGAGCCACATGAAAACTGCAAGGCATGGGTTTATAAGCCTATTGTTTTCCTTCCTCAATCTTTATTTATTCTAAGGTTGTTAAGAAGGTTTCATTTAGGTAGTAGCACAATTTTATATTTTATAACACCTACCACTGTGTTCCATTTTAAATCCTGAGATTTATTTTTCTGTCAGCCATAACTTTTTAACATATGCTTATCGTTATGAATGGCATGTGACTCCTACACTTTGTAAATCTCATTGTATTTTGCAACAAATCCTTATTCAGGTTTACACAAATATATGATTTATTGTAACTGTGCCCTGTGCAGAGGTGATGTAAAAGCTATAAGAGAATTAAACAACTTGGTAGAGTTATTTAAATATCTGACACCCTTACAGTGAACACTTTACTCCAAATCATAATTTTTCTTAGGTCCTTGTAAAGTGATAACAAGCTGAGTGACTAGGTTTCCACTCATTGCATTGGCATCTAGGTGTTAGACTACATAGTTCTCCCAGTCAGGATGCTACAGGAACAAAAGGAGGGCTTATGGCCTTTTAAACCAGGCCTTTGATCTGGCTCCAGCTGTAGGTGAAAATAAGAAACCTTTTTTTCACCTGGAAGCTGCTGCTTGAATGGAAAGGAGGTAACATACAGGCACTACTCAATGTCTCCTGCTATAATCAACTGACACTGGGGCAAATTCAGCATATTTCACTGGAGGCAGCCAGAACCCCTATCTGGCTCAAAAATATCTGTTAGATCTGGGATCCAGCTGGATCCCCCTCCTTTCCTGCATTGACTGTAGAAAAGCAAATATTTACTTTCACATTAACTGAAACATATTTTCTAGTTTCCTAAAATGTGAATTCAGATTACACAGCTCACCTTGCACCTTGATTGTTCAGTACTGCACAAAAGATAATAAGATCTGACATATATTTTACCTAATGTACATAAATGAACATAAATGTGCAATGGTTTGATTGGCCATAGGAGGTAAAGCTTTCTATAAGTCAATTATGTTCAACTAGCATTTACTTTTTGCCTAGCATGTGTTTGTAGTATTTTTCTGCAATACTGTTGGGGCATTGTGTGCCATATATTATCTCCCACAAGAATGAAGGGGACACTTTTTAGAAGGTACCACTGGGTACACAGTTGTACATTATACAGTCTCCCGGGCTTTGGATCGTGTTCTTTGTGAAGGATCACAGTAGGTGAAAATAACAGAGGACAGTTCACCTGCATGATGGCTGTCTACCTTTGTCAGTAATAGGGCATGCATTGTGCCCAGCTCACTCTACTCAAATGCGCCATACTTAGTCTCATACAGTGCATCTAGCTCTGCAATATCTCTGACCTCTGGCAGATAACTCATTCTCTGTCCTCTGGAACATACTACAAACATAAGGCATATGTAGGACCTTACTTTGTACAGTCCAGTATGTTTCATTTCAGCTAGATTAAGGGAGATTCTTCAGGGTCAAACACCAATATAAAGATATGGTGAGAGGCGTCCATTTATTCCATAACATATCATAAAATCATGCCTTATGGTTTGTAAAAAGTGCTCGGTCACGTCCAAATAATTTGAAGAACATACCATCTTTGACACACTTCTAAATAATTTTTCTTTAAAAAAAAAAACCCTTCTGGAAACAGGAGCAATACTGTACTTGTTCAGTGTATCAATTACACCATCCTCCACTGCTAATCACTTCTCCCAATTCTGAGACCAATGAGTCTTTCTGAGTCTGGAGAGAAAAAAACAAACTAATTGGGGTATTTTGGAGACACCACATTTAGAGCCAACAGATTTGACACTGATGACATCCAAGCCTTTCTGAAAAGGTAAATATGGCTACCCACCAGAGCCAGTAACCAGATACTATGGGGCATATTTATACTCTGTTTGCGCCGGATTTGCGTAGTTTTTTTTTACGCAAATCCGACGCAAAACTAACTCCATATTTATACTTTGGCGTTAGACGTGTCGAACGCCAAAGATCTTGGAGTTTGCGTCATTTTTTAGCGTGGACACCTTCCTTGCGTTAATGATGTGCAAGGTAGGCGTTCCCTACTAAAAAATGACTCCGAGGCATGTGCGTCGTATTTATACTCCCGGGCAAAAATAACGCCCGGGAGTGGGCGGGTCAAAAAAAATGACGTCTACCCTCGTTAGCGTCATTTTTTAACGCCTGCTCAGGGCAGGCGTTAAGGGACCTGTGCGCTCGGAAGGAGCCCAGAGGTGCCCTCCCATGCCCCCAGGGACACCCCCTGCCACCCTTGCCCACCCCAGGAGGACGCCCAAGGATGGAAGGACCCATCCCAGGGAAGTTAAGGTAAGTTCAGGTAAGTATTTTTTTTTTTTTTTTGTGGCATAGGGGGGCCTGATTTGTGCCGCCCTACATGCCACTATGCCCAATGACCATGCCCAGGGGACATAAGTCCCCTGGGCATGGCCATTGGGCAAGGGGGAAATGACTCCTGTCTTTGCTAAGACAGGAGTCATTTCAATGGGGGTTGGGAGTCTAGAAGCTTTATGCAATTTCCTTCAAATTTTGTCCCAGAGGCAGATAGACCCATTACCCTGTAAGACTTGGTAGGACTCAAAAGCGACCTAAATGTTCATGGGTATAAATCCTGAAACACAACAACACTTGTTTACTTGCAACTTGTTTTGTGATAAATATGCATAAGGCAGAAAGCCCTGCGTCTAAAATAAATCAATGAAAACCATATTGTTTATGAGGACAATATGCAATCTGTCAAATATCTATTTGCGGATGAATACAAAGCAACCAGCACATATTCATAGTCAGCAAAAAATAATCATCTTTAATTTGTAGCAACAAATATATACAAAGGTGGAACGGTTTCCATGACAAAAACAAGTGAATTCCAAAGTGATGAAATGAGAAGTGCACCCCAAGTGAGCAAAACCAAAACACACAGGATGTCTATTTAAAACAGTCATTGGTATATTGGTTTGCAACTTACTGGACAGCCACAGTTCTTTTGACATATAGGCCTTCATTACAACCCTAACAGTCAGTGATGAAGTGGCGGTAATACCGCCAATAAGCTGGTAGTAATTACTGCCAAATTATGACCATGGCGGTGAGAACTCCCATAGACAGTACCTTTACCACACCGACGGCCAGGGCGGAAACAATAGCCACCACGGCGGTAGCCGCCTACAGCCAGACAGAAGTCAATGTTCTGTCCACCATATTATGACAACCCAATCCGCCACCTTTTCTGGGGCGGTACCAACAACATCAAAAGCCTGGCAGAAACAGACCTCGAAGAGAAAGGACTCACCTTTGGAGACACATGGAACAACCACACCGCCACGGAGCCTGAACTTCAGATCTTCCCAATGATATTCTATGTCCTGCTCCACCACGAACACCAACGTCGGCGAAGACAACCACAGTGAGTACAGCCACCTAGCACACAGGGGAGGGGGGAGGACAAAGAGAGTGACACACACATGCACAACACCCCGCCCACCCCCAACAACATACACACAATCAGATGCAGTAAGAAAACATATTGACCCCATGCCCCTTAGGAATAATGCAAGGACAACAGGAATAGATGAAAGGGAGTGCAATAATATAAATACAGACGGAATACGAAAATGCAATCTAATGGTATATACATATGTACAGTGCAAGGGATACTGCCCAGTCCTCAATGTGTGTGGGCCACAGGGCCACATGCCAAAGTCCAAGTCACCACTTGTCTACTGCAGGGGCATTAGTTGGAAAATAGGCAGGCACCTCAAAGGAACGGGGAACGGGTGGCACCTGAGCCGGCAGATGGAACAACACCACTGGCCCTGGAGGGGGTAACATGCTCTGTGCTTGGTCCTGGGGAGTGCAAGGCCACAGTCTCTCAAGTGGGTGACTTGCCTACTGGCTCTGGAGGGAGCAACATGTCCTGTGCTTGGTCCTGGGGAGTGCAAGGCCACTGTCTCTCAAGTGGGTGACTTGCCCACTGGCTCCGGAGGGGGCAACATGTCCTGTGCTTGGCCCTGGGGAGTGCAAGGCCACAGTCTCTCAAGTGGGTGGCTTGCTCACTGGCTCTGGAGGGGACAACATGCCCAGTGCTTGGTCCTGGGGCGTGCAAGGCCACAGTCGCTCAATCGGGTGACTTGCCCACTGGTTCTGGAGGGGGCATTGTGTCCTGTGCTCTTGTTCCTGGGGAGGATGGGGTGAGTGGGTGTCATATGCACTGATCCTGGAGGGGGCATCATGCCCTGTGCTCTTGTTCCTCGGGAGGATGGGGTGAGTGGGTGTCATACTCACTGGTTCTGGAGGGGGTATCGTGCCCTGTGCTCTTCATCCTGGGGAGGATGGGGTGAGTGGGTGTCATACCCACTGGTTATGGAGGGGACATTGTGCCCTGTGCTCTTGTTCCTGGGGAGGATGGGTTGAGTGGGTGTTATACCCACTGGTTCTGAAGGGGGCATCGTGCCCTATGCTTCAGATCCTGGCGAGTGCAAGGTCACAGTCTCCCAGCTGGGTGTCATTCCCACAGGATTTGCAGGGCGCAGGCCACACACAGCCCATTGAGGAAGGACTACAGACCGTCCACCGGCAGTCATGGCTGCTCAGTGGTGGTGGTGGTGGTGCTGGTGCTGCTGCTGCTGGTGGTGGGGGGAGGCCCCAGCCCATCCCCTGCAGCCTCGGACGGCTGCCCACTGCTGGCGGTTGTGGTGGTGCTGCTGCTGCTGGTGATGAGGGGAGTCTCCAGCCCGTGACCTGCAGCCTCATACAGCTGCCCACTGCTGGTGGTGGTGGTGCTGCTGCTGCTGCTGGGGGGGACCTCTAGCCCATCCCCTGCAGCCTCAGACGGCTGCCTACTGTTGTTGGTGGTGGTGGTGCTGCTGCTGGTGGTGGAGGGAGGCTCCAGCCCATCCCCTGCAGCCTTGGATGGCTGCCTACTGCTGGTGGTGATGGTGGTGCTGCTGGTGGGGGGGAAGCTCCGGCCCATCTCCTGCAGCCTTGGACATCTGCACAACCATGGATGGTGGTGAGGGCTCTGATTGAATCCCTACACCAGGCCCCTTGTCCTTCCTGTCTGCTGGTGCAGGCCCCTTGCCCTTCCTGGCAGAAGCTGGGGATGGCTCCTTGGTCTTCTTGGTAGCACTTGGGGCAGGCTCCTTGCTCTTCGGGGGGCACTTGGGGCAGGCTCCTTGCCCTTCCTGGCAGCAGTTGGGTTCGTCTCCTTGCTCGTCTTGGAAGAAGCTGGGGATGGCTCCTTGCCCTTCCGGGCAGCAGTTGAGAATGGCTCCTTTCCCTTCCAGGTTGCATTCGGGGCAGGCACCGTTTCTTTGAGGCGGGATGGTGCCCTAGATCCTTTGGATCCTTTCCCGCCAGGAATCGGTGTGGAGACTATCGGGCCCGTGGACTGTGTGGCTGAGGTGCTTGCCTGGGTTTTTGCCACCCTGGCCAGACATGAAGGACGGGGGGAGGGGAAGGAAAGAGGTCAATGGTGGAGAGGAAAACCTGCTTAGGGACATTGGGGCAGGAAGAGGGAGAAGGTTTGGAAGTGGAGGAAGAGGGAGTACTTGTGGGAGGTGTCTGTCTGCTGTGTTTGGGTGCAGGAGCATGGGCTGGATGCTGTTGTGAGGTGGATGGCTGTTGTGTGTCTGAGTGCTTGTGTTTGTGTACCTTGGGAGGGGGGGACAGACACAGTGGGAGAGGATGCACGGATGTTGAGGTGGTGTCTGCCAGTGGGGTGTGTGTTCTGCTAGGTGTGCTGGTGATGCTTGTAGTGGATGATGTGTAGTGCATGCAGGTGTGAGTGTAGACGCAACTGGGAGGGAGGTGGATGAGGAGGAGGAGGGGGACACAGTGGATGTTGGTATGTCTGCTTCTGGAAGGTGTTTGTGTGAGTGCCTGTGGGGTGATGTGTGGTGCTTGTGTTTGCCTGTGCCACTTTTGTGTGTTGTCTTGTGTGCATGCTCATCTGCCTGTGTGCTTGGGATAGGGTGGGGTTGAAGGGAATGGGATTGTGAAGAGGAAGTTGGAGGGTGGAAACAGGGACAATGGCTGCCATCAGAGAGGAGGCCAGAGGCTGGATTGATCTCTGTTGGGCCACCAAGCCAGTGTGAATGTCCTCCAGGAATGCATTTGTCTATTTCTTTTGGGCTGCCAGCCCTTGGGTGGCATTCACAATGGTTGACTGCCCTGCAGAGATGGATCTCAGGAGGTCAATAGCCGCCTCACTTAGGGCAGCAGGGCTCACTGGTGCAGGGCCTGAGGTGCCTGGGGTGAAGGAGATGCCCACCCTCCTGGGTGAGCAGGCACAGGCAACTCGATGAGGGGCTGCTGGGAGGGCAGTGCTGGTACGGGGGAGGCGGCTGTACCTGTAGCTGTGGTGGTCACAGAAGTGTCCGCCACCACCAGGGAGCTTCCATCGGAGGTGGTATCTATGTTAGAACTATCCCCTCCAGTCTCCGCTGTGGTGCTCCCCTCGCCCGCTGTCCCACTGGTGCCCTCACTGTCGGAGGACTCTGCCTCCTGGGTCCTGTGGGATGCAGCTCCCTCTGTCGCCGGTGCCTCTGCTCCTCCGCCTGATAATGCTAATGCATAAAAGGACAGGATGACAAAACAAAATGGGGGGAAGAGACAAAGGATACACTGGGTCAATCAATCAATCAATAATTTGTATAGCGCACTACTCACCCGCGAGGGTGTCAAGGCGCTGAGGGGGGGGAAGGGGAAGTTGCTGCTGCTCGAACAGCCAGGTCTTGAGGAATCTCCTGAAGGTCAGCAGGTCCTGGGTCTGCCGTAGGAGAATGGGAAGGGTGTTCCAGGTCTTGACAGCGAGGTGGGAGAACGATCTGCCACTGGCTGTAGTCCTGTGAATGCGTGGAATGGTGGCGAGGGCAAGGTTGGTGGAGCGGAGTTGACAGTTAGGGGTGTAAAAGGTGAGTCGTTTGTTGAGGTAAGCTGGACAGGCGTTGTGGAGTGCTTCGTGGGCATGGGTGAGGAGCTTGAAGGTAATCTTGTTGATGGGGAGCCAGTGTAGGTCTCTCAGGTGGGCTGAGATGTGGTTGTGGCATGGGATGTTGAGGATGAGGCGTGTGGAGGCGTTCTGTATATGTTGCAGTCTTTTCTGGAGTTTGGCCGTGGTTCCTGCATAGAGAGCATTTCCCGTAGTCCATTGTGCTGCTGACGAGGGCCTGGGTGACCATCCTTCTGGTTTCGGTGGGGATCCACCTGAAGATCTTGCGGAGTATGCGGAGGGTGTTGAAGCAGGATGATGAGACGGCATTGACTTGCTGGGTCATGGAAAGCGATGAGTCCAGGATGAATCCCAGGTTGCATGCATGGTTGATGGGTGTCTGTGTGCTTCCTAGAGTGGCCGGCCACCAGGAGTCATTCCAGGCGGAGAGGGTGGAGCCGAGGATGAGGATCTCCGTCTTGTCTGAGTTCAGTTTCAGGTGACTGCTCTCCATCCAGCCGGCGATGGCCTTCTTTCTGTTGTGGAGGTTATTTTTTTGCGGTGCCGGAGTCCTTGGTGAGTGAGAGGATCAGCTGAGTGCGGTGTCAGACAGTGTTGAAGACAGCCGAGAGGTCTAGGAGGATGAGGGCCGCAGTTTTGCCTCTGTCTAGCATGGTCCTGATGTTAATGGCTGCACCAACACCACCGTTGGCGAACACACCACCCTCATACACAGGGAACAGCCCTAAGCACTATGCAATGCACTACCAGTAATAATGCTAGCCACCAAGGCACAGGGAGGGGTACATACCGCCAACTGCAGCACACCTGGGACCCACACAGTCCTAACCAGTAGTGAATGCCTACAAGTTAGGTAGTAGGAATAGCACTTCAGAACCCTGCACAACATGGGACCTACTCTGCAATGTCAGGTCTGGCCTAGGGGCACCCACTGACACACATCCCCCACCAGGGTAACCCCTACCATGCGTAAGTTGTAAGGATGGGAACTGGGCTCACCCCCTTGTGGCTGCTGTGATGCCCTCAATCGGCCATCCAGCTCCAGATAGGCCACCACCAGTATGCGGGCGATCAGGGGGTTCAGGTTTCAATGGGCACCCCTTCCTCGTTCCGTCTTCTATGCCCAACGTCTCAGGTCCTGCCACCATTTCCGACAGTGGGTGCTCCGCCTGCCATAGACCCCCAGGGTCCACACATCCTTGGCGATGGCACGCAATATTCCCTTATTTTGGTGGCCGCTGACCTGCAGAGAAATACACACAGAAAAAGGTATAAGTCAGACCGTCCTGCCTGTTACACTTATGGCCCATCATACCCCTTTACATCACCATTTGCACAAACAGGGCCCAGCACACAAGCGGTCCGCCCCCCAGGGGCCATCCACCAACCCCCTCCTACACGAGGACTTCACACACACCACTCCATGCATTAATGCTCCATGCATTGTGCTTACAGTGTACTCACCTGTTGGTCTGGAGGCCCATAGAGCAGTCTGTACTGGGTAGGACCCCATCCACTAGTTGCTCCACCGAGGTGAAGTTGGGGCCCTTTCCCTATTCACACAAGCCAAGGTAGGTTCCAGACACAGGTCACAGCAGCACATAAAGTGTAGGTCCTTTCCTGTTGAAGGTCAGGTTGCAAGTGAGTGATCAGATAGAAAATGGTGGTCACATCTGTGGCGGTGCATACCGTAATCGCCGGCGTACATCACCATTGGCCACTGTACCCCATAGGGGCCAATATTGACCAATGAGGCGTTGCACTGTGGATCCTGACCTTCTCCCGCAATGGTGCACAAGTTCAGCGGAATTACCTCACTTCTACCTGTCCCTCCGGCGATCGCAATTTCGTAGGCCCTGGATTATAACTGCATCACAGTACACAATTGGACATATAGGACAAATGTCACTTATACATTACAAATTAACAGCATACAATGTTCTGTTGTAGCCTGATTGTTCAGTTTGTGACTGGCTCCTCACTCTTTTGCCCCACAGATTGCTATGCTGTGGATGAATAGAAGATGGAGACATACCCCTGTGTTCAGACCTCTAGTGGACTTGGCAACAAAGGTGGACAGGCAAATTATCCTCACCTATAGACTTGACAAGGCCTCAATCACAGAGCTGTGTGCCAAATTGGAGCCTGACCTTATATCTGCTATCCGTCACCCCACTGGGATCCCCTCTCTTGTACAAGTGCTATCTGTGCTCCATTTCCTGGCAACTGGTTCTTTCCAAGTGACAGTTGGCTTGGTAGCGGGAATGTCAGCCAATGTTTTCAATAGTGCTGACCAGAGTGTTGTCTGCCCTGATTAAACAAATGTGCAGCTGCATTGTTTTCGCCCAGGTGGAGGATTTGGCCACAGTGAAGGCTGACTTCTATGCAATGGGACATATCCCCAACATCATTGGGGCAATTGATGGAACACATATTGCATTTGTACCCCGTCGGCAAAATGAATAGGTGTTCAGAAATCAAAAGAGTTTTCACTCCATGAATGTCCAGATGGTGGAGTACATCTTCCATGTCAATGCTAAGTATCCTGGGTCGGTGCATGATACCTTTATCCCAAGGAATAGCAGCATGCCAAATGTGATGGCTCAACTACAGAGGCACAGGGTGTGACTAATAGGTGATCCACGGTTCCCACCCAGTGGATGTTGGTGTATGGGTATGGTGGTATGGTGTTGGCCATATGGGATAGTGTGTGGCTAAATGTTGTCCCTCGATATTTGCAGGTGTCTCTGGTTACCCAAACCTATCATGGCTACTGACCCCTGTGAGGAATCCAAGGACAAGGGCAGAAGGACGTTACAATGAGGCACATGAGCATACAAGAAGGATTATCGATCATACCTTTGGCCTCCTGAAGGCCAGGTTTCAGTGCCTCCATCTAACAGGTGGATCCCTGTGCTACTCACCCAAGAAGGTCTGTCAGATAATCGTGGTATGCTGCATGTTGCACAACCTTGCCTTGAGACGCCATGTGCCTTTTCTGCAGGAAGAGGAGGCTGGAGATAGCCATGTGGCAGCAGTGGACCCTGTGGACAGTAATGATGATGAGGATGAGGATGAGGACAACAGAACTGCAGTGATTCGACAATACTTCCCAGGACACACAGGTAAGACAGTGTTATTTCATATTTTATTGTCATTTTTTGGCTTATCTTTGTCACTGGTATGCTGTTATTTTCCACTTCTATGCCCACTCACTGTATCCTTTGGCAACTCATTTTGCAGATGTTGGTGCCCCACTATCGCTTCTGATGTGACCACTGCAGACAACTACAGGTCTTTCATATGTGAGCATTACTATACAGTTGAATTGCAATGTTTGAACCTGGTTAGATGAATACATACTTAAATCATTTGATATACTTCATACTTGTATTTATTCAAAGGGTATTTATTGAATTGCTAAGGAGGAGTGGGGCAAGTGCAGTGGCATGGGGTGACAATGGAGGAAAGTCCAGGGTATAGTTCCAGTCTATTTGTAGCACAGATGCATTGTCCATGGGATCACAGGAAGGGGAGCCATGGCAGTTCAAGGTAGACAGGGTGACAGGGTGGGACACAAGGGTGACAATCAGGAGAGTCTCATTTCCTGGCGGGGCTCTGGGCAATAGTCTCTGACTTCTGCCTGGATCACAGGGAATGTTTGCGGGTTGGTTCTCCTTCTGCAGGGGGAGGGGTGCTGGTGACCTGTTGGTCCTGTGGCGGGTTCTCCTGTCCAATAGCGGCAGCAGAGGTGGAAGGCAGTTCAGATGTCTAGCTAGTGGCCGGGTGTTAGACTTTTCATCCTTGGTGTGTTCTCCCTTAACTTTTTGCCTCTGTTCCCCAGGTTGTTGATGTGTGTTGGACTCAGATTTTGCTGTTTTTGTTACTCTGGGCACTTTACCACTGCTAACCAGTGCTAAAGTGCAAGTGTTCCTTTACAAAATGTGTATGTAATTGGCTTATCCATGATTGGCATATTTTATTTATTAGTAATTCCCTAGTACAGGGCACTAGTGGTACTCAGGGCCTGTAAATCAAATACTACTAGTAGGCCTGCAGCACTGGTTGTGCCACCCACATAAGTAGCTTTGCAATCATGTCTCAGACCTGCCACTGCAGTGTCTGTGTGTGCTGTTTTAACTGTAAATTCGACTTGACAAGTGTACCCACTTTCCAGGGCTAAACCTTCCCTTTTCTTACATCTAAGGTACCCCTAAGGCAGGCCCTAGGTTGCCCCAAGGCAGGGTGCAGTGTATGGTTAAGATAGGGCATATAAAAATGTGTTTTATATGTCCTGACAGTGAAATATTGCTAAATTCATTTTCACTGTTGAAAGGCCTGTCCCTCTCATAGGTTAATATGGGGGCTACCTTTAAATATGATTAAAGTTTAGATTCCCTTTGCGAGCGGATGGACATGTGGAGTTTGGGGGTCTCTGAGCTCACAATTTAAAAAGACACCTTTTAGTAATGTTGATTTTTTTAGACTGTGTGTTTGAAAATGCCACTTTCAGAAAGTGAGCATTTTCTTGCTTATACCATTTCTGTGACTCTGCCTGTTTGTGGATTCCCTGTCTGGGTCAGTTTGACAGTCGGGCTGGTTGCACCTCACACTAGACAGTGACCCAAAGGGAGCTGGGGTGTAGACTGCATTTCCTGATGAGCCATCTGTGCTAGGAGGGAGGGGAGGAGTGGTCACTCACACCTGAAAGGGCTGTGCCTCCCCTCACACAATGCAGTCTCCAACCCCCTGGTGGGTGTCTGGGGCCTGGCCTGGGCAAGGCAGGATTTCACATTCAAAAGAGACTTTACTTTGAAGTAGGCCTACTTCAAAGGAGAAATTGGGTATAAGAAGAGCACCCAAAACTACAGACTTTAGATTACTTCTGGAAACCAAGAGGAACCTGCGCATGGAGAAGAGCTGAAGAGCTGAAGAAGAAGAGCTTCCTTGCATGTGACTGTTCTTTGTGGAGCTATCCTGCAGTTGCTGCTTCGGCCAGAGTAGGAGGGCAAAGACTGGACTTTGTGTGCCTTCCATCTTGTGAAGACATCCAAGGGCTTGATTTAGAGCTTGCCTCCCGTTGTTTGAAGCCTCAGGGACAGCAAAGACTTCTCTCTGCCAGCACCTGGAGTCTCTGGAGAGACTTCTTCTCTGCCCTGTGGTGCCCATCCCATTCCTGGGACCCTGAAAGAAGAACCTGGCAGCCTAAGAGCAGGAAATCTAAGCCCAGACTCAGTGCGGGGAAAAGATCTATGCGACTCAGATCTGCAGCCAGGAAATCAATGTGCTGCCGGCTTTGTGGCTGAAAATCTATGCTCGCCTGTAACGGGACCAAAGAATCGATGCATGGAGCTGGAGAAATGACGCACAGCATCAATGACGGAGGCTGGTGAGGTCGCAACACGCACTGCGTGGTTTTCGGATCATCATGCAGCTGTATTTCCGAACCAAACACCACTGGGCGTGTAAAAACAACGCAAGGTCTGCCCGGACCCAAGAGTGCTAACCGGATCGATGCATCACTCTCCTGTGGAGAGAAGAAACAAGGCACCCGACCCGACGGAAGGAGAAACGACGCAAGGTCTCACTTGTTAGTGAACCGATGCATTGCAAGCCCCTTTTTGATGCACACTCGCCCGTGCGGGGTTATTTTTTACGCACCCTAGGTACCTTTTCGCGCTAACAGTGTTAGTGTGTGTTTAAAACTACTTAAACACTTTTTTTGCTTTTTAATTGATAACTTAACTTGTGTGTTGTGGATTTTTGTCGTTTTGGACTTGTTTTGTTTAGATAAATATTTCCTATTTTTCTAAACCTGTGTTGTGTAATTTTGTAGTGTTTTCTTTAAGTGACTGTGTATTGGTACAAATACTTTACGCCTAGCACTCAAAAGTTAAGCCTACTGCTCTCCCAAGCTACCAAGGGGGTAAGCCGGGGTTAGCTGAGGGTGATTCTCTTTTACCCTGACTAGAGTGAGGGTCCTTGCTTGAACAGGGGGTAACCTGACTGTCAACCAAAGACCCCATTTCTAAAACCGGGGCCCTCTGTTGTAGGACTGCCTCCCTCATAATGTTGGCCATGCCTTCCAGCACCCCTGCTATGGAGACCAGGGTGGTGTTAATGGCCTGCAAGTCCTCCCTGATCCCCAGGTACTGTCCCTCCTGCAGCCGCCTGTTTTCCTGCACGTTGTCCAGGATCTGGCCCAGCGTATCATGGGAATGTTGGTATGCTCCCAGGATTCTCCGCCATAGCTCCAACTCCATCTTCCTAGCAATGGATATCTGCTGCACCTGTGCTCCAAATAGCAGTGGCTCTACCCTGATGATTTCCTCCACCATGACCCTTAGCTCCTCCTCTGAGAATCTGGGGTTTCTGTGGTGCCATGGATTTTGTGTGAGTAGTGTGAGTGAGGGTGTGTAGTGTGATGTGTTGGGGTTTATAATGTAAGGTACGTGGGTGGTGTATAGGTGATGGTGGTGTGTGGCTCTGGTTTTGTATGTGGTTGTGGTGTCTGTCTTGTGCCAATGGTTTGTCGTCGTAAAGGGTTGTGGGTAATGTGGGAGGGTGTTTTATAGTGATGTGGGTGTGTGGGTGTTGTATGTGTATGGGTGTCAGGTGTGTGTAGTTTGAATTGTCCAATGTTTTGTTGTTTTGTTTGTGTGTGTTTATTTTGAGCACGGCGGTATGTACCGCCAATAGTTTACCCCCATTGAATGTCCACCGTGGTGATTCATGGGTCATAATGTGATGGACGTTGTTCTGTTGGCGTAACGGTGTGGGTTTGGATACCGCCAGTTTGTCACTGACCTTTGGTGTGGCGGAATTGTGTATGTGGCTGAATAGTGATGGATTGGTGTGTGTGTCATAATATGGTGAACGGATATCTGCCGTGGCGGCAGTATGTTGGTGGCAGTCAGCATGTCGGTAAGTGGAATTTACCGCTAATGTCATAATGAGGGCCATAAATCCAAACAAATATTTCCTATATTAGATAGCAAATGCAGTGGTATGTCCTTGGGTAGTTGACAGTGTTTCAACCCTTTTAAAGAGACATGGGTCTCATCAGGGCAAACAATGACATGGGGTAAGAAGACCAATTTGTGCCAAGGGTTCAATATTGTTAGTGATTTTTTACCTAAAGGATAGTTGTCAATAGTTGGCTATGGTATCAATCAAGCCAGTCTCCTGTTACTCAGGCTCCTAAGTCACCAATAATGGAAAACAGACCAGGCACCCATTCGAGGATGTTTTGGTAACTGGAGATAATATGCACAAGGTTGCAATTTTGAAAAGTGGCTGTAACTACAGTCTGAAAATGCTGAATAATGCAGCTCAGGAAAGCAGCTAAAGACTGGAGCTTGAGATAGGTGGCCCAGGGGGGGGCTGACCTTTGATGAAGTATGTCTGGATATGTAATTTTGAAGTACTGGTTAGAGATGACAAATGGTCCTTGGGTCACTTGGTTTAATTACTGTTTTTTACTTACCTTTGGTTTGAGTGTGTTATGGCAAGACACCCCCACTCCAATCCTCCATGGAGCAATAGTACCATACAGATAGGGTGAAGATGATTTGTATGTATGCGAAGGGTGTGTTCTGAACTCACCTTTTCACCAGTGTGTTTTAAGCATGATTCAGATGTTCGGCCCATATTAGCATGAATTCTATACATTGTGTTATGAATACACTTATGTGGCAAAATATCTTCACATGGGGCAAGCTGAGTATGGCTCTTGCATTTAATAATGTGTATAAACTTATCTAGGAGACTACATATTTGTTTAATTGTTTGTTCGCTTGACATCATTTGTGTATTTTTTATTTAAGTCTTTTTTTAGTTGTGTCAAACACATATACTTGTTTATGTTTCTTTCTTTGTACCCATTACTAAGAAGGAAAAAGATTAGTTATCTGGTATTGTATGTGTGTGGACAGAGAGTGTGTATGAGAACTTTGTGATTAGAGATAAAAATAGGATTATCTAGGTTTTTCGGTCCTGATGGAAGCCCCGGACTCCTTTGTGGGCCATCTCATGGCTGAAACATGTCAACCTTAGCAGGACATGAGCAGCATAATTAAGCCTCATATGTCCCATTATGTATTTTAACCATCCCTTCACCACATTCCAATAAAGCTAGAATGTCCATTGTTAGGTCATAGGGATTTTTAACCACACCACCCCTCCTTTCACTGGTCTCTCCTATACCTTCTCTCAGTCCGGTGACGAGGGTGCCCACCATTAGAGAATGCTTTGGTGAGAGCAGGATGGCCGATGATGAAACATGACACCCAGGGGATGTGTGAGGCCACCCAGTTCTTTTTAAACAAATGCTTGTTGGATCCTGTTGGTGGAACACCAGGACACAGGATCCACCTGTGATAGAGAAATCTCTCACAAGGCAGTGTGAGTTAAGGCTGATCTGATGGGGGCACATTTGTTCTTCTGTGTTTGAAGCAGTTTGTACCCATAGACCTTAGTGAAATCTTTCACTTTTTTAGGAATACTGAAATAGATGTAGATGGATTAGAAAGGTACAAAAGAATTTTGTTATCGTAGACTGATAATTTTGCTTGATTTTCATTATACTAGAAACCGGTAATTTCTCTATTATGTCTGATTTTGGATAAAAAGGGTTCAAAAACAAAGATGAATTGCAATTGTGATAAGGGGCATTCCTGTTAGACACCTCTTTGTGATAAAATGTAATTTACACAGTGCCATTTGCAAAATAGCTGTTTTCAGTGAGGAATAAAATAATGTTATAACATTTAAGTTCTCAGGGCCAACACCAAATCATTTAGGAGTTTCAAACATAAAAGGCTATCCAAATTTCAAATGATTTTTCAAGAACCAAGACCAAAGCTGCTAGAGCTTGATTTAGTTTGGGTGTCTTACTATGCACATTATATAGAGATATTGTATTGTCAGATGAAAAGTGTTCTTTAATAAAGCCCACTTGATCTAGGCTGATTAATTAAGGTAGAATGGGATCCATATGTAATTCTAGGGTCTTGGCAAAACTTTTGTAGCTAACATTAACCAAAGATATAGGTCTATAGTCACTACACAATTGCCAGTCTTGATGTTCTTTAGTGATCAGACAAATTATCTCCTTTAAAAAGTGTGAGTTACATCATGGGAGTAGCAAAGTATTTAAATAGTTTAAGGAGCCAAGGAAGTAAAAGACGTAAAAGATTTAAGAATTGAGAATAGAATTCAGAAGGAAGCCCATCAGGACCCGATGTTTTACCTGATTTAAATTTAGAGAGTCTATTTGTACTCTCTTTTAGAGATATATCTGTTTCCAAAAGAGTACAGGTCAACACCATCTAGGTTAGGATGTGGAGCGGACATTTAATATTCAGTAACTTGAGAAGTAGAACAAATTTGTTTAGGAGTATTAAGTTTTTTTTTTAGAAAGTAACAAATTAATTTAACACATAATTATCTCTAGAAATTACTTGATTGGTCAAGGTTAAAAGAGCATCAATTCTCTTCAGTTTCTTGTAAATGTTTAGATAATTCCCTACGTGTTTCCTGTATTATTTTGCCCACCAAAATATCAAGCATTTTAGTGGATTATATGTTGGAACCACGGGTGCCTAAACCACCTGTGGCTCAACAACGAATTCGGAACAATGACCTCGTTCTAAACACTAATACCTTTACCAATAATGCGTTTACAACGATTTTACCATTGTAAACGCATTCCTGGTAAAGGCATTACCAATCAGCATGCACGACCCAGCATGCTTCCACCCCAGCCCCCCACCCCTTAAACCTAAACCCTAACCCCCTGTCCCCTGTCCCCTAATCACCCCAGCCCCCACCCCAAAAACTAAAAATACCCCGAGCCCCCACCCCACACCTAAAACCTAAACCCTGCTACCCAAACACTAATCAGCCCCACAAAAAACAGCACCAGTCCCAGCCCAACTTACCTCCTCCTTCACAGCGTCCACTCCGACTCCCTTCTGTACCTTACCCACGCATGTACGTTGTTCAAACATGCGTGGTTAAGGTCCCAAAACCAGGAAGTCGTGGAAAGCGAAAGCTTGTTTTGCTTTTGTTTTTCACAACCTGATGGTTCCGGACTTGTTCTTCCGGGTGTTTCCCATTTTAGTGAAGTAAGGAAGAAAAAGCATGGTCCTCAGCCAGTATATTGAACTAACAGTTTTCTTTGTTGAGATTATCAACAGAGGTTTGGGAAAGGGAGCGGTAACATTCATATTCCAATCCATTAATCTCTTGCAGTAAGGCAGCAGCCTTGTTTATTGGAATGTTTCATTTTTAGCTTTTACAAATTCTAGAATAAATCCCTGAGCTGAGGCGTAAAAGAATACCATAGGATTGGAAGAGCAGTATCTTGTGTAGTATTAAAGGTAAAACATTCCATAGTGAAAAGTTTAAATTTCTCTGTGAATCTAGAATCTTATTGAAGGGAATCAATAAATCTTCAGCATCATGGATGGGAAATGGTCAAAGTTTGAGATGACAGGTGCATTATGAGAAATTGATATAGAGCTGATCTCCACATTTAAATGATGTTGAGTCAATAAATCGCTTGCAAAGATATAATCAATCCTTGATTGATTTTGGTGCATTGGAGAGTAAAATGTATACTTTTGTGATGTCGGATTAGCAAAGCGCCACATATCAATATGAGATTTTGGGAGCTAAGGGACTAAAAATATTTATCCATTCTATTAGGGACAAATCACACTTTAGAATTTCTGTCCAGAACAGGATCAGGCACCTGGTTCATATCACCACCCAAAATAAAGTATTCTTCAGCAAAATTCAATAAACATTTGGTAATGTTCTGCCAAAAAAGATACTAACAGTTGTGGGACCAAATGTATTGAAAATCATAGGACGTATAATACTTATCAATAAATGAACAGGAATTCATCTACCTTCAGTATCATTAGATTGGGATACAACTGTAACAGTCAATTGCGTGTTAACAGGAATAACTGTTCTAATCTTTTTCTGCATAGCAATAGAGATAAGTACCTGTTCAACACAACATCATTTAAACTTCAATGTCTCAAATTTACCTAAATGTGTTTCTTGCAATAGTACACTATCAGGGAGAAGATTAGCAAGATGTTGGAGAACTCTTTGACTTTTAATTTGATTACCTAAAATATTCACTTTCCACAAGATTACTCTGAATTATAAAATATTTTAGGAAATATATGTAACCAATGCTTACAATAATGAATACAGTATGATAGCTTAGAACATAAACACTGTAAGGATAAGGAAAAAAAGAAAATAGAAGTTGTAATGTAAATGAGGGAATGGATATAAAAGAGGACAGAAAAGAGGGGAGAGATAGGAGAAAAGGAAAGAGAAACAAAAACATAAAAAAGTAGACAGTACAAGTCAAACTTTGACAACAGTAAGACAAACATTAATAAGGGGATTCTCAATGTCACAGGGGTTATTGAATGGACAAACAAAGACCAACACCAGGGTAATTCCAAACATTGAAAACATCAGACATATATGCTGAAGCTGGTGGGGAAGTTGCAAATAAAAATACAAGTTCTGTTTAAAAATAAACTGTCAAGTATAATAATCAGTCACATCAGAACAAAATGTGCATAGTAAACAACATTTATGATGCAATTAACTCCCTACACTGGTAAAAAATGTTCTTACGTTCTGCACGATAGTCATAAGTGACGTTTTTATTGTTATATGTCACTTTGTATCTGCAGGGGTGAAGGAGAAGAAAAAATGATTAAGGGCACAGATCTAAAAATTGCTTCTGTCTTTCTGCTGTCACTTTTGCCACATGTTGAGAGAAGAATAGTTTATGAGAAGACCATACAATGTGTTTCCTTATTTTGGCAACATTGAGGACTTTCAGTCAATCAATGTGTTCCTAAAATAGAAGAATGACACCTCAAAACTTTGATAAGGATTTTGGAACCAATGCATGTGCACACTGAATATTCAAAGTTGGATTTGGAGGTAGGTCCAGCACCATCAGTAGAAACTCCTTAAAGAATTGAACAAGTTCAGATCCTTCTACATTTTCTGGTAGTCCATGAATACAAAGAGTATTTCTACAATTTCTGTTTTTCTAAATCTGTGCTGTTTCAATTCACTTATTCCCAGTTACATTTTATATATTGTGATGCTTTTAGCACTGATATCACTGACTCAGGTTTTAACTTAAAAACTTGCTTGTCCAAAAATTAGCATTTAGTCTCAACAGTACGCAGAGATTTAGTAGTGACTTCCATAAATGGTTTTAATGCCCTAGTTTCCTCAATAGTTTGGTCCATTGAATTAGGAGCAGAAGATTTAACCATGTAAGGAGGATCTTTTTTCGGTCTTTAGGAGTGACTACATTAAGAGTGTCATCTTTGAGAACTGCAGCCTCTGCTACTACAAGTAATAGGTGGCTAGCATTTGAAGAAGAGTGTTGTGAAGTGAGTCAAATATATTATTATATTTTGCCATTATTATATATGAGTAGTTATTTGAAAAGCATATATTGAGGAGTATTAAATGAATGGCCAAACAGACTTGTTGAGACAGTAAAGTGTTCTGATATTAGTAGTTGTAAACACAGCCTCCCAGATATATATCTTTGTTAAAAATGAATAGTACTAGTAAGATTTAAGTACCCCAATGCCATGGTGAAATGTTGGTTCTGCTGAAGGAGAGACAAAATGGCAGCCAAATAAGCTTCAGACAATTAAATGATGCACAAGGAATAAAACTCAAAAAAGGATTGAACAGCAGTAGGGTATGAGGAAAATATGTTTAGCAAAGAAACAGGCATGTTATCTGCATTTTTACAGCAGACTGCTCTAAGATTATTTGTGCTCTGAATTCCAAACTTGCAGCCATGGTTGCTGCCCGGATAAGCCGGTGAAAAAAATGAAGAATATAACCACTTTCAAGGGTTAAAAATTGGTTTGCGATGGAGAAATATTGTTTCTACTCTCCTTCACGATAAAAATATTTAGGGGGTTATTACAACTTTGGAGGAGGTGTTAATCCGTCCCAAATGTGACAGATATACCACCAGCCATATTACCAGTTCCATAGGATATAATGGACTCGTAATACGCCTGGTGGTATATCCGTCACTTTACCGTCACTTTTGGGACGGATTAACACCTCCTCCAAAATTGTAATAACCCCCTTAGTCTTCTGGCTGCGTTATGCCTGTCATCTGAAGCCCTGTAAGGAGCTCCATGTTTATGCGGCCTTCTCCATTGGTGCTCAAGCCACAACCCCCGAGTGACATTTCTTAAACTACCATATTGTAAATTAAAATTATTTATAGGCAATGGTCAAGTTCATGCTTAAACTTGCCAATCAAAAAATGTGCTAGATGTAATCTTTAATTAATGTTGAAATAAAAGCCTTTTTTATAATACTGTATGTACATGTGAATATATATTGGAAGTTTATAGACACACAAATTGGACATGTTGCACTTGGGAGTCCTAAGACCGCCAACAAATAATTAGCACTTCAGAATATAATTGAGTGGGTTGGTCAGTCCCATTGAGGCACACAGCAACTTTTTTTATTATCATTCAATGGATGCCTACGCAGTTCCAAACCTAAAAGTCACTCAAAGAGCCTTTCTTTTCACATATTGACTGGCACCTAATACGGTAGAGAATCACTGCTTCCACATAGACAATGCAAAATAGCAAACTTATCCTCCATAAGAGCATTCGATTTTATTATTTCATGAGGAACACCTTTCCAGGATCCCTCCACTTCAGCTGGGATTGCTCCACTCCCATTAGATGACAGATCTCATGGAGTGGTGCATGATTTTTTCCACTTTTATGAATCCTACCATGAGGCAAGGGACATCAGAATAGTGCATCTGGAAAGAGCAAGAAACTTTAAATGAAAAAAATCATTGCGGGTCTGAGGGGAGAAAATTGCTTAATATTTTCATGAATATGAGAGGAAGTTAATAAATAGCAGAAATCATCTCTCATATTCATGGAATTCTCAAAAAGGCAGACTTACCCGGTTTCTAACCTTTTATAACAAGTTGCCGAACCTTGACATTCCCAAACCGGGCTACATCCACCAAAACACTCCACTGACGGAATTCCATTCAGCCCCCAATCATTAGATGCATGAGCTGTCAAATCCCAGCATATGTTCCAAAAACAAACACTTTCTAGCATATTTACCATAGTCAAAACGTTTACTTGTTGGTACATAAAGTACGTTATGCCATGAATGTCAGATACTGTATTGAGTATGAGTATACAGTCTTAATTCATGTAAAATGTGTCCAAAACACTTGTGCTCTTGCATCCCCATTTGCCGCCATGCGACTGACTCCCACGTGCTACTGTAATACTGAAACGCCACAAGATTTGCTAAGAGCGCAGCCATTTAAGGCATCCGTGTACTTTGCCTTATAGTTCCCACCCAGAGGGGATCGTCCTTCATCCTCTGCTTTACCTACATGGAAGTGACTGCTAGTCGTCTTCGTGTTCCACGTCACCGACACCTGCAAAGACAAAGAAAAAGAGTGTAAGAGATCCCAAAGGTACCCAACGTATAGTGCGCCTGATATTCCGAGCTCACAGAGATAGAGCTCTAAGAAAAGTGGTGAGAGAGCGCTTAATTTTTGCTAAAACTCGAGAGTAAAAGACACCATTTCTCAAGCGCGATATCAAGAAATACTTACGGACCTAATGACATTTCTTAAATACAACGTTTTCATTGTGTGAAGTAACACAGTTTAGAGAAATATTCGTAGCCATGGGTAATTATTGAGCTAGCTTTTATGTTGGTACAAGTGAAATGTTGTTAAAAGTGTGCGAATGTTAAGGAATATTTTTAATAATTCTTTATACTTTGTAGCTTTTAATCCACGCCCTACAAGTCCGGAACTGTTAGCTGACCTGTGACCATTTAAGACTAACATCATCCACAAGCATAATCCAAAGCCTACCCCATTCTTCAGCTGCATCACGGGTAGGCTCCCTAGTGTTTATCAGCCGAATCTAGCAAGAGTGGGAAGATAGTGGGTGATTAGATTGTAAGCATTATAGAATTAACCCTGTGTTCGCTTTCCATTAAGGTCGACGGCTGGAATAGAACACCCATCCGAACAGGCCTTCTTCCCAGGTTCTGATCTCCCTGCTTACGATTTATTAAGATTTCAGGTAGGGATATTAGGGCATAGGAAGAGAGTCGCTATTTATCTCTGTAAAGCCACATCATGGGCTTTACCAGGTTAGAGCCTATGTTGCTATTCTGACACCTATCCTTTGCATACGCTACACAATTCATGCAGTTTGTATAGTGATACATTTTGCATTTTTAAAATTCTTTTTGACTATTGAAAATATTTTACCAATATGCCTCTCTTCATCACACCAACCCTTGTTAAAGCTGGGACCTTTGTGCACTTTCCAGCACCACCTACAATACTTACACTTGAATCATTTAGGTGTAACACAGATGAATGAAATAGTGCGTGAAATGCATTAAGAAATTGCATAGAATTTCCGTGGCTATGTCTCTGGCACGTCGTGGGAAGACTCACCAGTTCAAAGTAAGATAAATCAAATAGTTTGATTCAAAAGAACTAATCTGCCCTTGCATAGACTGGAGAAAATGAAGGGCTAAATAAACATGCTCAATTTTTTTGCCTAGGGTCAACCAACTGTATTGGCACACAGATTTGCTTAACACAAAATGTATAGGTAAGTGTAGTTGCATGGCCCAGCCACTGTGCACCAAATTCAGCATCCAGGTGCTTAGTTTCTAATAATGTAGCAGGTGCAGTAGCACTGGGGTTCAAAACCCTGAGTGCCTGAAGACCCTGAGTATCGCTGTAAAATTCTAATTCAAACTGAAGCCAGCAGCAGCGTCTCCTTTTTTGCACTGCCCTGCAGGGCTTCTTTCCACTATATACACCCATTATGTTGCATTCCAATAGAGGAAAGTGTTGTACAAGTAGGGTGTAAATATGTAAATATGTTCCTTAGCGTTATTGGGTAATCCTTTAAAACAACACTGATGTACTGCATGAGCCTGGCTATCAATATTTTCGTTCTTGCTCCCAAATTAGTTTTAGAGTTTAAATATTACTAATTTACCCTAATGGGCACGTTTAGGCTGCTGTAGACAAATGTACTCTGTGAATTATCCTGGGACTTGCAAAGGGGTCAGCTGGTATCAAAGGGCACATGTTGTCCACACTTATGATTCATGGGGCCAGTGCGTGAGCTGCCAGTCCAGTCAACATAAATGTAGCCCCTGTTTATGAATCAGGATGCCCATGTCAGTAACTGCTTATGCACACCAGTGATCATTCACTACCGGTAAACAATCTATGCATTCCTAGATCAAATGTATTTATGCCTCGTGTGTGAATTATGAACAAAACAGAAGAATTCAGTGCTTAATTTGTGAAAGTGATAAAGCCCAAATGTTGGAAAGTAGGTTATTGGCAAGGACAGGTAGTAACCTCTACTTAGCAATAGGCCACAATCCCCACTAGGTGTAGTCAAGGTCTCAATAATATAATCCTTGTTCAACCCTTGGTAGCTTGGACTATGAGCAGTTAGGCTTCATTTAGGAGACATGTGTGTAAAGCATTTAATATTAACAAAACATGTATTAAGTAAAACACAACACGCAATAACAATCCAACACCAATTTATAAACATAGGAAACATGTTTATCTTTAAAATAACACCAAACTGACAGAAATCCAATGTAGGGAAACATACATATGATTTGTTAAAGATTGAAAGCAAAAACTAACTCTTAGAAGCAAATAGCACTCAAAGGGTTAAAAAAAGGTTGCACTGGGCAGGGACAAAGTCCAGAGTTCAAGCCACCCACAATGTAACACTGTTACACTCACTTTCAGAAGTGTTTCTTGATTCAGGAAAGTAATCCACAGCATCAGCCAAGGGTTCAGAGGCTCTGGTTTGCCTCGTGGGATCTGGGACTACAACTCCCACAATGCGCCTATTCTACTAATGTAACTATTTAAAACATTTGCTCCAAACATCTGCATCTTCTTCCAGAAGCCATTTTTGGGTACTTGAAGTGTCCACAAACTTGATCCAAGGTTCCAGAAGCTCTGAGTTGCTCCTTGGTAGTTGGGACTACAATTCACAGAATGCAACTGGTCAGAATCCTCAAATGACTACTGGACGCTGGTCAGCTGGGCTCTTCTTGAAGGACTTCCTTCAGGGGATTCTGATCAGTTCCTTTGTACCTGTAACTGACAGGGAGTCTACTTCTGGAGTTGCAGAATCAAGGCAAATGGTGAAGTCCAAAGTGTGTAGCTGGTGCTGTCCTTGGGAGTGCAGTTCTTATGGTGCAGACCAGGGGTTCAGCAGGACAGACCTTCTTCTTCAGTATCTTCCAGTAGGTTTCTGAATTGTTGGGCAGCTCTGACATATTTATCCTTGCTCTAAGGTTGGTAAGGAGGGTGGCACCACTGACCAATGGGATGCAGGGTGCCGTACTCTGGGGTTGACTGCTTCCTGTGAAGTGTGGCAAAAATCAGTCCCAGAAAACAGTATTCTTTAAAAATCCAGCAGGAAATCTCTCCTTGAAGGTTATATCTGGCTGAGCCCACCCACTTGTGTAGCCAGATTACTCTAACAACCTCTTTCAGCTCCTCTCCCAAAATTATTGGGGCTCACATCTGGCTGGGGGAAAAGGCAATGTGGGAGATTTAGTTTTTGTCCCAGGTGGGTTCCCCACCTTTGAAAACCAGTTTGGCCACTCTGCCCCAGCCTGCTCTGCCATCTGCTACAGCAGTTCTCCCCCTACCAGATGCTTCCTTTGTTTCAGTCCAAGCCACTTCACACCTCATTAAAGCAGGTTGGCTCAGGCTGCCAGAGACTGACCAAACAGGAAAGGGCACCACAGGGTTGATTTTGGTACCTTGGTGAAAGAGTTTTAACACTCTTTCTCTATGCTAATTATAATAAATCCAATCTTGGCAAGCTGTTGGGGTTAACTTTAACTTAAAAGCAGCCAACAAGGCAGGCCTTCCTTTAAAATGGCATTGCATTGGACACCCCAGCAGTCCACCTATGGGTGCACTTACTATACTGGGGCCTCTAAACGTACATGTCCTACCATACACCAGGGACTTATAGGTAGGTTGACAGAGCCAAGTATAATTAGGCTGAATTTTCACATACCATTTTAAACAGAGCCCGTGCCTTTTGACTGGTTAGCCATGCCAAGGGCACAGACAGAGTCGGAAAACACCAGTACCAGCTAAAAATGGGGACAAAAGGGAGGGGGCTTCTGCAATCAGCCCAGTTTACGCACACCACATATTTGTTATGAGGTAATCACTGGTGCCACTATTCACAAAACCCAAGGTGTTGCCTTTATCAATCTGTTGCTTCCCCTGGGATATTTTACTATGTATGCACACTATACACAGGTTTGTGCAGCACAACAGAAATATCAATATATCTGCTGCATTTTGCCATTGTTTCAAATAAACAGTATGCCACCTTCAATCGGAAATGGGTTATGTGCCTCTGGAGAAACTGCCATTTTTAAGTAGTGATAGAAGCATTTTTACCATATGAGAAGTTTTTATATCCCAGTTGGTAATTCAGCTCAGCAGAAGTGCTTCTGTCATAAAAGACATACAACTATCTCATATGACTGCCTGCTCTTAAAAAACATTTTCGCATGCAATCTCAAAGGGGCAGGGATCCCCTAGGGACCCTCTTCCCCTTTGCGAACGGGTTAACACCAGTTTGAAATTGATGCTAACTGTGATTGTTTTGTGACCACATTTACGGTCACAAAACAATCATACATACTATTTATATTGGGTATTAAGAAGGGACGTCCTGAACATGCCCCTTCCTAATAATGAATTGCAAAACCTGAATTTGATTCGGTAACAAGTTACTGAATCGCAATTTGGGCTTTATACATACCAAAAAGCATTTTTCTAGTTGCAAACAGACCGATTCTGCAAATTGGCCCATTTGCGACTAGAAAAATGTTTTGTACACGTGGCCCTTAATCACAAACAAGCCTCTCAAGTGAGAAGTGATTAATTTGCTTATATAGTGAAAACATAAATTTTCAGTTATTTACTCTAGAGATATGCTATTCATAATATGTAAAAGGTGCATTTATGCATTAACATCTAGATGTGTGGGTTACAAGGTACACTGTTAGGCATATGATCCTGCTTGGATTTAAACTGCAGCCATTCAGCACACCATAGTGAAAATGAATCTATGGATGTACACTTACATATGTGGGTGATGTAAATGTGAACTGCAGTCCACATATAATACTTGACTTGTACACCAGTGGTGCACGTCCTGACTAAATTAACTATGGCCTTACATAAAAGTTGAGTAAGCCAAATTTGGAATAGTTAATTTTGGTTCATGTTTTAGGGTCAAACCTCATGCACTGAGGGTCAAATTGAAGTCTTGCTTCCCAGAGCTTAAATGCCATCAAAAGCAGCCCAAACAGCCTAAAAGACCAACCAGAAAGTTTTAAAATTGGAATTAGCTGAATTTTTGTAGATTTCTATGCAAAATCCCCCTGTGTTTTGGTTCTTCAAATTCTAATTCAAACAGAGTTAAACAACAAGTTGAACAAGTCTTCAATATGTTTAGTTATAAACATTGGTTTCATTCAGTATGGCCTTATGAGACGACTCCATGCCACTAGTCTGTGGTTTGTAGCATTGGAGCACTTTATTGACCCAAATTAAATGAAAACATGTGATAACAAATAATTTTCAAAAGAAAAGCCGAGGACTGAATAATTGTTTCATTGGTGACATCAAGTTATCCGGTATGTTCATATATACAAAGCCCCCATTAAATGTGGAATTACATCACCCCAGAAACTGTTGTAAACATCATTGTTCAACATCTGTAGAATTGTAACTTTGTAGGCATTTACAACAGTTTGCAATACCAAGTCTCAAAGATTTATTTCCCTCCCGTTGCTGTTTTAATGGTGAAAAATAGAACACGTGTATATATCTCTGAGTTTATTGAAATTACATTTGTAAGGGTTTACACACCTTTGGAGTGTGTAAATAATGCAAATTCAACTTTATGCATTTGCAGTAACACTTGTGCAAAATTGTTTATGAATTAGGGGTCCCTCTGTACTTCATTTCCAGTTTTGTAAACAGTAATGTTTTTAGTGTTCCATTGAAATCCACCTAGGTGTGACCTATATGCGCAGTACATGCGCACAACACATACCATACATACAAACAAAAAACATGGCTATTTGGATAAGTTGCTTTTGGCACTATGGTTCTTGGACACAAAGGCCACAAATTACACACCAGCAGGTAGTTATAGTTAGATACACTTCTCCATAGATGGAACACTTTTTGGTTTGCTAATAACTTTGGCCCCATTTGACGAATCTTCAGGAAATGTTTTAAAATAATTTGATCCACCTCAACTCCTTCCTGTAAAGGTTTGGGGTGATATGTCAAGCGGTGGCCTGGAAAAATGGGTGGTCCAAAACATAAAATCTCCATGAATATTGCACAGACTTCTTTAGACACAGCTACAGCAGAATCTGCTGAAGGAATTACACTAAATTACACTAAATTCGACAGGAAGCTAGTTCTTGGTCCACGGTTTGTATTTTTTGTGATTTGCTGTGAATCTCTTCAATAACTTTAGAGAAATTAAGGGTAAAAAATAACTATATACCTGGACGGCTGGGCTCCCGTGAGTCCAATAGGCCTCCTGCAAGAGTGCAAATTCAAAAACAAAGGCCTGTGATTGGGCAAGGGTCTCACAAGTCATGAGAGAGCAAGCTCTGATTGACTGGCTGTTGGAATGTTAGAAAAGAAGTACCAGCCATTACTGTTTACTGTGAAAAAATTGGAAGTGTTGTTGAAATTAAATAAAAAAGCTATATAAGGGACCAGCAGAAAGGTGTGCTATCCCACAAAGTTTCTAGATGAGGTGTCTAAGGGATAACTACTGTGAAGAAAATAAATATATATTATTTTTAGCTATGTTTTAGTATCTCCTGGGACTCTTGCAGGGTTGTGACTAGTAAAAGGGCTAAGTGAATTCTGAATACACTCCATTTGTAGGAATGCATATTGTGGTTGTGGTTTTCGGGAGGAATTGCGTAAGAGATAAGTAATGTGATTAGTCAATGGTTAGTTTGTATTTTCCAAAAAAGTTACCATCTCACAAGTCTCTAGCGGGATTGTGAACACTAGAAAGGAGAAGTTGATCTTTGAATAGGCTGTAGTATGCACATCTGCTATCTTGCCACTAGGTGGCCCTCACAAAGGGCACACAACTCCTGCCTTTATTACCAAACATGAGGGTATACATTTCTACACCTTCCATTGCCAGATATACTTTGTATTCCAGTGCAAACTACTATTGTCCTGATGTATCATGGTCCTTGTAGTACTGTTTGTCTTCAGGCTTTTCCTAGCTCACGTCCTGGTGGTGGTTTCTTGTTTACTAGATTTGTTCCTGGATCCTACGGTTATTTTGAAACCTTTATGTCTCTATTCTGGACCCCTCTCTATGTTTGCTACGATCCATACCAGTTCCAGGTTTTCCTATTCCCTGTCTTGTGTCTCCTGTTTTCCTTGGTCTTCCTTCCTAAAATCCATAGTTCAGCTTTACCTTCATTGGTTGTTGCCTGATTCCCTGCACCTCGTTAATTTCTTGCACCTGGCTCTCTCCCTGCACCGCTGCTTCTTGCCTAAGCCTCCAGCTATTTCTGTCCTGTGAGTGCAGAGTGCTCCGATTTGCAACTGACTTCCTTTGAGTCTCCTTGTGCTATGTGTCCCTAGTACTGTTAATATAAGTGTGTACTTTGGTTCTGATTCCTTTCCCCTGCACCTGTTCTCCTCATTTTCACTTAACTATCGCATCAGTTTCTGTCCCTACTTTTCCTGCATCTCTGTCCTTGGTAGGCATAGTTCATAGTCTCCTGTTTCTGTTTCTTGTTTTCATGTATCTCTGTTCCATTTTTATCTATAATTCATAGTCTCCTACCTGCACTCCATAGGAACTGCTCAGTGTCTCCCAGAACTCTGTGAGAATAAGCTGCCCATTGCTTTGGTATAAGATTGCTTCACCTCACAGACACATCTTTTCCCAGGAGCAGACAAACTGTCATTTATGATAGCTTTACTATTGTTTCTTTGCTTGATATTCTTGTTGTGTGTACTTGTGTTTCCCTGCAGACTTCCAGTGCCCTATTGACAGCCTGTTTCAATCTACTTCAGTCCTCTGCTTCTGCTTAGCTTTCTTTTCAGCCTTCTGGTATTCTTTTGCCTATATTCCCTCAGAGACCACATAAAAACCCAGTATCCAGTCTTGTTCCAGTTTCACCAAGCTAGTTTCCTGCTAGGCCCCTGACAACTTGCTATTATAGGAAGGAGGATTACTTGAGATGGTGTTTGTCACACTCATCATCTGAGACAAAGGTCTCACTGGAGAGGCCAGTCTTTCTCCACACACCCTATTATGCACACCCATAATCTAAAAAAGAAGTCAGGAAGGAGAGGCTGGTCCATGTACACACCCGAATTTTTCTGCAGAAGGGTATGTTTTAGAGCTTATGTATATTATTCGCCTACTTGGGCATAATGTGTCCATCACTCTTGGGGTACTGCTCACTTTATGGCACCTCTTCAATGGTCTCTCTGTCATGTTCAGAGTTATTTACTGGAATTTTAAGCTGCTATGTTTGTCCCATTTGTGCATTATAAGATTATGTGAAAGGCCCATGTATGTATTTATGATCCTTTTTCATTATTTCCTTTTTAATGTATGTGAAGATTGAAATGTTTTGTTTTCCACCTTGCACTGGAATTAGAAAACATTGAGAATATGAGTTAATTGCGTCACTCTACCAAGGCCACATTCATTTCACTTTTCCTCATCAAGAGGTGCCTGAGGGTTTAATAATCTTTGCTATTTAATGTGACTGGAGTGGACCTCATCAACAGACCCCATATCAGTTTCACTAACATTTACCATGGCATCCACTTAGACCAGATCAATCTCATTACTACTGGTGCAGCGCTTTAGGAATGCCACGCCCACTTCGGCCTTGTAAGACAATTTTTCACATGTAACTTTATTGTGAATCACTCCCACTGTTGATTTGCTATTGGGGAGGATTTGCTGGTACTCCATTGTTTGAGCTCTATAAAAGTATACAGTCATCAATATTGCATTTGGTACAGCTTTACAAGCTGCATTAAACATATTTGAGTAAGGTGCCTTTCCAAGATGGCTGTGACAGTTTTATGTTTATTTTGGCTTCTCTGCAGTCCATTGTTTAAGTTGTATATCATGATTTCACTATTAGGCACAACCATGTTGGTTGCTGGGCACCCATGAATAAGACAAGAGTTTCTTGCCAAAATGTTTTCTGTGAATTTTGGTTTGCCACAGCGATAAAGAAGCTGAGAGTGCACGTGATTCCTTAGAGGATTTGGATGTACGATTATAGGGGTACCCCACACCCGTATACATGCTCCACGAATTAGGGGACTTGGGCACCAGCGGGACTTTCTAAACACTGTGTATACACCCTACTATGCACAGCCATCATCTGAGACATATGTCTGGCAGAAGAATTCAGCCATGTACACACCCTAATGTGATGTGTGACACTCTATTATGCACCTCTCTATTTTAAGAGAGGGGCCTTAGGGAAGAGGCCAATCTCTCCTCACACCCTAACATGCACACCTGTTATCTGAGACAGATGTGTCAGTGGAGAAGCCAACGCCTCTCCACACACCTTACTATGCATACCTGTCATTTGAGAGAGAGGTCTGGGAGGTCAGGGTAGTCCATGTTCACACCCTAATAAGAACAACCATCATCTGAGAGAGGGGTCTGACAGGAAAGTCCAGTCCATGTACACACCCTAATACGTACACCCGCTTACTGAGCAAAAGGTCTGACAGGAGATGTCAAACCATGTACACATTCGAATTCACACACCCGTCATCTCAGAGAGATGTCTCAGTTGAGAGATCAGCCTCTCTTAACACACCCTACTATACACACCTTTTATCTGAGACAGGGGTCTGGAAGGAGAGGCCACTTCATGTACACCCTCTACTACAGCTGTGTTTATATGTTAGCAGAGACATCTGTCATTTCAGAGAGACATCTGTGCGGAGAGGGTAGTACATTCCCATATCCTACTATGCATAGGTGTCATCAAAGAGAGGGCTTTTGGCAGAGAACACGGTCATTTCCAACATCCTACTGTGCATACCTATCATGCCACATTGAGATGGCAGAAGAGAGGTCAATCTCTCTCCACACTTTTCTACACAAACCCATCTGCCAAGAGAGAGGTCTCAGTATAGAGACCAGTTTCCTCCTTCACCCAGTGACATACACTTTTCACCCAAGAGCGAGTTGTTAGAGGAGAGGCCAGCCCTTCTGCACACTGTACAGGAGATCCTTCTCATCCTGGTGAGAGGTCTCAGTGGAGAGGCCAGTCTCTACTATACCCTACTATGTAGACTAGTTATCCTTTGATGAGATGTTGTTGAAGAGGGCAGTCTCTCCTCACTCGTTACTAAATAGAGCTGCCAGACTGTGAAAATTTGTGACTGATGTTGGCACGAAGGAAGTAAAAGCTCTAAGTGCTGTAATGAAGGAAAGCCATGGTTTGAAGAAATGCAGAAACTGTTTAATTGACATGTCTCTGGGTCTTCTCAATCTTAGGTCAAAACTCTTTTGACCATTGTCATTTCTCCCTTTAACATATATTAGAATAAACAAAGGCATTTTGAGAAAGGAGGGAAATCAATTGACAAAAGGTCTCCATTTGGATTTCAAGTGTAACACCATTGATTGTGCCTAGGTCATTGCCACTACAGTTCACTATCATCATGTATAGGGGCTCACAATCCAAAATGCTCTCAACCAATGGTAACAGTTGATGCCACTACATACATCTATGGCCAATCCAAGTTATGTCCAAGTTTAGAAATCCAGGATTCTTGTCAATACTGCAATTAATAACATATTCACTAGCTCAGTGTATGAAGCTGGGGCCCAAAATCCAAAAGTGTACATGTTTCAGTAATGAGTCTCAATAGAAGTGCTCAGCAGAATGAGTAACCTTCAGGAACAATATGGAGTTATATGAGGACAGAACAAATGGGAGGGTGGCAAAATTCTAAATGTAATTGTTAGGTTTTTGGTAATTAAAAGAGTAGGTTAGGTAATGTCCAACTACTGTCGGTATGGTGCACAGCTGCTGGATAAACAGTATGAGCTTTTCTATTTTCTGACATTCAAATTATGTTACAATCCTGGGAGAGTCTAGCAAGAGCCATTGACAAACTTCAGCAGGTAAAGCTTGATGAGGAGGTCCTCGTACAATCCTGTGAGACACTCACAAGTGTTGCATTGAACAAGACCGGCAGACTCTGGTATGAGGTCTGTCTTTCTATCTCGGGAGGGTCTCACAATTCGAATTGTACAGGGAGAGAAAAGGCATTGTCTTACTATCAACTGGTTGAAACAACTATAAATCAGTAAAACTAAAGCACAGCTACTCAAGATGAATTATAAAGGGGAAAAAAAGGTTACACAAGCTATTAGAGGGAATTATGGCACATGTAGTACATGTGCTGTGAAACAGATACATTTCTTCTGTGAAGAATCCAACAATGAGAATATATTAGGGTCAACCAATAACTGACTTTCCATCTTCAAAATTCAGAAAACACTTCTTGGTGATTGGCTGGATGGCTTGAGGATTCATTTTTTTATATGTGTTGCATAACCTTATTACACCTGAGATTGCCCCTGGAGGTTTGGAGCTGATAGAAGTGTAATCTCTTTGACTTGTGGTCATCAGAGGTAATTTGACTTTTGAATAGAAGTGATTAGCGGGTTCAGCTACCTTCAAGACACAGCTGTATTTTCAAGTAATTAAACATATTGGCCCTCATTATGACCCTGGCGGTGTTGCACCGCCAGGGCCAACGGGGGCGGGAGCACCGCCGACAGGCCGGCGGTGCTCCCTTGGGCATTCTGACCGCGGCGCTTTGGCCGCGGTCAGAAATGGAAAACCGGCGGTCTCCCGCCGGTTTTCCGTTGCCCATTTGAATCCCCCATGGCGGCGCAGCTCGCTGCGCCGCCATGGGGGATTCTGACACCCCCTACCGCCATCCTGTTCCTGGCGGTTCGCCCGCCAGGAACAGGATGGCGGTAGGGGGTGTCGCGGGGCCCCTGGGGGCCCCTGCAGTGCCCATGCCAATGGCATGGGCACTGCAGGGGCCCCCGTAAGAGGGCCCGCTAGTATTTCACTGTCTGCATAGCAGACAGTGAAATACGCGACGGGTGCAGTAGCACCCGTCGCACCTTCCCACTCCGCCGGCTCGATTACGAGCCGGCTTCATGGTGGGAAGGTCGTTTTCCCCTGGGCTGGCGGGCGGCCTTTCGGCGGCCGCCCGCCAGCCCAGGGGAAAAGTCAAAATACCCGCCGCGGTCTTGCGACCGCGGTACGGTATTTTGACGGCGGGACTTTGGCGGGCGGCCTCCGCCGCCCGCCAAGGTCCGAATGCGGGCCATTATGTGGTTTAATTGGGGTGTCTGTTACTAAATATTAAAATGACATACTTTGTTGAAAATAAAGCTTTAATACATTTATTGTGCCAGTACTAGTAATTTGTATTTTTAAAATGCCACATAGAAATTAAATGTGCTTGCTACTGAAGCTTAGCTTATTCTATTTTTCAGATATTGTTCAGTTCATAGCTATCTATGGAGATTGTTTTAATTTAAGATCTCGATGTTTCTCAAGCATGGTTGATGTATATTAAAACTTCAGAATTTACTGTATATATTTTTGGGCACTGTGTAGCCTAAATATAGTTAAACATATAGATGAGTTTTCTTGCAATAAAGAGTGTGCACTAATGGAATTGAGGCATAGATTCAGGTCCATTGGAGTAAATTTGTTTGGATAATGAATGAGTTGCTTTCTAAAGTGTTTAACACTAAGTTTACATGCTATGCAAAGTGCAAAGTGAAGCGGTCATACTATATAATGTTGTATGTGGCACATTGAAGGTTTTATCGAATTGCACTTTATTCATTCTTAAAATTGTCAAAATGTATTGCATTCTGCAGTGTGACTAAACATATTACTGTTCAATAAACCACGTGCAAATTCAAGTTTCTGACAGAAAAAAGTTTTAATAGAAAGAAGTGTTTATAATAAAACTGCTGTGTTTTGTTTGCTGTGTTTAGCATGTGCTGACGTGTCAGTAGAGAGGTGATTTGGTTTGTTTTGTTTTGTTTGTTTTGTTTTACTGTTATAAGGCAATGCATTTAGACTGTACACACTTTTAAGACAATGAGCTTCTTTCTCTTGAAAATGAATTATATATAATGTGAGACGTGATAAGGAGATGTGTTAAAGTGTGATGAGAGAGGTGTCACTTTCCATAGATTCTTCTACATGCATCTCTTATACTTTTCAGCATTGTCAGCACATAGATAGCTCTTTCTAATCTGAGCCACCCTCTGTTCACGAAAAAACATCTGTTGAGTGACATGGGTTTATTACTAAATCCCGTCCGACCTAGTGTCTAACTTGTACAGGGCTGTCAGGAGACATTGGGGGTCATTTTGACCCTGGCGGTACGAGACCGCCAGGGCTAAAATGACGGAAGCACGCCAACAGGCTGGCGGTGCTTCCTGGCGTATTACGACCGCGGTGATAATCCGCCTGGGCAGCGCTGCCAGGGGATTACGAGTCCCCGACCGCCAGCCTTTTTCTGGCGGTTTGCACTGCCAGGAAAAGGCTGGCGGAACGGGGAGTGCAGGGCAGTGCATGGGCAGTGCAGGGGCCCCCTGACAGGGCCCCATGCAGCTTTTCACTGTCTGCTATGCAGACAGTGAAAAGCGCAACGGGTGCAACTGCACCCGTCGCACGCGACAACACCGCCGGCTCCATTTGGAGCCGGCTCCCATGTTGCGGCCCAGCGGGGATGTCAAAATGGGCCCCGCGGGAGTGCGGCCGCACTGGCGGCTGCCCGGCGGTTACAACTTGTAATAACCCCCATTGTGTACTGTTTTAAATGTGAACCTTACACTCTGTATGGCTTGTATATGAGGGAGTTAGCTTTTTATGAAAGAGCACTGTAGCTAAAGTGTACTCTGTTTACATCTGGTTGCAAAGGGGCTAGTGTCTAAAACCTTCTACACTAACCCTTTATGAAAACTCTCATTTTAAATCAAACTTCAGTATCCCTCATCTCCCCTCTGGTAAAATGTATTAGTTCAGGGGTACTGTTTGTCTAAGATCTTTTACAGACACTGTTTACTCTGTTCTCAACTATGATTACATAGCGTCCTTTTTCTAAAGCTATGTAACACAAGAGGTACTGCCTCTCAAAGGTCTTGCACACAAAACATTAGCTCTCCGTAGAGCTCTCAATTAGAGAGACTTAGAGAGACTGCTGTCACAGGGCTGTTAGAAATGGGGTTTCTAGTTGGCTAGGGTATGCACCTAAGCCAGGCAAAACCCACCCACTCTAGTCAGGGCAAGGGAGTTACACGTCCAAGATAACACCTGCTCACCCCTTGGTAGCTTGGCACTAGCAGTCAGGACTAACCCAGAGGCAATGTGTAAAGCGTTTGCACAACACACACAACATACGTGACGCAATATGTACACCACAAAGTAAACACAACACTGAGCTATGTAAAAATAAATTGTATTGCACAAAACATAATTAGACCAATCATTACATGTCAGCAATACCCTCCTACCTTAGCAGTTGTCAGAACGTTACACAAGTTACTAATACTCTGCATGAATAACCAGTTAGTACTCAGGAGTCTGCAACATAGGCAGTAGTCAGAAATCACAATAAAGAAATATATGTACTTGTCATAACCACAACATAAATATCCATAAAAGGAACATTAGAGGGCCTATGGCAAGTCATCAACACATATCTGCTTGTACGGCCCATAGAAGACACATCAGCACTTATATGGCGCGCAAAAGACACAGGCTAACATAATAATCCATCATGTCCATATTAGGTACATTTGAAGTTATATGTTCTTTGGAAGTACCTGATTTGAAGCGGCCAAAGCAGCTCTAGGGCCACGATGTGTTCAAAAGGTCGGGCCCCCCGGCGCTCCCTGTGCAACGGGGGCAGTGTGTTGATCCTGGGGGGAGAGGGCGGTACGCACCCCCTTGGTTTTGTAAGTTGGGGCCCCTCCTGGGACCTGCGATTTCCGAGGGCCTCTGCCCGGGCCTCAACTGGCCCCCCAGAGGAGGGGGCCAAAGTACAAAACACTTGGGGGCTTGGCAGCATGGGGAGCCTCTGACGAGGCTTCCACCATGCCCGCCCTCCACCGTGAGCAAAAAACAAATCACTGGACCTTCCCGCTCCTGCGGCAGCACCCGGGGGGAGAGGGGTCCTCCCCTCACCTCCCCACGTCCTGCTCTCGGGGTGGGTTGGGGACACGGAGGAGACCTCCGATGAGGTCTTCCTTCCTCCTGGGGCCGAAACTGGGTGCTCTCCTGCACCCAATCCTGCAGCTCCCAGGCCTCAGTGGTGATTTGGCCTAAAGTAGAGGTAGGATGGTACCCTGGGGGCACTCCTCAGAGCGTGCCTCACCCGGGGGGCCCGGTAGGAGTGCGCTCGCTCCTCTTTCTCAAATGAGGGTGCCCCGGGGGTCTCGGAAACAGCGCGTCACTCGTGCTGTGGGAATTTATGATACCTGGGTCGCAACGATGAGTTTTGGGATTCAGGAATGTGCTTGCCCAAGCGCATGGCACCACAAATGAAGCTCTTTCAGGGCGCTTGAAAATGATTCAGCAGGCCACATGTAAGCAGAGAAAAGTGCCTTCTGGGCACTTTATGGGGTGATGAAGCACTCCTCGAGCTGGGTGCAGTTGGCGGGGTCTGGCGCCACGGCACCCTGCCCCTGGAGACAAGAAAGAGGGGAAGCACAGGGCTAGCAGGCCCAGCAACAGGTCAGCACAAGGGGTGCAGCTGATGGCAGTCCCTCCTAGTGACCAGGCAGGTCACAGGTCAGCACAGCAGCAGCAGTCCAAGGTGGTCCTGGTGAGTCGAATTCAGCAGCGTCCTGTGTCTAGTTCCAAGTAAGTCCCTTCAGGTCTTCATATCTGAATTGTGGGGAAAATTCCCCTGTACTTATACTTAGTTTACAGTGTGTTTTTCAACAGGAGCGGAGAGGAGGCTCCAGCCAGTTACAACTGGTCCTGGGAGTGCCCCCTTTCTCCTGCAGCACAGGCTCCAAACATCAGTTGGGGGTAAACAACCCTATTGTGTGAGGCCAGGGCACAGCCTTTACAAATGCAGGTGTGCCCCACCTCTCCCTTCTCTCAGGCCAGGAAGACTATTCAGTTTGTAGATGCACCTCTGTGACATCTCCACCCTCCCTGTGAACAGGCTTTTTGAAAAGTATGCACAAATCCCAACTGCCACTCTGCCCAGACGTGGATTGAAGTAAAGCTGCAAAGCACTAGAGTAATAAGCACAGAGAAATGCTCACTTTCTAGAAGTGGCATTTCTGTAATAGTAATAAAAATACACCTACACCAGTAAGCAGCATTTCTTACCACCATTACAACCATACCAAACATGCCTATGCTACCCCTCATAAGTTATAGAATACCCCTTAAACATAAGGCAAGGCATTTCCAATACAATCCTATGAAAAGGCAGCACTCACAGCAGTGAGAAACCAAATAGGCTGTTTGTCACTACCAGGACAGGCCGCATTACTAGGTATATGTCCTGCCTTCTACATACATGGCACCCTGCGCATAGGGCTAGCTAGGGCGTACTTTAGGGGTGACTTACATGTAGCGAAAGGGGAGTTCTGGGCCTGGCAAGTAAATTTAGATGCCAGGTCCCTGTGGCAGAAAATTGTGCACACAGGCCCTGCGCTAGCAGGCCTGAGATAGGTTTGAAAGGCAAATTCAGTGGGTGGCGCAAGCAGCGCTGCAGGCCCACTAGCAGCATTTAATTTACAGGCCCTGGGTATGGGGATACCACTTTACAAGGGTCTTAGAGGTAAATTAAAAATGCCAATTAGGTATAAGCCAATCACACCAATTTTACAACGGAGAGCACATACACTTTACCACTGATTAGCAGTGAAAAAGTGCTCAGAGTTATAACGTCAGCCAACAAGGCTCAGAAAAACAAGGAGGGAAAAGGCAAAAAATCTGGGGAATGACTCTGTAAAAGGGGCAGGTCCAACAAGGGCAGTATGAGATAGGATCACTATTGCAACAAATTTCATCATGCAGAATGTAAAGAAGGCTGAAATATACTTTCTCAGGGACCACGTGTTCTGTTAAAGCTTTTACAGAGACTATGGCCCATATTTATACTTTTTGACGCTAAACTGCGCTAACGCAGTTTAGCGTCAAAAAATTTAGCGCCGTCTAACGCCATTCTGAAGCGCCATGCGGGCGCCGTATTTATGGAATGGCGTTAGCCAGCGCTAGCAGACCGGCGCTGCCTGGTGTGCGTGGAAAAAAAACACGTAGACCAGGCAGCGCCGGCGTAGGGGGAAAATGGCGTTAGGCCGTCTTAAAATGGGGCAAGTCAGGTTGAGGCAAAAAAATCGCCTCAACCCGATTTGCGCCATTATTTTCGACGCCCAGACGCCATTTAAATGACTCCTGTCTTAGTAAAGATAGGAGTCATGCCCCCTTGCCCAATGGCCATGCCCAGGGGACTTCTGTCCCCTGGGCATGGTCATTGGGCATAGTGGCATGTAGGGGGGCACAAATAAGGCCCCCCTATGCCACCCAAAAAAATTTAAAAAATATAAAAAATTATACTTACCTGAACTTACCTGAATGTCCCTGGGGTGGGTCCCTCCATCCTTGGGTGTCCTCCTGGGGTGGGCAGGGGTGGCAGGGGGGGTCCCTGGGGGCAGGGGAGGGCACCTGTGGGCTCATTTTGAGCCCACAGGCCCCTTAACGCCTACCTTGACCCAGTCGTTAAATAGTGGCGCAAATGCAGGGTTTTTTGACCCGCCAACTCCCGGGCGTGATTTTTGCCCGAGAGTATAAATACGACGCATTTGCGTCGCCGTCATTTTTTTAGACGGGAACGCCTTCCTTGCATCTCATTAACGCAAGGAAGGCGTTCACGCAAAAAAATGACGCTATTTGCCCATACTTTGGCGCTAGACGCGTCTAACGCCAAAGTATAAATATGGCGTTAGTTTTGCGCCGAATTTGCGTCGAAAAAAACGACGCTAATTCGGCGCAAACGGAGTATAAATATGGGCCTATATATTCTGTTCAGATGAATTATTAGTGAAGGTGATGTGACTGTACTGAACTATAAAGCCTATTCACTCACACAAAACATGTTTAGAGGGGGATGAGGTTCTCAATAAACGCTTTCATAAGTAGCCCTAGCCGTGAAGAGATGTCTTAACTGAGAGGCTATGTTGTCTTAGAAAAAAGAGGTATTTAGCCTGCGTGTGGTTATAAGAAAAGCAGCTCCTCTCTTGAAACTGAACCATAGAGAATCTGAGGATTGTTAAAGTGTGCTAATAGGAGGCTTCCTAAGTGGATAACATCCATATGTTATCCACTACAGAAGTGTCATTAGACAGATAGGTCTTTCTGATCTGAGAAAACATCTGTTGAGAGACATGAGTCTATGACTAAATCCTATCACACCCAGTGTCTAAATTTTACAGGGCTGTCAGGAAGGATGGTGTGATGTTTTAAATGTGAACCATTCACTCTTTATAAGCTTGTATAAGAGGGAGCTACTCTTTCATGAAACAGCACCACAACCAAAGTGTACTCTGTATAAATATAGTAGTAAATGGCCAAGTGCTTGTCTAAAACGTCCTACACTACCCTTTTACTCTCTTCAGTGAGTAGAGATATTGCTGTCTGTAAAGCCATTTAAACACCGTATTCTGAAGGCAGACATGCCTTTGTACAGGGGTGAACTACTTACTAAACCATTTTACACCCAATTTATAACCCCAATACATCTATTTGTAGAGAGGGAATGTTATTAGAAATGTGAGCCATTCACTCTATATACAAGTATATTACAAACATCTAATTTTTAAACAGACCTCAGTATGCCTCATCTGTTGTCTACTAAAATGTATTAGTTCATGGGTACTGTTTGTCCAAGGCCTTTTACAGACTCTGTTTACTCTGTTCACAAATATGAGTACACAGCTTGCTAGTTGCACAGCCATGTAACATAGGAGGAACCAGCTCTCAAAGGTCTTCTGCACAAAACACTAGCTCTCTCTAGAGTTCTCACTTAGGGATACTGCTCTTATAGGGTTGTATGGGTTAGGATCTCTGTTTGATCAAACTAAGCCCTGCAGAATGTATATCATGCTCAAACACACTTGCTCAGGAGCTCCTTGTCTGTTAATGCTTTTACAAAGACTATTCAGATCAGAGTAATCATTGGAGTGGAGTGTATAATTGTACTGAACTAAACACCCCATTTACTAAGACAAGACATATGTAGAGAGAGATGACTTTCTCAGTAAAGCCTTTCAAAGGTAGGTGTCATTGTGAACAGATGTGTCAGCAGAAAGACTGTATTGGCATAGAAGAGGAAGGAGTATTTAACCTGTCTACACTTATAGGAAAGCAACTGATCTCTTGAAACTGATCAATGGAGTATCTGTGGATTGTTAAACTGTGCTAATACCAGGCCTTCTGTTTGCGTATCACTTCCTACTTACATCCTTTATCCAAGTTGGCCTTTCTCATCAGAACCAACGAGTGTTCACTGTGAGAAAACATATGTTGAGAAATATGGGTCTATTATTGAATCCCTTCACCGCAAAGTACAGGTCTGTCAGGAGAGCTGTTTGAATGTCAATGATTCATTCTGTCGGGGTTGTGCAAGAGGGAGTTACCGTTCATCAAAGAATACCACAACAAACAATTACCCTGCTTAAGTCTGGGGGCAGGGGGCCTAGTGCGTCCTAAAACATTCTACAGTAATCCTTTACTCTCTTTAGAGGTACCTTCGGAGGCCTTCCTGGCTGTAAACCCATTCATAACAAGAGTAGCAGGCGATAGGACCAGTGTGTGATTAAACTGTACTATGGAGAACATGTAACAAAATGAAATGTACTACCACCAAAGCTACAAACAAATATGTGCTGTTTATTGTTTCTATAGGGCCAGATCAAGATGCCAACAAAGCAACAGAAAAAAATGAATGAGAAACAAAAGTACTACAAAGAGCTTTCCAAACATTAGGCAGGCACAAAGTAAGAAAGTGATTGTAAAGGGAAATTCAAATCTTGGGAAAGTATCAAATGTTTTTTAAAAGGATTAATAACATCATGTAAAAATTCTTCCACAGGTGTGAGCAGAAAGGAAAATGTGGTAACATCTAACAAAAAATCATATTATTCTTCAAAGGAATGATAATGCCACAAAAAAGAGCCCAGCCAGACAGGTTGAAGAAGAAAACACTTAGAGTGCTTCATCAGAAGGTCTTTCGCAGAATAATAGTGTATATTAGGAATGTTTAAAAACAGTAAGAAGCAAAATAACTTTGCAAAATAAGAGAAATTGTGTTGAGTGCCTAGTTATAAAGTTTTTAGTATTAAAAAGCAAACTATTTAATCTTATTTTGGAGAGAATGAAATGTTCAGATAAGCTTATTATCTTTATTAAAAAGTGTCAGAAGGTTCAAGTGAGTAAAGCACACTTCTGCAGTATTCTCCAGTATTGAGGCATTTAATGGGGAGAGTTATTTACAACAAACACAGTTACTGTTTGCAGTTGACAGAGATGGTTTTAGATATGAATTCAATAAAGTTACACGGATTGAAGACGAAAAATGAGTGCCTAGAAATGTAGAAGGAGAGGTAACTAACAAAGTATTAGTTCAAACTCCTCAAACCCCCTTTTTTGATTGGAAATATAGAGACATGCAACACAAGACAACAATCTATTGACAAACTTAGACTTAAATAGAGCAAAGGAACTGTAAAACAAAAGAATTAAACTAATCCAAAGCCTTGGTTCTTGTTGCGTAAGGAATCTTACAAACCGTCAAGATCATTAATTTGCTTGCTTATCACGGAAGATCTGTAACAGTACTTTCCATCACATACGGATGCTGTCTGTGCATCACACTAAAATGTGCCATCTAGTAATAAGATTGTACTTGTTTTTAAAAGTCCAGTTCTGCAGCTTAAAAAAACTAAATGATATGCTATTAAAAGGTACTCATTCTCAACTTAGTTCTGTAATAGATGACATTCAGATGCAATACTCTGGGTCGGAAAGGCAAGGTGAAGAGATTGAGATGGTTGTTGAGAACACTAGTGAATAGGCCATGGTGGCAGTCTAACCTCCACCAAAGTATGGCGGCATCAGACCTCCACATTATGACCGTGGCAGTTGGGCCACGGTCCGACCACCAGCACCCCAGTTTCCACTGGAGGGCCTGTGGTGCTGGCAGTCCTTATCTGCAGGGCAGCGCTGCATGCATGATTACGATCCTCCCTCTCCGCCAGTTTTTACATGGCAATTGCACTTAGCATGAGCAGTGCAGAGGCCCCCATGGACAGCCCTGTTGCACTTTTCACTGTCTGCTTTGCAGACAGTGAAAAGCATGGCGGGTGCTGTTGCACCCTATGCACCGCAAACATTGCTGCTGGCACAATTATGAGCTGGCAACAATGTTGTGGGCTGATCCCCGCTGACCCAGCGGGGAACTTGTAATGTGGGCCGCAGGAAGGCAGTCGCACTGGTGGCAACCTGACTGCTGTAGTTTGGTGGGCAAACTTTTCTGCCCACCAAACTCTTAATGACCCCCTAAGTGTTGTGTTGGATTCCCTAGGCCTGTAACCTCGAAAGGAAGAGTGAACAGTTTTATGTCTGCAGTCAATCCAGTATTCCTGCCCATGTGGAGTGCTAACATGGAATTTCAGTTTAGATCAGACTATTCTATTGCTGGAGCTCAGGGCGTCACTTCATATATGACAGAAAGTCATAAATGGCAGACATGAATGATGTATGGACTGAGATAGCAGGAAAGAAGTCTTTAAGTAAAAAGCTTTACAGTTTCATTTTCAAAATGCCGTAACACAGGGAAATTGGATCCTATGAAAGTTGTGACAGACTTAGGGACTGATTTAAGAAGGCCCTGGCGCCTCTTGCGCCACATTAGCATCATATTTGTTTTGCACTAAGGTGGCCCAAAGATGCCAAAATCACCACACCAGATTTCCAAAGTGGAGCAATGCATGCATTGCTTCATTTGTAACCCTTTCTGCTACATTATGCCTGCGCAGGCATAATGTATGCAAAGGTGGCATTCTCCCATTAGGGGGTGGTGACAAAATGGCAAAAAGAGATCTAGGAGATTTCTTTGCGTTATTTTTTCCTGCACTTTTAACCTCTGCTCAGACCAGGTGTTAAAATGAGGCAGATGTTTGTTTTCAACAGGCTTTGGAGGATTAGTGTCAACATTTTTGATGCTAGCCCTGCAAAGCTCTGAAATATCATCAAAACATTTGACACTAGTTTCCCTAACTACCGCCATGGTGCGCCGTATCCTAGGTATGTTGCACACATGGTTGCGTTAGGGGGGTGCTAAGGTGCGCATGAAAAGAGGTGCTGCACTGGCTGCAGCAGCACTTTCCTTAAATCAGGCCTTTAGTTCTTTCAACTTATATGGGCAGTCCAAAGCAATAATTTGGCTAGTTTAGGCCTGGCATCAACACAAAAACATGACTTTTACCTGAGATTGTTCACTTTGATCCAGAAAGTACTGAGCTTCTTAAAGTAAATATGAAGGACACTTATTATCTGTACAACAGTGTCCAGCTAGAAAACTTGTGTTTGTTTGAAGTACTGCAGTACTATACATACAGATATAACATAGATGAGAGCATTGCGGAAGGAAGGTTTGCAGTTCCACATGTAACTGATGTGAAACATGACAAACCAAGCCTCAATTAACCATTGTGAACTGAGTTGTCAAACAACACAGAAAAGAGATTTATTTTACCTGGCTCTCTTGGAGCTTTTTAAACCTTGGTGTTGAGAGATTAAACTGCTAGGTGATTATGATTGATAAAAAAATGCTTTCAATACAGTCAAAGGCAGCATCCAATGTGGAGTGTTCCCTGCATATCAGACAATGCTAAGTGATAGAATACAACAGGAGGAAACAATTGCTATAGGAATTGTAAAGGACAGCTCGCATGACAGAGGAAGCTCAGGGCTTCATAGTCAATTTCCCCTTGGTCAACCTATCACTGAAAATGAGGTTTCCAAAATAATGAATTAAGCTGAAACTTCTATGAGTCAAGTGAGGAGTGAGCACTGAATGCAAACATTTGAACTCACAACTAAATGAAGAATGTCAGTAAATAATGAAATCTGTAGAGCATATACTGCTACATGAGAAGCCTCCATGCAGTTGCAAAAAATTCAAGGCTACACTTCTGTATGCTAGTGGTCAGACAGCTGCAAATAAATATTTTCTAATTAAATTGCTCACTGCATTGTTTCAGGGAAAGACTAACTCTGAGATGTGATGTGTTGTGACTGCCCCTAATGGACTAGCTGTTTGCAACCTTAAAGGAATCACATTGCACAGACTACTTAAGTTGCCTGTGAAGCATGATAACAAACTAGAATACCTAACCTTATCTGGTAATGCTTGTCATGAGGTGTTCAGAGTTCTTAGGAAATTCAACATTCATATTATTGATGAAGTTAGCATGGCATCAAACTTTATGCTAACTTTTATTAATCTGTGGATGCAGGAAGTCGTCAGAACTGTCTAAGATATTTTGTTTGGAGATAATCATGTCACCGTTTTTGATGACCTTCTACAGTTGACTTCAGTCAAAGTCCAACCAGTTTTTAAAAAGCGTGCTCATGAAGAAACTAAAAGGTTATGAGGCAGTACTGGACAGGTTAGTTTCTGTTTAAATTTCCAGTATGCTGATGTGACACAGAATGTGAGACAGGCAGTAGATATACAGTATGGGAAAATATGAAAATACATCAGAAGGGGTATCATTAGCAAAGAAGCTAAAAAATGAATTGCTTCTTGCATGGTTACATCTCTATTCCCACACAAGAAGCCACCATCTTTTGTAGTGCAACACATCACGAAAACTCAGAAACAGATAGTGTGCCTAATGCCAGCATTGAATGAGTGAGCACAATTTCCCTTAGAAATGCTTTATTTGGGGAAAGATAAAATAGTGACCCATAATAGCAGAGACAAAATAAAAGGTTTAAAATTACCACTATGTCAATCAGTGGTAAAGAAACTGGAATCTTTAGAGATAGAAGTTTCACACACCGCTGGTTTATAGAAGACTCTAAACCTCTGTAAAAATTGCAGAAACATTTTATCATCACTTTAACATCAATGATGTCACTTGAGATGTCACCGGTGTCATTGGTGATGTCATAAATCATGTCATGGAACATGCCATGAGTGAGCAGTGCATGGCAGGGGCTCAATTTATAGTTATTGCTGCTAAATATAGCTGGTGAATTTATGTGTTTTTTTACTTACAAAACGTTAACAATGTCACTGAGAAATTCACCTAACTATAATATTACTTTAACCTTTTTATTTCAGTGCATAGTGTTAGAAAATGGGTTATTGTTAAGGGCAGGTAAGTACCTACACTTTTCAATAGCCATACTCTGTGGCTTTTTTATCCCTTGTGCGCTCCGTTGCTGGCTCTCCCTGAGCCGGTTTCTGCCTCTCTGCCTTTCCCGCCGCTGTGTCCCTGCGGTACGCCCCCCTCGGGCCCCCATTCGCTTTGCCCTCCAGCCTCCCAGCTGCTCCTCCCTCCCACCTCCCCTTCTTAATGGCGGCCGATGTGCGGATGCGCCAGAGGCAAGCCCGTCTGCACCCGTCCGTGCCCAGCACCAGTCCCCCTGGCGCACGGGGCCCCCGCACCACCAATCACCACTATACAGCCAGTGACGTCCATGCCCTCAATCCAGGACGCCCCTCCAACTGCTTCTAGTCCACTCTGAAGCACACCAAAGGACCCTTCTCCTGCAGAGCCTGCAACTTCATGTGCACCCTAACCACCAAGCTCAGATACAGACCTGCAGACAACCACCTCAGCTGCATTCTGCTCAACACGCGCTCCGTCCACAAGCACGCAAACGAACTCTGGGATCTACTGTCCTCATCATCACCTGACGTCGCATTTCTCACCAAAACCTGGATGAATTCGGCCTCGGAACTAGACATAGCCATAGCCATACCTGAAGACTACAAGATCACTAGAAGAGACTGCACCAACAAACCAGGAGGAGGAATCGCCATAGTCCACAAAAGCACCATCACAGTCTCCACAAGCTCCCACGACACCCTCAACTCTGCCGAGCACCTCCATTTCAAATTCCACGTCAATGCCAACACCACCCTCAGAGGAACACTGCTGTACAGACCCCCGGGTCCCGACCTCACTTCTGCGACGCCATCGCTGACAACATCAGTGCCCAAGCCCTCGCCTCAACTGACTACATCCTCCTTGGCGACCTGAACTGCCACCTAGAAAACAACAATGATATCAACACCACCAACCTACTCGACAACCTCGGCCTTAAGCAACTCGTCACGTCGCCCACCCACACCGCAGGACACACATTCGACCCCATCTTCTCAGCCAGCAACCACGTCTCCTTCAGCCACACCACCGAATTCCACTGGACCGAGCATCGCTGCATTCATTTCTCCTTCCAGAAGCCGGTCACTCACCACCTCACCACTCAACCCCCCCTGCTGCTACTAGAACAGAATTTCAACATAACAGCTGATCTCCACCCTCGCCCAGGCACCTCCTTTTAGGACCCGGGACCCCAACTCAGCCACCACCAACCTGCATCAATGGATAGACGTCTGTGCCAATACCCTTGCACCACTCAAACAACCCTCGGACATCCACCACAGATCCAAGGCCTGCTGGTTCACCCCCAACCTACAGGCCTCCACACAGGAATGCCGAAGAGTGGAGAAGACCTGGCGCCTTGTACCTACCGAATCCAACCACATCGCCCTCAAGACTGCCATCCGCAAACATCACCAGCTGATCCGCACCACCAAAATAACCTACTACAAAAGCTGCATAGACACCAACGCCCACAACAACAGAGAGCTCTTCGGCATCATCAAAGAACTCTCCAACCCCAGGACCTGCTCCTACGAACCTCCGCCATCACAGGAGCTCTGCAACTCCCTCACCACTTATTTCCATCGAAAGATCAAAGACATCCACAACAGCTTCAAACCCCAGACCCACCAGCCAACCACAGACAGCCACAAACCCAACGCACCAAGCAACACCAACCTTCTATGCGCCTGGACCCACGTCAACAATGAAGACACCATCAACACCATGGCCTCCACCCACTCCGGCTCCCCCTCGGACCTCTGCCCACACCAGATCTTCAACAAAGCCAGCGACATCATTGCCCCCCACCTCCGCGCCACCATCGACAGCTTCTCCGAGACAGCCACCTTCCCGAAGAGCTGAAAACACGCCGATGTCAACACCCTGTTGAAGAAACCCAAGGCGGACCCAGATGCCCCCAAGAATTACTGGACCATCTCCCTCCTCCCCTTCCCAGCGAAGGTCATTGAGAAAATTGTGAACAGCCAACTATCCCGCTTCCTGGAAGACAGCAAAGTGCACGATACCTCCCAATCTGGATTTCGCAAGAACCACAGCACTGAGACTGCACTCATTGCTGCTACAGATGACATCAGGACCATGCTCGACGAAGGCGAAACCAGAGCGCTCATCCTCCTGGAACTCTCCACAGCCTTCGACCCCGTTTGTCACCACACCCTTCGAACACGCCTCCACAACGCTGGGATCCGCGGCAAGGCCCTCGACTGGATCCCTTCATTCCTCTCCGGCAGAGCCAAGAGAGTCCGCCTTCCACCTTACCTGTCCGAATCCTCCAAGACCATCTGTGGCGTCCCCCAGGGATCCTCCCTCAGCCCAACACTTTTCAACGTTTACATGGCTACTCTCACCAACATCGCACGATCCCACCACATCAACATAGTATCCTATGCAGACGACATCCAGGTGATCATCTCCCTCACGAAAGACCCTACAACCGCAAGAAACAACCTCCACAATGGACTTCACGCCATTGCCAACTGGATGGAATCAAGCCGCCTTAAGTTAAACACAGACAAAACAGAGATCCTCATCTTCGGCAGCAACCCCTCCGCTTGGAACGACTCCTGGTGGCCTACCTCCATAGGAGCCGCACCCACACCCACCACCCAAGTACGAAACCTGGGAATCATCTTGGACTCATCACTCAGCATGACTCAGCAGGTCAACACAGTCTCCTCTTCCTGCTACAACACCCTTCGCATGCTCCGCAAGATTTTCAAGTGGATTCCCAACGAAACCAGAAAGACAGTTACCCACGCCCTGATCAGCAGCCTACTGGACTACGGCAATGCACTCTATGCAGGAACCACGGCCAAACTACAAACGAAAATGCAATGTATCCAAAACGCCTCCGCCCAACTCATCCTCGACGTCCCACGCCGTGACCACATCTCTGCCCACCTCAGAGACCTACACTGGCTACCCGTATCGAAGAGAATTACCTTCAAACTACTCACCCACGCACACAAAGCCCTCCACAACACAGGTCTGGCCTACCTCAACGACTGACTCATCTTCCACACTCCCATCTGCCAGCTCTGCTCCGCCAGCTTCTCCCTCTCCTCCATCCCCCGCATTCGCTGCACCACCGCCGGAGGAAAATCCTTCTCTCACCTCGCCGCCAAGACCTTGAACTCCCTACCACTCCACCTACGCCAGACCCAGGACCTCCTGACTTTCAGGAAACACCTCAAGACATGGCTATTTGAACAGTAGCCCACCCCCCAGCGCCTTGAGACCCTGACGGGTGAGTAGCGCACGTTATAAATTACGTGATTGATTGATTGGTTGATTGATAGGCCACTAACCTCCACTTAGGTCCAGTTATGTCTCAATAAACTAAACCCAGCTCAACCCTTGGTAGCTTGGCAATGAGCGACAAAGCTTAACTTAGGAGACAAAGTGAAAAGCATTTAAAAATCACAAAATAGTAAATAAGTAAAACAAAATGACAACCCCGCAAAAAATTGTAAAAATAGATTATATTTTTATCTTTAAAGTGACACCAAAATGATTAAAATCAGATGAGGGGAACCAAAGACATGAATTTTTAAACAATTAATACTTTTTAGCGCTTAGAAACTAATAGCGCCAATCTGGTCATCTGGTCGCACCTTGACCGGGTTAAAGTCAAAGTTTAAGGCTGACCGTGATGGAGCCCTGCTCAGCTACAGCCCGTAGGAGGTCTCGGTCAAAAGTTTACCTTAGGAGTTAGTTGTTTTTCTGGAGATTTTCTTCAGCTGGATCAAGTCGCCAGTCCAATCCGATCTCCTGGAACTCTACCTCGGATGTGTGTTGCAGGAGCCCACGATGGAGATTTTTACCTTCGGACTTTGATGATTTTTCAGAGATGAAAATCCCTTGACCGGGGCAAACCTGAATCTTGATCTGACGTCCTTGGAGCCCTCTTTGGATACACTGCCTGGCAGGTGCGGTCAACTTTCTACATTCAGACTTACTCACTTTTTCAGAGATTTTCTTCACTGGGACAAACCTGCAAGTCAGTCCCTTTATGAAGCTTTTTTCAAAACGTTCTCCAAACTTCTCCAAACTTCTGGATCTTCTCCCATATGTTCTTTTAGGGTTCTTCTGAGGTCCACAGCTCACTTCAAGGTTTCAGAAGCTCTGGGATGCTCCTTGAGGGTGCAGACTTCAACTCCCAGAATGCACCTGCCGCAAACTCCAAATTGACTACTGGACAGTGGTTAGCTGGTCAGTTTCTTCAGGAGTTGGTGCAGGGGACTCTGGTAAGCAATTTTTCAACTGTAGCAAACAGGGAGTCCCTTCTTGAACTAGTTGAAGCCAGGCAAAGTCCTTCTTGTGGTGGAGCCCAAGTGTGCATCTGGTGCAGTCCTCCAGAGTAGTGTCCAGGTGCAGGTCAGTGGTCTAGCAGGGCAGTCCTTCTTCTCTTGTAGTTATTCCTCTTAAGGATCTGGTAGGGATCTGAGGTGTAGGTGTATGTCTGCTAGCTTTATTCTTGCTCCTGGGTGAAAAACAGGGAGGTCCTGGTTCTCCAATCAGGTGCAAGGCCCTTCTCCCTGTGATGACCACTTCCAGGGAACTGTGGCAAAAATTAATCCCGGGGACAACATTCCTCAAAAATCCATCATGGCTGGAAATGATTTTTGGAGGTTACATCTGGCTAAGCCCACCCACTGGTGTGGCTAAAAATCTTAAACACACCCTTCTCCTGCCCTCTCCTAATCAAATCCGGGGGCACCTAATTGTTAGGGATTCCAGGATATGAGGGAGGTGCTGGGTTGCTCCAAATGTCCTTCCCTGCCTTTAAAGACCACTTTGGCAGCCCTCCCCACTTCCTTCCTTCCCACCTGCTGAGGGAAGTTCTCCTCCCCCCGGGCACATCTCTTTCTGTTTAGCCCAGGCTACTTCACACCTCATCAAGGCAGCCTGGCAAAGCACTACAAGGTTGAAGTTGGCAACTTTTTAGGTAAGTTTAAAACTCTTTACCTGAACAAGTTATATTAATTCCAACAACTGTAAGTCGTGGGATTTAGAATAACAAGACGTTTGATACCAAACTTGAGCTATCTGTCACTTATGGGGACTTTATAAATTAAATTAAAGTCTGCCCATTTTAACCCATGGCGACCATTCACTACAATGGGGGGGGAATTAATTTGGCTGTTTTACCTCACCAGGGCCTATAAACCTATTTTTATAAGGTCACTGCATATAGTTACATGGCACCCAACCCTAGGGACACATATGGCACACCTTAGGAGTGACTTATATGTAAAAATAAGGTAGTTTAAGACTTTGGAAGTACTTTTAATTCCAAAGTCAAATTTGTAGCCACCCTTAATTTAAAAGCAGCCAGAAATGGCAGGCCTGCCTTTAAAATGACACTGGGCACCTCAGACGTGCACCTATGGGTGCACTACCTATGCTGGGGTCCCTAAACCTACATACCCTACCATATACTAGGGACTTATAAGTAGGTTAATATTGTTAATTAAAATTAGCCTAATTTGCATACTGATTTCACACAGACCACAGGCCCTGGGACTGGTTAGCAGTACCCAGGGCACGATCAGAGTCAGGAAAAAAGGGGGCAAAAAGTAAGGGGGCCTCTGCAATCAGCCCTGTTTTCTCACACATAGATAGATAGATAGATAGATAGATAGATAGATAGATAGATAGATAGATAGATAGATAGATAGATAGATAGATAGATCTGTGACTGAACTGACTTTTTATCTTTTTTCAGTTCACAAATACTCACATTAGTATACTTTGAAGGCTGCACAGGCTTCCATCCGTACTTTTCGAAATGTCACATGGCATCTACCATGGGCTCCTTCTACACCTGTGCAGAAATCAGGTTACTGTTGTTTTAAATACAGCTGGAATGGAATTCACTATGCAAATGCAATATCAGTGTCAAGAGCATATGGGGACTTTGTCTTCCTTATTGGCTCCCTGGCTTTCATTATTCTAATAGTGAATAATATTCTGTTACTATTAGTATGATAAAAATTAGAGCAAACATAGGACTTAAGGTTGGAGTTGTGATAAGTAACAATGGTTTAAAAAGTATTTTGTAGGCATGCTTGTGGGTGACAGTGTGTTTAACTGATTGAAAGTGTGTGTAGGTATGAGAAAATGTTACTGTATCTGTAAACATGTGTGTGTGAATGAAAGTGAATGAGAGTCAAATGACTGGTAGGGAGTGAGTTTAAGGCCCAAATTTACTATTGTTTGATGCAACATAAAGCTGCACCAAAGTTGCTGCACTTCCTTGCGTCAAAGGGTAAGAGAAAAAATGTGTCATACATAATAAGATATGGTGCATTTGTTTTCTTCCCAGTGTGCTGTCATACTTTAGGCAGCCATAATCCAATTCACATACCCTTGCACCAAACTGCAATGTGTGGGAATACTCTGAAGCATAGGTTTTGTACTGGAAGTGGTCCCTTCCAGTACAACAACTATGTTTTAAGGCTTTTCACTCTTTGCATGTGTGCTGTACAATACAGCACATATGCAAAGTTGGAGAAGCAAGAAGAAATGCAAACAATTCTCCTTGTTATGCCTGCCTTGATGAGCCATGGTGTGAATTATTGCCTACCAATGTTTGTAGATAGGGATGTGCATCAAAACCCAGGGGTGTCTGGAAAGTGACCCCCATGCACCATCCATGGAACCCCCATCCTGATTATAAATAATGCAAAGCAGTGAATAGTACAACTTTGTGTTACTTTGAGATGCAACCAAATGTAAATCTTCAATTGCGGTGATGTTAGGTCATATCACATGCCTTCCTGGAAAAAAAGTCAGATTCAGGGGTCATATAATGTTACACGCTGTGATGTCATTGAGGTCAAAGTGTAAGTGATGTCACTTCCACTATCCAGTCATTTTGGTGAATCAGCACCCATGGGCACAGGGACTGTCTGCTGGTAAATTACAGAGGGCTGAAGTGGAGTTAGGTTTACGTAGCCTTGGTATTTGGCATGCCAATGTTTAATAGCGCCTGACATTGTCATATGAGAAGCACTGTGGGTACGGGAGTTCATTATTTTACAAATTATGTACTGTACATAAACATATGAAAAAAACAACATTAAAATATTAGTGGAAAGACCAATGATTGGCATCTAAACAAGATTTTGTCTGCATAATAAACATTTAGCACATGCCTAATCAAAACCCCCTTCTCCACAGATTGCCCCTGCCATCCAAGCCCTGAGTTACTTTTCTTCTACTTCTCTAATTGAGAAACGTTAGGAAACATTGTTACAAGTTTCCAAAATATTCCTAGGTTTGACCTGTACATATCTTCTTTTTTCCTCAAGGTTTTGTAAACATAAAGACTCTGGATTGAGAATGTTAATTATTGAATAATATGTAAAGGGCACATTTGGCTTGTCATCCTTTGAAGGTTAATAAAACAAAAATATCGCCGAATTGGGCCTTCATATCACTTCATTTTATGTGGCCGGATGCTGCAGCATTTATTCTTTTTTACAGAGTAATTAAGAAGTATTACTTTGTGCAAATGAAATAGGGAACTAAAGAAAGCCTAAGAGGTTTCTAAGCCTTGTTGAGTGCTAGGCCCCACAAATTTCCAAGCTTGGTCTGCACTACATTAACAAGAAAGTTATGCTGATCAGTAAATGTGGATGTTGAGAGAACTTCGTCCAGAAACATTTTCATCTCCTCTGCGTTGGAAACAGTGCCTACCAGCTGTGACAATCATCACACTGTTCATCTTCATTCTGACTGATTCTTCCCTGGTGGAGAAAGCCCTGATGACATAAGGTGCATCCTGTAGCGGCAATCACCAGTCTGCTACTTCATGTTTCACTTTTAAGAGGAAGCAATACAGCGCTGCGGGTCTATTACGTGTTGTCAGTTGATGACCTCCATTAGAGCCCGTAGCACAGTTACAGGTGGAGTGCTCATACGTGAAGTGTGAAGGTACACTGTGATGACTGGCACTTCAGGGTGCAAATAAAACGCCATTAGACATAGCAGTGATTGTTTTCTGAAGCTTTTCCGGGTTCATAAGAAACGGAATCAAGGGTGAATCAGCCAATAAGTGAAGGCAAGCTTTGTGGAAAATAGATGAAAACAACTGATTGAATAGGTGGAACCTATGTTTTCAGAGGGTATTTGTCACATGCTCACCATCAGTCAAGTAGCATCCCCATGCAATTGCTTTATATATTATATTAAATGAACTGTAGAATAAACGGTTCCATGGAAAAATATCTTAAATTGTTCAGTACAACTCTTTCGTCATCCTGGATGGGTAAGATTCCTTCCGGATCTATAAGATTTGATTTATTTCTCCAGCACCACTTAAGCACGTACTTCGTCTCATCAGACATTTCCCAAGACTAACAGAGGGAAAAACAAACTCAATGGAAAGACTGAGGAAGACAAATATAGAAAATAAGCTGCCAAGGAGAAAGCAGAAACTTGTTAGACTGAGGTGACAAAGGCAGATAGTTTTGGCTGTGAATTAAAGAGGCCTGAGGTGTAATCAGGGCTGCTCAGCTGTGGAATTTGGCAAGATGACATTTTATAATCCTGGTCATGACTGCCTGAGAAGCGCTCTGGGCACTGGCAAGTATTATTTTACAAATAAAGCAATACTGTCCTACGGTCTAGTGATTCTCCAATTGCTTACCAATCACAGAAAGCCAAGTAGCAAAATAGTAGGACCACTGAGCTTTATTAAATAGTGGGGACTATTTCAAGTTAGGCAGGTGGGACTTCAAATTGATGGCAAATGCCATATCTCTTCCAGCCATGCAACACCTCACCTGCCATATTTTATGTCCTCCACTAGTGTGGGAGCGCAAACCCCTATACTTCACTGAAGCCAAATATTTTGAACACCCCAAAATGTACTTCTGATGGTATGCCTCCAGCACCCATGATCTTGCAATAAAAGTCACCACCTTCCAAGACATCAAGTCCACAAATTATCAGAGTAAATAAAATAATTACTGGGACCAATTAATAACTGAGTCCTAGATTAATAAAAAGTTTAAGAGTTCTATTACAAAAATTGTAAACATGCAGTTTAGGAAAAATGCAGTAAATGCCATGAAGGCTCACATACAGGTTACATAGTCAGAAATTGATAATGATTTAAATCCTAATAAGCAGTGGAGTTTCTTTAAAATCTAAATGTCAGACTCACAAGGAATAATGACAGCATCTCTAGGGAAAGGAAAAAATTCTAATCGGACAGATTCTTAGAAGGAAACAAAAAGTCGCATGGCTACACTCCAAAACCAGTTTTGTTTATACACATTTTATGAATCAACAATAAGCAAAACTGAAGATTCAGCATGGTATGACTATAATTAACATATATTGGACACATCAGAAGAGATGTCATCATTTAAAGTCTTATAACTCTACCACATTTCTAAGATAGTCAGGAATGTTCCATTAAATTCCACGGCAACAGCAATGTGGAGAGGTAAAATACAATATGAAACATTCGCAAGCAAAGACCCCTATACTAGTGTGCTAGCAAGCTCACAGCAGAATTTCCAGCAAAAATGTCTTTCAGAAAGATACAGCAGGAAAACAATGGAATGTTTCATCACAATACATACTCTCCAAGGAAAATAACCAGTTGCTTTGCAGTATTTTGTGCTCGGCTGAACCTGTACAGTGAGAAAACGTGCAGGGGTACATTGATTGGGAAGTGGATAGAGAAGGTGCAAGACGAGTCAAACATTAGAAACTGCATTCATCTTAATAAAAGGGTGTTTCCCTGAAAATGTGGCACAACTAAACTACATTAATAAACACACTTCTAAACATTACGATTAAATCATTTTAAGAACAACATCATTATTTCATCAATTATGACTAAATTCATCAAAAAAAAATTAATATGCACACATTATTTGATATTCAAAATTGTGCATTTGAGAACATTGGGTTGACCAAAAGGTTTTCCCTATAAAGCGCCCATCAGCACAGTAGGAATGGATTGGGAAAATATGCTTGCTTGGGAGGTACCAGTTTGATGGCAGACCACTTATCAGGGATTTTCCATATCGTAGAAACAAAGCACACAAAATAGGTTTGTTTCTGAAATAAAAAAAAAAACAATAATAATAACTTCCTCATGCAGATGGTGTTTTCATTTTAATGCAAGGGTGTTTCCCTGAAAATGTGGCACAACTAAACTACATTAATAAACACACTTTTAAACATTACGATTAAATCATTTTAAAAACAACATCATTATTTCATCAATTATGACTAAATTCATCATAAAAATAATTAATATGCACACATTATTTGATATTCAAAATAGTGCATTTGAGGACATTGGGTTGGCCAAAAGGTTCTCCCTATACAGCGCCCATCAGCACAGTAGGAATGGTTTGGGGAAATATGCTTGCTTGGGAGGTACCAGTTTCATGGCAGTACACTTATCAGGGATTTTTCCATATTGTAGAAACAAAGCACACAAAAGAGGTTTGTTTCTGAAATTAAAAAAAATAATAATAACTTCCTCATGCAGATGGTGTTTTCACCCTGCATTCAGAAACATTTATACTTTTTCAGCCCAGGGCCAGCATGTCTTTAAGGGCAGACCCAGGCAGGAATACGTACATAGAATAGTGTAGGCCTTTTAACATACTCGAGCCAGCAGACATGTGTTAGATGGGCTGGCGGTCAAACGTTCCCAGTGGTAGAGATAGCTAAGAGTCTGACATTTGAAATGTCCCACACCTTGAAATGAGGTAAGAAATCCACAGATTTAGTGGCGCAGGAGACTTGCTAGAACATAGCTGCGCTCCCAGCCTGAGAAATTCTAAATGATCACTTTAAATGGTGCTTCGTATTTCAGTTTTGGAATACTACCAGTAGTACCCCTACTCTTCAACATAAATCAGGTAAGTAGTTTGTTCTATCCTCAGTTTGCTTCTCATTATTTTAAGCTATAAGCTTACTATATGTTGATTATATCCCATGAGTGAATAAGGAAAAAGTATTGAAAAAGTTTTAGAAATGCATTAATGAGTGGGTCTGTGCAGTAATTTCATGAAGCTAACTAGAGAACCAAGATTAGTAGAAGAAGGATTCATGATGGAGACCAGTGCATTTCCCTTACCTGTTGCTTGCACTATTTAACACAGTGCAACTGTAGAACTTCCAAAGTGTGGGGTTGATGACCTTCTGTGTACTAGCGCTGTATAATGTAATGCACAATACCGAAGTAGACAAAGTACTATGCAGGGATGTGTACAGCACTGAAGACATTTCTGTATATATTCAATTAAGAAACAAAGGGAATGTCCCACAGAAGATGTTTGAAGAACACGGAATCTGATTTATGAAAAAATCTGAAACTTATTTACCCAGGTTTCCACCTATATTTGGAGTAAATATCACATTATTTTGGAATTCATAAATGTTTTCAGTGGTAGGATTTGAAAGCTGCATCAGTCGCATTACAACATGATGCACTTTCCGAAATTAGCACATGCTGGGATTGAACAGGGCTTGGTGCCTTGGGCCCCAAATTTGGCAATAGCTTTATTCCTGGCAGTGAAAACACTAGTCACGTATTTATCTAGCAATAGACTGCTAAATCAACAGGACTTATTATGAAGTCTAATTTGGAGAGATGTCATTTGCCAGACCCACAGAGTAATATCTATATTGCATATCCATTTAAATCTTTTCAAGAGTGAAATTCAATATTGTACAGCAATGGAACAATGAAAAGATTACGTGTACTGCTTTCAAAGAAATATTGAAGCAAACACACTATTATACACACAAGACCTGTTTGACCGTACAACATCTAAAAAGTGTTAAATGCCCAGAAAATGTTGTTGGTGTCTGGAGATGATATCGGAACTGTACTATCTCGTTTACAAATATTATACCAATTAATGCGTTTTATATTTTATTTTTATTGCTATGCCCGAAAAAAATTAGAGCCTCTTTAGAATCTAATCCCAATAATTGGAAGAGTGGTAGATTGAGGAATCAACATCTGATCATCCCGAGTTCAACAGCGCTTTGGTGAGATGGTGGAAAAAATACCACTTTATCTTAGTACTGAAATTTACTTTTCCAAGTGTTTAATTTTTAAAATTATGAGTGCTGGTACCCAAAGTTCTGTTCAGAAGCCTGCTGCTGAAACACTTAAATGTTGGCACGCCAAATGCCAAGACTGACTATTCTAAATCCACCTTAGGCCTCTTTACCTCACTGCCAGAAATTCCCTGTCTGTCTATCACACTCCAGCAGGAACCTGTCTTCTCTCCTTCTGGAGCTTTTCTGTCTTTTTCTTTCTACTTCTTTCCCCTTTTGTGTAAATTCCCACTCTTTCTCTTGGGGAAACGACTGAGGAGAAAAAATAAGTGTTGATCCCAAAAATGAGTGCTGGTGGCCCCTACAGGCAACTTGCTGCTCAAATAAAGCACAGACTTTCCCAAATTTAGAAAGTCTCTGTTTAAGTATAGCTATTTAATTTCCATCTGTGTCAGCTGATAGATGTCAGCCCTTCTTATTCCTCATTAAGGTTCAAGTTCCATCAACGCCACGAGATATTTTACTGGATGCATGTCTGCACTGCAATTTGTAGCTAGGCAAACAGGTGGACGGACAGATGGACGAATAGATAGATAGACAGATAGATAGACAGTGCTTCCGCTCCAGATTTGTCACATTTATTATACAACTGTGAGCACCAGAATGACCCCTGTATGTTAAATTTAAAGTTGTTTTTGCACAACATATTATTCGCTTGAGTCCAGATTTTCCAAAACATTGCTCTGTGCTATGCAGCAAGGAAACCTACTGCACCTCGTTGCGTTGCACTCCCTACTTGCGCTGGTGCACTGTGTGCTGCCTAGCGCGAATCCACACTGCCTTGCAACTTAGTCTAAGGGCGCCTGTGTTACAGGCAAGATTATTTTGTACAGTAAGGAGGGCCTTCTTCCACAAAACATTCCCAAGAGGAAATGTCCTCTTTCTATTTGTGATGCAGAATGTATCACATGTAGAAAGAGTATGTAACAAGAAGAAACACAAATATTTCTACTCGTTACACAATCCTCTGGAGGAGCACTATTTTGACAGAATCCCAGGTTTACTGATTTTATTAAATCTGCGATTGCGTCAAATTCCATGGGTGAATGCACAGGAAAACTTGTGCTCCTCCCATGGAATGCATACCACTGAAAATTGTAACGCAGTGCAGCACAAGTTGCTGCAATGCATTACATTTCTTTACAAAGTCATGAAAGGCTGTGCAAACCACCCCTTGCATGTCTTAGTAAATGTCGCTTAAGGAGTAGCATGCCTTGCGTTGATTTACAAAACACAAGGACAACACACGTTCTTAGTAAATGTGGGACTAGTTATCCTCTGCAGTTGAGCTTGTACTACTGGCGCTACCAATGTAGTTTGTGCATGAACAGCGAAGCTTTTGCTGGGTTAGCTAAATACTGCTCATACTTTTAACTACTTTATTTATAAATTAATTATTTTTAAATAGTTCGCTCTGATTAAGTGCTTTTAATTTATTTCAATTTTGACGTTTGCAACCATGCTTGTTATTGTTAAACACAAGGTAAAATGGAATACAAAGGTATCAGGGCTTTAAGATTAAGTATAGAACCTTCAGTGTGTTTTATATTAGCTGTTATATTGTGAGAGGCAAGATTTATATGATTATAGTGTTACTGAAAATATAGAAAGAGAAGGCCCATTTTTGCTAATGCATGAGTTAGGAGGAAAATGTGCAGAGTCGTATATGCTCAGAGAGGAATACAGGCCCCGGGTGCTCATGGCATCCAAGTAAAAAGGTCAATGCAGGAGGCAGAGAAGTGAAACAAAGGCATAGTTATTCACAATGCAGCTACACGTAGAAGGGCCTAGAAGCTTGAATCATAACTTGGTAATATAGTTACAGGAAAGGCACACATTTCAAATCCACGTTCATAAGGAAAGGGAGTTTCTGGACAGGAACACAATAAGCATTGATGCTTGAAGGCCAGCAGCTGTGTGAGGGAGGCCAGACAGACGAGGGGTTCCAAGTCGGGAGTTAGAAAAGGAAGAAATACAGACAGCCTTTAGAACGTGAGATAAAAGGTATGGCTGTTTATTAATAAATGTGCACATGACAGATATGTAACCTTCGCTTTCCTGCAAACGTGTAATTAGATGCTTTCTCATGAGAAATGTGGCTTTATGCTGACGTAAGTAGAGATACAGGCCCGTATTTATACTCCGTTTGCGCCGAATTAGCGTCGTTTTTTTCGACGCAAATTCGGCGCAAAACTAACGCCATATTTATACTTTGGCGTTAGACGCGTCTAGCGCCAAAGTATGGGCAAATAGCGTCATTTTTTTGCGTGAACGCCTTCCTTGCGTTAATGAGATGCAAGGAAGGCGTTCCCGTCTAAAAAAATGACGGCGACGCAAATGCGTCGTATTTATACTCTCGGGCAAAAATCACGCCCGGGAGTTGGCGGGTCAAAAAACCCCGCATTTGCGCCACTATTTAACGCCTGGGTCAGGGTAGGCGTTAAGGGGCCTGTGGGCTCAAAATGAGCCCACAGGTGCCCTCCCCTGCCCCCAGGGACCCCCCCTGCCCACCCCAGGAGGACACCCAAGGATGGAGGGACCCATCCCAGGGACATTCAGGTAAGTTCAGGTAAGTATAATTTTTTATATTTTTTAATTTTTTTGGGGTGGCATAGGGGGGCCTTATTTGTGCCCCCCTACATGCCACTATGCCCAATGACCATGCCCAGGGGACAGAAGTCCCCTGGGCATGGCCATTGGGCAAGGGGGCATGACTCCTGTCTTTACTAAGACAGGAGTCATTTAAATGGCGTCTGGGCGTCGAAAATAATGGCGCAAATCGGGTTGAGGCGATTTTTTTGCCTCAACCTGACTTGCCCCATTTTAAGACGCCCTAACGCCATTTTCCCCCTACGCCGGCGCTGCCTGGTCTACGTGTTTTTTTTCCACGCACACCAGGCAGTGCCGGTCTGCTAGCGCCGGCTAACGCCATTCCATAAATACGGCGCCCGCATGGCGCTTCAGAATGGCGTTAGACGGCGCTAAATTTTTTGACGCTAAACTGCGTTAGCGCAGTTTAGCGTCAAAAAGTATAAATATGGGCCACAATGTACCAAACAAGCGCTTAAATCAAAATGCATGACAAGTGATAAGAAGCATTCAAGGTGGCAAAAACATATAAAAAGGGCTGCTTGAGTTGATGAATTCGAGTGCGGTTTCAGACATAGAGCTGTGCTGCCCTCCCGGCCGTTATTCAGAAATGCTCATATTAATTGCCAAACTGAGTCCTGTCGTTCTTTATTCGTGACCTGCCAACATCTGGCGAGCCAGCCAGGAGCCCTCCTTCTCTTCTTTGGACGCAGCTGAAGGAAGAGCCGTCTGTACTGCTTGAATAGAACACTGCACGCAACATAAACAGGTGAGATTACACCTGCCTATTCAACCAGGCAGTCGGGATTCCAGATGTTGCTGTCCTAAAGGGTGGCGAGAGGTCAGGCTTGTACCTTATTATTTTTAATTACATGATTCTTTTTGGCAACCATAATATACAAAATGCATGCATGATTTATGTGGGGTTTAAGGTTTAAACATAATGTTATGTTGTTATGCTAAAAAATAAATTGTGATTCCCCGATAAGACCGGAAGACTAGTTAGGGGGTTAAAGCAATGTTTTGATGGTATGGTACTAATACACTGTGATTCCCCGGTCAGACCGGAAGACTAGCTGGTGTAATAGACAGCAGTGTATTACCCAGGGGGCAGCCCCTTGACTAAAGCAGTGTATTACCCAGGGGGCAGCCCCTGGACGACAACAGTGCCTTACCCAGAGGGCAGCCCCTGGACGACAAGAGTGCATTACCTAGGGGGCAGCCCCTGGAAGAGACATTCACTTGGGAATGCCTACCAGATATTCCGGTTACAACAGGGGGGTTAGAGTAGGAAATAGTGAGGTGGACCGAGTAACAAGTGTGCACCTTTCACTCTGATTGAGTCACACGTCCGGTTCACCAGATTCCCAGATTTACTAACCTCTGGAAGGTGTCTTTGAGGGGAGGCGACCAGGGCTGAGATATTAGTGGGAGTTTGAGTACAGCCAGATCCCTGGTTGCAAACCTGCAAAGCGCAATAGGGACTAGTGAATGCGTTTCATGAGTAATGAGTAAAAAAGAGAACGAAAATAGTACTGTGTTTTACAATCATAAAGGTCAGGTTATAGAGAAATGGCAGGCGTCCCCACCAGTTGTCACGCAGTCAGATATAAGTGAAGAGGAGAGGGTGCGGGATCTCTGCCATATTTTTGACATCCCAATAGACACCCTTAAAGCATGCCGTAAAGGGGAAATAATTAGTGAAAATAAAAACACAGGCGGTCCGAATAAATAACCCCAAAGCAAGAAAAGGTTGATAATAAATCCCTATGAGTGAGGCTGATAATTCTCTGTGGCAGGAAACAGATACAATTGAGTTAAAATGTGTATTTAAGCGGGCTCACGGTCATCCCCATGCCCATGTAACACCTGAGGTTTGAAATAATAGCTCAATCACCCCTTATATTAGAGGCTCTTCTTGATGCATTCCTCACAGATATTCGTACCTTCACTGCTTTAAATAATGAATGGCTCAACGAATCCCCGAGCACCACAAATACTCATCCACATACATGACAACGTTATAACACGCATTGCTTCAGCTACAAATCCACTTAGACCCCCCATAAATTCACCTGCCCCAGACATCACCATAGAAGAAGTGTTACACAGACTAGCGATAAGCATGGCTGATGTTCACCGATACGGTCTTACAACAATATATGTGAAGTCAGGTAATACTGAGTAGGACTGACCTTACACAATACTGCTGTAAGTTAGTGACAGTGGCATAGCTAAAAATACACACAAGATAACAGACAAGGGATACTTTTTTTTAAAAAAAGTGCATCAGTTATGCTGCTAGAGGTACGCATAGGAAACACTCGTCCTATGGGGATCATTGATACCCCTTTGGACCATATGATGAAAACGTTCCCTTCAGATAAGAAAAGGATACTAAAATATTGCAAACAATGGCATAAAGGCACCGAGGGTCACACTCAACCATGGCCAAAAGATGGGACATTTGACCACGACATAGCTGAACACACGTTAACTTACATTCGTTCAACATATAAGAAAAAGAAAAGACAGAAGAGGGAAGCTATTCTATCACTATGGCGAGTATTCTGTCATGAAAAAGAAAGGGATAAATCTACTGCGCCCGAACAGGCAGTGACACCCATACAATAAGGGGCACAAACTCAAACAGAGTCCCCAGGAAATTCGTTAGGGGAGCCCCCAACTTATGGGTTGTACCCTATCCTGCCAGCTGCAGGGTACCAAGATCCCGTTCAGGTTGAGCCTAAGGAGGAGAGGTTAGAGGCACAAGGAGCTGAGGCAACCCCCGCTCCTGTCCCTTCGGCCCCTCGAGCTGACCCAGAGCTAAGTGGGAGAGACAGACTAGTAAGTGAAATGCAACACACAGTGAGACAGGCAGAGCAATCTAGGAGTCTTGCCCCCCTTCGGGAACAATGGACTACAGGGCATGTTATTTTCAGGCTTGGTGACACGTCTGCAGAGACACTAAGAGAGGCAGCAGAGGACTGGATAGAAGAAGAAGGGGGGGGGAGGAGGTGTAGACACGCCATCATACGAGGAGCCCCCGGAAGGCTCACCAGGCATAACGGGGGCAGAAGAGGATGAGGAATGGGACAATGGGTTTAATAGGGGTGCGCATGAGCAAGGAGTTAATAGAAGATTATACAATTTTCGTCCGCGCCCTCAACAAGAACTAGTGACGACAGCCAGAGGTGTCTCACTCACAAAAAGACCGTCAACACTCAAAAAGAGGTCAGAATTGACACCCATAGAGATAATAGAGCAAGAGGAGGGTAGTTATTATTGTTACCCCTTCTCAAATGAATTGGCGAGGTGGACTAAAAGAGAAGGAAGGAAGCCATGGCCACAACAAGGGTCTTTTCAACCATTTTATTTAGCGACTGCAGAAGATTGCATACGACATGGACAGGGTGACCCAAGCTGGAATTACCCTTACATGCAAGAATGCCTTGTAGTCTGGGAAAAGTACGCTGAAGGCAAACCAACTCAAGTGATACGTAGTACTAGACCAGATCCAAGATTAAGCCGCAGATCAGGAAGCCCTCAACCAATAACTCAGTTGCCCCTTATCTTTAAGTGAGGGCAAGTGCCAACATATGTACCATGGCCACAAATAGACAAAGAGAATTTAAAGAGAGCATTACCTCAGTTGTCTGAAGGTGCAGGGAAATGGATAGAATGTTTTGAAAAACATACTGCTGTGGCCAACCTTGCCTTAGGAGATGTCAAAAGCCTGCTCAGCTCATTAGTGGGAGATGAAGTAAACACAATATTTGTAAGGGCAGGGTTCCCTCAGGTAACATTGATAAATACATAGTTTGATGGGTCATCTTTTAACAATGTCCGCCAACATGTTTGGGATGCGCTCCGACGGACGTACCCAGACAGGCCAGACATTGGAGCCCTCATGGCAGAAAGTATAAAGCCGACTGAGGATATTGCAGAATTTATCAGCAGAATGAAAGAGCGATGGGTTCAGGAGGTAGGATGTAACTGGGAAAATACGGGAGGAAATGCAATTTTGTTTTATAATGTATTAAAGCGAGGCCTTCTCACTGACATTCAAGCAATTCTAGATGAAGTGGTGGGAATAGAGGCTAAGCCGTGGCCCGAAATACAGGCCCAAATAATACATTATTTTAAGCGAAAACAAGAAAAAGACAAGGAGGGGACAGAGCAAGCAGAATGGGACGCAGCGAAGTTGGTGCAAGAAAAACTTAAGAAGCCGAGTACAGAAGGGACACTAGTGGCTGCACCACCAGTGTCCGTCACCATGCCAGTACAGGTGCAGACACCAGGAGAACAACCAGTAAGTGATACAAAGAAAGGACAGGGGAGTTTTACAGGAGAGCAAGGGACAGCACAAGGGAGAAGGCAGGGAAACTATAGAGCAGGACAGCAATGCTATTATTGTGGTAAGATGGGCCATTTTGCACGAGAATGCAGAGCCAGGAAAAACGATGAGAGAGCGCAAGGTTGGAATACCTCATAGGGCCAGATAAGGCCTCAACAAGTGCAGTGGGCACCCCAACAGCAAGCCATGCAGGGACCCCCGCCAGGGCCCCTAGCTCAGTGGGCTGCACCTCAGGGGCCAATGCCGCAAGGCGGGCCACAAGGTGTTAACAATACAATGGGACGACAGGCACAGGTGGGAGGGGTAATAGTGCAAGGAGGCAACCCCCTCCAAGCAACACCCCAAATGTTTGGGGGAGCACCAACTCAAAACTACATGCAATGACAGAGCCCGCAGATAGCCACTGTGTGTCCAATACTATCGGTAACCCACAGGTCAGACGAGGAACCCACTGTGACGGTAGCCATAGAATGTCACCCCTATAAGTTTCTAATCGACACTGGGGCCACCAAATCGTGTATTAAGGAAGGGAAATTACCTCTTTCTTGCTACTCAATGGACACACAAGGGTTTTCTGGGGCTGTGAGTAGGGTTCCATTCACCAAATCAGTAAACATGACTGTGGGAGATAAACAAATTGAAGGACCGCTACTATACTCCCCAGAGTCACCAGTTAATCTTCTTGGGAGAGATTTGATGAGTAAACTGAATATGACCATCTCCTTTCTGTAAGATGGGTCAATGGTATGCTATTCTACACACCAGGTGTTACGCCGAGCAGAATATTGTCCCTCATAGCTCATGAGGAGCTAGGACAGCAGGTTAGAGCAGCTCCTGTTGATACAGAAGCTTTCTTTGGCGGTGTGTATGCCCTAATAGCGCACACACCAACGCTGCAAGGGAAAACAGTGCAGTTACCAAAAGAACTGCTGTTCAGGCCTCATGAGCCTGTGGATCCTATTAAAGAACGTGAAATGATATTGGAAATATCTGCCCTCGAAATCAGACCCAAATATGCTGTGTTGTTCGCAACTGACAGGAGAGAGGAGATGTGGGCGTCAATAATATTCACAGATCCTGGGGTAAAATTAAGAGATATATCAGATGAAGAACTATTTGATGATTACCCACAAACTGAGACAGTTGTGTTTGAGATGGACATTGATATTAGAGCACAGTTACAATACAGAACAGCGTCCAGACATGCACGAGACCCAACCATAACTGAGAGAGACTTGGCAAAGGTCCCAGAGGTACTGTGGACCAAGGGTCCATATGATGTGGGGCTGATCAAAGGAGCTGAGCCTGTGAAGATTACTTTGAAGCCTGGAGCAATTCTGCCCAGGATACGCCAGTACCCCTTATCCAAGGAAGCAGAAGAGGGTATTCTCCCATCAATACAAGCATTACTGGAGCAGGGAGTAATATACGAGAGGTCGTCACCGTGCAATACTCCGATCTTCCTGATTCGCAAAGCAAAGGGGGGAACTTGACGAATGGTTCAAGATTTTCGCTCCCTTAATGATGTAGTGATACCAGAGTTTCCAGTGGTACCTGACCCATCAATCATACTAACAAACATTCCTAAAGAGGTCCCTTGCTTCTCAGTGGTTGATCTCAAGAATGCGTTTTTCAGCGTTCCACTGCATCCTAATTGCCAATATTTGACTACCTTTACATTTAAACAGACTCAACTTTGCTACCGGTGTTTACCTCAAGGCTACTGTGAATCGCCAAGTGTTTTTAACAGAATAGTGAAGAATGATTTAGCAAACATAGACTGTAGGAGTACATTGTTACAATATGTAGACGACATCATGGTTTGCAGCACTACTGAAGACATATGTAGAGATGATACCATTGGTCTCCTCTGCATGCTTGCAGAAAAAGGTTACAAAGTGGATAAGAACAAATTACAGTACGTGCAGACAGAGGTCCACTACTTGGGACAGATAATATCCAAAGATGGGAGGAGGATGACACCAGACAGAGTACAGAGTATTAGGAACATGTCTAAGCCAACAACCACTAAACAGATGAAGAAGTTTTTAGGACTCTGCAATTATGTGAGACAGTGGATATTTGATTATGCCACCCTAACTGCACCACTTCCCACTGCAGTAAAAGAGTCCCACGCAAACGCAAATAAAGTAGACTGGACCGATGACAGGGAAACAGCCTTCCTGGAGCTAAAGGAAGCAATAACAAATGCTCCAGTGTTAGCTACACCTGATTACAATAAACATTTCTACCTCTTTTGTCATTGTAATGGAACAACAATGACAGCAGTACAGACATCTATGGGACACAAACCAATTGCCTACTACAGTGGGCTGCTAGATCCCATCATGAAAGGGCATTACCCATGTGAGCAAGCTCTGGCAGCAGCAGCCTTTGCGGTTCAAAAGAGTGCCACCATAGTGATGGGATCACCTTCAACACTGTATGTAGAGCATGCAGTATTTGCTATTTTACAGAGAAACAAAAGCACTCTTACAACTCAGAGAGTATCTGGATATGAAGAAATACTGTCAATACCATCCTTGCAAGTGGTACGGTGTCACACAGTTAATCCAGCAACATTCTTTGCACACCCAGTTTCTGAGGATGAGCAGGTACATGACTGTGCTACTTACACCCCAGAGGAAGAGAGCGAGGTAAGAGAGGACCCCATCCCTGAGAGTATGCTACTCTTTGTTGATGGGTCCTCTTTTATAGATCAGGAGACTGGGATTCGGCATTCAGTAGCAGCTGTTGTTAGAGCCGAGCAGCAGGGATCCTCTGACACCTTACAGATAGTGAGCCAGATACCACTTCCATCCCATTTCTCAGCACAAGCTGTAGAGTTAGTCGCTATGATAGAAGCACTACAGCACTCTGAAGGACTAGAGGTCACCATTTATTCAGATTTAGCATATGTCACCACCACCGTGCATTCTAGTATTCGCCGGTGGGAAAGGAGGGGGTTTCTCAAATCTGATGGATCCCCTGTAATGCATAAAGATCTCTTAGTGCAATTGATAAAGGCCTTAACACTGCCATCTAAGGTAGCAGTTATAAAATGTGCAGCACACACTAATCAGCAAGACCTCGTCTCCAGGGGAAACGCCTTGGCAGACTGGGCAGCAAAAGAAGCAGCTAAAACATCTCCAAACTTCAGCGAACAAGATGAACACACGTTAGGCATGATGACAAACAGACAACAGAGTGCTACTGAGTTACCACCCCCATACACTGAGACAGCACGATTGCAGTTACGCGAATTGCAAGAACAAGCAATACCTCATGAAAGGGAGCTGTGGGAGCAGCGAGGGTGTATACAGTCACCAACAGATTTTATCTATAGGCAAGAAAGTACAGGCAAGCCAGTGATGCTTCAAGCCCTGCTGTATATTGCTCTTGAGCAACTACACCTCCCTGCACACACTGCCAAGGAATACCTTCTTGCCACATTACAGACAGACTGGTTAATTCCGCAGTTATCTGAAATGATTATGATGTATATTGCAGAATGTACGGTATGCCAACAATACAGTCCAAGACCTACACTAAAAGTAATTACATCAACTATACCGCGTCCAACAGGCCCATTTAAAAATTTGCACATAGATTTTGTGGACATGATTGAAAGATGTAATAACTACAGATACCTTATCGTAGTAGTTTGCCCCTTTTCAAGGTGGATTGAGGCAGGACCATGTGTACATAATGATGCCAAAGCTGCAGCAAATGTTTTGATAAGAGAGGTCATACCTAGGTGGGGGATCGCAGAAGCAATACGTTCAGATAACGGCACCCATTTTGTTAATGCCATGTTTCAGCACATCTGCACCTCTTTAGGAATAAAACATAAATTATCATCTGTTTATCATCCCCAAAGTAATGGTATTGTGGAACGCCTTAACGGCCTGTTGAAGAACAAAATTAGTAAATTATGTGTCACAATGAAGAAAAACTGGCTGTACTGCCTTCCCCTAGCCTTATATGCCCTCAGAAACCAACCAGGAAGTGACCATCATTTGACCCCTCACCAGATAGTAACAGGCCGGCCTATGCCGACTCCCTTAACAATAGCTCGACAGCGAACGGATGCTCAAAAGACAGCTGAGGTCCTAGGACAGGAAATTAGTAGTTATCTATCTCAGTTATTGAAGTCTGTCAAGCTCTTCTCTAAACAGGTGGCACGACAAGAGAAGTGCACCAACGCAGCCCAGCAGACCAGTCCAATCTCCGTGGGCCAGCAAGTGTACATCCGCAATTTTGTGTGATGATGGAAAGACAGCAAGTTCGAGGGCCCTTTCTTAGTGACCCAGAGCACCCCCACAGCGGTGAAGGTGGAGGGCAGGAAGCCATGGATACACCTATCAGACGTTCGATTGTCCCCGGCTTCATGTCATACATCACCATCTTCACAGGAACATTTGCAGCAAGACAAAAACAAAGACAGAGACGAAGGACAGCGTCCTTCCTAAAGAGGCCAGCGGAACTCCTATTCGACACTGCTGGTGGACAGTTATGTATTTCAATTTTTTTTTTCTGTTCATGCTTTGTTATGTTAGCGATTACCTTTCAATGGTATTTTAATCCACGCATGGCAATGTATCAGTATACTAAGCGATTGCAGAGAGAAGTATATAAATATAAAAATATATCCCACAGTATTCATGCTAGCTTATTAGACAATGTATGGTATCAGCACATTACAGAGATAGGCATGCAAATTACTAATGAATCATGTTTTGTTTGTTCTTTGATTCCACATGCTAGTGACACAGACAGGCTACATTTGTCAAAAGTGGTATCTCCAAATATTACTCAATGTTTATTGCACTTGTACCTTTGTAGGATGAGAGCACGGATGCAACCCTTGCAGATAAGACAGGGATCATTTCTAGTAAACACCACACAATATGAGGAGGAATTAGCCAATATCACAGATGTCCTGACAGATCGCAAGGAACTAGTAGTGAAATTAGGGAGGATGGCTGAGACAGGGATAATGAAATATAAAAGTAGAAATTGGAAGAGCAAAATAATAGAACAGAGATTCCTGGGAATATCAAGATTTACACTTTTCTGTAAGAATTATTCAGCTTCACCCATGCCCCAAGATTGTCAGGAAAGGCCATATTTTCAAGTGAATGGATCAGTGTATGTTCGTGGTCAGTGGTACCACAGTGCAACATTTGAATGTAGAGCTCTCTCTCTCTGGATGGGAAATCAGACTGATAATAGCACACAGCAGAAGTGACAGGCTATATGGGATGAAAATATATCTAGATTAACTTGGGTGGAAACACCAACAACTCTCCGAGCAGGCAGAACACCAATTGTTTTATTTTTATGTTTCAGAGGGAATGGAACAGTCCCCCTGGGAAGGAACATCAATTGCATCACCACAAAGTACAATGCTGATATGCAATGGGGCACCTCCAGTCTGATGGACTATTATTGGCAATGCAGAGAATGGCTGTATTCGCGACTTCCTTCCGGATGGAGAGGTCTCTGTTCCTTAGTAACTGTGCACACCCCCTCCCTGGTGATTCCAGGGGTGGACATCTCAAAGTTATATGATCACTCCATGAGCTGTCCAACTACTTTATTGCATCATCGGAAGAAGAGATATGCAGAGTACATGGGTACTACAACCTGGGAAGACATTCCACGAGAGCACAGGTTGTTTAATGATGCCCAGTTGTTTTTTGGAAGCATCTTCCCCTATGTTCAAGCAAAGGCCACGGCCCGCTGGCTGCAGATAACACGATGGGAACTGATGAAGACAATTAATGCAACTGAAGATGGATTCAATGCAATCAAGGAAGAGATGCGGGCTGTGAGAGTGATGCTTATGCAACATAGGTATGTGCTAGACTTGATGACGGCCACAGAGGGTGGGGTCTGTGCCAAGATCGGAACTGCCTGCTGTACATACGTGCCGGCCAATGATGCAGACAATGGAACAATCACAGAGGCCATACAGACTCTACATAACTTACGGAAGAAGATGGCAGACGAGGGGGGTGCCCCCGATGGATGGTTTTCAGGATGGTTTGTATGGACACCATCCTGGTTATCAGGACTGATTAAGGGGTTATTCCCGATTCTTGTAGTGATCTTATTGATGTTCTGTATTTTTCAGTTAGTGGTAGGATGCTGCAAGAAGGTTAGCCAGAAGTTTGGTGGGATGTTCACTATTAGGGTAGCCAGGAACGTGAAGGAGGATGAGGATCACGTATATATCCAAATGAATGAATGTAGTAGGGTTGGTGGAATAGTAGTTGAAAATTCAACTAAAGGGGGAATGTTACTGAAAATATAGAAAGAGAAGGCCCATTTTTGCTAATGCATGAGTTAGGAGGAAAACGTGCAGAGTCGTATATGCTCAGAGAGGAATACAGGCCCGAGTGCTCATGGCATCCAAGTAAAAAGGTCAATGCAGGAGGCAGAGAAGTGAGACAAAGGCATAGTTATTCACAATGCAGCTACATGTAGAAGGGCCTAGAAGCTTGAATCATAACTTAATAATATAGTTACAGGAAAGGCACGCATTTCAAATCCACGTTCATAAGGAAAGGGAGTTTCTGGACAGGAACACAATAAGCATTGATGCTTGAAGGCCAGCAGGTGTGTGAGGGAGGCCAGACAGACGAGGGGTTCCAAGTCTGGAGTTAGAAAAGGAGGAAATACAGACAGCCTTTAGAACGTGAGATAAAAGGTATGGCTGTTTATTAATAAATGTGCACATGACAGATATGTCACCTTTGCTTTCCTGCAAACGTATAATTAGATGCTTTCTCATGAGAAATGTGGCTTTATGCTGACGTAAGTAGAGATACAATGTACCAAACAAGCGCTTAAATCAAAATGCATGACAAGTGATGAGACGCATTCAAGGTGGCAAAAACATATAAAAAGGGCTGCTTGAGTTGATGAATTTGAGTGCGGTTTCAGACATAGAGCTGTGCTGCCCTCCCAGCCGTTATTCATAAATGCTCATATTAATTGCCAAACTGAGTCCTGTCGTTCTTTATTCGTGACCTGCCAACAATAGTAAGGCCCTGCAGTAAATATACATTTTAACACTCCTAGGCCCTCATTCTGACCCTGGCGGTTTCCAACCGCCAGGGCAGAGGGCCGCGGAAGCACCGCCAACAGGCTGGCGGTGCTTCATGGGCCATTCTGACCGTGGCGGTAAAGCCGCGTTCAGAAAAGGGCAACCGGCAGTTTCCCGCCGGTTTACCCCTGGCCCAAGGAATCCTCCATGGCGGCGCTGCGTGCAGCACCGCCATGGGGATTCCGACCCCCTTCCCGCCATCCTGGTCCTGGCGGTAAAAATTGCCAGGAACAGGATGGCGGGAACGGGTGTCGTGGGGCCCCTGGGGGTCCCATAATGATTTTCAGTGTCTGCCTAGCAGACACTGAAAATCGCGACGGGTGCCACTGCACCCGTCGCACTCCAGCAACTCCGGCGGCTCCATTCGGAGCCGGCTTCATCGTTGCTGGGTCTTTCCCGCTGGGCCGGCGGGCGGCCTTTTGGCGGTCGCCCGCCGGCCCAGTGGGAAAGCCAGAATGGCCGCCGCGGTCTTTTGACCGCGGTGCGGTCATTCGGCGGTAACCGCATGGCGGGCGGCAACCGCCGCCCGCCGCGGTTAGAATGACCGCCCTAGTCTAAATATGACTGGTGGATGTTCCCAAAAATATTGGCATTGATGAGGTGTCATTGAATTTGGTCAGAGTTGGGAGAGGGCAGCTAAGATGGCGAAGGAATGGTTTGGGGGCTGTTTGCTGAGTGTTGTTGACTAAAGGTATGTAGAAGAGTCAGATGAGAATAAGGGATGCACATTGACTCAAAGAAGAGAAACATGTTGATGTACGTAGGATCATTGCGATCTCACAAAAAAATCTATTGGAAGACCAGGTCATTGGCATTTTAGAAGATTCGATTCAGTGAGCACGTTTGATCAGAAATTGATATTCAGGTTTGTTTTATCTATCCTCCTTCAGCTGTAGCAGTGGAATCATTCAGATTGCTCAGCCCCTTTGTGTAACGGTTGAATGGGAAGCTGTGCTGTAGCAACATGAGGTAGGGCTGTGGTGTATGGAAGAAAGAACCAGCATGTAGTGAAATAAAAGGTACATTTGATGGGCACTATATGTGATCAGGCCAGATTCTGTGGATAGTGGCTTGCAATGCAGTGGCCGTACTATATACAATGTAGAGGCATGGGTGTAACTCATGCCATTGCAGCCCCCGCAGTGGGGGGTCAGGCCCTTCAGGGTGCCACAACTCTTTTAAGGGGCATCCACTTAGCCCCAGGAAAATGTATATCAATGAAATATGGGATACTCTGGGGCCCCTCATCACATTCTGCAGGGACGTCTCACCATTTTGCGTTACACAACTGTGCAAAAGGATCCATGCCTTAAAGCACTCCAAAACAGTAAGGACCAGAGTATGACGACCTTTTACTAGTCACAAATGGACCATGAGGCCGTTTGCGACTGGTAAGAGTTGGCATGTACCATTCCCAATTTACGAGTTGGTAACCTATTACTGACTTGCAAAATGGGTTTGTGACTTGCTATCGGCACATGTATGATTGTTTTATGACCGGGAATGTGCTCACAAAACAATTGCAATTTCCACCAACTTCATGTAGGTGATTACCAATTCACAAGGACCCCTTCACCTTTGCGAATGGGGGTGTAAAAATATTTTAAGAGTAGGCAGTGCTCCCATGGACCATTGCCTACTCTTAAAAATGAAAAGAAAACTTTTCAGTTTTCTTTTTGTAATGCATTCTGTTTTCCTTCAAGGAAAACAGGCTATATTAAAAAAAATATGCTTTATTTAAAAAGCAAACACAGACATGGTGGTCTGGTGACCCCAGCAGGCCACCATCCTTGTGACTGTAGCCAGTCACCGTGGGTCGCAAAATTGCAACCCACCTCATGAATATTGATGAGGCAGGTCCCTTTGTGAGCCACTGTGAATCGCTAACAGTGTTGGAGACACTGTTGTACATTTGGTTTTGAGATTCGCAATTTGCGAATCAAAAAAATTCACAAACTGCGAGTGTCTTACTTATTTATCTGTCAGCACGTTGTGTCTCTTACAATCAAGAAGGTGCTACGTCTATTCATGTAGCTAATGTTGCCAGCACCCAGAACTGCATTCAATGCATCCAGGCTATACTTGGGATTGATGACCCCTGATTGATATAGCATTGCTTTACTTTTGTACTTCCTCTTGTGCACCCCCGATGGATGAATTGTCTTGTGTCCAGTGTCAATATATACATTTATCACGCTGTTTTTGCTGTACATTTACTTTGAAACAAAGTCGCAAAATGTTGCATGACAAATTCCCTACAGTGACGACCACCATTATTAACATTTTCCTAATAAAGACTTTGGTTTGTGGGCTTTCTCGTACGTACATATAAATAAAATATATACTTTTTAATTTAAAGAACAATGTATTTCAGGAAGAAAAAAAATGTTGAAGGGTGAGTGCAAGTGATGCCCGAGGAGAATGAAAAGCGAAGAGAACGCAAGTGTTCTTCACACTGTTATACATAGTCCTCATGCGCCATATACACTCTCTTGAGGAAACAGTAACAGAAAATCTAATGTAACCAGTTAGTAGCCTGTTATGAACTGACAGCATTGCACTGCAGCAAGGGTTCTTTCTGCCTGGGCAATCAATAGAGACTTTAGGGACGCAATGGCGTCAGAACTTCTTTGGAGGACCACAAGGCAAGTAGGAGCTATTGTACCCAACTGTGGGGGATGTGTCCTTTAACTCCTGATGTCCTCGAGCTTGACCTAGTTTGGGTCCTGGGTAACTGTGCCAAGTACTTCCTCTTTAGCACTTGACTCTCAATGGTATGGCGGTCGAGCTGTCCAAGTTGTCTCAGGAAAGGACTCACAACTCAAAACAACCACAGTAACCCCAATAAATGAATGACCAGCCAGATACTTGCTCTTTTGAACAAAGTAGTATTTATATATGAACACAAAGTAAAATGTAGAACACTACAAATGATACACACAGTCTTTGTATGGGCGGCACTCTAGCATTGTCCCAGTTTGTCCCGGAGTCCCACTTCCTTATCTAAGGATAGTGGTTGTTCCCAATTCATGTAAGGTGATCATTCAGTTTAGGGCCCAATAGAAAGTGTCCCAGCTCAGTAGAACATTTAGGGCCAGATGTATCAAAAAAACAAATAGCATTTCTTAAATAGTGGATTTTAAAAAATTGCTATTTAAGAAATGCAAAATGGTATGTATGAATGTTGCAATTCGGTAATAGCGATTTCTTAAATTCGCAAATGTTATTACCGAATCCCAAATAGAGGATCCGACCCCATTTGCACCTATGGGCTTGTTGCAAATGGTTTAGCATTTCCCAAATTGCGAATTCTAGTTAGGAATTTGCAATTTAGGAAATGCAAATCCCAGGGTGCTGGGGGCCTAAGGCCCCCTCTGCTGCACCCCAAAAATATTTTTACGGACATGTGAAGCACATACATGCCTTAGAGGCATATATGCGATACATGTACATTTTTAAAATGCATTTTTAAAATTTGCAAATGGTTACCACCAAACTTTAGCATTTAGGAAATTCTTGATACATATGCTTTGGAAATCGCAAATAGGAATTCTCTATTTGCAAATTCCTATTTATCGAATCGCAATTTGCGATTCTTTAAATGGGGTTGCAATTTTAAGGAATTGCTATTTTAGTGATTCCTTAAAATTGCACTGTGAATGCCTTTCATACATTGTGAAAGGCAATTTTGCATTCGCAAACGGCTAAATTTTGCAATCCGCACCGTTTGCGAATGCAAAAAAGCTTGATACATCTGGCAGAGTAGGTTTCCCCAGAGACTTGATGGCCCTGCAATTATTTTTGCAAGCTCTTGCTTGGAATTGCAGTTTGGTAGGTCTGGACATGAGTCTGCAGCATGGCAATGAGAAGAATTTTGAATGCTGTGGCATGGTACCAGGCATCCTCAGTGCTCCTCCAATCATAGGGTAAGTCTTCCGGAGTCCACTGGCCGGTCTCGGGTGCTCCTGTCAACTGACGATGGAATTGTTACTCACCTCCTGTGAGGCAAAACATGCTATATTGCTGTAGCTCACAGTGGTTCAGGGTGACAGCCCTTATCTGCACCACAGCCTCCAACTAGCAATGCGGATACCAACAACTCACATGATGCAGCAGACCCTATTGGTCACAACACTGCATGAGCGATGGTTCACTTTTCTCTGAGGTGCTATACTAGGGCAACCGCCCTTGTCTTCAGCACAAATCCTCAGTAACAGTGGCTGGGAGACTGACAGACCTCAGTTGCCAGTCCTAATCACAACAGGAAGAAAGTCATACTGACCTTCTTCTGTCTGTTTTACAGCTCCAGAATGACAGTTTTAGGAGTCTTTAGATCCCCTTTTAATAATCTATTTCCAGACACAGACGTGATTTAGTGCCTGAGTTTTTGAAGTTTGTCTTGTGGGTTGGTGCCCTAAATGAAGTGCCCACTCCTCTGTTCTTTGTCCAGGAACTAGTCTGTCGCAGCAAAAGCAACTCTAAATGTGTCTGCCCCACACACATGTCATGGAAATAATTAACAAAACACACCTCTCCTACCCCCTAATTAAAAGGTTACCAAGCCTGCCTAGCCCTATTCTTTATGATTTCTTTATCAGCCCCATCTCCTTCCTGAGATGTGCCCACACTCCACTCACCAGTGACTGTTACAGAATCAAATAATCCCTTTGCAGTGCACAAGAGACCTGTCTCTCCCTTCTTCCAGTGTGTGTGTTCCACCCAGCTTTCGGGAATGCAGGCAACCTACAAATCTGTCTGAGATGGCTTCTCCACTTGCCTCTCTGAGGCACTCGGCTTCGAATTTTAAACCCACTGTTCTCCTTGCATTTTACAACACACAGACACATATACATCACAGCACACACATGCAATCACATGCGCGCTGCACAGCGCTACATACTAATATGATGTAGGCAGAGAGCAAGTTACAAGCAAAACCTTACATGAGCGACGCTGATAAAAAGGCCTATTCACTCTACTGATCACTGATATAAAAACACAGTATGCTATCACCAATGCACACATACTAGTTAACTCCTTTTTAAGGGCAGTATTCCTTTACCTCTTCTGGGGGTAGTGTTTTTGACACCCCTCCTGGTCCAACAAGACTAAAATCCATAAGACAGGCCTAAGTCATGAGGCACACACATGATCCGTGTTTGTCCATGACTGAAAATCAGTTATCACCACAGCTGGGGCACTCAGGGCAGGTGCACATCCATTACCATGCAAGGGACATTTTGTCCCACTGGATCCCCCTCCCAGATTAAACTATCCCAGACCAACTCCTACTGAGGAAAGGAAGAGTTGTCTGCTTGGGAAAATTGGTGGGAAAATACATCCACATTCCTGTGGTCTCTCATAGGAACTGGGCTCCACTGCAAAATATAACCCTGGCAGATAAATAGACCATCTTAACACCATTGGTTTATTTCCCATCATAGCCATCAAACACTTTACAGGCTTATGATGTGTCTATATTACAAACCTAGTGCCAGACAAGTAAGGTTAGAATTTATGAAACACCCAGATTATAGCAAATCACTCCTTCCCAAAGCTGCTCAGTTCTGTTCCCCGGATAGTAACCTCTTATTAATGAAGGGTACCAGATGCTCTCTACCTTTTGTCATTAAGTTAGGCTAACACAGCTCCAGCTTCCTTGTCAGAGACATCCGTCTGTACAATGAAAGTGGACTGTGGTCCATAACTTTCAGTACAGGTGCATTACATAGTGCCTTTTTCAGTTCTTTAAATGCCTTTTTGACACTCCAGATCAACTTTTGGGGTTGCTGCGGGGAGGCAAAGTTGTCAGCGAGGCAACTTAAATCCATAGTTCACCTCAAAGTTCCTGTAATACCCGGTCTGAGTCCTCAAAAGGCCCTAACTTCAATTGCCAGCCAACACTGCAAGCTTCTCTGGATCCCTCTCCTACAGATCTGAGAGGTATTGCCTAAGTGGGAAAGAACACTCATTCTTGAGTTGCTCTGTTACCATTAACAGGTTAAGTAACAGATAATCCTGGGCTTCCATCCCTTTCCCCCACTCATTCCAATCATTCAATGCTCCATTATTCCATGTTTCAATCAGAACATTTTCTTGCAGCCCCTGAACCTTTGAAGGTACTGGGCTGGCTTCCACCCAGTTCCTAATCAGAGCTTCCTATATTCACTCATAGACCTTCTGGTCTGCCACAGGCATTGTTCCGCCCCTTTTCCCCAAAAACAATAATAAACACAGCCCTTATGGAGGAACCGCTCTTGATGTTAACCCTCCTTCTCGGTATACCCTCGTAATGAAACAAGTTTCCAATATGTTTGTATTGACTTACATTGCCACCACATATGGAGCATGGTTGTTTACTCTTCACATCTAGAAACAATGCTTTCCTGACAAACCATTTTTTGAGATGTTGCGAATAATCCCACTAGGTTAAATACCTTCTCAGTGAATGTTTGCAAACTTTTTCTGTGTAGGCAACATTAGAACAAGTCAAAAGCAATTGTATATGATGATGGAGATCCCAAGTTCTATCATGTTCAACTTTTATTCAAGGTTTTACATGTGGCAGGCTCGATTATTATAGTGTAGTCATCGTTGGGAAGCCTCTGTGTACTTTTTAACATATGGGAAGCCAATGCCACCCACTGATATTGGTTGAAATAGAGTTCCTTAAGCCACTCTTTGAGATGTACTATACTAAGTGAAAAAAAGTTTTTGTTGTATAGTTTGAATGTTAGCTAAGGTTTATGGGATGCAGTTTTTGGTCTAAATAAAGTAATACTAGGGTGACATTGATTGTAATGCTTGGCACCCTACCAAAGCACAATATTTCCAATCCATTCCTTTTCTATAGACCTTAATGTAATGTATTTAAGGTGTGTGGAGCATTAATTATGCAAAGATTCATAATTAAGACAGGTGATTCCCATGTACTTCTAGGGCTTGCGGACCAACAAAGACCACAGTTTGACAATAGAGTTTCGCTTGCAATATGTACAGCTGAAATCCCCAATTCCACTAATTTCATGAAGTAAATTTTAAAGTATGATGCCTCAGAGAAGAATTGCAATTACTTTGGAAACACAGGCTACAGTGTCTCAATTGCAATTTAGAAGCAAATGATGTCATCTGGAAATAAAGCCTTTTAGTGATGCACTTGAAATCTCAAGTGCTTGAATATTTGTGTTAGATTTAATTATTTTGTCAAACAGTAGTCCAAGTAAGAGAAATCAAATATTGGTGAGAGAGAGGGCACCCTTGCCTTGAACTCCTTGTTAGTGTTTTGCTTAGGGTTAATTCACAATTTATCTATATTGAATGTTGTCATACTTTGGCCCATTGCAAGTGTTATCCAGTAGCTTTCCAAAAAAAAAAACCTTAACTTGATCAAAAGCGTTCTCAGCATATATTGTAAGGAGTATCATGTACTGTCTCCATCACTCTGTTTTGTTAACTACACCTTCAGCCAACTAAATGTTATCACATGTTTGTCTGGATTTAACACATTTATAGAAAAAAAATAAAGTTAGCCAGATTCTATGTTTTTTTACATCTTTCGTCAAAGTTATGCCAGCTATATTTCTTTAGTGTCTTGTCTGGTTTCAACAACTAAGTGGAAGTAGGTTCCATCATTTTATAATGATATTTCAGGTTAATAGAAAAAAAATGAAGAACTGTGTTAGTGGGCCGACCAGAGGATTTTGCTAGGTCTTATAAAAATTGGCAGTGAAGTTATCAGGGCTGGGTGCCTTATTGGGAGATAAATTATTTTTGGTGGTCTTAACTTCGTTTTCATTTATTGAATCTTCTATTTGAGTTGGCCAATGTTTTGAAATGCAATCAGGAGTTGCAATGTGCTGTGTGGAGATCATGAAATATATTACTTAAATCTATTGTACTTCCTTTGCCTTATCACTCTTCATTAAATATTTTGGGATATAATTTCAATTATGTTGCATTCATCTAAGCGTGTGACCTAGAGTCAAGGACTAGGCACTAAGAAGGTCTGTTGAGGGCTCTTCTAGATGACCCAAAGAAACAGCTACTCCTCCCAGTAAAACGTTTGTGACCTTGAACAGACTAGTATATTCAAAAGGCTTCTTAAAAGGCCCTCACTTTGGAGTTAAAACTGCAAAGGGTAAAAAAAACGTTGTTGATAATCTCATAACTTTTGAAGATTAGCAAGTCACTAAACCCCTCTGACATCAGGCAGAAGAAAGGCAAGGCAAGAACATCTACAAGTAGAATGCAGTAGGAAGTTTTGAGTCCCAGGAGGAAAAGCCAGGGGCAGTAACAGAAAGAAAAGGTCAAGATCACATGAAAGATAAACAAGGCATTCCTTGTAATGAATCCTTCATTTGGAAGTTCCACTTTGTACATGGTACTTGACATCACAGAGGACTCTACCTCTTCTTCGTAAGGGAACCTTAGGTACCATTGTAACTGCAAGCCATAGTCTTGGAAAGGAGAAGTTATACAGCTTGTCCATGACTCTTTACTGAAAATTGTGACATTCACTTGGAAAATTAAGAAGTCCAACTTTGACATATTCCGCTCAGCACTGCATTATATGATCCTACTACCACTATCCACACCTGATACTCCAGGCAATTCATTCAACACTCCTCCTGGTCACCATGAGCTCCAAGACACTAGAGTGACTCAGGCTTTGTGAGTGCCTAGCTAAGCACAGCGGCTCAGAACATGCCACCCAACAATGCAAGCAGCACTACTTTTACAGCATGTGGAGGCCTTCAGCAAGTTTGCAGCTCAGCTCTCAGAACAAATATAAAAATATGCACTTCCTAAGGCTCCAGGTTTCTTGAGGAGCCTCAGACTAAACCAGCAGACTAAAATAGGAGCATACACTGAATATGTGTCTTCTCAAGAATCTCAGTGGAGAGACAATCTTTCCAGTGCATTAGTAATTGAAGGCAATCTCAAAACTTTCCAGAATCACAAATTTCTTGGACACCAAATTCTGGTATTCCTTGTGCCATAATGGAGCAGGGTTCGCACAGAAACCAATGGTAATAATCGGGAGCATGTGGCTTCAAATTAGTAGATTGAAAATCAGAATGATTCTACAATCATCTGGCCTCAGCCTTCATTTGATGAGTTAGCAAAGGTAAATCTAAGAATGGTGTTAGAAGTTTAAATGGTAAAGACTTTACAGAATGAATATACAAAGATAGCCAAGACCTTTTTAAGGGAACATTAAAGGTGGAATTTGATCTTGATTTACCAGAATACGCCTTCATGTTGAACTTTGAATAGCTTAAGTTTTCAGGAACAAACTGTCTATGCTTGTGTAACTAATTTAAATAAAAAGCAGTCTGTAGATCAAGTTCTTCTAAGTCTCTTGGATCTATCTGTTGTTGAGCTAATTTGATCTAGTCTAAAAAGAGTGAACAATTCCGGCGAGGGAAGCACAGGTCAGTCATATGTTTGTGATGACTCAAGATAATGGTGGGAGAGGGCATCCTCTAATATTTTATTAGAGCAAGGGATAGATATTGTACGCGAAACAAAATAGTGCAAAGAGAAATGCAACATATCTTGATGATTATTCTTATATTGCAGATTTCTCAAACACATAACATACCACTCTTTGAATATTAAATGATTGCTTAGTATCTACCAAAAGATGTCTCTGTTTTGTGCAAGCCATCTTCTTTGGTATATGTTTTCTTTCAAGTGCTGACAAAATCCGAGATAAATATCAGATAGTATAGTCTTGTCTGGTGCTTGTGTAAGCATCTATTCGAACATGTAAAGAGGTTGTTTCATATTTCCCCCTTTCTGGCACATGAATGATACCATTGGTTGCTTCTGCAAAATTATTTATGAATTATTGATAAAAGCTTGAGAATTCAAAGAGGTTTTGACTCTCTTAATATTAGTAGATTAGACTAATCCCAAAGGTTAATACCTTTTTGAGATTTATAGATTGAGCCAATGCATTCCGTCTAAATTCAACATACTCTACCTCTTACTTCTCAAGCTCATACATCTCAGATTTGCAAGTGAAATGATATTGCTGGAGGTTCGACAACATTGCAAACACATGTTTTTGGTGTTCTGCAAGATTCTTTGAAAATACTAGGCTAGCATATAAATTAAGCCACTCAAACAGATTAAAAATATCAGAGAATATTAAATTCAAGAAGCCCCAAAAAACGGCTGGAGCATTTTGCAATTCAGATGCATTACATGATATTCAAAATGCCCAATATTCAAATGCCTAAACTGGGCGTGGATAGTCATTTTCCACTAGTCGACCCTCCTTTATGTACAGCCGATGATACGAGCTTCATAGGGCAAGCTTTGTAAAGACTGATGCTACTCAGAAAGACTCTGAAATGTTCTTTATAAATGATAACAGATATCTGTCCATGATTGTGATCTGATTTATCTATCAATCAATCAATCATTAGATTTGTAAAGCGCTGCTTCTCACCCCAGGGCGTATCCAGGCACTGTAGGTTGTTCCTGCAAACTGGTAACTACCACTCAAAGAGCCATGTCTTGAGCTTCCTCCTGAAGCTGAGGACGGTGTGAGTGGTATGCAAGCTTTGGTTTGATGGCTTTTCCCAGGACCTTAGCTGGGAAGGGGAGCAGTGAAATGGGGCCGTAATTTTTGAGTTCTCTGGGGTGGGCACATGGGTTCTTAAGAAACACCTTGACCTCTGCTTGCCTCCATGCTTCAGGGATGGTGGCAGTCCGGATGGAGGCATTGAGGCTGGGAGAGAGGATGCTGATGATTGCCTTATGGCCCAGGGTGAAGATGTAGTGGGGGCATGGGTTTTTGGGTGAGCCGGAGTATGTCAATCCCATGAGGGCTGCTGTTTCCTGGAAGGACAGAACTTCTAGTCAGTGATCAGGTGGCTGGGAGAGTCACCTGACAGGGTCAGTACATGTATGATGCTGGTGGGTTGGGGTGAAAATCTCTGTAGATGGCTGTGATTTTCTCATGGAATAGTCAGCTGGTAAGTCACAGAGGGTTTGAGGGGGTTGGATTGTTTTTTCGGTGGCTAATGGGCAGGGGAACTCTTTGATGATCTTGAAAAGTTCCTTCTGGCACCTGGTGCTTTCCTCAATGCAGCTAAGTAGGGTGACCTTTTTTGCTTCTCTGAGGCAGAGATGATATTTGTTCAGTGCTTCTTTGAAGATGGTGTGGTCTGCTTGGTCTCTGCTGCTGCGCCACCACCTTTCTAGACGTTTGCATTCTCTCGTGAGTGCGCTGAGTTTGGGCTGAACCACCTTGTGGGCTTGCTGGATCTTCTGGAGGTGGAGTTCCTTGTGGGAGCAACTTTGTTGGTGCCATTGAGGATCTGTTCAGCTAGACATCTGGATCGAGGTTGCCGGAGAAGATGGGTTTGCTGACATAAAGGGTGGTGGTCCGTTGGGTCTATGTGATTTTTCCCCATCTGTGAAGGGGGGGAGTGGTGGAAGGATCCGATCTGCTTGTTAAGGAGAAATGTACCAAGTGGTGGACGGTCCATGTGAGCTCTGTTATGTGGGAGAACTTAATTTTATTGCTAGTTGTAAAGATGGGGTCCAGGATGTGCTCCACGGTGTGTGTGTGTGAGGCTGGTGACTAGTTGTTTGAGTCCGATGTTGCTTAGGCTGTCCAGGAGATTGGTGGAGTTGTGGTTGTCTGAGTGGAAATTGAGATCTCCTAAAAACATGTAGGCCCATATTTATAGTTTTTTTGCACTGCATTTTGACGCAAAATCGGCTCAAACTTTAAAAATACAATTGTATTTTGTAAGTCTGCGCCGATTTTGCATCAAAAAAATGCTGCAAATGCGCAGCTAAAAAAGTATAAATATCGGCCGTAGTGTGTTGACTCACTGGCCAGGTGGGCGATGGCCTTGCAGTTGGTGGGGCAGGAACCTGTATGTGAGGGTTCCTCTGATTATTTTTCTGGTGTTGATTTGAATAAGGAAGTTAAGGTGTTTGAGAGGTGAGACTGTCCTTATGCATGATGGTGAAGCCTCCTCCATACCTGTTGTGGAGGTCTTTCTGAATCACCTTGTAGCTATGTGGGATGGCACAGGTGATATTGGGGGCTGAAGCAAGTGTGAGCCAGGTCTCAGTGATGGACATCAGGTGCAGGCTGAGGGTGGTTATGGTGTCCCATATTTCCATGGCGTGTTTGCAGAGCGATCTTTTATTAGGCAGTAAGCAGTAGAGTTGTTTCTCGGCCTTGGAAGGTGGCAGTGGGGGGCTGATGGAGGTATCAGGATTGCAAGTGAAGTTGTATCGTTGGGATGCGAATGGTCTGACTATGGACCCATAGGAGGTGATGCAGGAGTTGTTGTCCTGGGTCCTGGGAGGCCAGGGCTCGAAGCTCAGTAGCAGACTATTAGCAGATACTGAGAGAAACTGAGGGCAGCCCAGGCATGAACAGACACAGCCAGGCTTGCCTTTGGCAGCAGCAACCACCATTACATAGGTCGTGGGGTGGGAGAGGTGCAGTGGGAGTAGGGCAGGTGGGTAAAAAGAAGAGGGAAAAATGGCAATAAGGCAGTGGGCTGAAACACCCCGACACAGGGGCACAACAGGTGAAAAAAGAATGGAGGGTGAATGGACCAAACTGAAATATGTTCACAACAGAGCTGTTAGAGGAACCAGAAATGGAGGGGAGCTGGTTCAGGACCTTCTCAGGGCAGTTTCGCAGCAACTGACATTAAGTAAGTCCTGGGGTGGGAGGGGTGGTGGGAGGGGAAAAAAGTGGGAGAAAATGGCAGGAAGGCGGTCGGGAGCTGAAACGTGCAGCACACCGGCACAACAAGTGAAAAATAAGAAAGGAGGGTTGATGGACCAATCTTCAATCTGCTTACTGCAGAGTTGGAGGAGTGACCAGACAGTTAGGGGAGCTGGCTCAGGCCCTGAATTTAAGCTTCTATAGTCAATACAAGGTCAAAGATATTGCTCTTTCTTGGGTACAAAAGCAAATATTACCTAGCAAGTGCAGAATATAGAACAATTAAACAATTTTGCAAATTGTAGTACACCCTCTTACTCACGAAAGGATTACATATGTCTGATGTGAATGGGAAGGCCAGGTTCAATTGATATAGTGCAATTATCTTCTGTATGAAGGGAAAGTGACCTAACTTTAAGATTAGAAACACTTTGAGAAAACACATGGGAGATCTGCAACACTGATGCTAAAATAGCCTTTAATAAATTCTAATGATTATGATAAATAAATTGATTAAGCCGACCAATTTACATGATTGGGCCTCTTGAAACAAGGAATCACAATTAGAGCTAAGAGAGGCAATAATGTAATGAAACACACAAGTGTATGATTCCAAATCCAACCTGCAATGGTGAAGAAGTCAGTCTTTTGAGTTGAATGATAAGTTAAAGATGATTTTCTTCTGGATTCTTCTTAACTCTCTCAGGATTGTTATTTCTTGTTGCCCAGGTCTTGTCAGTTGGGAGGGAAAAACACAAAAGGTAAAAAACTACTTCGCTACTGACAGGACTGCCACTCAACTGGACCCCTGACTTGCTGCTGCCTTGCTGATTTGCTGCCTTTCTGCGCTGCTGCCCTCTAGGCCTAGGGAAGAAGGACTAGAATTGCAACTTGAACTAAGGACCACCAGAGTAACTCCAAAGGGCTAGAGTACTGGCCTCCTGATCTGAGCTTTAGAGACATAAAAGGCTTCCTTCACCTTGAATCCACACCTGAACCAACCCCTCCTGAGTGAGTCCTGATCCTTCAAGTGTTGCCCACCAATCCTGGATCCTTAGTGGTGCTGAAGATGACTAGAATTCAAAAGTGGGTACTTAAGAAATTTTTAGCTAAAACCTACTCTGAGATCAAGGAGGAGACTGGGGCAAACCTGTGCGCCTATATGCCTGAGGTGCCAGTTGGATTGACTTTGTGGCTTCTGCAGCTACATTTCTTCTCCACAGCAGCAAATACTTTTCAATGGTCCTTCGCCTAAGGGGTATCTTGCCTTGCAAATCTGTCTTCAGTTACAGCCCTCATGCCTCAATGTGCCTACAGTCGGCCTGGTGGTCAAATCTGGCCTGGCGGTGGGTGGTAGTGGATGGGCTACTGTGTTCAGAATATGGCAGTCTGGACCGCCGTGCCTTCGGCGGTAATGACCGCAACCACCAGTGTGGTGGTCCAGAACGCCATGTTCATAATGACCACCTAAGTCTTCATCGCTGTTTCAAACTGAGACCATCCAACAATGACCCTCCGTCCTCGGAACCTCCTGCAGTCTTACCCATCTGAACCTTATCTTCTCAGAACATTTGTCTCAGAAAGTTTTTAACTCCTTAGGTAAGCGCTGACTGGGTCCGGCCCACTTCGTGCATCCGATTTGTGCTGCACCGCGGTCTGACATATTTTTAAACTTTGACCTGGTCTTTCATGAGGCTCATAACTTGTTAGTCATTCTGGTTTTACTGATTGGATTTTTGTTGCTTTGCTGTCAAATAATTTATCAAATTTACTTTTTTTTTCTAAAATGGTGTGGGATTTTTCTTGTGTTGTGTGTCCACTTTATTAGTGTTTGTGTTCTGTATGAATGCTGTATACATTGCTTCCCGGTTAACCCTGACTGATTTTTGTGCCATGCTACCCAGGGTTAAGCAGAGGTTAATTTAGTGACATTCAGTGGTTCACACTGCAAGGGATTGTGGCTGTTGCTTGACTAGGCTCACACCTCAGTCAACCAACAACCCAGTGGCCCATAGGGCCTTATTATTGAGGGCAAACACAAGGTCAACATCCCTACCTGTGCACGATGTACTCATTATTATGGAGAAAAGTTGTAACCAACTCCAAATCGCTCCACTCAGCAAGGGTAGCAGGCGATAGATCTTGGAACATAATTATCCTGCTCCCTTTGATCAGCATTTAGGGCCAGATGTACGAAGCCTTTTGCATGTCGCAAACTGCGAAAAACACAGTTTGCGGCATGCAAAAGGCCGAACGCAATGCTTATTCTCAAATTGCGAGTCGGTACTGACTTGCAATTTGGGAATGCGACTCGCAATAGGAAGGGGTGTTCCCTTCCTATTTGCGACCGCATCGCCATTCAGAGTTGCTTTGTGACCGCGAATGCGGTCGCAAACCAACTCGCAGTTACCACCAGTGTCACACTGGTGGTAACTCATTCGCAAAAGGGAAGGTGTTCCCATGGGACCCCTTCCCCTTTGTGAATGCCGAAAAAAATATTTTTTCAGAGCAGGCAGTGGTCCTATGGACCACTGCCTACTCTGAAAAAAACAAAACCAAATGGTTTCGGTTTAGTTTTCATTTTGCAGCTCGTTTTCCTTTAAGGAAAACGGGCTGCAAAATGAAAAAAAAAACTACTTTATTGAAAAAGCAGTCACAGGCATGGAGGTCTGCTGACTACAGCAGGCCACCATCCCTGTGAGTGCAGGGACTCGCTATGGGGTCGCAAACTGCGACCCACTTCATGAATATTGATGAGATGGGTCTTTGCGACCCCATAGCGAGTCGCAGAACGTGTCTGAGACACCTTTCTGCATCCAATTTTGCGAGTTGCAAATTGCGAGTCAGTCAGACTCGCAATTTGCAAGTCGCAAAATTGGAGTTTCCTACATCTGGCCCATATTCACATTTCCTATACCTCTAAATGTCAGTTTTGATTTTAAAAACTGTACTCTAGTGAGTCTAGCTTCAGTCAGAGGTATTTTATCTAATGGGTAGTGAATGCTGTGAATGTGAGCTATCACAATCTCAGAGTTTTCTGGGGCCTGTAGAATATGATGGAAAAGGCTCCGGACATAGCCTTTCCAGTCTTTAATGCTAATGTCACTGCTGTGGCTCTGATATGAACATAACTGCTGAAGAATCGGTTTTCTCTTTCATAAATTTTTTCAAAAAGCATAGCATGTTGTCAATCCAATTATGATCACTCTCTTAATAAGTTCTTCAGTCATATGTAACGGTTCTACCAATTCTGTTTACATGTGCTCAAGGTGTATCTCAGCTTTCTGTAAAGGATGATCTAAATCTGTTAAACATTTTGTTAACTTTTGCCTAAGAGCTGTAATATCTTTCCTGAATTCTTGTAGCTGATGCTGTATGACACCTTTCATTGATTGAGCCTATAATTCACACTCTGATAGCAGGCCCTCAGTTGAGGTTTCAGAAAACATTGGGGCATTTCCAATCTTCTTTCTTTCTGTCTTTTGTAACATCAATAGATCTTGAAATGTAAGAGCTTTGTGCATTTTTTACTTGACTGCAGTCAGATTTTGGGCCTGTTTTAGATGTTGGAAGATGTGTTACTCCATCAGAGCGGTGATGGATAGCCCATCCGCCAAAATCTAAATCCCATTATTTCCTATGGGATTTAGATTTCAGTAGACAGGATATCCCTCACCGTTGTGATGGAGTAATCCATCCACTAACATATAAATCAGGCCCTTAGTCGTTACCTATAACATAACCTAAAGTAGATGGCATGGTTGTTGGTTTCCTTGGTAAATGTTACTCTTTGCAGATTTAATATAGGCCTCAATAAGATTGTTGCAAACACTGTAAGAATATTGTAGCCCTCTCATGTGGAAAGATGGATCAACTGTAGTTCTACACTTTTTGTCTATTAGGAAGTCAAGTCATATAGTTGAAGCTCCTGATTATGATTTTATTGGGCCTCCACATAATGTTGATCATAGTATTTAATTGTATGATTGTTGTAAAGTCACCCTTTGTGGATGGTCATCCCCACTTTTTTCAGTCAGATGCTGTGGTTTTTTACCTCTTTGTGTACTGAGGCCAGTAACCAGGCCCAAGTACCAATGCTCTTTCCCTTAAAGTGTATGTTGAATTGCATAGGCAAGCACCTTACCACCCTTGTAAGTCCCAGTAAATGGTACTCCTGACAAGGGTGGTAAAGGGGGTACCAGGGCTGGAACACTGATTGTGCCACTCTGGGTACCCCAAGTAAAAAAGACACTGTAGAGCTGCCATGTAAGCCTGCATGAGCCTGCACCAACAACAGGACCTGGACTCTAGCCACAGCGGAGAGAGGACACAGAGAGACCTACGTAGACCAGTATTGGAAACATTTGCCTGGTGTGTTCTAGTGGTGAAAACACGTCCCTAGTAAATTGCAGAAGTAAAGAAGTGCTGAGGAAGAAAAACTGCGACCCAATGGGCCTGAGCCCAAAACAACTTGGTGCCCAGCATCTAAGCAGTAAGAGTGGGGCCTGGGCCAAGTTTCAAGTCTCTACTCCCCACCAAGCGACCTCCAGCCACCAGACAGCTTGTGGACCACTGTTGCAGCTGCCAAGGCTTATTAGATGCTGCTGAGGAACCAACGGCTACATGATTTCCATCGACTCCAGAGCACCCCCCAGCATAGGCACCGATGTTGGAGGCAACCCCCCACCTCCTGTGGGTTTGTAGCCTGAAGGAAGTGGCTTTGACTGGAGCAGCAAAACAGCTTGGCACAACAGCCAGGCTGCACCTTAAGTTCTGTAGTGAATCCAAGTTTGTTTCAATGGCATAACAGGAGTTAGCTTAGCCTTTGGCTTGCAGACTTGTGCCCCCATCACCTAGTGCCTTTTAATGTAGTTAGCTTGCTATGTCTTAGCCCATTTATTTAATGTATTCTTCTAAGATGGCTGCCTTGTTTATAATTAGCCCATTTGTTTAGCTTTATGTTATTAGTGCTACCTCGCTTAGGCGTCAAATCGAGCGACAAAGACAAACAAACTGTAGGTGTTCACATTAGGTACTTTCCCTCTTCACGCATTTGAAGGAATTGTTTATATTAATTACTGTCCCAAGGATGCAGTGTTCATTATTGTTTGGGAGCGACCTACGTCAGGGATCCAAGTAGATGTATAAATACACCTCACTTTAGACAGATAATCAGAGGTATTCCGACCAGAGACCATCGCTGCTTTCGATGCTGCACGTCCCCTTGACGCTGACCTGGACTTCGTGTCCCTACGGAGTCTGAGCTAGAGACCTCATTAGGAGGTAACAAGAGCTAGGGGCTCCTTCCAGGGACATGGCATTGGCAGATTAGGTTTAACATACCCAGCTTTCCTTTAGGTAGAAGGTTAGGACAATTGTGATAGGGTATTAGGACATATTACGCACTCTATGTATTTCCATATTATTGCAAGATGGTGGGTGTCTTTATAATCATGACTCTTGTCTTTACAATTCTGTCTCTTGCTGTAGGAAAGTCCTCTTTTTTTGCCTGATCACCCCCACACTTTTTGGATAGGTACTGGTGGTTACTGACTCTTGGCTGTGCCCTGGGTACTGCTTACCAGTCCCAGGGCCAGTGCTCTGTGTAAAATGGATATGCAAATTAGGCTAATTATAATTGGCTAAGTTAACCTACCTATAAGTCCCTAGTATATGGTAGGGCATGTAGGTTTAGGGACCACAGCATAGGTGGTGCACACCAAGGTGCACTGCTGAGGTGCCCAGTGTCATTTTAAAAGCAAGCCAGCCTTGCTAGCTGCTTTTAAATTAAAGTTATATGCAAATTCAACTTTGGAATTAAAAGTAGTTCCAAAGTCTTAAACTACCTTATTTTTACATATAAGTCACCCCTAAGGTGTGCCCTATGTGCCCCTAGGGCTGGGTGCCATGTAACTATAAGCAGGGACTTTATAAAAATAGATTTATAAACCCTGGTGAGGTAAAAACAGCCAAATTTGTTTTTCCCTCATTGAAGTAAATGGCCTTCATAGGCTAGAATGGGCAGACTTTATTTTAAATTTTAAAGTCTCCTTAAATGTTGCATACCAAGAATTTGGTATCAAATTAATTGTTGTAATAAATCCCACAACTTCCAGTTGTTGGATTTAATATAACTTGTTCAGGTAAAAAGTTTAGACTTTACCTAAAAAGTTGCCAATTTCAGCTCTGCATTGTTTTTGCTGCTGTGCTCTGATTGGCCAGCCTGCAGCAGCTTTTGCCAAGCTGCCTTGATGAGGTGTGAAGTGGCCTGGCTTCACACAAAGGAATGTGCTTGGGGGAGAGAATCTCCCCTCAGCAGATGGTGAGGCAGGAAGGTGGAGGGCTGCCAAACTGGTCTTCAAAGGCAGAGAAGGACATTTGGAGCAACCAGCAACACCCCCACATCCTGCAACCCCAGACAACTAGGTGCCCCCTTGATTAGATTAGGAGAGGGCAGGAGAGGGGAGTGTTTATGATTTTTAGCCACACCAGTGGGTGGGCTCAGCCAGATGTAACCTCCAAAAATCAGATTCAGCCATGTTGGATTTTTAGAGAATGTTGCCTTTTGGGATGGATTGTTGCCACACTTCCCAGGAAGTAGTCATCACAGGGGGACGACCCTGTACCTGATTGGAGAACCTGGACCCCCCTGCACATCACAGGGGGACCCCCCTGCTTTTCACCCATGAGCAAGGATAAAACTGGCAGACCTGCCCCCACACCTCAGATCCCCACCAGATTTCAACAAGAAAAAAACTAAAGGAGAAGAAGGACTGCCCTGCTGGACTCCTGGCCTGCACCTGGAACCTGCACTCAGAAGGACTGCACCAGCGGCACACTTGGGCTTCACCACAAGAAGGACTTTGCCTGGCTTCAACTGGTTCAAGGAGGGACTCCCTGTTTGCTACAGGTGAAAAATTGCTAACCAGAGTCCCCTGCACCAACTCCTGAAGAAAGCAACCAGCTGACCACTGCCCAGTGGCCTAAAAAAAGGAGTTTGCGCCAGGTGCATTCTGGGAGTTGAAGTCCGCACCCCCCAAGGACCATCTCAGAACTTCTGGACCCTTGGGGTGAGCTGTGGACCCCAAAAGAACCTTAAAAGAACATCTGGGTGAAGCCCCAGAAGTTTGGAGAAGATTTGAGAATTTTTGTAAAAAAGCTCCAGAGAGGGACCGACCCGCCGCGGAAATTCTAGCCGGCTTGCCTCAACCGCGACCCGGCCTGACTTGGTGGTTCGTCCCGGTAAAGAAAAAGCTCAGAAAAAGAGACTAAGTCCGAAGGTAAAAAGTTGACCGGGACCTCCCAGCCATCGTATCCGAGAAGGGCTCCACGGACGTCGGATCAAGATCCAGGTTTACCCCGGTCGAAGGATTTTCACCTCGAAAAAACGACTAAGTCCGAAGGTAAAAATCTCCACCGAGGAATCCAGCATCGCATATCCGGACAAGGGCTCCAGCAGGTCGGACTCGACTGGCAGGTTCGTCCCGCTGAAGAAAATCTTCAAAATAAAGACTAAGGGGGTTATTCTAACTTTGGAGGAGTGTTAATCCGTCCCAAAAGTGACGGTAAAGTGACGGATATACCACCAGCCGTATTACGAGTTCCATAGGATATAATGGACTCGTAATACGGCTGGTGGTAAATCCGTCACTTTTCCGTCACTTTTGGGACGGATTAACACCTCCTCCAAAGTTAGAATAACCCCCTACGTCAGAAGGTAACTTTTTAACCGAGGCCTCCCGCGACTTGTAGCCGAGCAGGGCTCCATCGCGGTCGGCCTGAAACTTTGACTTTGCCCCGGTCCTGGTGCAACCAGATGACCCGATTGGCGCTTTTTGTTTCTAAGCGCTAGAAAACTAATAAATCTTTAAAAATTCATATCTCCGGTTCCCTTTATCCGATTTTATTAGTTTTTGTGTCATTTTAAAGATAAAAATATAAACTATTTTTATAAATTGGTTTTGGATTTTTAAACTGTTTCCTGTGTTTTATTTAATTACTGTTTTGTGATATTTGAATGCTTTACACACTGTCTCCTAAGTTAAGCCTTGACGCTCGTTGCCAAGCTACCAAGGGTTGAGCTGGGGTTAATTTACTGAGACCTAACTGGACCTAAGTGGAGGTTAGTGGCTTGTTGCTAGGTGTAGGTACCTACCTGCCCTTACCAATAACCCATTTTCCAACACTTGCACTGTTCATTATCCTAATCATTGCAGCCCATACAATTTATCGCAGATTGCAGATTGTGTTGAATAAAAACTATTGAAACCTTACTGCATTTTCGTTATTGTCTGTGTTTGGTTGAGACATGATGTATCTGTGAAAAGGGGTAATCTCCGTTTACCCATTACGCTCCCTGAGATGTCATACTTTGATTCCATGCATGAAGGCTGCCACAAATCACCTTTAACTGTTTTTAGGTTTTTGTTGAGGTACTGCTAGTGAGCCGGAAGGGTTGGGGCTACAGTTGCGACTTGTTGTAGGATAGACATAGTCACCTACAAACATAAGTACTGTCCTCCTTAAACCAGCAGTCTTGCCTAGAGCAACAGTCCAATTACGACAGTTCCAGTGGGTTCACCAGAACTCACCCTGGAAATGCCCAAGTGCACACTGCTTTTTTCCCCATTGACTTCAATAGAAGTTCTTTAAATCTGCAATGTACTGTATTTTCCAAAAATGACAACTCCAGTTGTGCAAAAGCTACAAAGTTTGTTTTGGTGTCTTAATTAAGATTAAAATCTAATCTATTTTTCTAAATTTGTGTCATTTACTTATCGTCCACGGTGACAATGTGAAATGTTTTCACATGTTCCTCTGAGTAGCCTGAGTGCTCTTAGCCACACTACCAGGACTAAGTGAGGGTTTGCTGAGAGTAAATCATAGGCCTACTCCTGGGTTTTCTGTTGGTATCCCATGATAATACTACCTAGTCATACCATATAATACCTTCACCGTGCTACAATGATACATGAGCATAAACTCTTATGAAAGTCATTAGTTTCAAATTTTAGTTTTACGGAAGAGGAAGGAATGTTTTGTAGTAAAAAACAAGGGGAGTGCATTATAGTTATTTGTTAGCACCAAAAGAGCTGTGTCTGGAGAGCAACGAACTCTGTTTTTGTTGTGACAACTTTTAGTTCTATCTAATTTGAAGACATACGTGACTCTTGGGGACTACATCCCTGAGCCGAGGCCATTGATAGGGCGGCACACCAGCCCATGAGACTGGTATCCAATTTCATAAGTAGAGGAAATGGAGGCATAAGAACTAGAGAGACTAGCCTTCACTGACCACTTCCAACACCCAAGCATTAGAAACAAGCTATTCACACTTGGTAGACTGCTGAGACACAACTCACCACTGCAAGAAAGAGGGTCCATATATTCATGCCAACTTTTGTTTAGGCATGGGTGAAGAAAAAGGACTGGACTTCAGGCAGGAGCCCTTACCATGTCTTCTGAAACCTGACTGAAAGCAACCAAAGAGGAAAACCCTTAAAAAGACTGGTTCATGCGAGTAAGCACCTTCAGTATTCTGATGGGTCCGTTAGCTAAAAGGTCATAGGGCCAGATGTAGTAAGCCGTTTGCATGTCGCAAACTGCAAAAATCGCAGTGTGCGGCATGCAAAAGGCCGAACGCGATGCTCATTCCCAAATTGCGAGTCGGTACCAACTTGCAATTTGGGAATGCGACTCGCAAATAGGAAGGGGTGTTCCCTTCCTATTTGCGACTCGCATCGCAATTCAGAGTTGCTTTGTGACCGCGAATACGGTCGCAAACCAACTCGCAGTTACCACCAGTGTCACACTTGTGGTAACTCATTCGCAAAAGGGAATGGGTCCCCATTGGACCCCTTCCCCTTTGTGAATGTCGACAAAAATATATTTTCAGAGCAGGCAGTGGTCCTATGGACCACTGCCTACTCTGAAAAAAACGAAACCAAATGGTTTTGGTTTACTTTTCATTTTTCAACTCGTTTTCCTTTAAGGAAAACAGGCTGCAAAATGAAGAAAAAAAACCTGCTTTATTTATAAAGCAGTCACAGACATGGAGGTCTGGTGACTACAGCAGGCCACCATTCCTGTGAATGCAGGGACTCGCTATGGGGTCGCAAAATGCGACCCACCTCATGAATATTGATGAGGTGGGTCTTTGCGACCCCATAGCGAGTCGCAGAAGGTGTCTGAGACACCATTCTGCATCCAATTTTACAACTTGCAAATTGCGAGTCGGTAAGACTCGCAATTTGCAAGTCGCAAAATTGGATTTTACTACATCTGGCCCATAGTTTGCATCTTCTAATGCCTGCTTGACAATTCCTTCTAACTTTTAACTGAACAGTTAATCTGAAAAAAAAGCAATTTGACCAGCGAAGATCATTGAGGACCCTACCCTTTCCAGTACCTTTCTCGTATTGAGGATGACTAGTTATAGTTGGCACTGCTGCCAGAACAGCTGCCTTCAAAGAAATTTGAAGCCACATAAGAAAATAGCTTCAGCTGCTTTCCCATCAATTCCAAAAGAATACAATCCACAAAATGCATTGCTGATTACTGATTACCTGTTCTTGCTTTCATGTAAACATAACGATTTATAAAGGAAAACGTGCGCCTATAAAATAACAATGTAAAGCAAGCTGTCACCTTTGGTGTAGTTAAACGTTGTATTTTCTATTAACAGGAGATAATGGTTACGGAAGTGCGCTGCCCCATACTTAGATCAACATAGATTTGATAAAATGTGGTGGAGAGCCTGAATTGTTCTTGCTCTTGCATTAGGGAAGACGAGGCCCTTTGAATGCAGCTAGTCAGCTTATGTAATGAGTAGGGCAAACCTGTGTCCCTCATAGTGCCACCTGTTAAGTTTGAAATTAGTGTAGAGAAACAGAAGTATACTTCACTGCCTCTCGTTTGGCTTGACCTAAAGAATATAAACTGGAACTGTATTATATGAGCAGTGGCTGAGGGTGCTTCTTATTCGCTTTTAAGTGACTTCCTTCTCTGTGCCACAAGACAATTGCTTGCAATCAGCTAAACATTGTATTCACAACGAAGGAGGGCTCGGGAGAGTCTTAGGGCCAGATGTAGGAAGCTTTTGCGAGTCACAAATGGCCCAAATCGCAATTTGCGACCCAGCAAAATCGGAAATGGGATGCAAAAATCCCATTTCCGACTCGCAAAATGTGACGCGAGCCATTACCGACTCTCAAAAATAGCGACCCCATTTTGCGACCCGCTAATAGGAAGTCGCAATTTGCGAGTCGCAACGCAAATGCAATAGCCACTCGCAAATTGCGACTAGTCGCAAAAAGCCCATTTTGCACTTCCAATTTACCACTAACTCAGAGCAGGTGGTAACCAGAACCAAAGTATAAAAGGAGACCCAGAAGGCACCTGTGTTACTCAAGATGGCGTAGATATATGTGATAGGAATGAGGAGGAGAGCCCACGCTGCCCAGCAGAGGAGGAGGAGGAGCCAGAGACAGGAGAAGATATACAGAACCAGGCAGACACTTTTCCAACAAACTGAGGAGGAGATTTATGATAAATAAAGACTCAGCAGTGCAGCAATACTAGATTTAATAGAATTACTCAATCCACAGCTACAACGCCAGACTGTGCGCGGCTGCGCCATCCCTACGCATGTGCAAATGCTTTGCTCACTGCACCTCTTGGCCTCGGGTAGCTATCAGGGGGTCATTGCCGTGGCAGGTGGGGTATCCCAAAGTTCACTTTCACGGTTCTTCAGGGTATTCCTAGATGCCTTACTCATACACATGTCCAGATACATATACCTACCCAGGAATGAGGCAGAAATCAACAGTACCAAGTTGGAATTCTACAGGATTGCCGACTTCCCTCATCTCATAGGGTGTGTAGACGGGACACATATACAAATATGCCCTCCTGCAAACCTGGAATATCTGTTCCGCGATAGGAAGTGAACCCACTCACTGAACATCCAGGTGGTATGTGACGCCCATTATGTTATCACTGACATGGTTGCCAAATTTCCAGGGAGTACACATGACTCCTACATTTTCAGGCACAGTGGGATACACCAACGCCTAGAACGTGGGGAGTTTGGAGACGGATACCTCCTAGGTATAGCTGAATACACCTTGCAGACATACACACAGGTCAATGTGTAGCCCATCTATGCCCAGCTAACATTGTACATTTTGTGCCACACAGGTGACAGTGCATATGCACTTCGACCATGGATACTTACCCCGTACTTAACAACCAGCAATGAGACAGAGAGGCGATACAACAGTGCACATAGGAGGACCAGAAATATCATAGAACGGACCTTTGGACTGCTGAAAGCAAGATTCAGATGCCTCCACAGAAGTGGAGGTGCCCTCTAGTATACCCCAATAACAGCTTTCAAGATCGTTGTTGCATGCGCTATACTGCACAACATTGCCACCAGACGTGGGCTATCTCTCACCCCTGAAGACCCTGATTCGGAGGATGAAGAGCAAGAGCTACCACATCGCCATCATGGGGATAGAAGCATCGCAAATCAAGGCAGACTGAGATGGGAACACATTGCAAACCAATACTTTGGAAGGTACGTGCTAACTTTCACCACACTCACTAATGTCACACACAAAGAGTCCAGGTGTGAAGTGGAACTAACAAGTGATTTAATTTGTGCAACCAAAAAAACAATATACATTGACAACAGTTCAGGGGCTGTAACAGTCCACCTGGCATGAGGACACATTGACCTCATGTGCCCCAACCCCAGGAAAGTGTGGAGCTCATATCCTACGCCGGCCTCGGCCAGCATGGCTGGTACCAGGGGTGTCAGCAGTGCCCTGCCTTGCGCTTCCACTGCGCAACACCCTGGTGTCACTGGCAGAGACACTGCTGATGGTGGAGCCCTCCTCGCTGTCTTGCGGCGTGTCAGCCGCGCCCCTGGCCACCTGCTGTGTCTCCATTATATCAACAGCGTGGCTGAGATGGCCCCGTCCACGTGCCACATCACTGGCAAAGTGGCCCATGTCAACTTGGAGGCTGATAGTGCGCCTAGAAAGGCCAGTAGTGTTCACAGCCAGCCTGACTATGGAGGCAGACATGCGGTCCTGCCGGTTAAGTAGCTGCCTGTCACGACGCCTTGCACACTCTCTCTCAGTTTTGAGTTCGGCCACAAGTTGTCTCATGGAGAGTGCAAGGTCGCCCACATGTGTGTTCAGTTGTTGCAACTCCGTGTGTACAAGCTGCATACTACTGCTTTGGTTTCGCTCCCTGCGCCCCGTTTCCCCTGAAATTCTCCTAATCTCCTGTGTTGGCAGGCACTGACCCCGTAGGATGGCGGCCTCAGCACGCGACATGGAGGCGTCCCCTGACTCTGCCTGCGGCTCTGGTGGTACATTTACACATCGCCTGCGACGCAGTGGAGGCTCTATGTCTTCTACAGTGGCACTGTGGCTGGGACCAGGTGCTGGATCACACACCAGTATGGTAACTGGTGTATCATGAGGGGACTGAGTGTTGGTGGTGCAGGTCTCAGTGGTGGCTGGTCCTGATTCATCTGTTGGCTGGTGGCTGACCAGTGGCCCCTGGATGCTTTGGCTGGAGGGGGTGTCTTGTGGGAGACCTGTGAGAGATAGGGAACACACTGTCAGTATATACTATCTGTTATCAACTTCCTAATAAACTGTTGCCTATCAACTGCCTACTTGACTACATTGCCCATAATGCACCATGCAGGTGGTTGCTACTCTGAAATGGAGCTATTTTGGTTGTGCATGCTACTGTGTACAAGGTGGGTGGGGGTATGGCATAATTGAGGGTACGTGCATGTCTCATGGTACTCACCGGTTGATGTTCCTGGCTCTGATGTATCCAGCTCTCCCATCCTGCACACTGCCTCTGGCTCAAGGGTCTTCTCAACTCTTTCCTCCAGGGGTGTGGGTGGTGGTATTGTGGACGGTCCCCCTCTAGTTCCCCTCATCTCCCGGAGTCACTCTGCCACCCTCTCCTTGGTCCGGGAGCGCAGGTCATACCACCGTTTTTTTAACTCATTGATGCTCCGCTGGCTGACACCCAGGGAGTTCACTTTGTCTTGGATGTCCGTCCAGATTCTTCTCTTCTCCACCTCTGGCACGGTGAGGGCTGCCCTCCCAAAAAGTTGGTCATGGTCTGGCAGCACTCCTCTGTTAGTACCTCCAGCTCTTTCTCTGCAAATTTAGGTTTGCGCTTCCTTGGTGTCTCAGCCATGGTAGCTGCTGTTCTCTCTGTTTGCAGTTCTGCTGTTAAAATGGGTGTGGTCCTCCCTCCTCCCAGGTGTATTTGTAAACTTCCTGGCTGTGATGTCACCATCATGAGCCAGGAAGTGTTTTCCAGAGTGTTCTGCAGCACCTGCATTCAATTTGCGGCACAGTCGCAATTTGCGACACCCACTCGCAAATTGTGTGTTCGTTTTTAGCGCAGTCGCAAAAAGCAACCTCGCAAACAGCGGACTCGCAATCTGCGGTGCGACTTCATTTGCGAGTCGCAAATTGAAGTCACGTTTTCTTCTTGGATACCATTTAGCGAGTCGAAATTGCGAGTCGCAACGACTCGTAATTTCCGACTCACTAAATTTTTCCTACCTACATCTGGCCCATATTGTTTTTATCAAAATAGATGTTGAGTGCAAAATTTAGAACAATAAAGATAAGCGAGTGCTTGCATTGCTATAATTTAGAATATGCTAATTACTGGAATTCTATTTAAATGGTAGAAGAGGTCCATTGTTTCAGAAAATAAATACTGCTTGGTAAAAGTTCATATTTGTGGAATTAATTTATAGAGACCTCAGTGCACTTACAAAAATAATTCAACTGCTTCCTCTATTATTGTTATTCTAGTTATTCATTTCATATTTATATTTCTTCAAGACAGTGTGATACTGAGTGTGACCACGTTGAAGATCCTGCCTAGACAGCACCTGCTCTGTCCATTCGAGACCTTTTATTCAGGAGATCTGGAGACCACCTATTGCTTACCATTAGTTAGCTTCATTTCCACTCTTCCACTTGTTTCTTTTTTGGCCGGCTGTAGACTGTCTTTCTCTTTGTGTGTTTGCCCCTCATCAAGAACATAGATGTATTACCCATGTCCTTCCACTCCTCAGTTTTTAGGCACTAGTTTTTTCTTTTGGTTTTAGCACTGTACCAGTGTGAGTCTTTTTCAGACTCACACTGGTACAGTCCATGTGTATTTCTCCATCTCCATTCCCTGTCTGCCTGCTTAACACCAATTGCCCCATCTCTGTTGCCCTAGTTGCCTTCCCACAAACCACCCTCCCAGCCTCGTTAAACTTGCTGTCCATTTTGTTTTTTCTTCACCTGGCCTCCCTCCCTTCCTCCTTTCATTCGTTGTCAATGTTGACTTGTGCCACATGCCCTCCCCCCTTCCAATCATTGTCTATGTTGGCTTGTCGTCACATAGTTGTCCTCCTTCCGTTGTCTCTATCCATCCCTACTGCCCTCCCTCTAATCATTGTCTGTGTTGGCATGCCCTCACCTGCCCACCATCTGTTTGCTGACCATGTTGGCCAGCCCCCAGGCTCTGGAAAGATATGAATCCATGAATCCCTGTATAACACCATTAGCGACCAGTAGATAAATATATTGGGGCAGCGCCCTACCCATTTCCTGGGTGTCTGACAAAGTCTGATTAATTTTTATGCATTCATACACTGAAGATATCAGAGTGGCAGCTGTACAGTGAAATAGCCAGAGGCAGCTGGTGAAATCTGAAAGTGGTGGGGGTATAAGGACAGATCAGTAGGCATTGTATATGAGCAAGCAAGGCCGACTGGAATAGGGAAATCCCCACCCACTTCCAAGACATATTCAAAAAATGGTGTACAATGGTACGCTTTCATGCGCAATTTATTTAGGAAACTGATGAAAACCCATTGCTTTTACTCCCAGGCGTAAATAATTATTTCAAATAATTACCTTCGTGTCAAGCTAATCTCAACCTTTCCAAGTGTGCAGACAATATTCCACCACAATAAATTTCCCAATACTATCGTAGTCAATATTGTGAACATATTATGGCAGTACTACATCTTTCCATGCAATAGGGTGACATACAACTGTGCAGACGCCTTGCAAGATCACTTAGGGTTGGGGTCTCTACAATTAAACTTTTACAAAGTGGTTTGCATGCCCTGTAGAACCAAAGGGGCTTATTTAAAAGCCCCTTGCGCCGCCAGGTCATCACTTTTTATATGGGGGAAAAAGTGACGCAGCAGCAGCGTAAGGGGCTTGTAAACAAGCCCCAAAGAATCCTACTGAGCATGTCAGATTCTCCTATTCCTAATGTGCCAAAATGTCAAGCTGAAAGGTTGTTACAAGGGGTGCTAGTCAGATATGCTGCTGGTTTGTTCCTCAATATGTTAGTGGTGTTGCCTAAATAGGCAAAAGATGCCAATTGTGCCATTGGTGGCGAGAGATAAAATTTTATATTAGGTTGGTCCGAAAGGTTCAGCGCATGGTTATCCCACAAGCTATATATATTGTCACTAGTGAACAATTCCTTCCCTCACAGAACAGGGCTAGCTTTGATGCAGCACTGGAAGTATCACTTTCTCACAGAACAAGTAGGCAGCAGGATTGCAAGCTACTCCTGTTCACAGAATACATACAGCGCGATAGTGGTAAGACAACCATTTGTCCCTTAAAAAAGGGCAACTCTAGTGTAAGTCTCCCAGGGTATTATACAAGTCATGTATCCCATGCAGTAATATTCACATTCTGTGTGGCTTTTCACATTGCTTCAGTGTAATAAGAGAGACTGTCAGGGTTGAGAGGCGGAGAGGGGAAGCCGGGAAGACACACGGATAAACTAGTTAGAACGGAAAGGAAGGGTTTGGGCTCCCAGATTGGACACAGGGAGGCGAGAGATGATTTTTTTTTTTATTAATGTGATTTTCTGCACAGGTTACATAATATATGTGTATTTTCCTGTGCAGGGATAGTGCAACAGGCCCCAGGAGTGTGAAGGGCCATTGGACCACAATAATAACTAATCTTCTACTTTCTATAGGGAGGAAGGTGAGTCCATTTTCCTAGCTTGTGTTTGAGCCCGCTGCAACATTGCAATGCCAATGCCCTGTGGTAACAATCGTTTTCTCTGTACAATGTTCTTGTTTCTCCAAATGAAGGTGGGGATCGAGACAAAGCTGATAGAGGAGAGATAAACATGGACGTGAAATGTGGGTCACATAATGAAGCCTAATCAGTAGTGGAGACAGTGGGATGAGAAAGACTCGGAGAGAAGTTAAAAATACTCCAGAGCTGAAGAGCCAAGCAGTAGCGTGGCATCCATAATTTTCAAGCAGCAAGTTATGACTTGCCAGGCATGCAATGCTGTCACCGGCAACTGGAAGGAGGTGTGACTCTCCTCTCTCTCTGGCTGATCTCGACGTTGAGGGAGCAGGGGAGCCAAAAGCAAGATAATATTGCTGAGTCATGGGTGGATTTTTTAACCTCTTCTTCCAGTCAACAATTTGAAATGAGTGCTTTAGTAGTTTATAATTTTGGGGTTGGGACGTGTGATCCCAGTACATTTTCCAATTGTATGTGCTCCCTTTCAGGTTAGTGTCCAGAACACCTATTTTAAGTGGTTCCGTCTTCATACTACTTTGATGTGCTCATTACTATTGTGAAGACAGTCTAGGTATAATCAGGGTGGCTTTCTTAGCATAAAAGTACATATACAAAGCTCCAGGTGTGCATCATTAGCAGCAGTGCACAGACACAATGCAGGAAGGTTGTTGGAGTGGTGCTCTGTCCATTTTCTGGGTGTCTCACAACGTCCGCTTAGTTGTGACAAAGTAAAAAGCATCCAGTCCGCAATGCAGGTCATGCAGTTCGAGAAGTTTTACTTGGTGATGTTGTAGTTGTCCGTCAAGGAAAGGATGACCTGTGTGTCACTGGCATAGAAGATGATTTTGATCCTGTGTGTTCTGGCGATGCTTGTGAGTGGTGTCATGTATACGTTGAAGAGGGCTGCGCTGAGTGACGATCCTTGTGGGACTCCACATGTGAGTTTCTTGGGTTTCAAGTTGTGTGGTTGGAGTCTTACTCTCTGGGTTCTGCCTGTGAGGAATGAGTGTTGGTCCTTGTACTCCCATGTGATATAGTGTAGAGACAACCAAGTGGTGAGAGATGGTGTTGAAGGAATGGAGAGGTCGAGCAGGATGTGTGTTGTCTATTCATTTGAGGATGGCCCAGATGCTGTCTGTGGCCACGATGAGGGCTGTTTTGGTGCTGTGGTTGCTCCAGAAACCTGATAGTGTGGTGTCCAGTAGTTGGTGGAATTTTAGGTGGCTGATAAGCTGCTTGTTGATCACCTGCTCGAGGACTTTGTCTGGGAATGGTAGTAGTGACATGGGCTTGTAGTTGCTGAGTTCACTTGGGTGATGGTTTCTAAAGGAGGGCGATCACTTCAGCCTGCATTCAGCTATCTGAGAAGGTTGAGGTTTCGATGGAGATGTTGATGATTGATGTGACCCGATCATGGATCCTCTCAGGTGGTAGACGGAGTGGAGGCATGGGTCTGTAGGGGTTCCTCAGGGGTTTGAAGTTATGATGGTGGTGATGTCCTAGCTGGTGGCTGGGTTGTAGTTAGTTAAATGTTTGTCCTTATTTGCAGTTGTGGGCAGCTGGTTGATGATGTCTTCAAGGCTGGGCCTCAGATTGAAGTTTCTGTAAATCTGTGATATTTTGTTAAGGAGGAATTCGAAGAGGTTGCTGCAGAATCCTTGCAAAGGGGTAATGGTTTTGGTTGCATCTGCGAGGTTGGAGGATTCTAAGATGCTTTGAATAGTTCTTTACAATTGTTAGAGATGATTTCTATTCTCAATGCCTGGGCCCTTTTCTTCGTATGCATTAGTTGGTGGTGGTAGAGTCTGAGTGCAGCCATGTAGGTGTTTCTATTGGTGATGTTTCAGTTGGTTTGCCATTTTTTCTGCAGCTGTTTGCAGCAGCGTTTATATTATCAGAGGTAGTCGGTGTACCAGCTACCTTGCTTGTTGGTTCTCGTTTGTTTGGTGTTCTTGAGGGGTGCTTGGGTGTCAGCACACACTGAGATCTATCTGTGGAATTTTTCTATGTAATTTTTTAGATCATTCATGGACTTGCGATTGGTTTTTCTAAAGATGCCTGTTGAATCTGCTTCAGTTACTTTGCTCTACTGTAGCTGTATCTGGGTGTGAAGGGTCTAAGTTGTGTGGTGGCTAGTGATGTCTGAAGGGGAAGTAAAGGATGAAGTGGCTGGTCCATGTGAAAGGGGTGATGTGGCTGAATTTGACCTTGTCACTGAAGGTGAGTAAGGTGTCAAGAGTGTGCCTTGCAGTATGTTTTGGGCCTTGTTCGAGCTGGGAGAGTTCAATGTTATTGATTGTTTCAAGCAGGGCTGTTGTGTTGGGGTTCATAGAGTAGTTAAGGTGAAAGTTGAGGTCACCAAGGAGGATGAAGTCCTTGGAGCAGAAGGCAAGAGGAGCTATGAAATCTGTGATGAGTTTGCTTGAAGGTGGTCCATGTTCCAGGGGGTCAGTACATGAGGGCTCCCTTGACTGTCAATTTTACAGTGACATTATCATTGATGTTATAAAGTATGTCATGAGTGCTGTAATTTGTGGGATAATTAGGAGTGCAGGGCGAGGGTGAGAGTTATAGTTACCTTAGGGCACGAGGTGTATTTAATTTAGAGAACTCTAACAGGGGAATTATTTTGGTTTAGTACATTTAAAATGTGAGCCTACAGATAACATACCTGTAACCTTTGGTTTTTTAAAGTAAATTTCTATGTTTTATTTTTTTTAATTCTCTTTCCTAACTATAATATCCCCGTAACCTTTGGGTTTTTTCAGGACTTTCAATCTTTTTTAAATTAAAGTAAGTTTCATTACTGTACGTTGATCCAAGCACTGCCGTGCACGGCCTTTGGCCATGTGCAACAACGGTTGGCCGCAGGGTGGCACCCCCACTTTTAATTTGATTAGAGCCCCAGGGAGGTGGCAGCCCCTGCATTTAAAATATAAATGCCCCCGGGACCCGGCCCGCCCTTGCTTTAAAAAAAAAAAATCTGCAACTCCACCTGAAATTTCTAAATGAAAAAAAGCTTTTATACTCTGGGGGGAGTGCCTCTGGGACCCTAGCACCAGAGCTAAGGGGTCAGTTTGACTCTTATCTTTTTACTTTTTTCCTGGTACTCAGCTGAAACAGAGCCCCAACATGGCTGCAACTCTACCTTACTGAAGTGCTGGTAGCCAATAAGATCTCAGCACAAGATCAGGAGGGTTCACAGAGCTTTTGCGTTGCTCTGTATACAAATTTGGATTTTCTTTAATTTCCCAAATACTAATGAAGGGATTTACATCAAGTAACAACAAGCATTTGCAATGCAATGGGTTTAGCGTTTGCTTGAGTTAGAGCTATTAGCTTTATAAATTCATAAATGGACTCCTCTTGCCACATAAATTGAAAATGAAAAGTAAAACAGTTGACAGAAGCAAGCCGATTCAAAGCGCCAAGGCCGCCATGAGCGTAATCATGAGAGTTATTGACTTCCTCAGTGAATGTCTGGAAAGGATTGGGTCTGGGATGAAAAGCAAACCAAAAGCAGAGGAGGCGCCAACACACTCTGTAACAGGAGGAAGGGTGACGTCGTGTGATGGACCACAAAAATGTTCACTTAGTGAAATCGTCTGGGGGAACTTAGCACACAAAGGAGGGACATTTCACAAAATGTAGCAATAAAAATGAAGCATATAAGACAAGCACAATTAAGAATAAATAGAGTGGACATAGTTAAAAGCCCTCAGAGAGATTACAACAGGCCAGAGGGCTTGTGCGCTCAACCCAAAAAAGGGCACTTTCTAGACCAAGAGCTACATTTCCGTCAAATTGGGTGTAATTTTGTCCATTGATTTGGGCGCTATCGTTGTTCAAATCCCTATGGAAAAATGAATGGGGAAAATGTGTTTTGGGAACCCCCCTTTTTCTTGGCCCCTACCCGACAGATTTATTTGAGGGAGGCCCATGGGGCCACCCTTACAGACCTGGGGACCACCACTTCTCCAGGGCAATTTGTTACAATTAAGGGGAGCCACATGGCCCCCATGCTGCCTCCCAGAGCCCACTTCCCCAGAGCTGAAATAAGATAATGAAGTGGGTTTGTTGTTGACCCCCCCAGTCCCGGGGACCACCATCCCCCCAGGCCGGCTCCTGCTATGTCCCGGGTTGCTCCCCTCCACCCCCCCACAAAAATATATATGTTAAGGCTGGGCCCCAGCGTATGTGGTTCCCTGGGCTGAAATCGGCTGAGAGAGGGGGTCCGCACAGCCCTCTCCCCCATTTAATAGAGGGGAAGCCGTGGTGATGAAGACCCTGGGTCCAATATAGGCCAGGGGAGGGGGGCTATGCGGCCCCCCTCCCGCACTGAATTGAACCTTGGGGGATGGGGTCCCCAGGGCCAAAATTGGCCAGGGGGGTGGGGGCTGCACAACACCTTCCACCATTTAGTAGAGGTGGGCCCGTGCAGTGGGGCCCCTAGTTCAACATAGGCCAGGGGATTGGGGGCACATGGCCCTCCACCCCCATTGAAAATAGGTTGGCCTTGGTGGGTGGGGTGTGGGATCCCTCCCCCATAGTTCTCCCACTCCCCCATAGTTCTCCCAATTAAATTGTTAAGAATCTGCAAATGTACAATTCACCCACTTGGCCCTGCACCGTCTACCTTAACAGTTTTTATGTATCTTCCCCCCTTTTGCTAGGATGATGTACAGCTGCCCAAATGGCCCCCAGTGCTTTTTCTGCTGATTTTGATGGCACATTCTTGATGTCGAGAAATATGAGGACATCTCCACAAAACAACGTCACACTTAATTTATATAGATTAGGGGAGAGACCCTGGTTTGGTGGGGATTTACTTCTTTGTAGTCTTGTTGGCCTCTATGTAGGACTGAATTCTGGAGAAAGTTGCATAATACACTCTCACACATACACTCACATACCCTCACAGACACCCACACATACACTCACAGACCTACTCAGATGCACACACTCAGACACCTACTCATGCACCCACTCACAGACCCACTCAGACATTCACACACCCACGCACAGACCCACTCAGACTCTCACACATACACTCAAATACCCACACAGACACTCTCACACCCACTGTCACCCCTAGATAGACCCTCCTCACCCACTTTCACACCCAGACAGAAACTCTCACACCCACTTTAACACCTAGAGACACCCTGTAGCTATGTCATACAAGATGTCATCTGTGATGTCATGAGTGGTGTCACTGACCATGTCATGAGTGATGTAATATGTGAGGTCATAAGCAGTGCATTCCGGGAGCCCAAGTTATAGTTAGCTCAGGTAACTATAACTGCTGAATTTATACTTGTTTTAAAAGTAAATTCAGAATCTAACTATAAGGAACATGTACCTTTGTTTTTTCAGTGAATTTCTAAGGTTTTTGTTAATTCTATCACCTCACTATAACATCCCTGTAACCTTTGCTTTTTAGTGAATTTATAACGTTAAAGCTTTTATCAACCTATTTCCTAACTTTAATGTCCCATTAACCTTTTGGATTGTTATGGAACTTCTACAATTTGTTTGCTCCCTCAAACTGACTTGTTTTTTTCTAACATTTGCCAAAGGCAAAAGTTGAACTGGTCAACTCAGTTCTGCCCACAAATAGAGAAATCCAGTAAACATGTCAATAAAACTGTTACTGCATTCTTCAGGGACCATAACATGATCTCTATATAACACAACAACATACGATTTGATGTGGAAGGTAAATACGGAAATGACAGAGTTCACCTAGGAGAGAAAGGCAACAAACTTTTCCTACATAACTTGAGACTATCCCTATCATCTGTAGTAATCACCTAACACCATAAATACAAAGACTCTTTTCAGAGCCAATTTATTACCCATATACAGATATGTTTCTATTTATACACTTCTTTTTTTCAAATCTTGCTCGGATCCGCAAATGTGTCCGCAGATCTCATAAAAGGGGGAAAACACTTTTTTAGATGCAAGGGTGGGTGTGAGAGTGTCTCTCTGAGTGTGAGAGTGTCTGTGTACATGTGACAGTGGATGTAACAGCATCTCTGTAGGTATCAAAGTGGTTGTCAAGGTGTCTGTCTGGATGTCAGACTGGGTGTGAGGCTACCTGTCTGGTTGTGAGGATAAGTGGGAGAATGCATCTCTCGGTTTGACATTAGATATGTAGGTGTGGGCGTGCTTGTAACAGTGTCTGCTGGGATGTCAGACTGAGTGTGAGAGTAGCTGTCTGGGTGTGAGGGTGAGTGGCAGAGAGTGCATCTATGTTTGACACTGCATGTGAGAGTCTCTATATTAGTGTGGGACTGACCGTGAGAGTCACTGTCTGAGTGACAGAGATTGTAACAGTGTATGCCTGGATGTGAGGGTAAGTGTGAAAGTGTCTCTCTGAGTGTGAGCTTGAGTGTGAGAGTGTCTGTGCACAAGTGACAGTGGATACAACAGTACCTCTGTAGGTGTGATTGTGACTGTGTCTGCCTGCATACCAGACTGGGTGTAAGAATGTCTCTCTGTGTGACTCTTTTAGATTTCATGCTTTTAAAAAAAACTTTTCTGAGATCTGCAGATCCACCTGCAGATTCAGATGCGGAGATGCTGGGCTGCATTTCAAAGGCATCATTTGTCCCATCATCACAACTATATCACCCCATGGGGTCACGGAAAGTGTACTCTGACCCCATCAACTCAATTACCTCCCACTTTTCAGCCTCGGGGACCGTTTCCCTAGAAAAGAAAATGGCAGCCGCAACATGACTCTCAGGTTGTGGACAGCAAATCAGATTCTTCCTGTGGCGCGTGGATCTATGGATCCTCCCACGGTGAATCTGCAGAGGATCAGCGCCCCTAAATATCTATATTTTTGGCCCTAAATTTCTCCGAAACTGCTGAACAGATTTGCACCGAATCACAAAAGGTGTGATCTGCAGAAAAGAATCTAGCTTTGTGCCCAAACTTGGTGTAATTCCATTCAGTGTTTTGGGCTGTGGGTGTGTCTAAAGGCACTATGAAAAAATGAATGGGACAAATGCCTTTTGGAACCCCCCATTGTTTTTGTCCCCTGCTTGACAGATCACCCCAAATCTTTCAAGACAGAACCTGAACTTAGCAAAGTATACATTTTGAAAATGTCATGATGATTCTTCAAGCAGCACCAAAGTTATAAGCAAAAAAAACAAAAACTTCTACAGAAACCAGGTCCTAATTAAAACTACATTCTGGTGACTGCCAGTAAGTAATAGGTTTTATATGTATATATATATATATACATACACACACACACACCCACCCACACACATATATATTACCTGCTGGCAGTTGCCAGTAGGTAGCCATATATGGATCTAGTTTTCAAGTATTTTTTGTTTTGCTAATAACTTTGGCGCCATTTAAGGAATCCTCATGACATTTTCAAAACTAGTTTGCCACTCACTTCAGCTGCTGTACTGAAAGTTTTGGGATGAGTCATCAAGCAGGGCCCGAGAAAAAAGGGTGGTCCCAAAACACATTTCTCTATACAATTCCCCATTGGGCTTTTGAACATGAGTACAGCCCAACCCGCAACACAGAATTACACAAAATTTGGCAAAAAGGTAGGTCTTGGTCCAGAAAGAGCCCTTTTTGTGATTTGGTGAATATCTGTTTAGTGGTTTTGTAATTATTAAAGTATAACGAAATATAGATAGCCAAGGACGTGGATCCTCTGCGGATCCTCTGTGGCTTCTCAGATTCATGCTCTAACAGCAAAGCTGTGATTGGCTGGCCACAACCTGAGAGACAAGTTGTAACCACCATTTTGTTCATTCGTACTCTCCTCCCACTAGTGAAAATAACATTAAAAGTTGATAGAAGGGGTTAGGGTAGAGGTGCCCTCACCCCATGGGACTAACAAAGAGGTCTGGGTGGGACCACTCATGGTCAAGAGATAGTCTAAAAATGTTTTCTTTTAACACACAAGGATTCACAGATCTACTTGGATCATCACAGATTTAGGTGGATTCGGGAGGATACCCCTATTGAAAACACCACATACACTCACTCACAGACCTACACACCTAGTAATACACTGACACATCCACTTACACAAGCATTCAAACACCCATAGAGGTGCTCCTATACCCACTCACAGACCCTCATAACGACTTACACACCCACTCACATACCCACACAACTCTTACACACCAACTAACACACACAACCATTTAAAAACACACACAATCACTCACACACCCTTACAGCCACTCATACACCCACTCACATTTCCACAGAACTACTCACATACCCACTCACAGACCCACACAACCACTCATGGAGCCATTCACAGACTGACTCACACACACACACCCAATTACAGACCCACACAATCACCTCACACACCCACGCACACATCCACAAAACCACTCATATACCCACACAGTCTCTCACACACCTACTCACAAACCCACAAAGCCACATTGACTCATAGCCGGTCACACCTACACTCATACACCTACTACACATGCACACATCCACTTACACACCCATACACTCATTGACACCCTGCTTACACACCTACAGTACAGGGATGTTATAGTTAGGAAAAAGCGTTAAAAACCATTAAATAATTCACTGAAAAAACAAAGGTTACAAGTTCACCAGTAAGTAGTTATAGTTAGGACCATTTTTTCCATAGAAAGAGCATTTTTTGTTTTGCCAATAACTTTGGCGCCATTTAAGGGATCTTCACAAAATTTTCAAAACTTATACTTTGGTCACTTTATCTGTTGGTTTGAAAATGTTAGGTGATCCATCAAGCGAGGGTAGAAAATAAAGGAGGTCCCAAAATACTTTTCCCCCATTCTACGTCAATGGAATAAAAAAAAATGTGAACCCGACTACAGCCCGAACTGCTGAACGGAATTATACCAAATTTAGCAGAAAGCTAGCTCTTGGTCCAGAAAGCATGCTTTTTATGATTTGGTGTTAATCCCTTCAGTAGGGAGATATTAGAGTTTTAAAAATATAGATATCTAGGGACACAGATCCCCTGTTGGATCCTGCTGTCCCTGTGCTGATATCTGATTGGTTGGCAACACTTCAACAAGGAAATGTTGGCAGCCATCTCAGGACTCAGCTTCAGCCAAGTCCCACAAAAAAAGTGAAAAAAAGAGAGGTGCCAGGGTAGGGTCACCTTGGGCGGGCCCCCAGCCCTGGTTTAGTGGGTCCCTCACAAACCCCTCCAAGGCTAAAAAGCATTATTTTTTCAAAATGTCTGAAAGATCCATGGTATTTCCCGACATTAAAATAAAATGCAGTCTTCCACCCTTTTCTTTTATTTTGCTGCCTGGGCGGGTCAGGTCCTGGGGACATTGGGGGCTTTAAAAAGAAGGGTGGTGTAAGAGGCACCCCTCCTATGGGCTTGTATTATCCCTTGGGACTGCCACCTCCCCTGGGCGACCACAGATTAAAATGCAGGGGGGGCCGTGCAGCCCCCCGGGGAATGTCACCTCCCTGGGGCTATCTTTCAATTATACATGGGGGGGGTCACATGGCTTGCCTGTAACCCTGGGGACCACCACCTCCCTGGGGCTAATGCTGAATTTTATGTGGGGGGCTGCGCAGGGGACCACCACCTCCCTAGGGCTGACATGAAAGAATGAAGGGTGTCTGTTGTAGACCTTCAGCCCTGGGGACCACAACCTCCCCAGAACTAATAATACCCCCCTAAGGTCCCAGGAACCACCACCTCCTCAGTGATAAAGTAACAATGAGAGGGCAGGTAGCCCCACTACAGCCCCAGCCTGTGTCTAAGGTAAAAGAATCCCCCAAGCGCTATTAATGTAAATTAAGAGGGGCCATGTGGCCTCCCCACAGCCCCTGAGACCACCACCTCTTCAGGGTTGAAAACAGATAAGGAAGGGGGGGTGTTGTGGCCCCCGGCCCCGGGGACCTCTACCTCCCTTGGGGCAAATTGTAATGTTCGAGGGGGGCTGTGCAGCCCCTCTTGAGGAGCCAATAATAGCCCTGGGGACACCACCACCCAGGGCTGGCTCCTGTTATGGCTTGGGGTGGCCATCCACAGGATATAGCTGTTTGCTCTGACTTGGCGGGAGTTTAAACAGCTCGTGCCAAGTAACAGCAAGCACTCTGCTTGCAGCAAGTGAGAGCTGTCAAACAGCTCTCACTTGCTGTGAGTAGAGGTTTCCTCTGTTTCCCTGCCTGCAGAAATGCAGGTAGGGAAAGAGAGGAAACAATCTCTGTCAAAGAGAAGGAGCTGCATCTTTAGCAGCCCACTCTCTGTGACAGCAATGCCTGCTCCTGCAAAAGGCGAAGAGCCGACTTAGACAGGGGGACTTTGAGGCTCCCCCTGTGGTCCCATTGCACACTAGGAGCCCTGGACGGCACCCAGGACAGATGGCTGGGCCCAGGGGGATGAGGTCCCTAGGGCCAATATCAGCTTTGGGATGGGGGATGTGTGGGCCCCCCAAAAAAATATATGTTGAGGACGGCCCCAAGAGATGAGGTCCTCTGGGCCAAAATTGGCTCAGGGAGGGGGGTCAGCCAGCCCCCGTTCCCAAAAATATTTTTAAAATTATAAGGCTGGGTCCCAAGGGACAGGATTTGATGTGGTTTGATGTTAGAACTTGCAAGTATATAGTCCTCCAACTTGCACATGAAGATATTTGCATAGGAAGGAGCCATCTGAGTGCCCATCCAACTTTGCAAGAGTTATCCTTAAATCCAACAATTTCACCTTCAATGGTAAACACTATCTGCAGATACAAGGGATATCCTTCGGCACTCGGATGGCTCCTTCCTATGCAAAGATCTTCATGGGTAAACCGGAGGACTATATACTTGCAAGTTCTAACATCAAACCACTGGTTTGGCTACGATACATTGATGACATCTTTATAATATGGAATGCAGGAAATGGAACACTGGAGCAATTTACAGCTTTTATCAACAGTGTCCATCCTACCATCAAATTCACTGGCAGTAACACTAAACAGAAGAGTCATCTCCCTTTTCTGGATGTGTTACTCACTATTCATGAACAAAAAATTATAACTGATCTGTACCACAAGCCTACAGATGCTCATTTGTATCTAAACTGGACTTCATGTCACCCATACACACTAAACTCAGCATCATCTACAGCCAAGCATTCAGAATAAGATGCATCTGCAGCAATGAAGACACTTGTAAAGACCATCTACAGGAGCTTGTTACATCATTTAAAAAGCAAGGCTATCCTCTGCATATCATTCTACAACAAATCAACAAGGGCCTGATTACAACTTTGGAGGAGGTGTTAATCCGTCCCAAACGGATATACCACCAGCCGTATTACGAGTTCCGTAGGATATAATGGACTCGTAATACGGCTGGTGGTATATCCGTCACATTTGGGATGGATTAACACCTTCCTCCAAAGTTGTAATCAGACCCCAAGTCTTTGCAGTTTCCCAGGGAAGCACTTATTTGGAATACCAACAGAAAAAACAAAAGTGACAGAATCCCATTTGTGGTTGACTATCATCCATCAGCTCCCAACTACAGAAATATAGTACAAACAACTTTTCCCTTACTATCCACTTGTGAAAAATTGCAAAAGCTTTTTCCAAAATCACCAGTCATTGCTTACCGCAGAGATCCCAATTTACGATCGCTTATTGTGAGAGCTGAACTTAAGCAAGCTGTAACAAATGCAGGAGTTAATTGCTGTGATTACAAAAGGTGCATCACATGGGAGTACCTTTTACAAACATCATTAGTAACAAGCTCTGTCACAAGAAGGACCTATGAAATAAGACAGCATCTTACATGTCGCTCAACATGCATTATTTATGTGATTCAGTGACAACGCCAAAGCTGTAAAAAACAATATGTAGGCCAAACAGTGAATGACCTCCGTACACAATTCAGGAACTACAAATCAGCAATAAGAAACCTGACCAATCTTTAGCCAATCATTTTAACCTTGTCGACCATTTACTAACAGATTTGAAGATTTTCCTTGTGGAACATGTTTTAAAGGAAGAACTATTGGACATCAGAGAAAACTTCTGCATGTACTGTTTAAAATCAATGCATCCAGGTGGAATGAATGTCAGTGACAATAATACTGAGATCTTGTGACATCTGGTGCTGAGATCTGATTCGCTGCCAACACTTCAACCAGGAAGTGTTGGTAGCAATTTTGGGACTCAGCTTCAGCCAAGACCCAAAAATAAATGTGAAAAAAAGAAAAGGGGGCAGCGTACGAATACCCTAACACACTAGTCTTGGTGCTGGGGATCTCCTGGAATCCTGCCAATGCAAACAAGGGCTTTTTTCCCATGGCAATATTCATGAATAGTCACAAATGTTGCAGTCAATAAACAAAAAACAGTCTCCTGCACTTGTTTTTAATGTAGCCCTGGGTGAGCAAGATTCCGGGAACATGCAGAGTTTATTAAAAAACTGGGCCCTTTCCAAAGGCTTATTTATGCCCCAGGGCTAATTTGGAATAAATATATAGGGTGCCGCACGGGAACCCCGGGCCTTGGGACTACCACTTACCTGGAGCTTTTTTTTTTTTTAAAGGAAGGGGTCACACGGATCCTCCTCCAAGAGCTTTCAGAAGTCGAAGTGACCACACCTCCCTAGGGTGAATTTTAAAATGAAGAAAGGGTTCTGCACAGACCCACGGACCCAGGCCTCATGGGGCCAATAACTTTGGTAAAAAGAGGAAGTGGGCCATGCCATATATGGCCACAGGAACCACCACATGCCGAGGGCCGGCCATTACATAACAAAGGAGGAGGGGGGCACACTGCCCCCCTCCTGTAGCCATTTATGGCCCTGGGGACTGCTGACCCGAGGACTGGCTTCTACTATCTCCTGAGGTGCCCACTCTCAGAGATAGATGTTTTCTTTTACTTGGCAGGAGTTGTGACAGCTACCACAAAGCAAAAGCAAATACTCAGCTTACCTGTGTACTACTCCCCATAGCCACCCAATCCCATGCCACTCATGAAGTGCTTCTTTGTTTGGTAGAGATGAGATCATACTCCTGTGCATCAAGAATGAGTCTCTAAAACCAAGGGGGAAATACACCTTTTAGTGAACTGTCCATCATCCTGGGAAAAGGGGGGGGGAAACGTTGCTTACCAAGAAAGTGTATGGGTTGGGGCTAAAAGGGTGGGCCTTCTAGGCCATTTTACATGCCTACAGTTTTTAAAAGGGAGAACGTGACCTTGGGTCATAACTCATGCCCTCACCATGCACTGCTAATAACCCAACATATTACATCACTCATGACATCTTTGATAATATCATACATAATATCAATGTAACCTGTGAAGTCAAATTATTGAGGCTAAAACTGTGCATGGTAGGGCTGCGAGTTATGGTTACCTCAGGCCGCAAGTTATAGTTACTTGAAATATCTTTATTTATAAATGCTGAATTTCTATGGTTTTGTGCGAGTAAATTCAGGACCTAACTATAACGTCCCTAAAAATCTTTGACTTTTTAAGTGAATTTCAACGTTTATTATAATTATATTTCCTAACTGTAATGTCCCTGCAACCTTTGTTTTTTTCAGTTAATATTTACACCAAATAATGTAAAAGGCTCTTTCTGGACCAAGAGCTAGCTTTCTGCAAGATTTGGTGCAATTCCATCCAGCCGAACCACCTCTCTTTCTGTTCAAAATCCCATTGTAAATTACCAAAGACAAAACATGTTTTGGGAACCCTGACCCCTCTTTTTCTGCTTGATGGATCACCCTCAAACTTTCCAGACAGCAGCTGACACGAGTGTCACATTTTTGGGGAAAATCTTGTGAAGATTCATGAACAAGCACCAAAGATATAGGCAAGTAAAAAATGCTTGTTCTATAGGAGCTAGGTCCTAACAATAACTACCTAGCGGAGCCACTAGGTAAGATATATATATATATTCCATTGACTGTACTTGGTAAATTAGCAGTTTCATGCAAAAGCTATTTATCCAGATAACCATCCTAATTCGTTGAAAAACAGTAAAATTACTGATTTGCATCAATTTGGGATGCCTAAATCTTGCTGACTGTTACCTGGGATCTGGCACAGGCTTTCACCACTCTTATTCATTAACTGGTAAATGTATCCACTCCAAAAAAAAAAAGTCCCAGCCCCACAAAGGAAGGCTATAGTAATCCTCGTATTAAAAAAATGTGGGTGTCAAGGTATTAGCCAACTTTAGACTTTTAGACTTTCAATATTCTGGCTAAAGTACTGCAAAAAATGTTCAGCCCTGTTACATGAGGAGCTGGACGCCAACAACCACAGGTCCAACCTGGCACCTTTACCCTTCCAGAAGTGCTGGAGCTTAATTTCTCTGCTGCTCCTAAAGTTATAAATTTGAAGGTCTATTTTGATCCTGGAATGCCCCTTGGAGGGCTTGGTTATGAACAGGCGATTATACTAGCTTTCCAAGCTGAGGCTTGTACTCTATTTGCTACTATATCTCACAAAACATTGGTGGTGGGGAAAGCTGATAACTCAGTTATGGAAATTTGTAACTTCTAGTATGTGGATCTATTGGTCAGATTAATTAGCTTCACAGAGCGCAGAACATCGGCGTCCACTTAATATCAGGACTGATAAGTAGGCTCTTGTCCCATTGGGCAGACGCTTCCCTGATTGGTGTCAAGTCAGAGACTATGGCCCTCATTACGACTTTGCCAGTCTTATAGCAAGACTGCTGTGCTGGAAGCTGCCAAATGACTGCCAGTGATGGTGGTACAGTGATTGACGTATTACGAGACACATACTGAAGGCTGCCCAGAAACAGTCACAAATCCGACACCACCAGGCTGACTGAGGGTGGGAGAGAGACAGTACCACCACAAGCACTGCCATGCCAACAACACCCCACCCTCCATATTATGGCCCACAAATCAGCATGGCGGTCATTGCATAGTGGTAAACCATTGGTGGTGCAAAATGGCCTCTGTCAAAAAACCACCTCCACCAGAACCTGACACCACATTGGATAGTTCACATACCCCACACCAGACACACACCACAAACACCTTCTAACTGCACTGTATAACACACCATCAGTCACCCCCACAATCCTTTGCAACCACAATTACCAACTGAAAGACCGAGGAGCACACCAATGGAGGACACTGCACGTCTAAACCATTGGCACTGACACACATCAAAAACATCACACACCACACAACTGCGTCACCAACACAATACACACATTGCCACTGCACACATACACCAGATACCACCAGTGCACACAACCAAACACCACCACCCCACCAACTACCATACACACACAACACTTCCCACTCACAACAACCATGTCCCATCAGAAGCACCCACAGTTCACTGATGATGAATTGAGGGTCATGGTAGATAAAATCGTCAAGTTAGAGCTACAACTGTTCGGAGCCCATGTCCAGCAAATCTCGATAGCCAGGAAAATGGAGTTATGGCGGAGGATCATCAACAAGGTCAACTAACTGAGCACACATCTATGCAAAATGGAGGACATCAGGAAGAGGTGGAATGAACTACGAAGGAAGGTGCATTCCATTGCATCCAGCGGATGACCCCCGCATCCTCCCCTGAGTTCACATCATGGGAGGAGAAGGCCTTGGACATCATGCATCCTCAGGGCCTGACTGGAATCATCAGAGGACTTGACTCTGGTAACTGAACAACACTCCCCAGCCACCAACCATTCATGCCCAGCATGCGTCCCTACCACCCATCCTATCGCACACATCAGTCCCCCTCATCCCATGCCCCTCCTCTGAATGCCCCAACACCCACTGCCACTATCCCAACACAGTCCCACCCTAATGCTCAGATATCAAACACAATGTCAAGCACCACAACTCCCACAATCCATCACTGCCCACACATCAAGAATGTACAGTCCCACATTACAACACCTGCATAGACAACCATAGCCCATGCCACACCAACTGGATACCACAACTGTGTCCCAACACATGGCAATGACAGCAATGCAATCCCCAATCACCAAACTGAAATCCCAAATTGTAATAATGCCACAACATGTCGCATGCAAGCAATGTCTGCAGTGCTGCCGCTGTCATTGCTATCACTGGGAAGCAAGTCAAGCTATTCCAAGCACCTGACGATGAGCCACCAACTACACATCCATAATGTAACTCTCTCCCTTTCCAGCCACAGATCCTGCTGCCACCCGGCAGCCCATGCCAGAGACAGACAGCCCTCCCCACGATGAAGACCCCAATGGATGTCTGGAAGTTGACGACTTGCCTGATCTTTCTGGGACAACTGGTCAGTCGAACACCACCAGCCCAACTCTGGACACATCTGAGCCCCCCTCCAATGTGGCTACCACAGCACAGTCAACCCTACATCCCCACACCTGTGATCCAAGGACAGGTAAATCAGCAGTGTGCCCTACAGTACAGGGACCAGAGTTAAGGCCGCACACCCAAAATGATGAAGGTCCTGGTGCGACTGAGAGTGGGCACACTGTGCCAGAGGCACAGGTTCAGGGGGGCAGGGGCAGAGGGAGGGCACCTGTGGCCCAAAGGATGGGGCACCCACAACAAAAGACAGGCCAGGAGGCCATCACCCAAGTCCTGGGAGCATACCACCAGTCCCAGGACACAATGGGCAACATCCTTGCAACTGTCCAAGAGAATCAGAAGCTGCAGAGGGAGCACCACCAGGAGGCCATACAGCAGTGGTAGACCCTCAATTCCACCATAGCCTCCATTGCAGGGGTACTGAAGGAACTGATCACCATCCTGTGTGCGACATCCACCCACCAGCAGACCGCTTCCACTAACGACATTCCAAATGAGCCCTCTACTTCTGCAGCAGCTAGTGGAATGGAGGCCCTTCCAGAGGACCCGCAGACCACCAGCACCCCTGCCCCTGTAGTTGACGAACCCCCGCGCAAGCAAGGATGTCCATCCAAACATCCTGCAGGACCCGATGCCAAGACTAAGACCACTGCCAGGAAGTGAGCCTCTTCTGGACATTCTCCCTTGTCTGCCACAGACATATCCTGTTGACTGTCCACTGTCATTGATCCATTTACCCACTCCCACTTGGATACTGGACCTGGACTACCTACAGCTGGGACAGCTACTCAGATGATTACACTCACTTTGACCCCACTCTTCACACATTGTACTTGTGAGCAAAATTAAACAACTTTGAGCACAGTAACTGCCTATATGTCTTTATTGTAATGGGTAAAAATCACATTTGAATGACATGTCATCACAGTCAAACCACTGTCCTGTGAATGTCTGTGCGATAGGCAGAAGGGAGAGCAATATGCACCAAGGTTGATGGTAGGGCAGAGTTAATCTAGATTCATGTGTCAAGGTAACTAGCAGGCAATGCAGGAACCATAGTTGCACCACACAAATACCCTGCAAATAGACCAAGACAGGGAAAAATATCATTATAGAAGACACTATAGGCCACTCAACACACATGCTGCACAATGTTGTAATCCCTAGTGTGAGTTAGCATATGGAATCACAAACCATATGCCCATGTCATGTCTACATTTATACGGCATCCATACACAATAGTCCTTCCCTCACAGCTGATAAATCTCACCTAAAGCCATGTTTCACAGGCTGTAAAGGTTGGGTGACACATTCTCCCATTGTGGACTGTGAGGAATGATAGCAATACTGATGTCAACACCAGCCTTGGCACGACAACTGCAGCTGGCAAAGCAGTACAGGGAACATAGCACATGGACAACAAAATTGCATGAAAGATGTGTCAGAGTCACCAGATCCTCGGGGTTTGCGCACGTTCCCAACACATCCTCTAATGAACAGCTCCAAGACTCTGATAGACAATTCACAGAGACTGTGAGAGTTCAAGAGGGGAAGAGGGGATTAGGAAGGGTACTGATGGGAAGGAGACCTTTAATGGGAAAAAAGGTTAGAACACACAATATAACCTGAAGTAAATATTAATAAACATAGTCTTTCTGAAAATATGAGCAATCTTGAATTGCAGTTTTAAAAAATGAACAGATTTTGTGATGATCAGATACCTGTAATGGAATCAAGATTAATTCAAATAAAACTTTTCTTATTCAAGCATGAATTAGAATAACAAGAATATGCATAATAGGAGCATATAATATTGCATCTATAACTTCTGATCCTATATATATTTTCCTTGAAATGTTTTCAACACAGATTACACTCTGAAACACTAGAGAAGAAATATTTTTCAATGGGTTCAATAGTTCAAGAAATATTTCCCATACTTATCAACTCGAATTGTACTAAGCAATTATTCTGGAATGGTAATATGCAGTTCACAACATAAATAAACTCTAGTAAAAAATTGCATGTCCTGCTGACTTGAATGCCACCATGCAAAGTCAAGAAATGGTTGCACAATAAATAGCAACAGGTTTTGAAATTATCTTAAATTGAATTATACATCGTACCACTTTAAAACCTTCTGTTAAATGTCAATAAATAGTAACACACAATGTATCACAAGCTTTTAAAGCTTCATAAACGAACCGCGCCTCATTGCCGATTCGTGATCAATCATGTATGTGTCAATAAATGTCAGCGCGCAATGCAACTCAAGATTTCAAAGCTTTTCAAACGAATCGCGCCTCCTGCTGATTCATAAATATCCACGTGTATGTCAATAAACACTGGCGCGCAATGTAACACAGTTTTTCCTTTTTAAAGCTTTTCAGACAAATCGCGCATCTTGTCGATTTGTAAACCTCAACGCGTATGTCACTAAACGCTGGCGCGCAATGTAACATGAGTTTCAAAACTATAAACAAATAGCGCTTCTTGCCGATTCATAAACATCCATGTACACACTTTAACAAAATACTCGAGTGCACTTTTTATAACCTTAAAACAAATTGTTGACATAAATAAACGATCAGATCTTAGAATGAGATAATTCTAGATAAAATAAACGGTATTGGGAATAAACCCAAACTACTGTCTTACCACCCAGGAACAAGATGCACCAATGAAGATTTCAAAGCAGAACTGGGAGATCAAAAAGGCAACTGTAACTGAAGTTCTGGAAATAGCTGCTCTTCTGCACTGGAACCTCTGAATAGTGAGCACTGGGAGTTGGGCTGACTCTCCTTATATAGAGTCTTGGCCCAGCCCAGAACCACACCCAGGCATGTTGCAGGGAAAGTCTCTGGAAGGCCCTGGAAAGAGGCCACACCCTAACCCACTCTGAAAACCTGCAGCAATACCTTGCAAAGAAACAGTATTTGTAAAACATATTAAGAATAAGTGTTTAGGATTGAACTCTGCAATGCAAAAGGGTAAAATACAACATATCAGCTCAATGCATGAATCATGTTATTTTGAAAGTGCTGTTTTTTTGCATTTTTTGACGCCAATAGAGCGCGTACTGTTCTGGTGTTGACAGTACTCCCCTCTCCCAGACACGCTCTAGGGCCTGGTTTGTTTGGATTAAGACGATGAAAGTGTCTCACAAGTACTGGAGCATGAACATCAGATGCGGAAACCCATGAGTTACTTTCAGGACCATAACCTTTCCATGAGATTAAATACCATAGATTACGTCCTCTCAGTTTAGAATCCAACACTTTCTTGACTTCATATTCTTCTTCCCCTTGTACTAAAACAGGAGCTGGATGAGGATGGACCTTTTGGACTGCCTTTTTCAAGAGGGAAGTGTGGAACACTGGATGAATCCGCAAGAATCCGGGCAATTGTAGTTTATAAGTCACTGGATTGATTTGCTGAAGGACAGTATAAGGACCTATGAATTTGGGGTTAAACATGTGCTTCTTCTTGAAGTCTATATGTTTTGTGGAAAGCCACACTTGGTCACCTGGTTGATATTGCGGTCCCTCACAATGTTTCTTATCATAATGTCTTTTATATTTTTGTTTGGCTTTTTCTAGATACTGTTGAATCAGCTTCTGGGTTTGATGTAAATGCTGAATGGTTTCTGACACAGCTGGAGTAAGAGAACTGTCTTGAGGAATTGTGATGGGCAAGGTGTCAGGATGATAACCAAATAAACCAAAAAAGGGTGTAACGCCAATGGAAGTGTGGAATGAGTTATTGTAAGCTAACTCAGCTAACCAGAGCATAGATGTCCAAGAATGAAGTGCCTTTTCAGCATAGGCACGTAGGTATTGTTTTAAAGTCTGATTTAGTCTTTCTGTTTGACCATCTGTTTGAGGATGGTGACTAGTAGATAGTGTAGATGTCACTTGGAGTGTTTTACACAATGTCTTCCAGAAATTGGAGGAAAATTGTGACCCCCGATCGGAGAGGATAACCTTTGGTAGTCCATGATAACGAACCACTCTGTTCAGTAAAATGTTTGCCAATTCACTAGAAGTGGGCAATTTTTTTTTACAGGCAATAAAATGTCCATATTTTGTGAGACTATCTACTACCACCAGAATTACTGAATGCTGTTGAACCACTGGCAGACCTGTAATAAAGTCTAATGAAATGTGTTCCCATGGATGACTTGGAGTTGGAAGTGGATGTAATAATCCTTTTGGTTTAGAATGACTTGTTTTAATGCGAGCACAAACTTCACAGTTGTTTACCATTGCTTTTACATCTTTCGTTAGGGTAGGCCACCAAAAATAACGTTGGATCAGTTCAAGAGTTTTAGGAATACCTGGATGACCTGCGTTAGGTATAACATGTAACCAATGAAACACTATCTTGCGAAGTTTGATAGTGGGTATGAATAAACGAGCGTCATGAAAGGGTAAACCTTGTTTGATTGACCTTTTGGGATCAGCTTGGGCCCATGTTTGCCATTTTTCAACAGTGAAGGAATTGCAAATTTCTTCAAAGAAATCTTCAGTTTTTATGATACATAGAACCTTGTCTGGAGCAATGATAGCTCTGGAGGCTTGAAATGCAGGCAACGTGGTAGACTCTTGACGGGACAAGGCGTCAGCCTTGCGATTATCTTTACCAGTCCGGAAGGTTACTACGAAATCAAATTTGTCAAAAAAAGCATCCAGCGTAATTGCCTAGGGGTCAAAAGTCTGGCGGAACTCATGAATTGAAGATTACGATGATCAGTATATACTGTAACAGTGTATTTGGCACCCAATGAATGATGTCTCCATTCTTTAAAGGCGTCCCGAATTGCCAGAAGTTCTTTTTCAGCAATGACATAGTTTTGATCGGCTTCGTTCAACTTCCGAGACATATAAGCTTCAGGATGAAGTTGACCAGTGTCTTTATTTCATTGTGATAAGACAGCTCCTATTGCTACATCTGAAGCATCAGCTTCCACTATAAAAGGTTGATTCGCATCAGGATGAGTTAAAACTGGGGCAGTGGAGAAAGCTTTCGTTAAAGTCGAGAAGGCTTGATCAGCTTCTGGGGACCATACAAACTTTTCTTTCTTTCTTAGTAGTTTAGTGATTGGAGCCACTGTCTGGGATAACTGACTTATGAACCTCCGGTAAAAAATTGCAAACCCCAGGAAGCACTGTACATCACGAATAGTTTTTGGGATGGGCCACTGAGATACAGCTTTTACTTTCTTTTCTGCCATCACCATACCTTGAGGGGTAAGAATAACCCCCAAAAACTCAACCGTGGTAACATGAAACTCACACTTGGTTAGTTTACAATATAAATGGTGTTTTCGAAGGGCTGCAAGAATTTTCTTGACATGTTGTACATGTTCGTTTTCATTGTCTGAGTAGATCAAGATGTCATCGATGAAGACTATGGCAAATATGTCGAGGTACTCTCTAAGAACGTCATTCAAGAAAAATTTAAAAGCTGCTGGAGCGTTACACAGACCAAAAGGCATGACGGTATATTCAAAAAGGCCACATCTTGTCTTGAACGCTGTTTTCCATTCGTCACCCTCTCTCATTCTGACCAAATAATAAGCACCTCGAAGATCAAGCTTCGTGTAGATCTTTGCTCTCTTTACTTGTTCCAATAAAACCGGAATTAGGGGTAAAGGATATTTATTCTTGATGGTGACTTTGTTTAAACCTCTATAGTCAATGGAAGTTCGAAGATCTCCATTAGCTTTGGGAACAAAAAATAAAGGCGAAGCTGCAGGAGACTTAGAGGGACGAATGAAGCCATTCTCCAAAAATTGATCTAGGTATTTTCGGAAATGTTGGTTTTCATGTTCTGACAGAGCATATACATGACAGTTGGGAAGTGTCGCACCTGGGGCTAGGTCAATTTGACAGTCATAAGATCTATGAGGAGGTAGAGTCTCTGCTCCTTTCTCATCAAATACATCTTTAGTCAAAGGTCTTCTGATGGTTCCAATTTCCATCAGTTCCGACATTCTTTCTTTCGAAGTTCTTGAATCTCTGTTATCATGAACGCACCATGAATATTTTTCAATCTTTTTGTGCTTTCCTTTACATTCTGCTAAACGATGGTCAAGTCTCAAGACAAGATTTATTAACTCTTGACAGTCTGTAGGTTGTGGATCGATTTGCGCTAAGATATCTTTTAATTCCTCTTTGAGTCCCTTGTAAAACAAGACCGCTTGTTTTTCTTCACGCCAGGAAGTCTCGGCAACCAGCCGGTTAAAGTTGGCTAAATACGACACTAGGTCTTGATTTCCTTGGCGTAAGTTTAATAATTCATGATCTGCTGACTGTGTTACAGCTCTACGATCAAAAACTCTCTCAAATTCACGAACAAAATTTCTCCAATTATACAACAAGGGACTATTTTTACGCACAAGAGGAATTGACCAAGTAGCTGCATCTACAGTCAGATATGATAACAAGAAAGCTACTTTGGACTGGGCATCGGGAAAGGTATTTGGTCTGCAGGTGAAGTATAGTTCCACTTGAACCAGGAAAGATTGCGCTTTCAATGGGTCACCTGAGAAACGTTCTGGGGGAGCTAAAGGAATAGCAGCAGGAACATTTAGGGAAATTGGACTACTTCCAGAAGCCTGAGACAAAGTACCTGGCCAAAACACCCCTGTGGGACTTTGCTCCTTCTTCTCTACCTTATCTTGCAACTGACTCACTCTCTCTGCTAAGCTGGTAGTCAATTCTTTGGATGATACCACCTCTGCTTGGAGCTGGGTGATAGCCTTAACTAACTCGTCTAGCGTGGCCATGCTGAGAACATACACAAACCAGGAGGATAATTATTCGTGGGCTCACTATTCTGTCAGAGTCACCAGATCCTCTGGGTTTGCGCACGTTCCCAACACATCCTCTAATGAACAGCTCCAAGACTCTGATAGACAATTCACAGAGACTGTGAGAGTTCAAGAGGGGAAGAGGGGATTAGGAAGGGTACTGATGGGAAGGAGACCTTTAATGGGAAAAAAGGTTAGAACACACAATATAACCTGAAGTAAATATTAATAAACATAGTCTTTCTGAAAATATGAGCAATCTTGAATTGCAGTTTTAAAAAATGAACAGATTTTGTGATGATCAGATACCTGTAATGGAATCAAGATTAATTCAAATAAAACTTTTCTTATTCAAGCATGAATTAGAATAACAAGAATATGCATAATAGGAGCATATAATATTGCATCTATAACTTCTGATCCTATATATATATTCCTTGAAATGTTTTCAACACAGATTACACTCTGAAACACTAGAGAAGAAATATTTTTCAATGGGTTCAATAGTTCAAGAAATATTTCCCATACTTATCAACTCGAATTGTACTAAGCAATTATTCTGGAATGGTAATATGCAGTTCACAACATAAATAAACTCTAGTAAAAAATTGCATGTCCTGCTGACTTGAATGCCACCATGCAAAGTCAAGAAATGGTTGCACAATAAATAGCAACAGGTTTTGAAATTATCTTAAATTGAATTATACATCGTACCACTTCAAAACCTTCTTTTAAATGTCAATAAATAGTTACACACAATGTATCACAAGCTTTTAAAGCTTCATAAACGAACCGCGCCTCATTGCCGATTCGTGATCAATCATGTATGTGTCAATAAATGTCAGCGCGCAATGCAACTCAAGATTTCAAAGCTTTTCAAACGAATCGCGCCTCCTGCTGATTCATAAATATCCACGTGTATGTCAATAAACACTGGCGCGCAATGTAACAGAGTTTTTCCTTTTTTAAAGCTTTTCAGACAAATCGCGCATCTTGTCGATTTGTAAACCTCAACGCGTATGTCAATAAACGCTGGCACGCAATGTAACATGAGTTTCAAAACTATAAACAAATAGCGCTTCTTGCCGATTCATAAACATCCATGTACACACTTTAACAAAATACCCGAGTGCACTTTTTATAACCTTAAAACAAATTGTTGACATAAATAAACGATCAGATCTTAGAATGAGATAATTCTAGATAAAATAAACGGTATTGGGAATAAACCCAAACTACTGTCTTACCACCCAGGAACAAGATGCACCAATGAAGATTTCAAAGCAGAACTGGGAGATCAAAAATGCCACTGGAACTGAAGTTCTGGAAATAGCTGCTCTTCTGCACTGGAACCTCTGAATAGTGAGCACTGGGAGTTGGGCTGACTCTCCTTATATAGAGTCTTGGCCCAGCCAAGAACCACGCCCAGGCATGTTGCAGGGAAAGTCTCTGGAAGGCCCTGGAAAGAGGCCACACCCTAACCCACTCTGAAAACCTGCAGCAATACCTTGCAAAGAAACAGTATTTGTAAAACATATTAAGAATAAGTGTTTAGGATTGAACTCTGCAATGCAAAAGGGTAAAATACAACATATCAGCACAATGCATGAATCATGTTATTTTGAAAGTGATGTTTTTTTGCATTTTTTTACGCCAATAGAGCGCGTACTGTTCTGGTGTTGACAGTACTCCCCTCTCCCAGACACGCTCTAGGGCCTGGTTTGTTTGGATTAAGACAATGAAAGTGTCTCACAAGTACTGGAGCATGAACATCAGATGCGGAAACCCATGAGTTACTTTCAGGACCATAACCTTTCCATGAGATTAAATACCATAGATTACGTCCTCTCAGTTTAGAATCCAACACTTTCTTGACTTCATATTCTTCTTCCCCTTGTACTAAAACAGGAGCTGGATGAGGATGGACCTTTTGGACTGCCTTTTTCAAGAGGGAAGTGTGGAACACTGGATGAATCCGCAAAGATCCGGGCTATTGTAGTTTATAAGTCACTGGATTGATTTGCTGAAGGACAGTATAAGGACCTATGAATTTGGGGTTAAACATGTGCTTCTTCTTGAAGTCTATATGTTTTGCGGAAAGCCACACTTGGTCACCTGGTTGATATTGCGGTCCCTCACAATGTTTCTTATCATAATGTCTTTTATATTTTTGTTTGGCTTTTTCTAGATACTGTTGAATCAGCTTCTGGGTTTGATGTAAATGCTGAATGGTTTCTGACACAGCTGGAGTAAGAGAACTGTCTTGAGGAATTGTGATGGGCAAGGTGTCAGGATGATAACCAAATAAACCAAAAAAGGGTGTAACGCCAATGGAAGTGTGGAATGAGTTATTGTAAGCTAACTCAGCTAACCAGAGCATAGATGTCCAAGAATGAAGTGCCTTTTCAGCATAGGCACGTAGGTATTGTTTTAAAGTCTGATTTAGTCTTTCTGTTTGACCATCTGTTTGAGGATGGTGACTAGTAGATAGTGTAGATGTCACTTGGAGTGTTTTACACAATGTCTTCCAGAAATTGGAGGAAAATTGTGACCCCCGATCGGAGAGGATAACCTTTGGTAGTCCATGATAACGAACCACTCTGTTCAGTAAAATGTTTGCCAATTCACTAGAAGTGGGCAATTTTTTTTTACAGGCAATAAAATGTCCATATTTTGTGAGACTATCTACTACCACCAGAATTACTGAATGCTGTTGAACCACTGGCAGACCTGTAATAAAGTCTAATGAAATGTGTTCCCATGGACGACTTGGAGTTGGAAGTGGATGTAATAATCCTTTTGGTTTAGAATGACTTGTTTTAATGCGAGCACAAACTTCACAGTTGTTTACCATTGCTTTTACATCTTTTGTTAGGGTAGGCCACCAAAAATAACGTTGGATCAGTTCAAGAGTTTTAGGAATACCTGGATGACCTGCGTTAGGTATAACATGTAACCAATGAAACACTATCTTGCGAAGTTTGATAGTGGGTATGAATAAACGAGCGTCATGAAAGGGTAAACCTTGTTTGATTGACCTTTTGGGATCAGCTTGGGCCCATGTTTGCCATTTTTCAACAGTGAAGGAATTGCAAATTTCTTCAAAGAAATCTTCAGTTTTTATGATACATAGAACCTTGTCTGGAGCAATGATAGCTCTGGAGGCTTGAAATGCAGGCAACGTGGTAGACTCTTGACGGGACAAGGCGTCAGCCTTGCGATTATCTTTACCAGTCCGGAAGGTTACTACGAAATCAAATTCGGCAAAAAAAGCATCCAGCGTAATTGCCTAGGGGTCAAAAGTCTGGCGGAACTCATGAATTGAAGATTACGATGATCAGTATATACTGTAACAGTGTATTTGGCACCCAATAAATGATGTCTCCATTCTTTAAAGGCGTCCCGAATTGCCAGAAGTTCTTTTTCAGCAATGACATAGTTTTGTTCGGCTTCGTTCAACTTCCGAGACATATAAGCTTCAGGATGAAGTTGACCAGTGTCTTTATTTCATTGTGATAATACAGCTCCTATTGCTACATCTGAAGCATCAGCTTCCACTATAAAAGGTTGATTCGCATCAGGATGAGTTAAAACTGGGGCAGTGGAGAAAGCTTTTGTTAAAGTCGAGAAGGCTTGATCAGCTTCTGGGGACCATACAAACTTTTCTTTCTTTCTTAGTAGCTTAGTGATTGGAGCCACTGTCTGGGAGAAATGACTTATGAACCTCCGGTAAAAAATTGCAAACCCCAGGAAGCACTGTACATCACGAACAGTTTTTGGGATGGGCCACTGAGATACAGCTTTTACTTTCTTTTCTGCCATCACCATACCTTGAGGGGTAAGAATAACCCCCAAAAACTCAACCGTGGTAACATGAAACTCACACTTGGTTAGTTTACAATATAAATGGTGTTTTCGAAGGGCTGCAAGAATTTTCTTGACATGTTGTACATGTTCGTTTTCATTGTCTGAGTACATCAAAATGTCATCGATGAAGACTATGGCAAATATGTCAAGGTACTCTCTAAGAACGTCATTCAAGAAAAATTTAAAAGCTGCTGGAGCGTTACACAGACCAAAAGGCATGACGGTATATTCAAAAAGGCCATATCTTGTCTTGAACGCTGTTTTCCATTCGTCACCCTCTCTCATTCTGACCAAATAATAAGCACCTCGAAGATCAAGCTTCGTGTAGATCTTTGCTCTCTTTACTTGTTCCAATAAAACCGGAATTAGGGGTAAAGGATATTTATTCTTGATGGTGACTTTGTTTAAACCTCTATAGTCAATGCAAGTTCGAAGATCTCCATTAGCTTTGGGAACAAAAAATAAAGGCGAAGCTGCAGGAGACTTAGAGGGGCGAATGAAGCCATTCTCCAAAAATTGATCTAGGTATTTTCGGAAATGTTGGTTTTCATGTTCTGACAGAGCATATACACGACAGTTGGGAAGTGTCGCACCTGGGGCTAGGTCAATTTGACAGTCATAAGATCTATGAGGAGGTAGAGTCTCTGCTCCTTTCTCATCAAATACATCTTTAGTCAAAGGTCTTCTGATGGTTCCAATTTCCATCGGTTCCGACGTTCTTTCTTTCGAAGTTCTTGAATCTCTGTTATCATGAACGCACCATGAATATTTTTCAATCTTTTTGTGCGTTCCTTTACGTTCAGCTAAACGATGGTCAAGTCTCAAGACAAGATTTATTAACTCTTGACAGTCTGTAGGTTGTGGATTGATTTGCGCTAAGATATCTTTTAATTCCTCTTTGAGTCCCTTGTAAAACAAGACCGCTTGTTTTTCTTCAGGCCAGGAAGTCTCGGCAACCAGCCGGTTAAAGTTGGCTAAATACGACACTAGGTCTTGATTTCCTTGGCGTAAGTTTAATAATTCATGATCTGCTGACTGTGTTACAGCTCTACGATCAAAAACTCTCTCAAATTCACGAACAAAATTTCTCCAATTATACAACAAGGGACTATTTTTACGCACAAGAGGAATTGACCAAGTAGCTGCATCTCCAGTCAGATATGATAACAAGAAAGCTACTTTGGACTGGGCATCGGGAAAGGTATTTGGTCTGCATGTGAAGTGTAGTTCCACTTGAACCAGGAAAGATTGCGCTTTCAATGGGTCACCTGAGAAACGTTCTGGGGGAGCTAAAGGAATAGCAGTAGGAACATTTAGGGAAATTGGACTACTTCCAGAAGCCTGAGAAGAAGTACCTGGCCAAAACACCCCTGTGGGACTTTGCTCCTTCTTCTCTACCTTATCTTGCAACTGACTCACTCTCTCTGCTAAGCTGGTAGTCAATTCTTTGGATGATACCACCTCTGCTTGGAGCTGGGTGATAGCCTTAACTAACTCGTCTAGCGTGGCCATGCTGAGAACATACACAAACCAGGAGGATAATAATTCGTGGGCTCACTATTCTGTCAGAGTCACCAGATCCTCTGGGTTTGCGCACGTTCCCAACACATCCTCTAATGAACAGCTCCAAGACTCTGATAGACAATTCACAGAGACTGTGAGAGTTCAAGAGGGGAAGAGGGGATTAGGAAGGGTACTGATGGGAAGGAGACATTTAATGGGAAAAAAGGTTAGAACACACAATATAACCTGAAGTAAATATTAATAAACATAGTCTTTCTGAAAATATGAGCAATCTTGAATTGCAGTTTTAAAAAATGAACAGATTTTGTGATGATCAGATACCTGTAATGGAATCAAGATTAATTCAAATAAAACTTTTCTTATTCAAGCATGAATTAGAATAACAAGAATATGCATAATAGGAGCATATAATATTGCATCTATAACTTCTGATCCTATATATATTTTCCTTGAAATGTTTTCAACACAGATTACACTCTGAAACACTAGAGAAGAAATATTTTTCAATGGGTTCAATAGTTCAAGAAATATTTCCCATACTTATCAACTCGAATTGTACTAAGCAATTATTCTGGAATGGTAATATGCAGTTCACAACATAAATAAACTCTAGTAAAAAAGTGCATGTCCTGCTGATTTGAATGCCACCATGCAATGTCAAGAAATGGTTGCACAATAAATAGCAACAGGTTTTGAAATTATCTTAAATTGAATTATACATCGTACCACTTCAAAACCTTCTTTTAAATGTCAATAAATAGTAACACACAATGTATCACAATCTTTTAAAGCTTCATAAACGAACCGCGCCTCATTGCCGATTCGTGATCAATCATGTATGTGTCAATAAATGTCAGCGTGCAATGCAACTCAAGATTTCAAAGCTTTTCAAACGAATCGCGCCTCCTGCTGATTCATAAATATCCACATGTATGTCAATAAACACTGGCGCGCAATGTAACACAGTGTTTCCTTTTTAAAGCTTTTCAGATAAAATCGCGCATCCTGTCGATTTGTAAACCTCAACGCGTATGTCAATAAACGCTGGTGCGCAATGTAACATGAGTTTCAAAACTATGAACAAATAGCGCTTCTTGCCGATTCATAAACATCCATGTACACACTTTAACAAAATACTCGAGTGCACTTTTTATAACCTTAAAACAAATTGTTGACATAAATAAACGATCAGATCTTAGAATGAGATAATTCTAGATAAAATAAACGGTATTGGGAATAAACCCAAACTACAGCCTTACCACCCAGGAACAAGATGCACCAATGAAGATTTCAAAGCAGAACTGGGAGATCAAAAAGGCCACTGGAACTGAAGTTCTGGAAATAGCTGTTCTTCTGCACTGGAACCTCTGAATAGTGAGCACTGGGAGTTGGGCTGACTCTCCTTATATAGAGTCTTGGCCCAGCCCAGAACCACGCCCAGGCATGTTGCAGGGAAAGTCTCTGGAAGGCCCTGGAAAGAGGCCACACCCTAACCCACTCTGAAAACCTGCAGCAATACCTTGCAAAGAAACAGTATTTGTAAAACATATTAAGAATAAGTGTTTAGGATTGAACTCTGCAATGCAAAAGGGTAAAATACAACATATCAGCACAATGCATGAATCATGTTATTTTGAAAGTGATGTTTTTTTGCATTTTTTGACGCCAATAGAGCGCGTACTGTTCTGGTGTTGACAAGATGCTACACAACAGCACAGTACAAATAGTACTCACATTTGTACAGACACACCTTCTCTGATGGCCAAAATGCCCCCCAACCCACCCAGAGTGTGAGTTGCACTCAACACCTTCATTGATGTCAGACACCAGGAGCAGCTATGATACAATGCAGACAGGAGTGCAGGTAACACACATTACACATGACACATACCTGTTTCTCACGGAAAGTACTGTTGGACCAAATCTACTCTGAAGGCAGCTGCATCCACATCATCTTCCTCCTTATCACTCACGATGTCCCATTCATGAACCACTGGTCCAGCTGCCACCTCCTCTATATCCAGCAATAGGATGTGATGTCTCAGGGCTAGACTGTGCAGAATGCAGCAGGCATAGTTATCTGGTAGACTTTAAGTGGTTGGTAGAGTAGGGCACGTCTGGACTCATGTAGGTAGCAGGATCAGGCCTTCAGTAGGCCAAAGGTCCTCTCGATGACACACCTCATCCTGCAGTGGGCCTCATTGAAACAGTATTCACCATCTGTTGTCGGATACCTCACAGATGTCAGCAGGCAGGGAAGGTTGGGGTACCCAGAGTCACCTGTGTGCACAAAGTTAGGACACATCTCAATATCAGTGGGGACACAGGGCAGATTGTGAATTGACGTGAGATGACAGGGACACACCTCCTATTAGAAACATACCGATGAGCCATGGCCGGTTCCTCTGCAGTTGTGCCATCATGTGTGGGATGTTGCTGTTACACAGAATGTATGAGTCATGTATAGAACCAGGGAACCTGGCCATTACCTGCGTGATGTAGTAGTCAGCGAGACACACCACCTGCACATTAATGGAATTAAAGTTTTTCCAATAACTGCACTCTTGTTCATTCATCCTAGGTGGGACTAAGGCAATGTAGGTGCCATCTATGGCCCCTATCACATTAGAGATATTTGCCAAGTCATAGAAGGCAGCCTTTACAGAAGTCAGATCAGCATGTTGAGGGAATATGATGTAGGCGGGCAGACATTTGAGCAAAGCACACAGTACATCCTTCAACACATTGCTGAGCATCGGCTGTGACATCCCTGCTGCCAAGCCCACTGTCATCTGAAACAGCCACCCTGGCAGGATTGGTTCATAAATGTGTACCCATACCATGCAGACAGGGAAATATGTGGGCAGTTACTTCCAATTTGGGAATTGTGTGTTGACCTTCAACAGGGTTCCTGATCCATACACCTACCATCAGCATTAGTACAAGTGAGGTGGGAAGACATTGCCATCAGTATCAGCCTACCACTGTGAGCAAGGTAATTAGTGTGTCCTCAAACAGCTGCCATGTACTGTATGTGTAGATGGGTACAATGGGGCCAGATTTCACTGTGCTATTTGCAAATGGATGAATGGGCATGCTAACTACCAATGCAGGATTCTGTTAAGTACAGTATACAGGAAATGTCCCCACACACGACCATGGGAACGTTCCAGGTACTGGGCAAGTGTGACTAGGATGTCCCTCATTAAGTACATGAGTGCTACTGTTCCAGCATTGTCAGTTTTCACAGCATGGCTGTGGTAGCCCCCATGGTGTCCTACTTTTGTGGCATGTGTAGGTGAAGATATGGCCTGCCATTGCATAGCAGCAGATGATGTTGTTATTACTGTGTGTGAATGTAGGGTTGTTATTAACCCATTGTACCCTGATTTTCTCTGCCACCCTCCCTCCATCTCTGTCTTTGTGAGCATCAGCATCATCAGGCGAAGGAGAAGGGGCACCGGTGAGTGGGGAAGCTGCAGCCCACGGGACCATGGAGGCTGATACCAGCAGAGTCGAGGGGCCCAGTGGTACGGAGGGTGAGGGGAGTGCCACAGGGGAGGCAGGATCGACAACTACATCTTTAGATTCTTTCTCTCATGGATACTCCCTGGCGGTGGTGGACCCATCTGGAACCATCCCAGCACCATCTTTGTCTGCCAACCTTTACCAGCACCACCCTCCCTTTAGCTCCCCCTGTTGCCTGTGTCTGCTCACCCAGGAGGATGGGCATCTCCTTCGCGCAGGCACCTCTGCCATTGCCCCAGTCAGCCCTGCTTCCCTCAATGAGGAAGCTATTGACCTCCTGAGGACGATCTCTGTGGGGGCAGTCAACCATTGTGATTGCCATCCGGGGACAGGCATTACAGATGCAGCAGTCGAATGCCTACCTGGAAGGCATTCACGGTGCCCTGTCGCCCTGGAGAAATCATTTCAGGCTCTGGGCTCCACAATGACGGCAGCCAGTGTTCCTTCTTCCTCTGTCCCACCTCCAACTTCCTGTTCCCAGTCCCGCATCCCTCTCCCCTCACCCATCGAATGCACACCTTGATACCAACATGCATCCACATCCATAGACCCCGTTCGCAAGGACGAACACAGGCACCACAAACGACACCACCCCCATGAACACATACAACATTCAGATGCAGACACTGCAACATGAACTCTCTACAAAGACTTCCCCACCACCTCTCCTCTCACAAGTACTACACCACTCATACCTGCAGTCACAACATCATCAGCTCCAGATCCTGCCACAAGTGCAATCATTCCCACTGTCACCACAAGAGCAGATCACCATGCATGCACCCCATACATCACATGCACACTCAGCACAACTATCAACACCCACACATGCAGTACATCGACCCTACCTGCACACACCACCACAACATACATTCACCCATCCCCCCTGCCATCTGCCTGCATCTCCTCCCCCCTCCTCCCACTTCACCTAAATGCCCACACTCACACACCCAACAGTCACACAGCATACCCATGACATCCACGTTCACACCTGCACCCAAGGCACCTCACTACCACTCCCTCTCCCTCCACTCCCAAACATCACTCCCATTCCCAACCTTGTGCCCCTAAGAAACGTTTCCTGCATGAGTTTTACCTGTTCCCTCCCACTGACCCAGTCCCTTTTCCCCCAAGCACCCTGTTCAACTCCCAAAACCCCTGCCTTCCACCTCCCAAGCCTCTCATAGTGCACCTGGTACTAGTAATGTTCCTCCCCCTCCTATGACATCTGCCCCTACCAAGGCCAAGGTTACCCCTCCCAAATCAAAAGCCAATCCCCCTCCCCCAAAATCTAAAGCCACCTTAGGACCCCCCATCTAAACCCAAACTCCCACCTACTCCCCTTCACCCCTGAGGTGCCTGCACACCCCAATGATGCCCCTGACATCAGGAGGCCACTTTGCAGCCAAGAGTCAAGCTGGGGCCATGGACATTGCCCTGTGTGCCTGGGGCACACAATAGAGTTGGACTGTCCAGTAGGCCTATTTGTATGTAGTTATTTATTCCTTCCGGTTTTCAAATTAATATATCTGCACCAGACACCCCTTGGTGTCAAGGTTGACATACTTGTCGTGGGTTTCCTTCTGCATCCATGTGTTGCATATGTGAGGTTTGTTGTGTGTGGTTTGTGTGTGTGTGCGTACTAATTTACATCCCTCCAGTGTGTGCTAGGCAGGTGTACTTACGGTTGGTGTCTTCGTCGTTGGTTTAGGAATCGTATGGCCAGCAGGAGCATTGGGAAGACTTCTAGTTTGGGTTCCATAGTGGCTGCAGATGTGCCTGTGTTCCTGAAGGTGAGTGTCCCCTTTTATGTGGTTCATTTCCACCAGCCTTTTCGTGGCGGGACAACCGCAGCGGAAATCCTGGTAGGGTGCAACCTCGTAATATGATCGGCAGAAACATGCTCCCCACTGGCTTGGAGATGCCTACCTCTGGCCGCACGGGTAGGACTGGCCGTGACTTGGCTGTGTTCCGGTCAGAGTACCGCCATAGTCATAATATGGCGGTCTGCTCTGCCGGGCCTGCGGTGGTGCGACTGCCACCTCCACCGCAGCAGTCATTAGACCATCAAAGTCATAATGAGGGCCTATATCTTGATACAGTTGAGCTGAATGATATGTAGATGCATTATCAATCAGGCTGCTGTTTACCTTGCCCAAAGAATCTCTGTGTATCACCCTTCCACGACCTAAGAAGTAAAGATTATTGTCATCAGTGTAGCTCCCACTTCAAAATCAAGCAGAAGGTTGGAAAGTGTTTCTCCATCATGGGACCGAACATTTGCAACTCCTTATGCACAAGGTAAAAGTGTATGTCTGCATTCGCCACCTTGAAATAGGCTCTCAAGATATATTTTTTGCAGGCAACATTAGAAAGGCATGCACCAGGAGACCTCACAGTAGTTAGTCTGTAACAGAAATGGCAACTTAATAAATCAATCAATTTGGACAGGCAATATTTTCATTCTTACAGCTGCATATTTTCGACTATAGGTTGACTCTTTGTTTGGATTGCTTCCATGATGAATGAGAAAGTTATCAGAAAGTTATATGATCAGGCACTAGGAAAAGATTGTAAATAAGGAGAGATACAGGATTAGATATGACAAGCACCTTTGTTATGAATGATATAAGAGCAATATTGATTTAGAGACTTTACAAGAAGGAAGTTAGTAAGTTGAGACACAGTTACATCACAGTTATCACACCAGTCAAGATTAAACTTCTCAGTGACTATCTAGCTTCTGATACCCCTACTCATGTATCCAGCGCTATACCTTAGTATCTCAACCTTTAACTATGCCATTGCATTTCTATTCCTACCTATACCCTTCTACTCCTATCTTTACCATTATTACTCTACCACAATTACTCTCTTTCATCTACACATACCAATACGGAAGTACCTTCACCCAGTTTCCCTACTGCTACTTATACCCTCTACTATCTGCATTGCAGTAACTCACTACATGCCCTAATATGTTTACACCTTCTTATACCAAAGTACATGAAGACATGTTTATACCTAATCCATATGTTTGATCTTTTGCTGCTACCATATGTATACCCAAATACTGTTCTCCTCTTTAGAACTCTGTTACCCGCCCGCATCTATGCTCTAGCTCCTCTACCACTGCTTAAATGTTACTGCCGCTCCACTGGCTAATACTAATGAAAATCTGACCCAAGCCTCTTTTCCCCTACCTATTCCTAATACCTCTATATCTCTCTATGTCCTTCTCATTTGAGTCATCCCTGTAGCCTAATGTTTTTTCAAATTACCCATCCTAATACCTTTCCCCTTTGCCTTTTCTCTAACCCTTCCTGTTGTAATTCTTGCAGTTCTACCTGCCATGTTCTTCTCATTTTCCTTATCGTGTTTAATTTCTTTGAATGTTTGAGGGAAAAAGATTTTTCCCATTTTGGAAATTCCCCAAAATTTAGTTTTTCACTGAAGTTTTGAAGGTAAACGAGCAGTTACAGTAATCAGATAGAATTGCCTGCTAATCAAGAGGGGAAATCTAATCTGAACTGCATGTTACAAAGTCATCTACAAGGGAAATGCTTCATGGGGTACACACTGTTTAGTTATGAGTGAGTAGTAGTACGGGGTGTGAGAGAATTGTGGTTGCTTCATTTACAGAGTCGGTACTGAGCACTAGTGTGTCTTTGAATTCTGCAACCATGATGAAATTTGTGATAGTGATAATAACGACAGTTGTGGTGCAACTGAATAAGCATTAAAGAGGTTAGTATGTGAAGTAAAGTCTACAGAATTGACTGAATATACACATTGACATTAAAGGAACTGTGTTGTTAGCAGTTAAGGCTCGCTCCTATATAAAAGGGTGGGGCAGGTGCGGCATGCGGGAAAGGGGGGAGTGGAACATTTAATAATAAAAAAAAGAAATAATTTTAAAAAAAGCTTACCGCCTCCATTGCCGTCACTCCTCTGCCCCTCGTCACTAGTGCTGCAGGCACAGGTTCCCAGCCTGCCCTGCGCCAATCCTGCCGCTGCTCAATGCAGCGTCAGGATTGGCTGGGAGCACCCTGACTGGGAGCCTGTGCTGGCTCTCTCCAGCCCACCAACTGTGTTGCCAGGCTGGAGAGAGCCTACAGCTCATGCGCTCTGAGGGGAGTGCTCCGTGCACTCCCCTCTGAGGCTGTCATCCCCTATGCCCCACCCCTTTCACCATGAAGGAATAATAAACCTAGTTGTTATTCCCTTGTGGTGAAAGCGTTGCAGCTTCTGCTGCTGGCGGGGGAGGGTGATGCTCCTCCGCCCTTATGGAGATGCCCCTGGTTGTTAGCCTTGGTTGTTTGGATAGCTTTGGTTTTTCTTTCTCTACAAGGTCTTTTTCTACTAGTGGAGAATAATAGGGGCAGCAGCTGTACAAATGGGATATAGGCAGATCTTGCAAGGAGAAATGTTGGCTGCGAGAGGGCACCCTATATCTTGTGTGGACTTCACCACTATGGAGAACTCTGCACAGGGGAAATAAGAGCTCTTTGGAGTAGTACATGTAATTCCCAGAAACATATGCCCAGCACAGCTTTGTCGATGTATACGTCCAGCAATATTTGTGAACTCCAAAACATAGTAAATCTGCACTTGCACCTTGACCAAATCTGCAGGGGCAGATTTCAAGTTTTTTGTGAATTAAGTCCTTTATGTGTCCAACATAACTCAGATTACTGAGAAATGTTGCACTTCTTTTTTAATTTGCTTAAGCATACAGCTCAGGCATTTTTTTTCACCCTGTAATACTTTAATACATTCTTTGTCTCCTAATATGTATTCTCGGATTGCTTTTGCTTTTAATAACACTTGTTAAATTAGAGCTTTGATGCTGTTTTTGAGTTGATGAAAACTGTAACCTACTTACATTAGCATTTCCGGAAGAAAATGTGGCAATGGATGGTTTTACATTCCTTTTCTCTTTAGAAATTACATTAGTCAAACATGCTTTAACTTAAAGGGAGACCCATTAGCTTCACAGAGCAGGCTGTTTGACTACCTCCAAATATGTAGGTCTACTAAAGTCAGAATAGATGTTTCCTCATAGAAAAAAAGGATAAATTCAATTTGGAATTGTCTCATACCAAATAAGAAGCAGGAATTTGCTAGAGAGCTATGGGTTCACCATGCTCAATAAATAAGTCTGTTTAGGTACATCGCATGTAACGTATGGAAATTACCCTTTGTCATAAAAGGTCTTCTAGGTTACTGACTTAGGGGTTGCAATCAACACCTTGGTGTTCCGTCCTTGCTTTCACTAGTAGACAGAAATCTTGTATAGAGATAATTGCAACAAGAGACTCTTGCTATATACATGCGGTTGGTGGGTCCTAATGCTTTATGCAGCATGTGTAAAAGTAGGAATAAAGGCATAGGTGTAAAGTTAGTTGACATTTAAAATGATTTATTGACAATGACAAAGTTATTAGTGAACCTTTACATGTTTTACCGAAGTTCATTGGAGTACTTTAATGATACAGTTAACAGTGAATCATTAAATAGAAAAAAGGGCATTGTAAGATGGTGCTATCCTTGGTATCTTTGATATTGCACTTGTTTATTATGACATACATCTGCTTTCATAAATGCAGTGTTAGGTCACCTTTAGGTAACTACCTGCATTATATTGTGTGTTATAATTGTGGGGGTTATTGGAGGTATAAACTTCAGGGCTCTCTAGGAGTGAGAACTGTTATGAGGGTGTCAACTTAGGTGTTTTCACCTGCCATCATGTAAATATTTGTATATTTCTGTGTAGTATTGAGTAGTGTGTGCACAATAAAATACTTTTCATCTTTTTAAATAAAATCACTGACTGGACAATAATGTATTGAGTGTTGTTCTCTGGGATCCTGTCACCTGGGACGCTACCCTACACCATGTCCTCTGAGCTGGCCTTGGTCTGACTTGCTAGTCTCAGAAAGTCAAGTGCCACAATGGGGTACTTGGTTCCCAATGGATGGAATCTTGCAGCCCCTCTACGTGAGAAAGACCCACATCCTTCCCAATGAATAACACTTTATTTCCTTGACAGTGCTATTGTTTAGAACTGAGTTCTCATTGTCATCAGGTTAGTTGTTTTTCATGGACATTCAGAGACAGTTGTCTTTCTAAAATATTTTCAGAACAAGATAAATAGGGGCATATCTATACTCGGTTTGCACCAAATTAGCGTCATTTATTTACTCTAATTCGCTGCAAAACTAACTCCATATTTACTCTTTGGCGCTAGACCCGTCTAGCACCACATTTATGGATTTGAAGTCATTTTTTGGATGTGGAAACCTACCTTGCCCTAATGAGATGCAAGGTAGGTGTTCCCGTGCAAAAAATGACTCTATGGTTTTAACGTCATATTTATACTCCCCTGCAAAAATGGTGCACGGGAGGGGGGAGGTGTCAAAAAATGGTGCAAAGCTTGCTTTGCCCATTTGTTAATGCCTGGGTCAGGGCAGGCAATAGGGGACCTGTGGGCCTATTTCCATGGTGGAACATCATTCAATAAGCCCACAGGTGCCCTCCCCAGGCCCCAGGGAAACCCCCACCCACACCAGAGGGACAGCGGAGGATGGGGGACCCCATTCCAGGTAAGTACAGGTAAGTCTAGTGCCAAAATATTGAAGTTAAAGTAATTTTTTGCCTGCGTCAATGAGATGCAAGGTAGGCATTGCAGGGCAAAAAATGACTCTAAGGCCCTAGGGCCTTATTTATCCTCCTGTGCAAAAATCACACACGGGGGGAGGAGGGGTCAAAAAATGGCACAAAACTTGCTTTGCACCAATTATGGGGGACCTCATCCCTGGTAAGTACAGGTAAGTATTTAGGGGCATATTTATACTTATTTTTCTCCGAACTTGCGTCATTTTTTTTACGCAAATTCAGTGCAAAACTAACTCCATATTTATACTTTAGCTCAAGACCCGTCTAGTGCCAAAGTTATGGAGTTAAACACATTTTTTGGACGTGGAAACCTACTTTGCATCAATAAGATGCAAAGTAGGCGTTCCCGTGCAAAAAAATGACTCTATGGCCTTAGTGCCATATATTTTTAACACCTGGGTCAGGGCAGGCGTTAGGGGACCTGTGGGCCTATTTCCATGGTGGAACACCATGGAATAAGTCTAGAGGTGCCCTCCCCAGGCCCTAGGGACACCCCGACCGACACCAAAGGGACAGCGGAGGATGGGGGACCCCATTCCAGGTAAGTATAGATAAGTACAGGTAAGTATATATTTTTTTAAGTGCCATTGGGTGCCCTGAAATGGCCCCGCCTCTACATGGCACTGGGTGCAATGGCCATGCACAGGGGACCCTGGTCTCCTGTGTCAGCCGTTGGGGTGATGGGCATGACTCATGTCTTTTCTAAGTCATGTGGTATGGATGGTTTTGCGTCAGAAAATGAATCTAGGCCGGTTTGAGTCATTTGTTTTTTACTCTAACCTGCCTAACGTCATTTTTGGGTGCAAAACCCCCTTCTTCCATACTGCCAGCCCCACATGACTAACATCATTTTTTTTACGCTAGCCTACCCTTTGCACTGGTTTGCACCATTCCGTAAATATGGTGCCCGGCTGGTGCACAGAAATGGTGCAAGCCGGTGCTAAACGTTTTGGTGCAAAACTGCGTTAGTGCAGTTTTGCACCAAAAAGTATAAATCAGGGCCTAAATATCTTAAGCAGTTTTAGACGAAGGCCTGTCTAATGGGTTTGGATGGGCCTCGCAATTCTCTGCTCTTTTCCTTATTTTTAGTTTCCAGAAAAGGAGATGATTTGAGAAAATGCATCATAGTTTATAGATCCGTCAATAGTATGACAGTTGAGACCTGTTACACTTTGCCATTAATATATTTCCTTTTAAATCAGATGCAAAATTCAAAATTATTAATGAAATTGTAGTTAAATGTAACCTTTCTGCTGCAAATAGTTCAGAAAAAAGCTACCATATGACCCAGCACTGACCTAAGAGATACAAATGGATGCAAAATGCATTACAAAAAGCTAAGGATAGTTATAAATTATTTTCTAATCACAAGGGTAGTCCAGCACACCTATATTTTTTTAGACAAACTCAAGCTTAGTAATCTCAAAGACGTTTTATCTGAAGAAAGTTACACCGTCAGTTTGCAGGTTTTTTGTCAAACAGATTGTGAATTCAGATACTGTACGGTTGATATTGCCTACGTCAATTCAAATTATCACTGTTTTCTATGTATCTATGTTCACATTCTGATATTGAATATGAATTATACAAGATTTTAGATGAAAGAATTGTTAGGAAACAGTTGTAATATTTAGATAATCAGAACATTTGTCTCAGCGTTTGTTACACAATTTCATGTAAAGCATTCTGACGAACCATTAAGCTCCACCACCAAGCTGAAGGCCTTTGTGGCAGGACTGTCAGGATGCATGCAAGGAGGCATGGTTAACTATTTTTGGCTTGCAGATACAGGGACATAAAAGCTGCACAGTGTCCAGTTCAGGGAAGGGCTGATGGTCTCCACACATGTGTGCTATGAGGTTTTCCATGCCTGAGGAATGCCTTTTACAGCCTTGCACATGCAATAAGTTCATAAGCCTCTAAGCCTTCTTCATCGCTGTCTAAAGGCCAGCAAATCAGCATATCAGCATACTACAGCAACCCTGCCCCTTCTGAACTACTTAATGGCCCTTTTACACAACACCATAACAAAAGACAATGGCCCTCATTATGACCTTGGAGGTGGGTGATAAAGTGGTGGTAATACCGCCAACAGGCTGTGGGTAACTACCACCAAATTATGACCATGACGGTGATATCTTCAACAGACAGCCAATGTACCACACCAACCACCAGGGCGGAAAAAACAGTCACCATGGTGGTAGCCGCCTACTGACAGGTGGAAGACAAAGTTCCGTCCACCATATTAAGACCCAGCAAGCCGCCACCTTTTCCAGGACGGTACAAACACCAACAACAACCTGACAAAAACAGAGCACAAAAGTGAAACGACTCACCATTGGAGACACAGGGAAGAACTATGCCGCCATGGAATCCGAACTGCAAATTTTCCTGATGATCTTCTACGTTATGCTCCACCTGGAACACCAACACCAACGAAGATGACGACGGTGAGTACAGCTGCCTAGCACACAAGGGAGGGTGGGAGGAAAATGAGAGTGACACACACACGCACAACACACACCCAACACACACAAACCAACCACACAACCAGCTGCATTACAAAATCAATTTAACCCCGAAAATCTGCAAAATAATGCGAGGACAACAGGAATCTACAAAAGTGATTGTAATCAGTTCAATATCAAAATTAATAATCTGATTTGGCCATGAAACAGATATGTACACTTCTGTAAAAAAATAGTTGAAAGGGTCCACATGGCCACAGGGCAAAGCCCAAGGCCCAACTCGAATCCTGCACCAATCCGGATGGAACACTGGAGGGGCATCAGTTGTCAAATAGGCAGGCACCTCAGGGTGAGGGGACGGCACCTTAGCCGGTTGCGGGAACAAGCCCACTGGTTCTGGAGGGGGCAACATGCCCGGTGCTTTGCCCTAGGGAGTGCAAGGCCACAGTCTCTTGAGTGGGTGTCTTGCCCACTGGTTCTGGAGGGGGCAACATTCCTTGTGTTTTGTCCCGTAGAGTGCAAGGCCACAGTCTCTTGAGTGGGTGTCTTACTCACTGGTTCTGCAGGGAGCAACATGCCCTGTGCTTTGTCCTGGGTAGTGCAAGGCCACAGTCTCTCGAGTGGGTGTCTTGCCAACTAGTTCTGGAGGAGGTAACACGCCCTGTGCTTTGTCCTCGAGAGTGCAATGCCACAGTCTCTCAAGTGGGCGTCTTGCCCACTGGTTCTGGAAGGGGCAACATGCCCTGTGCTTTGTCCTGGGGAGTGCAAGGGCACAGTCTCTCGAGTGGGTGTCTTGCCCACTGGTTCTGGAGGGGGCAACATGCCCTGTGTTTTGTCCTGGGGAGTGCAAGGCCACAGGTCCTGGAGTGGGTGTATTGCCCACTGGTTCTGGAGGAGGCAGCCCCCACAGTAGCCCCTGATGGGTGGACTACATGGCGTCCACTGGCGGTGATGGCTCAATGCTGATGGTGGTTGTGGGAGGCTCCAGGGCGGCCCCTGCACTCTGTGATGGGAGCACATCCACGGCTGGTGGTGGGGGCCCTGTGACAGCTGCTGGTGGTGGCGGTGTTTGGCCAACAGCTTCCGCTGGCATAGAGTGCCTCTTCTCCTCCTGGTCATGGGTTGGGGATCTCTTACCCTTTCTGGCAGGGGTGGATGGGCCCTTCCCCCTCTGCCTGGTGGTGCAGGCTCCTTCCCCTTCTTCCCAGCTGGTGCATGCTCCTTTCCCTTCTTCTCAGCTGGTGCAGGATCCTTCCCCTTCCTCACAGCAGGTGCCAGACTCTCCCTTTCATCCCAGGTTGTGCTGCCTCCTTCCCCTTCAGTGTTGTTGTTCTGGTATCCCTACCACCACGAGTAGGTGGTGCTACCACTGTCCCCGTAGACTGTTTCGCTGCAGTGCTGGGCTGTGTTCTTGCTATCCTGCCCATATGAGGGGGGATATGGAATAGGTCAAGTTGGACAAGGAAAAGCTTTTTGGGGACATTGGGGCAGGAGGAGGGAGGGGTAATTTGAGTGGAGGATGACAGAGTGGTCGTCGGAGGTGTATGTCTGCTGAATTTGGGTGCAGGTGCATGGGCTGTATGCTGGATGAGGTGGATGACTGTTGGGTGTCTGAGTGTTTGTGTTTGTGTCCTTAAGGAGGAGGAGGACAGACACGGTGGGAGAGGACACAGGGGTTGCGTGCATGGATGTTGTGGAGGTGTCTTCCACTGAGGTGTGTGTTCTGCTTGGTGTGGTGATGATGCTGGTAGTGGATATTGATGTAGTGCATGCAGGTGTGAGTGTGGATGTAACTGGGTGGGAGGAGGAGGACGAGGGGGAGACAGTGGAGACAGCGGATGTTGTCGTGTCTGCAACTGAACGGTGTTTGTATGAGTGCCTGTGGGATGTAGTGTGGTGCTTGTGTTTGCCTGTGCCACTCTTGGATGTTGTCTTGTGTGCATGCTCATCTGTCTGTGTGCTTGGGATGGTTTGGGGTTAAGGAGAATGGGACTGGGAAGTGGAAGTTGGAGGGGGATGGTAGAAACAGTGACAATGGCTGCCATCAGAAGGGAGGCCAGAGCCTGAATCGGTCTCTGTTTTGCCGCCAATCCACCATGAACGCCCTTCAGGAATGCATTGTATTGCCTGCATCTTGGCTGCCAGCCCCTGGATGGCATTCACAATGGTTGACTGCCCTATAGAGATGGATCTCAGGAGGTCAATAGCCTCTTCTCTCAGGGCAGCAGGGCTCACTGGGGCAGGGCCTGAGGTGCCGGGGGCAAAGGAGATGCCCACTCTCCTGGGTGAGCGGGAACGGGCATCTCGCTGAGGGGCTACTGGGAGGGTCGTGCTGGTACGGGGGTGGTGGCTGTACCTGCAGCTGGGGTAGTCACAGAGGTGTCTTCCACCACCAGGGAGCACCCATCGGAGGAGGTGTCAGAGTCTGTGTTGTCCCCTCCAGTCTCCGCTTTGGTGCTCCCCTCCCCCTCCTTCCCACTGGTTCCCTCAGCGTTGGTGGACTCTGCTTCCAGGGTCCTGTGGGATGCAGCTCCCTCTGTCACCGGTGCCTCTGCTCTTCTGCCAGATTATGCTAATGCACATAAGGACAGGATGACAAAACAAGAAAGGGGGGAGAGAGACAAAGGATACACTGGGTCAATGACTGCAACAACACCACCGTTGGCGTTCACAGCACCCTCACTCACAGGGAACAGGCTTACGCACTATGCATTGTACTACCAGTGAAATGGCTAGTCACTAAGGAATGAGGAGGGGCACACATCGCCACACCTGGGACCCAGGCAGCCCTGCCAGACGTTAATACTAACAAGCTAGGTATGCAGTATTTTAAATTCAAACCCTTAGCCACCAAAGGACCTACGCAGCTATGTCTGGCCTGGCATATGGGTAACGAAGGACACACAACCATGACCCGGATACTACCCCATCAGCTGTAAGTTGTAATGATAGCCACTGTACTCACCCCCTTGAGGCTGCTGTGATGCCCTGAAAGTGCCCATCCAGCTCAGGGTAGGCCACCGTCAGTGTGTGGACCATCAGGGGAGTCAGGGTGTGACTGGCACCCCTTCTTCATTGGGAGGTCATCCCCAGCTGGGCCTCAGCTGTCTTCCGTGCCCAGCGTCTCAGGTCCTCCTTCCTTTTCCAGCAGTGGGTGCTCCGCCTGCCATAGACCCCCAGGGTCCGCACCTCCTTGGCGATAGCACGCCATATCCACTTCTTTTGATGGGCGCTGACCTGCAGAGGCAATACAGACAGGAGAAAACCATTAGACAAACAGTCCAGCCTGTCACAAAAATCGCCCCCATACCCGATCCCATCACCATTGGCACACACATAGCCCAGCGTACAACATGTACAACGCCAAGAGGACATCCACTCACCCCCTTACACAATGCCTTCACACACAACTCCATGCATTCATGCCACATGCATCATGACCACAGTGTACTCACCTGTTGGTCTGGAGGCCCATACAGCAGTCCGTATTGGGTAGCACCCCATCCACCAGTCGCTCCAACTCCTCAGAAGTAAAGGCTGGGGCCCTTTCCCCGATCACATGGGCCATGGTAGGTTCCAGACTCAGGTCACAGCAGTACATGTAGTGTAGGTCCTCTCCTATGGAAGGTCAGGAAACAAGTGAGGATTGAGATAGAAAGTGGTGATCACGTCCGTGGTGGTGCATACCGTCACCGCCGGCGTAGATCCCCATTGACCACAGTACCCCATAGGGCCCAATATAAACCAATGAGGAATTGCACGGCGGTTCACGACCACCTACCGCCACGGTGCACAATGTTGGCAGAATTACTTCACTTCCACCTGTCCCTCCACACAGGACAGGCGGTCACCATTTCAGGGAGGGTGAACAGGCTTATTGATAATTGCTATGTCAGAGGATAAGTAGGCACATACATTATAAATCACACTGTCCCAAAACATGTTTGCATGAAGTAGACTGCTGTTGTGGTATAATTGATCAAATTGTGACAGCCTACTCACTCTTGTGCCCCTTAGATACATACCACTGTGGATGAATAGGAAATGGAGACATACCCCCGTGTACAGACCCCTGGTGGACTTGCTACACTGGAGGTTAGACACATTATACTCACCTATAGGCTGGACAGGGCCACAATCACAGAGCTGTGTGCCCAGTTGGAACCTGACCTGATCTCAGCTATCCGTCATCCCACTTGGACCCCCCTCTTGTGCAGGTTCTATCAGTGCTCCATTTCCTGGCAATTGGTTCTTTCCAAGTGACAGTGGGCTTAGCAGCAGGAATGTCACAGAAATTCCACAGCCAGTGTTCTCAATGGTGCTAGCAGGAGTCTTGTCTGCCCTGATAAAACACATGTGCAGCTACATTGCTTTCCCCCAGGTGGAGGATTTGGCCATTGTGAAGGCTGGGTTGTATGCAGTGGGACAAATCCCCAATGTAATTGGGGCGATTGATGGAACACATTTGTGCTTACCCCCCCCCCCCCCGGCAAAATGAACAGGCGTACAGGAATCGTAAGAGTTTCCATGAATGTGCAGATGGTGTGACTGGTGGACCACTACATCTCCCACGTCAATGTTAAGTATCCTGGATTGGTGCATGATGCCTTTGTCCTAAGGAATAGCAAAATCCCAAATGTGATGTCCCAACTGCAGAGGCACAGAGTGTGGCTAATAGGTGAGCCCTGGTTCCCACCTAGTATATGTTGGTGTATGCCCATGGTGTTGGCCAAATAGGATAGTGAGTGGCTAAATGTTGTCCCTCAGTATTTGCAGGTGACTCTGGTTACCCAAACCAATCATGGCTGCTGACCCCTGTGAGGAATGCCAGGACCAGGACAGAAGAACATTATAATGAGGCACATGGGCAAACCAGAAGGATCATTGAAAGGACCTTTGGCCTCCTGAAGGCCAGGTTCCGGTGCATCCATCTGACAGGTGGATCCCTGTGCTACTCACCCAAGAAGGTCTGCCCGATAGTAGTGGCATGCTGTATGTTGCACAACCTGGCCCTCAGATGCCATGGGCCTTTTCTGCAGGAGGAGGAGACTGGAGATGCTCCTGTGGAAGCAGTGGACCCTGAGGACATTGAGGATGAGAAGGCAGAGGATGAGGATGTGGACAACAGAATATTGGTGGTACATCAGTATTTTCAATAACACACAGGTGAGACAGTGCAACTTCACATTTCTATGACTATTGTTGTATTCTGTGTGGCATTGACATGCTGGCATTACCCACTTCTTTCCCCTAATTACTGTTACCTATGGATATTAATTTTATAGATGTTGGTGATATAACAACATTCTCCTGATGTGATCACAACAGCCAGCTACAGGTTATTAATTCTATGTTCATGCTATTTACAGTTCATTTTCAATGGTTGTAGCTGTTTCAATCAATACAAATTTGCAATACATAAAAATACTAGTAGTCAAGTTTTATCCAAGGGTGTTTATTGTTGTGCTAAAATATAGAGGGGAAAGTGTAATGGACCGGGGTGATGATGGAGGAAAGTCCAAGGTACTGTTCCAGTCTGTTTGCAGCACAGGTGCATTGTACAATGGGACATAGGAAGGGGAGCTATGGCAGTTCAAAGTGGACAAGGTGACAGTGTGTGACACAAGCGGGACAATCAGGAGAGTTTCATTTCCAGGGGGTGGTCTTAGCAAGTATCTATGGCTTCTGTCTGGTTCACAGGGAACATTTGCACGTGGTTCACCTTTTGCAGGGGAAGGGGTGCTGGTGGCCTGTTGGTCCTGTGGCGGGGCCTCATGGCCACTAGTGGCAGCAGAAGTTGAGGGCTGTTTAGGTGACTGGCTAGTGGCAGGGGCCCGCTGGTGTGCTGTTGCCTCCCTCATGATGTTGGCCATGTCTGCCAGAAACCCTGCTATGGAGGTCAGGGTGTTGTTAATGGCCTGCAAGTCCTCCCTGATCATCTGATACTGTCCCTCCTGCAGCCGCCTGTTCTCCTGCACGTTGTTTAGTATCTGGCCCATTGTGTCCTGGGAATGTTGGTAGGCTCCCAGGATCTCAGAGAGTGCCTCCTGGAGAGTCGGTTCCCTGATCCTGTCCTCCACCTGGCACACAGCAGCCCTCCTAGTGTCCCTGTTGGCCTGTGCCTGTGTCCTCTGAACGGTGTGACCACTGACCCCAGGTTCCTGACTGTCTTGTGGGTGAGGTGTGCCTGGGGTCCCTGTACAAGTGGGCACCCTGCTGATTGATGTGTCCTGGGGACAGAGTGGGTGGGTACGCTGGGTGGGTGCTGTGGTGTTGGTTCCTGATGGGGGAGGCTCTGTGGTGATCAGTGAGTGGGCTTGGGTGAACGGCTGTCCAGTGGTCCCTGATGGGCAAGGTAGATCGTCCAGATCCAGAAGTCCAGAGTTACTGTCATCACTGTGGGCCTCTTCTGTTGGGGGACTGGGTAGTGGTGGCACCTCCTCTCCAGTGACATTGGCTGGGAAACCTGTGGGGATATAAATGATGTATTATGCTTCAAGTGTCTGGCATTTGTATTTCTGTAGCTTCCCCTCTATGGTTGTTGTTCCTCTGCCAGCCTTTGCTTGTGTATGTTGGTGTATTGTGGCTATTTTAGTTTCTCTATGCTGTGCATGGTTTAGTGATGACTGTCCATGCAGGGCTTGGAGGGGTGCCCATGCACTGGTACAGCATGCAGGGCCTGGCATTGGGATAAGTGAGATGTGATGGTGGAGTGTGTGGGATGTGGTGGAGTGATGGGAGTGAGGGTGAGGGTGTGTGATGGCATGCAGGTATCGGGGTGATAATTGTTTAAAGTTGACTTACCAGTGTCTAGTCCTCCACCAACTCTGGTGAGTCCCTCAGGATGCAGTATTGCAGGTACCTGCTCCTCCCATGCCGTGAGTTGTGGGGGAGGAAGTAGGGGTCCACCACCAGTCGTCTGTATGGCGAGCTGGTGTCTTGCTGCTATGGAACGTACCTTCCCCCATAGGTTGTTCCACCTCTTCCTGATGTCGTCCCTTGTTCTTGGGTGCTGTCTCATGGCGTTGACCCTGTCCACAATCCTCCGCATCTTCCTTGCTATTGATATCTACTGCATCTGTGCTCTACCCTGACGACTTCCTTCACCATGACCCTTAACTCCCCCTCAGTAAAACAGGGGTGCCTTTGTGGTGCCAGGGTTGTTGTATCTATCATGTGTGTTGGTGAGGGTGTGTTGGGTAATGTGGTGGGGTGTGTGATGTGGAGTGCGTCAGGGGTGTATGGGTGTGAGTGGTATGTGTTAAATTATCTCTGGCTCTTCATCTCAGTCTTGTGTTGGCAAATGTTTTTGGTAAAGGGTTGTGGGTAATGCATGTGTGTGTTTTATAGTGGTGTGGGTGTGTAGGTGTGGGGTGTGTATGAATGTCACGTGTGTGTTTTTCGTATTGGTCAATGTAGTGTTGTTTTTCTGTGGGTGTCCATTCTGAGTGCGGCGGTATGTACCGCCAATGGTTTACCGCCGTTGAATGTCCGCCATGGTGATTCGTGGTTCATAATACAATGGCTGTTGTTCTGTTGGCGTAACAGTGTGGGTTTTGGGACCACCAGTTTATCACTTACCTTTGGTCTGGCGGATTTGTGTATGTGGCTGCATTCTGTCAGATTGGTGTGTGTGTGTCATAATATGGTGAACGGATATTCACCAGCATGGTGGTAAGTTGGTGGCATTTACCACCAATGTCATAATGAGGGTCAATGTCTTCCTCCCACCCCTCACAAGATCTATTTTCCAAGGCTGGTTGGATGATGGTTGGGGACAGGTACCCCTACACACCTTGTCACCTGTCACTGCCATCTATCTGGAAAATATTTTTAAAGAGATCTCTGCAGTGGGATCTTTGGTTGAAAAGACAGAGTAGAAGATCACTGAACGGGACTGACTCCGTCACAGGCTGGATGCTTCAGACAAAAATTTGATCTAGAAGTTCAAAAGAACTCCATATCTAACTTGATTCAGACATCTTACAGATAAACCAAGAGGCCACTGACTTAGAATACTACTACAGATGTGACAATGTGCAGTTTTACAGGATCCCAGAAAAACTTGCAGGACACAGTGACAGCCCCTTGTGCAATTGCAGTCCAAACTATTGAATACCACCTTACTACAACTTGGCTTTCTCTGTTGTGGCATTATTTTAGCTCTTCACATGAGCACATTTATTTTAGCTCCAGGCCTGAGACCTGTGCCCTTTAACCAAGATGCATTTAATTTTACGCATAATAATTCCCTTGATTATTTTAGCATAGCTTAATTTAAGTGAAGATGTTTTATTATTTGTATCAGTTGCCCTTCCATGAAGAATTTGTTATTAGTTTGCTCATGCTAGGCCTATGGCTGTATATAATAATTTACTGGGTATTACTCGTCCAAAGAGTACAATGTGTACCTTACACAGAAGGGGCGTATTATCACTTCAGGGCAATTTTTCAAACAAAAACAACCTTTATTATAAAACAGCATGCTGCCCAAATGAAGCCATAGAGGACATTCCAGTCAGTCAGCCATCTTATGTTGCACCCTGTTATTGCAGTTCTGCTCATCCCAGCGTTTTCTCTCCATGAAGTTGGCAGGATTGCAAGCAGACCAGATCAGGGATGAGAGAAAGAGTTTTGACCCCACTTTCTAGAAAAGTGTGCACAACACCAAATACTATCAAGAAGCTACAATCATTGTTGGGTTTTCTCAATATTGGCAGAACACACATTCTAGATTATGCACAACGCATAAAACCACTTTTCAACTTAATTTGTCCAGATTTTTCAGGAAAACATTGGACACCTGACCATACATGCATTCTTAGAGCATTATAACAGCACATGCTTGAAGCATAGCACTTACATGCATGTGATAACAAAACAAACTTGGTCATCAGAGTAATTGCTGGTGCCATTGGGTTCACCTATGTAACATTCAATGAAGATGATACAGTTCCAATAACATTCAAATCACATTTGTACTCAACTGCTGAATAGCGCTTTGCTCCCACTGGAAAAATTCTGACTGCTTTTCAGATGCTTATGATAAAAGAGAGACCTCTGGCCAAGGGGAAATGCTTTATTGTCGTTACCCCCAATACCAACCCTTAAGGCTGTCACCAAGGCTAGCATTTCAATTGCAAAAGCACTACATCCATGTTGAATCCAATAGGCAATGAGTATGATGCCTACTGATGTTTATTATGTTTTCAATCTACAACTTCAGACCCAAGAATTCTTTCAATATGAACTTGAATACCCAATGCCTACAAAACAATTTGCCTGTTGATCAAAACCAAATATGAATTTACACTGATGGTTCAGCTCAACCAAACAACAATGCTCCGCAGCTTGTGCAGCTGTGAGCAAGGTAATGAGGGAGGGTAGATTCATCCCTCAAAATACTTACATGCAGACACTAGGGTACTGCACTGCACAACCTGCAGAGCTCAAGGCTCTAATTTTGGCACTGCAACACATATATCCTGAACATTTACATTGATTGTGTGTGATTAGTACTACTGTGTCCAGTCCTTCAATGAATAACTGCAGTATTTGTGCCAAAATGTGTTCCGAGATTAAAAAGGGAACACCATAAAGCACAACGTTTTGTGGGGAAAGAAAGTAGATCTGAAAAACAAGCTACCAATGGCCCATATAGTGCATATATTGGGTCACCAATGTGTAGGAGTAAACGTTGTCGGAAACACTGAGGCAGCCAAATTAGCAGTAGCTATGGCTTCTGTTGCTGTGATTACTCATTCTCATACAAGGTTGGATGATGAAACACTGGCTGCTGTGAAGTCTTCAACTGACAGCAAACCCTTGCCAAAGGCATATCCTGCCAAATATCCCTACCATTTAACTGCGCAAGACATTGTATTTGCAAAAATACCAGTGGTGGGTGATCATGTGATCCCCAACCGAAGACCAGAGACTAGGGGCCTCATTACGAGTTTGGCAGAGGGGATTGCTCCGCCACAAACGTGATGGATATCCCGTCCGCCGTATTACAAGTTCCATTATGGCCTATGGAACTTGTAATACGGTGGACAGGATATCTGTCACGTTTGTGATGGAGTAATCCTCCAAACTCGTAAAGAGGCCCCATATCTCATAAGAGCATGGCATGAGGGAGTTGCTTCTGGCCATGCAGGTTTGGCGGCTACTATTTCCGTACTGCAAAAATACTACAGGTGGCCAGGTTTATACAAGCAGACCAAACAGTATGTCTTTTGTTGTGACATCTGCCAATAAATAAAAGAGTCCAGGTCAAAGCCCACCACGGACATCCCTCCTAATTATCAACAAACCACTCCAATGTGTGTAACTGGACCAATGTGGACCCTTAGCACTTGATGGTGCACACATATATAATTTAGTTGATTCATGCTCCAGATTTCTATTGGTATGGCCACAATGATCAGCTGATGCTCAAACTGTTATTAAAGATTTGCAGCATTCCATTCGTACCAGGGCCCTGACTTTGCGTTTAGGGCATTCAGGGGCACCATGGCGATGATGGGCATTCAACTCTATTTCTTGTCCCCTGTTCTATCCAGAGGGAAACACCGTAGTGGAGTGGAAAAACCTTAACCGCAAGAGTACTAAGTGCAGGTTGTGGTTGGCTCCACCACCTGCATGGAGTCCAGAAAGCACTAATCTTCCCAGAAGGTCTTTGGGAGAGCATACCCCCATACAAGGTTCTGTTTGGAATACCTATGAATGTCCCAGATCTTGATGGCTCTGGCACAGTGGTAGCAGAAACACCTTTTGACATAAATGAATATGTCACAGTCTTGCAGGAATTACAACAGTTCCATGATGAAAACTCATCTGCACATGCTGCCATCTTAGGAATAAGGGTTTTGCCAACACCAACTGGCTGGATTCCAAAGGTTGGGGATATAGTGCGAGAAAAGATTGCAGTAAAAAAGGCATTTGTCCTATCATATAGAGCACTGGTTCCAGTCCTAGGAATACATGGTACCAGAACTGTCATCCTTCCACTACTGCTTTATTCTTAAGAAAACTGTTTTGTTTCAATTCGCAATGTCAAGTTACACCATGTGGCCAGTTCTGCACAGTAGACCACAAAAACTCCTGAGTCCAATATCCCTCTCACTGCCAATCAGGATGTGCCTCTAAAAATATTAAACAACAATGAAGAAACTTCCCTGAGCTTGGGGAGGGTGGAAAATTAACTTTCATTAGTCCCTGTTACTACATCTACAACAATAAATTGCCTAAATTCTGAAGTAAACTAAACAAATTCAACTCAAACAGATGGAATCCTTTACTACAAACCACCAAGAGGTACATCTGCCAGTTTTCCTTCACCGACATCGGCTCCACTATTTGCACGAATGGCTTCTGTTTTTTTTACAACATCAATGACTCGTTTTAAAATTCTTCAGTGTCTTCTACAGCATCTGTATCAAGAGCACGTAAGCTTTGCAAGTGGCTTAAAACTACCTATTTAATTTGTCCAAGGAACTATCTATGGATTATTTTGTCTTTCCTTGCGTTACTTCTCTAGATTGAATTTTGTCATCATTTTCTTTTTGACAATACATTCTCATTATCTCCATGAATGCTCTGCTGATGTACTGGTGGATGAGGTCGTAAAGCCTTACCTGTCCTCATATAACGTCTGAAGAGACTTATCCCTAGTAAGCATTTCAGCTATTCCGATTACAGATGGGATTGTTGAGGATAAAGTATCCTTTGATATCTTTGGACTGACGGAAAATATTCAAATTCATATGTATTTAAAGTTTCTATGAATGATATTAAAAAACCAGGGGCTGTTTCTGATGACTGGGATGTAAAAACAGTTGATTCTATGCTTTATGAGCTTGAAAAACATGCTTTTTTATAAAACAACATGCTGCTCAAACCAAGCCAAAGGGGACATTCCAGTCAGTCAGCCATCTTATGCTGCCCGGTGTTGTCTCTCCATGAACTTTGGAGGCTTTCCAGCAGCCCAACAGACCTCTTCTCTACCTACTGCACAGGTATGGGAGTTGGGTTTCCTTGCAGAGACCAGATGGGCAGATTAGGACTAACACTGCTGTCACACTCATGTAGATTTTTAGTAGTGCAGGTACGGATTTTAGATTCACTATTGTGACAGAATGCTGGGACTTTTTATCTGTTTCACTGTCCGCAGTAATGGTGTTGTGCTTTATTATCCTATCGCAATTTGTGACTCTTTACATAAACCGCAGTTGCTTAAATAAAATGTATTGGACCAAATCCTGCTTCTGTTTGTCTTGCACATGTGTGAGACTCATGTAACTGAGGGAAAGGAGTAAGTTCTATTCCACCACATCTTCCCTGAGAAGTCTTAGACAGGCATGTGTCGGGCTGCCACAAATCATCTTTACTCTTGTGTTTTGTTGAGGTGCTCCTAACTACAAGTAAGGGTTAGGCCGGCAGCTATCAAACGGTGTCGGATAGGACTCAGTCCCCCACATGAGGTGGTGTTGCCGCCTGAATTCAGCAGTCTCATCTCATGACGACAGTCCAGTGACAACTCCTGGGGACCATAATTGTACACTTTTTAAGGAACCAACAGGCAATGCAAGTGCTGCGGTTGATGAGGAAACATGTCCTCTTCTCCCACAATGGTTATACAGTCAACTTCCCCATGGAAATGAACCAAAAACTCAGGGTCATTCTGGAATTTCACCCAGCCCTCAAAAAAGAGACATACAATATGACCTGCGGAAATCTGCCACCATGATCAATGAAACTGATGGCAAGGCCTCATAATATGCCAACCCACATGGTCTACATAGCCTTAATTCTCCTAAATTTGTCTGAGGCCTTTGACACTATTCCCCATGAAAGGCTTCGAAACAGGCTATATGTGATTGGCATCAGAGGCTTATCTTTGAAATGGCTTTCATAGTATGTAAGCAGTAGGACACAGCAGTAAAAGTTGTGGCATTATGTCTGACAATAAAGAAGTAAAGAATGAGAGTACCGCATTGCTCCTCATAAAGATCAACATTTGTGAAGTTTCCTTTTTCTTACTAATTAAATATGGGAAACTAGTATTTAAGGTACCTATATATTCTATTGTTTTTAGAAAAAATTATGAGGCCCCCTGGAGCCAACACCTCTGATCATTTATGATCTGGTATTTCCCTACGGTGGGTAAGCCCCTCCTTACTCAGTGCAATATAAAGATGTATGCAAAAAGTCTGGAATGGTCAACACACTGATTATGTACATATATATATATATTTTTAAATATATAATCCAAGCAAAAAGGCATGAGTACACACTTGTTTGTAGCGTTGCAGGAATGCCCCTTTAATTTACAGTTTACTTTTTTCATTTTTTTTCCCAATTATATTAATATGTGATGTACAGCCAACATGTGTTTTGCCCCCTAGAGGCGTGCAGGCATGGGGCTTTTTCTAAGGCTTATAAAAACCATTTTAGGTTAGAAGGTATGGAGCAAGGTATATGCTTCTATCGTAGTCTAGTACCGATCGGTCAAAAAATCTTGTTGAATTGTATCTTTTGATTTTATGCGAGTCATTTTTTGGTTTAGAACCAAAGTGTGGGACAAGGTAAGCAGGTGAGTCTTGTTCAATAACCAGTCGGTGTGGGTTCCAGAAGAACTCTGTGCAGCTGGAATTAATGTTGTACTCTCCATTCCTTTGTTCGGGTCCAAATCAGGCCACCTTTATCTTTAGAACAAATTTAAGAAATATGCTCCACTAGTCCTCTTTGTTCCGCTTCAGATAGTAGCTTAGAACCAAGTGCACAATTTCTTTCTCTCATGTACAAACACCAAATTGTGATTCAGTAACAAGTCACTGAATAGCACTGTGGGTTTATGACCCAATTATGATTTTGTATTTGAAGGAGTCTCATTAGTGCATCTCTTACAAATACTAAATCAAAATGTCATGTATTAATGTTTTGTGACTGGAATCCAGTTGCAAAACAGTAATAGTTTACCTACTACATAATGCAAGGCATTGAGAACCCCAAGGGTGTGGCCAATCTAAAATGACTCCTGAGACTTCTGAACTCTCAAAGGAGCAGTCCAGCTTCTAAGGGCCCCTTTTTGGACTGTAGTAGTAATGCATTTGCAATCAGGGACCACTTCCCCATTGAGAATGTTAAAAAGAAATATGAAATATTTTGTGAACCACTACCTACTCAAAAACTGAAAGTTAAATGTTTCATTTTTTTAACATCTTTTTTTCTTCAATCAAAATGGGTTGCATTTCAAAATAAAAATATTGATTTCTTTAAATGTAATGACAGATATGGTTGTCTGCTTACCTCAGCAGACCACCATCCATGTGATGGCTGCAATTTCTAGCAGGTTAAATTGTGACCCACCTCATTAATGTTCATGAGATAGGTCGAATAGTGACCCTCTAGGAATCTGTAATTAATATACCTACTTATACATGGATAGGTTTGCAAAATAGCACTCTGATCACAAAATTAGTGTTTGTAAATTGAGACCGCTATTTTGTGATGTGAATTTAGAACATCTGGCACCAAACTATGGCACACTTTAGGAAAATAAGAAGAGTTGCTCTTTTCACTTTCTTGATGCTGAATACTGGAATGATTTTCCACATTTTTTAAAGAATATGTCCTTTATTTTAGAAACCTAAAAGCTTTTTGTTTATTTGAATCAACATGTGCTTTTACTTTGATTTTAACTGGTTTTATTAGTGCAAGGACATCTTTGGGGTATAAAAGAGCTTTATAAAATGTAATAACATAACATAACACACAATAACATAACATTACACAACACAACACAAAGCAGCATAATGTAACATAAAATAAATCTTGAATCTGATTATTGATACTCTCAATGGGGACAGGGACAAATCCAGATCACCACTAAAAGCCACCAATTATGGTACCTCTGGTTCACAGTGACACTCTGCTTTTCACATGCTTGGAGCGAGAACCCATAATCTCTATTACTGACAACACTGTCTGCACTCTACACTTTTACAATTATGTCCAGTTCTTTCACTCTCCATAGTCCATGTCCTTGCTTGCTTGCCACTATCATCATGCTGCACTGTTCTGTGGCTCTCCATACACTTTTTCATGCCACATTCCAGGACAACCCTGCTTTCTCCACAACGCCGTTTAAATAGAACAATAAAGCAGAAGCTAGAGGTTCTGAAAGCCTGCAGTCCACTGGAAATCTTAGTGTGAGGCATCGAGAACCCCAAGGATGTGGCTTAAATAGCCTGGTCCAATCCAAAATGTACCCTAGGATTTCTGAACTCTCAACGAAGCAACTGAGCTTCTAAGAACCCCTTTTGGGACTGGAGTGCAGCTCAGCTACTAAAAGTTTCCCGAAGGGGCCCCAGCCACCACAGACTGGAATTAAAGGGCTGCACCATATCCTCCTCTAGTGATCGGAATGTAAGGGATGTAGAAGATGTCGAATTTGTGTTTTACAGGATGAAGTAATCATAGCGCTAGTTACGCATAAACCTATTCAGAAATTTTGAGCATGGGGCTTTGAATAGAAAGTATATACCAGGGAATGGGTATGTAGGCCTCTCCAGACAACTTGTAGATCTAGCTCCTCTATCATGTTAGTGGTAATAGCTCCTTTTTTTTCAAAACCACAGACCACTTTGAGGGTTGGCTATATCCACATCTCTCCGGAGCCAAGAGCAAATCATCACAATGATTAAAAAGGAACCCTGTTGCAACTATCCATTCCCCTGAATAGATAAAGATTTCTGGTCATTGTTAGACCTGACAGCCTTAGGGTGGTCACCCCTAACGTTTTGCCTGCCTCCCTCCACTTTTTGGACACTGCTTTTAGGACTCTTTACCACTGCTATCCACTGCTAAAGTGCATATGCTCTCTCACTTAAAACAAGGTGACATTGGTTCATACCCAATTGGCTTATTTAATCTACTTGTAAGACACCAGTAAAGTGCACTACATGTGCTGAGGGCCTGTACATTAAATCTTACTAGTGGGCCTGCAACACTGATTGTGCCACCCAGATAAGTAGCCTCTTAACCATGCCTCAAGCCTGCCATTGCAAGGCCTGTGTGTGCAGTCTCACTGCCATTTCGACTTGGCATTTGAAAGTACTTGCCAAGACTTAAACTCCCCTTTTTCTATATATGAGTCACCCCCAAGGTAGGCCCGAGGGAACCTATAGGGTAGGGTGCTATGTAGATAAAAGGCAGGGCATATACCTGTGCATTTTATATGTCCTGGTAGTGTAAAACTCCTACGTTCATTTTTACACTGCTGTGAGGCCTGCTCCTTCCATAGGCTAACATTAGGGTTACCCTCATATACTGTTTGAGTGGTAGATTCTGATCTGAAATGAGTAACAAGGTCATATTTAGTTTGGCCAGAATGGTAATACAAAATCCTGCTGACTGGTGAACTTGGATTTAATATTACTATTTTAGAAATGTCACTTTTAAAAAGTGAGCATTTCTCTGCACTTAAAAAATCCTTCTGTGCTTAACAATCCACGTCTGGCTGGGTTAGTTGACAGCTCCCTTGTGCATTCCACTCAGACAAACCCCAAACACAGGATGCTCAGTCACATGTGCACACATCTGCATATTGAATGGGTCTTCCTGGGCTGGGAGGGTGGAGGGCCTGACACTTACATGTCAAAGGACAGTAGCCTGCCCTCACTCAAAGGACTGCCACTCCCCCTACTGGGACCCTGGCAGACAGGATGGAACTGAAAGGGGACCTTGTGCACTTCTAAGCCATTCTTTAAACTCTCCCCCACTTCAAAGGCACATTTGGGTATTTAAGCAGGGTCTCTGACCCTACCGACTCAGACACTTCCTGGAGAAGAAACCCTGAACCAGAACCTGCAACCTGCCAAGAAGAACTGCCTGGCTACCCAAAGGACTCACCTGGACTGCTTTTCTGAGAAGGACTGTTGCCTTGCTGTTGCCCTGCTGCCTAGCTGCTCTCTGGCTGTGCTGAGAAGTGCTCTCCAAGGGCTTGGATAGAGATTGCCTCCTGTTCCCTGAAGTCTCAGGACCAAAATGACTTCATTCCTGCAAAAGAACTCCTTGTGGGGTGAAAATTGATGCACAGACTGCAAGAAATGACGCACAGCCTGCATCGTGATGAGAAAATCACTGCAAGCCGGACCGGAATGATGCAGCCTTACTTCGCATGGAGAAGATCGACACAGCGCCAGTGTTGCAACCGGAAATTTGGCACACAGCCCACTGGATCGACACAAAGCTGAGCCAGAATGATGCAGCCCGACTTCCTGAGAGAAATCGACGCAGTGTCTGCAGTGCGGTGGAAATTTCCCCGTATTGCCCACCGGATCGACACAGCCTCTGTGACTTTGTCCTGCATGCACAGAATTTCAACGCATCATCCAAGGGGCATTCGAAAACCCCAGAACCCGGAGAGGATCCCAGTCTATGAGCTGGAAATTGACGCAAAGCCTGCCCTGCCCAAAAACTCAATGACGCATCATCTGTGTGTGTGGAAAAATCGATGCACACCTCTCTGTTTTCTACGCATCTCCTCCTCTGCGTTCTATTGCAGATAATTTAAATGCAAACCAGGTACTGTGTGCCTGCAAGAGGCACTTGTTGCTTTTTAAAAGACTAAAGACACTTTATATCATTTTTACAGTGATATCTCAATGTATACTTATTGAATCTTGATCGTTTTGACCTGCATCTTACCAGATAAATATTATATATTTTTCTAAACACTGTGTGGTGTATTTTTGTGGTATTCTACTGTGTTATTACATGATTTATCGCACAAATACTTCACACATTGCCTTTTAAGTTAAGCCAGACTGCTCAGTGCCACGCTATCAGAGGGTGGGCACAGGATAATTTGGATTGTGTGTGACTTACCCTGACTAGATTGAGGATCCTTGCTTGGACAGGGGGTAACTTGACTGTCAACCAAAGACCCCATTTTTAACAGTCATTTAATTGTTGAAGCTGTGAACCCCACCTGAAGGCTGAATAAAAATTGTTAGTTGGCCCTAGGCAACCCATTATGCACCAGCGCTGAGGAAACAACAGGAATGAGCAGTATTGGGATAAATAAGGCATATTCCTGCCCTTTCCTGTGACACAGAGCAGCAATGTGATGCTGTGCCATACCACAAATTCATAAATATGCTCCACATTTTTTATCACCTGTACTCACACATTATTCTTATATCAAAGCAAATGAATTAATATATTTCCTCATCATTACCTTAATAGCAAGAACAAAGTTATTCACATTGTTGTTCGATTCACATAAACATTGTATAAGTGCTTTATTTATATTCTCAGCATCATTCCCACCAATGCTTTCAAGTGCAATTTTTCTGTCAGTGCAATCATTCTGCTATCCTTTAAAAACTCAGTCATCAAAAAAATATTTACATTCTTTAAGAAAAAAATCATTATTAAAAAAGGGATGACAATGTAAGAGTATTTGTTTCTTAACAACATACAAGAGTGCATCTGTCAGGCTATTTGGTACTAAGTCACTGTTTTACTCATAACAATTTTTTATAATAGTTTGCGGAATTTTATTGTCCATATATTTTAAAAAATGCTTCTCAGTTATAGCTTTTGTAAGTATTGGATCCATGACTGAATGAAGGATGTAGTCCATACACATAGTGAATTTTAAACATCCACTCATTTTTAGGTGGAGCGTTAGCGTTCGATATGTTGTATACTTTTAAGTATTCTTATACTGTGGGTTCAAGTGATTTCAATTGTTGGTTCCAGTGTCCTTTAAAAATCCTTGCTTGCTGGTGGTCAGTTCTGCCTCTTTGTCCTGCCTTTTTCTCTTTGGGAGCAGCACCAAATTCTGTAGAATTACGCTATGTCCTGTTTATCTATTCTGTAAGGGATGCCATAGTTTCATACCACCTGATATCTCTGATACTTGGCTGCCTCAACCACCTAGCTGGTGTTACAGATGTGGCCACTGCAATATTTGCTGTTACATAAAGGACAAGATCACCAGCTTCCAATATAACACAGTGTTCACACATAAAATCAGGAAATTCATCAATTGTAACACAAAATTTGTTGTTTACTTCCTCATCTGTATGTGTGGTCTCATCTGCTTTCGCGGCACAATCAGACCTCTCAAAGAGAGAATTCAGGAGCACATGAGGGCCATCCGCACCAACAACATCGACTACCCTTTTGCCATACACTACAATACTACCCATGGGAAACGAGAAATTCTAGACATCACAGCACATGGGATAGATGTAGTCAACAACCCACCACGGGGAGGTAACAAAACCCTGTTTTTGAGACGCTTGGAAAGCAACTGGATTATTAAACTCAGGGCGGTGGAGGAGGGCCTTATCACTGAAAAGGACCTAGATGTTGTTACTTCCTACAACCATTTCCCTTCCCTTTTCCCTTGGGCAATACATTTAGTTAGTTTTTTGTTGACACTTTCCTCAATACAAATTTAAGCTAAGTCCTTTGATATTTGGTATTTCTCATATATGTCCTACAGGTCATGACTACTATATGTACAATGTTTTAGACGTATTCAGATTATGTTCATTGTATTTTCTTATAATTGTTTTAATTTGTCTCTGTGTCCTGGTTCTTTACACATAACATTGTGCGGCCTCTTCTTGCCCAGCTTCCCTCATATATCCTTTTTTTAGGTAAATCGCCTTTTTCTCTGTCTGTATTCTCATGGCACTTTACATCATCTTGTGTACTGCCATTTCATGCATTACCTGTACAACTATGTCCTTTATACCTGTCCCGTATATTGTGCTGGGACCTGTTTGTCTATTTAGGCTCCTTTCTTCATCCAATGTTTCTAGAAGTTAACTACATTCTATAGCTGTGAACCTGTGACAACATTTTGTTCTGTTTTGTTTGCCCTTCCCCACTTCTCTTTTTCTCTTATTCTATCTATTTTTCTTTTTTTCTTGTACTCCTATATTCTGCCTCAGCATGTCTGCCTACCCACACACTCCACCACTCTTTCTCCTTTTGTTATAAGACTCATTCCAACATGATGGGCGCTCTGCCTTCATGACGTTTAGTCCTCTCTCTTTGTTGCTGGCAGTATTTAACATGACGACTGCAGTAACCAACGTAACCTGTAAGATTCGTCAGTTTTGCGACTTGGCATTCCAGCACTTACTAAAAAGCAGGTGAGAAAGCTACCCGCGACCGCTAGCGAAATAGGGGCATTTTCGGGCTGTTATATTTATTTAAAACATTTTTTGCTCTCCGTATGTTCCGTCCAATTTACTGTTTGTTTTTTTATGGTTCCTTTTGGTTCTGGGCTAATTAACAATCGTCCGCTTTGCTAATTTGCCACTCTCTGTGACTCGCTGTAGCGTCTCTGCCGGCTCGCTCCTGACAAGTGTTTTGCTGGTAACAGAGTATGTACTACCTATATGCTGGGAGAAGTGCACGGGGACTCCGGATCGGGGCTCTCTATCTCCACGTGTTATCTATTGGTAACCATTTACACCGCCCAACTCTCTTCGTCAATCGATTTCTCCTTTTTTTTTAAAAAACAACAACCCATCACCTCTCAATAGGACCATCACTGCTTGTGGGCTCACCATCGTGCGAACCCCTTGGTGTTTTTCAGCTTATCATTCGAATGACGCCACTCAGGGCTCATAATAGTCAAGAAACTCCTGGGGCACTCGGTATACCCGGTTGCCCTTAGTTATTAATATACTGCAACCATTTTTATGACGCTTTCCACCCTCAGACTTGAGGAGTATTTTGCTCATAACCCTACTATTATTTGTATACTTTTAGGCTTATCATGGCCTTTCTCTCCAGTGTTACCGTATGAAGGACAACTGGGACTACTCTTCCTCTATTTAATTGTCATTCTTTTGCTACCAACCTTCAATACAACCTCATGACGGAGTCACCCGACGTTATACCCTTTTCTGAACCTTTCGGAAATGTTACCAGTCATATCACTGACTTTCAAGGGTATGTCTTTTTCTTTTCACCTCCAATACATTGGTTCTGTTTACTGCACCCACGGTGTCTTCATAAGTCTAGTAGCAGCTTTAGTAAACATTGGTATGATAGATTCCCACGACCTTCAGCTCTACCCACATCACCTTGTTCACCTAGTCTGTCTCCCTTTGCCCATCTTCTGTTAATTTCTCTTCCTTCTTTCTCTTTGTCATTTTTTATATTTGGTCTCCACCGTACACTGTACATTAGCCTTATATCTACACATCATCCCACGTACAAACGGACTTGGGTATTTCTAAGATCCTTCCGGGATCCTTCTTCTCCCTTCTCTTACACTTTTCTTTTCTTGGTTCTTTCTATGTTTATCTGTATGTTTATTCGTATATACTTTGGTGAATTTGCTTTTATATATTTGAGGTAATCATCTGTTATTTACACTTCCCATATGTTCTTGGTCATTTGTGTTATTTTACTATCTTAAACTTACAGCCTTGAGAAAGTCCTAGTGACGAAACACGTGTTGGCTGTTCTCGGATGTATCATTGTTTCAGCAAGAAATAAAACCTCAATCAACGATCGCACAGTGTCTCACAGTGTAACACTTATGTCTACATTTGGAGTGACTGTTATGGACTACTTCAGTGTGCCCTGGTCTTAAATTGGTTCTCTTCTGTAAGGGACTTTTTTTTAGTATTTGCCTGTTTGTCTTACACTGTGGGTATGCGTTCAGTCCCTCCTCCCCACCAGCTCCCTCTGTAAACATAAACCAACAGCAGAGGTGGGCTTTTCCAGGGCCAGCTCGTCCGCGCTCTCTTTCTCTTTAAACAGGCTAGAAGGTTTCTTTTCTCCAGTGCGAAGAACACTGAAAAGAAACAATATCAGGCTTCTGAAAGGGGAAGGCGGAGCGAGAACAGACGCAGCCTGTTGATAATTTGCCTCGCGCTTTTTGTTTCCCAAATGTTTGTTGTTTCATATGTCTGTTATGTTTCCCTGGAATATTTTCTTTACATCTGAAGCAACAACATTTGAGTAACAAAAAGCGCGAGTGGAGTAGTTTCATTGCATCGCTCAAAAAATAGCCTAGTTTCATCAGCATTTTGTTCTGTGTAGGAGGAGGGGAGGCTGGAGGTCGTCAAGCTGCAGAAGTGGCACCTTTCTGGGGCAGCTTTTAAAATCATAAGAAGAAACTGGCAAGCGGCAGTGCTGAATTTATCTTCTAAGTTGTAAAAGGCAGTGGCAATGTCCACAGAGGGATCTGGTTAGTTCTTGTGATATCATATTCAAGGAAAGTGGTTTTATTTAGCTTTGGGAGTTGAATAAGCAGTTTAAAACGATGCCTGGGCAACATTTTAATTACGCTGAAAAAAATGTATAATTTGTTTACACTGAGTTAGTTGAAATTAGTACGATTGCTAGATATCTTGCACCAGACAATTTTGTGCAGTGTTTTGCTTGTGGTGGGCTTGTTTGTGTAGAAAATGTTTCACTAAGAGGCATATTCTGCATCAACCAGTCTTCTTTACTATCTTACAAGACTCTTTCCATACAAAGAGTGCGCTCACGAGAAAACAGTCACTCGAGATAACAGCAAGCCACAGTTCACTAGAGAAATATAATCCACAAACATTTTATGGAATTTAGCAAAGTATGTAAAACGTTATAAAAATTAATTAAAATGTTTACACACCTCTACATTTAAAACGTATATGACCTTCTTTTAATCAGTTCCTTTATGTGACCAGAAACAAACATAAAGAATTCTGGTGCTGGGACAGGGGGCCGGGAGAATTTACTTATTTCGGGATTTGGTCGGAGATCCAGATTGAGTTCAGAATATGTACCTGAGCTACTTGTGCTTTCATATTGGTTCCACAGATCATGGAGCTTTTACAATAATTTCCGGTAGTTAAGCGGTGTTTACAGGCTGCAGAGCAATTTACACCTCTTCTGTATTATAATCTTAACTAATTCAGTCTCCAAAATTCATGGTGTTCTAATTGGAGGGGTGTGTCAGTTTCACAGGTTGAACACCAGGGTCCACTGAAAGGCTTTTAAAAAATATATTATTATTTTGTCAGAACATGTGCAGAAGTATTATCTGATTATTTTTCCTAGGTTACAATGGGGCATCAAGTGTTGCAGTCAGCTCCCAAAACAGCACTGTTTTTTTCTATTCATTTGTGAAATGTTCATGTTTCTCTGTTGACAAAAATATGCTGTTGTGCCTTGAGCTACATCCGTGGAGCTTAACTGATGTACAAAGAACTAGTGCTTAATTTGTGCTTGTTGTTTCTGATGCGGAGCACCAGCACTTATTTTTGGGGACCGGCGCTTATTTTTCTGCATCAAGGTTTTACTGCGGGCAAAAGACATATATGGGAAACATGGAGAAAGAGAAAAATGAAACTGCGTCACAATTGGAGAAAGCAGAAAGCTGCAAGAGTGAGGTGAAGGGGCAGGGAGTGGCTTTAAATGGATTGAAGAGGCCTGAGATGGCTTCAGGATTACATTGTCTCAGTATTCTGTTTTACAACATTTAATTGCAGAAGCCACATGTTTAAGAGGAGGGCTTTGAGGACCGGTACGTTTTTATTTACAAATTAAGCACTGGGAAGAACTATATAAATGTAATGTAACACAGAAATATAAGTGGCTTAGCTCTGTCATAAGGGGAGTGCAAGGATGTTCTAACTTCAGACATGCACAGGGTAAACTCTCAAGAAGAACAGGAAGCAGTGTGGATGATTCTGTGTGCGCCACAGACTGGTTGAGGTGCAAGCAAGACATCACGGATGTAGATGTGTGGTCAGGATAACCTGTCATGATGGAACACATGTTAGAGATAAGCCGCAGAGAATGATGGACTTGTCTCTCATAGAACTAGATTGGGGAGCTATCACAGAAGTCACAGTTTGAATTTTTCCTCCAACATTTGCAAAATACATTTTTGTGTTATTTTTTGCCTGAATTTCTTGTTGCCTTTCTGCGAACCTGTTGTCCTTTGATTCTATTTTGCATTTTGCTCTGAATTAGTTCACTATTTACTTTTTGTATGGAGGGAGAGAATAGGCAGGGTCAGTTGACTACTGAAGGTCTTAAGCCAACTACTGACTTATTCCAGGAGAGGTGTATTTGATCCTTCATCAAGAATTGCAAGAGCAGGATTTATTTTTTCAAAGAAAGGTACATTTGCTTTCCAAACAGAACTGTACGGCAACTCATTCTCCTTTCCCTAAAATTCTACTAAGTTTTAAAAATCTTTTTAGGTTGAGCATAGCTTTTCCGACGCCTTTGTATCTATTTGGGCTTTTAACCATGCCCACCCCATGCCCATCACTTTCACTCATTTGTGGGCTTGTCTTTCAAAAAGCCTTTGATGCATTGGTAAATGCTTTACGTTTGTCCCTCCTTGGGGCGATTTTGTTACCTCCTTGGGGACTGACCCTGCTACATGGATAATTGCACTTTTGCTGATATGTTTGACTTTTTTCTTTTGTGTCTCTCTTTCACGCTCATGGAGGCTGTGGCGCTTTGAATCGGTCAGCTCGCTTATGTAGACTGTTTTACTTTTCATTTTTTATTTATGTGGCAAGAAAAGTCCAGTTAGGAATTGACAATGCTAATAGCTCTAACTCAAGCAAACGCGAGACCCATTGCATTGCAAATGCTTGCTTCACTTCTCATGAATACTTAGCAGACATATGAGTAACATGTAGCTTTTAAATAACTACTTTCTATTTATATTGCACCCTTAACTGATTATCAAAAATGCCCTCTGTTTGACTTAACTTTAAATTTGATGATGAATTATCTACACTATCTTCGATAACTTAGCCCATAAGCAAGGTAATGAGATATTCTACACAAAGAGAGGGGCAAATGGCCAACTCCTTCAGCCATTGGCCGTAGTAGGGGACAATTAAATATTGGTCATCCCTCATTCTTCATTCATGTCTTATTGTAACTGTCATGACATATAGTTTTAATTCTTTAGAAGAATCTCACTTAAAGAGAAATGGTATTATTCACCATGGCGAGATGTGCACACTTTATCCCTTTTCATGCTGCTGCCCCCCTTTGTTATTTCAGGAAAGTTTGGAATGTAAATACAGAACTATATGATGATCATGGGTAATGTCATAATTAACTAACCTCAATAACCGGCTGTATCGATTTCCCGTATGCGTCTATTCTCAACTGTTACAATTTATTTCTGCACTGAAATCTAGTCCCATACTTTAGAGGACACGCATAAATGAAGTTGTAATCTTTTAGGCCCTCATTATGACATTGGCGGTAAATCCCACTTACCCCCACGCTGACTGCTGCCAACATACTGTCGCTGCCGGGGATATCCGTTCACCATACTATGACACACACACCCCAATCTGTCAGTATTTAGCCACAGACATAAGTCAGACAAAATGTCAGTGTTAAACTGGCGGTATCAGAAACCACACCGTTACACCAACAGAACTATGCCAAGCCTCCATCTTCCATATCCCTTTGTAACGTAGACAATGCCACCCTGCTACGATGGCCAGCCCAAACCAAGGAAATCAACAAGCTATCCAGGCAATTAAAAAGCCGAGCCATCAATGGAAGCAAAGAATTCTGGACCAGGTAAAGACACCGTGGCAATAACACCATCTTGGCCACCGCCGCCCTTCCCATCACGGATAGAGGCAGCTTATTCCAGAACAATACAGAGCGCTCCAAACCCTTCAGCACCCGTTCCACATTGTGCTTCAGATGTGCCGTCGCCCTATGTGTAAACCATATGCCCAGATATCGAAAACTTTCAAGTTGCCACCGGAGCCCCATCTCAGGCAAATCCTCTGGCAGGGCGCCACACAGCGAACCCAGGGGAAACAGCACGAATCATCACGGCGGACATTCAACGGCAGTAAACCATTGGCGGTACATACCGCCAAGCTCAAAATACACACACTCAAACAAAACAACGTCAAATTGAACAATTCAAACTACACATGCCCGACACACATACACACACCACACCCACACACCCAGACTACTATAAAACCACACCCACACTACCCACAACCCTTTACCATTACAATTCCGTGGCACAAGACTGACACCATGACCACATACAAGACCAGAGCCACACACCACCATCACCTATACACCACCCACACACCCCACTTCACACACCCCAACACATCACCCTACACACCCTCACCCACACAACAATCAGGGACCTGGGGATACCATGGTCTCCATTGCAGGGGTGCTGGCAGACATGGCCAACGTCATGAGGGAGGCAGTCTTACAACAGGGGGCCACTGCCACTAGCCAGACATCTGAACTGCCTTCCACCTCCGATGCCGCTAGTGGACAGTAGGCCGTGCCACAGAACCAACAGGCCACCAGCACCCCTCCCCCTGCAGAAGAAGAACCACCCCACAAACATTCCCTGCGATCCAGGCAGAAACCAGATACTATTGCCAAGACCCCCGCCAGGAAATTAGACTCTCTTGATTGTCACCCTTGTGTCCCACTCAGTCACCCTGTCCACTGTGAACTGCCATTGCTTCCCTTCCTATGTCCCCTTGGACAATGCATCTGTGCTACCAATAGACTGGAACAATACCCTGGACTTTCCTCCACCATCACCCCAGTCCATAAATCTTGCCCCTCTACTTCTTAGCACTTAAATAAACACACTTTTAAAAAATACAAGTATGGAGTATGTTAAACTTATTTTAGTATGTATTGGTTTAACCAGGTTCAAACATTGCAATTCAACTGTACAGTAATGTTCAAATAGGAAAGACTTGTAGTTGGCTGAAGTAATCACACCAGGAGCGATAGTGGAGCAGCAACATCTGCAAAATGAGTTGCCAAAGGGTACAGTGAGTGGGCAGAAGTAGGAAATAACAACATGCCAGTGACAAAGATAAACCATAAAATGGAAATGAAATATGAAGTAACACTGTCTTAGTTGTGTGTCATTGGAAGGATTGTCGAATCACTGCAGTTATGTTGTCCTCATCCTCATCCTCTGCCTCCTCATCCTCACTCTCCACAGGGTCCACTGCTGCCACACGGCCAACTCCAGCCTCCTCCTCCAGCAGAAAAGGCACATGGCGTCTTAGGGCCAGGTTGTGCAACATGCAGCATGTCACGATTATCTGGCAGACCTTCTTGGGTGAGTAGCACAGGGATCCACCTGTTAGATGGAGGCACCAAAACCTGGCCTTCAGGAGGCCAAAGGTACGTTCAATGAACCTTCTTGTTCACACATGTGCCTCATAATAACGTTCTTCTGCCCTTGTCCTGGGATTCCTCACAGGAGTCAGTAGCCATGATAGGTTTGGGTAACCAGAGTCACCTGCAAATATCGAAGGACAACATTTAGCCACACACTATCCCATATGGCCCACACCATACCCATACCCCAAAATCTACTGGGTGGGAACCAAGGCTGACCTATTAGCCACACCCTGTGCCTCTGTAATTGGCAGAGATAGGATTTGCACAAGAGGGGGGATCCCAGTGGGGTGATGGATAGCAGATATCAGGTCAGGCTCCAGTTGGGCACACAGCTCTGTGATTGTGGCCCTGTCAAGTCTATAGGTGAGGATAATGTGCCTGTCCTCCACAATTGCCAAGTCCACCTGGGGTCTGTACACGGGGGTATGTCTCCATCTCCTATTCTTCCATAGCGGTAGCAATCTAAGGGGCAAAAGAGTGAGGAGAGAGTCACAAAATGTACATCGTAGCCACAACAGTACCATGCATGATGTTAAATTTCAGTGTATAAGTGGCATTTGTCCTGTATGTCCAATTTTGAACTGTGACGCAGTTATTATCCAGGGCCTGCCCCCGCCCTGAAATGGCATCTGCATGTCCTGTGTGGAGGGACAGGTGGAAGTGAGGTAATTCCGCTGACGTTGTGCGCCGTTACGGGAGGCGGTCGGGAACCGCCGTGCAACTCCTCATTTGTTATTATTGGGCCCTATGGGGTACAGTGGCCAATGGTGATATACGCTGGTGGTGACGGTATGCACCACCGTGTACGTGATCGCCATTTTCTATCTGATCACTCACTTGCTACCTGACCTTCAACAGGAGAGGACCTACACTGCATGTGCTGCTGTGACCTGTGTCTGGAACCTATCATGGCTTGTGTGAATGGGGAAAGGGCCCCTGCCTTCACCTCGACCGAGTTGGAGCGACTGGTGGATGGGGTCCTACCACAGCACCAACTGCTGTATGGGCCTCCAGACCAACAGATGAGTAAACTGTGGCACAATGCATGGGGCATGAATGCATGGATTTGTGTGTGTGAAGTATTTGTATAGGGGGTGATTGTATGTCCCCTGGGCAGCGTGCAGCTTGTGTGCTGGGCCCTGTGTGTGGAAGTGGCACTGGGAATTTCTCTGCAGGTCAGCACCCATCAAAAGAAAGGTATATGGTGTGCCTTTGCCAAGGACTTGCAGACTCTGGGAGTCTACGGCAGGTGGAGCACCCACTGTCGGAAACAGTGGGTGGACCTGAGGCGCTGGGCATGGAAGATGGCAGAGGCCCAGCTGGGGATGGCCTCCCAACGAGAAAGGGGTCCCCTTCGAATCCTGACCCCACTAATGGCCCGCATAGTGGTGGTGGCCTATCGGGAGCTGGATGGGTGCTTGAGGGCATGACAGCAGCCACAAGGGGGTGAGTACAGTTTCCATCATTACAACTTATGCATGGAAGGGGGGTACCCGGGTGGGGTATGTGTGTCAGTGGGTGCCCCTAAGCTAGGCCTGACTTTGCAGAGTGGGTCCCATGTTGGGCAGGGTTCTGAAGTGATAATCCTGCTACCTAGCTTGTAGGCATCCATTACTGGTCAGGGCTGTGTGGGTCCCAGGTGTGCTGCTGTTGGCGGTATGTGCCCCTCCCCATGCCCTGGTGACTAGCATTATAACAGGTAGTGCATTGCATAGTGCGCAGAGCTGTTCCCTGTGTGTGACGGTGGTGTGTACACCAACAGTGGAGTTGTAGCAGCCAAGGACCAGGTCTATCCTTTTTCTCCCCCTTTTTTGTTTTCTCACCCTGTCCTTATGTGCATTAGCATCATCTGGCGGAGGAGCAGAGGCACTGGCGATGGAGGGAGCTTCATCCCACAGGACCCAGGAGGCAGAGTTCACCAACGGTGAGGGCACCAGTGGGACAGAGGGCGAGGAGAGCACCACAGCAGAGGACTACGGCGGAGACAGGAGGGGACAGTTCGGACACAGATATCTCCTACGATGGAAGCTCTCTGGTTGTGGCAGACACTTCTGTGACTACCCCTGTACCAGCACTGCCCTCCCAGGAGCCCCTCAGCAAGTTGTATATGCTTGCTTACCCAGGAGGGTGGGCATCTCCTTCACCCAGGCACCTCAGGCCCTGAACAAGTTAGCCCTGCAGCCCTTAGTGAGGAGGCTATCTGTAGGGCAGTCAACCATTGTGAATGCATAAAGGGGCTGGCAGCCCAAATGCACCAGACTAATGCATTCCTGGAGGGCATTCACACTGGCTTGGCGGCCCAACAGAGATTAATCCAGGCTCTGTCCTCCTCCCTGATGGCAGCCATTGTCCCTGTTTCCAACCTCCGCCCTCCAACTTCCTCTTCCCAAACCCATTCCCCTCAACCCCAACCTATCCTAAGCACACAGGCAGACAAGCATGCGCACAAGACAACACACAAGAGTGACACAGGCAAACACAAGCACCACACTTCCTCTCACAGGCACTCACACAAACACCATCCAGATGCAGACATACCAACATCCACTGCCTCCACTGTGTCCCCCGCCTCCTCCTACTCCACCTCCCTCCCAATTTCGTCTACACTCACACCTGCATGCACTACACCAGCATCACCACCACACTTAGCAGAACACACCTAAAACAGCCATGCACATGTCCCCTGTGTCCTCTCCCACTGTGTCTCCCACCCCCCTCCAAATTTACACAAAAGCAAGTACTCAGACACCCAATAGCCATCCACCTCACAACAGCACCCAGCCCATGCACCTGCACCCAAACTCAGCAGACAGACACCTCCTACAACTACTCCCTCTTCATCCACTCCCAAACCTTCTCCCTCTTCCTGCCCCAGTGTCCCTAAGAAGCTTTTCCTCTCCACCATTGACCGCTTCCCTACCCCTACCCACCGTCCTTTACGTCTGGCCAGGGTGCCAAAAACCCAGGCACCCAGTCCAAGGGACCAGTAGTATCCACACCCACTCGTGGTGGGAAAGGATCCAGAGCACCATCCAGCCTCAAAGAAAGTGTGCCTGCCCCAGCTGCTGCCCGGAAGGGCAAGGAGCCTGCCCCATCTGCTGCCCAGAAGGGCAGGGAGCCTGCCCCAAGTGCTGGCAGGAAGGGCAAGGAGCCTGCCCCATGTGCTGCCAGAAAGGTCAAGGAGCCTGTTCCAAGTGCAGTGAACATTTGGGCTGAACAGTGGATCTGCATTCCCCTGGTGGTACCACATCCTATTGTCGTTTGTGGAGGCAAGTTAGGACGACATTGGCAGACTGTGTCATCGCAGGTTAACATGATGAACAATATACTACCCCTACTCTACTTCCACAGAGACAGACTTGCTTTGGAGGTCCGGGAGAGGCATTGGAGGAGCCGGCCACAGTGGGGGAGCCCACGTGTGCGGAGCTGTTGGCCGCCATACATGGCGCCAGAGTGGCTCTGGAGGGGAAAATAGAGACTGTGGCTGTTAACCTTCTGAGAGCTGACCTCCACAAGGTATCTGAAAAGGTCAAGGTGGCGGAGGAGTCTATTGTGGACTTGCAAACAGAGGTGGGCACATGTCACAAGCAGATGGCTCCGGTCACATCTACTATTGGGACATTAGAGGCATGGCTGGAGGATTCAGAGGGCAGATCTCAGCCGAGCAACATGCGCCTCCTTGGCTTACCGAAACGGGCAGAAGGCTCCACAGCGGAAAGCTTTGTTGAACAAGGGATCAGAGATTGCAGCTGGAGGGTTTGTCCAGGGTGTTTGTGGTAGAGCGTGCCCATAGGGTGCTGGCTGCTCCTCCTCGGCCTGGGGCACTACAGGGGGCCATCATAGCGTGCCTCCTGAACTATAAAGACAGGGGCTGTATCCTATGGACCGCCGTGAGACTGATAGGGCTGTCTTTGAGAATCGCAAGATTTTCATCTTCCCAGACTATAGGAAGAAGGTCCAGCCTTCCTGAAAAGGGTTTTTAGAGCTGAAGGACAAGCTTCATGCCATGAACATCAGATATATGTTGCTGTACCCGGAACGTCTGAAGTGATCTCTGGAGGTAAAACACAGTTCTTTGAGGATCCAGAGGAAGTCTGGAGATTTCTGGATATATGGGACAGGGTTGGCCCGGGTACTTATGGGCGATGTGGAGTTGGTTCGGCTCGTACTTCTGGAGTGGATGGTACAGACTGGAGGAGGCGTGGAGAGGGCCCATCCCGGGTCTCTGCGCAGCGATGTATTGACTCTGACTCTGTCAGCAGAATTGAAATCCAGCAGGATGGTACTCTGGCGGTGGTGGATCCTGAGCAGTTGGTGGTGCTGGCTGGCCCCTCGGACATGGAGGATGGGGTGCCATCTGTAGATTTTTGAATATGTGGACCTTTTTGGGGATACTGCTTGTGCGGCTTGGTTGGGGGCTATGTGGACGGCCTGTGGTCTGCGCCCTGCTTGACTGGGAGAAATGAACCTCATTCGGAAGTTGTTTAAAGGGGCTTTATATGTCTGTGTACTATATGGTTGAGGGGGGAAATGTTTATCCTACATGATGTTTGGATGGGCTGGAAAGCATAGTGTATGCTGGTGGGGGCCGCTGGTGGGGGCCGGGGTGTTCACTTCCACAGTAGTGTCGGGTGTTGGGGTTTGGGCTGTTGTCCTGGCAGCATACATATATATGGATTTACAGTATATTTTTATAATAATGTTTTACTGTTCATCCGGGGTGGGTACGTGGGTTTGGGGGTGAAAAGTTTGCGCAAGTTCTCAACAGTTTGATGTTTATTATGGCAGTGCATTGGTGAGTGTGAGATGGGTGTATGGGCCTGGTGTTGCCCTCTTCTTTTGGGCGTGGGGCTGGAGGAGGGGCCTCGTGGTAGGGGTGGATATGCAATCTTAACATGGGTCGGCAGATTAATATACAGGCATTGAATGTTAGGAGTCTGAAGAGCTCCACTACACGTTATAGAGTACACTCCTTCCTAAGACGGCAGAGTGTTCATATTGCGTGTCTGCAGGAAACTCATTTTATAGTAGAGTAATAACATAAGTTGGCTAGAAAGTGGCAGGGTCAGGTGTTCTCTTCATCCTTTTCTTCCTATGCAAGGGGAGTGTTGATCTGGATTGCCCCTGGGTCCCATTTACACATATCTACAGAGAAGCTGACGTGGAAGGGAGATAAGTACATTTCCATGGCCCTTTGGATGGAATGTCACTTACCAATCCAATTATTTACACACCTAATATAGATGATCCCCCATTTTATGACACCATACCTGAAATGCTAGGTGAGGGGGTAGTCTCCCCTCTGATATGGGCTGGAGATTATAATTGCATATTGGATGGTGAGGTGGATCGTTCTCCTCCTAAGTGGGGAACCATACCATTGATGACAAGATCTCTCACAGAGATTATGCAAAGTCTAGGACTCTGGGATGGATGGAGAAAACTGCATCCAAAGGTGAGGGAGTACACCTGTCACTCTAAGACACACAATACATATAGCCAGTTGGATTGTTCCTTCTTGGGCGGACTGACTTGTCCACAGGTATTGGATGTCAAGCATTTAGGGAGGTTTTTGTCTGATCATGCACCAGTTCTGATGCATGTGTAATGAGGATCTGATGCTAATGTGTCTCGTGGGTGGCGTATGCCTCCCTCGTTTCTAATGGAGGCTGGCTGTTGTGAGAAAATGGCAGCAGCCTTTAAAGACTATTTGGATCTGAATTGGGGTACGACAAACTCAAGGGGGATGGAATGGGATGCCATGAAGGTGGTCTTAAGGGAAGTGTGTATCAGCACAGCATGTGGAGTGCACAAACAAATGGAACAGGAGCTTACAGGTTGGGAAAGTGAACTGGAGATAGCATAGCATCAGACACTGGTAACTCCGGATGTTGACCTGTTTAAGAAGGTTAGTGACTGCTGGGACATGCTGGATAAGGTTACTCTTAAATCGCATATGGAGGGTGACAAGTCTGGTAAATTGGTGGCATGGCTCCTTAAGTGGGAGGTTGACTCTCTTTCCATCCTGTCTATTAGGAATGTGGAGGGGGTACAGGTCACTAATCGCAGGGATATTTTTTGGGTATTAGTGGAGCATTTGCCAGTTGTATCCTTCTGTCTCAGATGTTAGATTAGGTGAGTTCATGGGCCGGATGAGACTTCCATGGCTGGAGCCGGACTGTATGGAGAGCCTAGATGCTGAGATAACAGGTGAAGAGGTGGGTGCGGCACTGGAGGCGTTGTCGAAGTCTAAATCTCCTTGTGGGGATGGTTTCCCTATCTAACTGTACCAAATGTTTCCTCTTCTGCGGGGGGAGAGGTTGTTGGCGGTGTCTGAAGAAGCTCTGGACTGGGTATTCTTCCTGAGACCATGCGACACGGTGTTGTGTGTTTAATGCTTAAGCCTGTGGGGGATCCTGATAACCCTTCCTCATATCGGCCACTTACTATGCTAAATACGGATGTCAAGATTCTGTGCAAAATTATGGCTACCCGTATGCGTGGAGATATCCGGGGCCTGGTACACGAGGATCAATGTGGATCCAGGTCGCAGTACAACTTACAACTTACGCTGTTTGGCACAAGTTTTACATGAAACAGCAGGGGCAGTAGATGAATTGGTTTTAGTATCACTGGATCTAGAGAAGGCTTTTGACACTGTGGAGTTGGAGTACTTACTGGCAGTTCTTCAGGGAATGGGATTCGGACCTCAATTTTGTGCTTGGGTTTGTTTATTGTACACTGCTCCCACTGCACGTGTTAGGGTGAGCGGTGAGCTTTCGGATGTTTGGACGATCGGTAGGGGTACTAGGCAGAGTTGCCCATTGTCACCTCTCCTATTTGCTTTAGCGGTTGAGCTGCTAGTGGCCTGGCTGCGTGAGGATTTGGGGCCCTGGGGTGTTCAGGTGGGACGGGCCACTCATGTTGTCTCCCTGAATGCCGATGATACGTTGCTGTACCTCCAGGCGTCTCGGTCCCTCTGTTATTGCAGTTGATGGAAGAATTTGGGGCTGTATCTTGGCTACGGGTAAATAGAAGTCACTGCTGTTTCCCCTGGGTTTGCTGTGTGCCGCCCTGCCAGAGGATTTGTCTGGGGGGGGGGAGTGTGCCGATGGGGACTTGAAAGTTTTCGATATCTGGGCATATGGGTTACACATACGGCAACAGCACATCTGAAGCACAATGTGGAACGGGTGTTGAATGGTTTGGAGCACTCTGTATCATTCTGGAATAAGCTGCCTCTATCCGTGATGGGAAGGGCGCGGTGGCCAAGATGGTGTTCTTGCCACGGTGTCTTTACCTTGTCCGTAATTCTTTGCTTGATGGCTCAACTGTTTAATTGCCTGGATAGCTTACTGATTTCCTTGGTTTGGGCTGGCCGTCGTAGTAGGGTGGCGTTGTCTACATTACAAAGGGATATGGAAGATGGAGGTTTGGCACTCCCTAATATTAGACTCTATTATTATGTGGCTCATTTACAACATGGTGCTAGGTGGATGACGCAGATGGATAATTGGGAGAAGCGGCTATTTGCGGGCATGTTGGGAGATGAGGCATTGGTGCACGCATTAATGTCACACGGTAGGTCGGTGACTCCTGTCCCCTACTTGGTTAAAAATACAGCTGTGATCTGCGAACAGCCAGGTAAGAGAATACTACGATGGGCCCCCTTTGATAGGGAACTGAAGATCTGGAGTCTGGCCCCCTTTTGGGATATAGATAGTTGTATGTCAATGGAGGCTTGGAGAATGGGTGGCTGCTTGGTGGCGGGTGATTTATATCCCAACGGTGAGTTTTCTTACTTTCAGAAGGTGTGAGATACGTTTGGATTGAGCGTGGGCCAGTTCTTGCAATATACCAAGATTGAGAGTGTGGCCCGGGAGGTCTGGTCTGGGTTCCCGGTGCCCCCTGTGGCATCAAGGATGTTGAATAGGTTAATAAATTGGGGAGATGATTCCCACCTGGTTACTCTGTTTTATGGAGCGCTGCGCGGGGATAGTGTGGGGGTAGAGTGTGTGGCGTGTAGGGCCTGGGAGTGATAGTTGGAGAACCCCATAGAAGATGGGGACTGGAATTTGGCACTGTCTCTGGTATGCACGGTTCCTTGTAACCACAGATTCAAGTTGTTGCACTTGAATTTTGTCCACCGTGTATCCATCATGCCTGCTCATCTTAATAAGATGGATCCAACAAGGGAGACAAAGTGCCCTCGGTGTCGGGAGACAAGTGCTTCCTTTATCCACTTGGCCTGGGCCTGCAGGGAGGTAAAGCAGTTTTGGTGGGTGGTGGTCCGGAAGCTGGACAGGGTCACCGTTCTGGGACTTGAGGCAACGCCATTGACTTACCTCTTGGGTATAATACAGAGACCACAGGGAAGGCGCATTCCATACAGATTTGCGCAGCTTGCATTGGTGGTGGCTAAGCAAAAGGTGGCTTTGGGCTGTATGGGTACACAAAGCCCGTCCCCTTCTAACTGGTCCTGTGATGTTTTGGAATGGGGTGTGGCCGAAGAACAAAACATGAGACTGACACACAGGGAAGAAGGGGCACTGGAAGACAAAACAGCCTGGAGTACACTATTGGAACGCTTCATGGGGATGCAAGATTTCAACTCTCACTGGAGCTCGGATGAGGATCCTTGACTGCAGGATGTTATGCTATGCACGTATGTGATGACCAACTGTGGTAATAGTGTATTGCTTGTAATCATGGTGTATGAACGATTTGGTTACATAGGAGGTCCTCGCGGAGGGGAGTGAGATATTGCTGGTCTGATTGGATATGCACCATGTTTTTGTCAATAATTATCATCAGCCTCCGCTCAGGAGAACAATGGACATTCTGATTTCTCGTATGACAATGCACTGCTTGTTTGTTTTGTTTTTATGTTAAATTGTTTGTTATAAACTCAATAAAACAGAGTTAAAAAAAAAGATATATATATGTAGATTCCAAACATGAATATAGTGCTAAAGCCAGTTTTATGTTTGAATATCAATAACAAATAATCATCTGACATAACTATTGACACCTACATTAAAAAAAAAAATATTGTTTAAGTGAGTGTACCTTTTCTGTCCTACACTCAAACGGGATGTATTAATGTAGACAATATTTAAATCACAATATTTTTTTTCATGATATTTAACCCATTATGTTTTGTTACCGTAGCACATTAACAATGGAGCCACAGATTGCTAGGGTGTGGGAAAGGATTGAATGGAGAGCTCAGGAGATGCAGGATACATTTAAGATCAAGGCTTACATTTACTAAAATTATGTGTTGTGGTTGCACCATTTTTTTGGTGTAAGCACAACATAAAATGCTAGTTGAGATTTACACACACATCTTAGACTATGTTGCGTTACAGTGCACCAGGTAGGTGTTACATGGTGAAGCATAGGTGTTCCCATGGTAAAGCATGGATGTTCCCTTGCATCCACTCATGTATTCTTACACAAAAAAATGGTTTTTTTAAGGCAGTAAATCTGGGTTCGCACCAAAATGCTGCGTCTACATTAGAAATGCGTAACAAGGAGAAATAGCTTAATTTCTCATCACTAACTCCTCTTTCTATATGTGCTGCATTCTCCCTGAAGTGAATCATTGCCATGAAAGAGCAGAAGTGTGTCACAGGATGCTTGCTTGAAAGTTAGTAATTCAAGGCCCAAATACCTAATTTTATTTTAATGGCAGGCTAATGAGAGGCAAGCTATGAAATCGGTGTTCATGTCTCTCCTTACTCAATGGATGGGTAACAAATCTGACTTCCAGAAAACCCTCTTGTTGCTATAATTACTTATATAACGTGCAAATGGCTCTGAGTGAATCATAATAATAGTAACTTTGAGATTTAGTTTTTCATTTTTTCAGTTTTGGAGGATGCTTGTTGTTATTCACTAGACATTAAGGCCCTCATTACAACCCTGGCAGTCAGTGATAAAGCGGCGGTAATACCGCCAACAGGCTGGCGGGAACTAATGCCAAATTATGACCATGGCGGTGAAAACTCAGATAGACAGCCACTTTACCACACCGACCACCAGGGTGGAAACAACAGGCACCACGGCAGTAGCTGCCTACAGACAGGTGGAAGTCAATGTTCTGCCCACCATATTAAGAGACACAAATCTGCCACCTTTTCTAGGGCGGTACCAACGACATCAAAAGCCTGGTGGAAACACTACAAAGAAGTGAAATGACTCACCTTGGGAGACAGAGGGAACAACCACGCTGCCATGGACCCTGAACTTCAGATCTTCCCCAGGCTCTTCTACGTCTGCTCCACAACAAACACCAACAACGGTGAAGATGACCACAGTGAGTACAGCCGCCTAGCACACAAGGGAGGGGGGAAGGAAAACAAGAGTGACATTTCCACGCACAAAACACACCCCCACCCCCAACACCATACACACAATCAGCTGCAGTAATAAAACATATATACCCTATACCCCTCAAGAATAATGCAAGGACTACAGGAATTGATGAAAAGTGAGTGTAATAATATAAATACAGTAGAAATCCCAAAAATAAATCTAATTGTATATGCATATGTACATATGTACAGTTCAACGGACACTGCCCAGTCCATATTGGGCATGTGCCACAGGGCCACAGGCCAAAGTCCAAGGTCCCACTTGTCACCTGCACCAACATGGAGAGAACACTCCACAGGCATCAGATGTAAAATAGTCAGGCACCTCAGGGGGACGGGGAACGAGGGGAACCTCAGCTGGCAGATGGAATAACACCACTGGTCCTGGACGGGGCAACATGCCCTGTGCTTGGTCCTGGGGAGTGGAAGGCCACAGTCTCTCAAGTGGGTGACTTGCCCACTGGTTCTGAAGGGGGCAACATGGCCTGTGCATGATCCTGGGGAGTGCAAGGCCACAGTCTCTCAAGTGGGTGGTTTACCCGCTGGTTCTGGAGGGGGCATCGTGCCCGGTGCTTCTGATCCTGAGGAGGATAGGGTGAGTGGGTGGCTTGCCCACTCGTTCTGGAGGGGGCATCGAGCCCTGCGCTTCTGATCCTGGGGAGTGCAAGGTCACAGTCTCTCAGCTAGGTGTCATTCTCACAGGATTTGCAGGGGGAGGCCTCACAGCAGCCCATGGAAGCAGGACTACAGACCGTCCGCCGGCAGTGAGGGCTGCTCAGTGGTGGTAGTGGTGCTGCTGCAGCCACTGGGGGGGGGGCTCCAGCCCATCCCCTGCAGCCTCGGATGGCTGCTCACTGGTGGTGGTGCTGGTGGTGGTGGCGACGGTGCTGCTGCTGCTGGTGGTGGTTGGGGAAGCTCCAGCCCATCCCCTGCAGCCTCAGTCGTCTGCCCACTGGTGGTGGCGGTGCTGCTGCTGCTGGTGGTTGTGGGGGGAGGCTCCAGCTCATCCCCTGCCACCTCGGATGACTGCTCACTGGTGGTGTTGTTGCTGCTGGTGGTGGTGGCGGTGCTGCTGCTGCTGCTGGTAGAGGGAAGCTCCAGCCCATCCCCTGAAGCCTCGGATTGCTGCCCACTGGTGGTGGCGGTGCTGCTGCTGCTGCTGGAGGTGGTGGGGGAAGCACCAGCCCATCCCCTGCAGCCTCGGATGGCTACCCACTGGTGGTGGTGGTGGTGCTGCTGCTGCTGGTGGTGGTGGGGGGAGGCTCCAGCCCATCCCCTGCAGACTCAGATGGCTGCTCACTGGTGGTGGTGCTGCTGCTGGTAGTGGTGGCGTTGATGCTGCTGGTGGTGGGGGGAGGCATCAGCCCATCCCCTGCAGCCTCGAATGGCTGCCCACTGGAGGTGGAGGTGCTGCTGCTAGTGGTGCTGGAGGGAAGCTCCAGCACATTCCCTGCATCCTCAGACGGCTGCACACCCATGGTTGGTGGTGGGAGCTCTAACTGAGTCCCTGCACCAGGCCCCTTGTCCTTCCTGCCTGCTGGTTCTGGCTCCCTTCTGCAATTGGGGCAGGCTCCTTGCCCTTCCTGGCAGCACTTGGGGCAGGCTCCCTGACCTTTCTGGCAGCACATGGGGCAGGCTCCTTGCCCTTCCTGGCAGCACTTGGGGCAGGCTCTCTGCCCTTCTGGGAAGCAGCTGGGACAGGCTCCTTGCCCTTCCGGCCAGCAGCTGGGGCAGGCACACTTTCTTTGAGGCTGGATGATGCTCTGGATCCTTTCCCACCACGAGTGGGCGTGGAGACTACTGGTCCCTTGGACTGGGTGGCTGAGGTGCTTGCCTGGGTTTTTGGCACCCTGGCCAGACGTAAAGGACGGGGGGTAGGGGTAGGGAAGCGGTCAATGGTGAAGAGGAAAAGCTTCTTAGGGGCACTGGGGCAGGAAGAGGGAGAAGGTTTGGGAGTGGAGGAAGAGGGAGTGGTTGTAGGAGGTGTCTTTCTGCTGAGTTTGGGTGCAGGTGCATGGGCTGGATGCTGTTGTGAGGTGGATGGCTATTGGGTGTCTGAGTACTTGCATTTGAGTACTTGCTTTTGGAGGGGGGTGAGAGACACAGTGTGAGAGGAGACAGGGGACATGTGCATGGCTGTTGTAGTGGTGTCTGCAAGTGAGGTGTGTGTTCTGCTAATTGTGGTGGTGATGCTGGTAGTGGATGATGGTGTAGTGCATGCAGGTGTGAGTGTAGACAAAACTGGGAGGGAGGTGGAGGAGAAGAAGGAGGGGGACACAGTGGAGGCAGTGGATGTTGGTATGTCTGCATCTGGATGGTGTTTGTGTGAGTGCCTGTGAGAGGAAGTGTGGTGCTTGTGTTTGCCTGTGTCACTCTTGTGTGTTGTCTTGTGCGCATGCTCGTCTGCCTGTGTGCTTAGGATAGGTTGGGGTTGAGGGGAATGGGTTTGAGAAGAGGAAGTTGGAGGGGGGAGGTTGGAAACAGGGACAATGGCTGCCATCAGGGAGGAGGACATAGCCTGGATTAATCTCTGTTGGGCCACCAAGCCAGTGTGAATGCCCTCCAGGAATGCATTAGTCTGTTGCATTTGAGCTGCCAGCCCCTGGATGCATTCACAATGGTTGACTGCCCCACAGCCTCCTCACTAAGGGCAGCAGGGCTAACTTGTTCAGGGCCTGAGGTGTCTGGGTGAAGGAGATGCCCACCCTCCTGGGTGAGCAAGCATATACAACTCGCTGAGGGGCTCCTGGGAGCGCAGGGGTTGTCACAGAAGTGTCTGCCACCACCAGAGTGTTTCCATCATAGGAGGTATCTGTGTCCGAACTGTCCCCTCCTGTCTCTGCCGTGGTCCTCCGCCGTGGTGCTCCCCTCGCCCTCTGTCCCACTGGTGCCCTCACCGTCGGTGGACTCTTCCTCCTGGGTCCTGTGGATGGCCTGGAGCCCCCCCCCCAGTGGCTGCAGCAGCACCACTACCACCACTGAGCAACCCTCCAGAACCAGTGGGTACACCACCCACTTGAGAGACTGTGGCCTTGCACTCCCCAGGATCATGCACAGGCCATGTTGCCCCCTCCAGAACCAGTGGGCAAGTCATCCACTTGAGAAACTGTGGCCTTCCACTGCCCAGGACTAAGCACAGGGCATGTTGCCTCATCCAGGACCAATGGTGGTATTCCATCTGCCAGCTCAGGTTCCCCTCGTTCTCCGTCCCCCTGAGGTGCCTGCCTATTTTCCAACTGATGCCCGTGGAGTGTCCTCTCCATGTTGGTGCTGGTGACAAGTGGGACCTTGGACTTTGGCCTGTGGCCCTGTGGCACATGCCCAATATGGACTGAGCAGTGTCCCTTGAACTGTACATATGTACATATGTATATACAGTTAGATTTATTTTTCGGATTTCTACTTTATTTATATTATAAGAACTCACTTTTCATCAATTCCTGTAGTCCTTGCATTATTCTTGAGGGGTATAGGGTATATATGTTTTATTACTGCAGCTGATTGTGTGTATGGTGTTGGAGGTGGGGGTGTGTGTTGTGCGTGAGAATGTCACTATTGTTTTCCTTCCCCCCTCCCTTGTGTGCTAGGCGGCTGTACTCACTGTGGTCGTCTTCGCCGTTGTTGGTGTTTCTTGTGGAGCAGACGTAGAAGAGCCTGGGGAAGATCTCAAGTTCAGGCTCCATGGCAGCGTGGTTGTTCCCTCTGTCTCCCAAGGTGAGTCATTTCACTTCTTTGTAGTGTTTCCGCCAGGCTTTTGATGTCGTTGGTACCGCCCTAGAAAAGGTGGCAGATTTGTGTCTCTTAATATGATGGGCGGAACATTGACTTCCACCTGTCTGTAGGCAGCTACTGCCGTGGTGCCTGTTGTTTCCACCCTGGTGGTCGGTGTGGTAAAGTGGCTGTCTATCTGAGTTTGCACCGCCATGGTCATAATTTGGTGTTAGTTACCGCCAGCCTGTTGGCGGTATTACAGCCGCTTTATCACTGACTGCCAGAGCTGTAATGAGGGCCTTAATATCTAGTGAATAACAGCAAGCATCCTCCAAAACTGAAAAAATTAAAAACAAAATCTCAAAGTTAGTATTATTATGATTCACTCAGAGCCATTTGCACGTTATATAAGTAATTATAGCAACAAGATGGTTTTCTGGAAGTCAGATTTGTTACCCATCCGTTGAGTAAGGAGAGACATGAACACCGATTTTATAGCTTGCCTCTTATTAGCCTGCCATTAAAATAAAATTAGGTATTTGGGCCTTGATTTACTAACTTTCAAACAAGCATCCTGTGACACACTTCTGCTCTTTCATGGCAATGATTCACTTCAGGGAGAATGCAGCACATATAGAAAGAGGAGGTAGTGATGAGATATTAAGCTATTTCTCCTTGTTACGCATTTCTAATGTAGACGCAGCATTTTGGTGCGAACCCAGATTTACTGCCTTAATAAAGCTTGTTTTTTGTGTAAGAATACATGAGTGGATGCAAGGGAACATCCATGCTTTACCATGGGAACACCTATGCTTCACCATGTAACACCTACCTGGTGCACTGTAACGCAACATAGTCTAAGGTGTGTGTGTAAATCTCGACTCGCATTTTATGTTGTACTTACAACAAAAAAGTGGTGCAACCACAACACATAATTTTAGTAAATGTAAGCCTTGATGTTAGCATGCTAAATGTATCCTGCATCTCCTGAGATCTCCATTCAACCCTTTCACACACCCTAGCAATCTGTTGCTCCTTTGTTAATGTGATACGGTAACAAAACATAATGGCTTAAATATCATGAAAAAAAATATTGTGATTTAAATATTATCTTCATTAATACATCCCGTTTGAGTTTAGGACAGAAAAGGTACACTCACTTAAACAACTTTTTTTTTTAAATGTAGGTGTCAATAGTTATGTCAGATGATTATTTGCTATTGATATTCAAACATAAAACTGGCTTCAGCACTATAATCATGTTTGGAATCTATATATATATCTATATATATATATATACATATATATATATATATATATATATATATATATATATATATATATATATATATATATATATATTTTTAACTCTGTTTTATTGAGTTTATAACAAACAATTTAACAAAAAACTAAACAAACAAGCAGTGCATTGTCATACGAGAAATCAGAATGTCGATTGTTCTCCTGAGCGGAGACTGATGATACCTATAGACAAAAACAAGGTGCATATCCCGAGGACCTCCTATGTAACCAAATCGTTCATACACCATGATTACAAGCAATACACTATTACCACAGTTGGTCATCACCTATGTGCATAGCATAACATCCTGCAGTCAAGGATCCTCATCCGAGCTCCAGTCAGAGTTGGAATCTTGCGTCCCCATGAAGCGTTCCAATAGTGTACTCCAGGCTGTTTTGTCTTCCAGTGCCCCTTCTTCCCTGCGTGTCAGTCTCATGTTTTGTTCTTCGGCCACACCCCATTCCAAAACATCACCAGACCAGTTAGAAGGGGATGGGCTTTGTGTACCCATCCAGCCCAAAGCCACCTTTTGCTTAGCCACCACCAATGCAAGCTGCGCAAATCTGTATGGAACGCGCCTGCCCCGTGGTCTCTGTATTATACCCAAGAGGTAAGTCAATGGCGTTGCCTCAAGTCCCAGGCCAAGTGGATAAAGGAAGCACCTGTCTCCCGACACCGAGGGCACTTTGTCTCTCTTGTTGGGTCCATCTTATTAAGATGAGCAGGCATGATGGACACACGGTGGACAAAATTGAAGTGCAACAACTTGAATCTGTGGTTACAAGAAACCGTGCATACCAGAGACAGTGCCAAATTCCAGTCCCCATCTTCTAAGGGGTTCTCCAACTCTCACTCCCAGGCCCTACACGCCACACACTCTACCCCCACACTATCCCAGCGCAGCGCTCCATAAAACAGAGTAACCAGATGGGAATCATCTCCCCAATTTATTAACCTATTCAACATCCTTGATGCCACAAGGGGCACCGGGAACCCAGACCAGACCTCCCGGGCCACACTCTCAATCTTGGTATATTGCAAGAACTGTCCAGCACTCAATCCAAACGTATCTCTCACCTCCTGAAAGTAAATAAACTCACCGTTGGGATATAAATCACCCGCCACCAAGCAGCCACCCATTCTCCAAGCCTCCATTGACATACAAGTATCTATGTCCCAAAAGGGGGCCAGACTCCAGATCTTCAGTTCCTCATCAAAGGGGGCCCGTCGTAGTATTCTCTTACCTGGCTGTTCCCAGATCCCAGCTGTATTTTTAACCAGGTAGGGGACAGGAGTCACCGACCTACCGCGTGACATTAATGCGTGCACCAATGGCTCATCTCCCAACATGCCAGCAAATAGCCGCTTCTCCCAATTATCCATCTGCGTCATCCACCTAGCACCATGTTGTAAATGAGCCACATAATAATAGAGTCTAATATTAGGGAGTGCCAAACCTCCATCTTCCATATCCCTTTGTAATGTAGACAACGCCACCCTACTACGATGGCCAGCCCAAACCAAGGAAATCAGCAAGCTATTCAGGCAATTAAACAGTTGAGCCATCAATGGAAGCAAAGAATTACGGACAAGGTAAAGACACTGTGGCAAGAACACCATCTTGGCCACTGCGCCCTTCCCATCATGGATAGAGGCAGCTTATTCCAGAACGATACAGAGTGCTCTAAACTCTTCAGCACCCGTTCCACATTGTGCTTCAGATGTGCCATCGCCGTATGTGTAATCCATATGCCCAGATATTGAAAACTTTCAAGTCCCCATTGGAGCCCCCACCTCAGGCAAATCCTCTGTCAGGGCGTCACACAGCGAACCCAGGGCAAACAGCAGTGACTTCTATTTACCCGTAGCCAAGATACAGCCCCAAATTCTTCCATCAACTGCAATAACAGAGGGACGAGATGCCTGGAGGTACAGCAACGTATCATCGGCATACAGGGAGACAACATGAGTGGCCCGTCCCACCTGAACACCCCAGGGCCCCAATTCCTCACACAGCCAGGCCATTAGCAGCTCAACCGCTAAAGCAAATAGGAGTGGTGACAATGGGCAACTCTGCCTAGAACCCCTACCGATCGTCCAAACATCCGAACGCTCACCGCTCACCCTAACACGTGCAGTGGGAGCAGTGTACAATAAACAAACCTGAGCACAAAATTGAGGGCCGAATCCAATTCCCTGCAGAACTGCCAGTAAGTACTCCAACTCCACAGTGTCAAAAGCCTTCTCTAGATCCAGTGATACTAAAACCAATTAATCTACTGCCCCTGCTGTTTCATGTAAAACTTGTACCAAACAGCGTAAGTTGTAAGTTGTACTGCGACCTGGATCCACATTGATCCTCGTGTACCAGGCCCCGGATATCTCCACGCAGACGGGTAGCCAAAATTTTGCACAGAATCTTGACATCCGTATTTAGCATAGTAAGCGGCCGATATGAGGAAGGGTTATCAGGATCCCCCACAGGCTTAAGCATTAGACAGACAACACCATGTCGCATGGTCTCAGGAAGAATACCCGATCCAGAGCTTCTTCAGACACCGCCATCAACCTCTCCCCCTGCAGAAGAGAAAACGTTTGATACAGTTAGATAGGGAAACCATCCCCACAAGGAGATTTAGACTTCGACAACGCCTCCAGTGCCGCACCCACCTCTTCACCTGTTATCTCAGCATCTAGGCTCTCCATACAGTCCAGCTCCAGCCATGGAAATCTCATCCGGCCCATGAACTCACCTAATCTAACATCCGAGACAGAAGGATACAACTGGCAAATTCTCCACTAATACCCAAAAAATATCCCTGCGATTAGTGACCTGTACCCCCTCCACATTCCTAATAGACAGGATAGAAAGAGAGTCAACCTCCCGCTTAAGGAGCCATGCCACCAATTTACCAGACTTGTCACCCTCCATATGCAATTTAAGAGTAACCTTATCCAGCATGTCCCAGCAGTCACTAACCTTCTTAAACAGGCAAAGGTGCTCTTGCTCAACATCCAGAGTTACCAGTGTCTGATGCTGTGCTATCTCCAGTTCACTTTCCCAACCTGCAAGCTCCTGTTCCATTTGTTTGCGCACTCCACATGCTGTGCTGATACACACTTCCCTTAAGACCACCTTCATTGCATCCCATTCCATCCCCCTTGAGTTTGTCGTACCCCAATTCAGATCCAAATAGTCTTTAAGGGCTGCTGCCATTTTCTCACAACAGCCAGCCTCCATTAGAAACGAGGGAGGCATACGCCACCCACGAGACACATTAGCATCAGATCCTCATTACACATGCATCAGCACTGGTGCATGATCAGACAAAAACCTCCCTAAATGCTTGACATCCAACACCTGTGGAAAAGTCAGTCCGCCCAAGAAGGTCCTAGACTTTGCAGAATCTCTGTGAGAGATCTCGTCATCAATGGTTTGGTTCCCCACTTAGGAGGAGAACGATCCACCTCACCATCCAATATGCAATTACAATCTCCAGCCCATATCAGAGGGAAGACGACCCCTTCACCAAGCATTTCAGGTATGGTGTCATAAAATGAGGGATCATCTATATTAGGTGTGTAATTATTTGGATTGGTAAGTGGCATTCCATCCAAAGTGCCATGTAAATGTATTTATCTCCCTTCCACATCAGCTTTTCTGTAGATATGTGTGAATGGGACCCCAGGGGCAATCCAGATCAACACTCTGCTTGCATAGGAAGAAAAGGATGAAGAGAACACCTGACCCTGCCACTTTCTAGCCAACTTATGTGATTCCTCTACTGTAAAATGAGTTTCCTGCAGACATGCAATATGAACACTATGCCGTCTCAGGAAGGAGTGTACTCTGTAACATGTAGTGGAGCTCTTCAGACTCCTTACATTCAATGCCTGTATATTAATCTGTTGGCCCATGTTAAGACTGCATATCCACCCCTACCACTAGGGCCCCTCCTACAGCCCCACGCCCAAAAGAAGAAGGCAAGACCAGGCCCATCCACCCATCTCACACTCACCAATGCACTGCCATAGTAAACATCAAACTGTTGAGAATTTGTGCTAACTTTTCACCCCCAAACCCACGTACCCACCCTGGATGAACAGTAAAACATTATTATCAAAATATACTGTAAATCCATATATATGCACGCTGCCAGGACAACAGCCCAAACCCCAACACCCAACACTACTGTGGAAGTGAACACCACCCACCAGCTTACACTATGCTTTCCAGCCCATCCAAACATCATGTAGGATAAAAATTTCCCCCCTCAACCATATAGTACACAGACATATAAAGCCCCTTTAAACAACTTCCGAATTAGGTTCATTTCTCCCAGTCAAGCAGGGCGAGGACCACAGGCCATCCACATAGCCCCCAACCGAGCCGCACAAGCAGTATCCCCGAAAAGGTCCACATATTAAAAAATCTACAGATGGCACCCCATCCTCCATGTCCGATGGGCCAGCCAGCACCACCAACTGCTCAGGATCCACCACCGCCATAGTACCATCCTGCTGGATTTCAATTCTGCTGAAAGAGTCAGAGTCAATACATCCCTGCGCAGAGACCCGGGACGGGCCCTCTCCACGCCTCCTCCAGTCTGTACCATCCACTCCAGAAGTACGAGCCGAACCAACTCCAGACCGCCCATGAGGACCCGGGCCAAATCTGTCCCATATATCCAGAAATCTCCAGACTTCCTCTGGATGCTCAAAGAACTGTGTTTTACCTCCAGAGATCACCTTCAGCCGTGCCGGGTACAGCAACATATATCTGATGTTCATGGCATGAAGCTTGGCCTTCACCTCTAAAAACCCTTTTCGGGAAGGCTGGACCTTGTTCGTATAGTCTGGGAAGATGAAAATCTTGCGATTCTCAAAGATAGCCCTATCACGCTGTCTCACGGCGGTCCGTAGGATACAGTGCCTGTCTTTATAGTTCAGGAGGCGCGCTATGATGGCCCCCTGCAGTGCCCCAGGCCGAGGAGGAGCAGCCAGCACCCTATGGGCACGCTCTACCACAAACACCCTGGACAAACCCTCCAGCTGCAATTTCTGATCCATTGTTCAACAAAGCTTTCCCCTGTGGAGCCTTCTGCCCATTTCGGTAAGCCAAAGAGGCGCATGTTGCTCGGATGAGATCTGCCCTCTGAATCCTCCAGCCATGCCTCCAATGTCCTAATAGTAGATGTGACCGGAGCCATCTGCTTGCGCAATGTGCCCACCTCTGTTTGCAAGTCCACAATAGACCCCTCTGCCACCTTGACCTTTTCAGATACCTTGCAGAGGTCAGCTCTCAGAAGGTTAACAGCCACAGGGGGTGATTTTAACCTTGGCGGACGGCGGAGGCCGTCCGCCAAGGTACCGCCGTGAAATGACCGCACCGCGGTCAAAAGACCGCGGCGGCCATTTAAACATTTCCGCTGGGCCGGCGGGCGCTCTCCGAAAGAGCGCCCGCCGGCCCAGCAGAAATGCCCCTGCAACGAGGACGCCGGCTCAGAATTGAGCCGGCGTAGTTGCAGGGGTGCGACGGGTGCAGTTGCACCCGTCGCGTATTTCAGTGTCTGCAAAGCAGACACTGAAATACTTTGCGGGGCCCTCTTACGGGTTTCCCGCCATGAACAGGATGGCGGTAGGGGGTGTCTGAATCCCCATGGAGGATTCAATGGGGCAGCGGTAAACCGGCGGGAGACCGCCGGTTTACCCTTTCTGACCGCGGCTGAACCGCAGCGGTCAGAATGCCCTCGGGAGCACCGCCAGCCTGTTGGCGGTGCTCCCGTGGTCGGTGACCCTGGCGGTCACCGGCCGCCAGGGTCAGAATGACCCCCACAGTCTCTATTTTCCTCTCCAGAGCCACTCTGGCGCCATGTATGGCGGCCAACAGCTCCGCACATGTGGGCTCCCCCACTGTGGCCGGCTCCTCCAATGCCTCTCCCGGACCTCCAAAGCCAGTCTGTCTCTGTGGAAGCGGAGTAGGGGTAGTATATTGTTCATCGTGTTAACCTGCGATGGCACAGTCTGCCAATGTCGTCCTAACTTACCTCCACAAAGGACAATAGGATGTGGTACCACCAGGGGAATGCAGATCCACTGTTCAGCCCAAATGTTCACTGCAAGGGCCTCCAAACTCCCGCACTGACCACTTCAGCCTAGAGTGTGTCAAATGTGCATACTGCACGTAGGGTCCCAGGTCCGAGCCCTCTACTCCTCCGCTCACACTCCAGAAGTGGAAAAATAAACACCTGACCATTAAGGACAACCATCCGTCGGGCCCCAGATTGGTCTCCCCAGTCCCCGCTCACCAGCTGGCCCTGTAGAAGAATGCGCCAGCCCATGCCATTCACACACGACCCAGCTGAGGCCCCAGAGCCACCTCCCCCTCTCTTCCCTGCAGCCAAAAGTCCCACAGAACTAGTCCTCTGTGCATGCAAGGGAGAAATGTATATGGAGGCAATCCAAAGATGGGGGCAAAAAACAAGCCTACCCACCCCCTTAACCTTGGAGCATCGTTGCAGGGCGAGCCAACTCCAGCGGCCACCTCGGTTCCGGGCATCCTCTCTGCGGGCTCTGGGGGGGAACAGCACCAACCAGCCCCCACCACACACTCCAGCTCCATCCACTCAATCTGGGGGCTGGCAGACAGCCGTGCCCGCCAACAAAGGCTGAAACAAGCCCAACAATCATGCGCCGGTTGCGAACGCACGACCAGGCCAAACTCCGCACCTCAGGAGATTGGGAGCTCCAATCAGGGCAGAAAAACAGGGAAGGACACACCGACTTCTTTGGGGATCCTCCATGTGCCGTTGCAGGGGGGTGCACTGCTGTCTGGCAACCAGGATCCCTTTAGGAGAAATCAGGACGGTAGAGAGCACTAAAGACGCGTCCCGCCGGCCATCTTGGTTGGCCACGCCCCCTTGGAATCTATATTGAATTAACACAAGCTGACAATAGTTCATGAAGAGTGGTCAAGTTTGGAAGATGGCCAGTTCAATAAATACTGTCTGGTGAAATGTTATGATACCACCTTCATATGCTATCCTTGTGAGATTGGTAAACCTGCTGGCACTCATAGCACTTACGCGTTACCTTACCTGAAGTTTTAAAGTCATAAAACTATTTCTTATTATGCCTAATTGAGCCTTAGAGATACTTTGGAATCCATTAAAGAACTCCTTGTTTTATATTTGTTTCCATCCTCATTGTTCTAGTGGGACCCTTCCCTCCCTTGTAGTGAATCGGATAGCTTCCTGTGGGCCATGGTGCTGATCCAGTGGTATGCTACTTAGCAAGCTCCCTGAGGTCAATTAACTTACTATCAACTAATTGTTGCCACAACCCTGAAAAATAATTACTGAACATATACACTCTTGCAAACAGATCATGCAGCCCTTTGTAATCATTCAGCTCACTGCCCTTCACCCAGCCTTCCAGTGCCTTGCAAAAGGAATCCACAGAATTCACCAAGGACTTCTGGAGCTGCTTCTAGCTGTCCCTGAACTACTGCATGTACTACTCTGGTGTGAGACAATACTTGTGGTCTAGGGTTTCCTTCACGGAGGATACCTCATCCTGTCTCCCTAATCTAGGACCAGTAGGGTATCCCTCACTTCACTAGGGATGGGCTACCAGAGGATAGCCCCCTAATACGTCTCAGGGATCCTATGCATCTGCAAAGCCACCTCATACTTTTCAAACCACTGGTGTAGTTTTCCAACAAAAAGACAAGCATCAGACATTTGGGGATATGGACCCTCTTGTCTCCAGAAGACACTGTAAAAATGCTTCCACCATCACTGCTGGACCCTGCCTGTTTGCCCTTGATGTCAGCTTCTTAGACTCAGTTCATGAGCCAACAAGAATTACATCTCTAAGGCTTTCTCTGCCTCAGCTTTCTTTGTCTCTATGGTCAGTTTCCTTTCCACCATTCTTAACTGGGCCACCTGCTGCTCGAACTCTCTCTGTTCCCTCCTTTCTGCCAGCTACTTTGGGGACAGGCTGAGGATGATGCACTGCCCTTTGCCCTGTCAGGGAGCTTTACTTCAGGGGTCAATTCACCTCCCTCAGCTGCCAGTGGTGCAAAAGGAAGGTCTTCTCCAGGCCCTTCTATCTCATCATCATCTCCCTGCATAGTCCCAACCAACGGCTGGTGGACTTTCATTCGGGCCCTCAGCACCTTTTAGAGCTCGACCTTTCTGGTGGTGCTCTTGGCTAGAAGTTTCCTCTCCTTGCAGAAATCCTTGAGCTGAGCTACAGCATAAGTATCCATGTTGGTCAACTGAAATTCCATTTTTGCATATGTGGTTTCAGGCACAACAGTCAGGGAGAAAATTTAGAATAACCAAAAAAGGACAATCAATTTTAGAATTCAAATTGGTCTTAGACATTGGATGGTAGTGCACACCAAATGATTGTATGGCACTGAACAAACACAAGGTCTTAGACATTGGATGGTAGTGCACACCAAATCATTGCATGGCACTGAACAAACACAAGTCCTAACCCTCACAGCTGGGTTGTTGGTTGACTGGGGTGTGAGCCCTGGTCAAGAAGCAACCACAATCTGTGTCAGGTTGAGGTACAAGCTAACCTGTGCTTAACACTCTAGTAGCTTGGCACAGAGCAGTCAGGCTTAACATGGAGGCAATAAGTAAAGTATTTGTGATACCCTTCACACAATAATAAATTGAAAAATGCAACACAAAATGAATCACACACCAACTTAGAAAAATAGAGCTATTTTTAATAAATAATAATACAAGACCAAAATGACCAAAACTCAAAAACTTGAGACATGCATCTTCGTATATTTTGGTGTAAAAAGCACCAAACAGCACAAAGCACCAACTATGGATATCTGATCATACCATAATGGGACAAAGTCAGAAGTTCAGGCTGACCACATTGGAGCGGGGGCCAAATACAGGGACAAAGTTAGGCTTGCTGAACAAAGTACCTTAAATCCTGGTTGCGGATCATTGCAAGGATCCTTTTCGAAGGTGCGTCACACCGCCAAAGTGATGGTTTGGTTCCTTTCTGCAGCGAGGCTACAATGCAAGGTCCTGCATCATAGTTGAGGATCCTTCTGATGAGGGCTTGTAAAGTCCAGAGACAAGGATGGGTTGCACAACTGGGACGAGGCATCATTACTGAGGAGCTGGGAGGATGTGTTGCAGAGTCCTGTATCATTGTCAAGGCTGCCTTTGATGAGGAATGCAAGGGCCTGTGACAGGATGCATCATGCAAAAGAGGTTGCGGGCTGTGGCAGTGAGGTTTGTCTTTGTGATGGGTCCAATCCACTCAGCAGGGACAATGTGTCAGTTCTTATAGGATTTGTGCTGTGCAGCAGAAGAAATGCATTGGTTCAGTTGGATCCACAGAGGCTGGCCAAGAGCATAAAGCCTACTTCCAAGAGTCCAGGACTACAATGGAAACAGTAGGGAGGGTAGACTCACAGATGGCAGAGTCCAGGTGCATGACTGCTGTAAGTCTATTGTGTCCCTGAAGCTTCAGATTAGGAGGGCAGCCAACTAGCCTTTGTAGTCACTCTGGGGTTCTGGATTTAGGAGTTGCAGGTCCAGTCCTTCTTACCTAGGCAATAGGGCATCAGGTTAGCACAGCTGGCAGCAGTCTTTCAGAGCAGCAATCCAGCAGAGTGGCAGTCCTGTCCAGTCCTTCTCACCCAGGCAAGCGGACATCAGGTCAGCACAGCTGGCAGTAGTCCTTCAGAGCAGCAGTCCAGCAGAGTGGCAGTCCTTTCAGCAGCACAGCAGTCCTCTTCTTGGCAGAATATCCACAGGTCTGGAAGCCTACTGAAGAGTTGGAGTCTGAGGTCCAGTATTTATTTCCAGTTGTGCCTTTGAAATGGGAGGAGCTTCTAGAGGCATGCATTTGAAGTGCCTTCTTGGCTCCAGACCTATGACAGAGATTATGCAGTCCTTTGTGTGGAGGCAGGACATACACTATTCAATAGTAAATTGGGCTGTGCCCAGCTGTTCCCTCCCTTCATGCTAGTATAGGCCGATCCAGGAACACCTACACTCCCTATTGTGTGTGACCGTCTAGAAGGAATACACAAAGCCCAGCTGCCAACTGCACACAGTCTTGTGACCCATACGCAGTCTGCAGGCACCAAATGGCTAAGGCAGGAAAATGTCAACCTTCTAAAATTGGAATTTTCAAAATTGTGATATAAAACATGACTTCACTATGGTAGGTTTTTTCATTACAATTCCAAAGACATCGAGCACAAACTGGCTACTTGTTCCTGTTAGAAATGGGGTCTTTGGTTGGCAGTCAGGTTACCCTCTGTCCAAGCAAGGACCCTCACTCTAGTCAGAGTAAAGGAGAATCACCCTCAGCTAACCCCCACTCAACCCCTTTGGTATCTTAGCATGAGCAGGCAGGCTTAACTTCAGAGTCTAGGTGTAACGTATTTGTACCAACACAGACAGTAACTTAGTGAAAACACCACAAAATGACACAACACAGGTTAAGAAAAATAGGAAATATTTATCTAAACAAACAAGACCAAATCGACAAAAATCCAACATACGCAAGTCAAGTTATGAATTTTATTAGCAAATGATTCTTAAATCCTTTTGAAAACAGAAAAAACACTGTTAGCATTGAAAAGTACCTGGGTAGCATCAAAAGAACACACACAGGTGAGTGTTTGTCTGAATAGGCTACCGATACATTGATTTCTCTCCTGCAAGCAGGACTCTGCGTGTTTTCTCTTCCTCCGGTTGGTCGTCGTGCATCGTTTTTCCTCTCTGCAGGAGAACGATGCGTCGATCCGGGCAAGCACTCGGGTCTGGGCAGGCTTTGTGTCATTTCTCTGCGCCGAGCAAGGTTTGCATCGAAAATCCTGCTGCACGGTATCAGCAAAATCACGCTATGTGGGTTGAGATGTTATCATCCTCTGGTTCAGGTCCTGAACTCGCCCCTCACGACCGCAGCACCAACCTGCTGCCTTCTGCCTCTGCCCCACGACCACGCTGCCATCTGCGTGTTCGAGGCCCTCCTCCACCCGCAGGCATCCTCCTGCGCCTCATCCCTGGTGGCTAGTGGGCTCACTTGACCCGAGTGCCGCTTCCGCCGTCCCGTAAGTTTGTTTTTCAGCTTTTTTCCGCTTTTCTGCGCCTCGCCGCCGGCGCTTTTTGCCCCATTGTGCCCCCCTGATTGCTGTCTCCCCGATCGTATTTAGTGCCAGTATTGTGTCCATATTGTGTTTTTTCCTGCATTTGTGACTGTTTTTGCCCGATTTCTGTGCCTTTCGCCCCTTGTGCGCTCCTCGACCCCAGCCGCTGCTTCCCTGCAGCCCCGCCCCCCTCGCGCCCCCATTTGCCGCTCCCTCCCGCCTCCCGCCTCCCAGCTGCTCCTCCCTCCCCCCTCCCTTCTTAATGGCTGGCGCTGCGCGTCGCCAATGAGCGAATTCGGACCTGGTTCAGGTCCTGAACTCGCCCCTCACGACCGCAGCACCAACCTGCTGCCTTCTGCCTCTGCCCCACGACCACGCTGCCGTCTGCGTGTTCGAGGCCCTCCTCCACCCGCAGGCATCCTCCTGCGCCTCATCCCTGGTGGCTAGTGGGCTCACTTGACCCGAGTGCCGCTTCCGCCGTCCCGTAAGTTTGTTTTTCAGCTTTTTTCCGCTTTTCTGCGCCTCGCCGCCGGCGCTTTTTGCCCCATTGTGCCCCCCTGATTGCTGTCTCCCCGATCGTATTTAGTGCCAGTATTGTGTCCATATTGTGTTTTTTCCTGCATTTGTGACTGTTTTTGCCCGATTTCTGTGCCTTTCGCCCCTTGTGCGCTCCTCGACCCCAGCCGCTGCTTCCCTGCGGCCCCGCCCCCCTCGCACCCCCATTTGCCGCTCCCTCCCGCCTCCCAGCTGCTCCTCCCTCCCCCCTCCCTTCTTAATGGCTGGCGCTGCACGTCGCCAGTGAGCGAATTCGGACCTGGTTCAGGTCCTGAACTCGCCCCTCACGACCGCAGCACCAACCTGCTGCCTTCTGCCTCTGCCCCACGACCACGCTGCCGTCTGCGTGTTCGAGGCCCTCCTCCACCCGCAGGCATCCTCCTGCGCCTCATCCCTGGTGGCTAGTGGGCTCACTTGACCCGAGTGCCGCTTCCGCCGTCCCGTAAGTTTGTTTTTCAGCTTTTTTCCGCTTTTCTGCGCCTCGCCGCCGGCGCTTTTTGCCCCATTGTGCCCCCCTGATTGCTGTCTCCCCGATCGTATTTAGTGCCAGTATTGTGTCCATATTGTGTTTTTTCCTGCATTTGTGACTGTTTTTGCCCGATTTCTGTGCCTTTCGCCCCTTGTGCGCTCCTCGACCCCAGCCGTTGCTTCCCTGCGGCCCCGCCCCCCTCGCGCCCCCATTTGCCGCTCCCTCCCGCCTCCCGCCTCCCAGCTGCTCCTCCCTCCCCCCTCCCTTCTTAATGGCTGGCGCTGCGCGTCGCCAGTGAGCGAATTCGGACCTGGTTCAGGTCCTGAACTCGCCCCTCACGACCGCAGCACCAACCTGCTGCCTTCTGCCTCTGCCCCACGACCACGCTGCCGTCTGCGTGTTCGAGGCCCTCCTCCACCCGCAGGCATCCTCCTGCGCCTCATCCCTGGTGGCTAGTGGGCTCACTTGACCCGAGTGCCGCTTCCGCGTCCCGTAAGTTTGTTTTTCAGCTTTTTTCCGCTTTTCTGCGCCTCGCCGCCGGCGCTTTTTGCCCCATTGTGCCCCCCTGATTGCTGTCTCCCCGATCGTATTTAGTGCCAGTATTGTGTCCATATTGTGTTTTTTCCTGCATTTGTGACTGTTTTTGCCCGATTTCTGTGCCTTTCGCCCCTTGTGCGCTCCTCGACCCCAGCCGCTGCTTCCCTGCGGCCCCGCCCCCCTCGCACCCCCATTTGCCGCTCCCTCCCGCCTCCCAGCTGCTCCTCCCTCCCCCCTCCCTTCTTAATGGCTGGCGCTGCACGTCGCCAGTGAGCGAATTCGGACCTGGTTCAGGTCCTGAACTCGCCCCTCACGACCGCAGCACCAACCTGCTGCCTTCTGCCTCTGCCCCACGACCACGCTGCCGTCTGCGTGTTCGAGGCCCTCCTCCACCCGCAGGCATCCTCCTGCGCCTCATCCCTGGTGGCTAGTGGGCTCACTTGACCCGAGTGCCGCTTCCGCCGTCCCGTAAGTTTGTTTTTCAGCTTTTTTCCGCTTTTCTGCGCCTCGCCGCCGGCGCTTTTTGCCCCATTGTGCCCCCCTGATTGCTGTCTCCCCGATCGTATTTAGTGCCAGTATTGTGTCCATATTGTGTTTTTTCCTGCATTTGTGACTGTTTTTGCCCGATTTCTGTGCCTTTCGCCCCTTGTGCGCTCCTCGACCCCAGCCGTTGCTTCCCTGCGGCCCCGCCCCCCTCGCGCCCCCATTTGCCGCTCCCTCCCGCCTCCCGCCTCCCAGCTGCTCCTCCCTCCCCCCTCCCTTCTTAATGGCTGGCGCTGCGCGTCGCCAGTGAGCGAATTCGGACCTGGTTCAGGTCCTGAACTCGCCCCTCACGACCGCAGCACCAACCTGCTGCCTTCTGCCTCTGCCCCACGACCACGCTGCCGTCTGCGTGTTCGAGGCCCTCCTCCACCCGCAGGCATCCTCCTGCGCCTCATCCCTGGTGGCTAGTGGGCTCACTTGACCCGAGTGCCGCTTCCGCGTCCCGTAAGTTTGTTTTTCAGCTTTTTTCCGCTTTTCTGCGCCTCGCCGCCGGCGCTTTTTGCCCCATTGTGCCCCCCTGATTGCTGTCTCCCCGATCGTATTTAGTGCCAGTATTGTGTCCATATTGTGTTTTTTCCTGCATTTGTGACTGTTTTTGCCCGATTTCTGTGCCTTTCGCCCCTTGTGCGCTCCTCGACCCCAGCCGCTGCTTCCCTGCGGCCCCGCCCCCCTCGCGCCCCCATTTGCCGCTCCCTCCCGCCTCCCGCCTCCCAGCTGCTCCTCCCTCCCCCCTCCCTTCTTAATGGCTGGCGCTGCGCGTCGCCAGTGAGCGAATTCGGACCTGGTTCAGGTCCTGAACTCGCCCCTCACGACCGCAGCACCAACCTGCTGCCTTCTGCCTCTGCCCCACGACCACGCTGCCGTCTGCGTGTTCGAGGCCCTCCTCCACCCGCAGGCATCCTCCTGCGCCTCATCCCTGGTGGCTAGTGGGCTCACTTGACCCGAGTGCCGCTTCCGCCGTCCCGTAAGTTTGTTTTTCAGCTTTTTTCCGCTTTTCTGCGCCTCGCCGCCGGCGCTTTTTGCCCCATTGTGCCCCCCTGATTGCTGTCTCCCCGATCGTATTTAGTGCCAGTATTGTGTCCATATTGTGTTTTTTCCTGCATTTGTGACTGTTTTTGCCCGATTTCTGTGCCTTTCGCCCCTTGTGCGCTCCTCGACCCCAGCCGCTGCTTCCCTGCGGCCCGCCCCCCTCGCGCCCCCATTTGCCGCTCCCTCCCGCCTCCCGCCTCCCAGCTGCTCCTCCCTCCCCCCTCCCTTCTTAATGGCTGGCGCTGCGCGTCGCCAGTGAGCGAATTCGGACCTGGTTCAGGTCCTGAACTCGCCCCTCACGACCGCAGCACCAACCTGCTGCCTTCTGCCTCTGCCCCACGACCACGCTGCCGTCTGCATGTTTGAGGCCCTCCTCCACCCGCAGGCATCCTCCTGCGCCTCATCCCTGGTGGCTAGTGGGCTCACTTGACCCGAGTGCCGCTTCCGCCGTCCCGTAAGTTTGTTTTTCAGCTTTTTTCCGCTTTTCTGCGCCTCGCCGCCGGCGCTTTTTGCCCCATTGTGCCCCCCTGATTGCTGTCTCCCCGATCGTATTTAGTGCCAGTATTGTGTCCATATTGTGTTTTTTCCTACATTTGTGACTGTTTTTGCCCGATTTCTGTGCCGTTCGCCCCTTGTGCGCTCCTCGACCCCAGCCGCTGCTTCCCTGCGGCCCCGCCCCCCTCGCGCCCCCATTTGCCGCTCCCTCCCGCCTCCCAGCTGCTCCTCCCTCCCCCCTCCCTTCTTAATGGCTGGCGCTGCGCGTCCGTGCGCAGCGGACGCGCAGCGGGCGCGCCGGAGGCGCGCCAGAGGCAAGCCCGTCTGCGCCCGTCTGCGCCCGTCCGCGCCTGTACCGCGCCCAGCGCCACCCCCCCTGGTCCTCACGCCTCCCGCGCCCACTTCTCGGCCGAAGAGCTCCGCGCCCTCAACCCCGGGCCCTCCACTGAATGCTTCCGGGCATCCCCGAAGCTCACTAAAGGACCTTTCTCCTGTCGCACCTGCAACTTCTCCTGCACCAGAACGACGAATCCAACTACAAAAACTTTCAACCCCAATCACCTGAACTGCATCCTCATCAACACCCGCTCCGCACGAAAACACGCCATCGAGCTCTGGGACCTGCTCGACACCACTACACCTGACGTGGCCTTCCTGACCGAAACCTGGTGGAATGACTCCTCTGCTCCGGACATCGCCATCGCCATACCGGACGGATACAAAATCACCAGAAGAGACCGGACCAACGGGATCGGCGGCGGAATAGCCATCGTTCACAAAGCCACCCTCAAAATCCACACCCACTCGGACGACACCCTCAAAACAGCCGAACACCTCCATTTCCAGATCCACACGGACCCCAAAACAACCCTCAGAGGAACCCTGATCTACCGCCCTCCAGGACCAAGAGCCCCCTTCAACGACACCATCGCAGACCTCGCAAGCTCCCACGCCCTAGCATCCACTGATTACATCCTCCTGGGAGATCTCAACTACCACCTAGAAAATACTTCCGACGTCAACACTACTTCACTGACCTCCAACCTCCTCAACCTCGGACTCCGCCAACTAGTCAACACTCCCACCCACATCGCCGGACACACCCTGGACCCCCTCTTCACCTCAAGCAACCACATCGCTTTCAGCCACACCTCCGAACTCCACTGGACCGACCACCACTGCGTCCACTTCACCTACAAGAAAATCACAGAACATCACCGCATCCAGCCACCTCCCCACCGCCGCTGGGGCAAAATCACCCAGGACCAACTGGCCAGCACCCTCACCAACAACCCTCCACCCGACGCAACTGACCCGAACACAGCCGCCATCAACCTCCATCAATGGATCCTCTACTGCGCTAACACCCTCGCCCCCCTAAAGAAACACACCGCCATCCAAGGAAAGAAAAAACCAGCCTGGTTCACAGATGACCTTACAACCTCCAAAAGCATCTGCCAGAAGCTCAAAAAGAAATGGATCCAAGATCGCACACCCGACAACCTCGCCACCCTCAAAAACGCCAACCGTGAACACCACCAACGGATCCGCGTCGCCAAGCGCACCCATTTCACCGAACGCATCAACAACAACGCCCACGACTGCAAAGAACTCTTCGGGATCGTGAAGGAACTCTCAAATCCTAAAGCCAACTCCAACGACATCCCGCCCTCCCAGAAACTCTGCGACGACCTCTCCACTTTCTTCCACCAGAAAATCGTTACCATCCACGACAGCTTCAACTCCAGCCCACCGCCAGACCCCACCCCCGGCGTCTCCTCCCACGACTGCCGCCTCACCGCCTGGACCCACGTGGACGATGCAGAAACCATAACAACCATGAACACCATCCACTCAGGCTCCCCTACGGACCCCTGCCCTCATCATGTTTTCAACTCGGCAAACGCCACCATCGCCCCCGAACTCCGCAAGATCATCAACCTCTCCTTCTCCTCCGCCACCTTCCCGGACAGCTGGAAACACGCAGAAATCCAACCCCTTCTCAAGAAACCCAAGGCTGACCCCAACGACCTCAAAAACTTCCGACCGATCTCTCTCCTCCCTTTTCCAGCCAAAGTCATCGAGAAGATCGCCAACTCTCAGCTCACCCACTTCCTCGAAGACAACTCAATCCTGGACCCCTCACAATCCGGATTCAGACGAAACCACAGCACTGAGACTGCTCTCCTCGCCGCCACAGATGACATCAGACTTCAAATGGACAAGGGCGAAACCTCAGCCCTCATCCTCCTCGACCTATCCGCCGCCTTTGACACAGTCTGCCACCGCACCCTACTGACCTGCCTCCAGGAAGCTGGGATCCAAGACAAAGCCCTCCACTGGATCTCATCCTTCCTCTCCGACAGAACTCAGAGAGTCCGCCTCTCCCCGTTCCGCTCCAAAGCCTCCAACCTCATCTGCGGCGTCCCCCAAGGATCCTCCCTCAGCCCTACGTTGTTCAACGTCTACATGGCCCCCCTCGCCAAACTGGCCCGCCAACATCATCTCAACATCATCTCCTACGCCGACGACACCCAGCTCGTCCTCTCCCTGACCAATGACCCGCTCACCGCCAAAACCAACCTCCATGAGGGACTTAAATCCATCGCCAACTGGATGAACATCAGCCGCCTGAAGCTCAACTCCGACAAGACGGAAGTCCTCATCCTCGGGCGCACTCCCTCGGCTTGGAACGACTCTTGGTGGCCCTCCGCCCTTGGTCCCCCGCCCACCCCTGCCAACCACGCAAGAAACCTCGGCTTCATCCTGGACTCCGCCCTCACCATGTCCAAACAGGTCAGCGCCGTCTCCTCCTCCTGCTTCAACACCCTTCGTATGCTCCGCAGAATCTTCAAGTGGATTCCAACAGAAACCAGAAAGACGGTGACCCAGGCCCTCGTCAGCAGCAGACTTGACTACGGCAACGCACTCTACACAGGCATCCCTACCAAAGACATCAAACGACTCCAACGGATCCAAAATGCCTCCGCCCGACTGATCCTCGACATACCCCGCCGATGCCACATCTCCCCACACCTGAGGGAACTCCACTGGCTCCCAGTAGACAAGAGGATCACTTTTAAACTCCTTACCCACGCTCACAAGGCGCTTCACAACACCGGACCCTCCTACCTCAACACCAGACTCAACTTCTACACCCCAACACGCCAACTCCGATCCGCCAACCTCGCCCTAGCCATCGTACCCCGAATCCAGCGCAAGACCTCCGGCGGCAGATCCTTCTCTTTCCTCGCCGCCAAAACCTGGAACTCTCTCCCCACTCCGCTACGCCAGACCCAGGACCTCCTCACATTCAGAAGGCTCCTCAAGACCTGGCTCTTCGACCGCTAAACAGCCTCTCCACCCCCCCCCCACCTCAGCGCCTCGAAACCCTAACGGGTACATAGCGCGCTTTATAAATACTATGATTGATTGATTGATTGATTGTCAGTGGGTGTTGCACGTTGTTTCTCCAGCTGTGTGAATCTTCCAGCCGCATCTTGGAAGGTGCGTTGATATTTTCCCCGCACGGCAGTCTGTGCGTGGATTTTCAATCTTGGTCTGCCAGCTTCACCTGTCAAGGCCCCAGGAACTGGATAGAGCACTACTTGTCAGGGCGTGAGTATCAGCAGAGAGTCCAGGTGCTGGCAAAAGTCTTTGATGTCCCTGAGACTTCCATAACGGGAGGCAAGCTCAGGACAAGCCCTTGAAGATTTCTTCACAAGCAGAAATGCACAACAAAGTCCAGTCTTTGTCCCCTTTCATCAGGCAGACGCAGCAACTGCAGGATAGCTTCACAAAACACAGTAACAGGCAGGGCAGCACTTCTTCTCAGCTCTTCAGCTCTTTTCCAGGCAGAGCTTCCTCTTGATGTCCAGAAGTGATTTAAAGTCTGTGGTTTTCTGTGCTCTTCTTATACCCATTTTGGCCTTTGAAGTAGGCTTACTTCAAAGGAAAGTCTCTCTTGTTTGTGAAATCCTGCCTTGCTCAGGCCAGGCCCCAGACACACACCAGGTGGTTGGAGACTGTATTGTATGAGGGCAGGCACAGCACTACAGGTGTGAGTGACCACTCCTCCCCTTCCTCCTAGCTCATCAGGAAATGCAGATTACACCCCAGCTCCCTTGGTGTCACTGATTAGACAGAGGTGCAAACAGCCCAACTGTCAAACTGACCCAGACAGGGAATCCACAAACAGGCAGAGTCACAGAATGGTTTAAGCAAGAAAATGCCCCCTTTCTAAAAGTGGCATTTTCAAACCCACAATCTTAAAATCAACTTTACTAAAAGATGTATTTTCAAATTGTGAGTTCAAAGATCCCGAACTCCAAATGTCTATCTGCTCCCAAAGGGAAGCAACACTTTAATCATATTTAAAGGCAGCCCCCAGGTTAACCTATGAGAGGGATAGGCCTTGCAAAAGTGGAAACAAAATTTGGCAGTATTTCACTGTCAGGACATATAAAACACATTGGTTTATGACCTAATTTAAACATACGCTGCACCCTGCCCATGTGGTTACCTAGGACCTACCTTAGGGGTATCTTACATGTACAAAAATGGAAGGTTTAGGCCTGCCAAGTGAGTACACTTGTCAAGTCGAATTGGCAGTTTAAAACTTCACACATAGACACTGCAGTGGCAGGTCTGAGGCATGATTACAGGGCTTCTCATGTGGGTGGCACAACCAGTGCTGCAGGCCCACTGGTAGCATTTGATCTACAGGCCCTGAGCACCTGTAGTGCACTGTACTAGGGACTTCCCAGTAAATAAAAAAAAAACAATCATGGAAATCCAATCAACAATACAATTTACACAGAGAGCATATGCTCTTTAGCACTGGTTAGCAGTAGTAAGGTGCTCAGAGTTCTAAAGCCAACACAAACAGGTCAAGAGGCAGGAGGCAAAAAGATTAGGGATGACCCTGCATAAGGAAAACATTCCAACAATTCCCATTTGGACATTACATTTTAATAAATGTAATATGGTATCTCCAATGCTAAGGGAGAGATAGGCCTTGCAGTAGTGAAAAAGGAATTTGAGAGTTTTTTATGACTAAGACATGTAAAACCTAGAAGTATATGCCCTACTTTTGAAATACAGTAAGCGTTCTGCTGTGGGCTGTCCAGGACTAATCTTAGGGGTGACTTATATACATTAAAAAGGAAGGAATGGGTCTGGCAAAACATTTATTTTGCTGGGTCAAAATGGCAGTTTAAAACTGCACTTACTGCCTGCAATGGCAGGCCTGGGGCATGTTTAAAGTTCTACTTAAGTAAGTGGTACAATCAGTGCTGCAGGCCCACCAGAAGCATTTAAGTTAAAGGCCCTGGACACAAGTAGTAAAATCATTACTAAGAAATAAATTAAACATGTCAGTTGGGTATAGGCCAATTCTACCTTGTTTTATGGAGAGATCACACACACTTTAACATTGTTTAGTAGTGGTAAAGTGTGCAGAGTACTAAGGCCAGCATAAATAAAGTCTCCAAAACAGGGGGTCTGGAAGCAAAAAGGGAGAAAATGCAAGCCTTAGGATGCCAGGTTTAACAATGACTATATTTTTGTTTGTGATGTTATTGCTTTTAGAATGAACCTCCTGGGATTCAGCATGCCTCTGCTGCCCCTTATGGAATCTTACACAATTGCAACTGGCCCACTTTACCTAAGATGCACAGTTGCTTCTCTTCCGAATACGACCAGTACGCCAATTACTCAGAGCATGAGAGGTTTAGACTTTTTATACAATGTCTCTACCACTACATATACCCTGATCATTTAGGGAAGGGAAGAGAATACATTCTTAGATTGAACTCAATACATAACTGCCTGAACAAGAAGACTAAGATGCACTATTGCTCACTCAATCTGAATCTAGGAAAAAGCTTTTTCTACCACCTTGACCTAGCAGATCATGAATACTTTCCCCAACAAACTTTATATTTCCCTTCCAGACTCTTCAACGAACCTCTTTGAGGTTTACAGTATCACCCTTCACTCTGTTTCCCCATTACCTTTGTGTGTGTCCCTGCTCCCTTACTCCATGGTCCTCTGTGGTTCCACAGCTCCTATGCTGCCACTTACCTCTGTTGTTACCGTTGCCCATTCCACCTCCCCCAATTCTCTGTGTGAGTACCCATCCCCCCTTCCTCCTTGGTCAGTTGTGCTGCCTCTGTGCTGCCATTGCCCTTCACTGCTGTCCTTGCCTCCCTCTCCACCTATTCTTCAAGTGCATGCCCCTAACCCCTCCATCTTGGTCCACTACACTGCCACTGCCCTTTGGTTCTAGCCCAGCCCCGGATCCCTCTCTCCTGGTCTCTTGTTTTCTCACTGCACATGTGTTCTCACTGCCCTTCAATAATGCCCCAGCCACTTTCTTTGCCCCATTCTGTGTGTGTGTGTGCCCCGGCCCCCTTTCTTTTTCATCAATCTGCCACTGCCCCTGTGCTGCCACTGTCCTCCAATGCTGTCCCTGCCCTTTCCAGTATTGTCATTGTGCATGCCCCTTTCCCCTTCCTTCCTAGACTGATATGAGGCACTGCCCCTCCCTCCTTCTCTCAGTTTCTGATCCTGTCCCCATTCTCCATGTGCATTCCCCTATCCTCTTCCTTTCTGGTCCATTCTGCTGCCACTGACCTAAGTTGCTGCCCTTATCCTGCCCTCACCCCTCCTCCACCACCCCTTCTCTTGAACCTTTCTTTCCTGTTCTGTTGTGGTGCTATTGCCTGTGTTCTGCCAGTGCCCACTGTTACTATCCCATCCCCTCCCTCTGCCCCTTTTTCTGTGTGTGTGCCTCTGCCTCCTTTCCTCCCTTGTGCTTTGTTCTGTCACAGGCCTCTATTGCTGCCCATTCTTCTGCCTTCCTCCACCTACCCCTTCATTCTCTGTATGCTTGGCCCTGCTCCCTCCCTAGCAGGCCCAATGTGCTGCCACTGCCCTACCCCCTATCTTCCTTGCTGCACCTGACTCACCCATCCCAGTTCTGTGTATATATGACCCTGCCCCTCCTTCACTGGCCCATTATGCTGATAGTGCCCCTGCGCAGCCACTGCCTTTTGGTGCTGACCCTGCCCCCTATTCCCATTGTGCATCCTGCAGCCCCCTCCTGTCCTGGCCTGTTGTTTTGCCACTGCCCCTGTGCGGGCACTGCTCTACAATGCTGCCCCTACCTTTGCACCTTATGTCCCGTTCAAATTATATTTCAATGTAGAAATTGAGAGAGAACACACTTACTTTACATTGGTCGAACACAAGGATTTGGGATTTTTTGCCATTTACAGATGTGGAACATCAACTGGGGTACCAGCTATGTTCATATTTGTAAGTGCTCCCCATTGAGGTTTAATTTCTGCAATTGAGCATCTGTGCCAGCATGGAAACTTGCCTGTATAGTTAGCCAAGAAGAGGCCACAGTTTTGCATCAAATGTCTACTCTTATAGTAGATGCAGCATTGAATTTCAGGCTGCAGCCACCCTATAACATCTTTAAGTACAAGCCTGGAAACTGCAATGCCAAAACGGACCAAGAGAGAAAGTGATCCATGAGCCAGAGAACCTTATTATTTAACAAGACGGTCCAGCATGGCTTCTGTGGGACCAAACGTCCAGACATAACTACATTTATAATCTCTTCATAATCACTTCAAGTACCTATTTAAATGTGAATTTCTCACAAGTAACTGAACATATCTACACCAAATAATGAGAGGCAAGGTTTCTGAGTAAAGTTGAAAGTTTTTACCAAATTTGGGATAACGATGTTTTAGGACCCCCCCTTTATTCTTGGCCCTTGCTCGATGGATTATCCTGAAACATTCCAAGAAGTGGATGAGGTGGCTGAGCCTCTTTTTGGAAGGTTTTGTGAAGAATTGTCAAACAGCTCCAAACTTATTAGTAAAACATAAAACACACTTCTTGTTGAAATATTTTACATAACCATTACTACACAGTACCACATATGTAAATATATATATATGTGTGTGTGTTGGTGTCTGTGTGAGCGTGCAGCGTGTAAAAACAAACAGATTCAGCAAATTACACACACAACAGTTTTGCCAAAATCGTTTCAATAACAGTGATATATATATATAAATATATATATATATATATATATATATATATATATATATACAGTATATATAATCAATCCAAAGAATGATTGCACCGCACACCATGAACTCTTAAGATTTTTTACTTCTTCAACATGTTACAACTGCACCAATGCGTTTCGACCACTCTGGTCTTTTTACGGTTACTGAGTCCTATCACTATGTTTCTCTTTTATACTAAAAGTCACAATCACCAATTATGAGGCATTATGGAACCTGTAGTTAAAAATAAAACCACATTAAAACAAATGGAATGTGGAAAAAATTGAATGCCAATTTGTTTATAATCAAATCAATATGAGAACATAATTTGCATGTGCTTCACTTGTACATTCATTGATCCCTATGTATCATTAACACATTTTTCATAATAGTTTGCAACTCATCCCAGAGTTAACAATTTTCAGGTATAGTATCACGACCTAAAAATACAATATCAATTGTCACAATATTATATATCATGCCCTTGAATGTTCAGTTTGTATGATCTCGCACTCCTGATATAAGAATTCTTACTAAGACGATAGTATGATACTTTGGTCAATCCATTTACAAATGAACATGAAGCTCCTCAGGGCCGGCTCCTGCTATGTCCCAGGGTGCCCGCCTGCTTGCAGCAGTCAAAGTGCTCTCTCCAGCTGGAAGCAGAGGTTTCATCTCTTTCCCTGCTTGCAAAGATGCGGTCAGAGAAAGAGGGGAAACAATTTCTCCTACACACAGGGAGCTGCATGTTTAGCAGCTTCCTGTATGCAAGAGCAAAGCCAGCACCCAGAGGAGGCAGGGAACTGGCTGAGACAATGGGGGCCATGGTGTTCCCCCTATTGTCCCCATTGGGCACACTTGGTGGGAGAAATGGTTGGGCCTTGGTTGGATGAACATATAGTAATTACAATTAATAGAAATTTACTGAAAAAGCCAAAGGTTACAGGGACATTATAGTTAGGAAATAGAAGTAAAAAAACCCATATGAATTCACTCAAAATAAACGAAGGTTACATGGACGTTATAGTTAGGTTCTGAATTTACTCACACAAAACAATAGAAATTCAGCAGTTCCAGTTATTTCAAGTAACTATAACTTGTGCCATAAGTTAAGTATAACTCACACCCTAGCCATGCACTGCTAATTACCTTGCAGAACTCATGACAACGTGTCTAAACCAGTCTCCTTGACAGAAAGGAATAGCATCTTTGAAGTTAGCAAGATATGTGTTATTTTCATGACATGTCTACAGATGGTGAAAAGAACTGTTGTATCAGCATAACATTTTTCTTTCAGACACACTCATCATCTCTTCTGTATCTTGGCACACCCACAGCCATGTCACCATAAGACTGCAGGCTAAAAGCTGTTATTAAAAAATATATCAGACAGCAGTCCTTTTCCATCTCTGCACAAAGCATCTGGAACAACGTCCCTGAATCAATCAGGACTGGCCAAACGCTCAAAATGGCGTCCATGTTTAAGCACGTGCACCCAGAGAGTTATTTCTTTTGTTAGTTTGCAGTCATATATTCAGTGTGGGAACAGCACATCTGATCAATATTGTTTGTAGTGTATAGTAAAGCGTCAGAGATAATCCTTATCCTTCAGGTAGTAATACTTCCCCTTCACTGACCTTCTACTTTGAAGCTTTGCTTCAAGTTATCTGAATCAATGTATCCAACTCTACTATTTTTCATGTCCAACCCAATTGCAAGCTCTAACGTGTAAGAAATAAATGTGGAACACTGCAGGTTCATTTTACAACAAATTGTATATTTATCCTGTTTTAAGCAATTTGAACCGTGTTGGGAAGAAAATGTTTATACTTATACTTAAATCACTACTCCGCCATTTGATACTGTTAATGAATACAATTTGAAATCTGTGTCTAGACGAAATGCTACTTTTTTCTGACGTTTTTGGTCATTTACTACAACATTTATAATGAAAGTTCAAAAAACAGAATCAAATTATTACACTTCCAGATACGCTGTACTATTTTCATCCTATTGATGGCTTTCATTTTTCAAGCTGCCACTGTGAAAAAAATCAATGGAGTTTTCTTGAAAATACCCTAATGTATTAGGCGGATTCCTTTGAGTATAAGTATAGATAACAGTTTTCTAAAGACTAGCATATAAATAGAAAACTGCCAACCGTCAATGCAAAGCTAGTTCATACTTGCCCACTACAGTTCAGCCAGGCTTCTGGCAAATGTTATCGGAATGGTTTATTCACAGGTTTACCACATCCTCAGGGGCTCACATCAATGCACCCTGTGCATAGTACCCTAAATGATAATTTAAGACAAAAGTGTAATCATATTTCTCTTAGTGTCTAACCTAAAACTGAAAATCTAGTGACCCATTTACAAACTCTATTTTGTAGTACATTTGTCGACCTAAAACAATACTTCAAATGTTCTAAAAAATGCTATTCACAAACCTGCATGAGGAGTTTCTTTGTTTGCCTCTCCTATCTGTGTGGATAGGGATTGGTCTTGAACTGCTAGTTTGGTTACAGCATTTTTGGGGCTGTATGTCTAACACATTGTCCCTACATACTATCTTGAGGAAAATCTGTTTTCTTCGCATCGTATGATCACTAAGATCAAGTTTTAAAAAAGTGGACCTTTCATTTTCTCAAGAATTGTAACATTTATCAGGACCAGCACTCTACCACAATATCTCTCGTTTAACTCTTGTGGTTTAGGGTAACCATTCAGAAATCATAACCTAATACATATATATATATATATATATGCATTTGCGTAGTTTTGCGGCAAAAATGATAAATATGCCCCCATGTGCTTTTCTTCCTAACCACATACACAGTATACCAATATAGCACCACTGTACCTGAAGGCCATGAAAGCTTCCTGGCTGATGCTCCATGCTCAGCTGGAAGAGTTTGAAGATCAGTGAGATAATAAATAAGTATATATTAATCAGGTAGGTGCACCTGCATTTTGAGAGTGTTGTCCTGTCATGTTTTCACTCTGATGTTTGTCATCATTATACATGTTCTACTGACCATCTATTGTTCTTCTATGAAAGTTTAGAAAGCTCAAATTTAACAACATGCATGTTTTATGTTGGCTTGACTATCAATCTGTTTTTGACATTACTGACATTGTGTACCTTAACCTAACTTCCTAACCACCATATGTTCATTAGGTTTTACCTTCAGATTTCACACTTTTAATAAATATTGAGTAGAACTTTTAAGGTCCGAAAATATAGACCAGTTCAATCTCCTATAAATTTCCTATAAAATGCTTTGTAGCCTGGTGAAAAACAATGTCCTCTCAGATAATCAGTGCATAACCTGCTGTGGAATCTACATTTCCAATCTACATTTCCAACAGGTTAAAATAGATTTTTGACATACATCAACTATTGCCAACCCTTTCACCTGCTTTCATTAGCTAATTCTACAGCTATCTTAAGAATTGTCAATGCTTGTTCAAATTACCAACATTTGAGTATGAAGGCATTGGACAGAGAGCAAGTTAGTTAAAGCATCCACATTGCCAGCATACAAGAGGAAATATACTCCCTTTTAGCTACAATGTTGTAGATATACGTTATGAACTTGGTGATTTACAAAGCCTCTCTTTGTTTCATATTCCTTTTCAGTTGACTTGGCTGGCTAACACCCATCTCAGCAGGACCATGGGCATGAATACAAACTCTTTCCACAGAGGTGGGCATGACTACTTGACACCACCACGAGGAGCAACCTGCCACCAGCAGGGGTAGCATGCCTGCCCAGAGACAAGTTGTATCGTCAAGAGACCCTGGACAGAGGCTGAACATTCACTGGGGGCAGAGAAGTAGATGTGCACCACCAGCCAGGGGGAGGAATTTCTTCATTCTCCCCCTGACCTTGAGCAAGATGAACCGTTGGTGTCCCAGCTGATACCAATTGCAGAGGTTTAGGGTCCATTCTCTGTGGATATCTGGGACTTAATTGGGAAAGACTGATGCTAAGAGAGATTTTCCTGGGGCAGTACCCACTTTTTGATTGATCATGACCTCATTGACAGAAGCTCTCATGTCTCGTCTGCCTCCCCACCTTCTGTAGTCCTGTCTCCCAGTTCATTTGTAATCCTGTGATTTGTGTTTCCCCTTTCACCCCTATATTTCATTCTTAACTTGGGGTGTGTGGCCCTGTCACAGTCAGACAATTTAGTCCACATCAGAGGAGGATCTCTGCATTGTGGTTCAAATGCAAAAGTGAGGAAGGTCAGTGAAGTTTGTCCACAAAGTCAGCAATCTGAGTTGGACGCACCCCATAGCGTGATGTCTGATTTTCTTATATTTTTAGATATTGGAATATTGCATTTGAACGCTGTTCTAACTAAATTTAGAAATGAACCTGAATTGACAAACAAATCTATATGATGCATGTATTTAGATGGTGCTTTCAATCTTAAAATGCAGTTTTTAAATGCTTTGCACTTTGATCATAGAAGGCAACATACATCACACTATTTTTTGTGGTAAATGCAACATACAATATTCAACACAGATGCAGGATTGACACAGGTCTGTGGTGTATAAATTGTAAATGTTGTTCTTGAGGAAAAGTATTGAAAGTGAATGCCTTCCAAATTCAAAATGAGCACAATTTCTAAGGGCTACATCTTTGACACCTCTTGGTAACATTTTAGAACGTTATCAAAGACACAAGTGTGCCTGTCAATCATCTGATTAAGGGCCAGATGTATGAATCTGGCCCACTGCGATTCGGTAATTGCGATTTTTAAGAAATCGCAATTACCGACTCGCAAAGGGCCATGTATCACATTTGCGATTCGGTAATTGCGATTTCTTAAAAATCGCAAATGCAATTACCGAATCGCAAATTGCGATACTGGCCCCATTCGCAGCTATGGGCCTGTTGGCCCATAGCTGCGAATTTTTTGCATTTCCTAAATTGCAATTTCTGAAACAGAAATCGCAATTTGGGAAATGCAAAAGGCCAGGGTGCTGGGGGCCTAAGGCCCCCTCTCCTGTACCCCAATTTTTTTTTTCCATGTAAAGTACACACATGCCAAAAGGGCATGTGTGCTTTACATATTAAATTTAAAAATGCAGTTTTACTGCATTTTTAAATTTTGCACCAGGTTACCACCTGGTTGCAGACAATGGTATTTTGAATGTGCAAAATACCATTCTGCGAAAAATCGCAATTTGCGATTTTTTGCAGAATTGCCTTGCGACCTGGATTTTGCAAAATCCAGGTCGCAACGCAGAAAATCACAATTCTTGCGATTTTCATTTTGTGGTCTGCAAATGCCTTTGATGCATTGCAGACCACGATTTTGCACTCGCAAACAGCCGATTTCGCAGTTTGCGAGAGCAAAATCATTTGATACATCTGGCCCTAAGTATTTTAAGTATTTTAAGTAAGTCAGAAAACTCAGTAGCCTCCATAACATAAATATCTTGCTGCACATTACTATGTTGATGGGAAAACCGATCCTCCTAGTAACCCTCATGGAAGCCTGTTTCACGTAGACCGCTGGTTGACCAGCATGGACAGGGGTGGTACCTAGAGTTTGTGGGGGGTAGATTCATGAATGGTAGATATCTACTCCTCACCACAGGTATGTTCTCCCTCAAATGATTATAAGAAGACCGGAGATGAGCTTCATGAGGAAAGATTGTACGGAGAGACCTGTTATTTGATGGGTGTGTGGTGGTGACTGCTGCACAGGCAGAAACAATACCTTTGGCTCTTTAACTAATGTCAGACAATTCACAGAAGAGCAGAAGAGATTTAGGAGAAACACCTCTCCAAGCCGATGAAGTGGTCTTCTTTTATATTTTATGTGTGGAGGTAACAATGCCCTCCTATGAGCTTAGGTCCTCCTCCCCCTCCTCGTCCAGCACCTGTTTCAGCTCCCCTCCTGTTATTGGTGAGCAGCTTTGGCCCCAAATATTGTTGCTTAGAGCAGGATTGGATTTTCTACTCATATTGCCAGCAACTTTCTGCGTTTAAATGTTTCAACATGATTTTCCAGCTCAATGTCCCCAGTACCTGGAAGAAGATTTCAATAGATTAAGTATATGCCATCAAGTTTTGGGTCAGATTCTCAACACAGTACTTTACTGAACAATGTTCTGAAAATAAAAAATAAAGTTATTACCATGTGAGCCTAAGTCAAGCTTTGTTATTAGGAGTCGATCCATGGATGGGATTATTATATCACAACAATATGAACTCACGAGCTGCAGCCACACAGAAGACTGTTTTGAAGATCTCCCATGAGGTCAGCTGCTTATCCTGGGTCCTTGAAGATAGTGTTTTCAAAGTATTTCCTGATTCAGCAGTTATAGAGATAAGAAGTGTTAGAAATGGGGTCTCTAGTTGGCAGAGGTATACACCCTTGTCCAAGTAGGGACCACAATCCTAGTCAGGGTAAATCACACACAATCCAAATTATCCTGTGCCCACCTTCTGGTAGCTTGGCACTGAGCAGTCAGGCTTAACTTAGAAGGGAATGTGTTAAGTATTTGTGCAATAAATTATGCAACAACACAGTGAGAAAACCACAAAAAGACACAACACAGGTATAGAGAAATATAGGATATCTATCTGATTAAATTAAGGTCAAAATGATCCAGATTTAATAATCACAAGTTGTAACATCACTTTTGTAATGATAAAAACGTTTTTAGTTCTTAAAAGCAACAGTTGTCTCTTGCAAACCGAAAGTACCTGGTTTGCGTCAAAATTACACGCACGAGGACCGCAGAGGAGGAGATGCATGGAAAAAGGTAGGTTGGATTTCCGGTTGCACACAGACGAGCATCAATTCTTTTCCATGCGGCAAGGGCTTTATATCAAATTCCGGTGAGCAGGCTTGAATCCTCTATACGATGCAGGGTCTTTTGATGCCCATGGCCGATGCGTGGAAATCCTGGGCATTCAGGGTGAAGTCTCAGGTGCTGCTTTGATCTGGTGGTCCATGCATCTAAATTTCTGTTGCACAGCAGGTGCTGCATCGATTCTTTTCACAGGAAGTCGGGGTGCGTTGTTCTGGCTCTGTGATGGGTCGATCCAGTGGGCTGTGCATCGAAGTTCTAGTCACAACGATGGCGCTGCATCGATCTCCACTCAGGGAGCCGGGCTGCGTTGTTCTGGTTCGGCGATGTGGGGATTATTTCACTGTTAGGCCGGGTGTGTGTCGATTCCAGCAGGCTGTGCGTCGATTTTCGCTGCACAAGGAGTTTCTTTGCAGAGATGAAGTCTTTTTGGCCCTGAGACTTCAGAAAACAGAAGGCAAACTCAATCCAAGCCCTTGGAAAGCACTTCTCAGCAGAGCCAGAGGCCAGCAAGGGAGCAGGGCAACAGCAAGGCAGCAGTCCTTTATAGAAAAGCAGTCCAGGTAGACCTTTGATAGCCAGGCAGCTTCTCTTGGCAGGTTGCAGGTTCTGGTGCAGAGTGCCTGTCCCAAGAAGTGTCTAAATTGGTAGGGTCAGGGACCCAGTTATGTACCCAAACATGCCTATGAAGTGGGGGAGACTTCAAAGAGTGGTTTTGAAGTATACAAAGTCCCCAATCCTGTCTGCCAGAGTCCCAGTAGGAGGTTTGGCAGCCAAGTGTGTGAACGCAGGCCACTGTCATTTGAAATGTGTCAGGCCCTCCACCCTTACAGCCCAGGAAGACCCATTCAGTATGCAGATGTGTGCATTTGTGACTGAGCATTGCATGTTTGTGGTTGTCAGGATGAAATGCACAAGAGAACCCACAACCAGCCCACCCCAAGCGTGGATTGGAGACAGACTGTAAGGCACAGAAGAATTTTAAGTGCAGAGAAATGCTCACTTTCTAAAAGTGGCATTTGTAAAATAGTTATATAATATAAAATCCAACCTCACCAGTCAGCAGGATTTTAAATTACCATTCTGGCCATACTAAATATGACATGTCTACTCCTTTCTTATCAGAATCTACCACTCAAACAGTGTATGAGGGTAGCCCTAATGTTAGCTTATGAAAGGAGCAGGCCTCACAACAGTAGAAAACGATTTTAGGAGGAGTTTTCCACTACCAGATCATATAAAACACATAGGTATATGTCCTGCCTTTTATGTACACAGCACCCTCCCCAGTGGATTACCTAGGGCCAACCTTAGGGGTGACTTATATGTAGAAAAGGGGGAGTTTAAGGCTTAGTAAGTACTTTTAATTGCCAAGTCTAAGTGGCAGTGAAACTGCACTTACAGACCTTGCATTGGCAGGCCTGAGACATGGTTAAGGGGCTACTTATGTGGGTGGCACAATCAGTGATGCAGGAAATGTATTTAATTAGTAGCATTTAATTTACAGGCTATGGGCACATTCAGTGCTCTTTTGGGTAAGAGGCAATGTCACCATGTTTTACGAGAGAGACCATATGCACTTTAGCACTGGTTAGCAGTGGTAAAGTGCGCAGAGTCCTAAAACCAGCAAAAACAGTGTAAAAAATTTGAGTGAGGCAGGCACAAATGTTAGGGGTGACCACCCTAAGGCTGTGAGGTCTAACAAGAGGCAAGTGCAGTTGATATTCGCACTCTTTATAAGTCATCATGACCACCTGAGGAACCTGTACACCACTATGAAAAAAATTGAACATTTTAATATTCCAACCAAAAAAGGAAAACAAATTAGTCAATAGACAAACAATGAGATGTAGAAGTTGAGATCACAGTTCTCAGACTTACCTGATGGACAGATGATACAGGGTCTAATTGCTGCTATTGCTAGGATGTTCCCTGATGCTTGAGTTGAAAACGTTCTGAAGGTTAACACCAATGGATGTTGTATGACAGACGCTGACAGGAGAAAGAACCATACTTAAGATAGTAAGTGACTGCAAATCAAAGAGAAAGATGCAAGGTGTATGATTTCACTACTCATTTTGAAATAATCTGCTAATTGCAACAAGGCCCAACATACCTTATAGTGCTACTCTTACATTTCCATATTTTAGGGCCAATTTGCACATCGATAAAAATATTTAAAAGAATAGACTGACATACTTAGCATGTACCAATAGGGATGTATGACAAAAGACATACAGCTATCCTGTCAGTAATATTTATAGATATTAGCTACCTATCTGTGTAGGTGGTCTGCTTTTTAAGTCCTGCGCTGTGAGTTCCCCTGCTGCAGTTGCAATTACACCACCTTAAGCAATCTGATTGTATGAAGAATCGTAAAATAAATATTAACAAACGTATAGAATTTTATTTTCAGGCTTATATTATAGGATATTTATGAAGGGTATATATGTGATGTGTGACTAACAATACAGGTATAAGTGAAAAATAGAGATAAATGAGTGCTTGTAGATTAGAGAAACAGTCATAGCTGCCATGTTTTCCAGGTCTAGCTTTTGTTCTTGGAATTTGGCAACTTATGGTCTTATTTTATCCAAAGTAAAAGCAGGACTAAAAGTCTCAGAGAAAGAAAAAAGTGACTGCCTTACCTAGTCAGGCATGGACCTAGGAGGTTATGATCTTACCTGGCACCACATTAGTGTCGTCCTGAAGTGGCAGTCCATAAAGCAGGTGGTTGTTGCATTTTGCACAGGACATCCTTCATGAGGGATGTGCAACAGAGGTAGGCTCCATTTGTTCCTCCAGTAAGAACGTGAGCCATTGAACCCTGGTGATCTTCCCCTTTACCCACTTTCTCTCATCCTGCATTTTTTTCTAAATGTTCCTCATGTTCCAGACAGTCTCCCCAAACGCATTCACAGAGGCTGTGACCTGCTGATATAATACTGCCTTCTGAGTTCCACTGTGGGAGAACGGAGGGAGCCCATGTATTAGCTTAAAACCTTTAACCTTACATGTAGCCACAAGGTCTGCTGCCCCCTACTGAAAGTTCTCTTACTTGTTGAGGAAGGATCAGTGGTGGCAGTAGGACCCCTACGCTGAAGAGAAAAGAAACAGATCATATGGTGTCAGATGTGTCCGATTTCTTTCATATATATATATATATAATGTTCCTATTTACTGCCATGCAGATGTTTCCCATTCACTGCCAAGCAGAGACTCCTTCCCAAAGGTGGAGTCTCTGACCCTAGTGCAGAGGTTCGGCCAGACGTGAAATGCAGTCATGCGTTACAGGTAGTAACTATACTGCTGTAGATTATTATTATTCTGACTCTACCCTCTAAACCGTAGGGGTAGAGACATATAAGTCTATACTTTTGAGTAACTTTATACGTAGATTTTCGGAAAGGCCAAAGGTGGTAAAGCTATTCAAAAGTGGTATAGTAAATTACACAAGTAAATTACTCACAAGTGTAGGTTACCTTCATGAATAACTCCGAGTCGTTCAATGAATTAAGCTTTTTCTGTGAGAAACTGGTCTCACACTTAAAACATCAGAAGTCTCAATTCATACTGAGAAAGTGACTCAGAAATCTAATCTCTCATTGCTGCTATTTGCTTTGATGTGCAGGTCACATATTTTGAGTTGTGTCAAGATCAAATTACTTTTTCAATTTTCAATATTCTAAGGTTGTATTTATGTAATGCTTTATCTGCCTATGGAATCATTCATCATCCATGCAATGTCATAACTCCTTTTTCTCATCAGTGTATTTATCCATAAATTGACTCATTCTTATATTTACACACTCACCCTTCCACAACACCCTCACACAGTTACCAAATAATGAAGAGCTGTTTTCAGTTATCAGCCATATCTATTTGCTTTGCTCCTAGTTTGTGAGGATTGTGAGAGTACTTCCAGTAGTGTGTGTTAGTCTGTGAAGGGTGTTAGATTTTTTGTAGTGTGTCACTACTAACCTATGAGAAGTGTATGAGTGTTACTGCTAGCTTGTAAGAGGTGTGACAGTGCAGTGGATACAGTGAGGCTGCTGCTCTGTGAGGGGTGTGAGAGTGCTGTCAATAGTTCCAGACTTGAACTCTGAGGATGTAAGTGCTTTTGGTAGCGTGTGACTACTCGTATGTGAATTGAGTGAAAGTGCTTGTTTTAGTGTGTGACTGCTAGTTTGTGAGGGATGTTAAACACTGTTGGCATTAGGATGTGATAAGGTTTCAGTAGGTCTCCTTACGTTTTTGTTGGGATCATAGCAGGAAAAACAATTCTTACCCTTGAAGTAAAAATTTAGCAATCATTTATAAATGGCGTACTCGTCCTCTTGTTTTCAGCCTTGACTGTCTGCGATGCCTAAAGATTAGATGAGGAATAAATGACCCCAATGGCATATTTATGTACTTTTACAAACCTTTGCCCAATGGACTCAGAGAGATTTGGACCGCATAATGCCAACTGACATTTTTCTACCTGCATTGAAGTGCTTAAGTAAACAGCACTGCAGTTGTAAGTGGTGAAATGCCTGTGAGCAAAGTGGGGAGGACAGTGAGAATGTGAGGGGGGCAAAACCCTTGTAACAACAGAAATGCTATTACTCCTGGGCAAACTCATGCGAAAAGAGGGTGTCGGTGTTTGTGTCTGTAGGAGGCTGGCCTGCTTATAGTGGGTACCTTGTGGTACTTACACCTTGTGCCAGGTCCAGTTATCCCTTATTAGTAGATTAGAGATGTTCTAGCAGCTTAAGCTGATAGAGGTAGCTGTAGCAGAGCAGCTTAGGCTGAACTAGGAGACATGCAAAGCTCCTACTATACCACTTATATCACTTAGCACTATATCATAAGAAAACACAATACTCTGAGTAACTAAAAATAAAGGTACTTTATTTTAGTGACAATATGCCAAAAGTTTCTCAGAGGATATACTCCCTTAGGAGGTAAGTAATATACACACGGAAACCAAAATCAGGTAAGTAACAGCTAGAAAAGTAGTGCAAACAATGTAGAACACAATAGAATGCAATAGGGAGAAATAGGCCTGGGGCAACAAAAACTATATACTCCAAAAGTGTAATGTGAACCACGAATGGACCCCAGGCCTAGTGTAGTGTGTAGAGGGTTGCTGGGAGTGTAAGAAAACACTAAGGGTGTCCAAGATACCCCACCCACGACCCTGAAAAGTAGGAGTAAAGTTACCCTACTACCCCAGAAAGACAGTAAAGTCGAGATAGGGGATTCTGCAAGGACAACAACTGACTGCAAAGCACTGAAGACAGATTCCTGGACCTGAGGACCTGTAAAGGAAGGGGACCAAGTCCAAGAGTCACGCAAATGTCTAGGGGGCGGCAGGAGACCACTAAATCCTGGAGGAAGGTGCAAAAAGGCTGCCTCCGGGTGGAAGAAGCCAATGATTCTGCAACAACAGAAGGTGCCAGGAACTTCTCCTTTGGTCAGAAGATGTCCCACTGCGTGCTAGAGGATGCAGAGTTGTTTTCACGCAGAAAGACTGCATACAAGCCTTGCTAGCTGCAAGAGTCACGGTTGAGGATTTTGGCTGCTGCTAGGGCCCAGGAAGGACCAGGAGGTCGCCCCTTGGAGTAGGTGACAGAGGGGCGCTGAGCAACACAGAGAGCCCATGCAGGAGCAGGCAGCACCCGCAGAAGCACCTGAACAGGCACTAAGAAGATCTGAGGATGACAGTTGACTCAGAACAGCAAAAAAGGGTCCCACGACGTTCGGAGTCCAACTCAGCAAGTTGGAAAATGCAGGACGGAGTGCTGGGGACCTGGGTAAGTCTTGCAAGGACTTACCTCCACCAAATTTGGACAGAAGGGCCACTGGACTGTCGAGGACACTTGCTGTCGAAGACACTTGGACCCAGCTCCTGTGTTCCAGGGACCACGCTCGTCAGGGTGAGAGGGGACCCGGAGGCCCGGTGATGCAGAAGTTTGGTGCCTGCGTTGGCAGGGGGAAGATTCCGTCGACCAACGGGAGATTTCTTCTTGGCTTCCAGTGTAGGGGGAAGGCAGACAGCCCTCAGAGCATGCACCACCAGGAAACAGTTGAGAAAGCTGGCAGGATGAGGCACTACAATGTTGCTGGTAGTCTTCTTGCTACTTTGTTGCGGTTATGCAGGCGTCCTTGAGCAGTCTGTGGTCGATCCTTGCCAGAAGTCGAAGAGGGAAGTGCAGAGGAACTTTGGTGAGCTCTTGCATTCGTTATCTGGTGAGATACCCACAGGAGAGACCCTAAATAGCCCACAGAGGAGGATTGGCTACAGAGAAAGGTAAGCACCTATCAGGAGGGGTCTCCTGTGGTCCCTCCTAGGCCACAGCAGCATCCAAAAACCCTAACCGTGACCTTTGCAGCTAGCAAGGCTTGTTTGCTGTCTTTCTGCGTGGGAACACCTCTGCAAGCTTATTCACGAAGTGGGACATCCATCCTCCAACAGGGAAGTTCCTAGTCCTCTTCGTTCCTGCAGAACACCAAGCTTCTTCCACTCGGTGGCAGCTTCCTTGCCCCCTCAGCTGGCATTTCCTGGGTTCCTGCCCACTCTCGACACTGTCGCGACTCTTGGACTTGGTCCCCTTGTCTTACAGGGACTCAGGTCCGGAAATCCACTGTTGTTGCATTGCTGGTGTTTGTTCTCCTTGCAGAATCCCCCTATCACGGCTTCTGTGCTCTCTGGGGGTAGTAGGTGCACTTTACACCTACCTTTCAGGGTCTTGGGTTGGGCTACTTTTCTAACCCTCACTGTTTTCTTACAGTCCCAGTGACCCTCTACAAGCTCACCTAGGTTTGGGGTCCATTCGTGGTTCGCATTCCACTTTTGGAGTATATGGTTTGTGTTGCCCCTATACCTATGTGCTCCTATTGCAATCTACTGTAACTTTACATTGCTTGCATTACTTCCTTTTGCTATTACTTTCATAATTTTGGTTTGTGTACATATATCTTGTGTATATTTCTCAACCTCATACTGAGGGTACTCACTGAGATACTTTTGGAATATTGTCATAAAAATAAAGTACCTTTATTTTTAGTATATCTGTGTATTGTGTTTTCTTATGATATTGTGCATATGACACCAGTGGTATAGTAGGAGCTTTACATGTCTCCTAGTTCAGCCTAAGCTGCTTTGCCATAGCTACCGTCTATCAGCCTAAGCTGCTAGAAACACCTCTTCTACACTAATAAGGGATAACTGGACCTGGCACAAGGTGTAAGTACCTATTTTACCCACTACAAGCCAGGCCAGCCTCCTACAGGCACTTAGAAGATCTAAGGACAACGGTCAACTCAGAACAGCAAAAGAGGGTCCCACAAAGTCGGCGTCCTACTCAGCGAGTTGGACAATGCAGGACGGAGTGCTGGGGACCTGTGCTAGGCTGTGCACAAAGGAAGTCTTGCAAAAGTGCACAGAAGCCCAAGCAGCTGCAGTTCACGCAGTACACAGGATTACTGTCTGGCATGGGGAGGCAGGACTTACCTCCACCAAATTTGGACAGAAGGGCCACTGGACTGTCAGGGACACTTGGAACCAGATCCTGTGTTCCAGGGACCAAACTCGTCAGGATGAGAGGGGACCCAGAGGACCGGTGATGCAGAAGTTTGGTGCCTGCGTTGGCAAGGGGAAGATTCCGTCGACCGACAGGAGATTTCTTCTTGGCTTCCAGTGCAGGGGGAAGTCAGACAGCCCTCAGAGCATGCACCACCAGGAAACAGTTGAGAAAGCCGGCAGGATGAGGCACTACAATGTTGCTGGTAGTCTTCTTGCTACTTTGTTGCGGTTATGCAGGAGTCCTGGAGCAGTCAGTGGTCGATCCTTGGCATAAGTCGAAGAGGGAAGTACAGAGGAACTCTGGTGAGCTCTTGCATTCGTTATCTGGTGAGATACCCACAGGAGAGACCCTAAATAGCCCACAGAGGAGGATTGGCTACAGAGAAAGGTAAGCACCCATCAGGAGGGGTCTCTGACGTCACCTGCTGGCACTGGCCACTCAGAGCTGTGTGTTGTGCCCTCACACCTCTGCATCCAAGATGGCAGAGGTCTGGGACACACTGGAGGAGCGCTGGGCACCTCCCTTGGGAGGTGCTGGTCAGGGGAGTGGTCACTCCCCTTTCCTTTGTCCTTTTTCAGGCCAGAGTAGTGCTGGGGAGATCCCTGAACCGGTGTAGACTGGCTTATGCAAGGAGGGTACCATCTGTGCCCTTCAAAGCATTTCCAGAGGCCAGGAGAGGCTACTCCTCCCAGGCCCTTCACACCTATTTCCAAAGGGAGAGGGTGTAACACCCTCTCTCAGAGGAAATCTTTTGTTCTGCCTTCGTGGGACCAGGCTGCCCATGCCCCAGGGAGGCAGAAACCTGTCTGAGGGGTTGGCAGCAGCGGTAGCTGCAGTGGAGACCACGGAAAGTTAGTTTGGCAGTACCCAGGCTCTATGCTGGAGACCCGGGAATGCAAGGAATTGTCACTCCAATAGCAGAATGGTTTTGGGGTGACAATTCCGTGATCCTAGACATGTTACATGGCCATGTTCGGAGTTACCATTGTGACGCTACATATAGGTATTGACCTATATGTAGTGCACGCGTGTAATGGTGTCCCGCACTCACAAAGTCCAGGGAATTTGCCCTGAACAATGTGGGGGCACCTTGGCTAGTGCCAGGGTGCCCACACACTAAGTAACTTTGCACCTAACCTTCACTTAGTGAGGGTTAGACATATAGGTGACTTATAAGGTACTTAAGTGCAGTGTAAAATGGCTCTGAAATAATGTGGACGTTATTTCACTCAGGCTGCAGTGGCAGTCCTGTGTAAGAATTGTCTGAGCTCCCTATGGGTGGCAAAAGAAATGCTGCAGCCCATAGGGATCTCCTGGAACCCCAATACCCTGGGTACCTCAGTACCATACACTAGGGAATTATAAGGGTGTTCCAGTGTGCCAATCAGAATTGGTAAAATTGGTCACTAGCCTGCAGTAACAATTTTAAAAGCAGAGAGAGCATAAACACTGAGGTTCTGGTTAGCAGAGCCTCAGTTATACAGTTAGGCACCACACAGGGAACACATACATGGCATACTTTATGAGCACTGGGGTCCTGACTAGCAGGATCCCAGTGGCACAGGCGAAAACAAACATACATACAGTAAAAATGGGGGTAACATGCCAGGCAAGATGATACTTTCCTACAGTGTCACAATGAAAAGTCTGTAAAATGAACTGATACAAGAACCTTATCTCATCAATCCCTACATTGATCACTGACCCTTATATCATGCATGCTACCTGTTTCCCTAACTGTTGTCACAAAGCAACAACTACACAGTGAAGAGAGTCTCAGAACTTTTATCACACATTCCCTAGGATCTGAAGACGCACTCTCTCCTCTGGAAATCTACCTCTAGCTTCACATGAACGGATCCACCCATTTTCTAACAGGGGGTTATTACAACTTTGGAGGAGGTGTTAATCCGTCCCAAATGTGACGGATATACCACCAGCCGTATTACGAGTTCCATAGGATATAATGGACTAGAAATACAGCTGGTGGTATATCCGTCACTTTACCATCACTTTTGGGACGGATTAACACCTCCTCCAAAGTTGTAATAACCTCCTTAAGGCCTCATTACAACATTGGCAAGCTGTAACCGCCGTGCGGCCGCACTCCCGCGGTGCCCATTTGGACATCCCCGCTGGCCCGGCGGGGATGTGGGCCGCAACATGGGAGCCGGCGGTGTTGCGGCCGTGCGACAGGTGCAGTTGCACCCGTCGTGCTTTTCACTGTCTGCACAGCAGACAGTGAAAAGCCGCAGGGGGCCCTGCCAGGGGGCCCCTGCACTGCCCATGCCAGTGGCCCCTCGACTCCCCATACCGCCAGTCTTTTCCTGGCGGTTCAGACCGCCAGAAAAAAGGCTGGGGGTCGGGACTCGTAATCCCCTGGGCAGCGCTGCAAGCAGCGCTGTCCTGGCGGATTATATCCGCCGGGAGGCACCGCAGCCTGTTGGCGGTGCTCCCGTCGTTTTGGCCCTGTGGTTGTAATACCGCCAGGGTCATAATGACCACCTTAGTCTCTCCGGCGTGCATATATACCGAAATTAAAGCCTCTCTAGCTGTCTTCCATAGTTACAGACATAGGGAACATGTGCATCAATTTGCCATTTGTATGTAGGCTGCACATGCCTTATAGTGAATTTGACAGGAGCAACTAGTTCCCCACCTGGTTGGGTCACTATAGTGTGTATGTATCATACTTGTGAATGCGCTGAAGAGCGTCATACCCTATACAAGATAAAGTATGACTGTTGTGCAAATACCCTACTCACTGCAATTATTTTCCATCGTGACAGAGAGGCGGTGTCTATAGAGGAGCCCCGGAAGCAGTCACAACCATAAATAACACTAATAATGAAATAGAGAGTCCACCGCACACTATTCCACATTGCAGTATCCCTGCCGCTGGCACACTTCGAGCGTAATTGCTGTTTTTTTCAGTGGCAACCAACATTACCGCTGTGGGAGATAATCGAGTTGTGGTATCACAGCAGAGGGCCCAGGCGAAGTGAATAGTATGAGGGCTGTTTTCTCATAGGACAGTGGCCAATAAAAATCCATCTCCATTGAGGTTTATATGGGAATGTGAGACTTGTTTGGTGTGGTTCCAGGGCATTCAGGGTTTATTGGGCTCCATGTGTGAAAATTTGAGTTTTTCACTTCTGGTGTCTTGAGGCCACATTTCTGCTCGGTGCAGACAGACCACCAAATAAACTCCTTTATCATTGACCCTTATAGTAATGAGGCAGAGTAGTCCACGTCACACTCAGAGATGTGGGTTAGAAACTCAGAACTCCAGAACACAAACATTAACAAAATTGTCCAACTAGCGTTTTTTTTTAAGTAGCTTTAATTCATTTACAACTAAACATCAAAAATAAAATACTAACTTTGTGTAATGAAAACCACGTCTCTCGAGCTCACTTGAACTACGTAACGGTGTAAGAAAGGCTCTCAGTGTTGAATAATGTAAAAAGCATAGGTGCCTTTATCACAGCGCTCACAATTTAAAGGCCCTTCAGACTGCATTTGTCAGAGTCCAGAAGCGAAATATCTTCCTATTGCAGTTCTCAGAGAGTTCACAATGTAAGTCTCCCTCCTACTGTATTTTTCATCTGCCTGGTTCATGTACAACCCTTTATTACGTTATGTCTTCTGTGTTAACACTGTCTCTTTCAGTTATGAGCAAGGCACATCTGTCATAAGTATGCTTAAAGAACTGTTTCCCAGTCCAATACAACCCACTAAGTTAGAAAAAACAACCAATGGAGAAATCCAAAGTCCTTGAACTTCATCATAACCTCTCTTCCTATTGAATCTTGGAGATTTCAGAACATAAAACGATTCTCACTGTATTCGTCACAAGGTCTGTGTTTGCCTTTATCTGTTTTGAGCAACTGAGATACTTCCCAGGCAGGCTAACATAGCTGCTCCCCAGGCGAGTGCTGCAAAGAAGATCAGTAAAGGGGCAGAGCAGCAACACCCATTCTCTCTCTAATTATTTTTTGTGATTAATGAGGGCTAACAGATAGCTAAAGCTGTTTCCAACCAGACATAAGAACAACCTATGTTTAAACCTGGAAAATGCAGAGCTACTTATGTAAAAAACGTTTTTTTTTCTTGTATCTTTTCGTATCTCCAAACTATCTTCCAATCTTCCATGCAACCTTGCTTATGGAAGCCAGGGGAAATACACCAATTTATAACTGCTTACCTTGCATACCAAAAATGATTGATTAAACAATGTGTTCTTTAGCTGGGCCACACTGGTTTTATCATCTCCTTTTACACTCTGAAATGCTTTAGACCAACTTCTGCCTATGAAATACTGTAATAAAATAATAAAGTAATAAAATACAGGTATAAATAATTTAAGATAGTTTATCTTCATTAATTGCCATGACAGACAGAATCAACGAGCTTCCAGCCTCGCCGCGCAGTATCCCGGGATTCTGTATTGCTCAGCGAGGCTGGAAGCTGCAGCCCGCCTCATTGATTCTGCCTATGGTGGCAATTACTGAAGAAACGGCAAAGTACCGTGGAGACTTTCCTTAACCTTTTGAGCGCGCGGGTCCCTTTAACAGTGTATAACGAATTCCCCGTAGATGGCGTTCCCGTGTAAGTACTTTTAATTTACCGAGCACGTGGCGGGGTGCACCATTCTCGGTTTCGTTTGCCTCTGTCAAGTGTTTCATATATTTTATGGCCCTAATGATCAAAGGATAAGCTTCCGGAGGAGTGTTTGGGGTGCTACGCCCCAATTAAATGTATTTTTTGATAAATAGTTGGTTAATTAAATAGCCTTCAGAGTTTTCAAAAGTAATTCTAAATATTAAATCTGACATATTCTGCCATAAACTTGTCTGCACGGGCTGTGGTCAGTCCTTTTAAGATGAAGTGTACTTTGTGAGTTGGGGTTACACTGACAGGTGACCAAAACAACAAACATCACCTGGGGATCTTCAATCTACTACACGTTTATGTGCAGGTCCTTTTCCTAGAGGTTTTTTTTACAGAGCAGTGTAAATACCCTGTCCAACATTTTCCTATTGCTGCTTAAATTGGAATGAGAACAGCAAATATTATTACTCCAGAGTCTAACACATTCCCTACTTATGCTTATGTTGGAGTGGGAATTATAAATGCAACTACTCCAAAGGCCACAAGTTCTCCTACTGTTGCTTACATTGGAGTTAGAATAGTAAATCTGACTTTTTCAAAGTCTAACCCTTTCCCTATTGTTTAGTTTGGATTATTATTATTATTGCCATTTTTATCTTTAACATTATATATAAAAAAATAATTTATGATTTTCTGATTTTTATTTTGTTTTGTTTGATTTTGTATTCATTTTATTTTTTCATTAATTTTGATTGGGTCTTTCCAGTGTTGTGTAAACTCACTTTTGACTAGTATCGGTCCTAGGTCCTGAAATGTACTCGTCACCTTGGTTTTTGATGTGTGAGGGAACCAGTGTAGAAGGCAGTGTGACAGTGTTATGGGGACATGCTTGTCTGTTAGTATTGATAGTAAGAGGGTGACTTCTAATATGATGTCAGGTGAGTGCATGCCCATATAATGTGAATGGAATTAGCACCCGCCTCTCTACATCCAGGGCAAGAGGTGTCTGTTGTCCCAAAATATCTGTTAATTTTCCCTGCGCTGAGTTAGGCTCTATGCAATGTGTAAAAGCTGATTAATTTACATCTCACATTCCTGGATACCTTAGGAGTGCACTCCAAAGTGGTCTCCCAAGCCTGCTCTGAAATCTGAGTCCTCAGGTCCAACATTCAGCAGACCCGAAGTGCTTACAGGGGTTGTAGGGTAACATCTACCAGCGAACAGTATAGGCAGGTGACAGCTTTGTACGTGCCCATGGATAGCACCACATAACAACAGTAGAGGTGCTCCCACGCTCCAACGTCTGCGGACAGTGGCCAATGCCGCCCATTGCAACAAGAAATGGCCCCGGAATTCTGCAAATGAGAGCAAAATTGAAGTACAAAATAGTTCCCCCACCTTGGTAACCCATGCCGTCATCTAGTCCTGTATCCCCACCCAGTTCTCCCATGTGGAAGCAACAATAGTGTTTTTATAGGTAAGTCCAGTGAGTATGGGATCCTGTTGCCTATCTCCCGCGGGCATTGGTCCCAACACTTCCAGATGGTCCTGTATTCCCTTAATTCTGTCGCTGGTGTATGGCTTATTTTAAGGAGTGTTTTAATGAAGGCCTCGTGTGTGGGGGCGAAGAGACCCACAGTACCCTCTGGTATCTGTCTGCTAGCCACCCAGTGAGGAAACCACTGGAGGTCGGCCACCAGATAGTAAGATTCAAAGAGTTTGACAGCCAGTCCCCCCCGGGGAAATCGGACTTTGCAAAGTGGAAAGGGCTACCCATCGGTGTCACGTGCCCCAAAAGAAAGCTGTTGTGATAGTGTTAATGTCTGCAAAAAAGGATCAGGGAAGCTAAAGTGGGAGCATCCCAAATAGCTATAAAAGGTGGGGCAATGCCACCATCTTAAGGATAGCTATGTGGCCTGCAACAGACAAGAGGAGTGTTTTGCAGAATTCAATATGGGATTTCAGTTTGCGCACCGGAAGGCCTAATTTCCTATCCAGAATGTCTGCTTGAGTATGGTAGATTTTTGCTCTGAGGTAGGAGAGACATAGGGGGTTCCCAAATGAGCTCACCTAGAAGATCCGGGATTGCGGCATTCCCTCCAGTACGGAAGAGTCTTATTTTCTGACACTTGACGTTCAGTCCTGATAAGGCACCAAAAGTCTCCAGGAGTGCTTTGGTACCCATGAGACCCTCCCTTGTATTTCTAAGATACAGAAGGAGATTGTCAGCGTACAACATTATCCACTGCATTGTTCCGTCAACCTGTATTACACTATAATGGGATCCTGAGCAGGCCAGCATTTCAAGTGGTTCAACAGCAGTAGCGAAAAGCAGAGGTTAGAGAGGGCAACCTTGGCATGTGCCCTCCCAATATGATAGCTATCAGAAATGGTATGCCCTGTGCATACTCGGGCAGTGAGATTCGCGTAGAGCAAGCACATCCATTTCACAAAGCCTGCCCCCATCCCATACGCAACATGACCTTGTATAAGTACTTCCACTCTAGGCTGTCAAATACCTTCTCAATGTCAAAAGCCAATATGGTTGCTCTCTTTCTGTCATGGGTGGTTGCCTCCAGGAGTACCAATAATCGTCTCACATTGACGACAGTATTACACCTTGGGATGAAACTTGCCTGGTAAAAACAGCCGGGCAGCTAATATTTTGCTTAATATTTTGTAATCAACTTTAACATTGAGTGTGGCATATATGCCTTAACATCATGTGCAGGCTTTCCCGGCTTTTATAAGGGGATGACTAGTGCCTGCCTGGTAGACGGTAGCAGACTTCTGGTGGCTTTTGCCCCATTATACAGTTCCACTAATTTCGGGGCCAATTCTGCAGCGTAAGTAGTGTAGAACTCAGCCGCAGACCATCAGAAACCAGAGTTTTACTACTCGTCAGGCCCTTAATCGTTCCAAGGATCTCTGGTAGGGTAATGTCAGTTCGCAACCCATCCGCATCCTCTATTGTAATGCAAGGAAGAGCAGCTGATTTGAAGAACAGGGTCCGGGATGTAACATCAGGTGCTATCCTGCTTGTATAAAGATCCTGATAGTAGGATGTGAAGTTGGTGTTGAGTGGGGGACATCTCCCACTGGGGAGGTTAGCTCCACTATGGGTGTTCTTTTGCTAGTCAGATTAGCTAGCCAAGCTAGCAAGTGGCTAGTGTGGTCCCATTTAGCATGGGATCATTCCATGTAAGCTCTATAGTCAAATGATTTGAGATGTTCAGTATGCTGCACAACATGCCCTTTGGCACCCAGTAAGTTCTGTTGCAAATCTGGATTTTCTGGGCATTTCAACTCTGAGGCCCTGAGGAGTGACTCCACAGCAGAAAGTTCTCAAAGTAAGTGGGATCGGACCCCCATTGATTCAGCTAAGCAGTGGCCTCGGATAACCACTTTAAATGAGTCCCACACCATTTGTGGAGAGGAGGACGATTCTTCACTTTCAGTTTTCACATTGTATCTCAACCTCAGTGGGGGGGCATTGTTATGGTCAGTTTCCACGGATGGAGAGAGCATTGGTAATGATCCTTTATTTTTTACAGGGATACCCCACTTGGTCCGGCTTAGGGCTGTTGCTTTAGCCATGTCAGTGCTTTCTGTGGCTAGTGAAAAAATTGGACACCCACAGGAGTTATTACTCTGAGGCGTGCTGGAAACTGCATGGAGTATGTAATGCCAAGCTCTCAAAGTTTCTTATTAGCCTCAGTGAAAGCAGCGCATTGGTGCTGGACCTCACACGAGATACCTGGGAATATCATTACTTTGTTGCCTCCAACAATGAGGTGATCCTACTGTCTGTTCTGTTGCTTGATATGGTCCCAATCTTTAAAGAAGAGTAAGCGTGCCATTATAGGTCTCGGAGGGGCACCCGGATGACACGACCCAGTGAGCATGCGCCAAAGCAAACAAAGCAAAAAAGGAGGATAGGCCTTCCAGAGCTGCAGCGGTATGGAGCCAGCTCTCTGAGTACTTCACCATATCTGTCTCTTCAACCCTTTCGGGAAATCACATAATTCTGATATTATTATGGCACACTTTATTTTCGGAATCGTATGCCCTGTTCACTAGAATTTTTAAGAGGGATTCCATAGCGGACAGGTGGCATTCTTAAGTGGGATTCCATGGCGGACAGGTAGCCTCCAACTGTGGCTATGGCTGAGGTTGCGTCCAAAAGTTCTCCCTCAACAGTGGTAACCCATTCGGCCAGCTGTCTGTGATCATCCCGTAGGAGGCCTAGGTCATTGCTTAGTGTATATATTTTCATTTCCAGAGCCTCTTGTGACGCTGTAATTTCTTGCAAAATGTCTTGTAATGTGGGAGTTATAAGTGAGTTACTAGTGTTGTGTCTAGGCCCAGATCTGGTCGTTGGTGGACGTCTGTTTCTGTGTCATGCTTCCGTGTACTTTTGCCCATGGTGAGCAACTGCGCAGATCAAGTGGAGGAATAGCCATTACCCAACAGCAGCTGACATAACCAGACAGGTCAGGAATTTATGGTGTGCGAGTGCGCAGCCTCAGGGGGAGGGCGTCAACTCACCAATGATGTCAGCCATAGTAGACCGCCATCCTTGTACAATGATGAAAGAGATAGATATGTCTAAAGGGTACTGGCATACGCTGGGATCAGGATTAGTGCTTCTACCACTGAGATCATGCACTAGTCTAGTGTCAGCTTAGCCCAACGTTTACTGTAAGAGCTGGAGCAATGGTAGCATCTAATCAGGGGCACTCAAGGCCACAGAAAAGGGTAGTGCGCTGCAGATGAGCCAGTCAATCCAGGGCCTCTGCAAAGTGATTGCACTGTGATGCAATCCAGTCAGTCCCAGTATCTCCTCTCCATTAGGGCTCACCTCCTCTCGGGCCACCGTGCCAATACAATGCACTGATATACACAACAAGGTGACATCTCCTGCCATTGCAGTTACAAGTGTGAGGTAAGTCTGTCATGCGTGCAGAACTAACAGCTGCCGCAAAGTTCCAGGTTCTTGACCCCAGAAGTACCCCCACATGGGAGGCACCCAACCACCGATTATGGCCAATGGGTCCACGACCCCTCAGCTGGATTCCTGCAGGATAGTGGGTTCTAGGGCACACCAAGAACACAGCCCACAGCCAATGAAAACTGCTCTTTCTGTGGCATTCCTGGCTTGACAGCAGGAGCAAGAGCCTCTGGCCTCCCATCGCCAATTGTGGCTCATGGGCCCAGCACCAGGTGATGCTACAGCTGCCCCCCTCATGCACCAAGGGGGAAGGCCTCTCCTCTGCCAGCTATCTGCCAGGCTCCTGTTGCCTCCCAGTGCATTCTCGGCCTAAGAGGAACAGTTCCAGGGCCTTCGCTTGTCCCTAAATTCAAGGTCATGCTGTAGAGGGGCTACCTCCACTCAGCCCGAAGGCGGGCCCCAGGGGTCCTCAGTCCACAATGATCATACCCCCAGTGTACTGTGACTGTCAGCAAGCAGGAAGGGTCGTTCTCCCCGGTCTCATGTGGAGTGCCGCACTATGGTCCCTTTTTAGGTGTCTTCCATCTCTCGATACGCTGACTGCGAGGCCAGTCTGCTCAGTGGCTCCTGCAATTACAGCCACCCCAGCATCTGCTGTATGTTCTTAGGGGTAGGGGGATTCAACCCTGAGCTTTAATTTTGTAAAACCTGGCCAGGATGAAGTCTGATGGGGCCTGGAGCAACTGAGCTCTCAAGACTCTGTCCTACTCCATTTGCCGAAAAGCCAAGCTCACCTTTTTGACAATATTCTTGCCCACAATATTTTTCTGATACTTTTGTAGTGTACATACAAAGAATGTCAACCACTGCATTTTTGTGGTTGATATTTTAGATTCAATATCACTTTATCAAAATATTTATTTCTCCAATATTTTGCCACACAATCCCTTCCTCCCCCTGCTTCACCTAAACATCTGTTGTCTATTTATTGGCATACTGTTTATTTAATATGCTGTTAAAATTCAATTTTAATCAAGGGGAATCTATCTGTGTGGACATGCATTCTAAATCACAAAAGTGGACATTGGTGCTTGCTTTGGTTACAAAATGTCATTAGGTTTAACAATAACCATACAAATGAATGTTTAACAATATATAATCATTGTCAATCATGGTGAGATTCAATGCACATTCTGCTATTCTATTTTCTAATTACTTTGAACAAGTCATAACATTCCCTAATAATGTATGACAGCAAAAGTAAATTTTTCTTACATGCTGTGAAAGGGCAGATGATATCACCTTCCCAAGACAGGAAAGCACAACAGTATTAATAGTGTATGCTTCTGAGATACAAACCAAACTGAAACTGCAAGCATATTATATCCAGAGGCCCTCCTCTCAAAATAAACATTTTAAGTAGCTCAAGCTGTACTCTCACACACACACACATAAATATATCTATATATATATATACACACACACACATATATATATATATATATATATATATATATATATATATATATATATGTACATATATGTACACATTTTTTTTCGGTCTTTGTTATTGCTATAGTGATTTTTTTTCCCGTTATGGAACATGGAAAACTAGGCATATTAATGTTTTTGAAGTGAATCTAAATATATATCTTCTATTCCCTGTATGTCATTGATTTGCACAAAAGGAATGTTTGCTTTAACTCTAAAATTAATCTTATTATTAGTTTTTGAACCATTTTCTATAATGTCATTATATTTATTTTGTTTGAAGAAAAGGTGTAGCAAATTTTTAAATAATACGTGTATTACAGCCTCATTGAGACAGAAAACCATACCTAAATGCTATTGTATATATTGCTATCTTATTTTGTATATTGTTGTTTGTCTAGAAAGTAAATAGTAAATATTGAATGTTAATTTAAATATTTGAATATATTTTAGTTAATTGAATGTTTTGTTAATAGTTTTCATATATTTATTCATTCTTATGACTTTAACCATTATACAGTAAAATATTAGATTATAAAAGGCACGTTCATATCTAATATACAAGTAAATACCATTGATATTTTGTGATTGTTCTATATTCTATATATTCTATATTTTATTCTTGATATTTTTGTTTTTTTATGTTTTTGTACTTTTAATGTATTAAATAACAGCGTTTTTGTTATTGATAATTTGATTGCAATTTTGATATCAGAATATTTTGTAGCCGCTATTCTAACATACATTTAAATATGGTTCTTTCCTCCGAACACATTACATGTATTGCTCAGTTCCGTAATTTCCTGACATTCTATATTCAAATAATTCACACTTTCTATTCTTTCCCACTTCAAACCTTCTCATCATGGCCTTCCTGGCGTACATTTTTATTTCTCTTGGTCCTCCAGTCTGCTTTCGTGCAAATTTGAGTTATATTCAGTTATTAAAGTTATTGATTCAGTTATTCATTCTTTTCCTTCAACTCATCTTGACCACCCATAATGTTAGAACTTTCCTCAACCCATATTTCAGCCTACAAGTAATCCAGTTGGCTCCCCTGTTTTTCCCTCAAATACAGGGTGAACTCTAATCTTCACTTCATCAATTGAGGGAAAAATCCCAGGTGAGGTGATATTCAACTCACTCAACAATCTCCCTCACACATCCTTTGAGGTCCCCACCCTCAGCATAACTGACAACCTGCCAGCATTGATAAACAACCAATGGAGTGGGTGGTTTTGCCGTGGTCTAATCGTGTTCTCTTGGAAGATTAGTTTCTCCTCTGTGAGGGCTGATATTCAACAAATGACACTACCCATCATTGATACTCAGAAGGAAGATTTGCCAAGGTTGTTGGAGAGAATGACCTTTAACTTTGATGAGATTTAAACATTCATCAAAGACACAGCAAAGCTGCGTCTTGATAAGTATGGCCTGCACACCAGGTGTGATACACAATAATTATCAATGTATAACTTGCTTCAACTTTGTTCATCAATTATTTCGTGCTGCAGAGGAATGTGTCCTGTCAATTGCACGTTACATTATTGAAACCAAATGCTGGATCACAAACGTGATGCGGACCCACAGTGCACAATAGGAAATGAAAATACACAACATTAACAAAAATGTTTTGATATAACAATAGAACAATCTTGCACTTTAATAGCAATGCAATATCTGTGAAATCCGTGCTATACACTAGAATGGGTGCCAATAAAAAACCTTCAGCCATGTTTCAACCCATATGATTGAATGTCCCACATCAAAATGTTCATTGTTAAACTAGTATTGGAGATGGTCAATGGTGCTCAATGCATAAAAAGAAGAACGGAAAATGAGAAAAAACAAATCAAGACCTCATGTGTGACTGTATTTACAATCTAGTTCCACACTTTTGCCACAAATCCTTCCATGCACATACCCAAAGTGACATGAGTGCTTACATCATTCACACGACCTCTGGCATGATGGTCCAACAACAGCCTCCCTGTCTTTCAACCTGCGTTGCTGTAATACCTATAAAAAAACATATGCATATGAAGCCATGTCACCCCATAGATGTGTGCAGGCACCCAAATCAAAGTGAACCTAGTAACAAAAATTACCTGGAAAAGGTACCCACAAACCCACTGAGTACTTCAAGTTAGACCGCTGCCGGTCCAGGGAACGCTGAATGATGGAAACACAGCAGAATGTGAATGCCAAACAATTTAGGCTAAATGCAAATCCCAGCCTTGACACCACCATCAACACATACCTAAAAAATGGTCCGCTCCACTTCTCCAACTGTAGCTGCTGCCGGTACGGGAGACACTCCACAGTAAGGATGAGACTAAAAAAGAAACATCAGTGGTATTGTGGAAAATACTACTAATCTCAGCACAAATAAAAACAATACATGATATACCCACTGTGACACAAGAATTGTCTGCAAACATGCGGTTTGTTCAGGTCTGAGGCCTCCTGCCACCATTATCAAACACCCACTGTTTTTAGACAGCTGTCCCTCAGCGCAAAAGAGTACTGAAATCTACAATGGGCTCCAAAAACCCATGCAACCACTTTACGTACACCAATTCAGGAATCTCAATACGCCAGACCCTTTGCTGCTATGCCACCAATAAATAGTACACCAACTGCAATACAGAGCATGAGCACCTGTGAATCTCCACATATATGTTGCAACCAAATCAAATGCAACAGAACCACCATGGTCACACCTATTCATGCCCGACATTACCACACACCAACCCCAACTACATGATGACAGTGAACGCTATGATGAATGTTGGTACAAAGAAAATGAAAGTGATTTAATGCATGAAAGAGAAACAAAACACTTTTTTAATAACTTGAGCATGTCATAAAATTTCAGGGGCAGTAGCACAGACTTTAGAATATATTTTACGTATCCACTACTTATTCACCACGTTAAACAAACCTATCAAAGGGAGTTGAAAAGCAAGGTAAAAAAGTCCAAAAAATGTGGTGAAGAAACCCTGATAGAAAATATGTGTTTACATGACATCCAAATCCATGCAGTTAAAAAAAAAAATGTGTGTACCATGATATACTAACACATGATCAATTGTGTAAATGTGTGAATGTTTAAGAACCCTGTGCTGAACCCTGTGCTGACATGTATGACCAACCCTAAACAAGGAATGTATGGAGCGAGGACTGGGAACATAAGAAAAGTGCCTAGCCACAATTAATGTGTCAGAGAAAGTATGATAGTTCTATTTTGTCATTAAGACCCCTTGGTGTCATGCTATCAAGGTGTCATATCCAATATGACTTAGGTTGTCATAACTGTTTTGCCACATCCACATCAGCCCTTGGTCTAAGTGCTTCAGCCACCTGAAAGCGTAGCTGAGGAATATTATGCATGCATTCTAGCCAATGAGCTACTAGGTTAGAAGTGGTGTTGATGCTGTGACTCATGCTTTTATATTCTGTGATTCAGACTTTGATCTTTCTTTCTGTTTTGCCAATGTATGCTAGGCCGCAGGGACACTTGAGGCAATAAATCACAGAAAAAGAGTCACAGTCAGCTGAATGTTGTAGTCTGATGGGTTTACCTGTGATAGGTTGGTTGATGGTATCACCGGTTATCATGTTATTGTAGTGAATACAATTGCAACACTTCCTGGTCCCCGTCCATGTGGTGGTAGATACCATGGAAGCTACTGACAAAAGCACTTTCCAATTTGTAGACCTGGTATATGCAAACAGTGGCTTCTTTTGGAAAACACCTTCACAATCAGATTCCATTTGTAATATTTCCCGGTGTGTACAGATCATCCTTTAATCTTTGGTGATTTCAAGGAGAACATCGACACAAAGATGTTACATCCTGTCTTTGCCTCTGGTTATTTCTGTAATAACTCGACATTTTTGAGAATTAGCTTTCAAGATCATGTCATCCAGAAGGTTTCTGGGATAGCCTTGAACATGAAAATCAGCTTTATATGATGTCAAAGTTTTAATACATGTATTAGAATCTGATGCAACTCTTTTAATCCTCAGAAATCATGAGTATGGCATATGATTCTTCAAAGAGATGGGATGGCAACTATCAAATGACAGAGCATTATTGTGATCTGTAGATTTCCTGAAGATGCTGGTGCTTAAGCCATGCTCAATCTAAATCAAGTCAGACATCCAAGAATGTGATACTCCTATTTTTGATAGTTTGAGTGAATTTGATCAAGGGATTCCTAGCGCTCAACTGTTCAAATAATTTTTCAAGATCCTCTCTCGTACTATGCCAGATAAGGAAAATATCATCAATGCATCGGATGTGCATCATCGGATTATCGCTCCACCTTGCTTCATTGAGAATAAATTATTTCCCAAATTTGGCCATAAAGATTTTAGCATACAAAGGAGCTCCCAAAAAGCCCATGGAAGTCCCAGTTCTCTGTAAATAGAATTGGTCATCCCACTGAAAATAGCTATGATAAGGGCAAAAGTGGAGAATTTCCAGTGGAAATACTTTGTTGGCATGAAACTTGCAATAACACCCATTCTACCACTTCCAAATCTTCTGAATGAGAGATGGAGGTATATAAGGCAGTGACATCTACTGTATACAACCATAAGGGAGCAATGCCTATGATTACCAGATTCTGTAGCTTTCTCAAGAAATCTGGATCAAATGGATGTAGGTTCACCATTGTTCAACAAAAGATTGCTGAAACGTATCAAGATATTTGCTGAGTGGGTCACGTAAAGATCCACAGTCCCAGATTATTGGTCTAAATGGTGGATCTGTGGGATTTTTGTGTGTCTTCTGCAACATAGAAAGCCTAGGTCTATGTGTTTTGGAAAATGGGTTATTGGTAAGGGAAGGTAAGTACCTACACTTAGCCATAGGCCACTAAGCTCCACTTAGGTCCAGTTAGGTCCCAATAAATTAAACCCACCTCAACCCTTGGTAGCTTGGCAACAAGTGACAAGGCTTAATTTAGCAGACACAGCATAAAGCATTAAAATATCACAAAACAGTAGTTAAATAAAACACAGCAAAAAGGGGGAAGGTCATAGATTAAGGCTGACCGTGATGGAGTCCTGCTCGGCTGCAGCCCGCGGGAGGCCTCGGTCAAAGGTTTACCTTATGACTTAGTAGTTTTTCTGGAGATTTTCTACAGCAGGACCAAGTCACCAGCCCAATCCGACCTCCTGGATCTCTTTCTCGGATACGCATTGCAGGAGCCCTCGGTGGAGATTTTTACCTTCAGACTTAGTCGTTTTTCCAAGGTGAAAATCCTTTGACTGGGGAAAACCTGAATCTTGATCCGACGTGCCTGTAGCACTCTTTGGATACACTGCTTGGGGGGTCACCGTCAACTTCCTCTGTTTGGACTTAGTCACATTTTCGGAAGCTTTCTTCATCGGGACAAACCTGCAAGTCAGGCTGGATCACGGTTAAGGCAAGCTGGCTAGAGTTGCCGTGGCGGGTCGGTCCCTTTATGGAGCTTTTTTCCCAAACTTCTCCAAACCTCTGGATATTCTTCCAGAAGTTCCTTTAAGGTTCTTTTGAGGTCTACAACTCACCCCAAGGTTCCAGAAGCTCTAATATGCTCCTTGAGGGTGCGGACTACAACTCCCAGAATGCACCCGGCGCAAAATCCAATTTGGTCACTGGACAGTGGTCAGCTGGTCAGTTACTTCAGGAGTTGGTGCAGGGGACTCTGGTTAGCAAGTTTTCACCTGCAGCAAACAGGGAGTCCCTAATTGAACCAATTGAAGCCAGGCAAAATCCTTCTTGTGGTGAAGCCCAAGTGTGCAGCTGGTGTAGTCCTCCAGCGTGCAGTGTTCAGGTGCAGGTCATGGGTCCAGGAGGGCAATCCTTCTTCTGCTGTAGTTCATCCTGGAAGGGATCGGAGGTGTGGGTGCAGGTTTGCCAGTTTTATCCTTGCTCCTGGGTGTAAAATAGGGGGGACCTGGTTCTCCAATCAGGTGCAGGGTCCTTCCCCATGTGATGACCACTTCCTGGGAAGTGTGGCAAAAATCAATCCCAGGGAGCAACATTCCTCAAAAATCCATCATGGCTGAAAATGATTTTTGGAGTTTACATCTGGCTGTGCCCACCCACTGGTGTGGCTAAAAATCTTAAACACAGACCTCTCCTGCCCTCTCCTAATCTAATCAAGGGGGGTAATTGTCTGGGTTTGCAGGATGTGAGGGAGGTGCTGGGTTGCTCTAAATGTCCTTCCCTGCCTTTGAAGACCAGTTTGGTAGACCTCCCCCTTCCTGCTTCCCCACCTGCCGAGGGAAGATCTCCTCCCCCAGGCACATCTCTTTGTGTTGAGCCAGGCCACTTCACACCTCATCAAGGCAGCCTGGCCAGGTTGGCAGAGGCTGGTCAATCAGAGCAAAGCATCAAAATACTGCAGGGCTGAAGTTGGCAACTTTTCAGGTAAAGTTTAAAACTCTCCTTCTGAACAAGTTATATTAAATCCAACAGCTGAAATTTGTGGGATTATTATAACAATTAATCTGATACCAAACTTAAGGTATCTGACACTTAAGGGGACTTTATAAATTAAAATAAAGTCTCCCCATTCTAGCCGATGGAGGCCATTCACTACAATGAGGGAAAAACACATTTTGCTGTTTTACTTCACCAAGGCTTTTCAAACTTTTTTTTATAAGGTCCCTTCTTAAAATTACATGGTGCCCAGCCCTAGGGGCACATAGTGCATACCTTAGGTGTGATGTATATATGAAAATAAGGTAGTTTAAGACTTTGGAAGTATTAGTAATTCCAAAGTCAAATTTGCTTGTAACTTTAATTTAAAAGCAGCCAGCAAGGCAGGCCTGCCTTTAAAGTGACACTGGACACCTCAGCAGTGCACGTATATACTAGGGACTTATAGGTAGGTTAATATTGCCTATTATAATTAGCCTAATTTGCATATCCACTTTACACAGAGCACTGGCCCTTGGACTGTAAAGCAGTACCCAGAGCACAGCCAAGAGTCAGTAACCACCTGGATCTTTCCAAAATGGTTGGGGGTGACCAGGGCAAAAAGGAGGACTTTCCTACAATGTGGAAAATCTGTGGGCAGAAACCTCTTCTTATTTTCACTGATGCAATCCAAAGACAGAGCCCTCTCCAAAATGGTAGCCAAAATGCTTGCAAAAGTTAATGTGGGATCTTGATCAAGGTTTAAATGTCCGAGACAGGGTCCAGTTCTAAAGACCTTTAGACGTGTATCCATCACCACCAATGCACAGCCTTTATCCGCTGCTTGGAAGGTGTGACCTTGGTTGGTAGATAACCTTTTCAAAATTCCTCACTCAGTGGGTGTTACGTTGGCACATTTTTTTGATTGATAATTCAATTGATGGAGATCTTGTTTGACTAAAGTCTCAAAAATGTCCAAAATCTTGTGAAAAATAGGTTGCCAAAATGTAGATCTGGGTTAGAACTACTGATAAATGGGATCAGGTTGATTAACACATAATGTCACTATGTTATCAACAAAGTGTCTGAGACGTAATTTCTTCATAAACTTGAAAAAGGCCACTTCCATTTCCAATAAGCTGGTATTGTAGATAGGAACAAACTACATACCTTTATCCAACAATGAAATTTGTTTAGATGTGAGGTCAGTAGATGAAATGTTGATCACTAGGTCTTGTTGTGGCTCCGTAGGTTCATTCTGCATTCTCTGTCCTTTTTTTGCCCCTTGCGAGGTTTCCAGTGTGGAACTTGTTTTTTGCCTGATGTCTGGCAGAGGGTTGGCTGCTAGGTTGGTCAATAAAAAAGAAGAAGAAGAAGGACCCGGATATCAACTCTCCTGTGTCAAGGATGTGCGGGTTGTGCAACAACTCGAGGATTTTGGTCCTGGGTTACTAAGTTGTTCACATCCGGTTGATGAGAAACAGCAATATCCTTGTATGACACTGAACAATCCAGCTGATATGTTAATGTCTACATTTGAGCATAAACCTCTGAGATTGTAATCAATGGTGTTGAATGTGAAGTTGTGTAATTTATGCTATTGAAGTTCTTTGTTGTTACTATCTAATTTCTCAGTTAACTCCATCAAAGTTGATTGACAAAAGTCTGGCTCAAAACGTGTAAGTAACTGTCTTTTCACATTATGAATCTCACCCTGAAGCTCAAGCAGGACTTTAGATAACTCTTCTATGAGAAGTAGAATTAAATTCAAGAAAGACTTGTTTAGGCTCACATACCATTCCCCATAAATGTCTTATTGAATTGGCATTTGAACAGCATGTGCCTAATGGCCAGTCGTAAACCTTGTGTAATTTGTTTAGCACAATGAGATTGAATCAACGTAGAGGCATGTAATCTGTGACTAATCTCCCTTCTGAGTAAGAACTCCAATTGTTTAAATTGTTGAGTGATGCACCCCCCTTGAAGTCCTGGTATGTTAGTCTCTTGAATCAAAAAGTAAATCTCCAATGCCTGTTCAGGTGTGTATGCCTTAGTGTCAGCTCTGTTATCTGTAATGTTAGAAATTGCTTCAAACCCATGTTCAACAGTTTTGGGTGCAAGGTCTGGAGACAGTTTGAGAATATCAAACGATAAGTATGGCCTGCACACCAAGCATGATACACAATCACTAACAATGTTGAACGGCGTTAATCAATTATTGCGTGCTGCAGTGGGACGTGCCCTGGCAATTGCATGTTACTGTATTGTAAGCAAAATGCTGGATCACAACCGTGATTCAGACCCACTTCTCACAGCTGAAATGAAAATACACAACTTTAACAATATTTTGTTGAGATAACAATAGAGTAAACTTGCACTTTAATAGCAATGCAATATCTCTGAAATCCACGCAATGCACTTGAATGTGTGCCAATAAAAAAATGTCAACAATGTTAGAACACATGTGATTGAATGTCGCACATTGAAACTTTCATTGTTAAAGCAGCATTGGAGACAGCATTGGAGATGTTCAATGATGGCCCTTTGCTTTTCATGATAGAATGACCCTTCTTCAGGGGTGGTGCTGCAAAAGTGAACATTAAAAAGAAGAATGGAAAAAAAATGAGAAAAACAAAAACAAGAGAATAAGGGATAAAAGTGGGATTAATCCTGATTGTTGATCCGACTAAGAAAAAACCCTTCCCTTTGCCCTCGCCCAACCCCATAAATCTAAAAGTCATACTCTTCGAGATTCCTAAGAAATTATCACCATTACCTCCCCCACTTGCAAAACATGCCATCTCAACCTAGACACCCCTATACTGATGGATCCCATGTGTGACTGTATGTACAATCTAGTCCCACCCCTGTGCCACAAAACCTTCCATATGCATACCCAAAGTGATGTGAGTGTTAACATCATTCACAAAACCACTGGTATGATGGCCTGTAGAAAGTACACATTTTGAGCACACACTAAAATTTACTGCAGTAGGATTCAAAACAAAAGGCATAAAATAATAATAACAATAGGGATTTCAACCTTTTACTAGTACGTGGGACATTCAGGACTGATGCATGGCTTTGGACTGGTTGTACTCACTAAAGTCCACCATCCGAGGTTGCCTCCCTGGAATTTGTCATTTAGACTGCCCACCAGAGCCTGGGCCTGCTTTGCTGTAGGTCCCTCATGGTGGGGCTAGCTGTCCACACCCCATGGGAAGAGCAGTCTTACTGGGAGAGGCAGGATGGCTCCCCAACTGCCACTTAAAAGGCTGGCACCTCAGGTCCTCAAACCCATAAGCAAAGTAGGATGGGTTCCTATTACAAAGGCAAAAGGTCCCCATGTTCAGGGCCCCAGCCGGGACCTAAAATGTCTTTGTTGGGTAGTCCTAACAGCACTAGATTCTCAAATGGATGCTGGCCAAATGTTTCCCCCATTTTTGCTCTAAAACAAAGCTCTCCTCTAGTGTCAGGAGCCAGGCCCTCCATGCACTGGGGGTGGTGTGACAACATAATGCTTACAATGCATGCATGAGTTCCAATAAGGCACCATACGGCATTGAGTCAGTAGATAGGGGATGCACCAGGACATCCAGTCCATTACCCAATGCAGGTGAAAAACTTGCCCCTGACTCCCAACACTGTGACTTCTTTTGTCTTCTCATTACCCTCAGGGCTTCCTAATAGCAGCTAGGAACACTAGGCCCAAAAATATATGGTCTGAGGGAGAGTGGGTGCTAGGGAGGGGAGTCCAAAACATCCCCTGAAGCCCTGAGCAGAGCAGAACGCTGGAGTAATTTTATCTCTGCCACAGGTTTAGCAATAGCGCAAGGACTCATACTGCTTGAAGGGAGCAAAAATTCCAATATTGTGCTCTGCAATTCAGAGACATGGGGCCACAGAGGTAACTCCGACCCCCACCAGTACACAACAATAAAGTTAAGAGGTCTAGGTAAACACTGAAGAACAAAACGAAGAAGCCCAAAGCTAGCTCACAGGAAGCCTAGAGAAAAAGGGCATAGTTAGGAGACCTGGCGCCACCTGGGAGATCACAGGGCATGCTATCTGCTGAGACCAAAGTAGTGCACATGTGCCCTCAGGGCACATTATGTTTGCCAACTCATATTCCGTACAAAACTCCACACCTTTTGCGTCACCCCCCCACACATGTAGGCTAGAAACATCACCTCATGCCGCTAACACTGCCCTGTGCACACACCAGGCTGCTGAATGGCTGGCCAGCATAGCACCAATTAAAAGGTTAAAAACCCACCTGTTTCATAAGACTAACCTCATAAAACACACCATCCAAACATATACTTAGATAAGCACGGAGATGGGAGAAAAAATGAAATGTTTATAAATCACCTGTTTTGTCCAGAACCAGTGATCTTGATGCGTTTTACCACTGCTAACCAGTGCTAATATGCGTGTGCTCTCTCCCTAAAACATAATTAAATTGGCAAATACACAATTGCCATATTTAATTTACCTGTAAGTTCCTTGAAGAATGGCACACTCTAATGAAAGAGGGTTTTTGCAGGTTCGCCCAACTTTTTGCCCCCTTTTGAAATACTAGCTGCTGGTTCTCGACTCTGGGCGTGTGCTGAGGCCTGCTAACCAGACCACGGTGCCATTGTTCTAACCACTTTCAAAGTGTATGTCGAATTGGCTATATCCAATTGGCAAGTACTGACTTACTTTACGTCTGTAGTGTATGGTACCCAGTGTTCCAAGGGCATGTAAGGCAGAGTGTCCACCCTGGATACAGCACTGATTGTGCCACCCTGTGTGTGACAAAGTATAAAATGGCTCCCAGCCTGCCACTGCAGATCAGAAGGGCAGTGTTTACACTGTTAGTTTGACTTTGCCATTCAAACCAATAGCAAATCCACACCTTCCTTTAACAATATATTTAGGTCTCCCCTAAGCAAGGTCCTATAGCCCTATCGCCCAGAGTTGTTTAATATTAAGTCAAACATACATTTTTCCTATGTGTTAGCAGCAGCACTTCCAAATTGCCATTTTGCTGTGGAAAAGTTGTAGACCCATTTGCTAATACAGGGTTACCAGACAGCACCCCAGCCTGGCTAACGGTCGAATGAGACTACCTAACTGGGTACTGTAAGATTTCAAATTAATTGTGACATAAAACCCAACCTGATGACCTGGTGGAAGTTCATGTCACTATTAAAGTAATGCAACTTTTAGAAAGTTGACACTCTGTGACCCAGCTGGTCCAGTGGCCTTGCATGAGCACTGGCCAACAGGTAGGTTTCTGCCTATCTGGGGAGTTGTGTGAATGGCTCCCAGTCTAAGGAAAAATAGCAACCATGGAAGGGTGAGGTGTTACCTCCGCTTAGCAGGAATCCACTTGGGGTATTAGACCAAAAGATGAACTTCAAAGGGGAAGCTGCCTTTGGTGGGTAAATGGTGATAACAGTCCAGAAAGGCTGCCTTATCTTAAGGTAGGCAGACTTGAGACAGTGCCAAAGAGGGAAGACCACTTCCCAAACCAGTTTTCTCATGGGTGTGTTGCCACCAGGTAGTCAAAACTCTAGGATGGGCTACAAAGCTCCAGACATCTTGCTGGTAGCTAGAATAGTACACCCTGGGATAGCCAGATGCCATACTTTGCCAGAAATCCATCACCCAGAGGAAGGGGAAATTGTAGTCCTCTCAGGACACTTTCCTGGGATAAATATGGCACTCCAAACACCCTGAATAAGAGATCACACCAGAACTGGAACAAGGATGGAAAAAGGACTGCCCTGCTGCCCATGAACTCGCACAAAGAGAGACTGCACCGTCTGCTGCACTATACTTGCTGCACTTTGGCCTAACAAAGTTGGGACCGTGCCAGTGGCTCCTGCCATGGGGAAAAGTCATGATCTGCCCCCATACCAAGGAAGTGACTCCAAGGATTAGTCGTCTGATCCCTTGGACCCAGCTTCAGGAACAAAAGAGCTGAAGAAGCTCAAACATGCAAGTTGGTAGCTAGCCACTGAAGATGATCCTCAGCTACCTGCTGCTGGGCAGCCCAAGAGAAAGATCCTCAGTGGCCAAAAGTTGCACCTGAGTCAACCAGACTCCGGAGTGCTGTCAGAGTCCAGGTTGGTTGCCTAAGAGGGACACCAGCCCCCACCAAAGTTTTTAGATCCTAATTCTGTCCCTAGGGAGCAGTAGCCCAGTAGCAACTGTCCTGCTACTGGTTCATTGAGAACCTTGTGGGACCCTGACCTCTGTGGCCAGATTTGGCCCACATCACCAGTGCACCGAGGAATCACTATAAAAGCACCTGCATTGACTGCATAGCAACCAGAGCATCCTTGAGTATCTTTTCATCCTGCATCCCCAGCATAAGGACCACTACCTTATAGTCTATGGCGGTCGTGTGGTAAGTGCTTATTTGCACACTCCTCCTGTGCATATTGCTCATCAAGGTCTCTGAAAACTATAATTTATTGTTATAAATTGGTGCCCTAGTTGTTTCATGTTGCATGTCTTTCTTATGTTGCTTTTTGGTACTGTTAAATGCTTTACCCTAGGTTCCTTAGTGCAAGACTTGCAGCTCAAAAGCCATAGTCACCCAGGGTTGAGCTTACGGTTGTTCAAAGAAGCTTGACTGGACCCAAGACAGTTTCTCTAAGTGTAATCTGTGACAAAACCTCACAGCCATATCAAATGATACACTCAAATCCTCACATATACTATAAATTCAGGGCCTGTAAAGTAAATGCTAACAGTGGTCTGGCAGCACCCATTGTGCCATCCACTTAAGCAGCATTTTAAAGCATGTCCCAGGCCTGTCATTGCAGTCTGACTGCAGTTTTAAACTGCTATGTTGACTTGGCATTAAAATTCCCTTGTCAAGCCTTGTCATCCCATTTTATTACATAAATGTCACTCCTAAGGTAGGCCCTACGTAACCCACAGGGCAGGTTGCTATGGACATGCATGTTTACGTTTTTTGTGAACTGGTAGTGAAAACCTTCAAATTTGTTTTTCAATGTTGTGAGACTTACACCTCCCAAAGGATAACATTTTGGCATCCTTATTACATTGAATACACTATAATTTGCAATTGGGAGCTAGTAAAAATGTAATATTTGTTGTCTCTTGTAACTGTGGTGGAAAGCCCTAATTAATTATAAAGAGGTTTTTTTTAAAATTTAGTTTTTATTTTTTATGGTCCAGAAGTACACATAGATCCAATGCATTGAAAGAAAACCTGTGGTGCGGGTGACCACCCATAGGTAGAACAGGAGATAGTAACAACAACAACTGTCTAGTTTTAACACCCAGACTATGACCAGCCAGTTATCACACAGGTGCATGAGTGAGCATTGAATCCATGACAGACCCAAACATCATCCCACAGCAGCACTATATATCCCAGTACCACCTATTTCGGACTCCACAACACATCCGAGATATCCTGGGAATAATATTGTAGCTAACTGCCCCATATTCACTTACATTTCTGGAGACGCCCCCCAACTCATGTATGTGACTTTCCACTCCATATACACTTCACTGGCTATTTTTCACTCATGCAGTGTTGGGCAATGTCGCTCTTGACAACTATCAATCCCAAACTGCAAAACAAATGCTTGGCCCATGGCATATCCACATCATAAGGGAATCCCTACCCAGATCCACAGTGAGCAGCTGTCCCTCTGGAAGGGCTGAGTTTGGTATGCCATCTCCCAGGAGTCCCCTTGCCCGCCATGCATGCCTCAGTAGTGCATATCTTAGAAACTGATTGGGATTCATTTGGTATTCACACCATTATGAGGGGAACTGCATCAAGTCTCCCATGATGGACAACGCCAGGAGATCCCAGTGTCAAAAACCCTGCAACTTTCTTATCTCAGGGAGACATGCCCCCTTCCATAAAGGTGTCATCTTTGTGGGTTTCCTGTGCAGCCCAGTTTCTTCGCTGCCCTCTGGCAGGCCTTCACCAACACTTGTGTGGCCAGCAGAAGGCAGTAAATCTCCTTCCATCCATAAAGGAAATGCCAGCAAGAATATTTTTTCCACTATGCCATCTCCAGCCTAAAGGTGGAATATTCCCCATGGACAAACAGCCAGTCATTAATGTTGATTAGGTGGGACACCCAATAGTAGGCCTCCAAATCTGGGAGAGCCAAGCCTGCATTATAGGGGCTATGGAAGAGCTTTTTCAGGGCAATGCTTGGATGTTTCCCATCCTACAAGAAGTTCCACAGGTCTGTCTCAAGTCTGGCAAAGAGTTCTGATGGAATTTGATAGAAAGGGTTTTGTAGCATATACAGCAAACTTGGGAGGGATATCATCTTAAACATTGCTACCAGACCTCCTCCATCTCTCCACCTCCTCCCTGCACCACCTCGCCACCCTTCCCAGGTTCAAATAGACACCTAGGTAGGTGAAACTATCGTCTGTGCTGATCAGGCAGCGGGGGAGTAGGGATGGGTCAATCCCCCCCAGGAGGTAGAGTATAGATTTATCCCAGTTTATCCGATATCCCGAACAAAGTTTAAAATCTATCCTTTGTTCCACTGGTGAGATGACAGGCAGCGGGCCTAGATCCATGGAGCAGTAATGTTGATCCCAAGCTTTAGTTTTAATTCCTTAGCAAGACAACTTTTGTTTTGTCAGCATTTGATTTAAGTTGGTTCCTCCCTATTCAACCAGATATATATATCTGTTTACCAAATCGGTAATAAGAGGCCTTATATATGGTGGTTAAATTGATGAGGAACTAATAATGAGGATCCCAGAGGGACCCCAGAAACCAGGCTTTTTGTCCCCATGACCTTCACATGCTCAATCAGTACCTTGTAATTAACCATGTTGAATGCTGTAGAGATCAAACAATAGCAGTGCTGCATTAGTGCCCTGCTCTGCCTTGCACCTCAAGTGATTGAATACAGATAGCACAATCGATCCGGTGCTGTGTAAGGAATGGAAACTCAACTTAGCAGGAAGCAACAACTATATAGCTTGTAAATGCTTGCATAATTGGGAAGCAACATGGGCATCCATGTGAGACTGATCTGAGCCTCAGGGACAGAAAAGGATCCCCAACACCATGCACAAACTCCTGGACCCAGCTGAAGTGAGTTCCTGACACCCAGGTGGTACCTCTCAGTCCTGGACCCTTGATGTGTCTCAGAGATCTGAAATCTAGCTTCTAGACACTTTGTGACTGTGAACGGGCCTGTTCACACTGACTCCTTGCCAATTGCGATTCAGTGCAACGCTTTGCCAGCCCGACCATTCACACTACATCGACCTCTCGCGGGCACCACCAACACAAAGCGCCAGCAATGCCAGCCCGTGATGCTGGACCTGCTATTTGTGCTATGCCAGGAGCCTCTTGTATGCTCTCCCTACTCCTCATGGTTGACTTAACTGTAGTCAGCCTGCACTCCGTCAATTTGAACTTGTGACTGTGATCCAGCCCAGCATGATCATATATCCCTAGTTTTTGTGCTTCTTGGCTCTATTTTGACTAAAATCATTCAACAATCATAACTCCAGTCCTACTGATTGGATTATTGTTGTGTTGGTGACAATTGATTAAAATGTACTCTTTATTAAAATTGGTTTTGATTTTTTCTTTTGTTATGTTTTCACTTTATTTGCTGTTTGTGTGCTACATAATTGCTATATACATTGACTCTAAGTGAAGCAAAGGTTATTTGCGTGATTTTTTTGTGGTTAACCATGGAAAGGATTGTTGCCGTTAAATGACAAGTGATCTCTTCCCAGTCAACCAACAACCCCATTTCTAATAAGTTAATAAGTGGGATTTGGTAAGGTTATTCGCTCCTCAGTATCCTCAGTATACCTTGCGTGGAATAGTCAAAACAGAAACCAATTAAAAAATATATATATATATACATATATATATATATATACAGATAGATATTAATCACATAGTCACTCCACGAACAGACAAATGTCAGTCCTCCTCGGATTTTCATCGCATGTATGACACCGGCACCACCAATACGAGTCCAAAAAGTATTCTTTATTTCACTACATAAAGTACATAGTGCTAAGTGCAATCCAAAGTTAATGGCAACGTATTTTTTCCTGAGCCTTCAACTGGCCATAGAGTTACGTGTAACAAGTGTGTAGTTGAATCATGTGACCACCACCAAACACCAATTAAAATCCATTCCCTACTAGATCACTAACTATTTCACTATGTCAAAACCTTTCATTGATTTTCTACTTATTATCTTTCCTTCTTCATTTCTTTTGTTTTGATGTAGTTGAAGAGTTTAAGACAATCATAATAATTTATAATAATTTATGATTGTTTATGTTCATGTCTCCATGTCTCATTCTACTTATTTCTAACTCAAAAAAGGTAAATTACCCATTAGTCCCATTCTACATAACCAGATACTCAGAGACATGGCAAAAAAACATTCCAATTGATACCTCAACTACCATTGTCTACTCTGCAAATCTCAACAAAAATATTTCAATTCTCACTTCTCATCAAACGTGGCAGAGTAAGAATTTATGTATTGGTAAAATACCTATTCCTATTTTCATTCTATTTAAACCCATGTTGATATGGTTGAATTTTTTTCGGGAGCAAATCATTATCTTCAATTTTAGGAGTGAGGTTCCAAGGATCTCATCAACAACCATTTATCAGATGCTTCTTTACAATTTACATGTCACCATACCAAAATGCAATTCAAATGCCTCTAGAATTCATAAGGTGTAAGGTGTGAATGAGGATATGAGTTGAAAATTTTAATGTATCGAAGTGTTTCAAACGAGTGTCCAACACTTGGGAGACATACAGTTTTGTTTTCCCATATACATTTGATCCATAGCATATGTAGCATTTTAAAGATAATTCAAGTTATTCAAATGGAGTACCCTTTCAAATATCTATTTCACGTTTCTATTAATAAAGTGGAAATGCATCATATATTTTCAAAGTCTCTCCCTATTTTGTATCTTAATTTTTTTAATATTCCTTTATATACTCCCATGTTGATCTTTCATCCCTCATAATTTACCAGCAATAATTCTTAATAAAACTGACTAGTTTCACCTGACAAAGTCTATACAGTCACATGACTACTATAAGTGTCTATGTAATTCTGCATCCCCATTCAAGCCCCAGGGCATTTCGTTTCCAACCAAAATAATCAATTTAGATTCCATCCTTCTTAAATATTAATTCATGATCTCCTCCTCTAGCATTGGGTTTCATATGTTGAATATCATAATATTTTAATCCTTTTTGTTCACCCTGGTGTTGTTCCCAAATATGTTTTGCCATTGAATATGTTGGGTCCTTGTTTGTTTATTGCCCTGAGATGTTGTAATATACACAGCTTCAATTTGTTCACTGTACTACCCACATAATTTGAGCCACAGATGCATTCTAATACATAGACCACCTACAGAGTGTCACAGCTTATCTTTTCCATAATTTCCATTGCTCTGTCATCAATTTTTTTGAACGTCGCCATGTTTTCCCAAACATGCATTCTTTGCACTTTGTACATTTCCAAACACCGTGTTGGTTTTACATCAGCCAATTTGATTCACTTTTCTTTGGAGGGGTCATATGGCTGTTTGTTAAACAATCACCTAATCATGGTGATTTCCTCTAGGTAATTGATGGGTGATCAGGCAAAAATTTGTATAATGTTTCGTCCAATAATAACAATTTCCAATTGTCTTCTAGCAGTTTCTTTGTCATGTGACTACCTGCCTCAAACACATGATATATCTCATCAGTAATTTTTAAGCCATCCTGGTTATTTGTATACTTTGGTATCAGTAGTTTATCCCTTTCACATTGCATTGCCCTACTCAAGGCATAATTTAGGACTGATCTAGGATATCCTCTGTTGAAAAATCTCTCATACATATTATCCATTTGGATTTTCAATTCCACACCCTCTGAGCAGTTAAGCTTCACTCATAAAAATTCACCAAATGGCACACTTCATTTTAGAGCCTTAGGATGTCCACTGTTTGCATGTAATAAACTATTAGCACTTGTTGGTTTCCTGTGCATTTTTGTGCAAACCTTTTCATTTTTGATGTAAACCCCAATGTCTAAGAAATGTATCTCCGTATTGCTGAATTCAAAAAAATAAATTTCAACTGTTGAGGATTATCATTAAGGGAAGTTATAAATTGTAATAGAGTCTATTGTTCTCCTTCCCATATGGGAAAGAGATCATCAATATAGCGTACCCACAGATATGTTTTAGTATTTCCTGATTGTGAGAAAACAGGGCTGATTGCAGAGGCCCCCTAACTTTTTGCCCCCATTTTCCACTTTTTGCTGGTGTTTTCCTGACTCTGATGGTGCCCTGGGTACTGCTAACCAGGCCCAGGACCTGTGCTCTGTGTAAAATCAATATGCAAATTAGGCCAATTATAATTGGCTAAGTTAACTAACCTATAAGTCCCTAGTATATGGTAGGGCATGTAGGTTTAGGGACCACAGCAGGTGCATTGCTGAGGTGCCCAGTGTCATTTTAAAGGCAGGCCTGCCTTGCTGGCTGCTTTTAAATTAAAGTTATATGCAAATTAGACTTTGAAATTAAAAGTAGTTCCAAAGGCTTAAACTACCTTATTTTTACATGTACGTCACCCCTAAGGTGTGCGCTATGTGCCCCTAGGGCTGGGTGCCATGTAACTATAAGCAGGGACCCTATGAAAGTAGTTTTATAAGCCCTGGTGAAGTAAAAACAGCCAAATGTGTTTTTTCCTCATTGTAGTGAATGGCCTTCATAGGCTAGAATGGGGAGACTTTATTTTAATTTTAAAAATCCCCTTAAGTAATGGATACCAAGAGTTTGGTATCAAATTAATTGTTAAAATAAATCCCTCAACTTCCAGTTGTTGGATTTAATATAACTTGTTCAGGTAAAGAGTTTTAAACTTTACCTGAAAAGTTGCCAATTTCAGCCCTGCATTGTTTTTGCTGCTGTGCTCTGATTGACCAGCCTCTGGCAGCCTGGCCAGGCTGCCTTGATGAGGTGTGAAGTGGCCTGGCTTCACACAAAGAGATGTGCCTGTGGGAGGGAATTTCCCCTCAGCAGATGGTGAGGCAGGAAGGGGGAGGGCTGCCAAACTGGTCTTCAAAGGCAGAGAAGGACATTTGGAGCAACCCAGCAACACCCCCACATCCTGCAACCGCAGACAACTAGGTGTCCCCTTGATTAGATTAGGAGAGGGCAGGAGAGGGGTGTGTTTATGATTTTTAGCCACACCAGTGGGTGGGTTCAGCCAGATGTAACCTCCCAAAATAATTTTCAGACATGATGGTTTTTTGAAGTATGTTGCCTCCTGGGATTGATTTTTGCCACACTTCCCAGGAAGTGGTCATCACAGGGGGAAGGACCCTGCACCTGATTGGAGAATCAGGACCCCCTGTTTTTCACCCATGAGCAAGGATAAAACTGGCATACCTCCACCCACACCTCAGTTCCCTACCACATCCCTACCGGGAAGAACTACAAAAGGAGAAGGACTGCCCTGCTGGACCCCTGGCCTGCACCTGGAATCTGCACTCAGAAGGACTGCACCAGCTGCACACTTGGGCTTCACCACAAGAAGGACTTTGCCTGGCTTCAACTGGTTCAAGGAGGGACTCCCTATTTGCTACAGGTGAACAATTGCTAACCAGAATCCCCTACACCAATTCCTGAAGAAACCGACCATCTGACCACTGTCCAGTGGCCATAAAGGAGTTTGTGCCAGGTGCATTCTGGGAGTTGTAGTCCGCACCCCCAAGGATCATCTCAGAGCTTCTGGACCCTTGGGGTGAGCTGTGGACCCCAAAAGAACCTTAAAAGAACATCTGGGAGAAGCCCCAGAAGTTTGAAAAAAAAGCTCCATAGAGGGACCAACCCGCCGCAGCAACTCTAGCCAGCTTTCCTCAACCGCGACCCAGCCTGATTTGCAGGTTTGTCCCGCTGAAGAAAATATCCAAAAAAGAGACTAAGTCAGAAGGTAAAATGTTGACTGTGACCTCCCAGCCAGTGTATCCGAGGAGGGCTCCAGGGATCCAGGTTTACCCTGGTCGAAGGATTTTCACCTTAAAAAAACGACTAAGTCAGGAGGTAAAAATCTCCACTGAGGGCTCCCGCGAGGCGTATCTGGAGAAGAGTTCCAGGAGGTCGGATTGGACTGTCAGGTTCATCCCGCTGAAGAAAATCTTCAAAAAAGAGACTAAGGGGGTAATTCCAACCTCGGCGGTCGGTGTTAAAGCGGTGGCCAACCCGCCAACAGGCAGGCGGTCAAAAAAATGGAATTCTGACCCTGGCGGAAACCGCCAACAGAGACCGCCACTTTAACACTCCGACCGCCACGGCGGAACAAACAAACAGCGAGGCGGTCACCGCCAACAGACAGGCGGGAGACAATGTACTGCCCACCCTATCACAACTCACCAATCCGCCACCTTTTCCGGGGCAGGAGCCCCGCCGATAAAACCACGGCGGAAACAGACTACGAACGGGAAAACGCTCACCTCTACACACTCCACGAGGAATCTGGACAGCATGGAACCAGAACTACACATCCTACCAGCTATTGTCTACCTGCTCCTCTACCAGGAGCACGAACGCCGGCGCAGAAGACAACGGTGAGTACTGCACCTACGACAGAGGGGAGGGGGGAGGCAAAAAATGGCGGGCACACACATACGCGACACACCCACCCTCACCCACAACTACCTACACATCAATGCAGAGCAACAACTCAGAGTGACACCCCTCCAACCCCCCCGGAAGAATGCAAAGATAAAATAAAATGATCATGAAATTTAAATATATTGTACGGCTAAGTAAATAATTATTTCGAACATCTATAACTATATACACATATGTAAAATGTCCTGGCCAAATTGGGTTTCAGTCATTGTACGTGGGCCAATGGGCAAAGCCCACACAGAGACCCGAATCCATTGGAGAAACCACTGCAGGGGCATCAGATAGCAAAACTACAGGCACCTCAGGGGGAAGGGAAAGGGGGGCACCTCAGCCACATGAGTCCACGACGCCAGATCCACGAGGGGCCTCCATGGCCACTGTCCCATCCTGGGGAGTGCCACAGTCTCTCAAGTCTCTACAGTGGGTGGTTTCCCCCCTGCTTCATCCTGGGGAGTGCAAAGCCACAGTCTCTCAAGTCTCTACAGTGGGTGGCTTGCCCACTGACGTATCCTGGGGAGTGCAAAGCCACAGTCTCTCAAGTCTCTACGGTGGGTGGCTTGCCCACTGACATATCCTGGGGAGTGCAAAGCCACAGTCTCTCAAGTCTCTACAGTGGGTGGCTTGCCCATTGACATATCCTGGGGAGTGCAAAGCCACAGTCTCTCAAGTGGATTACAGACTCCACTGGTACTGGAGGAGGCATGGTGCCCAGAGTGCATCGTGCAGCCCTGCCCGACACAAATCCGGGCCTGCCCCTTCTGCCAATGGGCCAGCGGTGCATGACTTGAAGGGCCCAGCGGAGTGGTGCAGAGACGGCGGTGCCCAGCGGAGCGGTGCTTGAGATGAAGGGCCCAGCGGAGCGGTGCTTGAGAGGAAGGGCCCAGCGGAGCGGTGCAGAGGCGGCGGTGCCCAGCGGAGCGGTGCTTGAGATGAAGGGCCCAGCGGAGCGGTGCTTGAGATGAAGGACCCAGCGGAGCGGTGCTTGAGAGGAAGGGCCCAGCGGAGCGGTGCTTGAGAGGAAGGGCCCAGCGGAGCGGTGCTTGAGATGAAGGGCCCAGCGGAGCGGTGCTTGAGAGGAAGGGCCCAGTGGAGCGGTGCTTGAGAGGAAGGGCCCAGCGGAGCGGTGCTTGAGATGAAGGGCCCAGCGGAGCGGTGCTTGAGAGGAATGGCCCAGCGGAGCGGTGCTTGAGATGAAGGGCCCAGCGGAGCGGTGCTTGAGAGGAAGGGCCCAGCGGAGCGGTGCAAAGACGGCGGTGCCCAGCGGAGCGGTGCTTGAGATGAAGAGCCCAGCGGAGTGGTGCTTGAGAGGAAGGGCCCAGCGGAGCGGTGCTTGAGAGGAAGGGCCCAGCGGAGCGGTGCTTGAGATGAAGGGCCCAGCGGAGCGGTGCTTGAGAGGAAGGGCCCAGCGGAGCGGTGCTTGAGAGGAAGGGCCCATCGGAGCGGTGCAGAGACGGCGGTGCCCAGCGGAGCGGTCCTTGAGACGGCGGTGCCCTGTTCAGCGGTTCTTGTCTTGAAGGGCCCTGTTCAGCGGTGCTTGTCTTGAAGGGCCCTGTTCAGCGGTTCTTGAGACGGCGGTGCCCTGTTCAGCGGTTGTTGTCTTGAAGGGCCCTGTTCAGCGGTTCTTGTCTTGAAGGGCCCTGTTCAGCGGTTCTTGTCTTGAAGGGCCCTGTTCAGCGGTGCTTGTCTTGAAGGGCCCTGTTCAGCGGTTCTTGTCTTGAAGGGCCCTGTTCAGCGGTTCTTGTCTTGAAGGGCCCTGTTCAGCGGTGCTTGTCTTGAAGGGCCCTGTTCAGCGGTGCTTGTCTTGAAGGGCCCTCTTCAGCGGTTCTTGTCTTGAAGGGCCCTGTTCAGCGGTGCTTGTCTTGAAGGGCCCTGTTCAGCGGTGCTTGTCTTGAAGGGCCCTGTTCAGCGGTGCTTGACATGTGTCTCCAGGGCACCAGATCCGGCCAATAATTGGAGTTCACTCGCCATCCGACTTCTCGCTTGCGGGTCCCTCCTATGCTGGAGTCCTGGGCCCGTGGGTGTCCTCCTTCACACCCGGAATGGAGCTGGTCGGGCCCTCCTGGCCAGCTCGCCTGCTGCCGGACTTGTCTGCCGTGCTGCCCTTGCCATCCTTCCGTGATTCTCTGTGGCCCTTGCCTCCCTTTGTCGATGTGCCAGGTGGCACCCCACTTCCTGACGGTGCCAGGGTAGTGCCTTCGGAGGCTGCCGTCTCTGGCCTCTCGCGCCGGGCCTTGCCTTTTTTAGATTTTTTCCCAGGGGGTGGGCTGGCTGTCCCTTTGCTGCTGGCCGATGTAGCTGCCCTTGAAGGTGGTGGACTCTAATATCCTTGGACTATGGTCCTTGTAGGTCCAGGGGTTGTGGTGGCTGAGGTGCTGATTGGACTCTTACGAGATGGAGGGGGTGGGTCAGGTGATGGAAAGAGGTTAATTTTGGACAGGAAAAACTTTTTAGGAGCAGTGGGAAAGGTAGGTGCAGTGGGTATGGGAGTGGAGGTAGAGGATGTGGCTGTAGGAGAGTCATGTCTGGTGCCTTTGGGTGCAGGTGCTTGTGACGGAGGCTGTCGTGAGGTGGATGGCTGTTGGGTGGGTGGCTGCCTGCGTTTGTGTGGTTTGGAAGAGGGTGTGACAGACACACTGGGAGAGGACACAGGGGACGTGTAAATGGCTGTGGGGGTGGTGACTGCACGTGTGCGGAGTGTTCTGGTGGGTGTGCTGGTAATGGACGTAGTGGCTGATGATGTTGTGCATGCAAGTGTGAGTGGAGACGTCACAGGGAGGGAGGAGGGAGACGAGGAGGAGGGGGACACAGAGGAGGCAGTGGCTGTTGGCATGTCTGCATGTGGCTGTTGCTTGTGTGAATGCCTGTGTGATGTGTGGTGCTTATGTCTGGATGAGCTGCCCTCGGGTGTTGAGGTGTGTGCAGGCTGGTCTGTAAGTGTGTCTGGGATAGGCAGAGGAACAGGGGAGTGGGACTGGGTTGAGGAAGTTGGAGGAGGGAGGCAGGAGACAGGGACAATGGCTGCCGTCAGTGCTGAGGCCAGAGCGTTGAACGATCGCTGATGGGCAGCCTGACCCGAATGAATGCCCTCCAGGTATGCATTGCTCCGGTGCACCTCCCTTTCTACCCCCTGGATGGCATTTAAAAGGGTAGACTGCCCAACAATGAGCATCCAGAGGAGGTCAATGACCTCCTCACTGAGGGCAGCAGGGGTAACTGGGGCAGGGCCTGAGGTGCCTGGGGCGAAGGAAATGCCCGCCTTCGTGTGAGAGCGGGCACGGGGCGAACGCTGAGGGGCTGCTTGGAGGGCAGAGCTGGTGCGCTGGGTGGCGGCTGTACCTGTTGTAGCGGTGGGCATGGATGTTGCCGCCACCACAAGGGAGCTCCCTTCCGAGGACGTGTCTGTGTCACTGATGTCTCCACGTGTCCCCGTTGTGGAGCTCCCCTCGCCCTCCGTCTCACTGGTGTACTCCGAGTCGGTTGCATGGCCTTCCGGGGCCATGTGAGATGCAGCTCCCTCGTGCTCCGATGCCACTTCTCCTCCGCCTGATGATGCTAATGCACACATGTACAGGAAGAGCAGTAAAAAAAGGGGGGGGAAATAAAGACATGTTGAGTGCATGCATTGGCAACACAGTTGGCGGAGAGGACAGAAACAGAAGCCCCCTGCACTACGCCGCGCACTTGGGGTACACTACTCAATCTTTGGGACTTGGCCTACAAGCCTATGGACGACAACTGCACACATAGGTGACACAGGGCCATAGATAGCTGTACTTGGCACCCTACAGAGGTGGGGGGCGGAGGCACAGGGCATTGCCTTACGGAGGGGCCTAGCCTACAGAAATCGCCCTGGCCTAGGGATACCCACAGCCCTCCTCCCCCACCCAGACACCTCCACTGCGCGCTAAGATAGCAGAATGTGCTGGTACTCACCCCCTTGTGTCTGCTGTGATGTCCTCACACGCCCATCCAAATTTGGGTAGGCCACCGCCAGGATCCGGGACATCAGGGGGTCAATTGACGAGTGGCACCCCTCCTACGTTGGGAGGCCATCCCCAGCAGAGCCTCCGCGGTCTTCCTGCTCCCGCGGCGGATGTCCTCCCACCTCTTGTGGCAGTGGGTGCCCTGTCTGTTGTGGACTCCCAGGGTTCGGACGTCCTTGGCGATGGCACGCCAAATGTTGATTTTTTGATGGGCGCTGACCTATGTGACATGTACAGGGGGAGAAAATAAAATATCATCATTTTCTGCATGCTCGATGTGAGTGGACCCCCCTCCCCACCCTTGCCGTGTGGCACATGCTCTCTTCTGTCGTTTGATGCATGTCTCTTTCGCTCCCCTCCCCACCATCGTTCATTCACCCCACTCAACCCAGGCATTGGCCATAAAGCATGGTCCCAGTGTACTTACCTGTTGGTCTGGAGGACCGTAGAGTAGCGCATACTGGGGGAGGACACCATCCACGAGTTTCTCCAATTCTTCTGAAGTGAAGGCAGGGGCCCTTTCCCCAGTCGCAGCAGCCATTGTCTCTTCCAGACCGAGGTCACAGCAGCACTTGCAGTATAGGTTCTCTCCTGTGGATGATCAGGTCTCGAGTGATTAAGCAGATAGAAAATGGCGGTCACGCCCGCGGCGGTGCGTACCACGAGCGCCGGCGCACATCGTCATTGGCTCCTGAAACCCATAGGGTTCAATGTTAACCAATGCGGCTTTGCACCGCGGTCTTCGACCGCCTACCGCCACGGTGTGCCACACCAGCGCATTGACCTCACATCCCACTGTCGCACTTCACAGGTCAGGCAGCCGCCATTTCATGGGCCCACATGGCTTAATTCCTACTGCGTCACACATGCCTAGGCCTTGCATCGACACTCATACAAGCCATTCACTGCATAGAGAATCGTGTACTGTGCATGCTGTGGGAACGTACCTGTGGGTTGATTGACTCTGTGCTCGCTGTTGTCCTTCCTAGGCACCGTCCGCTGGGACTTGCGAGGAGATGGAGGAATCTTCCCGTGTACAGACCGCTGGTGGACCTGTCGACAATGGAAGAAAGACATGTCATATTGACATACAGGCTTGACCGAGCACCTATACAGGAACTGTGTGCCCAGCTGGAGCCAGACCTGATGTCACCCATCCGCCAACCCACAGGGATTCCCCCTCTAGTGCAGGTGCTGTCAGTACTCCATTTTTTGGCAAGTGGGTCATTTCAATCAACAGTGGCCATTTCATCAGGGATGTCACAGCCTATGTTTTCCAAGGTGTTGTCCAGAGTGTTGTCTGCCCTGATGAAATACATGTGGAGCTACATTGTTTTCCCTGAGGTGGGCGATTTGGCTACAGTGAAGAGTGATTTCTATGCCCTTGGACATATTCCCAACATCATAGGTGCCATTGATGGGACACATGTGACTTTGGTCCCCCCCAGCAGGAGTGAACAGGTGTACAGAAACAGAAAAAGTTATCATTCGATGAATGTACAGGTGGTCTGTTTGGCTGACCAGTACATCTCCCATGTAAATGCCAAGTTCCCTGGGTCAGTGCATGACGCGTACATCATGCGAAATAGCAGCATCCCTTATGTGATGGAACAACTACAGAGACACCGTGTGTGGCTAATTGGTGACTCTGGTTACCCCAACCTGTCCTGGCTACTGACCCCAGTGAGGAATCCCAGGACCAGGGCAGAGGAACAGTACAATGAGGCCCATGGGCGTACTAGGAGGGTGATCGAACGCACCTTCGGCCTCCTGAAGGCCAGGTTTAGGTGCCTGCATATGACAGGTGGATCCCTAATGTACTCACCAAAGAGGGTGTGTCATATCATCGTGGCCTGCTGTATGCTTCACAACCTGGCTTTGCGACGCCAGGTGCCTTTCCTGCAGGAGGATGGTCCAGATGGTGGTGTAGTGGCAGCTGTGGAGCCTGTGGAGAGTGAAGAGGAGGAAGACGACGAGGACGACACAGACAACAGGGACACAGTAATAGAGCAGTATTTTCAATAACACACAAGTAAGAATCAACACCGGCAATTTACATTTACTTACAGTCTCCTGCCTCTCTACTGTCTGTCCTTTTCCCCCAGTGTATGTTAACTGAGTTGTGACTTTCCCTTCCAATTTCAGAGATGTGGGCACCACTGCATGACCTCTGCTTTGTTTGCCCATGGACTACAGCTGTGTGACAGTGGTATGTTGTCATCAGAATGTAACTTGACATTTTGCAACGGTTAAGTCTAATACATTTGTTCAAAATACAGGCAGGCTCCGGATTATTTTTGTGCAATAAGTATTTTTATTAAAGTGCTCAATTTAGGGACATGGTTGAAAAATCGGTGATGGGTGATGGTGGAGGAATGTCCATGGCAGAGTCCAGATTCTCAGTCTCACAGGTGCATTTTCCATATGCTTGTGGAAGGTGGAGCAGGGGCAGTTTAAGGTTGGACAGGGTGACAATGTGGGACAGTGGGATGACATCAGGGGGTATCCTTTCCAGGCGGGGGTCTTGGCATCCTACTCTGTCTTCTTCCTAGATCTCAGGCCCCGCTTGCGGGGTGGTTCTCCATCTGCAGGGGGTGGGGTTCTGGTGGCCTGTTGTTCTTGTGTGGGGGCCTCCTGTCCACTAGGGCCGGCGGAGGTGGTAGCCTGTTCTTGGTCCATGCTAGTGACAGGGGCCCTTTGTGGTGCCACAGTGTCCCGCAATGTGGTGACAATCTGGTTGAGAGCCACGACGATGGTGCCCATTGCAGAAGTAATGTTTCTCAGTTCTTCCCTGAACCCCATAAACTGTTCCTCCTACAGTACCTGGATCTCCTGGAACCTGGCCAGTACCGTCGCCATCGTCTCCTGGGAGTGGTGGTAGGCTCCCATGATGGAGGAGAGGGCCTCGTGGAGAGTGGGTTCCCTGGGCCTGTCCCCCCCCTGTCGCACAGCAGCCCTCCCAGTTCCCCTGTTTCCCTGGGCCTCGGTCCCCTGGACCGTGTGCCCACTACCACTGCCCCCAGGTCCCTGTTGTTGTTGGGGTGGTGGGTTAACCTGGGTGCCCTGTAGTGGTGGACACACCGCTGATTGACGTGTCCTGGAGACAGAGGGATGGGCCCGCTGGGTGGGAGCTGTGCTGGTGTTCCCAGAGGGGGGTAGGTCTGCTGTGGCCTGTGGCTGTGTGAGGGGAACCGACTATCCCGAGGTCCCCGATGGGCCGGGCTGGTCATCTGGGTCCAGGGAGACAGAGCTGCTGTCATCACTGGGGGCCTCTTCTGGGGGTGGGATGGACATTTCTGGACCCTCCTGGGCGGTGTGGTGGCGTTCGGGTCCTGCAGGGGTATAAGAGTATGGTTATTGCTTTTGTGTGTGCCATATCGTGCAATGGGTGGGTGCCCGTGTACCCCAGTGCTGGCATTTCCTTGTGGGGGCTGTTGTGATGGTGGTTTGTGGGGGAGATGGGTATGTGCAGTGGGCATGCTTAGGTGATGGGTGTCCATGGTTTGTGGTGGCATGCAGGGTTTGGTGTTGGGATGGGTGGGTTGTGATGGTGAAACATTGGCAAGGAGGATGTGTGATGGGGGTGCGGGGTAAGGGTGGAGGTATGAGTTGGAATGCTGGATGGGGTGGGGGGGATGAAGTAGTGAAGAGAAGACTTACCAGAGTCCATTCCTCCAGATACTCCTGCGAGGCCCTCAGGATGCAGGATGTTCAAGACTTGCTCCTCCCATGCTGTAAATTCAGGGGGTTGAGGTGGGGGTCCGCCGCCAGTCTTCTGCACCGCGATGTTGTGCCTGGATACCATGGAACGCACCTTCCCCCGTAAGTCGTTCCACCGCTTCCTGATGTCGTCCCGATTTCGTGGATGCTGTCCCACAGCGTTGACCCTGTCCACTATTCTTTGCCATAGCTCCATCTTCCTGGCAATGCTGGTGTGCTGCACCTGTGTCCCGAAGAGCTGTGGCTCTACCCGAACTATTTCCTCCACCATGACCCTGAGTTCAGCGTCTGAGAACCTGGGGTGTCTTGGGGGTGCCATGGGGTGGTGTGGATGAGGTGTGAGGTGGAGTATGTGTTGATGAGTGTGGTGAGTGTGGTGGTGTGTGGTGTTTTGTGCGTGGATGTTGTGTGGGTGATGGTGTATTGTGCCTCTGTGTGATGTGTTCTCTATTCTGTGCTGTCTCTCTCTGGGCTTCTCTCGGTAATTGTGGTCGTAGGGGTTTGTGGGTGATGTGGGTGTGTGTTTTATATTGTACTGGGTGTGTGGGAGTGTTGTGTGTATGTGTATCAGGTGTGTGTATTTCAATTTGTCCAATGTGGTTGTGTTTTGTAAGTGTGTGTGTATTTTGAGCGCGGCGGTGTGTACCGCCAATGGAATACCGCGATTGAAAGACCGCCGCGTGGATTCGTGGGTCGGAATGGCATGGGCGTTTCTCTGTTGGCGTCACGGTGGAGGTTTGGTCATCGCCAGTTTTTCGCTGCCCTTTGATGTGGCGGACTTTTGTGGATTTCGGGATTTTGGCGGTTTGTCTGTTGTGGGTCAGAATGACCGTGGCGGTTTACCGTGACCGCGGCGGTGTTGTGGCGGTCTTCTGACCGGCGATAAGCACCTTTTACCGCCGAGGTTGGAATGACCCCCTAAGTACGAAGGTAAACTTTTGACCGAGGCCTCCTGCGTGTTGTAGCCGAGCAGGGCTCCATTGCGGTCGGCCTTAAACTTTGACTTTGCCCCGGTCGAGGTGCATCCGGATGACCCGATTGGCGCTTTTTGTTTCTAGGCGCTAAAAAACTATAAATCTTTAAAAATTCATATCTCCGGTTCCCCTTATCTGATTTCATTTGTTTTGTGTCATTTTAAAGATAAAAATGTAATCTATTTTTATAAATTGGTTTTGGATTTTTAAACAGTTTCCTGTGTTTTAGTTAATTACTGTTTTGTGATATTTGAATGCTTTACACTCTGTCTCCTAAGTTAAGCCTTGTCGCTCGTTGCCAAGCTACCAAGGGTTGAGCTGGGTTTAACTTACTGAGACCTAACTGGACCTAAGTGAAGGTTAGTGGCCTATTGCTAAGTGTAGGTACCTACCTGCCCTTACCAATAACCCATTTTCCAACACTGATTATTCTCTTGCCACACTATTTCTGGCTCCCAGAATCCCATTGTGAGATTTGCATATGTTGGTCCCCATAGCAGTTCCTTGTTTTTGTAGATATTATTTACCATCAAATATAAAGACATTGTGGGTCAAGCAATACTGTATCATTTCCACTAGCATCTCCGTATGTTCTAGAAGGCTAATAGATCTGGATCTGAAGAAGTATCGACAAGCTTCCAAGCCATCTTCATGCCTTATCGAGGTATAAAGTGAAACAACATCATTTGTAGCCATTATATAATTGTCTCTCCAAGGTATGTTATTGATTCTATTTAAAAAGTCCATTGTGTCCCTTAAATATGATGAAAGACTCGAAACATATGGAAACAAAAATATGTCTATGAATCTGGAAGTGTTCTAAAGTAATTATCCAATGGAATTTACAATTGCACGTCCAGGTGAATTAGGTCTATTTTATGTACTTACGGCAAAAATTATATTGTAGGGATAATAGGATGTTCCGTTTTGAAGTATCTGTATTCTTCCTCCTCCAATAATCCTTTATCCAACCATGTTTGTAGTTTCTGATGATACTCCACAATGTGTATTTCCATGGGATTGTTTTCTAATTCACTATAGTTTTTATTGTTTTCCAATTGTCTCTTGGCTTCTTTAATGTAATCAGTACAGTCCATCACCACAATATTCCCTCCTTTATCCGATGGTTTAATTACAATTATGTTGTCTTCACGTAAATTTTTCAATGCTTTCAAAGCTTCCTGTGTCATATTCATATATTCACATTTCCCTGATTTTTAAAAAAATCCTTCAGCCATCTTTGTTAATCTATCTGTCATTATTTCTTGGAAGATGTCTTTCTTATTCCCCGCAAGGAGTTGAGGGCAAAATTGTGACTTGGGTTTGCATTGACAATAAATATTTGCATCCGTTGGTAGTTGCAGGGTATGACACAATTCATCAGATAAATCTTTCTAGCTCAGTTCTACAGGATTTTCTATTGTTCCTGTTCTGAAGCCGAGTTCCCAAAGGACCCAAATCAGATGTATCTAGAGGAGAAATCCATTGGGATTTAGTCTTCTCTTGTCTCTTAATTTTTGATGCATAGAATTTTTTCAGTTTTCATTTTCTGGAGAATTTATATGAGTCAATTCTTGCAGTTCCTAAATCCATAGCTGTAACCAGGCAAAAACTTAATACCTTGTTCAATAATTTCAAATGTTTGTTATCAAGTATTTTGGAGGAGAGGTTGATCACCACATTCTCTTCTACTGTTACTTCTTCCACCTTTAAACTTTTCCTCATCTTTTGCCCCTTCCTCTTCCTCTGGGATCTCCTTGTGCCCTTATGCCCATCTTGTTTTGTACTCCTCTTCAACGTCTTCTTGTCTCCATGTGATACAACTGCATTTCTGCTGAGAAATCCAGTTTCGGTCCTACCACAGTTGGTAATTTGTCCCCCGACTTTACATCAGAGCTTTCAATGCTTGAAGGGACTCTGGTGGTCATTACAACCCTGGCGAATGGTGTTAAAGTGGCGGTAAGACCGCCAACAGGCCGGCGGTAAAAAATTTGCAATTACAACTGTGGTGGAAACGAGTGACCTGGCTTAATTTAGCAGACACGGCATAAAGCATTAAAATATCACAAAACAGTAGTTAAATAAAACACAGCAAACAGTTTAAAAATCCAAAACCAATTTATAAAAATAGGAAATATTTTTAACTTTAAAATGACTCTAAAATGAATTAAATCTGATAAAGAATTAATGCTTTTTAGCACTTAGAAACGTATAGCGCCAATCTGGTCATCTGGTCGCGCCTCGACCGGGGAAGGTCATAGATTAAGGCTGACCGTGATGGAGTCCTGCTCGGCTGCAGCCCGCGGGAGGCCTCGGTCAAAGGTTTATCTTATGAATTAGTCGTTTTTATGGAGATTTTCTTCAGCAGGACCAAGTCACCAGCCCAATCCGACCTCCTGGATCTCTTTCTCGGATACGCATTGCAGGAGCCTTCGTGGAGATTTTTACCTTCAGACTTAGTCGTTTTTCCAAGGTGAAAATCCTTCGACTGGGGAAAACCTGAATCTTGATCCGACGTGCCTGGAGCACTCTTCGATACACTGCTTGGGGGGTCCCGGTCAACTTCCTGTTTGGACTTAATCACATTTTCTGAAGCTTTCTTCCCCGGGACAAACCTGCAAGTCAGGCTGGGTCACGGTTAAGGCAAGCTGGCTAGAGTTGCCGTGGCGGGTCGGTCCCTTTATGGAGCTTTTCTCCCAAACTTCTCCAAACTTCTCCAAACCTCTGGATCTTCTTCCAGAAGTTCCTTTAAGGTTCTTTTGAGGTCTACAACTCACCCCAAGGTTCCAGAACCTCTAAGATGCTCCTTGAGGGTGCGGACTACAACTCCCAGAATGCACCCGGTGGCAAAATCCAATTTGGTCACTGGACAGTGGTCAGCTGGTCAGTTACTTCAGGACTTGGTGCAGGGGACTCTGGTTAGCAAGTTTTCACCTGCAGCAAACAGGGAGTCCCTACTTGAACCAGTTGAAGCCAGGCAAAATCCTTCTTGTGGTGAAGCCCAAGTGTGCAGCTGGTGTAGTCCTCCAGCGTGCAGTGTTCAGGTGCAGGTCATGGGTCCAGGAGGGCAATCCTTCTTCTGCTGTAGTTCATCCTGGAAGGCATCGGAGGTGTGGGTGCAGATTTGCCAGTTTCATCCTTGCTCCTGGGGGTAGAATAGGGGGGTCCTGGTTCTCCAATCAGGTGCAGGGTCCTTACCCATGTGATGGCCACTTCCTGGGAAGTGTGGCAAAAATCAATCCCAGGGAGCAACATTCCTCAAAAATCCATCATGGCTGAAAATGATTTTTGGAGTTTACATCTGGCTGTGCCCACCCACTGGTGTGGCTAAAAATCTTAAAAACAGACCTCTCCTGTCCTCTCCTAATCTAATCAAGGGGGGTAATTTTCTGGGTTTGCAGGATGTGAGGGAGGTGCTGGGTTGCTCTAAATGTCCTTCCCTGCGTTTGAAGACCAGTTTGATAGACCTCCCCCTTCCTGCTTCCCCACCTGCCGAGGGAAGATCTCCTCCCCCAGGCACATCTCTTTGTGTTGAGCCAGGCCACTTCACACCTCATCAAGGCAGCCTGGCCAGGTTGGCAGAGGCTGGTCAATCAGAGCAAAGCCTCAAAACGCTGCAGGGCTGAAGTTGGCAACTTTTCAGGTAAAGTTTAAAACTCTCCTTCTGAACAAGTTATATTAAATCCAACAACTGAAATTTGTCGGATTACTATAACAATTAATTTGATACCAAACTTAAGGTATCTGACACTTAAGGGGACTTTATAAATTAAAATAAAGTCTCCCCATTCTAGCCGACGGAGGCCATTCACTACAATGAGGGAAAAACACATTTTGCTGTTTTACTTCACCAAGGCTTTTCAAACTTTTTTTTATAAGGTCCCTGCTTAAAATTACATGGTGCCCAGCCCTAGGGGCACATAGTGCACACCTTAGGTGTGACGTATATATGAAAATAAGGTAGTTTAAGACTTTGGAAGTATTAGTAATTCCAAAGTCAAATTTGCTTGTAACTTTAATTTAAAAGCAGCCAGCAAGGCAGGCCTGCCTTTAAAGTGACACTGGGCACCTCAGCAGTGCACGTATATACTAGGGACTTATAGGTAGGTTAACATAGCCTGTTATAATTAGCCTAATTTGCATATCCACTTTACACAGAGCACTGGCCCTTGGACTGTAAAGCAGTACCCAGAGCACAGCCAAGAGTCAGTAACCACCTGGATCTGTCCAAAATGGTTGGGGGTGACCAGGGCAAAAAGGAGGACTTTCCTACAATGTGGAAAATCTGTGGGCAGAAACCTCTTCTTATTTTCACTGATGCAATCCAAAGACAGAGCCCTCTCCAAAATGGTAGCCAAAATGCTGGCAAAAGTTAATGTGGGATCTTGATCAAGGTTTAAATGTCCGAGACAGGGTCCAGTTCTAAAGACCTTTAGACGTGTATCCATCACCACCAATGCACCGCCTTTATCTGCTGCTTGGAAGGTGTGACCTTGGTTGGCAGATAACCTTTTCAAAATTCCCCACTCAGTGGGTGTTTCGTTGCCACATTTTTTTGATTGATAATTCAATTGATGGAGATCTTGTTTGACTAAAGTCTCAAAAATTTCCAAAATCTTGTGAAAAGTAGGTTGCCAAAATGTAGATCTGGGTTAGAACTACTGATAAATGGGATCAGGTTGATTAACAGATGATGTCACTATGTTATCAACAAAGTGTCTGAGACGTAATTTCTTCATGAACTTGAAAAAGGCCACATCCATTTCCAATAAGCTGGTATTGTAGGTAGGAACAAACTACATACCTTTATCCAACAATGAAATTTGTTTAGATGTGAGGTCAGTAGATGAAATGTTGATCATTAGGTCTTTTGGCTTCGTAGGTTCATTCTGCGTTCTCTGTCCTTTTTTTGCCCCTTGCGAGGTTTCCAGTGTGGAACTTGTTTTTTGCCTGATGTCTGGCAGAGGGTTGGCTGCTAGGTTGGTCAATAAAAAAGAAGAAGAAGAAGGACCCGGATATCAACTCTCCTGTGTCAAGGATGTGCGGGTTGTGCAACAACTCGAGGATGTTGGTCCTGGGTTACTAAGTTGTTCACATCCGGTTGATGAGAAACAGCAATATCCTTGTATGACACTGAACGTTCCTCAGAAAATCCAGCTGAAATGTTAATGTCCGCATTTGAGCATAAACCTCTGAGATTGTAATCAATGGTGTCGAATTTGAAGTTGTGTAATTTATGCTATTGAAGTTCTTTTTTGTTACTATCTAATTTCTCAGTTAACTCCATCAAAGTTGATTGACAAAAGTCTGGCTCAAAACGTGTGGGTAACTGGCTTTTCAAATTATGAATCTCACCCTGAAGCTCAAGCAGGACTTTAGATAACTCTTTTATGAGAAGTAGAATTAAATTCAAGAAAGACTTGTTTAGGCTCACATACCATTCCCCATAAATGTCTTATTGAATTGGCATTTGAACAGCATGTGCCTAATGGCCAGTCGTAAACCTTGTGTAATTTGTTTAGCGCGATGAGATTGAATAAACCTAGAGGCATGTAATCTCTGACTAATCTCCCTTCTGAATAAGAACTCCAATTGTTTAAATTGTTGAGTGATGCACCCCCCTTGAAGTCCTGGTATGTTAGTCTCTTGAATCAAAAAGTAAATCTCCAATGCCTGTTCAGGTGTGTATGCCTTAGTGTCAGCTCTGTTATCTGTAATGTTAGAAATTGCTTCAAACAACATGTTCAACAGTTTTGGGTGCAAGGTCTGGAGACAGTTTGAGAATATCAAACAATAAGTATGGCCTGCACACCAAGCATGATACACAATCACTAACAATGTTGAACGGTGTTAATCAATTATTGCGTGCTGCAGTGGGACGTGCCCTGGCAATTGCATGTTACTGTATTGAAAGCAAAATGCTGGATCACAACCGTGATTCAGACCCACTTCTCACAGCAGAAATGAAAATACACAACTTTAACAACATTTTGTTGAGATAACAATAGAGTAATCTTGCACTTTAATAGCAATGCAATATCTCTGAAATCCACGCAATGCACTTGAATGTGTGCCAATAAAAAAATATCAACAATGTTAGAACAAATGTGATTGAATGTCACACATTGAAACTTTCATTGTTAAAGCAGCATTGGAGATGTTCAATGATGGCCCTTTGCTTTTCAAGATAGAATGACCCTTCTTCAGTGGTGGTGCTGCAAAAGTGAACATTAAAAAGAAGAATGGAAAAAAAATGAGAAAAACAAAAACAAGAGAATAAGGGATAAAAGTGGGATTAATCCTGATTGTTGATCCGACTAAGAAAAAACCCTTCCCTTTGCCCTCGCCCAACCCCATAAATCTAAAAGTCATACTCTTCGAGATTCCTAAGAAATTATCACCATTACCACCCCCACTTGCAAAACATGCCATCTCAACCTAGACATCCCTATACTGATGGATCCCATGTGTGACTGTATGTACAATCTAGTCCCACCCCTGTGCCACAAAACTTTCCATATGCATACCCAAAGTGATGTGATTGTTAACATCATTCACAAAACCACTGGTATGATGGCCTGTAGAAAGTACACATTTTGAGCACACACTACAATTTACTGCAGTAGGATTTAAAACAAAAGGCATAAAATAATAATAACAATAGTGATTTCAACCTTTTACTAGTACGTGGGACATTCAGGACTGATGCATGGCTTTGGACTGGTTGTACTCACTAAAGGCCATCCCAGGTTACCTCACTGGAATTTGTCATTTAGACTGCCCACCAGAGCCTGGGCCTGCTTTGCTGCAGGTCCCTCATGGTGGGGCTAGCTGGCCACACCCCAGGGGAAGAGCAGTCTTACTGCTCCCCAACTGCCACTTAAAAGGCTGGCACCTCAGGTCCTCAAACCCATAAGCAAAGTAGGATGGGTTCCTATTACAAAGGCAAAAGGTCCCCATGTTCAGGCCCCCAGCCGGGACCTAAAATGTCTTTGTTGGGTAGTCCTAACAGCACTAGCTTCTCAAATGGATGCTGGCCAAATGTTTCCCCCATTTGTGCTCTAAAACAGAGCTCTCCTCTAGTGTCAGGAGCCAGGCCTTCCATGCACGGGGGTGCTGTGACAACATAATGCTCACAATGCATGCATGAGTTCCAATAAGGCACCATACGGCATTGAGTCAGTAGATAGGGGATGCACCAGGACATCCAGTCCATTACCCAATGCAGGTGAAAAACTTGCCCCTGACTCCCAACACTGTGACTTCTTTTGTCTTCTCATTACCCTCAGGGCTTCCTAATAGCAGCTAGGAACACTAGGCCCAAAAAGATATGGTCTGAGCGAGAGTGGGTGCTAGGGAGGAGAGTCCAAAACATCCCCTGAAGCCCTGAGCAGAGCAGAACGCTGGAGTAATTTTATGTCTGCCACAGGTTTAGCAATAGCGCAAGGACTCATACTGCTTGAAGGGAGCAACAATTCCAATATTGTGCTCTGCAATTCAGAGACATGGGGCCACAGAGGTAACTCTGACCCCCACCAGTACACAACAATAAAGTTAAGAGGTCTAGGTAAACACCGAAGAACAAAACGAAGAAGCCCAAAGCTAGCTCACAGGAAGCCTAGAGAAAAAGGGCATAGTTAGGAGACCTGGCGCCACCTGGGAGATCACAGGGCATGCTATCTGCTGAGACCAGAGTAGTGCACATGTGCCCTCAGGGCACATTATGTTTGCCAACTCATATTCCGTACAAAACTCCACACCTTTTGCGTCACCCCCCCACACATGTAGGCTAGAAACATCACCTCATGCCGCTAACACTGCCCTGTGCACACACCAGGCTGCTGAATGGCTGGCCAGCATAGCACCAATTAAAAGGTTAAAAACCCACCTGTTACACAAGACTAACCTCATAAAACACACCATCCAAACATATACTTAGATAAGCACGGAGATGGGAGAAAAATGAAATATTTATAAATCACCTGTTTTGTCCAGAACCATTGATCTTGATGCGCTTTACCACTGCTAACCAGTGCTAAAATGCGTGTGCTCTCTCCCTAAAACATAATTAAATTGGCAAATACACAATTGCCATATTTAATTTACCTGTAAGTTCCTTGAAGAATGGCACACTCTAATGAAAGAGGGTTTTTGCAGGTTCCCCCAACTTTTTGCCCCCTTTTGAAATACTAGCTGCTGGTTCTCGACTCTGGGCGTGTGCTGAGGCCTGCTAACCAGACCACGATGCCATTGTTCTAACCACTTTCAAAGTGTATGTCGAATTGGCTATATCCAATTGGCAAGTACTGACTTACTTTACGTCTGTAGTATATGGTACCCAGTGTTCCAAGGGCATGTAAGGCAGAGTGTCCACCCTGGCTACAGCACTGATTGTGCCACCCTGTGTGTGACAAAGTATAAAATGGCTCCCAGCCTGCCACTGCAGATCAGAAGGGCAGTGTTTACACTGCTAGTTTGACTTTGCCATTCAAACCAATAGCAAATCCACACCTTCCTTTAACAATATATTTAGGTCTCCCCTAAGCAAGGTCCTATAGTCCTATCGCCCAGAGTTGTTTAATATTAAGTCAAACATATATTTTTCCTATGTGTTAGCAGCAGCACTTCCAAATTGCCATTTTGCTGTGGAAAAGTTAGTAGACCCATTTGCTAGTACAGGGTTACCAGACAGCACCCCAGCCTGGCTAACGGTCGAATGAGACTACCTAACTGGGTACTGTAAGATATCAAATTAATTGTGACATAAAACCCAACCTGATGCCCTGGTGGAAGTTCATGTCACTATTAAAGTAATGCAACTTTTAGAAAGTTGACACTCTGTGACCCAGCTGGTCCAGTGGCCTTGCATGAGCACTGGCCAACAGGCAGGTTTCTGCCTATCTGGGGAGTTGTGTGAATGGCTCTCAGTCTAAGGAACAATAACAACCATGGAAGGGTGAGGTGTTACCTCCGCTTAGCAGGAATCCACTTGGGGTATTAGACCAAAAGATGAGCTTCAAAGGGGAAGCTGCCTTTGGTGGGTAAATGGTGATAACAGTCCAGAAAGGCTGCCTTATCTTAAGGTAGGCAGACTTGAGACAGTGCCAAAGAGGGAAGACCACTTCCCAAACCAGTTTTCTCATGGGTGTGTTGCCACCAGGTAGTCAAAACTCTAGGATGGACTACAAAGCTCCTCACATTTGAGGGAAGGCTCAGACATCTTGCTGGTAGCTAGAATAGTACACCCTGGGATAGCCACATGCCATACTTTGCCAGAAATCCATCACCCAGAGGAAGGGGAAATTGTAGTCCTCTCAGGACACTTTCCTGGGATAAATATGGCACTCCAAACACCCTGAATAAGAGATCACACCAGAACTGGAACAAGGATGGAAAAAGGACTGCCCTGCTGCCCATGAACTCGCACAAAGAGAGACTGCACCGTCTGCTGCACTATACTTGCTGCACTTTGGCCTAACAAAGTTGGGACCGTGCCAGTAGCTCCTGCCATGGGGAAAAGTCATGATCTGCCCCCATACCAAGGAAGTGACTCCAAGGATTAGTCGTCTGATCCCTTGGACCCAGCTTCAGGAACAAAAGAGCTGAAGAAGCACAAACCTGCAAGTTGGGAGCCACTGAAGAAAATCCTCAGCTACCTGCTGCTGGGCAGCCCAAGAGAAAGATACTCAGTGGCCAAAAGTTGCACCTGAGTCAACCAGACTCCGGAGTGCTGTCAGAGTCCAGGTTGGTTGCCTAAGAGGGACACCAGCCCCCACCAAAGTTTTTAGCTCCCAATTCTGTCCCTAGGGAGCAGTAGCCCAGTAGCAGCTGTCCTGCTACTGGTTCATTGAGAACCTTGTGGGACCCTGACCTCTGTGGCCAGATTTGGCCCACATCACCAGTGCACCGAGGAATCACTATAAAAGCACCTGCATTGACTGCATAGCAACCAGAGCATCCTTGAGTATCTTTTCATCCTGCATCCCCAGCATAAGGACCACTACCTTATAGTCTATGGCAGTCGTGTGGTAAGTGCTTATTTGAACACTCCTCCTGTGGATATTGCTCATCAAGGTCTCTGAAAACTATAATTTATTGTTATAAATTGGTGCCCTAGTTGTTTCATGTTGCATGTCTTTCTTATGTTGCTTTTTGGTACTGTTAAATGCTTTACCCTAGGTTCCGTAGTGCAAGCCTTGCTGCTCAAAAGCCATAGTCACCCAGGGTTGAGCTTACGGTTGTTCAAACAAGCTTGACTGGACCCAGGACAGTTTCTCTGAGTGTAATCTGTGACAAAGCCCCACAGCCATATCAAATGATACACCCAAATCCTCACATATACTATAAATTCAGGGCCTGTAAAGTAAATGCTAACAGTGGTCTGGTAGCACCTATTGTGCCATCCACTTAAGCAGCATTTTAAAGCATGTCCCAGGCCTGTCATTGCAGTCTGACTGCAGTTTTAAACTGCTATGTTGACTTGGCATTAAAATTCCCTTGTCAAGCCTTGTCATTCCATTTTATTACATGAATGTCACTCCTAAGGTAGGCCCTACGTAACCCACAGGGCAGGTTGCTATGGACATGCACGTTTACGTTTTTTGTGAACTGGTAGTGAAAACCTTAAAATTTGTTTTTCACTGTTGTGAGACCTACACCTCCCAAAGGATTACATTTTGGTATCCTTATTACATTGAATACACTATAATTTGCAATTGGGAGCTAGTAAAAATTTAATATTTGTTGTCTCTTGTAACTGTGGTGGAAAGACCTAATTAATTATAAAGAGTTTTTTTTTTTAAATTTAGTTTTATTTTTTTATAGTCCAGAAGTACACATAGATCCAATGCATTGAAAGAAAACCTGTGGTGCGGGTGACCACCAATAAGTAGAACAGGAGATAGTAACAACAACAACTGTCTAGTTTTAACACCCAGACTATGACCAGCCAGTTATCACACAGGTGCATGAGTGAGCATTGAATCCATGACAGACCCAAACATCATCCCACAGCAGCACTATATATCCCAGTACCACCTATTTCGGACTCCACAACACATCCGATATATCCTGGGAATATTATTGTAGCTAACTGCCCCATATTCACTTACATTTCTGGAGACGCCCCCCAACTCATGTATGTGACTTTCCACTCCATATACACTTCAATGGCTATTTTCCACTCATGCAGTGTCGGGCAATGTCGCTCTTGACAACTATCAATCCCAAAGTGCAAAACAAATGCTTGGCCCATGGCATTTCCACATCATTAGGGATCCCAGGGAGAACAAACTTCGGGTCCAGCGGAATACTGTCCATTATAACTTTGTTCAGTTCCTCCACAATTATCTGACAGTAGGCCAGAATCAACGGACAGCTCCAGACAGAGTAGATAAAGGAACCCTCTCCCCCCCCCCACATTTCAGACAACATGGATTTTGAACTTTCCCTATTGCATGCAGCTTCTTCCTATCATAGTAATCTCTATGCAGGCTCTTGTATTGTATTAGGCAAAGTCTTGCTTTTATCACCTCTCTTGGGTGCATCAATGCCACCTCCAAATCAACATCTACCAGTTCACCCGCACCATTCACCCACTTAGCCTGCAGTGGAGTAGTGTAGCAGGCATGTTATTATTCACGATCTTATAAGTTCAGGAGCTCACTCCCTACCCAGATCCACAGTGAGCAGCTGTCCCTCTGGAAGGGCTGAGTTTGGTATGCCATCTCCCAGGAGTCCCCTTGCCCGCCATGCATGCCTCAGTAGTGCATATCTTAGGAACTGATTGGGATTCATTTGGTATTCACACCATTATGAGGGGAACTGCATCAAGTCTCCCATGATGGACAACGCCAGGAGATCCCAGTGTCAAAAACCCTGCAACTTTCTTATCTCAGGGAGACAAGCCCCCTTCCATAAAGGTGTCATCTTTGTGGGTTTCCTGAGCAGCCCAGTTTCTTCGCTGCCCTCTGGCAGGCCTTCACCAACACTTGTGTGGCCAGCAGAAGGCAGTATATCTCCTTCCATCCATAAAGGTAATACCAGCAAGAATATTTTTTCCACTATGCCATCTCCAGCCTAAAGGTGGAATATTCCCCATGGACAAACAGCCAGTCATTAATGTTGATTAGGTGGGACACCCAATAGTAGGCCTCCAAATCTGGGAGAGCCAAGCCTGCATTATAGGGGCTATGGAAGAGCTTTTTCAGGGCAATGCTTGGATGTTTCCCATCCTACAAGAAGGTCCACAGGTCTGTCTCAAGTCTGGCAAAGAGTTCTGATGGAATTTGATAGAAAGGGTTTTGTAGCATATACAGCAAACTTGGGAGGGATATCATCTTAAACATTGCTACCAGACCTCCTCCATCTCTCCACCTCCTCCCTGCACCACCTCGCCACCCTTTCCAGGTTCAAATAGACACCTAAGTAGGTGAAACTATCGTCTGTGCTGATCAGGCAGCGGGGAAGTAGGGATGGGTCAATCCCCCCCAGGAGGTAGAGTATAGATTTATCCCAGTTTATCCGATATCCCGAACAAAGTTTAAAATCTATCCTTTGTTCCACTGGTGAGATGACAGGCAGCAGGCCTAGATCCATGGAGCAGTAATGTTGATCCTAAGCTTTAGTTTTAATTCCTTAGCAAGACAACTTCTGTTTTGTCAGCATTTGATTTAAGTTGGTTCCTCCCTATTCAACCAGATATATATATCTGTTTACCAAATCGGTAATAAGAGGCCTTATATATGGTGGTTAAATTGATGAGGAACTAATAATGAGGATCCCAGAGGGACCCCACAAACCAGGCTTTTTGTCCCCATGACCTTCACATGCTCAATCAATACCTTGTAATTAACCATGTTGAATGCTCTAGAGAGCAAACAATAGCAGTGTTGCATTAGTACCCTGCTCTGCTTTGCACCTCAAGTCATTGAATACAGATATCAGAATCGATCTGGTGCTGTGTAAGGCATGGAAACTCAACTTAGCAGGAAGCAACAACTATATAGCTTGTAAATGCTTGCATAATTGGGAAGCAACATGGGCATCCATGTGAGGCTGATCTGAGCCTCAGGGACAGAAAAGGATCCCCAACACCATGCACAAACTCCTGGACCCAGCTGAAGTGAGTTCCTGACACCCAGGTGGTACCTCTCAGTCCTGGACCCTTGATGTGTCTCAGAGATCTGAAATCTAGCTTCTAGACACTTTGTGACTGTGAACGGGCCTGTTCACACTGACTCCTTGCCAATTGCGATTCAGTGCAACGCTTTGCCAGCCCGACCATTCACACTACATCGACCTCTCGCGGGCACCACCAAAACAAAGCTCCAGCAATGCCAGCCCGTGATGCATGACCTGCTCTTTGTGCTATGCCAGGAGCCTCTTGTATGCTCTCCCTACTCCTCATGGTTGACTTAACTGTAGTCAGCCTGCGCTCCGTCAATTTGAACTTGTGACTGTGATCCAGCCCAGCATAATCATATATCCCTAGTTTGTGTGCTTCTTGGCTCTATTTTGACTAAAATCATTAAACAATCATAACTCCAGTGCTACTGATTGGATTATTGTTGTGTTGGTGACAATTGATTAAAATGTACTCTTTATTAAAATTGTTTTTGATTTTTTCTTTTGTTATGTTTTCACTTTATTTGCTGTTTGTGTGCTACATAAATGCTATATACATTGACTCTAAGTGAAGCAAAGGTTATTTGCGTGATTTTTTTGTGGTTAACCATGGAAAGGATTTTTGCCGTTAAATGACAAGGGATCTCTTCCCAGTCAACCAACAACCCCATTTCTAATGAGTTAATAAGTGGGATTTGGGAAGGTTATTCGCTCCTCAGTATCCTCAGTATACCTTGCGTGGAATAGTCAAAACAGCAACCAATTAAAAATATATATGTGTATATATATATATATATATATATATATATATATATATATATATATATATATATATATATATATATATATATATATACACACATATATATATACATATATATATATTGCACTTAGCACTATGTACTTTATGTAGTGAAATAAAGAATACTTTTTGGACTCGAATTGGTGGTGCCGGTGTCTTACATGCGATGAAAATCCGAGGAGGACTGACATTCGTCTGTTCGTGGAGTGACTATGTGATTAATATCTCTATATATATATATATATATATATATATATATATATATATATATATATGTATTAGTGGCCTATTGCTAAGTGTAGGCTGGAAACAAAAAGATGTCTATGAATCTGGAAGTGTTCTAAAGTAATTATCCAATGGAATTTACAATTGGACATCCAGGTGAATCAGATCTATTTTATGTACTTACGGCAAAAAGTATATTGTAGGGATAATAGGATGTTCCGTTTTGAAGTATCTGTATTCTTCCTCCTCCAATAATCCTTTATCCAACCATATTTGTAGTTTCTGATGATACTCTACAATGTGTATTTCCATGGGATTGTTTTCTAATTCACTATAGTTTTTATTGTTTTCCAATTGTCTCTTGGCTTCTTTAATGTAATCAGTACAGTCCATCACCACAATATTCCCTCCTTTATCCGATGGTTTAATTACAATTATGTTGTCTTCACGTACATTTTTCAATGCTTTCAAAGCTTCCTGTGTCATATTCATATATTCACGTTTCCCTGATTTTTAAAAAAATCCTTCAGCCATCTTTGTTAATCCATCTGTCATTATTTCTTAGAAGATGTCTTTCTTATTCCCCGCAAGGAGTTGAGGGCAAAATTGTGACTTGGGTTTGCATTGACAATAAATATTTGCATCCGTTGGTAGTTGCAGGGTATGACACAATTCATCAGATAAATCTTTCTAGCTCAGTTCTACCGGATTTTCTATTGTTCCTGTTCTGAAGCCGAGTTCCCAATGGTCCCAAATCAGATGTATCTAGAGGATAAATCCATTGGGATTTAGTCTTCTCTTGTCTCTTAATTTTTGATGCATAGAATTTTTTCAGTTTTCATTTTCTGGAGAATTTATATGAGTCAATTTTTGCAGTTGCTAAATCCATAGCTGTAACCAGGCAAAAACGTAATACCTTGTTCAATAATTTCAAATGTTTGTTATCAAGTATTTTGGAGGAGAGGTTGATCACCACATTCTCTTCTACTGTTACTTCTTCCACCTTTAAACTTTTCCTCATCTTTTGCCCATTCCTCTTCCTCTGGGATCCCCTTGTGCCCATCTTGTTTTGTGTTCCTCTTCCACGTCTTCTTGACTCCATGTGATACAACTGCATTTCTGCTGAGAAATCCAGTTTCGGTCCTACCACAGTTGGTAATTTGTCCCCCGACTTTACATCAGAGCTTTCAATGCTTGAAGGGACTCTGGTGGTCATTACAACCCTGGCGGACGGTGTTAAAGCGGCGGTAAGACCGCCAACAGGCCGGCGGTAAAAAATTTGCAATTACAACCGTGGCGGAAACCGCCAACAAAGACAGCCACTTTAACACTCAGACCGCCACAGCGGTACAGACAAACAGGGCGGCGGTCACCGCCAACAGACAGGCGGGAGACAATGTACCGCCCACACTATTATGACAGGCCAATCCGCCACCTTTTCCAGGGCGGATTCACCGCGGATAAAAACACGGCGGAAACAGGAATTTCGAAGGGAAAACGCTCACCTCTACACACTCCACGAGGAAGGAGGACAGCATGGAGCCGGAACTTCATATTCTCCCAGCGCTAGTCTTCCTGCTCCTCTAGGAGGAGCACCAACGCCGGTGGCAAAGACCACGGTGAGTACTGCACCTATGACATAGGGGAGGGGGAGGCAAAAAACAGGGACACACACACTCAACACCCCAACCCCCACCCCGACCCTCACCCACTACAACACACACACCAATGAATATCTATACATTACAGTAACACCCCCCAAACCCCCAGGAAGAATGCAAAGACAAAAGGAAATGAGTGTAACTATTGTAATATATAAAAATTTATTAAGCAAAAATATACATATATATATGTACACTATAAACAAAATATACACCACGATTAGTAGTCCAGGTTTTGCAACATTCATAGTCCGTGGACCACTGGGCCCAAAATGTATGGGCGAGGCCCACACAAGATACCCGAACTTGACGGAGAGAAGACTGCAGGGGCATCAGATAGAAATACAACAGGCACCTCAGGGGGAAAGGAAGGGGGGGCACCTCAGTCGGATGAGTGCACGACGCCAGATCCACGAGGGGGCACCATGCCCATTGCTGTATCCTAGGGAGTGCAAAGCCACAGTCTCTCAAGTCTCTACAGTTGGTGGTTTGTCCACTGCTTTATCCTGGGGAGTGCAAATCCACAGTCTCTCAAGTCTCTACAGTGGGTGGTTTGTCCACTGCTTCATCCTGGGGAGTGCAAAGCCACAGTCTCTCAAGTCTCTACAGTGGGTGGGTTGCCCACTGATCAATCCTGGGGAGTGCAAAGCTACAGTCTCTCAAGTCTCTACAGAGGGTGGCTTGCCCACTGTACAATCCTGGGGAGTGCAAAGCCACAGTCTCTCAAGTCTCTACAGTGGGTGACTTGCCCACTGTACCATCCTGGGGAGTGCAAAGCCACAGTCTCTCAAGTCTCTACATTGGGTGGGTTGCCCACTGATCAATCCTGGTGAGTGCAAAGCCACAGTCTCTCAAGTGGATGCTGTTCTCCACTGGTTCTGGAGGGGGACTGGTGCCCAGAGTGCTTCATCCTGTGCAGGACAGACGGAATGGATGCTGTTCTCCACTGGTTCTGGAGGGGGACTGGTGCCCAGAATGCTTAATCCTGTGCAGGACAGACGGAGTGGATGCTGTTCTCCACTGGTTGTGGAGGGGGACTGGTGCCCAGAGTGCAGCACTCACCCCGTGACGGTCCCTGTTGCGTCACTGCACCAGCCGCTAATGGGCTAGCGGCGCTCGCCTTGGCGGTCCTTGCCCTGTTCGGCTGTCCTTGCCCTGTTCAGCGGTGCTTGCCATGGCGGTCTTTGCCCTGTTCAGCGTTCCTTGCCCTGTTCAGCGGTCCTCGCCCTGTTCAGCGATGCTTGAGTTGGCGGTCTCTGACTTGTTCAGCGGTCCTTGCCCTGTTCAGCGGTGCTTGAGTTGGCGGTCTCTGACCTGCTCAGCGGTCCTTGCCCTGTTCAGCGGTGCTTGAGTTGGCGGTCTCTGACCTGTTCAGCGGTCCTTGCCCTGTTCAGCGGTGCTTGCCCTGTTCAGCGGTCCTTGCCCTGGCGGTCCGTCACTGCCCAGCTGGGCTGTGGCTGGCGGTCCTTCATGGGTCAGCTGGGCTGTGGGTTGCGGGGCCCTCCTGGGCAGCTTGGCTGTGGCTTGCGGGGCCCTCCTGGGCAGCGACGATGGGGCTGGTGGTGGCCTCCTGGGCAGTGACGATGGGGCTGGCAGTGGGCTCCTGGGCAGCGACGATGGGGCTGGCGGTGGCCTCCTGGGCTGCGACGATGGGGCTGGCGGTGGCCTCCTGGGCAGCGTCGATGGAGCTGGCGGTGGCATCCTGGTCAGCGGGGATGATGGCGGTCTTCTCCGCCGTGCTGCTCCTCCCAGACTTTGCAGGTTTCTTCTGCCCCTTCCCCACCTTGGGAGGAGTCACAGCTGAGTCCACACTCCCCGGGACCCCTGTGAGCGGCTTGGCTGGCTGGAGTCTTCCCCCTCTCCCGCCGGGCACTGGCCAACCTCTGGTGTTTCACGGGGGGGGACTGGCTGTGCTGTGGCTCCGTGACAGACTGGCTGGCCTGGTGGCTGGTGCACTCCACATACCTGTAACAACAGGCACCACTGGTCCCAGAGATTTTTTGGCTGAAGTGCTAGTACAGGACCTATGAGTTGGACAGGGGGTGGTGGGAAATAGGTTAAGGGGGGACAGGAAAAGTTGTTTGGACACACTGGGACGGGTAGCTGGAGGGGGTTTGGGAGTGGAGGAAGAGGTGGTGGTTGTAGGTGTAACTTTTGTGGATTTGGGTGCAGGTGCATGCGCTGGAGGCTGTCGTAAGGTGGATGGCTGTTGGATGGGTGTGTGCCTGCGTTTGTATATCTTCGGAGGGGGCGTCACAGACACACTGGGAGAGGACACAGGGGACGTGTAAATGGTAGTGGAGGTGGTGAGTGCACGTGAGCGGGGTGTGGTGGTGGGTGTGCTGGTGCGGGACGTAGTGGCTGTAGTGGTAGTGCATGCAGGTGTGAGTGTAGACGAGACTGGGAGGGAGGTGGGAGACGAGGAGGAGGGGGACACAATGGAGGCAGTGGATGTTGGTGTGTCTGTATGTGTGTGATGCTTGCATGAGTGCCTGTGGGATGTGTGGTGCTTATGTTTGCCTGAGATTCCCTTGTGTGGTGATGTGTGTGCAGGCTGGTCTGATAGTGTGCTTGGGATAGGCTGAGGTACAGGGGATTGGGTCTGGGTGGAGGAAGTTGGAGGGGGGAGGCTAGACACAGGGACAATGGCTGCCATCAGTGCTGAGGCCAGAGTTTGAAGGGTTCGATGAAGGGCAGCCTGACCAGAATGAATGCCCTCCAGGAATGCATTTGTGTGTTGCAACTTCCTCTCTACACCCTGGATGGCATTCAAAATGGTAGACTGCCCAACAGTGAGTGACCTGAGGAGGTCAATGGCCTCCTCACTGAGGGCAGCAGAGGTGACAGGGGTAGGGGCTGAGGTGCCTGGGGTGAAGGTGATGCCCACCCTCCTGGGCCTGGGTGAGCAGGCACGGGGCGAAGGCTGAGGGGCTGCTGGGAGGGCGGTGCTGGTAGGGGGGGTGGCGGCTGTACCTGTTGAAGTGGGGGGCACAGATGTTGCCGCCACCACTAGGGAGCTCCCTTCGGAGGACGAGTCTGTGTCGCTGGTTGCAGATCCTGTGACCGCTGTGGTGCTCCCCTCGCCCTCCGTCCCACTGGTGTATTCAGAGTCCGTAGAGTGGCCCTCCATGGCCATATGGGATGCAGCTCCCTCGTACTCCGGTGCCACTGTACCTCCACCTGATGATGCTAATGCACACAAGAACAGGGAGACTGCAAAAAAAGGGGGGGAACAGAAGAAAGACAGGTTGAGTGCATGGCTTACCGCTACCGTTGGCGGACAATACAGACACAGCAGCCCCCTGCACTACGTTGCGCTCTTGGGCTCTACAGTGCAATTCCTGGGAAATGGCCTACAAGGCTATGGACGACATCTGCACACATAGATGACACAGGGGCATGTATAGCTGTACTTGGCACTCTACAGAGGTGGTGTGGGGGGCCACAGGGCCATGCCTTACAAATGGGCCTAGCCTACGGAACTCACCCTGGCCTAGGGGAGCCCACAGCCCTCCTCCCCCACCCAGACACCTTCACTGCACGCAAAGTCAGCTGAATGATAGTGTACTCACCCCCTTGTGTCTGCTGTGATGCCCTCAACTGCCCATCCAACTCAGGGTAGGCCACCGGCAGGATCCGGAACATCAGGGGGGTCATGGTTCGACAGGCACCCCTCCCACGTTGGGAGGCCATCCCCAGCTGAGCCTCCGCCGTCTTCTTGCTCCAGCGGCGAATGTCCTCCCATCTCTTCTGGCAGTGGGTGCTCCGTCTGTGGTGGACCCCCAGGGTCCGGGACGTCCTTGGCGATGGCACGCCAAATATCCTTCTTCTGGTGGGCGCTGACCTACATGAATGTAAAGGGGAAGAAGAGAAGTCATTACCAACTGCACCGTCAAAGTGAGTGGCCCACATCCCTACCCTTGCCATGTGGCACATGCATTCACCGTCTTTCATGCTTGTAGAACTCTGCCCCCTTCCTTCTTACAACCAGCCCTCTCCACACAGGCATAGCCCATACAACATGCTCCCTGTGTACTTACCTGTTGGTCTGGAGGACCGTAAAGTAGCGTGTACTGGAGGAGGACCCCGTCGACGAGCTTCTTCAACTCCTCTGCAGTGAAGGCAGGGGCCCTTTCCCCAGACGCACAAGCCATTGTCTCTTCCAGACTGAGGTCACAGCAGCACTTGCAGTGTAGATCCTCTCCTGTCGAAGATCAGGTATCGAGTGATTAAACAGTTAGAAAATGGCGGTCATGTCCGCAGCGGTCACGTCCGTGGCGGTGCGTACCATCACTGCCGCTGTACATCATCATTGGCTCCTGGGACCCATAGGGTCCAATGTTAACCAATGCAGCATTGCGCCGCGGTCTTCGACCGCCTACCGCGACGGTGTACAACGCCAGCACAGTTACCTCACATCCCATTGTCCCGCTTTAGAGGTCAGGCAGCCGCCATTTCAGGGGCCCACATGGCCTAATTACCAACTGCATCACACATACCTAGGCCTACTCTCAAAACACATACAGGCCAGATTTTGTGTATGAATGGTGTTCTGTGTAGACTGTGGGTACATACCTCTGAGTTGTTTGACTCTGTGCTCGCTGTTGTCCTTCATAGGCACCGTCCACTGGGACATGTGAGGAGATGGCGGAATCCTCCGGTGTACCGACCGCTGGTGGACCTGTCGACAATGGAGGAAAGAAATTTGATCATCACCTACAGGTTTGACCGTGCCACAATCCAGGAACTGTGTACCCAGTTGGAGCCAGACCTGATGTCAGCAATCCGCCATCCCACAGGAATCCCCCCTCAAGTGCAGGTGCTATCAGTGCTCCATTTCCTTGCAAGTGGGTCATTTCAAACAACTGTGGCCATGGCATCAGGGATGTCCCAGCCGATGTTTTCCAACGTGTTGTCCAGAGTGTTGTCTGCCCTGCTGAAACACATGCAGAGCTACATCGTTTTCACTCAGCTGGAGGACTTGCCTACAGTGAAAGGTGACTTCTATGCCATTGGACATATCCCCAACATCATAGGTGCCAATGATGGGACCCATGTGGCTTTGGTCCCCCCCCACAGGAGGGAACAGATGTACAGGAACCGGAAAAGTTATAATTCCATGAATGTACAGATGGTATGTTTGGCAGACCAGTACATCTCCCATGTGAATGCCATGTTCCCTGGCTCAGTGCATGACGCCTACATCATGCGGAATAGCAGCATCCTTTATGTGATGGGTCAACTACAGAGGCACCTGGTGTGGCTATTTGGGGACTCTGGTTACCCCAACCTGTCATGGCTACTCACCCCAGTGAGGAATCCCAGGACCAGGGCAGAAGAACGCTACAATGAGTCCCATGGGCAGACTAGGAAGGTGATCGAACGCACCTTCGGCCTCCTGAAGGCCAGGTTTAGGTGCCTCCATATGACAGGTGGATCCCTATTCTACTCACCAAAGAAGGTGTGTCACATCATCGTGGCCTGCTGTATGCTTCATATTTGGCTTTGCGACAACAGATGCCTTTTCTGCAGGAGGATGGTCCAGATGGCGGTGTTGTGGCAGCTGTGGAGCCTGTGGACAGTGATGAGGAGGAAGCAGAGGAAGAAGACATTGACAACAGGGACTCAGTCATCCAGCAATATTTCCAGTGAAACACAGGTGAGAATACATTCCTGCCTACTAAAAGTACTTTTACACTTCTACCTCTATCCTGTCTGTCGATTTCACCCAGTGTATGGTCACTGAGTTGTCACTTTCCCTTACGGTTTCACAGGTGTGGGTTCCAACGTGTGTAATCTGCTTAGATTCCTCATGGACTAGAGCTGTGTGACATAGGTATGTTAACATTACTCTTTTCTGGAAATTTTGTCACTGTAATTGCAAAAACACTATTTCAAAATCACAGACAGACTCCAGATCTTTTGGTGCTTTAGGTGTGTTTATTGCCAAGACCTGCTCCTCCCATGTTGTTAGTTGTGGGTGAGGAGGTGGGGGTCCGCCGCCAGTCCACTGAACTGCCAGGTGGTGTCTTGAGACCACGGAACGCACCTTCCCCCGTAGGTCGTTCCACCTCTTCCTGATGTCGTCCCGATTTCTTGGGTGTTGTCCCACTGCGTTGACCCTGTCGACTATTCTTCTCCATAGCTCCATCTTCCTTGCAATTGAGGTGTGCTGCGCCTGTGTTCCAAATAGCTGTGGCTCTACCCGGACGATTTCCTCCACCATGACCCTGAGCTCCTCCTCCGAGAACCTGGGGTGTCTTTGCCGTGCCATGGGGTGGTGTAGGTGATGTGTGGGGTGATATGTAGTGGTGTGTGGTGTTTTGTGTGTGGAAGTTGTGTAGGTGATGGTGTTGTGTGCCTGTGGCTGCTAGTTTGTGGATGGTGGTGTCTCTCTCTGGCCTTCTCTCTGTAATAGTGGTCGTAGGGGTTTGTGGGTGATGTGGGTGTGTGTTTTATATTGTATTGGGTGTGTGGGAGTGGTGTGTGTATGTGTCTCAGGTGTGTGTATTTCAAATTGTCCAAAGTGGCTGTGTTTTGTAGAAGTGTGTGTATTTTGAGCGTGGCGGTGTGTACCGCCAATGGAATACCGTGTGGATTTGTGTGTTGTGATAGCGTGGGCGTATTTCTGTTGGCGTGACGGTGGAGGATTTGTTTTCGCCAATTTATCACTGACCTTTGGTGTGGCAGACTTGTGTGGGTGTCTGAATTTTGTCGGATTTCGAGATGTGGGTCACCGCGGCGGTGTGTTGGCGGTCTTCTGCACGGCGGTAAGCGGCTTTTACCGCCAATGTTGTAATGACCCCCTCTGTCTTTTCCAATAGATCTATCCATATTTTGTTTACAACAGAAGGAATCAAAACATTTTGTAAATTATATATTCTTCCTGTGGAGTGATCTATTTTGTCCCTATTGAATTTCTTTGCTTTTTCAGTTGTATCTCCTTTTTGTGTTTCTCCAATTTCTTATCCATTTCTTCGATCATCTTTCTCACATCTTCTGTGGCTTGTACAGAGTGTAATTGATCTTTACTATCCTTAATTTTCAATAGCGTCTTCTCCAATTTACGCTCTGCCTGTGTTATAAGTGTCTTCATCAATTTTATAGAACATTCTATTATATCTGTTTGCCACTGTCTGAATAAATATATTCATATCATTTAAAGTAGGTAACAGAAACATTCTCAGTCCCCTTGGGACTCTCCCATTCCCAATATATTTTTGTAATGTGGCTTTCTCCCACCATTTTTTAATCTCCATTATTTTTGCTTGCTCCAACTCTTTTATTAGTATATTGTGGGGTAACTCACAATTTTTCAAAATGGAAGATTCTTGCACATTTCTCTCCCCTTCCTCAAATAAAATTTTCATGATTTGTTCCTGTTTTGAAATTCTTTCAGCCTACGTTAGCGATTCAATAGTGATTCTGTATATAAATAACTCAAATCTGGATGCACCCCACATTCATACATAACATATTCTTTTATATCCACTCTGGTACTGGAATTGGTTCTTTCAATTGGTCATTACTTAATCCATTACAAATTATAATACCACATTTTAGAAAAATTTAGGTTTACTTTGAATGTTTTTGAAATTCCTTCTGGACATTTCCATTTGGTTAGTAACACTGTATGTTCACTTATTCTTAAGCGTGCAAAGAGTGAACCGTGTAGCTTCAATGTTCCGTAGCTATAAATACAAGCATATATACATATATTATTGTGATGTATTTGATGACAATAAACTATGCAGTGAGTGTCAAAACCAGATGCACTATCCCACTGTCAAACATTGATCACATACACATTGTCAATAGTGAGCCTAAAACAGACTGGGGAACACTCAACACTTCTGTCCTCCTTTTGTGGGGGCTTCCTTCAGGAAGGTATTGTAAGTCTGTTAAATTAGCAGCTGTGGCGGTCAATCCATCACCATTTCAGTTTCCAATCGTCTTAAAAGTGCATGAGACCATATTTAGGACAAAGTGTCAAGCTTTACATGGGGACAGAACTTCCTTTGAACACAGTGATGTACTGAGAGAATCACCAAAAATAGAGGGAACTGGAACTGAGACCTTTCAGTGTCTATAGACAACAGTCTAGATAAAGAGTTCATCAAAACTCTCCAAAACAAATCAGCCAACAAAGATCTGGGAAACTTTTACAATTAATCCTCAAAAGTAATCCCCTGTGTATCAGATTCACATGAGAAACAAAGCAGCAAATGCTGAGTGAATCAGGGATTTTTTTTTTTGCTGCACAGATCAACAACTACACTTAATCCTAAAAGTAATTAAGAAAATCACTTTACTAGTTCCTAGCTCCTCCAGGAACTCTCTGTTTATCATTTTGTACAGCTATCTTCTACACAAAGTACAGCTTATACAAAATGTGGATGCCCAAAAATAATGACAGCCAAAAATTAACCAAGTCACTACTGTAAGAGACCGTGAATAGAATGAAGCTGTGTAGGCATGATTGAGTCATGAGTGTTCCAGTTCAGAAAGTAGCCCCGGAAGTCTATTGAGAAATGCAATAGTGGTGTTGAGATGGGGCCACTCACCTGAAAAGCAGGATGTCTGCAGGGGCAATGGTATGCCCCCGACCTCCTGGAACACTTCTTGGCACTTCCTGGTGGACACAGAAACCCCAGCAGGTGTCCCAAAAGGAAAGGGAGAGTGGAAGAGAAAGAGACAAAACACTGCCACATCTTGCCGGTCCAGCCAGACACCGTGTATCTTCGGTGGGCAGGTCATTGTTGACAGAGTGCACTCAGCTTCCTTGAAACTGAATCTCTCTTTCTGATATGGACACAGGAGCGGAAGAAGAGCACTGGGATACTCCAGCACGTTTCTTGGATAATAATAACTGTTGGCACAATTACTGTCACTGCATTACCAAAAACCCAAACTGAGTACCATAACAATAAGTACTGCAACAGCAGGGCTGGCTTCACAGAGATTCACTGTTGCACAATACGATTAGAACTGTGGTTGCACTTATCATGCACAAGAAAGACAAACAAGGGCATTAGTTATATCATGTATAACTTTCCTGCATGCATAAGGTTAAACTAAAAGGAACAAAACAATCCAAGAAATACAAATACTCTTGGTTTAAACAGTTAGGGTGGCGCAGTTTGATTTGGTTTCACTGGGTGTGTTAAAAACCCTTCAAAAGCAAATTCCTCAAACCTGAAACACAGGCATGAATGACACAATTTAAATCCAAGAGTTATGCTATTAGAGAAAGAAAAGTCACGTAAATGCTCTTTCAAAATTGCACTGTCACTTTTTGCAGTACTTGAGCTCAAGCAGATTTCCTGAAACACATTTAGGCAAGTAACTACAATAATAATGTAGAATGTTCATAAATGCATTTGTCTCTTCAAGATAAGCCAAAATACGAGGTCTGAAATACACCAGCTGTTCTAGGAAAGCACGGCGCTCAAAGAACAAACTCCCTGGAGAATACAAGTCATTTAGCTGCAGTCTTTTCCGGAGTGCTGGAGGAATGCCTGGTGTCAGCTGGTAAATCAGATGCTGAGATCAGGAAGCAAAACAAAGCCAAGCAGGGAGGCATGCTTCACTCTGCTATTCATAGCCAATGAGGAAAGCAGTTGACTTTCCACATGTGGATGCGTCACCACATCCAATTAGGAACACATGTCTACACCACACCCAAATAGAAGAACATGTCTACACTTGCTCACATTAGCAAACAAGCATCGGTAAAACAAGCATTGATAAAACCAATTGTGTAACACAGCACATTGGCCCTCATTCTGACCCTGGCAGTCGGTGACAAAGCGGCGGCCAACCCGCCAACAGGCCGGCGGTCCAAAATATGCAATTCTGACCCTGGCGGGTACCGCCAACACAGCCCGCCGCATTAACACTCCGCCCGCCACGGCGGAACAAACAAACAGCGTGGCGGTCCCCGCCAACAGCCAGGCGGCAGACAATGTACCGCCCACCCTATCACGACCCACCAATCCGCCACCTTTTCCGGGGCGGGAGCACCGCCGATAAAAACACGGCGGAAACAGACTACGAACGGGAAAACGCTCACCTCCACATACTCCACGCAAGATTCCGGCAGTATGGAACCCGAGTTGCAGGTCATCCCCGCACTCCTATACCTGCTCCTGTACCAGGAGCACGCCCGGCGGCACGGAAGACATCGGTGAGTACTGCACCTACGACACAGGGGAGGGAAAAGATTACCGGCACACACCCACCCACCCACACCCACTACAACACACACATCAATGCCTTCCCACAGATCACTGTCACAACCCACAAACCCCCCCCTCCGAAATAATGCAAAGACCAAAAGAAGAGATCTTAAACGGGCAGATATATTGAAATATGGACAGCAGTAATCCCAATAAATAAATAAACTATGTACAAAATATATACAGCTACTAAATGTAGTACAACCACTGTCCGTGGACCACAGGGGTCCTGAGCAAAGGGGCAAGGCCCAGTCCCACGACAAGAACTCCACGGAGAGAACACTGCAGGGGCATCAGAAAGAAAAAAGGACAGGCACCTCAGGGGGAAGGGAAGGGGGGGCACCTCAGCCACTTGAGTACACAACGCCAGATCCACGAGGGGACTCCATGACCACTGGGCCATCCTGGGGAGAGCAAAGCCACAGTCCATACAGTCCATACAGTGGGTGGCCTGCCCACTGGGCCATCCTGGGGAGAGCAAAGCCACAGTCCATACAGTCCATACAGTGGGTGGCCTGCCCACTGGGCCATCCTGGGGAGAGCAAAGCCACAGTCCATACAGTCCATAACAGACTCCACTGCCACTGGAGGAGGCATGTTGGCCAGAGGACATCCTGCAGCCCTGCCCGAGACAGATCCTGCCCTGCCACGTCTGCCAAAGGGCCAGCGGTTCCTGCCTGGTAGGGACCAGTTCAGCGGTCCTTGCCTTGAAGGGCCCAGTTCAGCGGTTCTTGCCTTGAAGGGCCCAGTTCAGCGGTTCTTGAGACGGCGGTCCCCAGCGGAGCGGTGCTGGAGACGGCGGGGCCCAGTTCAGCGGTCCTTGCCCTGAAGGGCCCAGTTCAGCGGTTCTTGCCTTGAAGGGCCCAGTTCAGCGGTTCTTGCCTTGAAGGGCCCAGTTCAGCAGTTCTTGAGACGGCGGTCCCCAGCGGAGCGGTGCTGGAGACGGCGGGGCCCAGTTCAGCGGTCCTTGCCTTGAAGGGCCCAGTTCAGCGGTTCTTGCCTTGAAGGGCACAATTCAGCGGTTCTTGAGATGGCGGTCCCCAGCGGAGCAGTGCGGGAGACGGCGGGGCCCAGTTCAGCGGTCCTTGCCTTGAAGGGCCCAGTTCAGCGGTTCTTGCCTTGAAGGGCCCAGTTCAGCGGTTCTTGAGACGGCGGTCCCCAGCGGAGCGGTGCTGGAGACGGCGGGGCCCAGTTCAGCGGTCCTTGCCTTGAAGGGCCCAGTTCAGCGGTTCTTGCCTTGAAGGGCCCAGTTCAGCGGTTCTTGAGACGGCGGTCCCCAGCGGAGCGGTGCTGGAGACGGCGGGGCCCAGTTCAGCGGTCCTTGCCTTGAAGGGCCCAGTTCAGCGGTCCTTGCCTTGAAGGGCCCAGTTCAGCGGTTCTTGCCTTGAAGGGCCCAGTTCAGCGGTTCTTGAGACGGCGGTCCCCAGCGGAGCGGTGCTGGAGACGGCGGGGCCCAGTTCAGCGGTCCTTGCCTTGAAGGGCCCAGTTCAGCGGTTCTTGCCTTGAAGGGCCCAGTTCAGCGGTTCTTGAGACGGCGGTCCCCAGCGGAGCGGTGCTGGAGACGGCGGGGCCCAGTTCAGCGGTTCTTGAGACGGCGGTCCCCAGCGGAGCGGTGCTGGAGACGGCGGGGCCCAGTTCAGCGGTTCTTGAGACGGCGGTCCCCAGCGGAGCGGTGCTGGAGACGGCGGCCATTCTATGGCCAACTGCTCATTGCCTGGTGGTGCCCTCCTGGGCAGCGGGGATGGTGCTCCTTCAATGCCCACCTGGGCTGTGGGTGGTGGGGCCCTCCTGGCCAGCTGGGCTGGGTCCTCCCTGGGCAGCGGCTATGGGGGTGGTGGGCTCTCCCGGGGCAGCTGTGCCGGTTCCTCCCGGGGCAGCGGCTATGGGGGTTGCGGGCTCCTCCTGGGCAGCTGTGACGGGTCCTCCATGGGCAGCAGGCCTGCTGCCTGACTTCTCCGCCTTGCTGCCCTTGCCCTCCTTAGTCGGGAGTCTGTGGCCCTTTCCTCCCTTTGGAGCTGTGGCTGTTGACGGTGGCTGGCTAGTGTCCTGGGGGGATATCGAATCCGGGCTCCGGCGGCGACCCTTCCGCCTTCTGCTCCTCTTCCCAGGGGGTGGGCTGGCTGTCCCCTTGCTGCTGGGCGAAGATCCAGACCTGCGGGCTGGTGGGCTCCAATACCCCTGCACCCTTGTCAAGGGGGCTGCAGGGCTGGTGGTGGCTGAGGTGCTCTTTTTACCCCGACGAGAAGGAGGGGGGCTCAGGGTCAGGAAAGAAGGTAGCAGTAGAGAGATAGATTTTCTTGGGACAATGGATAGTGGTAGGTACAGTGGGTATGGGAGTGGAGGGAGAGGATGTGGTTGTAGGCGAGACAAGTTTGCTGTCTTTGGGTGCAGGTGCAGGAGCGGGAGGCTGTCGTGAGGTGGATGGCTGTTGGGTGGGTGGGTGGTGTGAAAGAGGGGGTGACAGACACAGTGGGAGAGGACACAGGGGACGTGTAAATGGGAGTGGGGGTGGTGACTGCACGTGTGCGGACTGTACTGGAGGGTGTGCTGGTGATGGAAACACTGGCTGATGGTGAGGTGAATGAAGGTGTGAGTGTAGACGTCACAGGGAGGGAGGAGGGAGACGAGGAGGTGGGGGTCACAGAGGTGGAAGTGACTGTTGGCATGTCTGCATCGGAATGTTGCTTGTGTGAATGTCTGCGTGATCTGTGGTGCTTGTGTTTGGATGAGCTGCTCTTGGGTGTTGAGGTGTGTGCAGGCTGGTCTGATGGTGTGGGTGGGACAGGCAGACTGGGAGGAGGGAGTTAGTAGAGGGAGGCAGGAGACAGGGACAATGGCTGCCGTCAGTGCTGAGGCCAGAGCCTGGAACGATCGCTGATGGGCAGCCTGACCCGAATGAATGCCCTCCAGGTACGCATTGCTGCGATGAACCTCCCTCTCCACCCCCTGGATGGCATTCAAAAGGGTAGTCTGCCCAACATTGAGCGTTCGGAGGAGGTCAATGACCTCCTCACTGAGGGCAGCGGGGGTAACAGGGGCAGGGCCTGAGGTGCCTGGGGCGAAGGAGATGCCCGGCTTCCTGGCAGAGCGGGCACGGGGCGAACGCTGAGGGGCTGCTGGGAGGGCGGAGATGGTGCGCTGGGGGGCGGCTGTTCCTGTAATGGCGGGGGGCACGGATGGTGCCACCCCCGCAAGGGAGCTCCCTTCCGAGGACGTGTCCGTGTCGCTGCAGGGTCCAGTCGTCCATGTTGTGGAGCTCCCCTCGCCCTCCGTCTCACTGGTCCAGTCAGACTCTGTGGCATGGCCCTCCTGGGCCATGTGAGATGCAGCTCCCTCCTGCCCCGATGCCACTTCTCCTCCGCCTGATGATGCTGATGCACACAAGCACAGAAAGACAAACAAAAAGGGGGGGGGGAGAGAGAAATAAAGAGATTTTGAGTACATGGATCACCGGTACAGTTAGCGGACATGACAGACACAGATGCCCCCTGCACTAAGTTGCGCACTTGGGGTCCGCTACGCATTCCGTGGAACATGCCCTACACGCCTAGAGTTGACAACTGCACCCATGGATGACACGGCCCAGGGATGGCTGTACTGACACACTACTGAGGGTGGTGGCTGGGGACACAGGGGCTTACGGGGGTGCCCAGCCTACAGATATCGCCCTGGCCTAGGGGGACCCACAGCCCTCCTCCCCCACCCAGACACCTCCACTGCGCGACAACAGAGTAGATAATGCTTGTACTCACCCCCTTGTGTCTGCTGTGCTGCCCTCACGCGCCCATCCAAATCAGGGTAGGCCACCGCCAGGATCCGGAACATCAGGGGGGTCAGTTGACGGCAGGCACCCCGCCTACGTTGGGAGGCCATCCCCAGCAGAGACTCGGCGGTCTTCTTGGTCCCGCGGCGGATGTCCTCCCACCTCTTGCGGCAGTGGGTGCCCCGTCGATGGTGGACCCCCAGGGTCCGGACTTCCTTGGCGATGGCACGCCAAATCCCGATCTTCTCATGGGCGCGGACCTATGTGACACGTACAGGGAGGGAGAAATACCACGTTCAAGTTTGTCTGCATTTTCGTTGCCAGTGGCCCAACGCCCACCATCCCCGCCAGGCCCAACATGCCCCCCATCCCCGCCAGGCCCCCCGCCATGCCCCCCGCCAGGCCCAACATGCCCCCCATCCCCGCCAGGCCCCCCGCCAGGCCCCCGCCAGGCCCAACATGCCCCCCATCCCCGCCAGGCCCCCCGCCAGGCCCCCGCCAGGCCCAACATGCCCCCCATCCCCGCCAGGCCCCCCGCCAAGCCCAACATGCCCCCCATCCCCGCCAGGCCCCCCGCCAGGCCCCCACCAGGCCCAACATGCCCCCCATCCCCGCCAGGCCCCCCGCCAGGCCCTCGCCAGGCCCAACATGCCCCCCATCCCCGCCAGGCCCCCCGCCAGGCCCAACATGCCCCCCATCCCCGCCAGGCCCCCCACCATGCCCCCCGCCAGGCCCAACATGCCCCCCATCCCCGCCAGACCCCCCGCCATGCCCCCCGCCAGGCCCAACATGCCCCCCATCCCCGCCAGGCCCCCCGCCAGGCCCCCGCCAGGCCCAACATGCCCCCCATCCCCGCCAGGCCCCCCGCCATGCCCCCCGCCAGGCCCAACATGCCCCCCATCCCCGCCAGGCCCCCCGCCATGCCCCCCGCCAGGCCCAACATGCCCCCCATCCCCGCCAGGCCCCCCGCCAGGCCCCCGCCAGGCCCAACATGCCCCCCATCCCCGCCAGGCCCCCCGCCATGCCCCCGCCAGGCCCAACATGCCCCCCATCCCCGCCAGGCCCCCCGCCATGCCCCCCGCCAGGCCCAACATGCCCCCCATCCCCGCCAGGCCCCCCGCCATGCCCCCAAGCCAGCCAGTGGCCCCAAATCCATATTGAATTAAACTCACTTGTTGGTCTGGAGGACCGTAGAGTAGCGCATACTGGGGGAGGACCCCATCCACAAGTTTCTCCAACTCCTCTCCAGTGAAGGCAGGGGCCCTTTCCCCAGTCGCAGCAGCCATTGTCCCTTCCAGACCGAGGTCACAGCAACACTTGCAGTATAGGTCCTCTCCTGTGAAAGTTCAAGTCGCAAGTGGATAAGTAGATAGAAAATGGCGGTCACGCCCGCGGCGGTGCGTACCGCGGCGGTGCATACCGCCACCGCCGGCGCCCTTCGCCATTGGCTCCTGAAACCCATAGGCTTCAATGTTAACCAATACGGCTTCGCGCTGCGGTCTTCGACCGCCGACCGCCGCGGTGTGCCACGCCAGCGCATTGACCTCACATCCCATTGTCACACTTCACAGGTCAGGCAGCCGCCATTTCGAGGGTCCACATGGCTCAATTTCAACTGCGTCACACAGGCCTAGGCCTTACATAGCCACTCAGACACGCCATTCACTGCATAGAGAATCGTTTACTGTGCAAGCTGTGAGTACGTACCTGTGGGTTGCTTGACTGTGTGCTCCATGTTGTCCTTCCTAGGCACCGTCCGCTGGGTTTGGCGAGGAGACGGATGAATCCTCGCGTGTACCGACCGCTGGTGGACCTGTCGACAATGGAAGAACGCCACATTATCCTGACCTACCGGCTTGACCGTGCCACTATACATGAACTGTGTGCCCAGCTGGAGCCCGACCTGATGTCCCCCATCCGCCAACCCACAGGGATTCCCCCTCTGGTGCAGGTCCTGTCAGTACTCCATTTCTTGGCAAGTGGGTCATTTCAGACAACAGTGGGAATTGCTTCTGGGATGTCTCAGCCCATGTTTTCGAAGGTGTTATCCAGAGTGTTGTCTGCCCTGATGAAATACGTGAGGAGCTACATCATTTTCCTTGAGGTGGGCGAATTGGCTACAGTGAAGGGTGATTTCTACGCCCTTGGACATATTCCCAACGTCATTGGTGCCATTGATGGGACCCATGTGGCTTTGGTTCCCCCAAGAGACAGGGAGCAGGTGTACAGGAACAGAAAAAGTTACCATTCCATGAACATCCAGGTGGTGTGTTTGGCTGACCAGTACATCTCGCATGTAAATGCCAAGTTCCCTGGGTCAGTGCATGACGCCTACATCCTAAGGAATAGCAGCATCCCTTACGTGATGGAACAGCTAGAGAGACACCGTGTATGGCTATTGGGGGACTCTGGGTACCCCAACCTGTCGTGGCTACTGACCCCAGTAAGGAATCCCCGGACCAGGGCAGAGGAACGGTACAATGAGGCCCATGGGCGTACTAGGAGGGTGATCGAACGCACCTTTGGCCTACTAAAGGCCAGGTTTAGGTGCCTGCATATGACAGGTGGATCCCTAATGTACTCACCTAAGAAGGTGTGTCACATCATCGTGGCCTGCTGCATGCTTCACAACCTGGCTTTGCGCCGCCAGGTGCCTTTCCTGCAGGAGGATGGTCGAGACGGTGGTGTAGTGGCAGCTGTGGAACCTGTGGAGAGTGACGAGGAGGAAGACGACGGGGCTGAAACAGACAACAGGGACAGAATCATTGAACAGTACTTCCAATAGGACACAGGTAACAATTCAAACATAATTTAGTAAATGTGAACTACTCTCCTGCATCTCTGCTGCCTGTCTATTTGCCCCAGTGTGTGATGACTGAGTTGTGGCTTTTCCCTCCCTATTTCAGATCTGGGGTCCCCACTACGAGTCCTGTGCTTCGTTTCCCCATGGACTACAGCTTTGTGGCAGCTGTTTGTTGACTTCACTATGTACAAGGACATATTTGCACTGTCATGTCAATTACAATATTTTGAAATCACAGCCAGACTCCAGATAGTTTTGTGCAAAATGGGTGTTTATTTCAGTGCTCAAAATGGGATGGGTGGTTTCAAGTGGGTGGGGGCTATGGTGAAGGAATGTCCATGGCAGAGTCCAGAGTAACAGTCACACAGGTGCATTGTCCAGAGGCCTGTGGAGAGATGGAGCATGGGCAGTTCAAGGATGGACAGGGTGACAATGTGGGACAGTGGGATGACATCAGGTGGTATCCTTTGCTTTCGGGGGTCTTGACATCCTACTCTGTCTTCTTGCGAGATCTCAGGGCCCTCTTGCCGGGTGGTTCTTCTCCTGCAGGAGGTGGGGGTCTGGTGGGCTGCTGTTGTGCGGGGGCCTCCTGTCCACCAGCGCCGGCGGAGGTGGTTGGCTGTTCTTGGTCCAGGCTAGTGGCAGGGGCCCTTTGTTGTTGTTGAGTGTCCGTCCTGGTGTTGATGAGGTCCTGCAGCAGCCCTACCATGGTAACCAGGGTGGAGGTGAGGGCTCTGATGTCCTCCCTGTACCCCCGATAGTGTTCCTCCTGCAGTACCTGGATCTCCTGGAACCGGGCCAGTATCGTCGCCATCGTGTCCTGGGAGCGGTTGTATGCTCCCATGATGGTGGTGAGGGCCTCGTGGAGAGTGGGTTCCCTGGGCCCGTCCCCCCCCTGTCGCACAGCTGCCCTCCGAGTTGCCCTGTTTCCCTGGGCCTCTGCCCCCTGGCCGGTGTGCCCACTACCACTGCCCCCAGGTCCCTGTTGTTGTTGGGGTGGTGGGTTATCCTGGGTGCCCTGTAGTGGTAGACACACCGCAGATTGACGCGCCCTGGAGACAGAGGCATGGGCCCGCTGGGTGGGAGCTGTGCTGGTGTTCCCAGAGGGGTTTGGGTCTGTAGTGGCCTGTGCCTGTGTGAGGGGAACCGACTGTCCAGAGGTCCCCGATGGTCCGGGCTGGTCATCAGTGTCCAGGTCGACAGAGCTGCTGTCATCGCTGACGGCCTCTTGGGTGGGGGGTGTGGAGAATTCTGGGCCCTCCGTGGCGGTGTGTTGACGGTCGGGTCCTGCAGGGGTATAGAGGTATGGTTATAGTTTCAATGTGTGGCATATGGGTGTATCTGTGGGTTCCCGTGTCCCCAAGTGCTGGCATTCGTGTGTGGGGGCTTTGGTGAGGGTGGCTTGTGGGGGGGATGTGTATATGCATTGGGCATGCTTTGGTGATGGGTGTCCATGCTTAGTGGACGCATGCAGGCCTAGGTTTTGGGATGTGTGGGTTGTGATGGTGAGACATTGGCAGGGAATAGGTGTGCTGGGGGTGGGGGTGAGGATGGTGGTGGGGGTGAGGATGGTGGTGGGGGTGAGGGTGGGGGTGAGGATGGTGGTGGGGGTGAGGGTGGGGTTCGAGGATGGGGGTGAGGGTTGGGGTATGATTTGGCATGCAGGTGGGGGGGAAGCAGTAGTGAAGCTTCAACTTACCAGTATCCATTCCTCCGCCGACTCCTGCGAGGCCGTCAGGATGCAGGATGTTCAAGACTTCCTCCTCCCATGTTGTAAATTGTGGGGGTTGAGGTGGGGGTCCTCCGCCAGTCTTCTGCACGGCGATGTTGTGCCTGGATACCATAGAACGCACCTTCCCCCGTAGGTCGTTCCATCGCTTCCTGATGTCTTCCCGATTTCTGGGGTGCTGTCCCACAGCGTTGACCCTGTCGACAATCCTCTGCCATAGCTCCGTCCTCCGGGCAATGCTGGTGTATTGGACCTGTGTGCCGAATAGCTGGGGCTCTACCCGAACGATTTCCTCCACCATGACCCTGAGTTCTTCGTCTGAGAAGCGGGGGTGTCTTTGGGGTGCCATGGAGTGGTGTGTATGATGTGTGGGGTGGAGTATGTGTAGTTAAGTGTGTTGAGTGTGGTGGTGTGTGTTGTTTTGTGTGTGGATATTGTGTGGGTGATGGTGTAGTGTGCCTCTGTGTGATGGTATTCTGTGATCGCTGCTGTGTCTCTCAGTGCTTCTTTCTGAATTTTTGGTCGTAGGGGTTTGTGGGTGATGTGGGTGTGTGTTTTATATTGTATTGTGTGTGTGGGAGTGGTGTGTGTATGTGTATCAGGTGTGTGGAATTCAAATCGTCCAATGTGGCTGAGTTTTGTTCGTTTGTGTGTATTCTGACCGTGGCGGTGTGTATCGCCAATGGAAAACCGCGTTTGAAAGACCGCTGCGTGGATTAGTGGGTCGTAATGGCATGGGCGTATTTCTGTTGGCGTGACGGTGGAGGTTTGGTCACCTCCACTTTTCCGCCGACCGCTGGTCTGGCGGTCTGTTGTGGCTGTCGGATTTTCGGAGGTTTGGCTGCTGCGGGTCAGAATGACCGTGGCGGGTTACCGCGGCGGAATTATGGAGGATTTCTGACCGGCGGTAGGCGCCTTTTACCGCCGAGGTCAGAATGACCACCATTATGTTTACTTAGAAACATGAAGGTTTAACCAAGGACAGAGATATGATTTAACCCTAATCCCTGGGGATGCTGACAGATAATGCAGGAGGCACCTTGGGGATTCCTGACAAGTGGCAGATGCCCTGCCCATTATTTGTTATCTGTGATTAAACAAATGCACTGAAGCATATGTTAATTCACCCTGTCAATATCATTTATCTGTATTTGATGTGGTAAACCTGCACTTTATCAAACAGCATACATTGAAAATCCCTAGCAATGAAACCCTTATGTCCAACTAAGTTGGCAAACAAGAGCTTAGATATGAGACAATGGTGTTTTAAGGACCCAACTATACAGTGAAGTTAGCCTGGTATGCATTTTATGTTACTGGAGGGATACGTCCAGCACATCTTGTGCTTCAGGAGTGCCCAGCACCACAAGTCCTTCCAAAACTTGCAGCATTGCTTTCCTTTTCTCATATGAACACCCACTGCAGCACGTTGCCTGACTATGTCCTTCAATATTTGAATCCACATTGCATTTCTCAGCTAATTGTCTTGCTTCAAATATAGATGTAAAATTGTAGAGGAACCACTTATATATGATGTGCTCTCCTGAGAGACTGGGGACTCACTCCTCTTGTTCTCAGACATTTGGGTGGAATATATGATGAAAGGCTAATCACAATGGATCAACGTTGTGTTCTGGTGAATGGCTGGCTCAGGAATGGCCTATGTCCTGTTCCTATTCGTAATTTTCTGTTTGTCACAGTTGGGGAAGAACTCTGATGCAAGAACACAGACATCCTAATACATAGCGGAGATGATGCTATCCAGTATGGACTTTAAATTTTATATAGAAAGATAATTTAAAGGCTATAGTTGTCTCTACAAATACATGTGCATTACATGTGAAGGATGCATGTAGTCATAACATATAATTAATGAATGAGTGAGACAGTGAGATTGTGATGTGATGTGATTTTGGGCATGACGTCATGGTGTTGTGACTGTTTCAATTCAGCACAGTGTATTTGTATGTTGTTGTGATGCTATTTAGTGTGTTTGATCAATGACTTTGTGTTTCACCACTGCGCATATTAGTTGCTCAATGTTCACCAGTAGAACATTACGGGCCAGATGTAGCAAACCATTTGCGACTCGCAAACGGCGAAAATCGCCGTTTGCGAGTCGCAAACGTGGGTTTGCCATGCAGAAATGCATATTGCGAGTCGTTACCGACTCGCAATATGCATTTCCGACTCGCAAATAGGAAGGGGTGTTCCCTTCCTATTTGTGAGTCGCAGTGGGATGCAATACCATTTGCGACCGCGTACGCGGTCGCAAATGGCATCGCAGTTACCATCCACTTCAAGTGGATGGTAACCGACTCGCCATGGGACCCCTTCCAGTTTGTGACTGGACCCAAAAATATTTTTTCAGGGCAGGGAGTGGTCCGAAACAAAAGGTTTCGGTTTTTTTTTAAGTGCAGCTCGTTTTCCTGTAAGGAAAACGGGCTACACTTAAAAAAAAAAAAACTGCTTTATTTAAAAGCAGGTCACGAACATGGAGGTCTGCTGACGTCAGCAGGCCTCCATGTTAGCGAGTGCCTATACTCGCTATGGGGCCGCAATTTGCGACCCACCTCATGAATATTCATGAGGTGGGTCATTGCGACCCCATAGCGAGTCGCAGTCGGTGTCTGAGACACCGTACTGCATAGCAATTTGCGACTTGCAAATTGCGAGTCGCAGGGACTCGCAATTTGCAAGTCGCAAATTGCCGATTTGCTACATCTGGCCCTACATGTTGTATTCAGTTTAGCTGCCTATTGGCTTTAACGTGGCATTAGACCTTACATTTGGTATTTAGGTTAGCTGCCTATTGACTTTAACAGGGCATTAGACATTACATTTGGTATGTAGGTCAGCTGCCTATTGGCTTTAAAATGGCATTAGACATTACATTTGGTATTTAGGTTAGCTGCCTATTGGCTTTAACATGGAGTTAGACATTGCAGTTGAGACATTGCAGATGAGCTGTGTTTATTCCAAGCTGTATTTTTCCACATGATAGACCAAGCCATGTTTTTCACACCAAACCCTAGCTGATAAGAGCGCGTAGATTTTGTGTTTACCTCTCAATCCAGTATGAGAACGAGTGAAGTTTGGAGAATTGGCCACTCTCCAAGTTTATTCGGTTCTCACACTGAGTTTGCTTTTAACGATGGCCCTGGATAACAGTGAGGGAGAAATATCTTGACTTCAGACAGGAACGGACGTCAGTTGCCTGTCCCCGTTTGGGTAGAAAATCTCTTTCTCGCAGTTGAACCGGAGTCATCAACTTGCAGGTCCCAGATAGATGAAGCAGAGTGATAGGCCCTATGGTGATGCAATTTTGACTTTTATGCTTTGCTTTGAAGTTATGCTATAATATAATCACATGTATTTGCTGTGTACATTGCAACTGAGAAGTACTTTGATATATTTTGCTTTCATTGCTGCGACTACTTTTAAACATGTGCTTCCAACCTACTAATTTCGTCTTTCAGGAACCACGTGGTGAAGTAATAATAACAATAAATGTCTTCTTTAAACTAAGAAGTGCATTCCAGAGAAGTTTTGTAAGCTCGGTCATAAGATAAGAGAAGGAAAGCAGAACAGTTGTGTAAGTCCACTATTCATCACTAACTTAAAAAGTCCAACCACTGTGTTGCAGCTACAAGTGTAGCAGCTCAGGTCAAAAGTATGGCCTGTTATTGGTAATAGCACCTTGTTCTCTGTCCCACCTCGGAAACTTAAATGGAACACTAGTTCAGGGGTTAAGTATACATGCAAACCATGTTGCAGTGCACAAAAGGTTGTATACATGTAAGCCATGTTGCAGTGCACAAAAGGTTACAATAATATTGCACACAACATCTGTGAAATACTTGATCTCACACTATATAATTAAAACATCTTAAGTGTGGATTGAGGGTTCCAAAAGTGTGCTCAATGATGGCCTGTGCAGGTTTGGGTATACTTTTGTTAAGGCTTTGTGGGTGGATATCAAAAGGGGATCAGAAGATGGTGAGACAAGACATACCTACCACAACCTGCCAATGTGTGACATTTTGTATTTATAAAGTGTAGGCTCATTGTAAAAGATGCATATATGCAATATGCCCATGCATACAGTCTTACCTTCGGATTGTCTATAGTGATAGGGTGATTTTAAGACTAGATGGTATTGAGGTGCCATTTCCAATGTGGACATCCAGCCCGCTGTGAGTTATTAAATCCACCCTACCAACCACACGTCACCAAACCCCTAGCCACTAATGTTTAAAAGGTAAATATTGAAATATTTAGCTGTGGTCTGTGCTCCTAGGATACACATCATACACATCAGTAAAGCAGCCCTGTGCATTGCATACTGCTTGAACATTGAGGGAAGACCAGTGTTGTCTTTTGCAGAAGTGGAACATTTTGTGATGGGGTTGCTGAAGTGCCACATGAATGCAATAAATGCCACCTAATACCCAAGGGAAGAAGGCAAAGACATAGAATTTCCTTGCCACTGTTTGCCTTTCTACCAGTGACTGTAGCATGGCAAAAAAACTGGTGCATATGGTTGACAGTGCATCACAGTACTTGCCACAAGCATTGTGATTAACCTGTCTGTGCCAACTGTGTCCCCAATGACTCTAAAGTAAGATCTAGTGGCCAGGAAACTGGATGCAGTGAGTATTTCATATATTCCTCAATGGTCTGGCATCTGATGTGGGTGAAGTTTACTCCAGCTCCTAGTCCTCAACCGTGTCAAGGATCACATCTGAAGAGAAGTAGCATCTAGAAAATGGCTGCTTCCCTTGACATGCCAAAGCTATTGATCTGCTACCTATAAATTCTATCCCTCCACCTCAAATAATTGATTTTCAAATGAGGGACACACCAACAAAGATGTTTACCAAAATGATGAAACACATGTTTTGTGTTGTCTCTGTATCATTTTATTAATTGGGCAGGCTATTTGTGATGGGGTAGTGAGTTTCAACTGTTGGTAGTTGTGACAGAGTCCTAATGGTTCACTATCACCCCACTCCTGCCAGAGTAGCAAGTATGTTACATCTATATTTAGTATTGTAGGACTATGGTTTACTTGTACTTGGAAAAATTTTGTATATATTTTTGAATTATATTAAAAAATAACAATGGTAACATTTATTTTAGAGATCTCAAAAGTGTTTTCCCTTTATTTTTGTACTTTTCTGTATGTATTGTTAGTGTTATTTATTGCCTCCACTGATTTCTATGAGAATGTGTTGCAGTACCGGTGATTACCATATGTCATGCTTGACTTACTTGAAGGCTTTCCCGGGGCAACTTTCAACCTGTTTTATCATTCCTACTACTGCAGTAGATTTAGATATGACTTTTGTGAATAACAATTATCTTACTCTTTTCTGTGTGTTTTACCATTTACACACATCTCCCCAAATTGTTCATTATATTCCTGTAATTCCACTCATTTAGAGGTAGATATTTCCCTGTTTCCAACTATTCTAACTTGTCTCTCCTAAATTTACTACAAAAATGTATAACTCCATGTGCAGAGATATCTGCATTTGTGGCATAAATCTCTGCACACAGGAGATAAAGTAGGCAAATGCAGAGCTCTCATGTCTGACAATTGTGAATAGCATTCGTAAGTATGAATATTAGTACTACTAATGAGTTCCTTGCTTTTACCCAGATGAAGTAGATCTATGTTGCATTGACATTAGTGTACTCTAAGAGTGAATTTATTTCTTTGTTAATAGTTTTTATGCCTCTATATATCTTCATTAAAACTGAAGCACTAATCTTGGTGGTGAATAATTTTGTAGGAAATTAACATTGCACTGCAAACAATAGGACTCTAAAACAGTTAATGGAGATAGTTGTAAGTTAATTAATTTCTTTAGTTTAGATAATGTAAATATAATGTAACACAGAAAAATAAAACAGAAAGGACATGTCCTAACTTATTCCTACAACACAAAAGTCAAATGTGTGGATATAAAACGGCAAACTGATAATTTTATGTGTGTAAACACATTTTAAGAACTGAAAAATTCAAGAATGGTTTCCAGTCTACTTCTGCTAATTAAAGGGTGCCCATGATTTACTAAATAACTGATGAAATGAGATAGTACTCATAAAGGTCCTTTGTGAATTCCCAAAGTTGTAAACTTAGAAGTTTGGTCAATTTCAATGAACTTACACTTTTCATGTACATCTCTCGAAAGACGCAAACAAAATGTTTGAAGAAGCGGATGTATTAACACAACAGGGCTGATTCACTTTTGCATAAGTTTACAATTTTTTTTATATTCACAAACTCCAAGTTAATTGTATGTTTACGACTGCTGAGATTCTGCGATCGGATCTGAGAACTCCGCACATAAAAAGTTAGCACAATTTTTTTCCTGTCCTGAATGCGGATTTTCCACAGTCATTAACTTCCTGGTAAATCAGAATTTGTAAATAGCAAAAAATAGTAAACTTACACAAGAGTGTATGTTTGCCTTTGTTAATTTGGTCCAGAGTGAATGACACACTTTATTATGCCACAAACAAACTCAGGAACATACAGAAAATTAATAATCTTCATTTGTAGTCTCTAAGCATCTTGCACTTTTATAAACATCGAAAATAAAGTGAGCTATAGAAATAATGAAAATAATGAAATCGATAAAGCTCCTTACTCACAATTCTTGGTGGAAAATGTGCATTAAGTTACATTCAAAATGCCATTCAAGTCTCAACATTTTTACGACTACCTCTCTTTCAATAACCATAATAAAAATAATTAAAAAAAACACCTTCAAATGCTTCCTCATTATTCCACTTCGCTGCTAAGCCTTTCCCCCCAGGTGCTAAATCTTTTTTTGGCTATTTGAGGTAGTTCTCACTTAGGCCCCCATAACGTTTTGTTCACGTAAGCTATCCATGCCAAATTTGCGTCCTTTTTTAACAACATCCTGGGTATTTGAAACATACCCAGAGTTTAGGGATTTCCCTTGGAAGGACCAGGAAATCAGCTAAAATACAGCTAAATTTAGTTTTTGTTGGGAAAAATGGAAAAGTGCTGCAGAAGAAAGCATTCCCTGCAAATGGCATCAATGAAGGATTTGCAGTGCTAAAATCACCACCTTCCTAGCTTTCAGGAACAGGCAGATTTGAATCAGAAAACCACATTTTCTATCACAGTTTTGACATTTTAATGGTCACACCCCATTTTTCCTATTTTTTATACTTTCAACCTCCTTTCAGTTAATGACAGAAATGGTTGTGAAACCAATGGTGAATCCTGGAAAGCTATATATTTCTAAAAAGTAGGCACAATACTGGATTCAGTAAGGGGTCTTTTGTGTAGATCCTTCAAGGGTTTCCCATAGAAAGTAACACTTGAAATAAAACAATATTGAAATTGAATTGAAAAAACAACCATTTGTGTCCTGGTTGTCATCTGTAACTTTTCCTAAGTATTGAGGCTTTTCAAAAGCAATATACTGTTATATCTGCTGGACTTTTCTGGTTGCAAAGATTTATAGGGCTTGTAGGTTGTCCCACAAGCCAAGCTACCGAGATCCAATAACTGAGCTGCACCTTGCAATGCTTTTTCATTGTGTACCGGGTATACAGCAATTCATTTGGTAAAATATAAAAATTAAAAAAGGTATCAAGGAAAACTATGTATTTCCAAAATGGGCACATGATATGGAGTTTAGAAGCAGTGGTTATTTGTACATCTCTTAATCTGGGGGCACCCATACTAGCATGTGAATTAGAGGGTATTACTCAAAATGACTTCTTTCTTACACACATTCTTACATTTGGAAGGTACAAATGCAGAGAAAGATAATTGGTAATAACACCTGTTCTGCTGTTCTGTGTTCCCATAAGTCTCCCAATAAAAGTTATATCTCACTTGTGTGAATAAGCCCAGTGCTTGTGACAGGAAATGGCCCAAAAAACAACGTGAACACATCACATTTTTCAACTGAAAGCTGGCTTATTTTTTGCAACGTGACTAGCTATGGATTTTGGGCTAATTCACAGCTGGCACCTAGGGAAACCTACAAAACCTGTACATTGTTGAAAACTAGACACCCAGGGGGATTCAGGATGGATATTGTGTGTGGCTCTCACTGGATTATGTTAGCTAGAATCCCTTGTGAACCTCAACATTGAGCCTGTTTCCACAAATGAGATTGCTCTCTTTTCAAAATTTGTGGGACAGCTCTAGTTGAGTTCATCAACATAGCATCAACCTCCGGTAAATAATAAAGACAACACACGAAAAACAGGGCAATTCTTTAACTATTAATTTCTGGCCCTTTTTCACAAGCATAATGGGTCTTGAAGGTGTGCCACAGAGGAATGAAGAAAGCCAGGTCAAGAAACTAGTAGTACCTAGACTTTACTGTCTGTGATTCTGAGGATACCTTTGCCACTTACCTTGAGTGTAGTTGCATCAGTGTTACAAAATGGATGAAACTCATATTAACACACCTGGAGAAGTTGGTGGCTGTGCTTTTTTGCTTACAGCAAATTTCCTAAGGCTATTTTTGAAATTTTTATTTTACTATTTCTTTAAATGTCATGTCTCTGAAATAGTCCACCTCAAGTTCTAAGAACTTGTAAACAAGTGGATAAAAAGGAGACCAAGAAAATGATTGAACAAAGTCTGAGAATGAAAAGAAGACCATGGGGCCAATTGAGAGTTTGGCAGATGGAAACACCTGTCTGCCAAACTCCTGACGTGGTGGTCGTCCCCCCCTGCTGGCAACCTCCCCACTGGCCCCCTTATGACTTTCCCACTGGGCTGACCAGTGGAAACCAAGATTTCTGCTGGTCAGCCGAGTAAGAAAGCTGCGGCGGCAATGTTGCCTCATGCAGGGGTCACCAGCACCATCAAAATGCGCACTGTCTGTACAGCAGACAGTGCTTATTTTGAGGGTGATGTGCACAGGCAGTGCAGGGTCCCCCTGAGGCCCCTGCACCTGTTCTCCACCAGGGTTTTCATGGCGGGGGTACCGCCATGAAAAGTCTGATGGAGAACAAGGTTGTAATCAGCCGGGCTGTCTTCAATGGCGCCCAGGCTGATTACAACTTGCATCCACCGTCAGCCAGTTGGGATTGAAGATCCTGGTGGAGACGGTGGTAGGTGGGCGGGTCTGCCCACCAACCTTATGATGTGGTGGTCCGATTGTGGCATTGGCGGTCCTATGAGAGCCAATGCCATAAATATGCCCCTAGTCTCTAATGACTAATCAAGGGTTCTTTGAGTCTTTTCCTAACTATGAAAATAAGATGTGAGTTTGAGGAAACCCATAGCCCAAAGTCATAGTGGTAGCGAATACTCTTTACTCACTAAATTATGTCTTCCTGGACCATGCTGTGCAGACTGCATCACCTGCATCACCACAGATGATTTTTATTATTGTTCAAGTTGGTTTGCATTTCATAGTTGCCAAAACAGTGTACACAGCTCAGCTCTGATTGACAACTAATTCTATTGGTGCATGTGTATGATAAACCCTAGTGTTGTCATGCTCTTAAAAAGTGTAACATGACCACCACTCACAGTATTATGACTCTGTTGCACATACCATAAGTTGAGGTCCAAAAAGAAGACAAAGAAAGGGATCAAATAGTGCTAACATAAAGCAAAAAGGAGAGATTAATCCCAGGAGTAGTTCAGGGTTCGGCCACTGAAATATTTTCCAAGATGGCCCTTCGATGTTGGATCCAGTTCATATACCTAGAAAATATAAAGTGGGACACAGAGAGGAAACATTGGATTATTAGCATCTACAATGACTCCATCAATTATCAATGGAGAGATATTGTTTTAATCACAATAAATCATTCTTATAATTACATCATACAGTGCCTGTGTACCTGTAACTATCGCCAGATCAAATCTTGATAAGTATTGACCAACCCAAATAATTAAAAAAATTCAAGCAAACATGAACTGTATTCTGGTCCATTACTTCTTTGAAATTTCCTCCATTTTTACAAGGGTGAGGTGATTGTCCAAACCCTTCCACTGCTTAATCCACATGAGGGTAGTCCTATCCCAAAGGGGAAATTAGGCCCAAGTCCTACCAATACTCCTAAAACTAAACTCATTTAAAAAACATCTTCTTCATGGGACTCTTTCGGAAGCAAGTCTAGATTTTCCTATTTATTGTGATTAAAACAATGCATAGCCAGTGATAATTGATTGTGTCATTTTTAATACTAATAATTCTGGAAACCTTCCTTTCTCTTCCAGATGCAGATGGAGTAGTTCCTTAGTGGTCAGTGAGGTATGAGGTGTTAACCTGGTTAGTTGTGAAGGAAGGCTCTGATAACCTTCATTTTGCTTTTGTAGTTAAATGCAGTAGATATTTAGAGGGGAGTGTAGCTAGAGTTGTTCAGGTGCTTGTAATTGAGTTAGAAGTATATAGAGTGACAACTCATTTTTTCTCTTCAGAACACAGAACACAGAGAGCACCATTCCGAAGCTTAATTTCTGTGCATTTGAACAGCTGAATGAATCAAGTGGTAAGCACTGATTCAATGAAATATATTGAAATAAATTAGTTGCTGTAGGCTTCCTTACATGCACACTACCACAGTATTCTCAGTATGAACTGCTGAATATATATCCACTCCCTCTTTAAAATAGGATCTAGGGATTTCCAAGTTACCCAACTTGGTTCATCCCAAATGTTGCTCAAATGAGAATTTACCCAAAAAAACAAAAGACAAGAGGCATCTTGTAAAACAGGAACAGTTCATTTAATTAAACATGACGGCCAGGAAAGGAGTTACATAACCAGGGTCCGAGGACTCTCTCTCGTTGTACATTGGATTGAAGCACATTTTAATACATTTATCTGGGTGCAATACTACTATCAACGAGGTTCTTTTCTTGTTAAGAAATGTGAACAGTTGTCAAGGAGTCATAAATACACTTCCAGATAATGGACGCAGGTGGGCCTCGACATGGCCTGGACACATTATGGGCCAGAGAGTTTGTGTCCAGATGTACGGCCTAATGGGTATGTGGTCACTGAGTGTACTGTGTGTCCTGTTTCCTGATTGGCTAAGTGTACTGAGCTACATGTGGCATTAACCTTATGGTGTTTTTGGGAATGCACGCATCCTTCTGTCCATGTGTGTTTTACTGGAGCCAGTCTCCGGGGATCATTGTTGCTGTGCCTATCTGCGTGATCTGATCTAAGTTTTCTTGTTTGTGTGTTTGCCTGCCAGCTAAGTTTTACGCCACCAATGATGTGTCAGTCACTAACCTTCAGACCTGGGTCCCACAGCCTGCCTGTCTACATACCTGCATGATGGGGTTGACAGAGAGTTCACAATGGGGGAATCTAATAATGGAGATGCCACTTCATTTGTGCATAAAAACGTATTGCTGTACACATTGACATTGATTAACCAAATATTAACACAAACATCACCAAGGGACATATGTATGCTTTATGTTCCTGAGATTATTTCGTACATTCCAATGCACAGGCCTGAAAATCAAACACAAGCATTTGAAGATTAGGCTTTTTCTGGGTGGACTCTAAGGTCACCTTGAAGTAAAAACCACTGTCACAGCATTACATTCATACATTTCCTGGATTTGTTGTGCCACAAAGGTGGTCTTGTACTACAAGTGCATGATTTTGTGGAACAAAAAGTCACAGATGAAAGTGGTGCCTTCTTTAATCCCTATGATAAATTGCCATATTCTGAGAGTTCCTTTGAGATTGGTGTATCATAAGAAGCCCTACACTTTTGTTTCTTATTGGCAAAGGTGAATTGTGTTCTGAATTTTTTTTGAACGTGCAACAAACATGCTTCTGCAGATATTCATTGCACAAAAAAGGTGAACGTTAATCTTATCCTCCTTCAGTCTTAGTCTACTAATGTATTTTGACGAACACCATTTAAGGTATCTCACGGTGTGACTTTAACGTCTGTTTTCTTACTCTGATGCAAACATAGCTCAGCCAGTATTCTTTCTAATGGTGAAATTGCATACGTGAGTTTTGGGTTCTACACAGAAGCATTGAGGGTTAATGATTATAGTATGAATCATGGGGTCAGAGGGGATACCTTGATTTTATCACACTGCGTGGGCATAGCAGATGACATGAAGTGTTTTAGTCTTGCCCTCGGTTCTCATCATATGAAGAATAAGCAAAGCCAACGCAATGCAGACTCCACCAATTTGACACTAGGTACCAAGTTGTCCAGAACCATGGTGTAATAAAGTGTGTTGAAAGCTGGTAGTTCAGGAAAATTATAGAGTGATACATTTCTATGTCTGTCTAAAAACTGTTTCTTAACATAAAATGTTTTATAGAAATTTGACTTCATACTGCTAGAAAATTCAAAATATCTGAACAGCTCTTTGTCAATCAAGCCAAATATATTTTAAAATCACAAAACTATGGGCCCTTTTATGAGTCTGTCTGTCTCAAGACCGCCAGACTCACGGTGGTGTTCGGACCGCTGCAGCTGTGTCAGTCCAACCACCACATTACGACCCTGGCAGTCGGACTGCCAAAAGACAGCCGTCTCTGCGAGGATCTTTGATCCCGATGGGATGACGGCGGTCATGGTTGAAATCAGCCGAGGCGGTGGTGAAGTCAGCACCATTGTGCTGATTATAACCATGGTCTCCATCAGACTTTTCATAGCGGTTCCACTGCCATTAACAAGCTGGCAGAGAACACGTGTTGGGGGCTTTAGGGGGCCCCTGCACTGCCCATGTGCCTCCTTTGCGACAGCATTGGACTGACCTGTGGAAACCTTGGTTTCCACTGGTCAGCTCAATGGATAACTTGTAATAGGGCCGGTGGGAAGCCCGTCAGCACTGCAGCAGTCTCCTCATTGTGAGTTTGGTGGTCTAGTTTTTCCAACGAGTAACCAGCCCCTATGTTTGTTAGTAACAAAACATATTTTTTTTAAAGTTACACATGCTTTTTGGTATCTTTTTAAACTGCTAAATGCTCCCAGAAACCTTGGAACTTCAAAAAGACTGAGGGCCTCATTATGAGTTTAGTGGGTGGTGGAAGCCGTCTGCCGAATACTTGTTAGGTTGGAAGACCGCCAGTTCGGTCTTCTGCCTATTATGAGTTTTCCACTGGGCCAGTGGGTGGAAACTCATAATAGGCCCACTGGCCCAGGGGGAAATTACCCATAACATTGACGCCAAGTTGTAATCGAGCCAGCGGCAATGTCGATGTGCGTCGGGTGCAATGGAACCCATCGCGCTTTACACTACCTCTAATTCAACCAGTGAAAAACACAACGGGACTGCTCATGGGTGCCCCTGCACTGCCCATGGCAAGTGCATGGGCAGTGCAGGGACTCCCATGGGGCCTCCTGTCTCCACCAACATTTGCATGGTAGTGGAACAGCTATGCAAAAGCTGGCAGACACAGGAGTCATAATCCCCTTGCAGTGCTGACCTGGTGGATTAAGACTGCCGGTACTGCCAGGCTGTCAGCTGGTGAAAAAGTGGCAGTGCCAGTGGTCGGACCGTGGCGCTTTTGCCACAGTCATAATGTGGCTATCAGACCGACTGCCACCGTGAGTCTGGCCGACCTAGGACCGCCAGACTTGTAATGAGGGCCTGAGTGTCATGATTTCACTATCATAAACACACTTAACAAACAAACCAGTTTCCTAGCTGTGTTGCTTTATTAATATCTCCAGTGTCCTTGTCATCCATTTTGTGCTTTCTCTTTTTCTTTTACTCATTGACCCCCATCTACAATATATAAAGCAAACATATTTCATTATCCATTACGTTTTCTATTGGATGCTATTAAGTGAAAAACACAATCCTACCATTAATCTGTGAAACACAGGGGCAGGTTTAAAAACTCGTTATAGCTTTATGTCATAAAATACATTGCTACTTCTCCATCCATAATAGAATATTTGTGCAGCAGTATGCCTTGTTTGGGTAACACATGGCAAAAGAAGCTTCAAAGTAAACTGCTTCATCAATGTATACATCAGAGGGAAACATTGACAATCAGAAGATGCTTGTATCTACACATCTCTGGTTATTCAAATGTTTTATCCCCTCTGCAGAAATTCCGTTGTAGTCAGTCAGTATCACCTTTAATCGTTCATATCTGTGACCATAAAGGCACAATGAAATGACATACAACATATTACAATCATGCACAGTTTAGTTTAATCTCCTAAAATAATAGTCATATTAATAAATGTAAACAATATATAAAAGCCATGATTATACAAGCTTTAATAATAAAGGAGATCTCTCAATAAGTTTACAAGGTGTCACATAATTTCAGTGGCTGCCAATCAGGTATCTACTGTACAATCAGGAGGCAGGTAAGTACTAAATTAAAATTCATAAAGCATTTCTCATTTGCAATTTCAAGGTATACACAATAAAGTTCAAGAACGAAAAACATATTGAAGGAGACTCAAGACGCTGTAAGAAGAGCTGGCCCTCTTGACGATTATTAAAAAGTCTACCACATAAAATAGGGTGAAGAAAATGTTTTCTAAAAGAGGAACACATGTTCAAAATAGCATAAAGTGCTTTGTTGTTTGAGGAGACACCCCCTCACATGGACAACACAGGAGTGAGTTGAACCAGGTGCCTGTAATAGGAAAGGCCACTGACAATGTATCAAGTTGACTCTTAGCTGTGTGAGATAAAATTCAGGGGCCTTTATCCAACCTTGATATGGCACCATGCTGTAAGTAGTTGAGAGTGGCACGTATGACTGGACACTAACCATATTGAGTGATTTTATCATTCTGGCATTCTCTTTATGTGCCAAAAAACTTTTCTTGGTATGAAATCAGATATCACCTGTACTATCAAAGAGGCTGCTCAGACTCAGATATGGTAAGGTGATTTTAACATACTGGAGCCATGGAATACCCAACATAACAGTGTGTGAGACAATTGTACCATTTCCTCAAAATAATCAACATCCAGTTCCTAATGAGAAATAAGGCTCAGTGTGGATTTCGAGGTCCCTAAATAATCTGTTCTCCATGACCTGAAGGGTCCTCACAACCTTATGCCCCCACACACCAGCCCCTTATATGCCAGCTAAAAACCATTTACTTTTTTAAAGCATAACTATTCCTTTAGGGGGGCTTGTGTCCTGATTTTTTACAAAACTCGAAAATAGATTTGCATGATGTGAATCTCTTGTAATGTAACTCAATATGCAAGTGTTGATTTGTCTCTGAAACCGAAGATTATATTAAATAACACTTGCTTTATAATCAACGCTATCACATTGTCATGGATTTTATAGCTACTGAGGTGGTCATTACAAGTTTGGTGGTCCTATGACCGCCACAGTGGTTATGATGGTCGCACCGCCGGTGGTCCAACGGAGAACACCACCATATTATGAGCATGGTGGTGTTCCCAACAGAACACAGCCAATACACCGCCAGTGTGGACGGACCACTGCAGCAGGCATTTTCAGGTCAGCAGAGACCATGTTTCCCCTGACCATATTGCGAAGTTGCACACAGCCAGGATTTGCGGGGTGGTTTCACTGCCATGAAAAACCCAGCAGAAATGAACAACATAAAAGGAGACACTTAACTTTATGAACACAGACAAATCCACAGCCACCTTTGAACCCGAACTTGAGGTCTTCCCACTGCTCCTGCTGGCCATAATACTCCAGAACCAGCGACGGAGATGAAGACAACCACCGTAAGTACACTCACCTAGCACACATTTCAGGGAAGGCGGTCAGTACACACCCATACACAGCACACAACCCCAGCATTGCTACCCATGGCCGCACACACATGCAAACGTACACCTGTACCAACACACAAACACATCTACATATACACACCCACAGACAAACAACATACACCACGGCCAACATACATGTGCCATACACACACCACACCGTACACACACCACCGGCACTGTCAAACACACCTACACACAGCACCACTGAGTCACACAATTACCATCGTAACCATACAAACACATTGTCAAAGACGCATACCGCACATCTCTATAGGAAAACACATACTGCCAGCAACACGTAACAACAGAATGCAAATAATAACACTGCCAAACAACGTGTCAAATCACACGCCAGGTCTACACAACACACAAAGTACATCACAGATGCATCACAAAACACACCACTACCTCACAATGCCACACAACACCAACAAAAAACATCACAACAAGTTCATAGCACAACTCACCCATACAACTCATGCTGCTATACAAGCACATCACATTCACAGAAGACACACACCAAATCACACCTATATAACACATACCTGTAGGACAAGTTTGTAACCATCGACACCAGCGGTTAAGTGGTGCAGATATAATAAATATATATATAAAATGATGGGGAAAAAACTATCTACAAAATGGGCCTACAGGCCAGTCCATTTGTTCACAGTGCCCCAGACACACTGGGCAATGTATCTGGGCCCAACTTGACTCCTGACTGCAAAGTGGCCTCCGCATGGCAGGGACATCAATGGAGCAGGCAGGCACCTCAGGGGTGATGGGGCAAGGGCAAGGTTTGGGTTTGGGAGGGGGGTCTTTTGGTTTTGGTTTGGACAGGGGGGTTTGCCCTTAAACTTCAACTGAGAGGAAAGGCCCTTGGTTTTGGGTTAGGAGTTGCTTTTGTGGGGCATCAAAGGCTTTGTTGTGGGACAGGCATGGGCAGTACCAAGGGGGTCATGGGAGGTCTGGGAGGTGGAAGGACTGTGTTTGAGGAGGGTAGCGAGGTACTTGGTGGAAACAGGTACTAGATCAGTGGGAGGGACTATGGCAAACTGATAGAGGAATCTTTTTAAAGAACACAAGGGCCATCATTGGAAAAACATTTGGGAGTGGAAGGAGGGGGGGTGCTTGAGAGGTGTTTAGGTGTATGTGCCTTGGGTGTGCTGGGCGTCTGTTGGATGGGTGTGTGTGGGCGTTTAGGTGTACTGGGAGGAGGGGGGAGGAGATTCAGGGAGATGCCAGGGTGAGGGTGTGAGTGTCTGTTGGGTTGGGTTGGTGTCTGCAAATAAGGTGGATGTTCTACATGTGGGGGTGTTGGTAGTCATGGTGAGTGCACATGTGGTGTGTGGGGTGGTTGTATGGGTGTGTGCTATTGTGGGGATGGTGAGCATGAGGGGACTGGTGATTGGATCTGGGAGTGTTGATGTGGTGATAGCAGGTTTGAGTGGTGTAATGTCTGCGAGGGAGGAGTTGGTGAGGGAGTCTGTGTATTGAGTGGATGTTGTTGTGTCTACATGTGTCTGTTGTCTATGTGCATGGCGGTGGTGTGACTTGTGGTGTCTGTGTTTGTCTTGGTGAACCGTGTCTGTTGAGGTGGATGAACGGTGGTCTGACTGTGTGCTCTGGATGGGAGTGGGGAGAGGGGTGTGGGATTGGTCACAGGTAGCTGAATGGGGTACGGGGACAAAGGGACACATTGGCTGCCATAAAAGAGGAGGCCAGAGCCTGAAAGGATCTCCGCAGGCCAGTCAGGGCACCGTGAATGCCTTCCAGGTAGGCATTCATCTGTTGCATCTCTGACGCCAGTCCATGGATGGCATTCACAATGGTTGACTGTCCCACAGAGATGGGCCTCAGGAGGTCAGTAGCCTCCTCATTGAGGGCAGTAGGGCTGACTGTGGCAGGGGCAGAGGTGCCTGCGGTGAAGGAGACACCCAACCTCCTGGGTGAGCAGGCACGGGCAGCTGGGTGGGGATCTACATAGAGGGCGGTGCTGGTAAGGGGGGTTGCAGACAAGGATGTTGCTGGGTTGGAACCAGATAGGTCCTCCAGCACCAGGGATGGTCCATTGGAGGTGGAATCCGAAGAGGATGTTGATCTGGTCTCTCCCGAGGCACTCTTCTTGCCCTCCATCCTACTGGTCCCCTCGGCTGGGCTGGTCTCAGCCTCCTGGGTCCTATGGGCTGCAGCTTCCCCACTCGCCGGTACCCCTTCTCTTTCACCTGATGATGTTGATGCACACAAAGACAGGAAGAGAGGAAGGGAGGGTTGGAGAGAAAGAAAGGGAACAATGGATCAAAACCTATCCATCATTCACACAGACTAACAACTTCAAAATCTGCTGGTATGCTATGGCATTGCATGCTTTTACACTGATATGCACATCTGGGTGAAATCATAGGGGAAACTGGCGTGATGCAGTGAAAACCCACTGATGTGTAAACATTGGCACTCTCTGACTTGATGAAGGGTCATACAATGCACAGTAGTACATTAGTTGCCACGCTACCATGGTCGTGTACATAGACATACCCTGTACTCCTCACTCATGTGATTCCTGCATGCCAAGGTAGCATGCCAACAGATCCATTAGCAATGTGGGAAGTTATATATTGGCCCCCTGCAGCCATCTAAACCTATGGTATGAGGCAGCTGATTGAAAACTCACCAATTTCCTCTGTCCTAGTGGCAGACTATTACTGATGGCAATGCCGTGACACCTCAGGTGTACTGATGCTGATGGAAGGAGCTGGTCACTCCAAAGATATGTAATGTGTCCACACAAACTCAAAGATGGGAGTAGGTCCCCTCATGAGTCACTGTCTGCATGGTATTGGCAGACATAATTAAGACACATCCTGCCAGGGTGGCTAATACCCATAGCCAATGTACAAGTACCAATGATCTACACTATATCTTACCACTTTTAGGCTAACCAAAGCCATACATGCCTGCCATTAGCGAGTTGTGAGTGTGTACTTACCCCCTGGTGGTTGCTGTGCTGCCCTCAAGTGCCCAACCACCTCAGGATAGGCCACTGCCAAAATGCAGGCCATTAGGGCGGTGAGGGTCCAACTGGCACCCCTCCCCCACTGGGAGGAGATCCCCAGCTGGGCCTCAGCGGTCTTACGGGCACAGCGTCTCAAGTCCACCCAACGCTTTCTGCAGTGGGTGCTCCGCTGGGCATGGACACCCAAGGTCTGCACTTGCCTGGTGATGGCATGCCAGATCCCCTATTTCTGATGGGCGCTGACTGCATGGGTGACACAGACAGAAGGAGAAAGTCATATAGAGTGGCATCACAGCAACAGTAGTGGACTCCACACATCAGACACATCTCATGACCACACAAATGTGCACGTACAGCACTAACCCACCAACTCCTTTGCCACCTGCATGCATCCACTCCATGTGCATCATCCCAGTGCGTTTCAGACCCACACACATCACTATCAGACAGGACAGGAAATACCTGCTGCTCTGGTGCCCCATACAACTCTTCATCCAGGGGTTTTCCAGCACCTCCGGGGTGAAGGCAGGGGCCCTATCTCCTGTATGATGTGGCATAATTGCTTCCAGAGACAGAACACAGCAGCTCACGCAGTGGAGGTCTTGCTTGAATGAGTGTCAGGGGTCAAATGAGCTATGCATTAAAAAATGGCGTACACTGCATACACAACCGTTATCGCCGGTGGTGATCATCACATGCCCCAGTCTCCCATAGGCAACAATGTTAGCCAATGAGGAGTTGCACTGTGGTTGAGATCGCCTACCTTCATGATGACTAACGACGGCAGAATCAGGTCACTTCCCTCTGTCCTGTGCTTGCAGAACAGGCGGCTGCCATTTTACATGTATGTAGTGTATTGTAGGTGAATGATAAGTGCATCATGTATGGTTTTAGTGACATGTGCATAGATTACCAATGATCACATATCAAAACATGGTTCACACATGTGATATTCATGGATAGTGTTGTTGGATGCACAAATAACTATGACACAACATGTGCAGTCACTTGCTGGCTCATAGACCTGTCAACCATATCTAAATGTTCAAATTTCACATACACCTTATTACCTGTGGGAATAGGCTGTTGTTACATAGAAGTGTCAAATGTCTTGCTTTTCCAAGCTGTCTGTCTGGGGATGAACTGTCATCAACAATGGCAGACAGGGTCAGTCAACCTGGCCAAATGGATTCAGTGTACTTCAGTGTTATGTCCCCACTACTCTTGTGTGCTACATGTATTGTGTTTGGTGACTTGTGAACTGTTGACCAAAACTTTTTGCTGTTCCTCTCTCCTATTCCTAAATTCCATACAATAGTGGGAACGAGACATGCACCTGTGTACCGGACCCTAGTCGATCTTGCTACCCTGGAAGAATGGTACATTATACAGACCTATCGTCTGAAACGTCAGACCATCATCGAACCATGTACCCTGTTCATGGCTGCCATACGTAATCCCTATGCCATACCTCCAACAGTACAGGTGTTGTCTGTGCTACACTTCCTTGCTTCAGGCTCATTCCATATCACAGTGAGCCTGGCAGCAGGGATGTCACACATATTGTTGTTATCAATATTGCTACCTATCCTTACGGTACACAATGGACGATTATGGAACATAACTTTTACTGACAGTGGGACTTGCCTTTTGTGGAGTAACGTCAGCTGTGAGGGATGGACCATTGGGAATGCATGTCTGGAAAATGTAAGTCTGCCATGGTAATATGTGTTAACATTCCACTTGCCTATTTGCACTAGGGAGCTTGACAATGTACTGCAAGTGTGTTGAGTGAGTAACATTGACTCCGATTGTGATGGTTGTCCTTGTCTTAGTCCATTTGGAAGTATGTTGGGTGGTACTACTCTGATTCCTCGCTTCAATGGTGGCTCCTTTGTCACACGATTTCAGAATAAGTCTGTTCTACAGTCATTCTTCCTGCACATTGCTCCCCCTTCTGTACATCTTCCAGACTTTTAATGGTCAATGTGTTAATTGTTATGACATATTGTACAAAAGTAAATCTTACTTGTTACAATAAAGACAGGTAAGCAGTATCTGTGCTCAATGCTGTTTATTGTGATTCACAAGTGTAATGGGTGATGAGGGGTCATGGTGGATGACATCATCAGAGTAGTGGGACCAACTGTAATTAGTCCAGGTCCAGTACCCAAGGGGCCATGGGACAATGGAGACATGACAGTGGACAGCCAACAGGGTGTCTCATTGGCATACAAGGGAGAATGTTCAGAAGAGGGTTCCTCAGCTTCAGAGGCAGGGGTGATGGTGGTCAGCAGGTCCTCTGACAGGTCCTCCATTCCACTAGATGCAGCAGAAGTAGATGGCTCAGTTGGTATGTGGCTAGTAAAAGGGGCCTGCTGGTGTACGCATGATGGTAGTAAGTTCCTTGAGCACCCCTGCAATGGAGGACATGGTGGCACTGTGAGCCTGCCACAGCTGCATGGCCTCCTGGTGGTATTCCCTCTGAAGCCTCTGGTTCTCCTGCAAGGTTGAGAGGATCTGGCCCATCCTGTTCTGGGATTGCTGGTATGCTCCCAGGACTTTGGAGATGGCCCAGTCAATTCCTTTGGGGGCCCCATCCCTTCGCTGACAGGTGCCCTCCAACTGCCCCTGGCTGCCTGTGCCTGTGCCCCTGGCTCAGTGTACCTACACCCAGTTACATCAGGACCTTCATTGTCTTGTCATTGTCTTGTGACCAGAGTGTTCTGCTGAATGTACAGTCCATGGAACACAGTTTTGGGGACGGCGGGTTGGCTCTGCTATTGTTGCCACTGGGTGGGGACTAAGATATGGGCATGGTAGGGCTGGTAGTGGTGGACTGATCAGTTGTCCCAAATGGGCCAGATAAGTCATCATAGTCCAGACATCCACTGGGGCATCATCCTGGGGAGTGGCAGGGGTACCTATGGATGGAGAGTGAGAGAGTTACATTGTGGAGGTGTACTTGTTAGTTTTTTAGTCTGATGCATACAGCGGTTTGACTTGCTTCCCAGTGATGGCATTGACAGATGCAGCACTGCAGACATTGTTGGTGGGACATTGCCTCCATGTTCCATTGAGGGTTGTGGATAGTGGATGTCATTGCTGTTATTGCCATTTAGTAGTACATAGTTGAAACATCTAGTTGGTGTAGTTGGTGCAATGGTTTTACGTGCAGGTGTTCCACTGTGAAGTGGGAATAGCAGCTTTTCATGTGTAGTGAATAATACATTGTGGGAGTTGTATTGATTGCCATTGTGAGTGCTACCAGTGCACTAGGGAGGGACTGTGTGGGGATAGTGGCAGTGAGGTGGTGTGGCATGCAGGGGAGGTGCACTAGGTGATTGGGTGGGGGAGGAAGTGTACGATGGGGTGAATTAGGGAGTGATAAGGTGGTGGGGATGCATGCTGTACAGGAGTCGTTGGTGCCAGGGGAGTGTTGTTGATTTACCAGAGTCCAGTCCTCTGGTTATTCCAGTCAGGCCCTCTGGATGCATAATGTCCAAGACCTTCTCCTCCTACGATGTGAACTCTTCGGGAGGAGGTGGGGGTCCATTGACAGTCTTGTTGATGGCAATCTGATGTCGTGAAGCCATGGAATGTACCTTCCCCCTAAGGTCATTCCACGTCTCCCTGATGTCCTCCCTTGTGCATGGATGGGTGCCCACTCCACCATAACTTAACTGTCCTGGCTATGGATGTTTTCTGGATGTGTGGTCCCAACAGTTGTGGCTCTACCCTGACAATTTCATCGACCATGACCCTGATCTCTTAGTCTGTGAATCGTGTGTGTTTTTGAGGGGACATGGTGGTAGTGTGGTTTGGGGGGGTTTCGTGTTCAAGGGTGGGGTGTTTGGGGCTTGATGGGGCGTGGGGGGTACTGAGGTTGGTGTGCTGGTGTGTTGTGGTGTTTGTGTGCAGCTGTGATGTGTCTATGATGTTGATGGTGCAGTTGTGTGGTGCGTGCTGCATGTGAAGTGTATATGTGCCTATGGTGTATAAGTGTGGCTCCTCGTTGTCTGTGGTTGTAGTTGCAAAGGATTGTGGGTTGTATGGGGGGTGTTTTATAGTGGTGGGTGTGTGCAGTGTGGGTGTGTGTCAGATGTGGGGTATTCATACTGTCCAATACGGTGTTGGGTTCTGGTGGAGGTCATGATTTGAGCGCGGTGGTTTGCACCGCCAATGGTTTTCCTCCATGCAATGACTGCTGATTTGTGGGTCGTAATATGGAGGGGAGGATGTTGTCTGCATGGCAGGGGTGGTGGTAGGACCGCCTCTGTCCTGCCCTCGGTCGGCCTGACAATGTCGGATTTGTGGCTTTTTTTGGGCGGTCTTCAGTATGTGACTTGTAATAATCCGGTCGGGATACCGCCATCACTGCTGGTATTTTGGCAGACGCCACCATGGCGGTCTTCCAAAAAGACCACCAAACTCTTAATGAGGGCCTGAATGTCAGCTCCAGTTTATTAATGGTGCTTACAACCGAGATCTGAGTGACTAAAACACACATCAAGTCCAGACTAGCATGGGAAAGTAAATTGTTCTTTTTAAAATAATATTGAAGTAGAAAAACAATTATTAAAATATTAGAATATATAATGTAGTTATTTTATAGTATTTATTTTTTCTTAAAATTATATTTTAAAAATATAAAATATAGTCTACATATTACTTGTAATTGTTTTCTTCCATTTGGATCGGGTATTGAGCATGTAGTCTTTTATAAAAGGTATGTCTTACTTTGCATGGGACTTGATGTTTTAAAGAATTATATATGATAATTATTAATTGTTTAATAAAATCTTCATTTATTGTATTAATGTATATTCAATGTAATTTTGTTATGGGTTTGTGGATTTCATTGAGGAATAGGATGAATAGTATTTACAAAATGAATAAAAGAATACATTTTTATGATAAAAATATTACATTTTGTAAACATATTTGACAATGTTGATTTCAAATATGTTTGTCTCTTCACATTGTTTTATTTGCATTTATATTTAAAAGTTTCAAATTAATAATATATTATGTAATTATTAAAACAAGGACTATAGGTTTCAGAATTTTAATATTACAAATCATTTAATTTGCCAATTAAAACTTAATTCAATTTGAATGAATTTAAAAACATGGTTTACAAATGTGTTCAACACATACTAATGGCTTACAAACTATACTACTATGTTTCTCATTATTATTATTATTATTATTATTAATAATATTATTGTTATTATTAATAATACTATGTAATGTATTGTAAATAGATTGGTTATATCTTAAGCATACTTACTTTTTTCCAATATGTATAAGAGTGAAATTTTGATTTTGTAAAGTAAAAGTTAAAAAATATTTTTTAAGTTATATTTTTGACAATTTGTAGCCTGATTTACAGAAATGAAAATTACTGATTCCCGATTTGCGATTCACACCAAATCCCAAAATAAAAAATGACAAAGTTGATTTACAAACATTTACCTTATGCAAATAGTGATTCATTAGGATTCGGTATTTTAAAATAATAATTTGGTAATTGTGAAATTTCAAATGTAGCACCTGAAGGTAATAAGGACCACACCCAACTCAGTAAGTGTATTTTCTGGAGGCAGTAGATCATTGTCTTTATTTGCCTTTCAGCCAAGCACTTCAATTGAAGAAAATGGTAAGTCAGGAGCCACAGAGAGAGTTGAGGAAACCTCATGTTGCACTGAAACAGAGCAGCCAGAAACTGTCATTTACATTTCCACTGACACAGAAAGTGCAAACAGCAGTCAGTTTAACAGAATAACTGCAGTAGAACACACTACCATTCATGCTACTTCAGCTGGCAATGAAGATCAAAGCATGCCATATGTACCTGTAGTACATAGAGGATGAAAGCCAGTATGACAGACCATGAGGTCCAGGATTCATCCAGACAATTTCATGTATTTGAGCAATCCTTGCTGAAAATACAACATGATCAATACAAAACAGGGTCACATGGGACTTAGTAAGTCAAAGCTAATGCCCATTAGGTCTGCGAGCTATGTAATAATACTTAATCAATTTCATTAGTTTTGATTCAGTTGGACATAAAATCCTATATGTGTGCAGATAATTCTATATTGACCAGTTAAAAAAATAATCAGATGCAAGTGCTGGACAAATATTTACATTTCTTTATATAGAGATATAGATATCTCTCTCTCGCTCTCTCTCTTTATATATATATATATATATATATATATATATATTCACCCAACTTTTCCCGAAATATCAAGGCTCTTTACGTGACGGTCCGACCATGGATTCGGGAACTCCACAAATAATACCACAACATTTTCTTACAAAATGGAAGAAAAAGGTCAGGACACTTCCAGCCAGTTGCAATAAGTTTACTGTCACACAGAGCGTTCCTCCCAACGCGTTTCAGCCGTAGCCTTCTTCAGGGAATAATCCCTCTTATCAAAAATAGTCCTTAACCATATGGGTGAATATTGTGGATATTTCGAACCCAAACAACTACAGTGGTCTCCTCATGACACCGTTGTCCACCTCTCACATATGCCTTCAATGTAACATATAAAGCCCCAAGTGTTTTGACATACGTACCACCAAGAAATAATCAGAATAATATTGTTTTCCATCTTACAAATCCAAATCTTTATGGAAAACAGGATCATAAGAGAAGGACATTCGCATCACTTTTGCCTTTCTAACTGTGGAGGTCCCTAGTCCACCTCCCTGCTATTCACTCCACAGGTCTTCAACAACGTATCAGCACAACATAAACAGCACAGGGAAGCATCAGAATTAAGTTCAGTGGGTTAAAGTGTTGAGAGAGGCATTGGAGAAGGCAATGATGTAACCACAGCAGGCTTTGAGGAACTAACTATGGCAATAGAAGAGCTGGTTACTCAAATGGCAAATTACTTTGCTTCAAACATGAAACATCAGAGGCACACTAATAATCATCTACAAAGGACTGTGGACATTTTGCGAAAAGGTTTGCTATAACATCACCAGCAATGTGTAAGAGAAAAGCTAACATGGACGTTGAGTAGTGATGTCGAAAACACCCTTGAAAAAATACAAATTGCTAATATGAGAAATAGGCCAATAATGCCAGTTGATGAAACTGAGGTGAGCTCAAGTGTGAGCACCATGTCCATGGGTGAACCTGCTAGATGTATGAGCACTAGAAGCCATATGGCTGAAGGACAGGAAGGATCAACCAGTATTCTCTACAAGGACCAAGTAGTGGACGTTAAAGGTAAAAATAGTCACAAAAACTCTGCCACATCGTATATTATGCAGAAGACTAAGGTGGTCATTACAACCCTGGCGGACGGTGTTAAAGCGGCGGTAAGACCGCCAACAGGCCGGCGGTACAAAAATTACAATTACAACCGTGGCGGAAACCACTTTAACACTCAGACCGCCACGGCGGTACAAACAAACAGCGCAGGGGTCACCGCCAACCGACAGGCGGGAGACAATGTACCGCCCACACTATTATGACAGGCCAATCCGCCACCTTTTCCGGGCGGATAAAAACACGGCGGAAACAGGATTTTCGAAGGGAAAACTCTCACCTCTACACACCCCACGAGGAACGAGGACACCATCTAACTGGAACTCCAAATTCTACCTGCGATAGTCTTCCTGCTCCTCTACCAGGAGCACGAACGCCGGCGGCGAAGACCACAGTGAGTACTGTACCTACGACACAGGGGAGGGGGGAGGCAAAAAACAGGGACACATACATACAACACTCCCACCCCCACCCTCACCCACTTCAACACACACACTAATACATGTTGATACATTACAGTTACACCCCCAAGCCCCCCGGAAAAATGCAAAGACAAAAGGAAATGATTGTAACGATTGTAATCTATTAAAATCCAGTACTCCAAAATATATATACACTATAAACAAATATATACACCAATAATACAAGTCCAGGTATTGCACCATTTATAGTCTGTGGACCACTGGGCCCGAAATGCATGGGCGAGGCCCACACTCGATACCCGATCAAAACAGAGAGAACACTGCAGGGGCATCAGATAGAAATACAACAGGCACCTCAGGGGGAATGGAAGGGGGGCACCTCAGCCGGATGAGTGCATGACGCCAGATCCACGAGGGGGCTCAATGCCCACTGATGTATCCAGGGCAGTGCAAAGCCACAGTCTCTCAAGTCTCTACAGTGGGTGGTTTGCCCACTGTTCAATCCTGGGGAGTACAAAGCCACAGTCTCTCAAGTCTCTACAGTGGGTGGGTTGCCCACTGTAACATCCTGGGGAGTGCAAAGCCTCAGTCTCTCAAGTCTCTACAGTGGGTGGGTTGCCCACTGTTCAATCATGGGGAGTGCAAAGCCACAGTCTCTCAAGTCTCTACAGTGGGTGGTTTGCCCACTGTTCAATCCTGGGGAGTGCAAAGCCACAGTCTCTCAAGTCTCTACAGTGGGTGGTTTGCCCACTGTTCAATCCTGTGGAGTGCAAAGCCACAGTCTCTCAAGTGGATAACAGTCTCCACTGGTTCTGGAGGGGGACTGGTGCCCAGAGTGCTTCATCCTGTGAAGGGCAGAGGTAGTGGATGGATGTCTCCACTCGTTCTGGAGGGGGACTGGTGCCCAGAGTGCTTCATCCTGTGAAGGACAGAGGTAGTGGATGGATCTCTCCACTGGTTCTGGAGGGGTGACTGGTGCCCAGAGTGCTTCATCCTGTGACCGTGCCACAATCCAGGAACTGTGTACCCAGTTGGAGCCAGACCTGATGTCAGCAATCCGCCATCCCACAGGAATCCCCCCCTCAAGTGCAGGTGCTGTCAGTGCTCCATTTCCTTGCAAGTGGCTCTTTTCAAACAACTGTGGCCATGGCATCAAGGATGTCCCAGCCTATGTTTTCCAACGTATTGTCCAGAGTGTTGTCTGCCCTTCTGAAACACATGCGGAGCTACATCGTTTTCCTTCAGGTTGAGGATTTGCCTACAGTGAAAGGTGATTTCTATGCCCAGGGAATTATCCCCAACATCATAGGTGCCATTGATGGGACCCATGTGGCTTTGGTCCCCCCACAAGAGTGAACAGGCGTACAGAAACCGGAGGAGTTATCATTCTATGAATGTACAGATGGTATGTTTGGCAGACCAGTACATCTCCCATGTGAATGCCATGTTCCCTGGCTCAGTGCATCACGCCTACATCCTGCGAAATAGCAGCATCCCTTATGTGATGGGTCAACTCCAGAGGCACCGTGTGTGGCTATTAGGTGAGCACCTGGAAGCAAGTCAGTGGGAATGGTTGTCTGGGGTTATCCCTCCAGGTTAGTGTGTGACTAACAGTTGCCCCTCACCATTTGAAGGTGACTCTTGTTACCCCAACCTGTCATGGCTACTGACCCTAGTGAGGAATCCAAGGACCAGGGCAGAGGAACGCTACAATAAGGCCCATGGACGAAGTAGGAGGGTGATCGAGCGGACCTTCGGCCTCCTGAAGGCCAGGTTCAGGTGCCTCCATATGACAGGTGGATCCCTTTTCTACTCACCAAAGAAAGTGTGCCAGATCATTGTGGCCTGCTGTGTGCTTCACAACTTGGCTTTGCGACGACAGGTGACTTTTCTGCAGGAGGATGGTCCAGATGGCGGTGTTGTGGCAGCTGTGGAGCCTGTGGACAGTGATGAGGAGGAAGCAGAGGAAGAAGACATGCACAACAGGGACTCAGTGATCCAGCAATATTTCCAGTGAAACACAGGTAAGAATACAATCCTGCCTACTACATGTACTTTTACACTACTACCTCTCTCCTGTCTGTCGTTTTCACCCAGTGTATGGTCACTGAGTTGTCACTTTCCCTTACGGTTTCACAGATGTGGGTCCCACTGTGTGACATCTGCTTAAATTCCTCATTGACTAGAGCTGTGTGACATAGGTATGTTGACATTACTATTTCAAATACATTTTGTCACTGTAATTGCTAATACACTATTTTGAAATCTCAGACAGACTCCAGATCATGTTGTGCTTTAGTTGTGTTTATTTAAATGCAAAATATTGGAGGGGTAGTTAAATGGTGAGGGTGGAGGAGTGTCCATGGCAGAGTCCAGTCTATTAGTCTCACAGGTGCATTGCCCATATGGGCATAGGAAGTGGAGCTGGGGCAGTTTAATTATGGACAGGGTGACAAAGTGAGACAGTAGGATGACAATCAGGGTGGTCTCATTTCTTGGCGGGGGTCTTGGCATCGTTCTCTGTCTTGTTCCTGGATCTATACTGTTCCTCCTGCATGCGCTGGATCGCCTGGAACTTGGCCAGTACCGCTGCCATCGTCTCCTGGGAGTGGTGGTATGCTCCCATGATGGAGGAGAGGGCCTCGTGGAGAGTGGGTTCCCTTGGCCTGTCCGTCCCCTGTCGCACGGTAGCCCTCCCAGTTACCCTGTGTTCCAGTACCTCCGTCCCCTGGACCGTGTGCCCACTGCCTCCAGGTCCCTGTTGTTGGGGTGGTGGGTTATTCTGGGTTCCCTGTAGTGGTGGACACACATCTGATTGACATGTCCTGGGGACGGAGGTATGGGCCTGCTGGTTGGGTGCTGTGCTGGTGTTTCCAGAGGGGGGAAGGTCTGTGGTGGCTTGTGCCTGTGTGAGGGGAACCGACTGTCCCAAGGTCCCCGATGGTCCGGGCTGGTCATCTGGATCCAGTTGGACAGAGGTGCTGTCATCACTGTGGGCCTCTTCTGTTGGTGGTGTGGACATGTGTGGAGCCTCCTGTCCGGTGACATTGGGTAGGGGTCCTGCAGGGGTATAAAAGGATGTTTATTAAATCTGTGTGTGAAATGGTGTGCAATGGGTGGGTGACCGTGTACCCCAGTGCTAGCATTCCTGTGTGGGAGCTTGTGTGATGGTGGTTTAGGGGGGTGTATGGGTAAGTGCAGTGGCCATGCTTTGGTGATGGGTGTCCATGTTTTGTAGTTGCATGCAGTGCTTGGTGTTGGGATGTGTGGTTTGTGATGTTGGAACATTTGTGAGGAGTTGGGGTGCTGGGGGTGAGGGTGAGGGTGGGGGTATGTGATAGCATGCAGGTAGGGTGGGGGATGTAATAGTGAAGCTTTGACTTACCAGAGTCCATTCCTCCATCTACTCCTGTGAGGCCCTCAGGATGCAGAATCGCCAAAACCTGCTCCTCCCATGTTGTTAGTGGTGGGTGAGGAGGTAGGGGTCCGCCGCCAGTCCGCTGAACCGCCAGGTGGTGTCTTGAGACCACGGAACGCACCTTCCCCTGTAGGTCGTTCCACCTCTTCCTGATATCCTCCTGATTTCTTGGGTGTTGTCCCACTGCGTTGACCCTATCCACTATTCTGCGCCATAGCTCCATCTTCCTAGCTATGGAGGTGTGCTGCACCTGTGCTCCGAATAGCTGTGGCTCTACCCGGACGATTTCCTCCACCATGACCCTGAGCTCCTCCTCCGAGAACCTGGGGTGTCTTTGCCGTGCCATGGGGTGGTGTAGGTGATGTGTGGGGTGGAGTGTGTGGTGATATGTAATGGTGTGTTGTGTGAGGTGCGTGGAAGTTTTGTGGGTGATGGTGTTGTGTGCCTGTGGATGCTGTTGTTCTTGCTGGTGGTGTCTCTCTGGCCTTCTTTCTGAATTTTTTGTCGTTGGGGTTTGTGGGTGATGTTGGTGTGTGTTTTATATTGTAATGGGTGTGTGGGAGTGGTGTGTGTATGTGTATCAGGTGTGTCTATTTTGAATTGTCCAATGTGGGGATGTTTTGTAAGAGTGTGTGTATTTTGAGTGCAGCGGTGTGTACCGCCAATGGAATACCGCGGATGAAAGACCGCCGCGTGGATTCATGTGTCGTGATAGTGTGGGCATATTTCTGTTGGCGTGACAGTGGAGGATTTGTTTTCGCCAGTTTATCACTGACCTTTGGTGTGGTGGACTTGTGTGGGTGTCTGAATTTTGGTGATTTAGAAATGTGGGTCATAATAGTTGTGGCGGAATTCCGCGGCCGCGGCGGTGTGTTGGCGGTCTTCTGCACGGCGGTAAGCGGCTTTTACCGCCAATGTTGAAATGACTGTCTAAGGGCCTGATTACAACTTTGGCAGAGGGGATTACTCGGTCCCCAGAGTGACGGAAATCCTGTCCGCCGTTTTACAAGTTCCATAGATTATATTCAAACTTGTAAAACAGAGGGCGGGACATCTGTCACATTTGGGATGGAGTAATACCCTCTGCCAAGGTCGTAAGTGCTTTAAATGACATTCTAACAAATTTTAAAGAATATTTATGTTGGCAAAGAAAAAATGAGTGGATATTTTTTTCATCTTCTGAATGACCTGTGAATAAACAGAATAATGCGTATTTACTATGCATCACATTTTGAGTATTTTATTATTTACATTTGTTAAAAAAAATGCTTGCCTTCTTTGCCTTAACAATTGGGATTAGACGAATCATTTTCATGTGCATGTCCTGCTGCTGCTCCATTCCTGGAGGTGGGAATCAAAGGAGAGTTTCTTCAATCTCCTCTTTTGAATCATCCCTTGCAGACTCCATGGGCAGAGTACTAAGCACAGCTAAGTTGTGTAGCATTGCACAAGTGGCAATAGTCCTACAGCATATCGTAGGGTCATACTCCAAGGCCCCCTTTCTTTAATGTAGACATCAAAATCCGTCTTCAAGTAGGCAGGCGTTTCTTTCTACAATGGTACTTGTTTGCCTGTTGGCAGCATTATATCTCTTTTGTCTAGGAGAGAGGTTCCTAACCATTTTACTTTTGTAGACCCCCACTTAACTGGAATCAGAACCCCCACTGAATCATAATTGGAAACTAGTGTCCCTCCAACCTAAGTTACTTCTCTGAATTAAACCACAAACAAATACACAGAAATACAGAACCAAACACAAATAATTGAATATTGTATTTAATTCACAAGTACATTTAAGAAAAGACAAAGTTTTAATTTTGATGGGAATGTTGGCACATGTTCACATTTGCAGAGCATTCTAACTATTTCAGTTTTACCGTGTGCTTCGTTATTTTTATACACTTTGTTAACCTGTTTATACTATCTAATTTTCACCTTCAGTGCCCACAGTCCCACAGTGATAACAGCAGCTCTGGTCGTCTGGATTTGGATGACCAACCTGGCCCATCAGGGACCTCCGCACAGTCAGTTACCCAGGCACTGTCACACACCACCACAGAGCCTACCCCCTGAGGAAACACCACCACATCACCCATCCAGTGGGCCCATACCTCTGTCCCCAGGACACATCAATCAGCAGTGTGTCCCCACTACAGGGACCCCAGGCCACCCACAAACACAGGACAACCAGGGACCTTGGGTCAGTGGCAGTGGGCACATGGTTCAGGTGACAGTGGCACAGGACAACAGGGAAGCTGGGGGGACTGCTGTGCAGTGGAGAAGCCAACCACTTACCCCATCCTCCCCAGGATGGAGCTCACAGGGCACAATGCCCCCTCCAGAACCAGTGGAGAAGCCATCCACTCACCCCATCCTCCCCAGGATCAAGCAAAGGGCATGTTGCCCCATCCAGAGCATGTGGGCAAGTCACCCACTTGTGAGACTGTGGCCTTGCCGTCCCCTGTCGCACTGTAGCCCTCCCAGTTCCCCTGTGTTCCAGTGCCTCCGTCCCCTGGACCGTGTGCCCACTGCCTCCAGGTCCCTGTTGTTGGGGTGGTGGGTTATTCTGGGTTCCCTGTAGTGGTGGACACACATCTGATTGACATGTCCTGGGGACGGAGGTATGTGCCCGCTGGGTGGGTGCTGTGCTGGTGTTTCCAGAGGGGGGAAGGTCTGTGGTGGCTTGTGCCTGTGTGAGGGGAACCGACTGTCCCGAGGTCCCCGATGGTCCGGGCTGGTCATCTGGATCCAGTTGGACAGAGGTGCTGTCATCACTGTGGGCCTCTTCTGTTGGTGGTGTGGACATGTGTGGAGCCTCCTGTCCGGTGACGTTGGGTAGGGGTCCTGCAGGGGTATAAAAGGATGTTTATTAAATCTGTGTGAAATGGTGTGCAATGGGTGGGTGACCGTGTACCCCAGTGCTAGCATTCCTGTGTGGGAGCTTGTGTGATGGTGGTTTAGGGGGGTGTATGGGTATGTGCAGTGGCCATGCTTTGGTGATGGGTGTCCATGCTTTGTAGTTGTTTGCAGGGCTTGGTGTTGGGATGTGTGGTTTGTGATGTTGGGACATTTGTGAGGAGTTGGGGTGCTGGGGGTGAGGGTGAGGGTGGGGATATGTGATAGCATGCAGGTAGGGTGGGGGATGTAATAGTAAAGCTTTGACTTACCATAGTCCATTCCTCCATCTACTCCTGTGAGGCCCTCAGGATGCAGAATCGCCAAAACCTGCTCCTCCCATGTTGTTAGTGGTGGGTGAGGAGGTAGGGGTCCGCCGCCAGTCCGCTGAACCGCCAGGTGGTGTCTTGAGACCATGGAACGCACCTTCCCCTGTAGGTCGTTCCACCTCTTCCTGATGTCCTCCCGATTTCTTGGGTGTTGTCCCACTGCGTTGACCCTATCCACTATTCTGCGCCATAGCTCCATCTTCCTAGCTATGGAGGTGTGCTGCACCTGTGCTCCGAATAGCTGTGGCTCTACCCGGACGATTTCCTCCACCATGACCCTGAGCTCCTCCTCCGAGAACCTGGGGTGTCTTTGCCGTGCCATGGGGTGGTGTAGGTGATGTGTGGGGTGGAGTGTGTGGTGATATGTAATGGTGTGTTGTGTGAGGTGCGTGGAAGTTTTGTGGGTGATGGTGTTGTGTGCCTGTGGATGCTGTTGTTCTTGCTGGTGGTGTCTCTCTGGCCTTCTTTCTGAATTTTTTGTCGTTGGGGTTTGTGGGTGATGTTGGTGTGTGTTTTATATTGTAATGGGTGTGTGGGAGTGGTGTGTGTATGTGTATCAGGTGTGTCTATTTTGAATTGTCCAATGTGGGGATGTTTTGTAAGAGTGTGTGTATTTTGAGTGCAGCGGTGTGTACCGCCAATGGAATACCGCGGATGAAAGACCGCCGCGTGGATTCATGTGTCATGATAGTGTGGGCATATTTCTGTTGGCGTGACAGTGGAGGATTTGTTTTCGCCAGTTTATCACTGACCTTTGGTGTGGTGGACTTGTGTGGGTGTCTGAATTTTGGCGATTCAGAAATGTGGGTCATAATTGTTGTGGCGGAATTCCGCGGCCGCGGCGGTGTGTTGGCGGTCTTCTGCACGGCTGTAAGCGGCTTTTACCGCCAATGTTGAAATGACTGTCTAAGGGCCTGATTACAACTTTGGCAGAGGGGATTACTCGGTCCCCAGAGTGACGGAAATCCTGTCCGCCGTTTTACAAGTTCCATAGATTATATTCAAACTTGTAAAACAGAGGGCGGGACATCTGTCACATTTGGGATGGAGTAATACCCTCTGCCAAGGTCGTAAGTGCTTTAAATGACATTCTAACAAATTTTAAAGAATATTTATGTTGGCAAAGAAAAAATGAGTGGATTTTTTTTCATCTTCTGAATGACCTGTGAATAAACAGAATAATGCGTATTTACTATGCATCATATTTTGAGTATTTTATTATTTACATTTGTTAAAAAAAAAATTGCCTTCTTTGCATTAACAATTGGGATTAGACGAATCATTTTCATGTGCATGTCCTGCTGCTGCTCCATTCCTGGAGGTGGGAATCAAAGGAGAGTTTCTTCAATCTCCTCTTTTAAATCATCCCTTGCAGACTCCATGGGCAGAGTACTAAGCACAGCTAAGTTGTGTAGCATTGCACATGTGGCAATAGTCCTACAGCATATCGTAGGGTCATACTCCAAGGCCCCCTTTCTTTAATGTAGACATCAAAATCCGTCTTCAAGTAGGCAGGCGTTTCTTTCTATAATGGTACTTGTTTGCCTGTTGGCAGCATTATATCTCTTTTGTCTAGGAGAGAGGTTCCTAACCATTTTACTTTTGTAGACCCCCACTTAACTGGAATCAGAACCCCCACTGAATCATAATTAGAAACTAGTGTCCCTCCAACCTAAGTTACTTCTCTGAATTAAACCACAAACAAATACACAGAAATACAGAACCAAACACAAATAATTGAATATTGTATTTAATTCACAAGTACATTTAAGAAAAGACAAAGTTTTAATTTTGATGGGAATGTTGGCACATGTTCACATTTGCAGAGCATTCTAACTATTTCAGTTTTACTGTGTGCTTCGTTATTTTTATACACTTTGTTGACCTGTTTATACTATCTAATTTTCACCTTCAGTGCCCACAGTCCCATAGTGATAACAGCAGCTCTGGTCGCCTGGATTTGGATGACCAACCTGGCCCATCAGGGACCTCCGCACAGTCAGTTACCCAGGCACTGTCACACACCACAAAAGAGCCTACCCCCTCAGGAAACACCACCACATCACCCATCCAGTGGGCCCATACCTCTGTCCCCAGGACACATCAATCAGCAGTGTGTCCCCACTACAGGGACCCCAGGCCACCCACAAACACAGGACAACCAGGGACCTTGGGTCAGTGGCAGTGGGCACATGGTTCAGGTGACAGTGGCACAGGACAACAGGGCAGCTGGGGGGACTGCTGTGCAGTGGAGAAGCCAACCACTCACCCCATCCTCCCCAGGATGGAGCTCACAGGGCACAATGCCCCCTCCAGAACCAGTGGAGAAGCCATCCACTCACCCCATCCTCCCCAGGATCAAGCAAAGGGCATGTTGCCCCATCCAGAGCATGTGGGCAAGTCACCCACTTGTGAGACTGTGGCCTTGCACTCCCCAGGAGCAAGCACAGGTCATGTTGCCCCCTCCAGAGCATGTGGGCAAGTCACCCACTTGAGAGACTGTGGCCTTGCACTCCCCAGGATCAAGCACAGGGCATGTTGCCCCCTCCAGAGCATGTGTGCAAGTCACCGACTTGAGAGACTGTGGCCTTGCACTCCCCTGGATCAAGCACAGGACATGTTGCCCCCTCCAGAGCATGGAGGTAAGTCACCCACTTGAGAGACTGTGGCCTTGCACTCCCCAGTGCAGAGTGATGGGCATGGTGCCCCCTCCAGGACCAGTGGCATTGTACCATCTTCCGGCTGAGGTGCCAACCCATTCCCCATCCCCCTGAGGTGCCTGGCTATTTACGACCTGATGCCCCTGCAGTGTTCTCTCCGTGTTGTTGCAGGACTGAGGTGGGCCCTTGGACTTTGTAATGTGGCCCTGTGGCCCACGAACATTGAGGAGTGGGCAGTGTCCTTTGATTTGTAAATATGTACATACTTTTTGATTTTGATGCACTTATTCCTACTACATTTATCTTATTACACTCCTTTTACTCTATTGTAGTTGTCCTTGCATTATTCCTGAGTGTTACGGGGTGAATATGTAATGTTACTGCATCTGCTTGTGTGTATGGTGTTGGAGGTGGGGGTGTTGCGTGTGTGTGTCACTCTCTTTTTCCTCCTCCCTCCCCTGTGTGCTAGGCGGCAGTACTCACTGTGGTCGTCTTCACCGGCGTTCGTGTTCGTAGTGGAGCAGCACGTAGAAGAGCAAGGGGAACACATGTAACTAGGGCTCCATGGTATTGTGGTTCTTCCTTGAGTCTCCAGAGGTGAGTTGTTTCCCTTTATCCAGGTAAAAGTTTCCGGACAAGAAACCTGCTTGTGAAGAATCCCTGAACAGAAAAGCAGTCCTAGTGAGTCCTTTGGTCAGCCAGGTGGTTCCTCTTGGCAGGTCTGGTTCAGGGATTCTTCACCAGCAGGTTTCTTGTCCAGAAGTGTCTGTGAGGTAGAGTGTCTACCACAAGAAGTGTCTAAAGTCTGTGGTTTTTGGTCCTCTTCTTATACGCATTTTAGTATTTGAAGTAGGCTTACTTAAAACAAAAGTCCCACTTGTTTGTGAAATCCTGCCTTGCCCAGGCAAGGCCTCAGACACACAATAGGGGGTTGGAGACTGCATTGTGTGAGAGCAGGCACAGTCCTTTCAGGTGCAAGTGACCATTCCTCCTCTCCCTCCTAGCACAGATGGCTCATCAGAATAAGCAGGCTACACCCCAGCCCCCTTTGTGTCACTGTTTGGAGAGAGGTGCAAACAGCCCAACTGTCAAACTAACACAGACAGGGAATCCACAAACAGGCAGAGTCACAAAAATGGTTCAAGCAAGACAATGCCCACTTTCTTAAAGTGCCATTTTCAAACACACAATCTCAAAATCAATTTTACTAAAAGATGTATTTTTAAATTTTGAGTTCAGAGGTCCCAAACTCCACATGTCTATCTGCTCCCAAAGGGAAGCTACACTTTAATAATGTTTAAAGGCAGCCCCCAGGTTAACCTATGAGACTGATAGGCCTTGCAACAGTGAAAACTGAATTTGGCAGTATTTCACGGTCAGGACATATATAACACATTAGTATATGCCCTACCTTAACCATACACTGCACCCTGCCCATGGGGCTACCAAGGGCCTACCTTAGGGGTGTCTTCCATGTAGGAAAAGGTAAAGGTTAGGCCTGGAAAGTGGGTACCCTTGCCAAGTCGAATTTACAGTTTAAAACTGCATACACAGACACTGCAGTGGCAGGTCTGAACCATGATTAGAGGGCTGCTTATGTGGGTGGCACAACCAGTGCTGCAGGCCCACTAGTAGCATTTGATTTACAGGCCCTGGGCACCTCTAGTGCACTTTACTAGGGACTTACTAGTAAATCAAATATGCAAATCATTGATAAACCAATCAACAATACAATTTACACAGAGAGCATATGCACTTTAGCACTGGTTAACAGTGGTAAAGTGCTCAGAGTTCAAAAGCCAACAAAAACAGGCCAAGAAAAATAGGAGGAAGCAGGCAACACATTTGGGGATGACCCTGCAAAAATGGCCACATCCAACAGTGGACAAATTAAAATACGAGAATAGTCTACACAACAAAGCACTTGAGGAAAATGTGCCACTGCATAACACTGAATTAGGGTACTGTGCAACTCTGCAGGGGAAGGAAATGTAGGTATTTACCTCTGATGCCAATGTCTCAAGAAAATTGAGGAAACACCTATATACACTACTGTGAGAAATTCCACCTGCAACTGCCACAGGGTGTTGGTAGCTTAAAGAAGCTAGCAGATGTAAACTACACAGTATTGAATATGTCTAGGTATTGCTTCACTGCACTGGATAGGTATAATTAATTAGTGTCCAAATAATTTAACAAAGTAAAAATAACCTCTCTGGTAAACGTATATCTTGCATACATTTCCTCATCAGTTTGATCAAACAAAGTCACTCCCTGCCTGAATATGCTTTCTCTCCTATTCTTCCTCTTTTGTTGAGCTTACAGAATTCATATCTTCCTTATTACAGCATGAATACAGCCACTATGATAGACTGCAAGGCATTTTGGGTTCACTTTAATACTTTGCACCTGGTTGCCATCTGATCCCAATTGATAGAATTTTGCACACGGAAAGGCAGTCTTTTCAGGATCTTCCTAATTGTGAACATTTGTAAATCAAAATAGTAACTCACTATTTAGAAACCCTTTCAAGTGATTCAAAGAATTTCTATTCCAAAAATCAGAAATCTGTTTTTATTTGGTGCAGTGCACCAGCACAGTCTACATTTTCACAATGACAGCAATAAAAGCATAAAAAACCAGCACAACACTGCTTCATGGTTCTCAGCAAACCTTACGGAATTAAAAAAGGAAGCGAGAAAATGCAGAAAGAGAATGGAGAAAACATATGATGTGCCTAGCAACACAAAAAAATCAATAAAGAGTTACCAATATGTGATAAGAGAAGCTAGAGTGTTCTACTTCACCATTAAAATAGAAAACACCCCTAAATCCTCAAAAGAGCCATTCAAACTGGCAAATAGCCTTAGAAAGCCAGCTAAGAGTCAAAGTGGCCCTACTCCTTCAGTAGAGTGGTGTAATATGCTTGCAAACATTTTTCGTGGGAAGTTTAACAGCGTTCTGCTAGCTCTTCCCAAAGACGCCAAAGATCAATCAAGGTTGCTGCAGTGCTACCAAAATACACACTAATGGTCTTCGCTCACATGAGCAGAGAAGCAACAGAGGAGACCCTATGGACAATCAAATCAGGGTCACTGTTTGACCTTGCCCCCCTGATATTTTAAGGAGAGGAAGAAACACTATCCTGGGTAACCTGACCAACCTATTCAACCACTCACTACACAGTGTCATGGTCCCTCTAGCATGGAAACATGCAGCAGTTAAACCCTGCCTAAAAAATAATACAACAGCCCGCTTACGGGTATCCCATTTTTGACCCAACTTCTTACTTTTGGGGATGAGTAAGACCCTTGAAAAGTTTATTAACAAGCATCTGTTTGCATTTCTGGAGGCTCGCTCCATCCTACACCATATTCAAACAGGGTTCAGGCCGGACAGCCACACTGAAACCCCTCTATTAGCCACAACAGAAAAACGTAAAGCTATTCTGGACCAAAGAAGATCAACAGCAATGACTCTGTTGGACCTGACTGCAGCAAGTTGCTCATAGGTTTCCTGATGACTCCACACTTTCCCCAACATATGCATTGAAGTGTTGAGTATCACTGGGATATTCTTTAAGTCCCACACTCTTCCCTCTTTATATGCATCCACAAGCAGAAATTGTGCATGCTCATCGGATAGCCATGGTCTCTTAGGCAGATGACAAACAAGTTGTCATCTCACTCACTGCAGACAACAACAAAACCTTGAAGCAGTTCAACACATGCCATAAACAAGTAACAAACTGGATGTCTAACAGTTGTTTAAAACTGAACAGGGTTAAAACAGAGGTTTTAGTCATAGAAAACAACTCCTCCCACTGGTTTGAATTCAACTGGTCTGAATATCTCCGACCTCTTCCCACGCCCTCCCCTTCTGTCAAGAACTTAGGATTTCAGATAGATGATACGCTATCCATGGAAGTTCAGTCCAAGAACCTGGCTGCTTGCTGCTTAGGACTTCTCTGCACTTCAAGCAAACTACTAAGCTGCCTCCCGTCTCAACTCTGGAGAGTGGTAGTTTAGGGACTAATTTACTTGCATCTGGCTTACAAAAACTCCCTCTACGTCGGCAGCCCCAAATATGTGACAAATTGATTGCAAGTAATCCCCAGCAAGTAATCCCCAGCAAATACTCTTTATAAAATCCCCAAGCATATGTCAGCAGCACTTGCATTGACAGCCAATCCAGAAGAGAACACATTTCAAGTTCCTCTGCTTGGTCCATCGTGCTGTGAACTAAAAAGACCACCAGGTCATCTAATGCCTGGTAACCCCCCATATGCCAAGAAGATCTTTATGCTTTCAGTGTCATAACTTGCTACTGGTCCCAAGGGCTAAGAAAGCAAGATGAGGTAGAAGCTCCTTTGGATATCTAGTGTCCAAATTGTGGAATGCTTGCCCTGTGCACATAAATTAGGACCGATCAGAAATCAGCTTCACAAAAACAGCTGAAAACATATGTGTATTCTAATCACTATTTAGGCATGAAGCACCAATAGCGAAGGATATTACTAGAGTTGCGAGGCACATGGGTAGCCATGAGCTATATAAATTTCAAGGAATAGAACAGAAAAGGGTGCAGTGTTCGAAAATACTAATTTAGAGAGTCTTTGTACATTGTGAAGTTTATAGTTAGCAGTCACTAACTCATTTGCGACTGGTTATTTACTCATAAGTTGTTCATGAATCAGGACCACAAATTTGATTATTATTATGTGACAATCCTAATTTTGTGCACTTTCCCCAATATGTGTTGGCTTGGAACCATAACAGTAAATTTGCTCCCCTAATTATATGCATTTCTACCATATTAGTATTTTTTTTTAAAGATGTAGATTTTTTTTCTTCTAAAAAACCTCTTTTTAAAATACGACGATGTGACTCATGGAATATTTAATTATGATTACATCTTTGAAGCTTTCAAAATAAATAGATATTTTTTTTTAATTAAATGTACATGTATGATCAATCAATCAATCAAAGAGATTTATAGAGCGCGCTACTCACCCATGAGGGTCTCAAGGCGCTTTGGGGGAGGTTAAAAAGGGGGGGATCACTGTTCGAACAACCATGTCTTGAGGTTTTTTCTGAAGAGCAGGAGGTCTTTGGTTTTGCGGAGGTTGGTGGGGAGGGAGTTCCAGGTTTTGGGAGCGAGGTATGAGAAGGCCTTGCCTCTTGTAGTGGTGGTGTTGGATGCAGGGGACAATGGCTAGTGCGAGGTCGGGAGACCGGAGGTTACGGGTGGAAGTGTGGAAGTTCACTCTTTCGTTGAGGTAGGTTGGGCTGGTGTTGTGGAGGGCTTTGTGTGCGTGGATGAGTATCTTGAAAGTGATTCTCTTGTCTATGGGGAGCCAGTGAAGGGATTTGAGGTGTGGTGAGATTTGTTCGTGGCGGGGGAGGTCCTGGATGAGGCGTGCGGCTGTGTTCTGGATTCTCTGGAGTTTGCGTTTGAGTTTGAGTGTGAATGATGGCAATGTTTTATTATGTTACATGTCTGTATGAAATACTTTTCCTATGTAATTTCTAAAAGTCATATTACTGGAATTGATAGTTAACTTGTAGCTATTTTAAACTTTCTATATTTATGTATGTAAATATACTGGATTCGATATTTCTCTCACTTAATTAAAAGCACAGAAAAACAATATTTTTATAGTCAATATTATGAGTTTGATATTTGTGTAGGTAGATAATTGTTAGGTTGAGGCCCATAATATGGACTACAACCTCATGGATCTATTAATACCTAGTTCATGTACAGTTCATTGGGATTGGAAATGTAGCCTGTATGTGCTCTGGAGAGTGTTGACTGACTGTTCGCAAAGTAGTCTCAGTGCGAGTTATTGTCATTTGCCACATACACATAGGGTCAGATTTACCAAGCCCTTAGTTTTAGGGACTGTGGCAGTGTTCCTGAGTCTGAGGCATATTCCTCATGGTCAATATGTTACTGTGAAGTGTCATCCTGTTCTGGGGATACAGGGCATATCATTTGTGAAAATATACTACATTTTGCTGGCATTCATTGAGGAAGTTGCAGGTTCACCACCTTGTTGGTAAGCAGTGGATCAGACTGAATAATGTAGAAAACTGCATATTATATACTGACTTTGTGGCATATTATACACTGCCTTTAGCAGAACTCCTCTGACTAAAAAGCAAGAGATATTAAAAGAACTGGGCTTGTACAGCACAACAGCGTTGGCTTTTCCTCATCTGCATTACAGGCATGTCTTTTCAAAGCAGACCTTTTAGATTAATTTCATCTTATAGCCCTGAGGCAGCTAACATGTTCAATTGTTCTCTTTGGCGACTTCAGAGCCTTTTCTGCTAAATCACTTGGAATTACTTGGAATCGACGATTCAACTGTTCTTAAGGGACAATACTAGTCTTCTTTGCAACCCACATAAGACGTAAGGGAAACTCTGTTGCCAATGCACTGAAAAATGTTTCCCTGATTTGTTGCACACCTAACATTGGAGCCCTCAGCTGTCACAAGTCCATGCTCAACATTGAATATGATTTATAACTTTTATCACATTGTGAAATGTTAAATATTGTTTTAATGTGCTTTAAGTCCTGACAATGGCTAGCGCTAGAATTCCACCACAGCTGTAACATATGTCATGTTTTGTGGCGGGCAAACCAGTATCCACAAACACACAACTGATTGACTAGTACTCATCATTTGGTGTCATATGCCTTATTCCTAAATTCTACTACTCCTTCCTTTAATGCATCATTATATTTGTATGTGCATACAAAACATATTAACACCCTAACACAGTGGTTCCCATCATCTGGTCCGGGGAAACCTGGGGGTCCGCGAAGCCTTCTTAGGGGGTCCGTGACTGTTTAGAAAATTAAAAAATATTAAAAGATTAGGTCCCCAGCTTTCAGTAATAACTCAGTGGGGGTCCTAGATTCCAATAATGATTCAGTGGGGGTCCCCGGGTTGCAGTAATGATAAAGTGGGTGTGTACAGAAGTCAAAAGTTTGGGAACCACTGTCCTAACACCGTTCTAAAATAAAGGTATAGATTAAGGGGGTCATTACTAACATGGCAGTCTGGACTGCCATGCCGGCGGTGGCAGTAACTTCTCTCCAGACCGCCATATAAAGTACATGGCAGAAATACCACAGATCAAATGCCGCTACCGGCAGGCTCTGCCACCAGGCAGCCTGGCGGTGGTGGCATTTCTGATCCGACATGGCAGCACTGCAAGCAGCGCGGCCCGCCGGATAATGAGTCCTAATCGATCAGCCTTTCCCTAGGCTGGTGGAATGAGTGACTCGGGCCCCCCATGCAGAGCCCTGTTGGGCATTTCACTGGCCGATTTACGGGCAGTGAAATGCACAACGGGTGCTGCTGCACCTGCTGCACTGCCACTTTGGAGCGGGTGTCAATGTTCAGGCCCTGAATCCAGCTGGGCCGGCTGGCGGAAACACTGTTTCCGCCCGCCGACCCAGCTGGATGTTTGTAATGTGGCTGGTGGGGGGTTCTGCGCACTGGCGGTCTTCTGTTGACCGTCAGGGCCAATCTCAGCGGGTTTCCCTGGCAAGATCATAATGAGGGCATATGTCTTGAACATCAAAGGATAAATTAGATTTTTTTTTATCTATTTCACTTCTAATCCAATACATTGTTGTAACAGTGCCAAGGGCACTCTTACACAGGCTGTTCGCTAGTCTGTCATTTTTAGCAGCTTAGCACTGCATACTTATTTTGAGCTTGTGATTGCTGGTGTTTTCTCTGGTACTCATTTTTAGGATCTAGGACTTATATTTTATTTTCAGACGTGGACTCACAGAGAGAGAGAGAAAGGAAATAATGGCTAAAATGAAAACAGTGAGAGAGGGAGAAAGCAGTCATGAAATGGAACCAGCATGAGTGAGACAAATAGACAGGAAGTGTAGTGAGGGGGAAGAAAGAAAGAAGTGAAATCAAGATCAAGAGTAAATAAGCTGCCTTGGTATTCAGCATCCCCAGCATCCAGCAGCAGAAGTGGCACATAAAGAAATCTTTGAAACTCTTCACACATTTATTTAATTTTTCACATATTTAGTTATTTATTCCAGAAATTATCTACAATTAGAACCTTTACTTAGGTCTGTTGTACCGCATAATTTTTTTCTTTCACACTTTTGCTTACTTTTGACGCCATCGCCATTGTGTCATTGTATTCTATATTTCCGTACTGGCATTCGGATTCGGCGGTTGCCGAGACAGCCTTAATGGATTCCTGACTGGACAGCCACCATCATGACTGCTCTTCATCTTTCCTTTGTGGGCTCATTATGCACATCTTTCTTCAGTAAAAATACAAAGTTGGAAATGGAACGTTGGATTCAACTACATGTTGCCTGCTTGTTATATCGATATGACATAATTTGGCGACGAGGATGGTTCATCACTCACAGCCTACTTCTACATTTCGCCTGAAGGTCTTCTACATTTTGCTTTTTTTAGCTATACAAGGATATTTCAGTGGTATATCATTCGAAGTTAACTTAGTACTATGTGTTTTCTATTGCTGTGTGTTGCTGCATAGTGCTTGTATTTTGTTGCAGTGAGTGGCTGCTTGCATCTTTTACACTCGCAGCCTAGCTCCAAATTCCAGCGTTCATGCTCTTTGTTGGACTTTTTCCCTTCTGCTGGGTCATCCCCAAATTTTGCCTCCTGCCTCCTATTTTTTTTAACCTGTTTTTGTTGGCTTTAGAACTCTGAGCACTTTACCACTGCTAACCAGTGCTAAAGTGCTTATACTCTGTGTAAATTGTATGGTTGATTGTTTCATCCATGATTGGCATATTTGATTTAACGGTAGGTCCCTAGTACAGTGCACTAGAGGTGACTAGGTCCTGTAAATCAAATGCTACTAGTGGGCCTGCAGCACTGATTGTAGCTCTGTAATCATGTCTCAGACCTGACACTGCGTGTCTGTGTGTGCAGTTTTAAACTGCCAATTCAACCTGGCATGTGTACCTACTGCCTTGCTCACTGTGCCACTTGATTCAAGCTAGCCTGGCTGACGAAGGGTGAAACCCTGAAACCGGTCCCAGGATGCTTGTTTCCGGTCCAGGGAGGACCTGGCTTGGCAATTCGGGCTGGACTGTTCCCATGAGGGAACAGGGTCAAGACTGATTTGCATATGGCTAGGTCCAAACTGGGGTGGCATGGTGAGCAAAAGAACAATGGATTAAACCCAGATCTGTGACTGGGGATGAGTGTTTGCATTGTTCAGCACTCCGTCCATCATCCTTTTGTGTTGCTAAAGTGTACCTACTTGCCAGGCCTAAACCTTCCCTTTTCTTACATGTAAGACACCCCTAAGGTAGGCCCTAGGTAGCCCAATGGGCAGGGTGCAGTGTATCTTTAAGGTAGGACATATAGTAATATTTTTTAAATGCCCTAACAGTGAACAACTGCTGAATTCGGTTTTCAATGTTGCAAGCCCTGTCCCTCTCATTGGTTAACATAGGGGCTGCCTTTGGGAGCTGATAGTCACGTGGAGCTTGGGGGTCTCTGAGCTCACAATTTAAAAATACATCTTTTAGTAAAGTTGACTTTGAGATTGTGTGTTTAAAAATGTCACTTTTAGAAAGTGGGCATTTTCTTGCTTAGACCATTCTGTGACTCTACCTGTTTGTGGATTCCCTGTCTGGGTCAGTTTGACAGTTGGGCTGTTTGCACCTCTCTCTAGACAGTGACACAAAGGGAACTGGGGTGTAGCCTGCATATCCTGATGAGCCATCTGTGCTAGGAAGGAGAGGAGTAGTGGTCACTCACACCTGAAAGGGCTGTGCCTGTCCTCACACAATGCAGTCTCCAACCCCATGGTGTGTGTCTGGGGCCTGGCCTGGGCAAGGCAGGATTTCACAAACAAGAGACTTTCCTTTGAAGTAAGCCTACTTCAAAGACCAAAATAGGTATAAGAAGAGGACCCAAAACCACAGACTTTAGATCACTTCTGGACATCAAGAGGAACCTCTGCCTGTAGAAGAGCTGAAGAGCTGAGAAGTGCTGTCCTGCCTGTGACTGTGCTTTGTGGAGCTACCCTGCAGTTGCTGCTTCTGCCTGGTGAAAGGGAAAAAAGACTGGACTTTGTTGTGCATTCCTGCTTGTGAAGATATCTCCAAGGGCTTGTCCTGAGCTTGCCTCCTGTTGTTGAAGTCTTGCGGCCATCAAAGACTTCCCCTGCCAGCTTCTGGACTCTCTGCTGAGACTCCTGCCATGTCAAGTGGTACCCTATCCAGTTCCTAGGGCTTTGACAGGTGAAGCTGGCAGACCAAGATTGAAAATCCACGCACAGACCTTGCTTGGTCAGGGGGTAACCTGACTGCCAACCAAAGACCCCATTTCTAACACTCTTCATTCCTGAACTCCAGCACTCACAGGCAACTTTGTATGTGCATTTCAACTCAACATTCCAATGCTTGCATGCAGGTTTGTTTGTGCACTCTAGCTCTGCATTCCATCTTTAAACTGCAGCTGTGTACTCAGCCTATTATTGGATTGATTGGACACCGTTCATTGCAGAGCCTGATGGGGACGTTGCCAGGATGCCATGCATAGTAACAACAAGGTGCACGTCTTGTATAATGCTGGACTTTTAATTGTGGGTAATCTTATCAGGATTGATTGTCGAACTGCTCAGAAAGGCAAACTGCACAATTGTTTCACAAATTACCACATTGGCATGTCACTCTTATGAAGCAGTCTGGGGCATGTATCTTAGCTTAATTGCATATATTTTGGACACAAAGTAGGTGGTCTTAATCTTTTTGTTATTTCAGCTTTCATTCTAACACTAACTTTTGTGTTATTCTTATTCAAACATCCTGTTTGGAATTAGTCATGGGAAGTCCATCCTATCTGTTGCAAAGTGCCCCTTTTGGGATGGTCACCTCCACTTTTTGTTGCTTGATGCTATTGTTTTTGACTTGTTAGTGTACTGAGGCCCGTCCGCGCCCAGACCTCTCCCAGCGCCAGGACCCCTGGTCCCCAAGACCAGCACGGCCAGAAACGCCGTTACACCGCCGGCACCCTCCGCTCACTCAACATCGGACGAGCACACGCCTGCTTCCTGGCCTCCCCTAAGCACACCCAGGAACCCTTCTCTTGCCCCTTTGACAGACCGAAGACCTGCTGATTTTCAGGAAGCGGCTCAAAACCTGGCTATTTAAGCAGTAGCAGCACCCTCCCCCCCTCATCGCCTTGAGACCCTCACGGGTGGTAGTGCGCTCTACAAACACACTGATTGATTGATTGATTGATTGTTAACAAGCCCTCAGTATTTATGCTCTTTCCCTTAAACTGTAGTTGAATTGCATAGGCCAATTGGCAAGACTTTACCACACCTGTATGTCCCCAGTAATTGTAAAAGCGTGAATTGTACAATGAGTGAGAATATATATTCATGAGCATATACAACCCCGTGATAGCATTTTAAACGTAATGCTATCAAAACTAACAAGCAGTCCATGGGATAACATGGACTGGCACCTGGGCAGTTCCCAGATGTTCAGCTCCATGATAGCCCGGCCTATTCCCTGCATGTTTCGTATCAAACACCTTGCTTTTCAACCGTGAGCTTGATGCCCATGCTCAGGAGTAACTAGTATGTTCCCTGGTGGCACCCTTAGAGCGTGCCCACCAAGTTACCAACATCTCTGCTGTTTCGGTAGGCTCTCTCGAGCGTCTGCCACCACAGACAAGAGTCTGCCTTCCTACTGGTAGTGCTAGCACTTCACCAGGATGGAGACAAAAGGGCCGGAGCAGACAGAAGGTCACACCTCCTCCATACCAGGATAGCTAGTGTTGTCGTGTAGGTTCTCATTATCCTAACGATACTACTGGATTCGGGCGGCAGATTCACCTGTACTGCAGAGGACTGAGTCTGATCCCACACCATGTGACACCTGCCGGCCTAATCCAGGTTTTGTTCCGGCTAACTAGCAGTGCCTCATCTCCACCCAAGAGCAGGGATGATTAGGGCAACCGGGCGCATGACATAAATGACTCCTCAGGGGAATCGTGGTCACTCAGATCTCATCCGTTTCTCTCAGTTACATTAGTCTCACATGTGCAAGGACAATCGGAGGCAGAGTATAGCTCAATAAGGTTTTATTAGATAAGAAATCATGCATTGCAATAACTAGGACGATGAAGCACAACAGGACTAAAATTGTGCCAAGGAGAGTAAAACACAAAACGTACGCTACCATATTGTTACTAGAGTTTTTAGTGATAGTTCCTACCTAGTCTGTTAGAGCACAGCACGTTAAGCTCTAATTCTTCCCTTTAGCTTTCCCCTGGGAAAACATAATTCCTCATACCTGAGCAAGAGTCCTGTAGTGTACATAAGCAGCTGCAGCGAAGCAGTCAGCAATCAACCTACAGTTGTGGTCATCTGGCTGGAATCTCCCTCTAATGTACCTAGGTCAAAGTGGTGGTTTTATAATAACACAGCTGATGTCCCAAGAAAGGATCCCCATTTAAAAATGTGTATGTTTCTGTGACCATTGGAGACAAAGCGTACCACTTTTGCCGACAACCTATTTTACCGCAGCCTTGAGAAAAGCAGAGTGAAAAAAAATGTATTTTTTAAGAATGTAGTGATGACCTAGGTGAAGAACAGCTAGATGGAGAAAATAAAACAAGAACGCAAATGTGGCTAATGTTAAAATAATATAACTAAGCTAAAATAAAACATGTCTAGGTTAAAGTGCACAGTGGCAGGCCTAGCTTGCTAAAATAACATGTATGAAACTATAGCTAAAATGGCTACACAACACCCTCCCCTTGACGGTTCAAAGGTGATTCAAAGCTTAATTATATGTTTAAAAGCTACTAAAATTTTCATCCTAAGACATATATATATATATATATATATATATATATATATATATATATATGGGAATGTCAATAATGACAAGTCAAAAGACACTTGAGCATGTATGAAAAGGGCAATTTAAAATGTTAATTGTGGCGTCAAAAAAGCTGAATTTCAAAAGTCATAGTCATTATTAAAATCGCCAAATGAATCCGGGATAATTGAAGACAGGAAATCTTCCACTTCGGCAGGTGGTAATGTAGACAAACTTTCAGTGCACATTCAAAAGGGCACCAGAGGCACCGCAACACAGGCTGCACACAATGCAAAACCGGTCGGAATGACAGAGACCAGTCGCACTCCAATCGCTCCAGGACTGATGCTCCAAAGTACTGCATCATGCGTTTGCGACACAACTGCGCTAGTGGAAGCGCTTTCAGTCCTCCTTGTTGTAACGGAACAGCCATTGCGCAGAAAAAATAGCAATAGCAAGATGCCGCCTATTATAGCCAAAGTTATCGGAAATCCCCAAACATACTGGAGAATATTGAGTGGATGGCTGAAGGTATTAAGCTAAATATAGAGGAGAAGGTTTGAATGAAACCAGAACCAACAGCCTTAAAGAAATTTGCGATTCCAGTAGTACTGGACGCATTAAATATCAGTTCCATGAGATCACCAGGAAAGTACTTTTTCCTCCTACACTACAGAGGAAAGTATCTGAGATTTGGCCCCACATCATTCCTTCACATGTGAATTTTGACAAGTTGAGCAGACTCAAGGATTTATTGTTTCAAAAACATGTGACTCTTATATCTGCACGCGAGACCTATGCACCTCAGGTTGCGATGTCATCCGCAGAAATACAGTCCCTTTTAAGTACTAACTTTCCTAGACACCTGGTGTTCCTCACGTTGGATCTCATGGCAATGTGTTAGCATCACCCTATGATGAAGCATGCCACTATTAGTAGGTGAGGGCAGTTTTTCATATACTGATAGTTTGCTTTTTGAGCTGGTGGGACAACGTTGGGGGTTCCCAATCCTTATCCTTGTCCTGTGTGTGTTAGTGCAAAAATATAATCAACATCAGTGGCTGTCAGGGACGTTGCCCATTTCTTACAATGTGGATGTAATGCTTTAGCGTTTTGAATGCTGGCTTTGGTAACATCTTTGAGGGCTAGAATTGGAGATACAACAATAATGCATTTCCCCTGGGCCAGTGGTCTTTCTTTAATGACAGCCATCTGAACATCAGTGAGAATTTTCTCAGTGGAACAAAACGTTGTTCTGCTGTTGAGTAAAAATGTGATTTGTATGCAATCAGTACTGTCTCACCCTCATTGATTGTTATATAGGTGAAACCAATGGCACCAGCAATTTCTCAGATGACCAGATGTTTTTTATTGTCCCTTGTGTGTACGTGTTGTGCTGCAAGCATGTCTTGTTGCAGTGCTTTGAGGATGCCTGTGTGTTCGACTGTCCAGAATTTAATGGAAAAGTCAGGACGTATTATGTCATATAAGGGTTTTATGCGTGATGCCTAATCTGGAAAGTATGTTCTGCCAAAATTTAGAAAATCCATAAGTGATTGGAGTTTTTTAATGGTATTTGGAGGTTGTAACGGTGCGCATTTTTCTAAGAAATGTAGTGCTTGGCTCTTTCCTTCACTTGATAATTTATGTCCCAGAAACAGGACACTAAGGAAGGCTATTTTCAATTTTTTGAAGTTGAATTTAAAGCTGAATTCAGAAAATCCTATAACAATGCGGGCTACCCGTCTTAGATGATGCAGTATTTGATCATCCACAAGGTAGATTGTCATCTACATTGGACAATGCTTCAGGGTTAACGTTGTGCAATACTGAAGTCACACAAGCCGCAAACAGTCCTGGACTGTTCTTGTAACCCTGTGGTAAACAACAGAATTTTTTCTGGGAGCCTAGCGCGCTGAAACTTGTTAGGTCTCTACTCTCAGATGCTATATTTTGACAAAAGAAGCCATTGGAAATATCCAATGTTGTTTTGTACTTTTTGCGCACTATGTTGTTCATAAGTGCCGTGCTATGAGAGTTTTGAATACCATATGTACGTGTATGACTGCTTAAGTGTCTGTAGTCTAAGACTATTATGTATGAATGGTCCGGTTAGGCTACAGGAAATAGAGGATTATTCATTTGTGAGACACAGGGTTAGATTAGTCCCTGGTATTCTAGTTGTGTGAGGATTTCTCTCACAGGTGATTTAGCATCATGTTTTATTGGGTATTGGGGGTTAAGGTTGGGATTGATTTTTAATTGGAATTATATGATGGGGGAACCTTTATCCCACCCTACATGGTTGCGATATAACACAGGTGCCTGCAGCAATGCCCAATCAATGGCGTAGGATTCTGCAAGCTCATCAGGAACAAGAGGCGAGAAAGAAGGTTTATAATCTCTTCCAGATATGGGCAAGTACGGACAAATACAGGTGGCCAATCCTTCTTGGCCAGTAAATATCATAAATGTTAATAACAAAGTCCCAAAAAATTGCGTCAATTGTGCATTCAATGTCTCCTTCTAACTGTATTGCATTGTAATAGTATTAATATAGCGCTTACTACCCCCAACAAGTCGTTGAAGCACTTTTTGGCGAGTAGCACCCTACTCCGTAATCCAAAAGGAATTAGTGGTGGTTTGGTATAGGGAAATATGAGTACAGTTTTAGTATTATTATGAGTTAATTTGAGCCGTGGATATGTGAGTTTGTTAGTTGGAGTGAGTGGAGTAATGGAGGGGTGGAGGAGGGAAGAATCCAGAAGTGTTAATTGGGAGTTTATGGTAATAGGATTTAGGCTTGGGATGAGTAAAGGGGGGATGGAGGAGGAGGGAAGAATCTGTGAGAAAGGGTTAGGGAGATCATAGTAGCAGGGTGAGATAAATGAGGGAAAATTTAGTAGGGTTGTTTGGGAGATCGTGGTAGTAAAGTGAGGTTTGGGTGAGTTAGATGTGGAATAGGAGGGAAGAGTTTAGGCAGGGTTAGGAGATGAAAGTAGTAGAATGGATTTGGGATGAGTCAGAGTGGAAATGGAGGATAGATTGATAGAGCCAAGACATATGGTGATGGGTAGGCATAAGTGTGATGTAAAATGAGAGCAGGAATTCATAAGTATCTAATATAACAGCATATTTTCTAAAGAACTATATATGACTAGAATATACACATAATCAGATAAGAAATATTTATCCATATAGGCATATGCAGTCCATAGCTGTTTGAATATGGTGGTTATGAAGAAAAGAGCCAACTCTTGAGTAGTTTTCTGAAGACAAGATAGTTATCTGTGGCTCTTATAGTTGAGGTTAATGAATTCCATAGTTTGGCTGCTTGAACGGAGAAGGATGTACCACCTATAGTCTTTTTTTTGTATGGTAGTTTTCTAAGGCAGGGTGCCAATCTTGAGCAGAGGTTTCTTTGTTGAATGTATTTGGTTATTTTGTTTCTGATAAAAAGTGGTTCTGTTCCATGTATAGCTTTGTGGGTGATACAAAGCAGCTTGAAGGTGCATCTTCTGGTAACAGGTAACCAGTGTAGTGCTCTCAAGGCAGGAGAGATGTGGGCTTTACATGTAATAGTAGCCTGGCTGCGGAGTTCTGAATACGTTGCAGTTTTTTCATAATAGATAGAGTTGATCCATGGTAGAGGCCATTGGCATAATCCAATTTGGATAGTACAAGCGAGATAGTAGCTTGCACCTTGTGTGGAAATCCGAGGTGGGGCAAGATGCGTTGTAGAGTCTTCAAGGTGATAAAGCTTGTTTGTGCTAATTTTTTCACTTGGGCATTCATTGTTAATTTGGAGTCCATGGTGATTCCAAGGTTTTTAACTTCCTTGGATAATTGAGGAGGTGGTCCGAGATTGTCAGGCCAGGCGCACAATGGGTCACAATTTTTCCAGCCACCACATATAAGTATTTCTGTTTTGGAGCCATTTAGTTTGAGATGGCTCCAAGTCATCCACTGATCGATGGCTCTGAGGAAATTGAAGATTAGTGAGTTTTCAATTTTTTTGGGACATTCTAATTTAAGTAGTATTTGTGTGTCATCTGCATAGTTGTAGCATGTGCGATGAAAATCATTGATCAGTTCTGGTAATGATATCATGTAGATATTGAAAAGGAAAGGTGAGATGATTGATCCTTGGGGGACTCCTGCTTTTTTGAGGTGGGGTTTGGATGAGAATGGGGGCAAACAGATGATATTAGTTCTTTTTTGAAGGTAGGATGTAATCCAGTTGAGAGCAGTCCCTTCTATGCCGGCTTCGTGGAGTCTTTGAATTAGGGTGTCAAGGTCAACTGTATCAAAGGCAGCCGAGAGGTCCAAGAGAAGTAATGCAGCAACTCAATTGTGGTCGACTGTGTTTTTAAGATCATTCCAGATTTCTATGAGTGCAGATTCAGTGCCTCCTTCTGGGTGGAACCCAGTTTGGAGGTCTGAAATTATAGAATTGTCTTCAATGAATTGTGACATCTGGGTAAATACTGCTCTTTCTGTCAGTTTGCCCAGGAAAGGTCCATTTGTGTTTGGTCTGTAGTTTTTGGGGTCTTGCAGGGACAGGTTTGTTTTCTTTAATACAAGTCATATGTATGCCTTTTTCAGGTCTACAGGAAAAGTTCCTGTAGTACAAGAGTTGTTGATGATTCTTCTTACAGGTGTGGCAGCAGAAGTAGATAAAAGAATGTTCTTGAAGATGTGTGGTGGGCAAGGGTCAGAAGGGCAACCGGAAGGTCTGCTTGTTTTGACCAAATCCATAAATTCACCTTGTGATATTTGTTTGAAGGACTGTAGAGGCTGGGTTGGTGCAGATGGGTTTCTTCTGCTTTAAGTAGGAGTCCAATGTATCTGCATGGTTGTGTAATGAGTTGCCAGTTTGTTTGTGATATCTTGAGTAGTGGGATGACTTCCTCCCATGCATTTAGGTTTTCGAAATTTTCAAAATTCATTGAGAATGTTATACAATTCTTTGGTTGCAGATTTAGCATTTTGAATTCTGTCTGAGTAGTACCTTTTTTTAGTTTTTTTGATTGACGATTTGTATATTCTGTTAAGTTTGTGTAACTGCAGTTTGTTTTGATTGTTGTTTGTTTCAAGCCAGGTCCGCTGAAACTTTCTGATGTGTTGCTTTATCTTTTTAAGTTCTGTGTTTCTCCGAGGTGTTGGTTTTCTTTTGTCGTGTTTAGTTTTTCTGAGTAGTATTAGGATATCTAAAGCTTCTTGTAGCCACTCATAAAGTTTTGGAACAGAATTAATTGTATCTAGATCTGTGTTGGCTGTTAGTTGTGTTTCTAAGTCATCAAAATTGAGTTTGCTCCAAGGTCGATAGGTGCATCTATGTAAGTAGTTGTGGGTTTGTTGATTTGTGGAGTTCTATGTCGGAAAGTTAGCAGATGGTGGTATGACCATGTGATTGGCATGATGCTATGAACGGTAACTAGTTCAGGCTTAGGAAAATTGACATCTAGGATGTGTCCAACAATATGTGTGGGATTGTGTACAATCTGATGTAGGTTCAATGCGACTAGTCCAGTGGTGATAGCTTTTGGATGGGGCATATTGGGTTTGTCAAACCAAATGTTTAGGTCCCAAAGAATGCATAGGTTTGAGTATAATGTAACAAGTTTTGAGACTGTATCTAGAAAAGCCTCTGGGAATGTGGAGTTGTTAGGTGGAGGTCTGTAAAGCAGAAAGTTACAGGAGGAAGTTGGAGCAGGGTGGCACCTGGTGAGGAGGGCTTCACATCCTTGTATGGAAATGCTGTCTGTTTTACTGTTTTACTATTGCCTGTTTGAATATAATAGCTAGTCCACCTCCTCTCTTGCCTACACAGTTTTGTGTGATGGTTTGATAGTCTGGAGGAAGGGCTTCATGCAACACTGGGGCTATGTCATCTCCCAACCATGATTCTGTTATGAATAGTAAGTCTGGTTGTGTGTCTGCAAGCAGGTCGTAAATGTGGTCACCGAGCATTTATGAGCTGGCACTTTAGGAAAAGTGTGTTAGTGGTGGTGTTTTGCTTAGGAGAAGGGTAAGCAGCATATTTTGAGCTTGTAGCAGGTGTGTTGTTAGTTGTGGTAACTGTGTGAGGCTCACAATAGTCTTGTTTTTCAATATAGTGTTCCTCTTCCAGCAGGCGTAGAAGGCATTTTATTGGGTCTGTGTGTGGGTGGTGGACTTGGTGGCTGAGAGGGACATGAAGAGTGTACTGTTTTTGTAGGGTAGCCTTATTATTTAATAGACAAGGGGATGCAAAGTTGTTAAGAGTGGCATATTGTTTATTTTGTTTGCGTCCGTTTAGTGTGGATGGAGTACGGGTTAGGGTTGGTGGAGGAGCATGTGGATCATGATGTAAGGCTCTAAATTGTGCAATGGAGAAGAGGCGGGTGAATAAAAGTGGCTGGGTTGGGGTGCTTGTGGTAGATGTTTGTGAAGAATGAGAATGTAAGGGAAAAGATTTTACGGGATTTGTATTCTTTGGGTAGTCATGAGGGTGGGAGTGGGTGTGACGATAAGTATAATGAAAGTTTGTGTTGATTGGATGTGCTGATGTGTGTGGTCTGTATTGTTTTTGTGGAATAGTGAGAGGGGATATTAATGTACTTGTTTTCGGTGAGGGATTTGTATGTGAGTTAGTGCTGGTGAGTGGAATTAGAGTATTACAGGGGGTGTTGATGTGTTTTGGAGATGAATGTATGAGGTGTATAAGAGGGGATGGATGTGCGTCAGGGGAGTTTGTGTTAGTTGTGATGACTGGAACAGGTAATATGTGTGGTAGAGTGGGGTGTGAGGATAGTATGGTTGAGCATAATTGGTGAAGAGAGAGGAAGGGTGTTTGTAGATGGTGTACTGGAAGGCTGGGTTTAGGAATTGTCATGATGAAAGGTGGTCTGTGTGGAGCAAATAGAGGATAGTGTTGTTGGTTTGTATGAAAAGGGAGCGTGTCTATGGAAGGCTGAAAGTAATGCAGAATGTGGCTTTGTGTTGGGTGGGCGTTGACAGGTTGTGTTAGTGGGAGTGGACAGAGTAGTGTTTGCTGTGAGAATTAAGGTGTTTTACTGTTGTGGTGGATATGTGTATAGGTGTTGTAAATGGGGTACCGTGTTGGATGATGGGACATTGCAATCTTTATGCGGTCAGTTTGTGATGCAGGAGTTGGATGTCTTTGCTGATAATGTGTTTGCATGTGGATGGATTTGTAGGGTGGAAAGTCGTTTTTGGTAAATGGAATATTGGGCAGCATTTCTGGCCCTAGGCCCCACCAGTCTCGAACAGGCCTAAGCAGGCAACTGCCCTTGTCCTCTCTGCCCTTAGCTGAGACGCCAGGGCTGTGATGCCCTGAGCTCTAAGCTTAAATAGCCCTACTGACCAATAGAAACCTAGACCTAACCCTAACCAATCAGATTTGTAACCCTCTTTCAAACAACCAATGGGAGACCCAGCCCTAATCACCAATCATGCCCCTAATCCTGACAACCAATCATAACCCACAACCCTAGAACCAGGAACCAATCAGAATCCCAGCCCTACTACCAATCATAAGCCAGCCCTAAAAACTAGGAACCAATCAGAATATCAACCCTACTACCAATCACAAGGCTAGCCCTAAAACCAGGAACCAATCGGAATCTCAGCCCTACTACCAATCACAAGCCTAGCCCTAAAACCAGGAACTAATCAGAATCTCAGCCCTACTACCAATTACAAGCCCAGGTATATGTTGTTTTTTATCCAAGCAGTTTTTAGAACCCTCAGATGCTTGCTTGATAGAATCTTTATTAGATTTACCCTGAAACTGTGGTTTTGTGGGTCTGGCCCCCAGAATATCTCCCAGTAGGTCTCAGCGATAATTTTTGGCAGCTCATGTTCTTGATCTTGTGGAGGAATGTCCCTGGGCCACATACGCACTGCTAGTGCAACTGCTTCCCCTTTAAGGCTACTCAGTATAATGGAAGATACAGTGGCAAAATTGCCCATACGTTGCATCCCGAAGTCTAGGGCCGGGGCAGCCCCGTATTCATCTTGAATTTGTTTAAAAAACTTCCAGAAGATTGGACAGTGTTAGTGTACCGTGTGCAGTAGTATAGAGTGTGGCAAATACCATGCCCCAAGTATTGCAGTTATCTACTGTGGGTACCATCCCAAAAGGCAAGCACATAGTTACTATTCCATGCTTATCTTGAGGTCCTGCATTGGTAAATACTGCTTCCAGTGCATTTATTTTCTGAGCTAACCAAAACTGAATCTCTTCCCGTTTGGTGGGTACCTTACCCATGATCGAACTTACAGTCGCAGGATTATTGCCTGGTGTTGCTGCATGTGGTTGCACCGAGCCAGCACGTGCTGGGTTTGTATTTAATGTTTGCTTTACAAACTGTACTGATAGTCTATATATTGCCGTAAGCTCAGCATATAAGCGGCGAACCTCAGCTACCACCAAGGTTGCTGCATCAGGGTGCGGTGTATATGTGGCCAATAAAGGCTAGGTAGGACCATCATTACTTAGAGGACCTAACCAAGCATGTAGGATTATATGTGGTAGAGCGCCATCAAGCCAATTATTATGGTCTTGATAAGATAGAGGTATTTCTAAATATGCTTATGCTCCATATTGTACAGGTATATTTGTAGGTCTATAGTGGTGAAATGTATTTGTGTTCCCATTGGCTGCTAGAAATGTGACCCAAGAATAGAACATTTCTGTTCTATAAGCTTGATGAGCCTCAACAAGAAATGTAACTGGAGCCCCCTTGGCTGTGAGGCCATGTGCCAATAAATGTGCAGTAAGGGGTGGTCGCATAATGCCTGCAATTGCTACCCATTGCAAGTTCACCATGATGAATGGTAAATTTTGTTCAGAGATAAGCACACCAAATGGGGATTATCCTTTTAGAGTTCAAGCTTGAACAACCAACAGAGTTAGTTAGGTACTCCCTACTTAGCTGAGGAGGAAAATCCTCAATACCATTGACGTCTCTGTAAATAGCACTGAAACCTTAGTGGCACCATGTTGCGTAGGTGCTCATTATCCTAATGAGACTACTGGATTCGGGTAGCAGAATCACCTGTACTGAGGGGGACTGAGTTTGAACTCGCACCATGTGACACATGTCGGCCTAATCCGGGATTTGTACCGGCTGACTAGTAGTGCCTCATCGCCACTCAAGAGCAGGGATGATTAGGGCAACCAGGCGCATGACATAATTGACTCCTCATGGGAATCGTGGTCACTCAGATTTCATCCGTTTCTCTCAGTTGCATTAGTCTCACGTATATAAGGACAATGAAAGGCAGAGTATAGTTTAATAAGGTTTTATTGAAGTAACTGCATCCTAGATAAGAAGGCATGTGTTGCAATAACTAGGACGATGAAGCACAACAAGATTAAAATTGTGGCATGGAGAGTAAAACACAAAAATAACGCTTCTATATTGTCACTAGAGTTTTTAGAGATAATTCCTACCTAGTCTATGTTAGAGCACAGCATGTTAAGCTCTAATTCTGCCCTTTAGGTTTCCCCTGGGAAGACATCATCCCTCATACCTGAGCAAGAGGCCTGTAGTCTACATAAGCAGCTGCAGCGAAGCAATCAGCATACAGTTGTGGTCATCTGGTTGGAATCTCCCTTTAACGTACATGGGTCAAAGTAGTATTTTTATAATAAAACATCTGATGTTCCAAGGAAGGATCCCCACGTAAGAATGTGTATGTTTCTGTGAACATTGGAGACAATGCGTACCACTTTTGCCGGCAACCTATTTTACTGCAGCCTTGAGAAAAACACAGAGTGAAAGAAATGTCTTGTTTAAGAACATAGTGCTGACGTAGGCGAAGAACAGCTAGATAGAGAAATTAAAACAAGACCACAAATGTGGCTAATGTTAAAATAATATAACAAAGCTAAAATAAAACGTATCTAGGTTAAAGTGCACAGCGGAAGGCCTAGTTTGCTAAAATAACGTGTCGAAAACTATAGCTAAAATGGCTACACAACATTGTGAAAGGCAGAAAGAATTAAAGAGGGAGTAAGAAGGAAATTTTAAGGGCAGGAGCATACCCTCCAAAGGATCATGCACCTACATTTAAAAAAAAGCTTTTGTTTGGCTTAAGTGTGAAAGGTAATCAAGGCAGTAAGCCTCATAGACTTACCCTGCTCTTGATATTTAATCACTTCTCCCCCCAGTGGAGGACAAAGCCCTTCCTCCCCTGTCCAGCCTTGTAGGTGGAAAAATTAACTATGAAAGAGGCATATACCTCCAAAAGGCTAGCCACACCTTTAGGGTGGGCCTGGAGGTCTGTACAACCAAGGAAGGGTTCTGCCATTTTGGCAACCCCTAGGAGTAATGGGTTGTGGGTAGAAAGTAACATCAACCCACAGGGTGTTGTCACTAGAGGGGCAGATTAGCCACGGGGACCAGTAGCCCATTGTCCACTGTCCTCCACATCCTTAACACCCCCTAAACTAGTAGTTAAGGGGTTTCTCTCCCTTTGTACTGTATCCTGAATAAAGTAACCTCTATAGGAGCAGCAAAGCATCTTTGGTGTGACCCGCTCCCATGATGGACAGCTAAAATCCACCTCTGCACTCTGAGCCACCAGACGTTGTGTCAAAGTTCAAAGTGTTGATTTGTGGTCCTGGCTCCTCAAAGACCTCTACATCTATAGGATAGTGTGTGTGTCTATCCCCCAGTGCTCATTTGCCAAGTAGTGCAAAAGTGCCAACTCCCAGGGCAAGGTAATAAGAAACCAACTATTGAATTTTGGTCTAGGGCCCCACAGAACCTTAAATCCAGGTGGGCTCCCCAGAACTCACCCTGCAAGTAACGGAGCACACACTTTGATTTTCTCAATTGACTTAAAGGGAATTATTTCAACAGTGAAAATACCCTATTTTCCAAAGCTTCGAAAATTCATAACTCTATTTGTGTGTAATTTAAAAAGTTTGTTTTGATGTCTAAATTTATATATAAAAAAAAATTCTGAATAGGAAACAAATTTATTTTTAGTCATGTCATTTACTTATCGTCCATTTTGGTACTGTGAAATACTTTACAAATGTTCCTCTAAGTAGCCTGACTGCTCTTTGCCATACTACCAGGACTGAGCTAAGGTTTACTAGTGTGAATCCTAGTCCACGACTAGGTAACGTGCCAGTATTACCTGGTAAGACTCCCCAGTCAGACCACATAATACTGTCACCTAGCTAGAATATCCACGTCAAATCAGTTCATTTCAATAAACTCCAGAAAACCTAAAATTAGATGGCAACAATAGTTTAGATCTCTTGAAAATTATATCACTGCCATTAGTGCTAAATATTTTTCAACTATTATTATTTAGTTTATGAGGTGATGCTGGGCAAGTAATATTTGATTACTCATCAGCTTGTCAGTTTATTCCATGAGATGTTTAAACAGAAGCAATTCAACTTCTAGAATTTTTTTTTACAAAGCAACCAACCATTATGCTTGAGAGACACTGTTTTTTTGTCAGAAAAAACATAATGCAGGTGAAAGTGGTGAGGAGTACATTTCATATTTCCATATCTTAACCTTGAAATGAATATTTGGAGAAAACATAGATACCTACCTGAGGGATCAATTTGGTTTAACTGTTATTGTTAGAAAATCCAAAAACATTTACTGGCTTGCAGGGATTCCTCACTTAATTAAGTGTAAGACATTGCCAAGAGCACAGAATGATCTTCTGTTTCCTTTAAAGTTATAACTGACACATATTATAATGCAGAGACTGCCTGTGCCATATTTAGCAAAGAAATGTTCACCAGAACAGCCAAAGAGAAAAATACATTGTTCTTACAAAGAAGTAAATAGCATGTTTTAGATATGGATCAAAATTACACCTTGGTGAAAATCCCAATTTCTTACCATAGGCAGAGGAGCATGTGTGTAGATCTATCAGACACACTCAGTTCAAATAATCTATCAGAGTAAATGCTGTATTTGAGTTACAAGAGGATTTTATCAGTAATTTGGTTCTAACCATTGATAGCTGCACCTTTTAAAGCACCCCTTAGAACTGCACAAGTTAGGGCAATATCTCAGAAAGTTACAAAAGACTCAGGTTTTCCTATAACTATTTTGTCTGATGTTACCTTTTAAACAAAGAAGTTTAACAAAAAGTTAAGTAAAACGGGCATCCATCTTGAAGCTATGGTGGTCAAGCTATCAACATGTTAGGTATCTTTCACGGCAGACTGGGTCTTCTAGGTAGGACTGTTAGCGAAAATTAAGTTGCTGTTAAAGGGCAAGATATTGAGGGTTGGCATGTTTTAGGTAAGTTGGGCACTATGCCAAAGCAAGGAAATGCCAACCCTGTAGTTTTGGGTGTAATGCTAGCTGCTGGTATTAAAGTCATATTATGAACACATATCCAGAGATATTTGACAACAAAGTAGGGTGTCTGAAATGTGTAGATCATCACATTACATTACATTAAAAGCTGGTGCTGTACCAGCTTAACACAAATGCAGATCAGTTCCCCTTAGAGTTAAAGATGATTTAAAGAAACTGTTTAAAGGTATGTGTGAAGATGGCATCATTAAGCCTGATTCTTCAAAATGGGTATCTGCTATCGATCTAGCAAAGATTGGCAGTTGACATTTATGTGCTGGCTTGCAGTCCCTGAACAAGAATATCATAGTTGACTGCTATGCCTTGCCTAAAGTACAGGTGATGTTAATGGGTGTTAATAGTGCTACTAATTTTTCCATTCTTGACCTCGAATAAGCATTTCACCAACTTTCCTTGACCAAAAGTTTGCATAATATAACTATTTCTGTAACCCCTTTTGGCACCTTTAAATACCTGAGATTACCTTTTTGGCTGGCTTCAGATACAAGTGTATTTCAGAAACTCTTGGGAACATTGTTTAAAGATGTCAAAGGGATTGAAGCATTCCAAGATGCCATATTTATTTTTGGAAAAGGTGCGAAAGAACATCAAATAATTCTGGAACATGTATTTAGCATCTTCAGCAACAAAGTTATGACTGTCTCTAAGGACAAATGTTAGCTCTTAGTAAAATAACTTGAATATTTGGGTCACACAATCACTACTGAAGGTATCAGACCCAAGATGGATCTCATTGATGCTACTGTTGATTCTTCACATCCATGAGACAAGGATTCTTTGAGATCATTATTGAGGTTAAGTTGCAAAATTTGTAAGACGAGCATAGTCCTATGTCATGTTGAAAAGTTTGTAATTAATGGTTGACCTCCCTTTAGAATCTTGAGCAAAGTTGTGGTACCTTTTCAACAAATTTCACCTGAATTGTCATTAGAAAATGATATGTTGAACAGACAAGGAGTGTTTGTCCTACTGGAAACATTAAGAGAAAAGTTGATACATGCAGCACACGAAGGACATTCATGCATGTCAGGTACAAATAAATTGCTTAGAAAATATTAATGGTGACCTGACATGAATGGATTTGTGCAACAATACATTGGGCATTGTCCTAAGGGTTTGATATAGGATAAACACTGGAAAACTAAGAGCACCAAAACAGTGAAACCTTTACCTGATCAACCATGCGTCAAATTAGCTTTAGCTTTTTAGGATGTTAAAACTTCTGGAACAAGATATGAAATTTGGAGTTGTACTCACTGATAATTACTCTAAATCAGTATATTATGATTTTGTGCCCATGTCAATAACTGACATTGCTATTGATTTTTGTTTTTAAAAAGGTTTTGTCAGTGAGGAATTTGTCACAGACAGTGTCAGTCATTTTACATCACATAAAATGTTGAACTTTTTAAGAAAACTTTGCATAAAGCATGAAAGGACACCTCTTTATTTTCCAGCTACCAATAGTTTGATGGAACTCAACAACACTTTTTTTAAAGAAGGCACACAAACTGTTTTAGCATCAAAAGTTGATTTAAGAAAACATTTGAGAGAGAAAGTGCAGAGCTATCTTAACAATCCTCACTCTGTTACTGGTGTTTCTCCTTTTTCCTGTTAAATGGTGGAGACATCAGAACTAATCTCACTCTGAAATGGAATACAGGTTGTGGTGGTGAAAGCATGATTGTTAATTGGGTGAAAAACCACTTCAGTGTGGATGGGTATGTGATAGAACAATTTGCAAGTAAATACAAAAGGACTAATGTGGAGCCTAATGAAATGCCTGGTGAGAGGATCAAGCAAATAAAAATTGGTGATTGGGTTCTTTTAAAAAAAAAAAAAAGAAAGCTTGCAAAGGAGAGTCAATTTTTTCAGAACCTGTGCAAGCAGTTATAGTTTTGAGTACTGCAGTATCATTGAAAAATAAAGGGTGGTGAAATAAGGGAACTGTGGTTGGCATAAAGCTCTTCCACAAAAAAATTGATTGAGAACATGCTGAGAATTCATAATGAGAAGAGAATTGACTGTGTTGCCTGGGAAGTTAGTTATGATGGTGAAAAATTGAATGATAACTCTGATGTTTCTCAAACGCTAAATACTAGTAAAATGTCAAACAAGAACAGTGATTTTACTTTGAACGAAGAAAACAGATTGGATATGGCAGTTGTGTCTCTTATATCAATGTGCCTAGTGAGAAAGCTACTTCTTCCATGTGTAATAATGGTGTTCCCAATGTAACTTCTTTGAATGATGATGCAACGAGGAAAATACATTTGCCTGCCAAATTGAAATATTTTGTTATATATTTATTTGTATCCTATCCTTATTCTTGCATATATTTAACGAGGAGATGTTGCATTGTGATGCATCGCTTCTTCCTTTCATGCTTTTGTTTACTTTTGACACCTTCATGTCATTGCATTCTGTCTTTCAATTCTGTCTTTCAAATTGGTGGCAGCCAAAACAGGAATTCCATCATGGATTCATGACTGTGTAGCTGCTCTTCATATTTACTCTGTGGGCTTATTATGTACTTCTTTCTTCAATAAATATACAATGTTGGATTCAACTACATGTTGTCTGTCTGCTTATATTAATATGAAAAGCTCTGAAATTTTTCCTTGAACTTCTGCTTGCACTCCTCTGAATTTTACTATCCTTGCATGTTCCACTTCTAATTCTACGTATTAAATTGTCCATATTGCTCTAGGAGAAACTACAACCTATAGCATTATCTCCACAGTGGTCAAGATTCAGAAAGCCATCATGCCAACAGGTGCAAAGTCCGACGAACTGCCACACCCTTTGGGAAATTTTTCCTACAGCATTACTGAGGGTGTACATGAATTATATGATGCAACTGTAATCCCATGGGCCCAAGCAACTATAGCTAATGTTGATTTACAAGAGGACAACCTGAATTTATGTCTGTACTATTTGAATAGCGTGAACCTAACCGAAAGTCAGCAGAGAACCCTATATTCCAAGTACTACTTAAAGGATGTATCACAGTCCCACGCATGCCATTACCATGCATGCCTTTGCTACACAACCATTACCTAGCATATGTCTTTACCATGCAAGCCTTTACCACATACATTTTTACCACACTTATACCTTTACCCCCACATGGCTTTAAAAAGCTAATGTAAGTTGTTCTAGTAAGTATAGTATAAAGCATTTATATATACATATATACAGTTAGGACTCCCTGAGACCTTAATCAACTGTAATGCAGGAGGGCCATGCATCCCCACAGTCCCATGTACTGCAGCCTTCCTATATCTCAAATGTGATGCAATGCGGGGGGCGCGCGCCCCCGCAACCCCAGGGACCACCACCTCCCCAAGGCGCAAATGAAATGTAATGTGGGGGCTGAGCAGCCCCCTGTGGCCCTGGGCACCACCACCTCCCCAGGGCCTTAATGACATGTAATGAGGTAGGGCCATGTACTCCCCAACAGCCCCAGGAACTGCCACCTCCCCAGGGCCTTATTGAAATGTAATGCAGGGGCCCATACAGACTCCCGCAGCCACAGGAACCACCACCTCCCTGAGGCTCAAATGAAATGTAATGTGGGATGCTGCACTGCCTCATCACATTGCCAGGGAACACCACCCCCCAGGGCCACAATAAAAAGAATGAAAGGGGGTCCATTGTGTATGCCCGAGCGCCACAACCGCCACCTCCCTGGGCAAATGCAATGGTGGAAGGGGACGCGCGGCCCCTTTTGAGGAGCCATTGATGACCACCATCCTCCAGGGCCAGCCCCTGCTATGTCCCAGTGTGCCCTCCCAGGGACATAGCTGTTTGTTTTTGCTTTGTTATAGCTTTGACAGCTCCCACAAAGCAAAAGCATATAACGTTCACTTTCTGACAGAAGGAGCTGTTAAGAAGCTTCCGCTTGGCAGAAAGTGCAGTTTTCATCTGTCTCCCTGCATGCAAATATGTGTGCAGGGAAACAGATGAAGCTATTGCTCCCACAAGCAGGGATCTGCTTGTGGAAGCAAAGCTGTCTCCCACAGGATTTGGGGAGTGGTATAGGACTGTGGGTGGCTTCAGGCTTCCTCGTGGTCCTGTCACTCTCTCTCTTCCATCCTATATTGGGATGGGAGAGAGAGAGAGAGAGAGAGAGAGAGAGAAAGCGAGACAGATTGTCATTGCAATGATCTCTCCATGCAATGACTTCACAGATTCAGACAAGCAAAACATTTGCTACGAATGTTATAGTGACGTTAGGATGCAAAGCAGAACTGAGGGGCATATTTACAAGAAAGTGGCTCATCATAGATGATGCACCACTCTTCTTACGCTCCCTACCAGCACTTAATGACACCATGGTTGTGCTGTGTTACAATACAGAGCACCATGGCGGTCGGTAGCACAATAGCATCAAACTTTTGATGCTATTGTGGCGCTTTGCTACACTAGCCTCTAAAATGTGGACGCTAGTGCAGCAAAGCACAGGGAGGCCAAATGAATATAATTGGTGCATCATTTTAATACCTGCTCTGAGCAGGCATTAAAAATTATGGAAAAAATGGCGCCGTGAAATGTTGCAAATTTCACTGTGCCATTTGTTCGGGCCTCCATGTGCTAGAACGCCCCCCTTGCATACATTATGCCTGACACAGGCATAATGTGGCACAAGGGTTTCCAAAGTGGCACAATATAAGCATTCATGTAAATATGGAGCAGCAGAAAAGCCCCCTTAGCATAAAAAAATGATGCCATTGTGGCGCTAAGGTGGTGCAAGGGGCCTGTAAATATGACCCATAGACACTTCTGGCCTAATGGTCATGGTCTTGTGCTGTCGATCATTAGGCTGAAAGTTCAAATCCTAGTGTTGTTTGGCAGTGTATTTGTTTATTTATTAATGTTTTGACTGTTAAACGTTCCTAGTGATGGAACATTCATGTTTCGTTCCAATCTCATTTGTAGGTTGACTGTCATAGGTATGCCTGGAAGCATCGCAGTAAGGAGTCATTTATGGCCTAAAGGTTAAGGTATTGACCCTCTGAAAGTTGAGGGTTCTGCTCCAGTTGGGCCCATGATTGTTTTCCTTTCTTTAATTTCCTGTAAATTTCAAAAGTTTAAGGTTTATACTGAAAGGTGATCTGACTCTTTTTAATTGACAAATACATTTTTCTTTTCAATTTGTCCAGAAATATCTATTTCTACGTATGTCATTCATCAAAGCCTAAAAAGCTGTTTATCTCTCTCCCTCTAATTCTCTCTCTCTCTTTCAATCTCTTTCTCCCACTCACCCACTCAGGCCCTTAGTCACCCACTCACAGACTCACTCAGACACTCACTCATAGATCCACTCAGACCCTCACACACCCACTCACAGCAGCACTCAGACCCTCATGCACCCATTCACAGACCCACTCAGACACTCATGCACCCACTCACAGACCCACCCGGACTCTCACACATCCACTCACAGACCCATTATAACCTTCACGCACCTACTCACAGACCCACAGAGGCACTGACATACCCACTCATTGACACACTAAGAGACTGAGGCACCCATTCTCATATCCAGACATACACTCTCACAGCCATTCTCACACCCAGATACACCTTGTCACACCTATTCTTACCCCCAGAGAGACAGGCTGTGGCCAACTCCCACTGTGCATGGCCTAAGGCCGTGCACTATGTGGGGATAGGTGGTTAGGGGGTTGGCCGCAGTGTCTGGTCGCAGGCCAGAACCTGTAGCCAACCCCCAATATGGACAGCCTGCGGCCGACTGCCACCATACACGGCCAAAGGATTAACATATAGTAAAGAAAATTACTTTACGTTAAAAATAGAGATAGAATTAAAAAAACATAGAAATTCACTTAAAAAGCCAAATGTTATGGTTAGGCTCACATTTTAAACTAACAAAACCACAGTGATTCACCTGTTATATTTAGAGTTATCTCATGTAACTATAATACGTGCCCTAAGGTAAGTATAATTTGTGCCCTCGCCATGCACTGCTAAGTACCCCACAAATTATGGGACTCATGACATCTTTGATAATATCATTGATAATATCAATGTAATATTTGCAGTAAAACTTTTGACAAAATAACTGCATGGCAAGGGCGCAAGTTGTAGTTACCTGAGGACACAATTTTGGGGTGATCCGTCCAGCGGGGGCCATAAAAAGAGTGGGGTCAATAAAGTGTATTTCCCAATATATATCCCATAGGGATTTTGAACATGACTTTAGCAAAAACTGCTGAATGGAATTACACCAAATTTGGTAGAAATGTGGCTTTTGGGCCAGAAAGAAGCCTTTCTATTGTTTGATGTAAGTCCGTACAGTAGCTTTTCATATGTTAAAAAAAGAAATATAGTTATCTAGAAGCGCAAGGATTTGCAAATAATAACAAGCTTGTGCAAAGATCTGCTTAGCTCTAATTGGCTGCCAACACTTCAACCAGGAAGTGCTAGCAGTCATCTTGGGACTCAGGGCCAGAGTAGAGACACCCTGACACCTTAGCTCTTGTGCTGGGATCAGAGAGGGACCCATGCAGGACACAAAACATGTTTTTTTAATGTTTGCCACAAATTCATGACAAATTCACAACAAAGAAAAAATAAAACAATCGCGGACCCCGCACTTTCACTAATGCCCCTGGGTGGGCCATGTCCCGGGGCATATTAAAATAAAGGAGGGGATCGCTCAGGCTTTATTCCCCAGGGACTACCAGCTCCCTGGGGCCAAAAGAAATATGTGTACAGGGAGCCATGCTGACCCCTCCAGACCCAGGGACCCCCACATCTCCAAGATTAAACAAATAATGTGTGGAAGAGAGTCACTGGGCTCAGACCCATATATATCTATAAGTATATATATATATATATATATATATATATATATATATACACACACACTGCAGTACCTTCTGGAAAGATACAGCCAGACTCTCCTTTGATGCACAAAGTGAAGTTTATTTAACGCATGGCTTCCCCCCTGACTAGTTTGGGCAAAAAGCCTTTCTCATTGGTCATGCGAGTGAAGCATTACCTTTGGTGAAATAGCTCAAACAAAACATAAAGGAAGGAACAGTTCATACATTAGCTGTAGTTCAGGCCACAAATAACACCAGCACTGTGTAATGTTATTGTAGAACATATCTAAAGGCCAAAACCAGCACCTAAGTTTGTAAAATGTATCCTTGGAAATCAGGAACAGCAAGCATAATGTTTAAATAAACCAAAATACCAATTGTATAACAATGAGATACTCAAAAATATAATTATCCAAAGTGCATGATATCAACAGCTATGGTTTAATTCAGAGGAATCAAAGACCATTAGGTCAGTATTGATTAATGTAAAATTTTTGATGGGAAAGCATAACTTGAGTTGCGCAAATTGGGAAAAAATTGGTGAAAAGTGTATTAGCTTGACAAAAAAGGTTATATTTGTCCTGCAGCTAAAGGCCTATAAGAAATCAATCTGGGAGACCTATTTTTCAATTACAATTCTGAATTCAAAACAAAGCCAAAGAAATATTTTATATTGTTACTGAACTTTTCAACTTGGACCAATCATATTCTCCCGTGGTCCCTACCCAAAAGCTGTGTGATTATCTGAACTGTTTTGAATTCAATAAAATACAGATGATAAAAAATACAGTATTCCCTCTGGTTCTTTAACAAGATGCATCGCCTTGGAAGATATGAATTTTTCAAAACTCACAGCATTGCCAGCCATTACCAAAGACTGTCTTTTGAAGCTGATGACTAAGCATATAAACCAGATCGCCTAAAGATAATTGACCCCGACCTTAAAAATCATTTTCTCACACTTTCCCTTTCCAGTGATTTTCATGCTTATCTTTAAGTCAGTGCACTGTCCCTCATGCCTTCAGGGAGGCAGTAGTCATCCAATTTATAAAGCAAATTGGTGAAGATTCATCTGATTTGAAGAACTAGTGTTCCATTTCCTTACTCTACTCCTTAGTCAATATATTAGAGGCATGCATTGCCCAACATTTCTGCTCCTCTATAAAATACGCTTTCTTTCTTGACTCTAACCAGGCAGGCTTCCATCCCACCCACTCCACGGAAACCATTGTACTCTCTGTAGTTGATGATATGAGAGAAGAAGCAGACAAAGTATTGGCCCAGGCATAAGTCCTTTTGTGCTTGTAGGTTGTCTTTGACACAGTGGATCATGCTATCCTAATCAAATGTGTCAAGGCTGCAGGCCTGCACAAATCAGAATTAGATTGGATAAAATCTTTTTTCCAAGATTGCTCTCAGTTCGTTCGCTTCCCCCCACAGTGTTCATCCATGGTCAGACGTAATAGCAGAGTACAACAAGGCTCTTTTCTGCCCCCCATTTATTCAACCTCAATATTCACCCACTGTTATGCACCTTACAAAGGCAAAGGATGAAAATATACTACTACGTTGATGACTTGAACTTGCTCTTCAACACTGATGACTTGACGGAATCCATAATGGCTTTCCAGAACACTATGTTATGCATCCGTGATTGTATGACTTGTCATCAATTGAAGCTGAATTCTGACAAGCTCGAAACTGTGATAATTAAAAATAAACTGCACAGTCAGAACCCTTCCTTCTGGCCATTGGAGATGGTCGCTCCTCTTATTCCTAAAAAAGTAGTTAAATGTCTTGGGATCCTTGTTGATGATAAACTTTATAAGACGCCTCAGCTAACAGCACTGATTTCTTATTTCTTCTTTTGGCTCCAGAAAATTTTAAAACTAGGAAGTATTTCAAATTTGAGGCTATCATCCAGATCATAATTGCCCTAGTCATGTTCCAGTTTGATTATGCTAATTATTTCTATATGGGACACTCAGAGGGACTGAGTCTAAGGCTTCAGCTGTTTCAAAATCAGACAGCTAGGCTAGTCTGGTGACAGCCTAGATACTGTTACATCAAACCTCTGATGGCAAAATTGTAATGGCTTCCAGTCACTAAGAGAACCCCTTTTACTGGGTGTATCATCTTCAAATCCCAACATGGCAAAAGCCCAACTTTTGTGTCCTCAGAATCCAAAATTACATCCCCAAATGTAAACTTAGATCAGCCCATCAGATTAGCTGTGATTGCTCCGAATGTATAGAATTCCCTCCACCCATACATCAGGGCCTTGACTTCCTAAATGAGCTTCAGGACCCTGTTAAAAATATGGGGCATATTTACAAGCCCCTTGAGCCTCTGTGTATCACATTTGTGTCATATTTTTACTCTAATGTGGTGTTAGGTAGGCATTTCCAACGTGTCATATTTACAAAGTAGTGCAATGCTTGCCACTTTATAAACCCTTATGTCACATAATGGATGTGCCAGGCATAATGTATGCAAGGGCAGCGTTCTATTGCTGAGGAGGCCCTAAAAATGGTGCAGTGAAATCTACAAGATTTCACTGTGCCATTTTTTGCATAATTTTTAACACCTGCCTAAGGCAGAAGTTAAAATGATTCACCCATATTAGTATATGGGCCTCCCTTTCCTTTGCAGGATTAGTGCCATAGTTTTTGGCTCTAATCCTGCAAAATGCTACAAAGACATCAACATTTTTGATGCTATTCTTCTAACGTGAACAACGGTGCACCATATTGTAAATACGGCACACATATGGTATTGTTAGAGTGGTGGAGGGCAACACAAGGAAAGTGGCGCATCAGGAGTGGTGTGCCACTTTCTTGTAAATATGCCCCTAGGCTCTTTAAACAAGCTTATGGCTAAGCTTTGAGTGTGTTTTACCTCTGCGCTTTAAGCGCCATGAAACCTTTTTAGTGTACGTGCGCTTTACAAATATGGTATAACATAACATCCAAACAAAAATCATGATAGAAAACTGATTCTCAGTAATGACACATGCAAATTCAGAGAAGCTTAATGTATTTCATGATGTGGGGCCACACATAAATGCATATGATACTGAAATACACTAATTTCATACTTTACCGTCTTGCGCACCAAAGCTATCAAAGTGGGATAAGGAATGCAGCACCCTTCCCCGGACCAATATTAGGCCAATATAGGGCCAAGGAACTCCATCACCCAGGGTTTGCCCAGTAAATGGTGGGTGCCCTGGAGCCCACCCAGGGCACCCACTTCATATATAAAACGGGAGGGGCATGCTGCTCCCCTTCCCAGGCTGATTTTGCTTCGGAGACCCCATTTCCTAGGGCTGGGCCTTACTATTAATAGGGAGGGAACATGCAGCCCCCATCCCCAGGCCAATATTGGCCCCAAGGACTCCATCCCCTGGAAACTGGCCAGAGTGCAAAATGGGATGTGAGCACACAGCCTCCTTCCCCAGGTCAATACTGGCCCAAAGACCCCATCCTCCAGGGCCTCCCAGACACTAAATGGGATGGGGGCACGCAATCCCCCTCCCTGGTACAAAATTGGTCCCGGTAACCCCATCCTCCAGGGCCTGGCCACAACATGGTGGGTGCTCTAGAGCCCACCCAGGGCAACCACTTGCTGTTTTCTTGTTGCCGTGAGGGAAGCCCCAATGTCTGTGTGGTGCAAGCCGTTTCTCTGCATCCTGCATGAGGCAGCATTGCTACCCCCGCAAGGAGCAGCATAACATGTTGGCCCCAAGGGTGTGAACAATTTTTGCATCTGTTTCCCTGCCAGCTTCCCAGTGGCCAAGGAAACAGATGAAAGGCCCACTTCCAGCAGGCAGGATCATGCAAAATGCTCCTGGCTGCTGGGAGCAGACTTACTGTTTGCTTTCGCAAAAAAGAGGATTCCCTGCCTGCACCAGTGTGGGCCGGGGAACTGCTATGTCCCGAAGGTAGGCACCTCAGGACATAGGAGGAGCCAGCCCTGGGAAGTGGTGGTTCACAGGTCCATTAACCCCTTTGCTGACAGGCATTTCCCCTCTCCTGTGACAAGCCTTCTTTTGGCTACTTGAGGTAGTTAGAGCTTAGGACCCCACCCCCCATAACTTTTCGTTCACATAACCTATCCACGCCAGCTTGGCGTTCTTATTTGCCAACATCGTAGGGATTCTAAAGTTTCCCAGAATGTGTGGGTTCCTTTGGAGGAGAACAAGCAATTAGCCAAAATACAGCTAAAATGTCGGTTGCTTACTTCATCGTTGGGGTCCCACCCGAGACACCTAGCCTGTCAGGGGTGTGCTTCAATGTCTGATTACAGAGGAGTAGGTTTTTTCTTGAAAACAGACATACAGGTTAGATTTAGCACAAGGGTGAGTGATGGCTCAATATGTAACATTTTATTAACAAGATATTTCACAAAAATGAAATGCACAGTTAATAAATGAAAAGTTCAAAAATCTGAACCAATAACTCACAGTTCGTGAGCTGTAAAGCCAGGTCAAGGCACTGCCACTTTACAGTCCATTCACACAGCTTTCGTACATGACATGCACAAGACCATTCATGCCGCCACCTGTGGGCCCAGCATATTACAGCACTCACATCAACATACAGTACCATTCAAGGGCCCATCACTTTCATATGCCCATATGCCTTACACAGCAATCATACCAGCTGACAGAGTGTGTGGACTGGTGTTTGGTTAGCAGTATGTTATGGTGACCAACAGAAAATCAATGCTTATACCGCCAGCCAAGTGCCAGCTCACACTCTGCGCCAGCCAAGCACCAATCCACACACACTGCCAGCCAATGGCAACTCCATGCACATCACCTGCCAAACACCATTCCATGCACACTGCCAGCCAATTACCAGTCCACACACACCGCCAGCCAAGTGCTAGTCCACTCACACTGCAATCCCAGCACCAGTCCATGCACAACACCATCACATATTTTTAATACAAAAAAGAAACACAAACCAATTGGAAGTAGATATAAAACTACAACTACAAACACAACAGCTCTAACTAACGATATCATACTAATGCCAACTGTGGAATCTGAACAAAGAATATAAAATGATAGAGCCCAGTCAGTTTACTTTTACGCTCACCGTTGCAACCAAAAATTCTGTTGCGTGTGGTACAATTAAAAACATGTGGGCACACACAGCCCAGGCTTAGAAGGACAATTGGGGTAGTACATACAACTCTCCTTCCGGATACCTCTTCCAGCACAGACTCTACATTTCTTAGCAGGAAAGAAATTGTTGGACGCAGGAGGAATGTGATCAAGAAAGTGGCGATCTTTCAATCGAGCTACATCCTCTGCCATTGCTTCTCTAGGAATTTTTGCCTGTGCCACTACAACAAGGCTGCCTATCAGAGACACCTGAAACTTAACAAATGTCATCTTTGACTCTGGAGAACAATCCTTGAATACAACAAAAGCATTGAAGGTTGTCAAATGGAAAAGATGGATAGCCAACTTATTATACCAAATGTACGCCTTATGAATAGCAGTGTAAGGTTCCAATCTCTAATATATTCTATCTACACCACCAGTGTGTTTATTGTAGTCTAAAATGCACACAGATTTGCACACTTCAGCAAACTAACCCCAAACAGTCACAGGTGAAGTACTTTCATCATGGATGGTAGTCAGCATGTATACATCCCTCTTGTCTGCAAATATCACAGTCAGCAGCTCACCATTACGCAAGCCACTGCTCTGTTCCCACTCAGGTTTTTTACACACAAGCTCCCTTGGATAAACTTTACGGTTAGAGCGGACTGTACCACAAGCAACAATCTCCACTTTGAACAGTTCCCTGAACAATTACACACCAGTGTAGAAGTTATCTAGGTATAAATGGTGACCTTTGTTAATAGTTGTCTATCAAGTTCCCACAACAGTTTCTCACTAACTCCTGTAGGGAATCAGTAGGCGGGTCAGGGGTCAGTAGTGAAATCCCTATCAGTATAGACCCGGAAATTATAGACATAACCTGTATTACTCTCAGACAGCTAAACATCTTAATTCCATAACTTGCTAAGAATGTGCTGCCTAAAAAACAAACGGCCCTGGAACAGGACCAAAGACTGGTCCACAGCCATTTCTTTTCCTGGAAAACAGATCTCTGAAAACTGATCTACAAAGTGATCAAGAACAGGACGAAACTTAAAAAGATGGTCACAATCAGGGTGCGTTTGTGGCAATGCTAAAGCATTATCAACAAAATGCAGAATCCGAAGAAAAAGCAAATACCAAATTACGACTCGGTTACAGGAAATATAACTGCTGCCATCAAGGAACTAGCAGACCAATATGAAGACAGTGGCGGCTTCCTTATCAGGCCCAAGTTAAACCCAAGAACTTCTTCAACTTTTACATATTTGTGGGAGTCCATTTGGTAGCTCTAGAGTGGAGCCCAAGTCTAGCACTGTTGTCACTCAAATACTGTTCAGCATACAAATGAGTCTGCTCAACAATCTCACTCAAAATATATCATCCATAAACAACTCAATGAAATTTATAGGTAAAACGTGTTCCGCATTCACTCTAAACCCTGGGAGAGCAGTAAAGACAGCCAACACCGGCTGAACCATGTTTGAGGCAACCCAGAGTTCAGGTTTTCCAATGGGAAGCTTTTCAGCCCCAGGCTGCTGCACTACTGGCACATCAGTGTCCTCTCCTAAAACAGGCACTTCATCCACACTGAGAGTGGGTTCATCATCAGATGATTCCTCTGAGACTGAACATTCACTGCCAGAATCCTGCACTTCCTCCTCTGTCTCAGATGCAGAGTCAGTTTCATAATCATGGTAAGAAGAAGACTCTAAAAGCATACCAACAACCTGCTGTGGGTCATCCTGCAGCTAGCCCTGAACCTTCCTAACAAAAATAACTTGACAACTACATCAACCAACACTGTGTAAAATAACTAATAAACAGAGTGTGGCTTTAT